>NW_025814889.1:38055000-39255000 GCF_022079265.1 Lynx rufus | reverse complement strand
AGGTTGTATTGGTGAAAATAGCAGCCTGTCAACTCTAACAGTGCAAGTTAGTTATGGGCCTCACTGAAATCCAAATAGGTATATTAGACACTCCTCACCTCCGAATAAACAGAATGAGGGATCTAGGGGACTGGCCTAAACCCTCAGGGTGTCATGGAACCTCATACGTTAAACAGCCCTCTGTCCAGCCATAGGATCAGGAGGCCTTCTGGTTCCTTTTGCTGACTCTAAAGGTCAGATAATCCTACCTTTGGAACGTTTACCTAGAGGAATGAAACCTTCATGCAAGGTAGTGGTAGAGACAGAGCCCTGTGCTGTTACAGCACTGGAGGACAGACGGTGTGAAGCATTTAGGGCCTTCTGTGTGTCTGCTAAATGTCTGCATGGATGTGCTGCAAAATTTAGTCCAAGGTTTGCTTGTAAGTGGATAGCAAGGTTGCAAGGGAGTGGCCAATACTCACACACTTAAAATTGTTTAATGGCTACAAATATCAACCAAGACTTTGAGAATCTACTTACGTCTGTATGCAGTCATTGATCCCGAAGGGGCTCTGCAGGCTTGAACTGGAGGCCTCAGGATCACTTCCACCCCACCCCTCCACCCCACCCTGAGTGCTGGGGCTAGGCAAACCCAAACAAGAATGCAAACCTGGGAAGACAGAAAGCACACTAAGAATGGCCCGAGAGGCAGAGTCTTCCGGTCAAAACTAGTTTTAGGGGAAAACTATTGCACTCCTGCTCCTGTGAGCTCTGGTTAACAATCTCAGTGGCTGCGCTTGTATAAACCACATGTACTGAGAGGAACCTGAACAGAATCACTGTGAAGAATAACCAAGAAGCAAGGCAAAATGCTGGGAAAGAAAATGCTACTTCCAGGATATAAATCCACCAAAACTTCTCCTTAGACCGTAAGGCCCTTTTCTTTCTTTTTGGACCTTGTCTTCACTGAAGGTGACATTCCACCTGGCGATTTCAACAAGCAGTATCATCCAATCCACCCCACCTCGGCTGAAAGTCTCACTCTCTCAGCTCAATCCTCAGTAAGCAAAATACAAATAAGTCAAGCAGCCCGGCGTGGCAGGAGATGCGTGGTATCTAAGTGAGCCACATCTGGGTTCTGGTCCTACTCTGATTCCTTACTGTGAGCTGTGTGACGCTCAAGTCACTTAGCTACAAAATGAAGTATCAGATGCATAGCAGGTTGTGAGGATTACATAGGATGCTCATGAAAAGCTCTTTTAAAATCTCACAACAAGCACTTAGCTGCTAGTTATCTAAAAGTCTCCCGCATCTCAATGCCTATGTTGGCCGTGTTGAGTAGCTAAACAATTGGTACCTGTGACATTAATTTTTCAAAAGACCGAATTAGGTGCCTGTCTCATGTGCCACTTTAGCCTGGGGACTGCTACCGTTCATAAATTAGGTGCCTGTCTCATGTGCCACTTTAGCCTGGGGACTGCTACCGTTCATCAAGCTCTGGCTGTGTGCCAGGCATGAGGAAGTGCTCCAATGAGTTAACTCACGAGGTACTGTTATTATTTCACCCCATTTCACAGATGAGGGAACAGACTCACTGAGGGGAAAAGTGACATGCCCAAGGCTACAAAGCTAGTGGGTAGACCAATGGGGATTCCAGAGCAGGCAGCCCACGAGACCACCCTCTTCTTTGCCACCACGCTCACGTAGCAGCCGTTGTGTGACTTCTCTGTTTCTGCCATTAACCACCAAGACCAAGCAGTGCAGGGACGTCGTTCCTGGAAAAGCAGGTACTGAAGAAACATCTGTTGAATGAAGTGTTTGGTGCAGAATGCCTGGCATCTAACCAGCCCCGCGCAGTCTGTTGGAGGAATGAGCAGTGTCCAGGAGCCCCACATGTGAAAGGAGGGGATAAAAAGTCATCATTTTAAGGGACAGGATACTGAAACAGCCATGGTATTTGTGCTTTTCCTTTTTGTAAAAAAATTAATTTATTCAAGTAAATTTATTTATGCCCCACACCCAACGTGGGGCTCAAACTTATGACCCTAAGATCAAGAGTCACATGCTCCTCTGAGCCCCTGTACTATTTCAACGGATTGAAAAATCTTACAGGTGCATCTTCTCATGGGGTCATTGAGGTACCACGAAAATGAAAAGAGCCTACAAAACAAACAGAAAAAGCTGATCTTGAACCCTGTCCACCTGGCCCACCTGCAGACCTCAGTGTGGACTGAGCATAGGGGTCTCAAAGGAATTTCAAAATCTGGCCCAGCCCCTGGTTATCTGATCTAAAAACCCATAAAGAGAGAAAAGCAATTCTGAAGGCTCATGGGGAGTAGAGGTCTTTATTTGGGGCAGAAAAGTGGACTAAGGATCCCAGGCCTGTTCCACCTGGGACTTACGGGGGTCCTACACCATAGCAGAGAGGTTAAGACTGACATATTTTAGGCTGCAGAGTGGCAAACACAGTAGGGGACAGGCAGGTGACATCAATGAGTAAGTCAGGCTCAGTGGATGCTAGGGGGCAGAAAACGGGTCAGACCATCATCAGCTGCAGCCCTTATTGTCCCTTGGGCCTGTCGTTGCCGGGATGTGGATTTAGCAAGAGTAGTTAAAATCCCGACTTTTATGTGGAAGCTCTCATCTTACATTGGCAAGTAAGTCCAAGGCAATTTAAATCATGGTGAGAGTCAAACTAAATGTGTCTGCAGGCTGCCAGTTTGCCAATCACTGAAGAGAGTCAGAAGTCATGAATCACACCAGCCCCTGCCAGATGGAGTCAGAATGTAGTAGTAACAGAGAGAAGCAGGTGAGGGAATTGCTGGTCCCTCTGGTGGCCGGAAAGAGGGGTTCCTTCTGGGCAGTCATCCTACACCTGTTCACACAAGCATTTTTTTCTAAGTTGTTCCTGTCTGTGGTATTAGTGCCACCTTGTGGATTTCCCAGGAAGCACCGCATGTTTAGACCTGTATGTTGACTCCTACAGAGGCCAGAGGGTAGTCAGGGATGGGGGTGACCAGTTGAAGCCAGAGCCAAAGCAAATCACCACACATGAAACGGAAGCCATGTTTTGGATAAGCAGAAACTCAAGGCTCTAGTGGGAATACTGAGGTGGGGCCAGAGGGGCCAGCGGAATTCTGTCTTGCTGTTTTTTCAGGCAACTTAGTTCTGCTGGACTGAGCCTTGGGTCAGAGCTGATAGACTCTGCCCCTCCTCCGTGTTAGGGAGGCCCTCAGAGCCCAGAGCATGAAACCCTCCAGTCCATCATCTTCAAAGTGCCAGCCTTAGTTCTTTAAGCCTAGGAGAAATTGGGTAGGTAGGACTCAAAAATGAGTGTCTGTTGCCATGTTCATCCTGTTTCGTGAGGACAACGTCTGTTTACGGCATTTCAAATTCATTATATGTGTTCTTAAGCTTTTTGAATATTTTCTCTTCATATTTTAATGTGCGTTACCCATTCTCTTCCCATCCCCTTATTTTTTGGAAAAGGCCAAACTGTTGTTTCTACTTTTTTCCAAACTATGCTGCGTCTTACCAAAACTGTTTTCCTAAACCTCATTTGTTTGAGGAAACCTGTCCCATCTCAGAAAGTGTCCCCTCCCACACTTGGGGCGCCCTGGCCTTTGCTGTTAGAGCTCCACGCAGTCTTATCGGCTATGTGTTTTGTTTCCCCATTGAAAGCTCCTTGGCCGCAGGGCACGGGTTTTTTCTCTGCTCTTCCTTAAAGGCTCAGCATAGGCCCTGCACACATGTTGCCTACGGATAGGCTGGACCTTCACATTCATGGTCACCAGTTGTTTTGCTGCTGTTACTGCTGTAAGGGCAGGGGAGAAACAGTCTGGTGCAATATTCAGTTTTGAATACTCGCTTCATGACAGTGTGTTGAGAAGATTACTAAGCCAACTGGAACATTTTATTCTGGTGTTACCTCTGTGTCCTGCATAAAACTTCCAGATCTTTGGAAAGTCATAAGAAATACAACAGTAGTCACCAGAGCACAAAAGACCTGGGATTTCTGGTTCTTCACTCCATCACAAACTCCCACTTTCACAAAGGGCACTTGTGTCTCAGGTTAGAGATTTTTCAAGTGTAGGATGCAATGGCTCTGAAAGAACCTGTAAAGGGGACCTTAGATTTATCAATAGCCAGCTGTGTGGAATGTAGCACCTGCCTTGTCTTCTTCCCACACTTAGACATCCACAGTTCTGAATGGGAGAAGCCCTCGGGGTTACTGGAAGGCATTTGGAAGGAGTGGTGTTGTCCTGTAACAGACAGGTACCGCAACACTGCAGGACAAACAGATGGGGGAGGGGTGGGAGGGAGGGACCTGGCTGTACAATGGGTCTTGCAGAAGAGAATTCCAAGGATGGTTAGGAGTGGCAACTGGGGTCCTTGGAAACTCCCAAGAGGCCTTACGGACTCCACTAGGCAGAAACCCAAGAACAAAGTTATCCCTGCTTGTCTCCAAGAATGGTGGGTATCAGTGGGGGAATGGAGACAAAGGGAATTTTCTAGGGTCCTTGTAAGACTAGAAATCCTGTTAAGTGGAGTTGGTGGAGAATAACTGGCAATCTTAATCTGGACTTTCCCAATGACCAGTTGCAACTCAGGTCAAAATTAAACAGAAAAACAGCCTCTAGTCACTTTGAAAGAGACAGGGATCTATAGAAAGCATGAGTATTTATAGCAACATCAAAATGGCCATGAAGCCATTGCCTTTTGCATTACCCTCAGAAGCTGGTCTGAGGAGCTGTGGTCCAGGAGCAGCTAGGAACAGAGCCTGGCAATTCATCAAAGTGTGGACTCTCTCACCCCCTTCCTAGGCTCTGCCATACCACCCCCCCCAAAGGGTAGCTATGGCCCAGTCCTCCTGGGAGAGTTATCAGTGGGGCGCCACAAAGAGTAGCAGAATAGAGTCAAGAAAGCTACAGAGGTGGAGTTCTTCACATCCCCCCTAGAATAGAATCTGGAGATGGCACTCAGGGCCTCTGGTGCCTCCCAAGGCAGGGATGCTCACTCACAACAGGAGTGAACAGCTGACAGAAGTCAGGGATAAGCCCAGTCGTGATAGCAGGGACCTACCCACCTTAGGAGAGAAAGGTGGGCTGAGGCTTCTAGTGCGTAAGATGGCTACACGGGGGCCCCAAAAGGGAAAAAAAGGTTACTTGTCTTGTGATAACACAGACACATGTAGATTTGTGTTTTATGCCACTACCAATTGTTGCCAACAGAGTTCTGACATGAGAACAGATAAGTTCTATTCCGAGGACTGCTGGTCTAGAAATAAGTCGAAGTGGCCAGAGAATTTAGGTCAAGGTGAGTTTATTGTCCAAATAGCATAACCTAATTGCATCCAAAACCATTTGCAAATCCATCTTTAAGCTAGTCAAAATAACAGGCCATTATTTTTAAAAATCACTTAACACTGAACAGACAGGACCTCTTAAAAGGCAGCTGACTATACCATGTCACCATCATAACCAAGAAAACACTTTTGCCACACTTCCTAAAAAACCTTTTGTTTATACTGATCATGCTACTTTAGCACTTGCTAGCATCCTGACCAAATAAGCACCCACACCTCTTATAGAGTACATTGTGAGAGAATAACATTGACTCGATATGGCATCACACTCATTTTAAAGCAAAAAAAAAAAAATTATAATAATAATAAAAGAAGTCCAAGACGAGAAACTGTAACTGAGAGAGAAAGAGATCTGAGGTACATGGTACAAGGGTAATGAACATAATGGAAAAAATCCAATGGCCCAGTGATTTGCTGGGGATTTAAGAGTTGGCCAACGGTAAGAACAAAACCCAATTAAAAGAAACAAAAACAAAACAAAACAAAACAAAACTTTTTTTTTTTTTTTTAAAGGACAGGCACCTGTCAAAATACATTGGATGCTGTAATGTCTACAGTCAGTAAGGCACTTTTTTCCCCAAAGTAGGCTGCAGGCAGAGGAAGGCATGCTGCAGCTACAGTGTGCACGGATACAGTTGCTGATGGCTTCTTGAAACCTGAGCCAAGAATCGGGTCTGATAGTCCAGCCAAGTCTAAAAGCAGAGACACACAAATGTCTGGCTGAAAGGACTGTTCTGGGCTGTTTAGAATCCAGAACCGTGAAAAGCCACGTGGTATGAGAAAGTCATAAACCTCCTCCTGAATCTTCCTGCCCTATTTTGTACAAACGGACGACAGCACGAGTAGCTCTTAAAAACTGCTCCGAGCCCACACCACTAGAAGCCTGCGCTCACTCGTTCTATAGCTACAGTTTGTTGGCTTAAGGGGACTTTACCGTCTCAGCACTAATTTCCCTTTTAAAGCTATACTCAGGGTTGGACTGTCTCAAAGATAAACAAAGAGGAATCCTTTTGGCTTAGAAGCCAACTGGCTTACTCAGACTTCCTCCCCATTCCTCCCTCCCATTCCCACACTACCAATATTATCTTCTTGAACTAGAAAATCATTATTTACATGATATAAGGTGCAAGTCTATTTCTTCTCCCAGCCCTGCCCCCTATGGCCCATGGAGAGAAAATTCCCCCCACCTTCTTTGAGAAAGTCATCCAATCCTGCCTAATGCTCTTTAACCTCATCCCCAGAGCCCCTGGGGTAGTGTAGAAGGCCCCAAGGGTGCCAGACCGCAGGAAAGCGACAGTTCCCCATGAAGAGGAGCCCATCCTGCTGGCGAAGGGACGACAGCGTGAGGGTTGCTTTACCTGACCCACCTCTTGTACAGAGCACATAGACCAAAGGGGATCTGGCTTTAAGACATGGTGAACTCTTCAGTGGGGTCCTGGGGCAGTTCCAGAATAAAGCCTCCCCCCTAAGATAAGCTCCTTGCTCTGAGGAGCCCTCCTCTCAACACGGGAAGACATTCTACTGAGGGACCTGTCCCCAGCTTCCACCCTGCAGGGCTTCTTGGCTGTTACAAACCTGCATGGAATTGAATTATGCTTAGCATATATTTTTGGCATACTAGGATTTCTCCCCCGCCCCCGGGATTTGGCCAAACTAGGGGAGGGAATAAAATTTGGCAGGCTAGGGGAACAACTTAGCCCCCACTGATGGAGAAAAACAGTAATAGCAATGACCAAAAAAAAAAAACAAAAAAACAAAACAAAAAAAAAAAAACAAAAAAAAACCCAAAAAACCGAAAACTGAAACAGAGAGGAGGAAGAACAGATAGAAAGACAACAAAGTAGAAAAAGACCAATAGGTTTGGAACCCCATTTGTGGGAGGTGAGAAAGAGGAAAAAAAAAAATCTGTGGGGGAGAGCTGAACTCCGTCACATAAAAACTCCTACCAAGGAAACCAAGATCTAAGGAGAGGGCATCAGCTACTTTAACAAATCCAGGCTTCCTTCTTTTATTTAAGGAGGGAGCAGGCAGAAAAGCCAAACAAACTAGCACCTTCCCCATCAGCCACACCACACCTCCCATCACACCAGGCCCCGAGGGCAAGAAGGAGAAAAAGATCACCCCAGTGGCACCCAGGAAGTTACAGACTGCAGGGAGAGTCTGCAGGCCTGTTCCCTTCCTTATTCATCAGGTTCTCTCATTTGCTGCTTCTGTTTGAGCCAGGGACAGTCACTGTTAAGTGACTTCATACCTCGCTTTCTTTAGGCTCCAATACTCCCAAGGACTTTAGGGACCACGTATCCTTCCATCCCGTGTTACTCCTCACGGCCCCAAAGAGTATCCTGTGCAAAGTGAGTTCTTGACAAAACACTGGCTGCTCAGCTTTCCTCTCCAAAACTTCAGAATTCACAACCCACCGCCCTACCAGAAACTCCCTAGAATTTTAGGGTCATGCTAACTCACCAAATCCTGAACCCTTCCAAACATACTTCAAGAGAGACTGACTCCTCTGGAATGGCATCTCTGTAGAGACACAGCCTCTCCACCTCCCTTCCACTACCAATCCAATACTTATCTGACCTATTTTCCCAATCTTGCCAACTCAATGCAATTTAAAACCTGAAGTCCATGTAGTGCCACTCAGCAGAGGGGCTGGCTGTGCATAGTGCCAGCCTGCTGCAGTCAGACAGGTAGGGGAGAAGGAACCCCCACGATACCACATGCTGCAGATTCACATGCCCACAGATTCAGATCTAGAAGAGCCTCTGAGATTATCCTACACTGGGGATGCCCATGTCAGGGAAGGGGAAAGCTAGAGGGGAAGCTTTCAAGATGAAAGGACCCTAAGCAGATGAAAGCCCTGCTTTATGAAAGGGCCACAAGATGAGGGTCTCCAAATAGCCTGCTGGAATTCTTTTCAATCTGTCTCCAGATACCTGGTACCTAAGTGCAAATTATGACTTCCTAGTTCACTGCATAAAGGTTTTGCTGAATGTCTGCCTTGGGGGGGAAGGGGAAAGGGAAATCCCTTGGTTCAATTGTATTTTTTCCATCATGATGAGGATACCGGAGTCAAAATGGAAGCCTGATGACCTTCATGACTGAAAAGGTCCCTGGGTGTGAGACCCAGGACCTAAAACCACCCTACCCTCCACTGAGAGGGGCTTGAAGCCTCCTCCCCGACTTCTTTCCCCACACTAATGGCTCCCAAGCAGAAACTATGCGGCTGTGAGGTATTATGAAAACAAAAATGTGAATCATTTTCTTTTGTAGCTATTGATTTTGTCCAGTAAACCTGAGGTAAAGAATGTTCTGTCTTTGAAGAATGTGATCAGAGAGAGAGAGAGGGAAAAAAAAAAAAAAAAAACAAATGGAAAAAAAAAAAAAACCAACAACAACAAAAAAAACCAACCATGAATACGCTACCAGAAGAAAATAAACTATGGAAGGGCTTTTCCAGTACGAAGAACTCCTATCTCAACCATCTACTTCAGGACTTGGGATTTAAGCAGTAAAATAATATATTATAAAAATGTTTATAAAATAGCAGCACACTCTGTGAAACATTACAGCTAGGTACTGTTAATGTGAATAAGGATGAATGATCTTAGCTTCTTAGCAGCGCAAAAAAAAAATAATAATAAAAAACTGAACACAATAAAATGAAAAATAAGAGACCCTTAGATTTTTCTCCATCTTCAACCCTCATACTAAGAAACAAGGCAGAATCTGTGTATAAAATAATTCTTCAAAGCAGCCCTGTTCTGATTTTTCTTTTTTACTCAAAAAGGCAAATATTTTAATAGCTTCATTACCTGTCAATTATAATTGTGCAAAAAAAAAAAAAAAGTTGTTGCTCCAACCTCTTTGCTAACTGAATGCCTCCAAGAAGTGGAGAGGAAAAAAAAATTCAAGTACGCTGAATACAACTTTGCAATGAAATTAACAAAAAACGGAAAAGGGAACACAATGCCACACTCTGATATTCATATTCAGCTGTCTGTCTGCACCAGCAATAACTTTTCTTTCCATGTCCAAAGGAGAAGTATATAGGTGGGAATTCAGATCCTTCTGTGCCATCAAAATGTAACAGCTTTTTGTTTGTAGGCTTTATGGAGGAATGTTGTGACAGGGATGTTGGTGGAAAGGGGTGTCTCTTGAGTCCTGGTAGGGATACCAGAACTGTGTACCAAAGAATGTCAGATACCAGAAGTGAATAGTCACCTGACTGAGGGCTGGAGGGGGAGGGGCACAGGACAAGGGAGGAGTCTATCCAGCATGATTTGCATAAACCATCCCATCTATTCCTCAGGAACAATTTTTCAAAGTGCTTTTCGAATGGAATGGTTTATAACAATGCTAAACTGTGGACCAGACATGCCAATCAGCACCAAAAATCAGTTGTTTTTTTTTTAATAAAGGATGCCAAGGTCACATTACCCTCTTCAATACATTAAGAGAAAAGATTCCATTCCAGATCCCACCCTCGGTCTCCATCTGCCTCCATTTCATAGGAGTTTTGGTTATGGCCCAAAGCGAAATTGCCCCTTTTGATAAAAACACGGTGGTGTCTGCCATGAACCATGTTTGGAAGAAGAAGCATGATGTCAAAAAGACACGTGAAACCCAGGATCCCATCACCTGCGTCCGACTGGCAAAATAAAACCTCTCTTTTAGGTAGCAGCTACTGTAGACAGCAAGAGTTCGCAACTAGAGATTCAGCTATGCTCCTGACTTAGTGACAAACAGGTGGTCGAGAGCAAAGGTGCTTCCACGTCCAAAATGGTTCGACCGCGTTAACAGATTGTTTTGTCCTCCCTCCCTCCATCATGTCCCTTATTTCTAATTCCTTCTTGAGTTCATTGCTTCGCAATCTAATGACGCCATAAATGGCACACGCAGTTCCTTGAAATTATCCTAAAAGGGGTGTGTACGTGCTAGTTCATAACATGAAAAAAAAAAAAGCCTCCTCTAATTTGTTCCCATATTTGCAGGCGTACATTTTTCTCTAGCTACTCTGCAGGGTCTCCTGTAAGCATTTTACTATTACTTTTAACATAATCAAACAATAACTGTTCGCATATACAAGGGATTCCCTTCTGTTGTACTTCAAATAGGCACCAAATGCTTTTAGTTATTCCATTTATATAGGACCTTTTTCTCTCACTTCTAAAAGATCTTTCAATATGATCTAGGTGGGGGCAGAATTTTTTTTTTTTTTTTTTAAGTTTCATCCTAAAACATAAAGAACAAAACACAACCAGAGAGAAGGAGAGAGCAGATGTGAACGCGTCTCTCCCATTCGGCCCGACTGCATCCTCACAGGTCAATATCCCGCACGTCTGTAGGGGTGCTGGCCTGGTCCAGTTCATCCTCCGACTTGGACCCATCCCCCTGGTCCTGACGGAACTGCTGCAGGCTGTTGAGCAGCACCACCTCAATCTGCTCCTGGCAGGCTTTGAGGCAGTCCTAAAAGGAGAACGGGTCAGACCAGAGCTGTTAGCAAGATCAACAACGTGCAGAGCGTTTCTGAAGAAAATGTACACAATGTAAGCCTTGCATATTGCATGCTAGTTTCCCAGTGGTAAGAAACGTGAATTAAAGGAGATGTGTCCCCGTGGTGCCCTGGGACCACACTGACTCATGGGGCGTCCCCAGCCGGCCGCGTCAGTACCACCTGGGAGCTTGTTGCAAATGCAGAATCACAGCCCACTCCAGATCAACCTATAACAGAATCCGTATTTTAGCAGAAGGCCAGGAGAGTCGAATGCACATGAGAACCTGGCTAAGGTGACGAGCCACTTAGGGACATGCAGCACCTGGTAATCAAGGTGCCAACTGGATGCTTTCTGCTTGTGGACACTGGGAGGTGACGGAGAGAGAGGAAAGGCCAGCACCACAGACAGCTACAGAACTAGGCAAGGGTAGCACTGGAAGAATGGATACAAAGAGAATGGATTGAACCGTACTCACACAAACCAGGTCTAAGTTCTTAAAAAAAACATTTTTCTGCTTACTTACCACCCTCAATTCTCATAAAAATGCAACACAGGAAGAATGTTTACAAAACTCCGGCCACTTGAACCGTCCAATTTGGAAATAAGTAAGAATTTGCAGCATTGTTTGATATTATAGTCTATATTTGGTAGGGAAAACTCAGAGTGGGTTTGCCCCAGGCAGATGCTTCTGTTAGCCGGGTGCCTTGGAAGGCCAAGGCGACTCCTGGCTGTCACTAGGGAGGGGCTGGTTCCTCCAGCAAGTGGGGTGGGTGTGAGCTAAAGAAATCATTCTTACCAGACATCTTCCCCCCGTCCTTTGCAAGGCTGCTTTTCTGCACTCAAGCAGCATATGCATATGGAAAATACGTTAACTGGATTCTGCTTGGGTCTTTCCACAGCTTAATCTATGCTTCCCTTCTGTTTGTTTCACTGAGCAAGTTTCACTGCCCAGAAGTTACTGTTTGCCAAGCACAAAAGCATTATCTTTATTTTCCGAAGATCTAAAATAGAGTTGGAACTAACTACTCAGGGACACGGTTTCCATACCCCCCAAATTTTCCATTCGTATCTTGTCCATCCCACATTTCAAACTACAGCTTTTTACGAAAATGAAGGTTAGGAACAACAGCTATCACCCAGAATGTAATAAAAATGAAAAGAGGGACGGTAATATTTGCGACCACACACCGCACTTGTAGGCAGCGGCTACGTTTCGTCCGCTTGCAAAGTAAGGATCAAAAATGCTCACAGGGTAAAGGTCAACTGAGATCACATATATAAGTTGTTAAATTCAGTAAATGATGACAATTTATTATGGAATGAAGATCATTCCAGGCCTGGAGTCTGGAAGAATTCTTTAGATTTCTTTAAGATGTGGTACAGAGAAGCATGTGCTTCAGACTGGTAAAGGGAGCACCATGCGTCTGCCACAGGAGGTGGATTGTGCCACAAGACACACAGAACCTGGCCGCAGAGGTCTGCGTGCCACCCCAAACAAGCTGAGGACTCAGGGACCGGCAACCAAGCGCCCAGCAACCTCTCTCAAACTTCTGCGGCATGGTCACATCCCCCACCCTGTCTGACCCTCTCTACCTTCCCTTTGTTCCTCCTCCAAGACCCAGCCTCCAGGGGCTGTGCTCCCAGGTCACCTACCACTTGTCCAACATGCTTGGGGGTGAAGGCCAAAGGCATAATGTTTCTTAATTTTTTTTTTAATGTTTATTTATTTTTGTGAGAGAGAGAAAAAGAGAGAGAGACAGAGACAGAGACAGAGCGTGAGTGGAGGAAGGGCAGAGGGAGAGGGAGATACAGAATCCGAAGCAGGCTCCTGGCTCTGAGCTGTCAGCACAGAGCCCAATGAGGGGGCTCTAACACACGAACTGTGAGATCATGACCTGAGCCAAAGTCAGATGCTTAACCGACCAAGCCACCCAGGTGCCCCTAAAGGCATAATGTTTCTAAGGGCACTTATGTTTCAGTGAGGGTTTCTGAACACTGTAAAGGCACACAATCTAAAGAAAACTGATCATAAATAAAGTCAAAGCTAGTGTGGGGATAAACACGGCAAACAAGTGACCATCAGCAAACCATGGTCGACTGTCCCTTGGGAAGGTTCTGTGTCAAGAGATGGAGAGCAGGGCCCACTCTGCCAGTCTTCCTTCCGAAGTTGGAATTAGGTTGCTCTGTTCTCCATTTGAGCACCATCTGAAGGAGCCGACTTGTTCTTAAAGGCCGTGTTGGCATAACACCATCTTCACACACCCCGTCTCACATCTCCGGCTCCTTCAGCCCCCTCCTCATTCAGAAATGCAGGGCGGCAGAATTTAAATGAATATTAATTTCCTCTTTCTTTTTCCTTGCAGAGAATAAGAAGTTGAATCTAGCCAGTTCTTATGGGACGCCCCTCCACTACAGAGGTCCTTCAGGAGCTGTTGAAGGTTATGTACAAAAGTTTCTTTTCTGGGTGGCTCAGTTGGCTGAATGTCCAACTTTTGATTTCGGCTCAGGTCATGATCCCAGGGCCATGGGATCAAGACCTACATGGGGCTCCACACTGAGGAGCATGGAGCCTGCTTGGGGTTCTCTCTCCCCCTGACCCTCTCCTCCACTCATGCATGCTCTTTCTCTCTCTCTAAATAAAAAAAAAAAATAAACAAGTTTTTTTCTAGGAGGCAGGGAGAATGAGTCAGAACCCCTCCACACCATAAGGATGGTAACCATATGTTTGCCTCCATGGAAGACAAATCCTATCCAAAGCATATGGCATAAAGAGCTTTTTTTTTTTTTTTTTTTAAATCTGAAGTATAATTAACATACCGTGTCATATTAGTTGCAGGTATAGTGTAAAACAGCTTTTGTTATCCTCACTTCTCAGCCTTTCGGCTAAGATCAAGTGAAGAACTTTTGTTATCTAAGGAGGACGGCAGGATTCTCAGCTGATTGAGAAGGGGGAAGGGGCAGACAATAGCTCTGAGCCATTAAATTAAAAAAGAAATGCCTGTCAGGTGTCAGGAATGAGGCCTCTTTAAAAAGAGGGCTTCCCATGGCACAGCCATTTGCTGAAGATTTCCTGATGTCAAGTTTGTGTAGAAAACCTTGCCCACACCACCACCCCCTCTTCCCCTCCCCAGGAAACCTCATGCCCCCTGGCCAATCCTGTCCAGCATTCCTTCCTCAGAAGCTGTTATTTGGGTGCCATGGGGAGGTAATCAGGGTCAGCACACCTTCCACCCCCAAGATACGACCATCTCAGGATTCCATGATCATCACTGCATTGGCCACACCAAGCATCCCTGAGAAAGATCGTCCTCCAAATGAGACAGAGCTCAGGAAAGCTAAAGAACCTGATTTCAGGCCGTACAGAGTCTTCCCTTGTGGGTCACCAATGTTTCTACTGTTTCTGGTATTTAGTCTTCCCCTCCAGCGGCCTGAAACCGGAAAGAAAGTTCTGGAAAAATCCTACAGGGAAGGCTGGGACATTTGGCAGTCACTTCTACTGGACAACAGAGCCAAGGGCCTTCAAGATATGAAGTGTCACATTTATAGAAGTTCCAGCCAAAAACACGTGTATAGGCTTTCCCAAATAAACTGAAGGAAGTTTTCGTATAAAACACTTCTTCAACCCTGTTTTAATTTTAATCTATACTGTTACTGATGATGGCCAGCTCTTGACCTTTGATACCTCTTACTTGAAGAGTTAAGTAATGACTACAGCAGTTATCCCAGAAATGAGGGACCCTGAACCCCATTCCCTGTTCTCTTCTAGATGCACCCGGGACAGAGCAGGAAGTTAAATCTCTCTGGGGCCACTCATGTCCCCGCTCCTGGAAAGCTTTCTGGGGCCTCTGCCTAACCCTGCTCCAGGTTCCCCTTCTTCACAACTTGGCTGTTACCAGCTTGACTGTTAACTGCGGATACTACCATCCTTATCTAGATGAAAAACTTCAGGGCAAGAGCCTCTCATAGGAACAGTGTCGAACAGTCTGTGATGGTGGGAACAGAGAAATCAGCACCCTCCTGCCCAGACACAGAACTCACTCTCTGTATTTTTAATGCCTGCCTTTAGCATATTGTTAGGAGCCCTTCTTGGGCCTGCAAAGAGCATGAGGACTTCCTGTGAGCTGATGAAGAGGAAAATGTGTGGTGGCACCACTACCCGCGGCCAGACATGCCTACTTCACACATTCCTGCCCAAGGAGCCCCTGCTCTCCCGAGCAGAAGGGCAGGACAGTGCATGGGCCTGGGGTGGGGGAAGTGGTGACCTGAAGGGAGGGGGTACCCTGCCACAAATCCAGCGGGGCCTAGGAAGAAAAAGGAGGCAGAGCCGGAGAGGAGCAGAACTAAGGTCATTTCCAAAGGGCAGAACTGTGGGACAACACACACAGGCGACTACAGAATTGGGGAATTTGGGGGTGTGAAGGGCTTTTGGAGCTCAGACAGCCACATGCCCTCATCTTGCCGCTAGAGAACAGAACTAAAGCCTGCTTGTCCCCCAGTTACATCTAGTTAAAAGCTAAGCCTGGCTTTAAATGGGCAAGCCTCCAGCTTCAGAACTGCTTCCCCTGACACCCTGTGCTTCTTCCCAGCTCTAAGTAAAGACATATAGGGCAGAGAATCTCCAAGAGAGGGAGTCATAGCCCAAGTGGCTGAGGCGGAGGGGGGCACGAGTGGGGGGGAACCAACAGAGCTTCCAGTGAAAAGATGCTACGTGCATGCAAAGTGCAGCGGCTCCGGGACCTCTGCTTTCCGGCAGCCTCCGAAAGCACCAGTCATTGTGTTAAGATGCCCCAAATTAAGCTGATTAAAAGGAAAGCCATAATGCTCGTCTGTCAGCCCGGACAGGTGGCACTCCACAGTGCTGGAGGTCGGGCAAACCTCCAACTTCGATGATGATAGGCCCCCTCCCTTGGCCCTGCATGCCCCCCTCCCCCCCCCAGCCCCGGAGCCCTGACAGCAGTGTTTGTGATCTCCAGCTCGTTACACGGGCCTCCGACTTCCTCTGCTTGCTGGCTCGGGCTCTGCGCCCTGCACCCTCCTCGGCCTCCATGAATGGGCTGACGGAACTCCTACCATTAGCCCTCAGTGTAACTGCATCACTCCATTGTCACCACACACGCACTGCACTCAACAGGGGGACAAAGGGCTGAATGAACCCCAGACCCGCGGCCAACTCAGGCAGAGACAACTTAGGAAACTATCTCATTCTTCCTTTCTTCACAGGCTGTTTGGCTATTTCCTTGCATACCAAATGAGGCCCGCAGAAAAAATAAGGCAGGAGAGGGAAGCATCAGCCTCCACTTCTATCCCATCCCCCTCCCCACCCCCAGCCTCCCTTCCAGCCACTCTTCACAGGGTTCCTGACCACAGGCCCTGTGGAGTCTGCAGAGCCCCAGTCCTACAGGGGTCTTTAGGAGAAGGTGCTGTGAAGGTGTCAGTGCCTCTCACTAAGCAGGACAAAGACATGATGCTGGGGACCCTGTGAAGAGCATGTAGCCAAAATCGAGACTTCTTCCACAGCAGAGCTGATGGGTTTTTAATAGGTCTCGGACAACCAAGATCCTAGCATGCCAGGATGACCCTAAGGAAGGGATGTTCTAGAATCTTCTCTGGGTGATATTTAAGAATGCGACAGAGTTTGGCTGTAACCCAGGCAGAAAAGGATGACCTTAACGATCAGGTGACTAGTGTCTAGATCTTCTGTTAAAGATCTCTGGGTAGCTTCACAGCATCGTCATGGCCCGGGAGCCCAAGTTCTGCTCTTTTTATTAGGCGACTTGTAAAACCGTGTCACGTGAAGGTGATGTGATTTGCTCAGGACCCTGACATGTAATTAGTGCTAAGAAATCTCAGGCTTTCCAAGAGACCTGGGGGAGACCAAAGAATTAGAAACCCACTCGAAGCCCATCTGCCTGGCCTTTGTCTGCCGTTCCTTCCTTCCTGCTTCCCTCCCTCTCTTCAGCATCATTCCCAAGGCTCTGCCAGGGGCTCTGGATAAAGAGCGCAGTAAAAGTTGGGTCCTGTTCAAGAGGCTCTATAGACCAGCGAACAGAGAGATAAACGCTGGCACAAAGCAGGAGCCGAGCGCGGAGGGGACGGAAGAGGAGCCCCAAGTCTGCCTGGCGAAGCCGGGAAAGGTCCACTGGGGAACCGGGACGCTCGGTCCCTCCTCTCAAACTCACCCCTGGCAACGGAAGGCCCGGTAGAAGTTTCCCCCAAAGCCAGCACTGCCTCGCTGGCTGGCGTCTGTTTTTAGCAACACTTATGACTGGAAGGAAAAAGTACTTAAAATATACCACCCTCTGAGACTTTTATTCCCTGTAAAACTGTCAGGCTTCTCACTCAGCTTTCTCTTTGGAATGAAGCGTTCCGGTTTATTTTGGCAACCAGAGGGAGCAACAAAGACCAACCTTCTCAGAGCTGCATGGGTCCCTCCTGTCAAAGCTATCTGCCTCCAGCCAGTGAGCCAGAGGAATCAGGGGGGACTGGCTGTCTCAGAGGAATCGGGGTTGTGGGGGGGATGTGCTCTCAGCAGTTAGACCCCCGACAATGCACAGACAGAAAACACCGTAAGCTTGAAGACATCACAAATAACAAGGTGCACTGGCGAGTGCACCACTGTGGGGACTCCAGCGTGACACGTCAGCTCTTTCTGACTCCTGTCTGTCCTATCTCACCAGAGCCCATGTGCAAAACGTGGTGCTTCTCCATGGGAGAGCTCAACACAAACCTGTGGGCATTTCACAGTGTGGATCTGAGAGCACTGTGTGTGTGTGTGTGTGTGTGTGTGTGTGTGTGTGTGTGTTTTAATTGTGGCAAAATAAGTTGAACGTAACATTTACCATCTGAATCATTTTTTAGGTGTACAGTGGCATTCAGTGCATTTACTTTGCTGTGCAACCACCTCCACTCTCCATTTCCAGAACTTTCTCATCATCCCAAAGTGAAACTCCATACCCATTAAATGACTTCCTCTTCCCCCCGCTGCTGGGGCCCTGGTAACCTCTATTTTACTTTCTGTCTCTGTGAACTTGACTACTCTAAGTATGGCACAGAAGTGGAATCATGTATTTTTGTCTTTTGGGGTCTGGTTTATTTCACTTAGCATGTTTTCAATGTTGTAGCCTGTGTTGGCATTACACTTCCTTTGTAAGGTTGACTAATATTCCATTGCACTCACTAAGGAGAACACATCTAAGGAGAATACATACCACATTTTGTTTCTCCATTCCAAGGACATTTTCTATCATCAAGTGGACTCTGCCAGGAGGCCTGCATTTTACAGTAGGCCTAGTAAGCTCCTTCCTCTGCATTTAGAGTATATAACACTCTAGCGTTCATTTCCTTATGATCTTAATTTGCTAGGATTTTGCACATTTCACTCTCGATTTGTCTTAGGATCGCTAAGTTCCTTCAGGCCAGGAACATCAGGTCTCATCTTCCATGCACTACCCACCTGCCTCCACTTCTACCTCCAAGCCATCCAGGCCTTCCTCATAATGCAAGTCTGCGGCTAGTGAGCCGTTAGTCAACACTCCCAGGAATGAATGGAGAGTCAAGTGCTTCAAACACCCCACCTCTCGACTCATGAAATAGTAAATGAGCTCAGGAAGCAAAACTTGCCTCCCTCCAAATGCTAATGCTTTCTAAAGCCACTCCTTTTATTTTCCTTCACTCTGAGCCTCAGCACTTCAGAGAGCACAGGCAGACAGATGGGAGGAGACCCAGTAGAACTCACGGAGGGTTCAAGTGGTTATCTGAAAAAGTGCTATGGATTTTACATTCTCCTCTGCTCATGCTTGGTTTTTGTTTTTTGGGGGCTTTTTTTGCTTTTAATTTTTATTTTGTTTTTGAGAAAGAGAGAGACAGAGAGACAGTGCCAGTGGGTGAGGTGGGGGGGGGGGGGGTGGGGCACGGTGGGCAGAGGATCCAAAGCAGGCTCTGCGCTGAAAGCAGAGAGTCTGATGCGGGGCTCAAACCCACAAGCTGTGAGATCATGACCTGAGCCAAAGTCAGAAGCTTGACCAACCGAGCCACCCAGGTGCCCCTCATGCTTGGTTTTTAAATATTAAGATACGTAACTGAGGGCCCACCGGTAAGCATGTAACATGTGTATGCAAGTCCAGTGCAACACAGCTGGGATTTCTAAGAGACCTCTGAGCGGGTTTGCATCCATTTAACTCAGTCTGACAGCTAACTTGGATGGACTGGCTACATAGTATCTGAAAGGGGCAAGCACTTTCTCCAGTTTGCCATGAGAAACTGGTTTGCAGTCTTGAAAAGCACCCCAAGAGACTCCCAAGAGACTCCCAGGAGACTCTTGAAAAGCACCCCAAGTGGCACCTCAGGAGTGACCTCTGTCCATCTGAAACCAGTAAGGGGTGATAAAAGGACATGTGGAGAAGGCGGGAGACCCATGGGGCAACCGGCCAATTGGAGCAGATCTATAAATATCTTAAAGAGGTTACAGTGCCTGGGGTCAAACTGTTGTCACTGACATTCTTGTCTCTGGGGGGTCAAGGAAGAGCTGGTCTTAAGCTGGTTGCTGCTCGGGACTCCTTTTTGTAAGGCAGCCTTAATAGGGGATATTCAGAAAAGGAAGGAAGCTTCTCATTTCTATAAATGTTAGGTCCTGTCCACGATTTGTCTCTGGAGGATTAGAAAAGCATTCTGCACGTGAAGCTGCCTGGAGGGGTCTTTTCAATCTCTATTTTGGAAACCACGTTTTTAAAGCCTATGTTTTGGACCTAGAATTTTAAAAGCCTAAGAACTGCTTCACAGCAGGCCCCTAGGTTCCATGAGGCCCTTTAACACCTCCCTGCACTACTTCCTTGAGATGGTGATAAAGGCCAAGGCAAAATACAGATACGTAGGTGAGAAAGCCAGGAAGCTGCAGCCTCACACTCTGAGCTTCAGCCTTCTGCTCGGCATCCCTGTGGGGCATCAGCCACAGGCCCGCAAACCACATTCTCTCTTAACTCAATATACTCCCACAGCAGGGCATTCGGAATCTCCCTGGAACATCCAGAGGGGGCATCTTCGTGTGGACTCTCCAGGGCCTCTGAGCTGACACACCTCTCGGAGTTGGTTTGGAGCAGAGGCCCTTCCCCAAACAAAAAGCTTTGGGAGCAACCACAAGGGTGGAGCGCAGAGTTCCCAGGCGAGGAGTCTGAGCTTCCTGGGTCCAGTCCCAGCTCTGCTAGTGCCCCCCCCCCACCCCGCCCCACCCCCCGCTGCTTCCCTCAGCCCTCCGCATGGAAAAAGCCCCCACTGGAAGACGCAGGAACTGCCTCGCTGACCTCTCAGAACCACCCCGGCTCGGACCTTCTAAGGACTGCAATTTCCTACCAGCTGAATCAGAGCCTCACTTGACCCTGGTCTCTCAAGACCTTTCTTCTAAAGAGCTTCAAATTCTGGCAAGCAGAACTGCAGCCTCTGGGCAGTCCACGGGGCACAAGAATGGAAAAATCTATAGCTAATAATAGTTCTTTGAATTACTATGGCTCTCTATTCTTTTAGAAGTACTTTTTAATCCATTACCACATTAAACAAAAGGGAAGTGAGAGGCGGGTGGGGTTGAGAGGTGTGTCAAGGCCAGACACCATTCTCGTGGCAGGGCACCTCTTAGGTCCCCACCGCCCCCAGTGCAGCAGAGCCAGGCTCTAGTCCCCTCTCCACGCTGTGTCTCCGCCTTAGTGGCTGTAAGCAGAGCAGCACACTGTGGGGGAGAGGCAGCCTGAGGACATGTACATAAATGGAAATGAAGCAACGATTCAGACCCATGGGGAAGCCCACACCATGAAGGAAAATTAGTAAACAGCCCTCCTCCCACCTTGTTATCTGCCTGCTAGGCTCTTTTCTCTGTTTAATGGCACATAGGCTTTCAAACCCTTAAGAGGAAGCCTCATCTGTTGGATTTTGTACTACCTTGGATGTTGATCTTGGAAAACAGAAACCACCAACAAAGAAAAATATCTCCAACACATCATCGTCAGGCCAACTGTCTCCCTCCCTGGGCTGAGAAAAGAGACATCTGGTTTTAACCAAGAAGATGGCATCCACCTACCACATCCGTGTTGGTGATCTTGGCCAGCAGATCTACCAGGGCATCACCAGTGAGCGAGCTCACGTCCTCATCCTGCTGGAGCCCACAGATGGCGGCTCCCACACTTCCAGTTGCAATCATCGATGGCGGGTACATGGCGAACTTAAAGTCTGTGAGGACAAGAGGCAGAAGGTCAAGGCACAGGAAGAATCTGGATCCGGGAGCTCCCCAGCTTGAAGATACTCAGATATAGGGTGGTGTTAGGTCAGCTGCACAGGTAACCCCTTACCCCACAGACACGTTCTCTTTTCAGTCTTCCTTCACAAGGTGCCCTTTATTTATTTGCCATCCCTGTGGCAGGTCCAGAGCTAAAATGGGAAGACTGAGGCAGGGAAGGTAGAAAGCCTATCTGAGTGCACAGTGAATTCTCAGAGGATTCAGGTCCCCCAATCCCTCAGTCCACAATCCTGTGAGGGGTTAGCATGTGCAAGGGGCAAGAAACATAGTCTCCTCTGCCTATTCCATGGCAGGAATAGAGGAGGGAGGTCTGAGACGAGTCCAGACAAGGTAACCCTGTGTGCCACAGAAGTGAGACAGACCAGGGGATCTAGACGGTGGAAGGCAGGAAAAGTGTAAGTTGGTAAAATTTTATAAACAATAATCCTGATGTGATCTTGCCATATTCTGTGGCAAGTCAACAGGGGCTGATATGGCCCATAACAAAACAACAGATGATTTCATTAAAAAAAGAAAAAAGGGAAGTGAGAAAAGCAGTAATGCAGGAGACAGTGCTGAGGGCCAAGTTTTGCACAATCCTCAACTTCTAACCCAGTGCCAAGGGCCCTCAGAATATTAGCAGAGAAAGCAGGCACCCAGTATTAACCACCGCATCACACGGATGACTTGGTTTAGATTTTATGGTTCTTGGGCCCTAAGATCGCATTTTCTTGCTGGAGAAAAAGAGCGGTTTGCTAATGAGACGTACACCAAGATCGATCGGAGGAGCTCAAACCCTCATCCACTTCCAGTTCTCCACAAGCAAAGAGAGGGGAGGCTCCTGTGAGGCCTCAGCATGGGAGACCGAACACCTCAGTTTCCTCTGAGCGCTCCCACAAGCTCTCAGGCTGGGGGATCGAGATCAGCCACTGCCCAGCCATCAGGGAGGAGACAAGGACACCCACACCTTACTCCCATTGCTGCTGCTACTAACTGCTAACTACCCACACGTGTACAGTCTCTTCCGGGCTATGTCCCAGTTAATCCACACATCCACCACATAAGGTGGGCACGAATGCCCTAACGTTGCGGATAAAAAAGGACAGACTTCTGAGAACTTAAACTGCCTTTACCAGTGCCTTATGTTGATAGGTTAAAGAGGTTCCTTCCATCACTCACTGTAGTCAGTCCTGGAGTGTGGTAAATCCTCCAGTGTGCTACCTCTGGTTCTAGCATCACTCCAGAGAGTTTACTGTACAGAGCAGTGCAAGGAGGGGGGTGGGAGGGAGAGACAGAGGGAGGACATGGGTCACACTTCAAATTACAGCATAAACGTTAGGTCGAAACATAAAGGTCAACCTAACATTTCCCCTTTTACTGTAAATGCCCTATTACGACAGCATATTCCATAAAAGCACTTTTATAGGTGACCCCATTGTCCAGCGTCACGTTGGTGGTGTTGTCAGAAACACTGCTGGAGCACTGAACCACGCACACACCTCCCATGTTGGCCAAATCCCATGAACAGAGCGAGCCTGGCCGCCTGTCAGTCTGTCTCTATCCTTGGCTTTCTTTCCTTCGCTCGCTCACTATTTCTACTTCTTGAGGGATGTATACTACAGTGTTCTGGCCAAAGCCTGCTGTCCACTAACCCCTTCAGTTCCTTCTCTAGCCCCATGGATGGTGCCAAAGTCGGCCTCCCTGCCTCCTGCTCTGCTGTAGGTCTCTTCCACATGGGCTCACAGGAGTGTTTCTCTGCCCAATAACCTCGTTAGCTTCCCCCTGTGACATTCATAATGCAGAGGAGGCAGCCAGCCCATGGCCTTGAGCCCACAAAGGCCCTGGGTGGGAGCATCTGGCAGGGAAGGACAGGAGGATATCCCTGGCCCTCCCTTTCCTCTGTCCCAGGCCTCAGACCGGGAAGCACACCTCATACATGCCTGTCTTTTGTCACGCTGCTGCACGCAAAACTCACTTCCAATTTTAGCAAACTAATTAACTTCTAGAAGCCAGGGGGTATTTACAGGGTGGTCCCGGGGTGCAGCAGGTGCCAAGGTTGCCGTAAGGACTCTATGTCCCTTCTTGTTTTGCTAGGAAAATGCTGAAGGGCATCCTCCTAGGGATATGGTCCCCTGCCTCCTGGAATTGGGGAGCACCATGGACAAGAACACAGCTGCCTCTTGGCAGCTCAGACTGGGGAGTGCTCCCACAGCAAGGGAAGAGCTGCCGGAAGCTGGGCCAGTCACTGCTCTGCTCCTCTGCCACCCACCACAGTGGCAAACCAGGGTCTCCTACTAGATTCCTGAGCACCTGCCAGGCTCTCCTCTGGGTAAATCCAAAGGAGGTGACATTAGAACTGAAAACCAGATCCACATTGTGGGACCTTGGGTGAGTCACTTCCTCCTCCAGTCCCTGACACTCCATCTGTCTAATAAAGGGTGGGGTTGGATCGGTGTTTTTCTGACTTCCAGTGTTGCAGCTCATTGTTGGGTCATGAAACCCATTTGTGGGTTGTTTTTGTTGCTGTTTAACGGAACAGAACAAGATAGAAAGTATCAGGAAGTAATCATGTAGTAGGAGTAAATATCCTCTTGAAAAACTTTTGTATCAGTCTGATGTACATTTATGTACATCCTGAGTTATGTTATAAAATGTATTTTCTTTCTTCACGGCTTAGGTCAAAAAGTTGGGAGACAGCAGGCTGGCTCATCTCCCAGGTGCCTTCCAGCTCTACTTTGCTCTTCCTTAAGGATCTAGAAGAGCCACCCCCGAGAAAAGGACAAGCAAGAATCACTAGAACAGAGCATAGCTTCCGTCAGCCAACAAAGTCACGAGGCATCTCTCTCCACAGAGAGCAGTGCTAGTTCCTCACGGCATCAGGGGCTGCCCCAGGACTAGGCTCAGGGACAACCCCTCTCTGCTGGTGGGGGAAACAGCAGAGGAAGAAAACACCAGAATAAAACATCTGAAGGGTCGTGTCCTCGTACTAGCTCTAGTTAGCTAACCTCCACGCTCACCCGTGGAAGGTTTCACCCAGCCCATTCAGCCACTCCTGGAAACCATAAACTTTGGCTTGAAAAGTGTTCACCATATCCACTTGGGCAGGGGGGCTTGACAGAAAAATCAGACGGCATGCACACTATGACCAAGAATACAACCTCCCAGAAACATCTAAATAAAAGTACATACATGCACATGCATGTGGTTGAAGCAGGAGGATTCACAGAAAACATTTCAAATTTTCCCGCAGTTAGATGGAAGAAATGATAAGCAATTTTATAATACTTTCTCTTAATATTATTCTATTTCAGCAAAAAGAAAATACCAAGTAAAAATCTCTTAGAAATCTCTACACGTCTTGGTCAAAAATACCAACAGGTTGTATCTTGGTGCAGAGGCATATTCAGGGGCAAGGGTCTCTCTCTAGCCTCAGTTGCCCACCTGAAAAGGTAAGAGGTGACATCCTGAGCACCCTCCTTCCTCTGCAGCAGAGTGAGAGGCAATGAATTGACCAGTGATCCATTCTGACAAAGCACAAAGGGTTCCTCCCCGTTCCAGGCAGCATGGATTAATCTGCCGCCCCAGTTGAAAAGCATAGTAATATAATACAGCACGGTGCCTTCTAAATGGCTAAGTACATACTACATGGGTAGCTTATAAAAAAACTTCTCAAAGAAAGGGGGTGGTCAAGGGGACAGGAGCACGAAGATACTTAGGAGGACACTCTCCGAGGGCATGAGAAGGATTTGGGCCAAGCAGCTGCAAGAACTGGAAGATGGAGAATGTGGAGGCCGATGACCCACCACCTACCAGCTGTGTGAAGATGGACAAATTACCTGAACCCTATGAGCTTCCATTTTCTCACCAGCAAATTAGAAGAATAATTATACCCACCTGGTAGGGTTGTTCTGAGGACTCAACTAAAAGCACTGTGCTTGGCTCGTGGTAAGCTATCAAGTGTCATCACCATCACTATTCTGACGACGGGAACCTCCAACGGAACCGTGAAGGGGAATTCTGACTGTTGGAGATTCTGTTTAGCATCGGCAGGGGAGAGGAGGAAGGTGCCCAGCATCCCTGGGCAACAGGCGGATGCTGACAGCAGGCCAAGGGCACCAAGACCGCCAAGAAGAAAGGCTCTGTGCTGCCTGGAGAATCTTTCACTGTCACTTGTGTTGTGGGTCCCAGAAATGACCTCACTGAGTCCCCGAAGCCTCATGCTGGTTTATCAGGAGTGGGAGAAACTGAGGCCCCCATACGATGAATGGAATACAGAAGTTGGCAATGGTCTCCCCGATGTGCCCCATATCCACTCAGCTGCGGTTTGCCCAGAGCCAAGGAGCAATGCCCACATACCGGAAGCCTCTGACATGATGTTCCCCCCTCCCGGGGAGGTGGTGGAGGCAAGGGGCACACCTTGGGGGAACCCCAGCTCTACTGGTTGCTTACTCATCCATGTAGCAGTAGTGGTGAGGTATTAATAAACCGTAAAACTCATCTGTTTCAAAACACTTCCTTTCACAAGTGAATCAATGAATTCTTGAGAGGTTAGGTGACTTGTCCAATGTCCAGTGCTGGGCCTGGGGTTAAGGTCGGGACTTCTGGACTGTAGACCCAGTGCTCTTTATAACTTACCGGAATGTGAACAGCTCCTCAAGGCCACCTCCCACATCCCACTAAGGAACACAGGGTGATTTTCCTATCAGAAGTGGGAGAAAAGCCCCCAAAAGCAAGCCCTAGCTCAGGAGTCAGAGAGATAGGTCCTAGCCATGGCACCAGTGATCTGTGTGGCCTGTACAACCCACTTAACCTCCCAAGACCACCAGAGGCGCTCTGGGGGCCCCACTGGGCTTCTTAATCTGGGCAAGGGCAGAGAGGGCTCCATAGTCATCAACTCGCTATCTGCAGGTCTTGGTAAAATTTCGCTGAAGAAAGAGTTCTGAGCTAAGCAGGTCTAAAACCACAGATTAGATGGCCCTGCATGTAAGTTTAGTGCAGATTGTTTTGGCTACGACGTGGAGGCCTTGAAGTAGAAGAGTGATGGCCTTGCTTCTGACCACCACTAGGGGGCGGGAGATACTCGGTCTGAGGCTTAAGACCAACAGGGAAGCCCCCGTTTCCCATTTCCCCCATCTCTCCCCCTCCTCCCACCTGCAGCAAGGTGGAAGGTTAAAAGGCCAGAATCCCAGATGCTCATTGGCCAGCAGGTGATGGCCGCAGCACACACCTCACCTACCACCCCTGGAATAGGTTCAGCACACCCTGTCCTTGTGGGGAAGGACCACGGTGACATGGAACACTAATATAACTCCAAAGGCCTAGGTGGCAGGAGGAGGGGAGGGAGACGGCTGGAGAACAGCAAGCAGCCTACTCCTCATTCATTGTCCGGCCAGAAGGGAAGTAAGATAGCCCTGCCACACTGCTGGTCCCCACGGGGTGCGCTGACACTGTCGGCTGCCCACGCCACTTCCCCTCAGCTCCGCACCCTGTCAGCTGTGGGGGCAGCACAGAGACAGGAAGGTGGCTTAAATTCTTCCCACCTGGCAGCCGCCAGGGCAAACCTTTTTGGGGTAAGGGGCCAACCCACCTACCTTCTCCGGGCCCCGGCTATAATTCTATCTTATGATAGAAGGTTATGAAACGCCTTTGGGTAAAGCCAGGAAGGCTGGAAATACAGCAGTTATCATCACTGGGGCTTCACTGGGGCTTCATTGGGGTTCCAGGGCTCAGGCCTCAGGGTGGGGAGCCTTGGGCGGGGCTACTCAAGTGCATGCTGCAAAGAGCTAATAAGCAAAACACCCTGAGGTGGGGCCCAAGGCAAAAAGAGGGAGATGTGGGATACCACGCATAGGTAGGGAGGTTAAGCACCTCCACCCCACCCCCACACCAAGTTCAAACTCAGTATCATTGGCGTTTCTAGACTAACTGGAATCATCTGTTGAGCGTGAGATCCCCCATCAAGAATCCTCCATTGCCAGAGTGCGATCTTGAGTCATATTAAACGGTACTTCTTTCCCCATTTGCAGACCTGGGGGACTCTACCATCACACCTACGAACGGGGGGACACTAAGGCTCAGTCCTGCTTCCCCAGGATCAAAAGCTCCAGGAAAGGGAATGCCAGGGGCTGTCAGTTATGAAGGTCTCCCTCTCTCCCTCCAGTGCCTTCACTAACCATGACTGGCCCAGAGAGGGACACCAGGCAGGTGGAGGCAGTCTCTCCTGCCAGAAGCCATTTTGAGATGAGTGGGGGGGGGGGGGAGGGAGGAGGGCATCTCTCTGCCTTGCCACCATCTTACCCTCTAGCCCCTAAGGAAAACTGCAGCCTCGCTCCCCTTCTCATGGCCCCTCTCTGCTCTCCTGCTCTCTCTTCCCCTTTCACACACACACATGCACTCCCCGCACAGACTGAGGAACTACTGCCAGCTCTTTCACAACCAACTTATCCCATAAACTAGCCACACAGCCTAGAGGACTGGCTACCATCTCCTCCAGACCCACTGTGAGTCTGCAAGACCCCGGCTACAGGTGCCTCTTGGGCTTCAGGGTGGAATATTCAGGATTGGAGGACAAGGACAGAGGCGTGAGGTGCAAGGAGCAGACTGGACCTTCCCGGTATCACCTACCTTTGGTTCTCAGTTACCTTGTGCCTGCCGCTTGCCAGACAGTCCTAGGCACTCAACCATTTGTCACACCCTGGCCCCAAAAGGAGGCATTTCATCTAACTGGAAGGTGTTTCCTCCAAGAAAAGTAGATCTGGGCTTTTATACCATCAGGCCATCTGGTATAAAACTCCACAAAGTGAGGATTCTATGTAACTTGGTCATTCATACAGACTCAAGCACAGATCAAGAAAGAAAAGCTTTGTGAGACAGAGCCATCCTTCCTAGACTCAGGAAACTTCTGAGGAGCCCCCTCTGCTCTGACCAGTCCACACCTAAGGCTTAGTACATGGCTGGTGGTCTTCATTTGGTTGGAGTTATTCCCTGTATCCTTTCTTAGCCCTTGCCCAGAGCTAGCTCATGGCTCCCCAAAGGCAGTCTTCGTGACTTCCTGTGCCACTCCTTGGACCTCTGTCCTCAGTGCCTGAGTTCCAGCTCCTTATTCTGGCCCCAAAGTTGGCAGCCACCCCAAGGATCTGGGCAAGAAGGCCAGAAGTGGGGGGATAGGACCCCCAATTTTAGAGAATGGGCCTTTACAGAAGCTGGGGATCTGCCCATGCCTGGATAATTCCACCTACCATCCCTACCCCAATCAGAGATCAGAATGGGGGAATGGGTGGACAGACCCCAAAAGATCTGTCAGTCAAGAGACAAGGTCAAAGCAGAATCCTGGCTAACAGCTGGGCAATGGGGGAGCTTCGGGTCAGAGGGTCGGGGGTCCTAGGGCTAGAGAAAAAAGGACTGGTTGACCCCTCCCCCACAGTGAATCATGACAATGGAGACGAAGGGACAGCAGGGCCTGGGAGACAAAATGACAAGTCAATGAGGGATTGACCTCTAGGGCCCCAGGCCAGACAGCAAGAGAAGCGAGGAAGCAAAAGAATGGCTACTGTCTAAAAGTCAGCAAGGTATCCATGGGGGCTCTGAAGAATGGCCCCCTCAGGGCTGCAGGAAGGACAGCTTACTCTCTCATAAAGGGGCACAGGACACATTAACATGGCCATGGGCCCAGTCTGGATCTGGAAGGGCAGGACTACAGAAAACCGGTGAGAAAAAATCTAAGCCCTAGAATAAAATGTGGGTGGCTGGGAACCCTACATTCACGCCAGGGAAGGCAGAGAGTAAGGGGTCCTGTTGAATTGGATTAAGGCAGTTGCAACAGTTAAACACGGAGATGGTGGCATTTTCACAATTAGTACCACAACACATGGTCTACACGTTCCTTGGTTCATAAAGTACCTCTTTGCACATTGTCTCTTTCTGATTTTTGTTTTCCTAACCACCCTGAAAAGGCTGTTAAGATCATGTATCAACAGGTGTGTTTTGCAGATGAAGAAGCTCAAGTTCAGAGAGGTTAAGCAGCCGTCCAAGGTCATCCAGTGATAAGTAGCAAAGCCTGAACTTTTGACTGAGAACACAGAGCATATACACTATTGCATATTGTGTGATCCATTTGTACATACTTACAAATAACATGTAACAAAACATTGGAAAAAGGTAACCCAGGAGTCCCATCTCTAAAATTCAACAACTCTTAGCGAACTTGGGCTGAACCCTCTGGATTCCCCCCCCCAACCTCCCCCAACCCCCCCTCCACCACAAAACAAAAGACCTGCCCAGTCGGTTCTTTACCTATGATGTCTTTACCTATGATTAAGGTTTCAGGGTCTGTCCCATGGCCACTACCAAGGAACAAAAATAGTAGAAACTGGCCAAGGCTCAGTTTAATGAGACAGTTGTCAAACCACTGCCTTTAGTTTATTAGGGAAATGCAAAGCAAATGGGCCAGTAAGAACTATGTATCAATTGTGGGATCAACGTGGTGGGTGGAAAGCTTTTAATATGAAAAAGCCACTTGCGCTTGCTGGTAAAGGCTGCAACCAATTCAAAACAGCAGCACTTAAAGGGAGGGCATCAGAACTTAGTGCTCAGAAGGTGAGTCCTTGATGAGAGCCAGCCAGGTTCACTCCCCCATCCACCAGTTACCCAGCAGTAAGTGCCCTACAGTAAAGAGAACTCCTTCGACCTCCCTTACTGCTTATCAGGGCAGGCAGCGTATTTATCAAGACAGTGTTCCTTTAACCTATATTTGCCCCCACCCCCCCAAATTTCCTCTTGGCCTTATCTCCAAGCATCCTTTTCCTCAAAAGATTAAAGATTTAAACACAACCAGAGAGCAGTATATATAATCTTCAAAGAGCACTTTAGACATCATAAAGAATATTTTAACAGGCACTTTTTTTTTTTTCCGCTTACCACACCTGTCCTCATAAACCATTTATGAGTTTAGTAGAAAAAAAGAATACACCAGCTCAGATAAAATGAAGAACACACAGCCTGGGCATGAAAACCTTGTACTCTAGATTACTTGGGACCACCCCTCTCCTGAACCCCTAAGCCCATGCCAGTTAGTACCCCCGTCAGTCTCTCCCTGACCACCCCCCCCCAAAGGGCTCTTCAGCCTGTGTCCCCGCCCCCCACGAGGCCCCCTCCGGCTCCAGCCTGCTCCTACCGGTAGCACACAGAGCAATGAAGGTCTGCGCATGCTTGCGGATCAGAGACAACTTCTCGCTGGGCTGGGGCAGCTTGCGAAGGATGTGCTCGATGAAGTCATGAGGAGTGACAGCCGCCAGGTTCCACTTCAACTTCCCCAACACCACCAGCTCCCACTCCTGATGAGGGAGGGAGGGAGGGAGACAAGAGTATAAAACCCAAAGGCTGACCTGGTGTCAGGGACCAGGGGCTGGGGTCCGGACCAGTTCTAATGATGTTCAGGAGGATGCTGCTGGATCCTAAGGTGGGCCCATTTGTCCAAGCCCCCCCCACCCCCCAACTGCCCCCCAAAGCCTGGAAGTCGCTGGCATCTCTTCTTCTGCCTCAAATGTGAGGCTCCACCAAAAATAATGAGAGCCCAGGTAGCTGTTGCCAAGATTCTACTTTCTCCTAGTTCTTTTCCTCTTCGGCTCCCCCCACCCCCCCAGCCAACATGGACCTCCATGCAGTCCTGTTGCCCCCCCTCCCCCCCCCCCCCCCCCGCCGAGAAAGCTGAACTTACAAGACACTGCCAAGGTCATTGTGGCCCTTAGGTAATAATTTATTGTACAGGTCTCTATCGCTGGATTAATAGTCTTTTTAATCCTCAGGGAAAAATGATGCACACAGATAAAGCTCAAAATAAGGTTCCTTGGCTCAACTCCTTGGCAACCAATTTACTTGTAATTGGTGCCAATAAGTGCCACTTTTCTCAGCTTTAAAACTTTCCCCTCAACACATAATGCAGAAGTCTTGGGGAAATGACATTCGGCCAGGAGAGTGCCCTTTCTCCTACATGTTTCATAGGCCTCTGTCACCGAGACTGGAGGACCCACCAGGATGGTCATTAGCAACCCCATGCTGCAGCTGGAGGTTGAACAGGGCAAAGTGAAGGTGCCTGGGCAAAGTCATGGAACCCCTCAGTCCAAATGCTGAGGGGGGACAATATGACCCCCTCTCTCACAGACTTCTCACCATTGGTCCACCTAGTGAAAATCCTTTTTTCTCCCTTACTGAGATACATTTGGGGAATTGTGTTCAGAGTCCAACAGGCCAGAAAGGAAACTTTAAAACTACGTGCGATCAGAGGGAAAACAGGCCTATCCATTAATCATCTTCAGAAGAGACAGGAAAAGACCACCGTGCCAGTGCACGCTACTCCCCCATTCACCCTAAGAACCCCGGCTCTCTTCCATTTGCTACACCAGCAACCAGAGCCCCAGTCCCCTCCTGTAGCACTAGGTGGCTGTGTGATCTGAGGTGACTCCCTTCCCCTCCCAGAGCCTCGGATTTCTCATAAGTAAATAGGAGGATTCCTGTACCTCCCACCTTCTGGGATCAAGAGACAGGGAAAGGGGGACAAGGCAGGGTGCTTGTGAAGCAACATGAATTGGCTTGGCCGGTCCTGGAAAAACTGGGGTGTCCCAAAGAACACCACGACCCACCATCACGTTGAAACAAACGAGCCAAATGGAAGATTCATTTTCCTGGTTTCCCGTTGAGAAAAACAAACTGGTGATGAACTCTGACGACTTTTCCTTTACATGCTTTAAAGTCCCCCTTGGCTTTTTACAGAGGATTGGGGTTTAAAAAGAGGAAAAAAAAAAAAAAACTGGTAAAATTACTACACAACCAGTGTCTTCTAAGATGGCTTGAAATTCCAGCCCTTTCTTCTCACAGGGGAGTGTGAAATAAACCACTCGTCTTGTACTATTATTAAAGGAAGCAGATCTCCCAGAAGAAAGCACCTTTCTGGGCCTCCCGGACCAAACCAGAAGCAGCTGAAATCTGGCAGCGGTTCAAAGGTGAAGTCATTCATGCCCCTCTCTACATTCCCCGCAATTCCTCCCCCATCCTTGCACATGTCTGCCACTAGATGGCAGCACAGCCCCAGAAAGGAAGGCCTTTTCACAAAGAGCTCAGTTCTAGGAGCCAGTCCTAGCCCTGTGGACTTTGTGCAGGCCTTCCCAGTAGGAAGGGGGAGGGGCGATCAGAAGGAGGTGGGGGAGGGGGCTCTTCCAAACAGTGCGGAGAAAAGGTGTGCAGACCGCGGAAGGTGGGCTTGGGAACCACTCTACCATTCCACACTGCTGCCACATGGACGCCTTGAGTGTGAAGCTGTGGGGAAAATGAGTTAGACTGGGTGGGGAAAAGGTTTGCTGTTAGAAAACCTGAGTCAAGACAGGACCCCTGTCACCGTACAGAGGTCATAGCCCGCCTCCCCAAGAACCAGGCCTCAGATTCCTCCAATTAAAGGACAAATTCTGACTTGGCTCAAACGTCAGTGAGCTGGTATTTAGTGAACAGCTACTATGTGCAGGTATCTTGAAAATTTATAGATAGATAAGACATTACCTTTGAACTCTGGATTCTTAGGAGACGCACCACAACACCCTTTTACCACGGGAACACATGCCTACCATGTGGGAAGTTGAGCTATTTTCTCAAAATTCAGTGGTTGAAAATTTGGAATTTAATTAAAATGTGATCACTGTGTTCCAAGTCTCCCCTACACACACCCATGCATGCACACACACGCGCACACACAAGTGCAAATGAATTCCCCCAACACAAATGTCGCGGGGATCTTATTTGTGGATGTAGCCTCAGGGCTTAGCATGGTGGCTGGCACGCAGTAGGAACACAAAAAAATTCATATTAAAAGCGGTATCTCCTAAAGTGTGAAAATTCCAACGATGTGGTAATTTGGGATCCTAAGGATTCCTCTGGGGAGCAGTGGGCAGAAGCTTATCAGGACAGGAGAGAGCAAAGAAGGAAGGAAGAGCAGAAAGGGGAAAAGAAAGGAGGTAGGCATTACCAGCAGCTCCTGAGGCTTGATGGAGTTGTCGGTGTAAATGCACAACTTCTCTGCTGTCAGAGGGATGGTCTCTTTGAGCTTGGAGGCCAGGAACATGCAGACAGCACCCAGGAGCTGCAGATGGGTCTTAGGAGTTGGGACCCCAGCCAAGAAGCGGTCCAGGTAATTCATGGCCAAAGGGAAGACCTCTTCTTCACACTTCTGTTCCTCACAGACCTACAATGGGAGTGGGGAAGGGTTGGGGGGTTGAGGGAATAGTGTCAGGAAAAGACAAAAAAAAAAAAAAATGAAAGGCACAACCTATGGAAACAAGCAAAAATATTTAATTTTTGAGTGGGGAGGGGGAGGGGAGCAGGCTATGTGATAAGAATAAAGAGGAGGAAAACGGGGTAAATCTAAATAGTCCATCCGTGCTGGGGTATTCCCCAAGAAGGTAAAAAAAAAGAGGTGAATTGAAGATCGGAAGCCAGGAGAGGCAAACAAATGCGCAGTAGCCGCCCGGCTCGGCGACGCTCCCTTTGGCTACTGACTTCTTTGCTCACTCTAACTCGCTCACACTCTCTTTTTTGGATTTCGTCATCTTTTCAAAAAATCAATAAAAATATTCTGGAGGCTCCGGGGGTCTTCTTCTTGGTCTCATTCGGATCCCCGGACCCTGCTCTATCATTCCCGACAATTGGAAAAAATGTCCGGGGGGGTCCCTGCGGCCCAGGCGCCGCTATTGGGGGGGTGGGTGGGGAGAGGTGGGGAAGAGAGGGGGAGGGAGGAGAGGAGGAAGAGCCGCAGCCTCGGCGGCTGGACTCGGGAGCATGGGGAGACGGTTTCAAAAAATAATGAAAAATCGAGGAAATATCCTAGAAAAGCCCTTTTGGCGTGAAAACCCCAAAGAGGACCCAGGCTTCCCGAAACGGAGGTTTCGGGTGCCGGAAAGGTCTGTATCTCGACCCCTGGGGCTTTGGATCCCGAGGGGAAACTTGGAGGGGTGAGCGCCGCGGCAAGAGTGTCCGGCTGCGGCCCACAAGGGCAGAAACTGGGGATCGTGGTGACGAGCTGGGGGAAAGCCGAGGAACGGGGAGCCTCCAGAGAGAGGCACGGGGGACTCTGACCTCTCCTTTAGGGGTGCCCCGACATCTCCCCCCACACACACCTCCTCCCCCCCCTTCCTACCCCACCCAAATCTCCGCAGCGAGGAAACTGGAAAGCCAAACTGTAAGTAACCTTCCTGAGGTGGGGGTTGGGGAAGAGGGCACTATTACAAGTGGGGTGGCCGGAATAATGGGGTGCGCGGAGGGAGCGGGCGACGTTTTCCAGCCTTTCCAACCGGAGTTTGCAAAGCAACATGGCGAAACCACGGCAGGTCCAGAGCTGTGCATACGTGGGCACACGGCTTGCTCGGCAAAGATTTGGAGCAAGGGTAAAGAAGTGGTTCTTTTGGGTTCCCCTAAAACACATGTTTCTTCAATGCGACTTCCGGGGCTCCTGAATTCTCCGGTTCTCTCCTCCTCCCTCCTCCCCCTCCCTCTTTCTCCCCCCCCCCCTTAAGTGCCAACGCGGAGTCGCGACCACATGCGGGGACCTGAGGCTAGGACGAATTTTCTCTGGCTTCTGGGGGGCTGCTTTTTGGCTTTTTTTTACGTTTGGGTCCCGATTTCACGCTCCTACTCCCTTCTTCACTGCACCGAAAGCAGTGGCGGCCTCGCAAAAGACAGGTCGGGCTGGGGGTGGGAAGAAGAGGCAGCCACATGCAGGCACACGCGCGCGGGATGCTCCCCCACCCCCGCTCCAGGACAGCCTCGTTTATCCCAGATTTTCCTCCTCCCTTCCCTATCCCCTTCCCCCTCCCCCAGTTAGCCTTGCATCCTGCAAGGAACAGAAACGAAGCCACGCGTCTCGCCAAAGGGCTCGGGGTAACCTCGCGCACAGGAGCGGGGAGGCGAGCGCGGAGCCTGCCCTCTCCAAGTTTTAGATTCCCTGCGCTGGGGGTGGAGTGGGGGGGGGGAGCGAGTATCCTATCTGCAGACCTACCTCCAGCATCCAGGTGGCCACCATCCTGCGCATGTAGGGCTGGATGTCCTTCTGCACGCATTTGAAGTAGGAGCACTGGGGAAGGTAGCGCTCCTCGATGGTGAGCAAGTTCTGCAAAACGCGGTCATCGTAGAGCAGGTTGGCGTCCGGCACGGCCCTGCGGACCGGGTCCACCTCGCAGCACAGCAGCTCCATGGCCAGCCGGGTGCCCGCTCGCTCCCTGCTTTCTCCGGACTGGAAAATTGGGGGTTTTTGGAGGGGGGAGGGGAGAGGGTTCCCCTTACCTCCTTCCTTTGGCTAGGTAGGGGGTTTTCGGGAGAAAAGTTATGGGGCAGAGAGAGAGAGAGAGGCTGAGGGAGAAGAGAGGAAAGGGATGGGCGGTGGGAGAGGAGAGCCTCGGGGGCTGCTGACTCTGCCTGCCCTCCCCTTCAAACTTGTCTCGCTCTCCCCTGCTCGCTCTTCTCTGCTCTGAGAGGCAGTGACGCAAACTGGCTGGGCAGTTAGTTCTCCTCCCTCTCGCCTCGCTCCCCTCTCCGGTTCCTCCTCCCCTTCCCTCCCCTCCCGTCCCTCCCCTCCTCCTTTCAATCTCTCCCTCCCTCCCTCCTTTCCCCTCTTGTTATTAAGGAGAACAGCAGCTGGCCCGACCTAACTTCAAACGCGGTCCCCCGCCCCCCCACCCGTCTCCTTAGCTCTCCGAGGCCCTCTCCCTCCATCCAGCCCGGCATGCCAGGGGCCCCGATAGGGGAACCCACAAAAAAACCCACACCGATTCCTCTTTAGTCCCTCTAATTTCGCACATTCTGTAAGTTGTATCATGCCAAAATACGACCAACTTGGGCTTTTTCAAAATTGATCCTTACACTCCTGCCCCTGTATGTAAGATCCGAGAATGACGGGTATAGATTACTGGAAGATGGGGTAGGCTCGTGCAATTTTGAAACAGATCCCTTAAGTGAAAAATAAGGAGAGCGATTTTAGAAAATAGCAAGCTCGGATATCCAGAGATAAAGGTTATATCCCGGACGTTTAAGTTCCTGATCACTGCAAGGCTGTTTCAAAAGTCCGATTAAAGGGACCAGAACAAGGTCCCCCCCCCCAGCCCCCACGCCCGCATTTGTGTGTGGAGAGGAAGAAGAGGAAGGGGTGGGTGTTAGGAGGGAGGGGGCAGCTTCTTCGACGTGATAGAATGTGACCCTAGAGCAGAAACCAGCCCATTCTTGGGGGCGCTACAGGCGCCTTGGGGAGCAGCGGAGAGACGCCCAGGGCTGCCGCAGGCCGGCGGGGGGCGGGGGGGCCGGTTTGCAGGGCTACCATTGGTTCCCCCGCGGCCGGCGGCCACGCAGGAAAAACCCGCTTCCTCGCCCCTGCATCTGCTGACAAGCTGCCCGAGGTGTCTGCGCCGAGCGTGGCCACACTGATACAGCTTTCTAGGAAATAGCCCGGGAGGGGGAGGGGAGGGGAGGGGAGGGGGGCAAGGGAGGGATTAGGTCTGGCTCCCCCTCTCTCCCCCTGCGCAAACAACACCACCCCTTCCTTTCCTCGGAGGCCCAAGACTTCCACCCAGTGTCCTTCGCTTGCATCCTCGCCGACCCCTCGGGGTTCACGCCTCACCCGCCAGCCAGGGCTTTCTCCCCGGGAGCAGGATTGTGGTGGAGATGCTGCCAGCCTAGTCGGCTCAGACATGTGCTCAAATGCATCCCGGGGTCAACGCTGCTTTTACAGGGGATATAGTGGCGTTTCCTCACCTCCTTCCTCCCACCACCCCCGCCCCCACGACTTTCAGTGTTATTTCACTTTGGGGGGATGGGGAGGGAGCCCAGAGCCCCCAGCAAGTTGGCCGAACTGGCACGTGCAGCGAGCATGGCGTGGGTCAGGGCCCTGGAAACACCATGGTCAGCTGTGCACCTCCTTCACCGAGAAAGGGGGCCCAAACCGGGACGTGGAGAGTTAGCGGGGCGGGAGGGGGGGGGGCGAGCTGGGTGAGCTGTTCACTAGATTCCCTGAAAGAAGGGGCCGAAGTGGAATAGAGAAGGCCGGGAGTGAATAAACCAGAGGTGCAAGCGATTTGCTCAGGCCCTGAAGCGAGCCCCTTTAAACGAGGGTGGGGCGGAAGGGGTGGGGGGGGGGACGAAGGGGGGGCATATCTCTTTAAAGTGTGAGTAAGAGTTTGGGGCGCCGTCTCCCCTCCCTCTATTTGCATAGCCAATAGCTCTGGGGCTCCTGCTACTGCGCGCTGATTGTTACCGGGCAGATTACTTTTTTTTTCTTTTTTTTTCTTTTTTTTTTTTCTTTTTTTTTTTTTTTTTTTTTTTTTTTTAGTAGGACGCGTTCCCCGCTACATCAAAAGGAAGCCAAGGGAGGGCGGAGGGAAAGCGGGGACTGGGGCGGGCGAGGGCTGGGGAGAGGCCGCGGTGCCTCCGACCTTATCAATAGCCGCGGGAATTAGTATCCAATCTACCTTAGGTAAAGAAAGGGGAGGGAAGGGGGCGGGCGAGGAAAATGTCTAATTGCTGTGGAAGCCATTAGCTTTCGGGAAGAAAAAAGCTCAATGAGAAACCCAAGTTGCAACTCAAAATGAAACAGCCCTGCACAGCGGATGACACTCCGGCTAAGTACAGTGTTCCTCGGAATAGAGTCGGTCCCTAACAATTACCTATTGATTTTAGTCAACTTGGACTTCCCGACTCCAGCTTGAGTCACTCCGGATAAATATATTAACTTACATTTTAAGACCCCATAAAGGAATTACTCAAACTTCACCTCAGCCACCAATGAGCGGTTCAAAGAAAGCTGCTGGGGAGGTGGGGGGGGGGGCAGTGGGGGTGAGAGAGGTATTTTTAAAGTATAAATCTAGCCCGACAGGCAAGGACAGAAGTCGGCGAAGGCTTCCAGCCTCTTGACATCACTTGATAACTAACCAAGCACGGTCTTCTCTCCACCTCCCTGCAGGGAAAGCATCCCCAGCCCTGGGGCTCCTGAAATGGGGAGGAGGGGGGAGGGGAAGAGGCGGGTGGTCGTCCTCCCGGCCTGGCCCACCCTGAGGGGAGGGGGGAGAGCCTGGGTGGCGACGTCTCGAGTCTCAAAAGCAAGCCGAGGGCCCCTCTAGCCCCTTCCCTCCCCCCGTACCCCTACCCCTACCCCTGTCTGTCTTCTCGGAGAAATTCCGGCGGGGCGCGGGGCTGGGGGAGCGGCGGCTGGGAGGGGAGGGGCGCAGAGGGGCGCGGGCGGATGCCCCCTCTCCCGCCGGCCTTTGCATTCACTCAGCCCCACGCGGGCGGACGCTTCCCGCGTGGCAGGCTTGCTTCTTCGAGTTCCCCCATTCACTTCCACTTCCTATTACGGACTGTTCCCGAACATTAACCTCGCTTCGAATCAGTCCCCCAGTTGGGTTTCAGTCTCCAACGCACGGGGTGGGGCGTGAGAGGGTGCGGAGGTTGGCAGGAATGTCTCCGGGAGGCTTGGACTGGAAACTGAGTTTTCCCTTTCGGTCGCCACTCCGACCATGTGTTAAAACCTTAATTTTGCTTGTTAAGAAGCACAGCACCTAGCACGCGGGAAAAGGCACGTTGCCTTCCGGGCAAATGTGCGAATTTTCTTTGAGTATAGACTCGGGTTTGGGGGGGGGGTGGACCCAAGCGCCTATGCTCTGCCTTTTAAGTCAAAACTGGTCCCTGTGGAAAAAGGGGGGAGGGGAATAATGTTGGTTCTTCCTTATCCCCTTTTCACCCTCAAGGAAGAAAAAATCCTGTCCTTCATAGGATCAGTGATAAACTCTGGTGAACATAAGTTTTATTGGACTTTTATTCCCTCCCGTGCAGGCTCCCCACCCCCTGTTCCTCGCGTTTTGGAGTTTCGGTTGGAAAGTGTACAAAACCCTGTAGGTGTAGGGTGCAGCAGGGTGTTGGGTGTTTATAGGCACATTTCTGCAGGAACCTGCAAACACTAAGCACACACACTCCCAAGCTCACCTGGCAGATGCCCGCAGGCCAGGTGATCACGCCGTCGGCTCACAGCTTCCGAGCCGCGCGCCAGTTCGAGCCCCGCTGCTGCGTCGCAGAGGCGATCTAGCCGGGTGGGGGGAGGGGAGTGAGTTCAGGCTCCGGAATGGGTACCATCGCCCTCCCCCGAAGTCCCTGAAAGAGCAGGGCTGTGTCTGTGTTTCTCCATTGAAGGATGGTTAGACAATGAAAACCAAAAACCCGACGGTTACTTCAAAGTAGGTGGCAAGTGACCTAGTCTCAGTTCCCGGCTCCCGGGACACAGTAAAGAGCTAGAGAAGGGAGAGAAAGAGGAATTGGGGAGGGAGGCGGTCACAGGAAAAGAGTGAAAGCAAACTGAAAAAACGTGTGAAAGGAAAAGGACAGGTCGGGAACTGGAGGGCGCAGAGCGAGGAAGGTGGGAGGGGACGAGCGAGAGGAGGGCTTCCCAACCTGGGCCCTGGGACTCCAGGTGTGAATACGCTTCCGGGACCCTGCTGCCGCGGCCCCCACGCCCCCCGCCCCGCCGGTCCCCTCTCTGGGGCGCCCGGGGTCCAGCGGGGGGGGGGGGGGGGATGGGGGCAGCGTCAGGCCCGGCCCGTGTGTTCAGACTGCCCTTTCGGTGTTTCAGCTCGGACCGGGGCTGTGTGCCTGATGCAGCAGATGCGATAGGCGTGGGTCCCGACGGCTCGCGCCTGCCGTCTGTTCACCCACCTAGCATCTCACTCCCCTCCCTTGGAAAAAAAATAAAAAATAAAAAGACCCGAGCTTCCCCCTCTTCCTGTCTGATTCAGCCGCAAGACACGCCTCGAGAGGCCGAAAATAGATCTGGAAATGCATTAGCTTTATAAAAGTGAATTTTCCAATAAGATTTGGGGCGGGGGGCGCCTGGCTCGCGGCGTCGGCGGCGCCCTGCCTCCCCGGAGGAAAAGGAACCGGCCGTCTCGGTGCTTCGCCCTCCTCTCCCCTCCCCTCCCCGGCGCGCCCGGGAGGGGGCCGCTGGGCGGCGGAATCGCGCCTCCGCTCGGGGAGCCACCACGCGGCTTTTTCGCGGAATTTTGACGTCACCCACACGTGGGGGGAAGGGGCTGGGAGAGCTAGAGGAAGCGGCGGGGGAGGGGGCCCGCCGGCAGGGGAGCGGCGCGGGGTGGCTGCGGCGTGTCCGGCACAGCGCGGTGGGCGCACTAGCGGCGGGGCAGGTCCGCGGCCCCCGGCCGGCCGGCGGGGTGGGAGAGGCGGTGCGGGCCTGCCCGCGAGCCGGGGCGGCGACCCTCCTTCCGCACCCTCCCCTCCCCGCCGCCGCCTGCCACCCCCTCCGATTTTATTTTTGCACTTGGAGGTCGGGAGCAGCTCTTGGCTGCAGAAAAAGCTCATTGCTTTGGGTCGTGGTCCGGTTCCGCTCCGTATCGACACCAGACGGAATATCACGACTCCTAAGTCGCGACGCCCCGCCACTCGGCTATTTTCTACTGAAATAGCCTCTCTCCTGTGAGGGAGACGGGACAGTGTTTTTCTGTTCTTCGGGGCATGAGTTCTGCGTTTGCTTTTACGCCAGGAGTTTTTCACGCGCGGCATATTCGTTCCTGCCCCCCGCCCCCTTCACCATTTAAACACCAGCTGGGTTGGTCGATGCTCTGCCTCCCGAAAATGGACATGAGCGATATTAGATGCATTTTACTGCACGAGGAGCGAATCCGTCCAGAAATATGCTTGTCAAAGGGTTCCACAAATAGACCGGCAAAAGTGCAGGGCGACTCCCCTCCCACTCTCTGGGTACCCATGTGGTGTCCGTACTCATGAAGAACCTTCTAGACTGCAGGGGCTGGAAACTCCAACTGCAGGCAGAGCCCAAGCACCTTCAATTTCCCCTAAATTTGGGCAAAGCCTTTTTAATCTTTGAGTCCGGGGAGGGGGGGGTGAGATCTAAAATATGTCATTTTCTAAACCCACAGTGATAATCCTGATTTTATGCTGAAATTTACAAGGAACTGTAGTGGGATGTGTTGGGGGGGGCGGAAATAGTAAATGTGAACTTGCTTTTACCTCAATGAGGTAGAGACTGTTGAAAGAGCCAGATGCAGAAAGCTAGGGGCTTCTTTGAAAATGTGGATTTGAGGTGCAATTATTTGTCTCAAATGTAAAGGAAAAGCTTTCTGTCCCAATCAGATATGAAGTGTGGAAGTGTTTCTTTTTTAAGATGACAGAGTTTGGTTGTGAGTATTACTTTCTTCATTCGTTTTAATACATTCCCTCTATTTTTAACTTATTATTTATTTCTTTTTCGTTTAATGGTTGCTGATCTGACCCAAGACACTTTGTTTTGTTTCTTTTGAAAAAAAGAGAAGAGTTAAAATTAGTGATAATATCAATACTTGCTGTTGAAGTTCAGTCTGAGTGAACTGTATGTGAGAGGGCTTGCTTCTGGGTGCCTGATTTTATGGACACTTGGTTTGTTTATACAAAGGTAAAAAAAATAGAATAAATTATTGGAAAAAAAAAAAAAAAGGAAAGACCCAAAGGAAGTCCTTAAAAAACTTAAGAGATAACTGCCCTTTAAATTTTGCTCCTGCTTAATTTCAGACACCTAAGTTGTGGAAGGTCAAGTTAAGCACTTTGTAGATCTAAATTCTTGGTGAAATGTCAAGACTACCCCTACCAGAAATTTTTTTCGAACAATAGTGATTTTTATTTGTTTTCTAAACACTTCAGTTTTGTCCAAGTTCATTCATTCCCCTTTAAAATATCCACTTTCTGAATGTGATTGAATATTCTTTTGATTTCATGGTTTTATTCAGCTGTGCATTGGTTACAACCAATTTGGAGCAATATAAAATATTTCTAATAAATATTCCTTATTTCATATTTTATTTGGCAATCATTAAACACAAGGATTGCCAGCATCTGCTAGTACAGTGTATAACATAATTCTACAACATGCTGAATTCATATTCTCCAAATTTTTAAAAACTAATTAATAAAAACCGGAGAAATAGTTTTCTTGTTGAGGCTTTTGGGATTTATTTGTTTGTTTGTTTTTTGCTGGTGGCAAATTTCAGGGGGCAGATTAAAAATTTTTCTAAAATTATTTTCTTGGTGGTCTTTTGGTGGCATTAAAAGGAATGAGTTTTGAAATGTGAAAACAGGTTGTTTTAAAATTTTTATAATTTTCAAAATGTGCACCTCTGGAGAGATATATTCTTTCTATTTTAGGACTGACCTGAAAGCAAGCAGTTTGTATAAGTGTGCTTGACAATCCAAGCGAGGTTGGATTTAGGCTCTTAGGAGGAATGCACTTCCTCTTTGCTCAGCCTTAAGCAAGGGCATCTGCTCTTACATGAACTTGAAACAAAATCTGTGCCTGTGCATTGTGTAAACAATTTAGGAAAGCACAAATCCAAAGCAGAGGGGTTTATGTGGAAGGTGAAATTAGAGCAAAAAGTCCTAATTTATTTCTGCTGTTAGCCATCTCATATCACACTTTCATTGTGGTCCCTGTAAGTATAAACCAAATACTTCTTTCTTTGTGATGTACAGAGGTGAGTTCCTTCAAGCTCTATTTAGTGATGATGATGTTGATGATGATAAGAATTCCCCTGTCTCCTTCTTTCAATGAGTGTATGTGTGAGCCTTCACATTATTTTTCTCTAAAAATTGTCATCAAATTGTAAGAAAAAAGTTATGAATACTAAGTGAAGTTTTTGTCCTGGGAAATAACACCAAAAGCATTCAGTTTTGCACTTTTGAAAATAAAAAGTCACCAAAGTTTAGGAGACCTATTGCTTAGGGGGAGAGAAAAACATACAAGATTAAAAAGGAGCAAGAAAATTCCTTTGCCTAACTTCCAAATCCTTTCCTTCATCGTGCCCACATATGTTTCCATTTTTGAGAGCAGCCAGCCAGTCCGTCAGGCAAATGCAGACCCAGGACCAAAACTTTTTCCTGGTGTCAAGGAGGATGTCCTGAAGAAAATGGTTGAGGTTAGTTTACATAAGATTTCAGATGAAATGTCTTAACATCTGGCCACCAATTATTTCAGGATCATGAAACATTATTTTAAAAAAATATTTTGAGAGAAGGGAGTCTAGACCTGTACAGGCCATTCTGTGTGGGGATCTTCCTGAAATCACTTAAACTCAGGGAATTTAGCTGTATCAAGTAACAGTGCACGAGATCGCTACTGTGTGATTCCAATAAACTGGGCTAATCGTAAGTTTTTCTGCCCCCCCCCCCATTTCTGAATATGTTTTTCTAGTGCTTCTCTTTTTAAATAAAGTGGTGTATCTAATTAAAAATTTTCCTAACAAAGTACTGAAGAAGGCTCAAATTTACTTGCCTTTGTACAAGAAAAGTTCATATAAATACTCTTTGTAGTGTAATTGCCAGCAATTTCTTGTCATCTAGCAGATGATGTAAGTCAGTCAGTAATGGAACTCTGGTGAAATTGGCTACACTTGGGATGAAAATCATACTTACCCCAAGAAATCAAAATCTCACCTTCTATTTAGACACTTAAGACTCTACCTAGGCTGCCTGTATGTTTCACTGAACGGAAATCTTTCAGATTGAGGAAAGCCTTGTTCTCTACTGTAGGTTAGATGCAGTCTTGCTTAGAAACGGGAATGTACTGTAGGACCTCATGACATTTTGTCCAGTCACAGAATATGCCTCTGTGTCTAGGAGCCTGCAGTTGAAATTCTATATTGTATTCATGCTGAGCAATCACATGTGTGTTAAACTGATAACATCACAGGTCTGTGCACAGATATATCAGAGCATGTCGGGGGCATGCTTCAGATTTGTGAGGTAGAATTTTAATGGTTTAAATGGAGGAGTCAAACATGCAGAAGTGTCTGTGCTTTGGAGAATGTCTTTAGCTTTTGTGATTTATTCATTCATATCTTTAAATAAAAACTGAGTCCTTACCACGTGCCAGTGTGCTAGGCATTGGGAACGTAGTGGGCATACAGTTAGACACTCAGTGAATGTTTTGGAAGGCAGGCAGGAGAGAAAAAAGAGTTGAAGAATACAGTCCCTAACTCTGAAAAGTACATTTTCTAGTGGGTAAGCATGAGAAATGAGTGCTTTAAAAATAATAAATTATAGAGCAAAAGACATAGAATAAGATGCTGTGTTTTACCCATCTTATACAACCCACCTTAAGCCAGGGACATGGAAATTTATCTTCCCTTTAAAACTCGGTCTAATCAAGTAGTTATTACTTGAATTACATAGTGTTTTTTACAGTGTTCTTAAATTATTCTTAAATTATGTTCTTAATTTGTCTATACTCTACTGGAGCTAGTTGATTGGATGTCTGGGTTACATGTTTGGGGTCTGGTTAGTCCTTTTAAAGTTGCCAAAGATAGAGCTGCTTTCTTGGTCCATCATTCTGAGAACATTCCTTTCTTTGAGTAGCTGTATTTCCCAGAGCATCTGTTTCTCGTCTGAATGAATCCTCGTTGAATCCGACAGGGTATTGATTAGTGTTTCACTCCTTTGGTTGAGAAGTTGAGGTCAGAGTAGCTCATTTACTTGTCCCTAGTCACCCAGACGTTGATAGAGCAAAATATAGACCTCTAATTAGTAGCCTGGATGTCTCCTAAAATTGATGCATAAAATAGTGTCCTCATGGCATCACGTTGGTGAAATGGCACTAGGCTAGAATTCAGAATATTTGCATTCTGGTTCCTACTTTGCTACCAAGCAGTACTGTGACGTTCAGGTACCTTAAATATTTCTATTTTCACAGCTCCCCATCTACAAACTTAGCTAGCTATAGTAAATGATCATTAAGATCCCTTTCAGCCTAAAGTTTTTGTTATGTTCCCATGGCTTTATCATCACCATCATCGTCATCATCATCATCATCATCATCATCAAAATAGGAATTATATCTTATAGCATCTTTTATATATTTTATGTTTTACATAACAATTCTTAAATTGTGAATTTAGGCATAGTCTCCCTCCCTAAGTATTCGGGAGATGTTAACTCATCACAGATTGGAACCTTTAAAATTCAGTTCCCCCTATAGGCAGGCACTTTGATGCATGTTGGCAGCTAATAGAGAATACCGTTTTCCTAATCCTAAATTAATAGAATAGGATGGCAGTCTTCAAAAAATATATGGAATGTAAAAACATATGGAGGATGTAAAAATACATGAAACATATATCTGTTCCAGAGTGCTTAAGGAAATCCTAGCACATGGGTTAAACTAACCAAATGCTTTATTCCTACAACTCAAACACAGTCCCCATTAGAGCACATATAAACATATAGTTTTGAATGGACCCTAACTTGCAGGTCCTTCTTTAGGTAACTAAGAGATGGCTCAGAGCCTTATGGGAAACTTTAAATGAGATTTATTCTGAGCTCTGCATCAGATCTCATGTGCATCAGGTGGCTTCTTTGGTGGAAAAGGAGTACAGCAAATTTCAAGAGTTGCCATCTTTACACAAGATATCCATCCCTGCTTTCTGGAATGTCCTAATAACTAAGAATGAGCAAATAAGGCTTTCTGCTGGGTCCTACTTTTCTTCCTCACTTTTCAAAGCTTTGAACATGTGAGAAACTTCATTCTTTGGGATTATTTGTACTCCAGTGAAATCTACTTAGATTTAAACTATCGGGGCGCTTGGGTAGCTCAGTCAGTTAAGCATCTGACTTTGGTTCAGGTCATGATCTCACAGTTTGTGAGTTCGAGCCCTAAGTCGGGCTCTGTCCTGACAGCTCAGAGTCTGGAGCCTGCTTCCGAGTGTGTGTGTCTCTCTCTCTGCCCCTACTCAGCTTGCACTCTGTCTCTGTCTCTCAAAAATAAATAAACATTAAAATATTGGTTAATAAAATGATTTAAATTATCTGCTTTATAAAATTATGTGTTTGTAGACATGTTTCCTTCTTAAAATGTGGCTACTGAGAAAGAGAAACTTGTAATGAATAAACAGATACGCTTGGAATAGTTTCTAGACAGTGTTCTATATAATTTTTTTAATGTGTGATATGTGGGCCAGTGAAGAGAGCACTGGGCTTGGAGATGGAAGGGGTGGGTTCTGTCCCCATTGTGCCACAAACTATGTAAATTAGGGCAAGACTTATATGGGATGACAACATTTTAGGGTCGGAAGAGACCTCCATGGGTCTCCCAGTCCATACCCTATCTGTCATAGAGGAACCTCTTTAGAGTGTCCCTGAAAGGTAAAGATGATGCCTTTGCTCAAACATTTCTGCTGATGAGAACCTCATGTCCTCTAAGGTATCTTCATTGTCTTTTCTATGTTTATACAGTGCTTAATAGGTTGGACAAGACACTTCAGAGGCTAGACTCAGTAGCATTGGTGTCTACTTACTATCAGTGGGTCTTGAACTAGGTTCTTTGCCTTATAGGATCTTCCCAAGAACCATGTGCCATTATGATCCCAAAGGATAACAGGTTAAATGACTTGTTGAAGATCACAAAGCTAGTCAGGTGCCCAGAATTTTCTGCTTCCTGGCAATTTCTGCCCACAAATGGTGTCTTTGACCTCTGACACAAGGCAGATTGGCCATCTTCCTCATTTATGCTAACAGTTGGTCAGATACTTGAAAATGCCATCCCTTCATCCATTCTCCCCTAGGCTAGGTTACTCTTTCCCTTCAGCTCTTCAGTCGGATGCTAGTCCCTTATTAGCAGGCTGTCCTCCTCTGGTTGCTGACTAGGTCACTGATATCCATCTTACAGTATGGTGTATTTCTTAGCATGTGACTAATGAGAAAAGCAAAGTGTAGCAAGTCCAGAAACCAGCAGACCATTAGAGTGGTTACGATGAAACACACTAGGGCCATGAGCCACATTTGCCTTCCCTCACCCACTTTTCTGGTACCACTTTTCTGGCATCCCCAGTACTATTGAGGCATTCTAGTCTAGACAGGAAATAGAAAATGCTTATCTCATCTTCTGGAGGCTGGTTTTGTAATGAAACCCACAATTGCACTCCATTTTCTCATCTATAAATTGGGTGAATTAAACTACAGATGATCTTATGTTTTGTGGCCCCAGGGAACAAAACTAGTGTCTCTGATAAAACATCAAAAGGAGGAATATTTCTGCTCATATAATGAGCTTTCCCTACAATACATTCCAACACAGCAAGGGTTACCTCCCAGGATTAATTAAAGGATCTATAGGAACTCATTAGAGTGTTACAAGAGGATTGATGAGTCATTTATTTGCTCTGAGCTTGGGTTTCCTCATCTGTAAGATGGGGATAATAACATCTACTGAAGAGACTGATTGTAAAGAGTAAAGGTTGTGTGCTTAGCACACTGCCCTGGTGTACAGTAAGTGCTGAGATCAAGCTAAGTCAAACTCTACTGCGTCACGTTCTTTTAGGATCAGTTCAGCTCTGGTAGATGGTATTATTAATGTCTTTCATCTACTCTATGAAATCATGAACCTTTCTGTCCCAGATGTCAGCTCTGGGGTATCTCCACCCACTTTCTACCACCACCATGGGTCAGTGACAAAGTGGCTGCTGCCAACATGGCTTGGTCACACATGTAATCATGTAGTCACATGTAGTCCATAGTAGACTCCAAATTACCTTGTCCTCAGAGAGACACATACTGAGAGGTAACCTTCCAAAGTGAATAGGAAGGATAGGGGAAAACCCATACACACAATCATAGATGTGGACAGAACCTTACACATCAAACCCAGTGTTTATTAAAGTGAGGTAGTTGAGATGAATGGGTAAAGAAGATGTGGTTTCGGGGGCCTGGGTGGCTCAGTTGGTTAACCATCCGACTTCGGCTCCGGTCATGACCTCACGGTTTGTGGGTTCGAGCCCTGCATTGGGCTCTGCTGACAGCTCGGAGCCTGGAGCCCGCTTCAGATTCTGTATCTCCCTCTCTCTCTCTGCTCCTCCCCCACTCATGTTCTGTCTCTCTCTCTCTGTCTCAAAAATAAATAAACATTAAAAAAATTTTTTTAAAAAAGATATGGTTTATATGTACAATGGAATACTACTTGCCAATGAGAAAGAATGAAATCTGGCCATTTGTAGCAACATGGATGGAACTGGAGGGTATTATGCTAAGTGAAATAAGTCAGGCAGAGAAAGACAGATACTGTATATTTTCACTCATATGTGGAACCTGACTGAGAAACTTAACAGAAGACCATGGGGGAGGGGAAGGGGAAAAAAAAGTTACAAGAGAGGGACGGAGGCAAACCATAAGAGACTCTTAAATACTGAGAACAAACTGAGGGTTGATGGGGGGTGGGGGAGTGGAGAAAGTGGGTGATGGCCATTGAGGAGGGCACCTGTTGGGATGAGCACTGGGTGTTGTATGGAAACCAATTTGACAATAAATTATATTTAATATGTATAAAAAAAACCAAAGTGAAGTAGTTGGTACATGGAGGACCATTGTGTATTTTAATGGTTTGATATTTATTTTAATGAGTATTAGAAGAAAATGTAACATATCAAACTGATGATTTGGCAAATACTATATTAGTGTTGAGAAAAGGAATCAGTTTTTTTATTATTTATTTATTTATGTATTTATAGTTTTAATGTTTACTTTTGAGAGAGAGAGAGAGAGAGAGAGAGAGAGAGAATGCAAGTGGGGGAGGGGCAGAGAGAGAGAGAGGGAGACATCGAATCTGAAGCAGGCTCCAGGCTCTCAGCTGTCAGAGTAGAACCCCACACCGGGCTCAAATTCATGAATGGTGAGATCATGACCTGAGCTGAAGTCAGAAGCTTAACCAACTGAGTCACCCAGATGCCCCGGAATCAATTTTTTTAAAAGTTAAACTTACAGGGGCCCCTGGGTGGCTCAGTCAGTTGAGTGTCTGACTTCAGCTCAGGTCACAATCTCATGGTTTGTGAGTTCAAGCCCTGCATCAGGCTCGCTGCTATCAGCATAGAGCCTGCTTCATATCCTCTGCCCCCCTCTCTCTCTGCCCCTGCCCTGCTCTCACACTCTCTCAACAATGAATAAACATTAAAAAAAAACTATAAATAAAAATTAAATTGACAAAGTGGGATATAGATATGGGGAGTTTAAAATCAGGAAGGTTGTATACAAATAAAGTTTGGGAGACAAACTCCAAACTCCGGTTCTTCCATGGAAAACTAAGGGATAGCATCTCACTTACACCCACAATCATGTGGCATGTTAGTGACAGTGCTGGGATTAAAGTAGCACCCTTCACTTTAAAAACTAAAGAGGTTAAGGGGTGCCTGGGTGGCCTAGTCTGTCAAGTGTCAGACCCTTTGTTTCAGTTCAGGTCGTGATCTCACAGTTCATGAGTTTGAGCCCCATGTCAGTCTCTGTGCTGACAGCATGGAGCCTGCTTGGGATTTCTCTTCCCTTCTCTCTCTTCCCCTCCCTGGATCACTCTCTCTCTCTGTCTCTCTCTCTCTCAAAAAAAATAAATAAACATTAAAAAAGTAAATAAAACTAAAGTTAATACTTTGCATGGATCTTTTCATTTAAACTATATCGTTACAATTTCCCTATTCTTGTTTCTTCTGTCAGTATTTTATTGTGTTTCACAAACTTATTCTGTTCTCTGAATGGCCTTAGATACTTACTGCTCATTTTAATTTTAATGATTTTCCCGACTTTGAAGTTTTGCACTGGGTACCTGGCTTTTTACCAGATCATAACTGCCTGTGACTTTTGCCTGTCCAAGTAGGTTTTCCTTTTGTCCTGTCACCCGTCCAAACTTCTCTGCCTTTTTAAAGGCAGAGAAATGTCATTATTTGACTTATTTGGCAGTTCTCTGGAAAAGCTGCAATCTCAGGGTTTGTCATTATCTGACCTGAGTCAGAGCTTGCTTTCTGTGAACAGGCTTATCGCCAGCATGTTCGTCCAAAACAATCAATTGCAGTCGTTTAACATTCCAACCACCTGAGGTGGCAATACCCATTGGGTTTAATAAGAGGCTGGCTGAAAAAAATTAAGGAACACTGGAACATGTGCTGTCCACAGGGGCTTTGAAAAGCTCTGATATGTTCTTGGGAATCTAAAAGGCTACATTCATGTGCATGGCTTTGCATGTGCCCAGGAAAGACCTGAGAAAGCCCTAATTACTTGCCACCAGCTGATCTTGAGCATCTGTGCAAACAGAAAGTGATAGCTAAGGTAGAGTGTTAAACTGCCTACCAGATTGTTGAAGGTATGCCCACACATACACTAGAGTCCCTTGGCAAAGGCTAAGAGACATATTGGTTCAAGGCATTTAAGGAAGTCTCCGTCCAATCATTATTTGACCATGAAGCAAGCTAAACAGACTTCCATGGTTGGGCATGACCAAGAATAGAGATTTTACAGAGTCAGGAAAATCACTAGGCAAACAAACAGCAACAAAAGCAATAAACCTGGTACCATGTGTATGTGAGTGGTGGTGGGAAGATCTGATTTGCAGAGTTGCTACCTTATATTATTTCAGATGTCTAGTTTTCAATAAAAAGTTATAAGACACACAGAAAAACAGGACAATACGACCAATACACAGGATAAAAAACAATCCATAGAAGCCATTCCCAAGACATCCCAGGTATTGCATTTATTAGACAAAGATATTAAATCAGTTATTTAAAGTATAAATAGGTTCAAAGCACTAAACTATCTCTAAAGAATTAGAGTATAAAAATAGAAAATATCAATAAAGATAAAAATTATTAAAAATATCCGAATATGGGGGCGCCTGGGTGGCGCAGTCGGTTAAGCGACCGACATCAGCCAGGTCATGATCTCGCGGTCCGTGAGTTCGAGCCCCGCGTCAGGCTCTGGGCTGATGGCTTGGAGTCTGGAACCTGTTTCCGATTCTGTGTCTCCCTCTCTCTCTGCCCCTCCCCCGTTCATGCTCTGTCTCTCTCTGTTCCAAAAATAAATAAAAAACGTTGAAAAAAAATTAAAAAAAAATCCAAATATGAATTCTGAAGTTGAAAACTATAACTAAATGAAAAATTAACTCAGTGGCTTCAACAACATATTTGAACTAACAGAAGAAAGAGTCAGCTAACTTGAAGATAAGTCAATTGAGATTACCCAGGCTGAGAAACAGAAAGAGGGATGAAGAAAAATGAGCATCTCAAAGACCTGTGGGGTATCACTAAGTATACAAACATACACATAGTGGGAGTTCCAGAAAGAGAAGAGAAAAAGGGGCAGAAAAAATATTTGAAGAAATAATAGCTGAACACTTCCCAAATTTATTTTAAAACATTAACCTATGCATTCAAGAAGCTCAAAAAACTCTAAATAGACTAAACTTAAGGGCAGTCACACCTACACACTTCGTCGTCAAGTTTTCAAAAGACAAAGAAGGAATTTGGAAAACAGCAAGAAAAAAGCAACTCATCCTATACAAAGGATCCTCAATAAATTTAACAGTTGACTACTTATCAGAAACCATGAAGGCCAGAAGCAGTGGGATAACATTTTCAGATAAACAAAAACTGAGAGAGTTTGCTGCTAGCAGACCTTCTTTGCAAGAAATACTAAAGGGGCACCTGGGTATTAAGCATTTGACTCTTGGTTTTGGCTCAGGTCATGATCTCACGGTCTGTGAGTCCTCAAAAACCCTGTGGGGCTCCATGCTGATGGTACAGAGCCTGCTTGGGATTCTCTCTCTCCCTCTCACTCTGCCCCTTCCCTGCTGTGCTCTCTCATTCTGTCTCTCTCTCTGAAAATAAATAAACTTAAAAAAATACTAAAGGGAGGGGGCGCCTGGGTGGCGCAGTCGGTTAAGCGTCCGACTTCAGCCAGGTCACGATCTCGCTGTCCGTGAGTTCGAGCCCCACGTCAGGCTCTGGGCTGATGGCTCGGAGCCTGGAACCTGTTTCCGATTCTGTGTCTCCCTCTCTCTCTGCCCCTCCCCCGTTCATGCTCTGTCTCTCTCTGTCCCAAAATAATAAATAAAAAAAAAAAACGTTGAAAAAAAAATACTAAAGGGAGTTCCTATGGTTTATTTTATGTATGTATGTATTTATAGAGAGAATGAGCAGGGGAGTGGAGTAAAGGGGGGGAGAGAGAGAGAGAGAGAGAGAGAGAGAATCGTAAGCAGGCTCTGCACTCAGTGTGGAGCTCCATATGGGACTCGATCCCACAAACCTTGGACCATAACCTGAGCAAAAATCAACAGTTGGACACTCAACCAACTGAGCCACGAGGCACCCCTAAAAGGAGTTCTTGTGGTTTAAATGAAAGGACACTAGATAGTAACTCAAATCCACCCAAATAAATAAAAAACACTGGTAAATGTAAACACAAAGGTAAATACAGAGATAATATAGATGTCAGTTTTTTTCTTTTTGATAATAATTTTCTTCTACCTAATTGAAAAACCAATTGCATAAAGCAATAATTATAAAACTGTGCTAATAGGTTTATAATGTATAAAGATGTAATTTGTATGACAATAATAACAAAAAGAAGTGAAAAACAACAGTACTAAAATTTTGTGTACTATTGACATTTAGTTGATATTAATCAAAACCATATTGTTTTAAGGTAAAATGTGAATTGTAATCCCCAAGACACCCACTAAGAAAAGAATTTTTTTTAAAAAGGAAATGAGGGGCACCTGGGTGGCTCAATCAGTTGCGCGTCCAACTCTTGATTTCAGCTCAGGTCATGATCTCACAGTTTCATATGTTCAAACCCCACATCGGGCTCTGCACTGACAGCATGGAGTCTGCTTGGGATTCTCCCTCTCTCTCTGCCCCTCCCCCACTCATGCTCTCTCTGTCTCTCTCAAAAAAATAAACATAAAAAAATTTTTTTTTAATTTTTTTTTAACATTTATTTATTTTTGAGACAGAGAGAGACAGAGCATGAACGGGGGAGGGGCAGAGAGAGAGGGAGACACAGAATCGGAAGCAGTCTCCAGGCTCTGAGCCGTCAGCCCAGAGCCTGACGTGGGGCTCGAACTCACGGACCGCGAGATCATGACCTGAGCTGAAGTTGGATGCTCAACCGACTGAGCCACCCAGGCGCCCCCCCAAAAAATTTTTTTTAATAAAAAGGAGAAGTGCCTGGGTGGCTCAGTTGGTTAAGTGTTTGACTTCAGCTCAGGTCAAGATCTCACAGCTCTTGAGTTTGAGCGCTGTGACCTAACAATTATAAACATATATGCACCCAATATAAGAGCACGCAAAATTCATAGAAAAAAAATCTGTTTTGTATTGAGCAAAACCTACCCCCATTGCTTTTACTTGTTGGTCTTATTTCTGCCATCTAGAGCCTCACACAAAGTAGATCTAATCCCTATGTGACTTGAGAGCTGTTCAGATATTTGAAGACAACTCTCATGTCTTTTCTCACTTAATTTTTTTAATATGACCCTCATCCTTTCTTCCTTCCTTCCTTCCTTCCTCCCTCCCTCCCTTCTTTCTTTCTTTCCTTCCAATTTGGTTATGTTCTATAATAAAGAAAGTTACTGCAGTGTTAAGAGTGGAACCTACTTTCATAGACTTGCAGAGTTGGAAGGAAACTAAAATTATTTTTTTCACAAACCTCTAATTTTATAGATGAGTAAATGGGAGCCCAAGCTGGTTAGATCCAATTGAACTGATTAATGGCAGACCAACATCCATAATCTAGACTTCCAAACTCTCTTCTAATGCTTGTTGTAACATTTTCCTCGTATGATCCTTTTCCCCACTTTGGGTACTAAGAAGGGTTTCTGGCTTTGGATGAGTGAGCAGCTTTATAACTTTTCTTTCTCCCACTTTCTTCAGTAGAATTTGGCATCCTTCATCTCAAATTTGCCACAAAAGAAAAAAAGCTAAAAGTAATGGAAGGAACTACACTGAGCACTAAGAAACATAGGTGCTCATGTTTTTTTGGTCACTAACCAACTTCTGAGATCTTGGTTAAGTCACTTCAAAAGTAATAAGGATTATTATCTGGGTGCCTGGGTGGCTCGGTCCGTTGGTCATCTGACTCTTGATTTCAGCTCAGGTCATGATCTCATTGTTGGTGGGATCAAGCCCCCTGTCAGACTCTACACTGACACAGCCCCAATCCTGCTTGAGATTCTCTCTCTCCCTCCCTCTCTACCCCTACCCTGCTGGCACACAGGCTTTTTCTCCCTCTCTCTCAAAAATAAATAAATAAACATTAAAAAAAATTCTTATCTATTCAGTAACTACTGTTTACCAGGCACTGTGTTAGAAACTTTACCCACAAGCCTCTATATTTGTGTTCAAATGTGTCTCCTTTCTTGTCTATAAAATAAACAGGATGTATTACATGTTGCCCACTGACTCATCCAGTTCCAGAATTGAGTGATTGTGAGAGGCTATCTTTATTAGGATATTCTTATAGTTCCTGAGGCTCCACCTTATTTCCCTTGTTCCTATTTCTTAGCTGGCAGTGTGAGCTTGCTGTTGAATAATTGCTCCAGACATATCACTATAGTGAGTCCGTGGGCTGTGGCTTCTCACCCTCTACCTTCCCAAAGGGCTTTCCATTTTCTGTAGGAATTGACGTTACTCTTACTGGCCCATTTCAGCGTTTCCAGGGTTGTATTCTCTGCCCTTTTCTCTCTTTAGATTCTCCTCATAGGCCTTTGTTTCACTCTGATGACTTCTTACTTCACCTGAGGGCTCAGAGAAGTCAACTTGGAAAAAGGTCACTCAACTTATATCAAAGTCGCTGACTTGGCAGCTGCTGACATCATTGCCTTTTTTATTTCTATGATTCCTGTCTCTAAAAGTCCACTTGTTCTAACTTTTTCACACTTGTTTAAGACCTACCTCAAGCCCTGTCTTTTCTATCATCACCTCACTCTGGCCAAGTGCTCTGCCCTCTCAATTTACCCTGCATGTGTTGTCTGCACTACCCATACAGCAGGTGCCGCCTCAGGGCTTCTGCCTTGGGAGCCTCTATGGTCTAGTGGTTATGAATGTGGGGTCTGGAGTCAGTGAGCCAAAGGACGAATCTCAGCGCTACTACTTATTAGCTGTAAAACCTTGGGAAAATGACTTAACCTCTCTGGGCCTCAGTTTCCTCAACTGCAAACTGGAGATGCTAATAGCACATACCTCATAGGGTTTTTGTGAGGATATATGTGTAAAGACAAGTAGAGTGGTGCCTAACCCAGGAGAGAAGTACCCAATAAATTGATTCCATCTCCAGATCTGGGGATGAACCCTCATTGGCTTAAGCTGATCAACAGAATCCCATCTGTCTTGCCAAAGTGATTGAGTTAGGGATGGGTACATGAACTTGACTGGTCCAGAGGAACTTTCAGGACTGTAGTTTGATGATGTGGTCTCAAAATTGAGAGCAGAACAGCTGGAGCCATTTTTTTTCTGCTAGCAGGAAGCCAGCCCAAGAACAAAGCTGACACCTACAATACGGCAGAGCTAAGAAAGCCAAAGAGAACTGGAACCACAGTTCTGATCTCCTGAGGTGCCTCAACCTCTTGAATTTTCCATTGCTCCAGGCAATTAAAAAAGTTACTATTCAGGGGCGCCTAGGTGGCTCAGTCAGTTGAGTGTCTGACTTTGGCTCAGATCATCATCTCGCCCTTTGTGGGTTTGAGCCCCACATCAAGTTCTGTGCTGACAGCTCAGAGCCTGGAGCCTGCTTTGGATTCTGTGTCTCCCCCTCTCTCTGCCCCTCCCCTGCTTGTCCTCGGTCTCTCTCTCTCAAAAATAAAATAAACATTAAAAAATTTAGTATTCAAGATACTTTATTAGTTTCTTTAAAAAATCATTTGCAACTAAAAATATCTTAATTGATCATATTATTATTATTACCTTCCCATGCGTATTCAACCCTTTGTCATGAGATTATAATGTCATTTGGAACAGAAACTAACTTACTAAGCACCATGTTGCCGTGCCACTGGGCACGGTGCTGTCACATCACAGGTTCTCATTCACTTAGGATTTATGCCATGATATTTGCTCCCCCTGGTATTTCTGGACTTTGAGCATCTATGAGGCAGAAAGAGACAGTGGCCAGAGTCCCCAGCAGAATGATTCCCTGTTGCTTCTTCATCTTCTTACTGCACCATAATAATAAGAAAGTAAAATACTTCATAGATTAGCTAAAGCTAATCTTACTACACTCTAGGCATTATATACACAGAATGATCTTTTTTCCTCTCAGTCACCCATGGCTGCTTTTACTGATGCTTGGCGAGGTTATTTAAGCATGTAGTTCACACATTTTCTACATATCATCATTTGGGATCCTGCATTCAAGTGACTGTATCCACGTCTTTAAGTTCCCATTCCACCTCACAGAAAACAAAACTGGAAATCAGAGACAATACATAATGGGTGTGGCTTACATGTGAAAAATGATGTAGAGCTCTGTGTCAGATGCATACTGAAAAATGCTTACAACTGGGGCACCTGGCTGGCTCAGTCAGTAGAGCATGCAACTCTTGATCTCAAGGTCGGGAGTTCAAGCCGCATGCTGGGCGTGGAGCCTACTTCAAAAAAACATGAGCTTGGGGTGCCTGGGTGGCTCAGTCAGTTAAGCATCCGACTTTGGCTCAGGTCATGATCTTACTGTTTGTGAGTTTGAGCCCTGTGTCGGACTCTGTGCTGACAGCTCAGAGCCTGGAGCCTGCTTTGGATTCTGTCTCCTCTCTCTGCCCCTCCCCCACTTGTGCTTGCGGCTCTCTCTCTCTCTCAAAAATAAATAAATGTAAAAAATATTTAAAAAAAAACATGAACTTGGGACTGATATCAAGAGATGGATAAATAAATGCACATTAACTTCAAAGAAATATCCAAGGTACATATGATTCATTTTTTAAAAATAATTTCTTCCAACATTTTCAGATAACCCATCACGTGCTCAATCACATCAGAGATCTTTACTTTTGGGTATATTTTTCTTTTGAATAAGAGTTTAAAAATCTAAATAGGACCATGCCAAACATACTATTTTGTAACTTGATTTTTTTTTTTGTAATTAACAATAATCTCAGGAGTCTTTCTATGCCAGTACATACAGATGTACTTCATTCATTATAAATGGTTTTCAATAGCAAGAATGTATCAGAATATAACCACTTCTTACAATTAATAAGCATTTGAGAACTCCCTCACCAATTTTTTGCTTTTATAAAAAATGTTCCATCCAGCATCATTGTACTTTGCTTCTTTATTCGTTCAGGTATCCATGGGAGGAGAAAAATCTTGGGGTCTTGATGTTATAAATTAAGTGGTCTGAGATAGAAAATGAACATCTTGGGGTAACTGGGTGGCTCCATTGGTTCAGCACCCAACTCTTGATTTTGGCTTAGGTCATGTTCTCATGTTCCTGAGATCGATCCCCATCTGACTCTCTGCTGAGAGCTCTGAGCCTGCTTGGGATTCTCTCCTCTCCCTCTCTCTCCCTGCCCCTCCCTCTCTTGGGCTCTCTGTCACTCTCTCTCTCTGTGACAAAATAAATAAATAAATAAACATTTAAAAAAAAAGAAAATGAACATCTTGAGGTTCCTATCTTCAGCAACCTTATAGTCTATAGGGGACCAGATACATGCATACATAATTTTCACATTAATATAAGGGAGAGGGAGATGGGGTCACCTCAATGTTATGGGAGTGCAGGAAAACAGAAAGTAAAAGGTTTGGTCAGGTGGATGAATGACAAGGCGGCATAGAGGAGGTGGCCCTGAAGTCTGGGTTTGGAGGATAGGAAGGTTCTGAGGTTTGGTCTGCTTGTCTTCCTATCATCGCCTGGCAATGTGCCTGTTATTTGTCTGGACTCTTTGTTCAACCATCTGGTTGGATGAACAGTGACAGAGATGGAAGGGAAAGGTGCTCTGGAGAAAGGAGACAAAGCTCAGGAACAAAAGTGGGAACATGCATGGTGTGCTCAGAGGGCAAAGAACAGGCTGCCGTGGCTGGAGCACCTAGAGTTTCGATTGCCTCAGGGGAGCGAGGGGCTGGACAGAAGTCAGGAGTTATCAAGGGCATGGACTAAAAAGCAGCTGGGAAAGGGGCGCCTGGGTGGCTCAGTCAGCTGAGCATCAGACTTTGGCTCAGGTCATGATCTTATGGTCCGTGAGTTCAAGCCCCGCATCAGGCTCTATGCTGATAGCTCAGTTCCTGGAGCCTGCTTCAGATTCTGTGTCTCCCTCTCTGTCCCTCTGCCCCTCCCCTGCACATGTTCTGTCTCTCACTGTCTCAAAAATAAATATAAACATAAAAAAAATTATTTTTAAAAAAAGCACCCAGGAAGAACTTAGGTTTTCCTGGAGGAAATTTTTCTTCAGGGTGTGGGATGAAGGTTGGATAGAGAATTTCAGGACAGAGGAGACAGCTCTCTGATCGGGATGATAGGAGCCAGAGAGACGGATCGCTGTCATTAAAAGTAGCCCTGCAGCTCCAGGTTTTACTGAGTCTGTTACTATGACTATGCTTCACTTTTGGGGGGTTGTTTCTGCTCTGAATTTAAATGAAATAGCTATGTGGAAGAAAAACTGCAAACTTCTAGAAAATAAAAAAACCTACCTACTTTCAGCTGCCACTGTGTCCACATCCATAAAAATCCCCTCCACTCCCCATGGATTTCAACATGCAGTTTATCTCATTAGTTCCATAAAACATCAGATGCAACGTTAATGGCCTCACCCCAAAAAGATAACTGGACAGCCCTCAAACATTCAGCAGCATTCCAAATAACCTTTTGCTGGAGCCGGCCTTCTACGGGGCCGTGTGGATGTCAGACACACACAACGTGAGTCACGCTGACATAGCTGAGATGCCTGGGTTGCGATGGCATCTCAGGGGTACCAATCACAGGCCAGAGAGAAGCCATTGGCTGGAAGAAACAATGCCAGAGTGTTCACATCAATGCAGAAGGAGAACTGGCAATAATGACTGCAGCCAGAGGAAGACGAGGACCCCGAAGCAGGGTGGTCACATGTTGGGGACGCCGGCCCCACTGGGCAGATGCATTCCAGAGGCTCAGGCCATGGTCACACGCCCTCCTTATTCTGGACTTACACCCAGAAAAATGAAGAAGGCACAGATTTTCCCCCAAACGACTTCCTGAACAGAATGCCCTCCCGTCTTCTGGGGTTCAGAAATCCAGGGTTGATACCAATAGCCCAAATCTAGTAAGCCATTACATCTATCAGGCACAGTGTTAAGGCATCTGGCAGGTAACCCATTTAATTAACTCACAACTCCGGAGTGAGATGATTTTCACAACTCCCGTTTTATGAAGGAGGGAACCGAGGCTAAGAAGGATTAAAAATTTACCCAAATCCCACAGTCAGTCTCTGGCAGAGGCGCCACTCGAACCACAGTCTTTCAAAAGCCAAGGCCTGGGCTTCTGACCGCTGCGCTCGCAGCCACGTGGCCAGTGCGTGGCATCTGCACCACCCACAGCAGCTGCCCTCCCAGATGGCGGAGCTCTGAGCATTGGGCAAGCAAGACAAATTCTAAGAGGGATTCTTTTTACACTCCTGGTCTCCTGGGGGTCCAGCAGGCACGTTTAAGGGTGCCGTTCACTCTGCACTGCTTTATTTCAGTGCCGAGCTGTTCGAGTCGCCAGGGGAGGCACGGTGGGAGCAGGGGGAGGGGGTGAGGGCGTGCCGGGTGGACCTGGATGTGGCAGCTCTCAGGAGGGGCTACAGACTGCAGACAGTGTGGCCGGCTCCCGGATTTGCAAGGCCAACTTGCGAGATTCTTCCGTCTCCAGCAAGTTTGCTCATTACTTTTCTGGCCTGGGTCTGTCTTCATTTGTTTTCCTTCTTTTTTTTGTTTTCTTAATTTTTTTGATGTTTTTATTTATTTTTGAAATAAAAATGGGAAAGCACGAACCAGGGAGGGGCAGAGAGAGGGAGACAGGGGCTCTGTGCTAACAGCAGAGAGCCCGATTTGGGGCTCGAACTCACAAACTGTGAGATCCTGACCTGAGCTGAAGTCAGATGCTTAGCCAACTGAGCCACCCAGACGCCCTGTTTTCTTTCTTTCTTTAAAGATTTTTTTCCCTTTATGGTGTAAACCTTTTTCTGGCATTGTGTATGCCAAGTACTGGTGCTAAATCATTCACATTAAACCCTCCGTAGGCAGCGTCTCGTTTGGTCCTGTAATAGTAGAATGAAGTAGGTACTGTTATTATTCCCATTTTCAAATGATGAAGAAACTGACCCTCAGAGAGGTTAAGTGATATCTCCAATGCCTGCCTGATTCCGTGCCCTGCACCCTTAACCTTGATGACGATGTGCTGACGATGAGTTGTGCCCTTACACTGTACAAGGCACTGTTTCAAGTACTTGTCTCGTGGTAACTCATTCAGCCCTCAATCACTGTAATAGGGACCACTATCATCTCTGTCCAATAAATGGGGAAACTGGGCACAGAAATTTGCCTACCCTCACCCAGCCTAGAAGTGGCAGAGCTGGCTGGCATTCTATTTGACTGCTTATATTCTGTGATAAAATAGGAAGACATCCTCTGGTTTTTGTTTGGCTTTCCACTTGAAATCTCTGGTGATAGCTTGGACGGGGAAGCCAAGGTGCTGAGAACAGAGTCTCTAGGCTGGACTGGAAGAGGGTGCCAGTGACGCTGCATCCCTGCAGCCCTGGGATGGGGGCGGCAGAGACAGCAGCCACAAGCTGGGGGCCCTGCCAGGAAAGGCCACAAAGCCCACTGGTGGGTTGGCACCCCTGTGCTGGGTGGTGCACAGGGACGAGTCGTGGCTTCTAGAAGGCCAGCAGAACATGGTCTTTGGGAGAGGAGGGAACCCAAGGGAAGGGCTGGCGTGACCTCAGCATTCAGATCTGAGAAGGGCTGCCCTGTGGGATAGGGGATGTAGGTAGCAGCCCTCCCAAGAGCCAGGCGAGAAGAAGTAGGTTTCTGTTTAGACGACAGCGAAGACGTTTCAGGAAGAAAGCAGGATACATCCCCAACGGGCCACAGAGCCTGTGCCCAGAGGAGGGGCTTGTAAGAGAGAGGAGATGGTCCACCCTGAAGCTAATCTCTTCATTATCTCTGCCCCTAACCTTCTGAAACCCTATCCATTTTTGGAGTTTTGACTCCACTGTCATTTCCTCCACACAGCCCACCCTGACCACTCCCCACACACTTGTAGAACTCAGTTTCATTCAGGGGACAGAAAGACTAAGTATTCTGAGGTCTAGGCTAGTCCATGTTCATTCAGAGCAGGGGTCCCTCCCCAGTGGGCTGGGACCAGTCATTCAGGTGACTGATGCTTCAGACACTCTGGAATCCAGCCCAGTCACTCCTGGGACCTCTTCTCCCAATAAGCCCATTCTCACGGCAAATATGCCCTCTCTGCTGTTCATTTGGGCTTGGACGTTGGATGCCTGTCACCTCTCTGGGGTGGTGTCTCCTGGTGTTAGCAGCTTCTTGCATACATATGTGCATTTCTCAGGTGCTCCTGCCACACTTATTGACCACGTACCATATGCTGAGCACTATTGTAATGGCTTTCCAGGGGCTATCTCATTTAACCCTCCCAACAACCCTGGGAGTTGATGTTATGATCACAGCAAGTCACAGAGAAGGAGATAGACACCCAAATCCTCAGCAGCTAAGGAGCAAGCCCTGGCCCAAACACAATGTCAAAACCTTGGGCATCAACATCTGGGATTTGTTTCTGACTTGTCCTCAGTAGAAAGAAGTCAGAGACCTTCTTTGTATCTCTCCTAGCAAGTGTCTTTGCATAGCAGTTGTTCCATAAGTGTTAGCTTATTGACTGTGCAAAGACATTTATCATCTGCTTTTTCCATGTTCGGTGAGTGAAAGTGCTTTTGAGAGGGCAAGAGAGTGTCGAATCCTTGCTAGACAAACTCAGGTACTTCTTGAAGAAGTGAGAGATTTGTAGGCAGTGTCCTAGAAAATTGTGTTCAAAGTCATTATAGGAGCTGTGATATAATATAAAATTGATATTTGGTTTTTGTCCCTGGATCCTGACACAGAGTTCCTAACTCCCTTGGAATTTCCTCGGTGAGGGGAGTGATTGGAGCATTCTTTGTTCTAGGAAGACGACTCTTGGTGGCCCCTACATAGCTTCAGGATGGAAGCCTGTCACCAAAAAGACGCAGGCATGATTAGAATGTTGGAACTTTGAGCTCCTTCCCCCAGCCTCCTGAGAAGGGAGAGGGGCTGGAGATTCAGTCAGTCACCAACGGCCAGTGATTTAATCAGTCATGCCTAGGAGTGGGGAACACCCCGACTCCCTGGAGACAGAAGCTCCCGTGCTCTGGATTCTTCCAGACCTCACCCTATGTACCTCATCATCTGGCTGTTTATTTGTGTCCTTTATAGTACCCTTTATAATCAACTGGTAATAGTAAGTCAACTGTTCTTGAATTCTGTGAGCCATTCTAGCAAATGATCAAGCCCGGGGAAGGGTCTTATGGGAACCCCTGAATTTATAGCTGGTCAGTCAGTAGTGCAGTTGGCAACCTGGAACTTGTGACTGGCGTTGGACATAGGGCAGTCCTGCGGGGCTGAGCCCTTAAACCATGGGGTCTGCGCTAACTCTGGGGAGTTAGCATCAGAACTGAATGAATCCTAGGACACCCAGTCAGTGGGAGAATTTGTTGGTTTTGGGGAAAAGCCCCCACATTTTGTGCCAGAAGGGTTGTGAGTAAACACAGTTCATAGAAGCAAACAGAAAGGGGAAAAACAGTTGGGAATGAGGGGTACAGGGAGACGACCCCATATCAGCATAACGTTGATTAATTGACTCAGCCCATCAAAACCACTTTATTAACTGCCCTTCCCTCTCTGTCTGCCGCTTTTAGGAGAAAACTGGCTCATACCAGGATTGATGTTGAAAATGCACCTTCCAGGGGTGTCTGGGTGGCTCAGTCGGTTAAGTGTCCAACTCCTGATTTCGGCGCAGGTCATGATCTCATGGTCATGAGTTCAAGCCTCAAGTTGGGCTCTGAACTGATGGCAGGGAGCCTGCTTGGGATTCTCCATCTCCCTCTCTCTCTTCCCCTCCAACTCACACACACACACACTCTCTCTCTCTCAAAATAAATAAAATAAACATTAAAAAGAAAGAAAGAAAGAAAGAAAGAAAGAAAGAAAGAAAGAAAGAAAGAAAATGCACTTTCCAGAAAATGCCAAGGCATCAGTGTAGACTTGACTTGATCTCTGCCCAGTCTGTCTACATCTCCAGTCCTGGACAGTTAAGATCTAGTGCCCAGTGGTGACATCAAGTCAGAAGAAGTCTCTGGGGCACCAGGGTGGCTCAGTCGGTTAAGTGTCCGACTTTGACTCAGGTCATGATATCACGGTTCATAAGTTTGATCCCGAAGTTGGACTCTGTGCTGACAGCTCAGAGCCTGGAGCCTGCTTCGGATTCTGTGTCTCCCTCTCTTTCTGCCCCTCCCTGTTCACGCTTTCTCTCTCTCTCTCTCTCTCTCTCTCTCTCTCAAAAGTAAATAAACATTTAAAAAAATTAAAAAGAAGAAGAGGAAGAAGAAGCCCCTGAGATCACCATGAAGGTTGCATTCATTTCTCTTGCTAAGATAGGAAAGTAGCCTCTTGGTTGTGAGACTTTTTTTTGTAAGAAGAATTGAAACATAAAAAGGGTTTTTTTGGTGAAGTTCACATCTAGCTCATAAAAATGATGTTTGAAGAACTTCTCCAAACTCTGTATGCTTTGGTCAATTGACCTGTTACTGTAACGAGCAAATCGGAAGCCACAAATAAATTGAGGAAGAAGGTATACTCTTCACCACGAGATTCGTTGCTTATCTAGACACTTTATCATGGTACTTCTTTGTTTCTTTTTAATTGTTTTTTAATGTTTATTTTTGAGAGAGAGAGAGAGACAGAGAGACAGAGTGTGACTAGGGGAGGGGCAGAGAGAGAGGGAGACACAGAATCCGAAGCAGGCTCCAGGCTCTGAGCCGTCAGCACAGAGCCTGATGTGGAGCTTGAACTCACAAACCATGAGGTCATGAGCCAAAGTCAGATGCTTAATCCACTGAGCTACCCAGGCACCCCTCGTGGTACTTCTTTAAATTGAGAGCGCTTCTGGTACATTTTACATACTTTCACTCACTTACAAGTGAGATTTGTATATTCTATCCAGAAAATCTGGTGAAGTGTCCTCAATTTTGAAATCCTTAAAAATCTTATCATGTTAAAGCCAAAAGGGGCATTTGTGTCTCTTTTCCTCACTTCAAAGATGAGGAAACAGCAGCCTGGAAAAAATTATATGGCGTGGTCACATCGAAAGGCTTTGTCTGTGACAGGCTGTGCAATTTCAAGTTTTTCCCCATTACTGTGCATCTTCCTTGTATCCAACATATCTGTTAGTCCCTGTTTAGGATCCTCTGTTTGGTCCTCAGCCGGTATCATGGATGCTTAATCATTCCCTGATTCCCCTTTTGTATTTTTTCCCATTTGTTATTGAAAAATTTCAAACATAAAATAGAGAATATAATATAAATAACTCCCATGTGCCCCTCACTCAGCTTCTACAATTATTAACATATGACCAATCTTCTTTTATCTGTACCTTTCCCCAGCTTCCCTTCCTGCACAGATGATTTTAAAGCAAATCTGAACAATCACATAATCTCATCTATAAATACTCCATGTGCAACTGTGTAAGAACCCTCTCATACAAATACCTATATCTGTATCTACAATACAATTATCACAACAAAAATTAACAATAATTCCCTAATAGCATCAAAATTCCACAATTGTCGGTTCACCTCTCTGTCTGCATATGTGTGTCTCTCCTTCTCTTTTGCAATTGATTTGTTAGAATCAGGCTCCAAACAAAGTTGGAAATCAGATTTCAGGTAGCAGGTGGAATGATCAGCTGACCATCCAAAGTTCTTTCATTAGAATGTTTGGAAACTAGGGGAAATAAATTGCATACTAAGAATACTTGATAATAATCATGGATCACATTTATGTATGCCTTTACACTTCATAAGCTACTTGAGCCATGGAATTTGTGTCAGATAAGGTACACAGGTATCATTTGCCTCAGAGAGAGGAAACTGAGGCGTGGGGGGTTTTACGGGACCTAATTAAAGGTCAACTGAGACCACCCAAATTTCCTGCCTCGGCTCTTCTGACTGCAACAAAATAACATTATAACCATAGAAGCTCATTAACCTTTACAGCAACCTAGGAAGTAAGTGCCTTTATTCTCGTTCCACAGATGAAGAATCCCAGGCACAGAGGGGCTGAAACACTTTCTCAAGGTCACCCAGCACCAGCATTTAAACCCAGATCTTTCTGATTCCTGAGCTCAAGCTTGTAACTCCTGTTATATACCAGTATTGCATTGCAAGGCAGCTGTAATCATCAGTGTTGAAAGTTACCTATTGACTTTATCTGTTTTCCCTTTCAGAATTTGGCTTTGATTATGGACTCAAATTCTGTTAAAAACAATGTGTACTTTTCAGACATTGCATAAACGTGGATGTGATTTTCCTTTATCTGAAGGTCTACATGACTCCCCGCTAAATAATTAAGAGCTGAAAATAAATCCTAGGCTTTGGACCTGTCTGCCCCAACCCCACACAGCCAATGGCTAGCGACACACAGTCCCCGCCTTGGCCTGGCTGGGCTTAGTCTGTCTTGTGCTTTCAGGAGCAATCAAAGCCCTTTTTAGAAAATATTTCCTGGGCTTCTGTGGCCTTGGGTGGACAGAGTTTTCCACTAGGCTTTTTTTTTTTTTTTTTTTTCCAGCCACACTGGCCCTTAAGAAGATGTTACTCAAGGCTCCACACCTACTTCAAACATTTTTAGGGGCCCTGGCTGGGGCCTCGTGCACGATTGCCAGGAACCCTCCAGAGAGGAGGAGCCCAGCGTTGGGCCTTGCCTTGGTCACAGTGTTTACTGAGAGTTCCAGAGGCCCGCTGTCAGTGTGGCGATTCTTTTTTTCTCACACTTCCCCAAACAGCATACTCTTGTTAGGCAGCTGCTGCTCCCAAGGCCGTCTTTCTGCCCCCGGTTGCTTTTCCCATGTTTGTATCCCTGGTGGGATTTTCTCCCCTTCCTTTTTTTAAGGGCTTTCTCCCTAAGTCTCTCTGTCGCGGAACAGCTGTGCTCTGATATTAGATAGAATGTTTTCTGTGCTCACCACAAGCTTATGAACAAAAGGGTTTTAAGAACCCTGATAAATGAACAAGGTCTCTGGGAAGATGAAATGTTACCAACATTTCAAACAATCACAATCCTTGTGCATCTCTAAAGCTTTGCCCTTTCAAAGCAGTGCTGGGTGGGTATTTGGTTGTGGAGTCTTGTAGACTGGGATTTTTTTTTTCCAGTCTCCCCATCGACCTGACATGGGAAAGTCGGTCAGAAGATGGCCCTTCACCGGCATCAAAGCCCCACGCTTGCTTTCCCATCGGCTGATTGTCTCAGAGTGAGGCCCCTCTAGAGAGTTTCGGGGAGTTTGGTCAGCAAGGGGAGCAAGGCAGAGCTTTCTGGCTTCTATTACCTTCCCGGTGCTGTTGAGGCTCTATCCTCATCTGAGGGTACAGACCGTCCCCGACTTACTATGGTTCAACCTACAGTTTTCCAACTTTATGATGGTATGAAAGCCATACCCGTTCAGTAGAAACCATACTTTGGATTTTGAATTGCGATCTTTTCCTGGGCTACAGATACGCAGCGTGATGCTCTCTCACAATGCTCGGGGGCAGCAGTGAGCAGGAGCTCCGGGTCACCCACGCTATCACAGGTCAACAACCAGTCTGTACCCAGACAGCAATTCTGATTGTCACTTTCACGACACTATTCAATTACATGAGCTATTCAACACTTTATTTTTAAAGGGGGATTTGTGTTAGATGATCTTGCCCAACTGTAGGCTAAATGTCAGGGTTCTGAGCGCGTTCAAGGTAGGCTAGGCTAACCTGTGATGTTTGGGAGGTTAGGTGTATTAAATGCATTTTCAACTTACTGTATTTTCATCTTATGATGGGGTAACTGGGACACTACCCCATCATAAGTTGAGGCAGACCTGTACTGGAGATCAAGAACACTTAATCAAGAGTAGCCACTCTTGATTATGAGCTACCTGTCAGCAGGTGCTGCGCTGAGCACTGGATATTATCCTATTCCATCTATAAAGCAGTCCTATGAAGTCTATATGTATCACCCCTAACTTTCAAATGAGGACTCTGAGGCTTGAGGACGTTAAGCACTTGGCCCAAGATCGTTACAAGCAAGGGGCAGGGTCAGTTTTTAAACCCAGATTTTTGGGACTCCAAAGCCTCTGCTTTCTTTGCCCAAAATGGCATCCCTGAGGTGTCTGGCCAGGGGTGACTGGGGTCTCCTTAGACTGTTCTGATGTCCTCCTACATGTATTTAGGGCTTTATCCTAAACTGAGGGGCTCTTCCATCTTTAAACTCTTCTCGTTACCCCCATCCCCACATCCCATCTATGCCCTCTGAAGTGTCTTCCTCAATTCCGCATTTTAATACTATCCACACCCTAGGATGCTTGCTCACAGCCCAGTCCACGGTCCCAGCTCAGACGTTCGCTCCCCAGCCCACGTTTCTTCCTGGTACTGCTTTACATGGGAACAGAAAGGTCAAGGCTTGAAGTAAAATGACAGATGGAAAGAAAAGCCTCTCCCGGCCTGTGGAGCTCCGTGAAATCCTTCATTATGGGATTTCCCTTGTTGGGGCTGCAAGGAGAAGCCTGGAGGCTCACAGCAAAAATCTATAACACATAAAGGCACTGTATACACAGGCATTGCTCATCACAGTGAAAACATCTGACAAGCAGTCCCAAGGGTGGGGGCAGCGGGGTGATGGGAAGGAGGAGGGAGGAGAGGAGAGGAAAGAAAAGAGGAAAATGACCAGCATCATGATTTCATTTCCTGCCTGTTGGCTCTGTGCCTGCTCTCCTCACAGAGATCTGAAGAGGTCTTTTAAAAATTCAGCCGGAAAGATTTAGGCTAGACCAAAGAACATCAAAGCCACCTGAGCCTAGAGACTCAGGTATAGACCATTAAGGTATCTCCTTCTCTGGCAGTCTTTGACACTGGGTCCAGGCTCAACATTTGGGGGTATTTAGGGATGGGCCGGCACAGAGGCAGGGGCATGGACTCCACGGTTTTGGTCCTGTGGATTCAGGAAAGAGTAGTCGTGGGTTGCCTTGAGGGGCATTGTCTTCCCAAGCTGGCATGGTGTGAAATCAGTAAGCCCATACAAGAAACTCAGGAGGCACCTATGGGGCAAAGCCCCCAAACTCCCATCTCTAGCCATACGCGTACACCCCTTTTCCTCTTCTGCCATCGTTCTTCCCCATCTTTTCTAATTTCCCATATTCTTTGAAGCTTCCCATTACCCCTAGGGAAAAACCCAGACAATGCATCTCTCCTTCTGGGATTTTCATGTTGATGAAGAAAAAGACTTCCCCCAGGACACAAAGTTAATCATAAATCACATGTTTCTAGCAAACTTGGGAGGGGTTTCATTCTTGGGGGGAGAAGGAGGGCAGGTTCCTGGGCCCAGACATGGTGAGGCTGCCCAGTCCCAAGAGTCAGCTGCCTTCCCTCCGCTGCTCCAGTGCACCCTAAATGGGACACCTCCAGGTTCTTTTATGCAAGGGCAGGCTCTGAAAAGAGCAAAGACCTTTTTGCAGCCATCTCAGGGAGTAGTCTGTGCCACCTGGCGAAGGCGTGGTGGTGGCGATGTGGAACGTGGAAGATTCCCCTGGTTCCAGTTGAGCCATGGGACCTCAGACAAGTTATTCCCTCTGGTCTCTGTTTCTCCTTTGGCCCAAAGGGGTTACATTTGAATTATCCTGCTTGGGAAGTCATGAGGATGAAGGGAAATAAAATTTGGGAAGTTCTTTGAAAGGTTGAAAGTCACACATTTAAGTGACTGTTGTTATTCAGGATTTCAGCGAGAGGAGAAATAGGAACCCAAGGCAGGCCACCCCACCCCTTCTGCCCGAATTTGCCAAGCCTCTGTAGTGGCAGTGGCCATGCCCCGCTGGGAGCCGTGGGAGGAGAGGGCTCCAGAAGCCAGCAGTAGTTGGAACTGCGGCTGGCCCGGCCTGCTCCAAACCCCAGGAAAATCAGAGTTTCTGTGGAAACTTAAGCTGTGCCTGCTGGACCAGACTGGGATGGGGGTGGGGGCTGCACTCTGCCAAATGGTGGGCAACCAGTGGAGTGACAGCTGGAGGGTAGAGGGCTGGAGGGCGCGGGAGCCCTTCTCCTGCCAGCCTGTGCTAGGCCGGACCGCTGCCTGCCTGCGGCGTAGGCAAAGCCTGGGGGCTCTGAGCGGGGGCAGGGTGAGGCTGGGGAGCCTGTGTGTGGGATGCTGGAGAGGTCTGGGGCCAGCCGGCAGGGCATACGGTGGTGTGCATTGCCCATTGAAACCAGAAGGAGGACTGAGTCCGGCCTGGCAGTCCCTGCCTGGCCTTTACAGGAGGAGGTTTCCTGCTCTGCTCGAATCATATGAAAGCCCAGGGGCTCACCTGCTGCTCTTGATGTACAAAGACCCCCTGTATCCCAACCCCCTGACTCTCACTCTCCTTCCCCAACACACATTCTGCCCTCCACTTCACACACACATACAGTCCCACCCTCAGGAGGACACCCAAACGGAGAGTACTTTCCCGTTTGCCCCTGTGGGCACTTGTGCGTGTCCGTTTGCTCTCCGTCCTCCCCATTGCCTGGCCACCCGGCAGAGCAAGATGGCTCACAGTGCGCAGCCAGTGACACGGGGTCGACAGAAAACTCTGCCTGAGGTGTGACTGCTGTCACTCGGTGCTCTGGGATTTCGGGGTCAGCCCTCAGGACACAGTGCTGTCCTGCAAGACACCCGCTATCAGTTTTTATAGGCTGGCCCCTGACATGAACTGGCCTCTCGTAAAAGAGTCCATGACCCTTTCTGCAGGACACGACATTTTAAGACCCATTTAAATAGCACATAACATGGTTTTAAAAACTAAAAGGTACAGTTATTTCTACACGTGGAAGTTGAACCAATGTCACTGGTGTCACTGGCCCAAGGAGTCCCCAGGACTTCATTCCCTCCCCCACTCCTCCCCCTACCCCCACTGCTGGTCTTGGGAGAGTGATTCAGCCTCTCTGGGCCTCAGCTTTTTCATCCTGGAAAGGAGGGGGAGTGGGCCAGGTTTCCCTCCAGAAGGACAACTCAGTAATAACAGGAGGAATTATGCTAACATTATTATAGTTATAATATATAGGATGCAGGGGCATCTGAGTGGCTCAGTCGGTTTAAGTGTTCAACCCTTGACTTCGACTCAGGTCATGATCTCACGGTTCATGAGATTGAGCCCCATGTCAGACCCTGCGCTGACAGTGGGGAGCCTGCTTGAGATTCTTTCTCTCCCTCTCTCTCCCTCTCTCTCTGCCCCTCCTCTGCTCACTTGCTCACTCTCAAAATAAATAAACTTTAGGGGTGCCTGGGTGGCTCAGTCGGTTGGGCGTCCGACTTCGGCTCAGGTCACGATCTCACGGTCCGTGAGTTCGAGCCCCGCGTCGGGCTCTGGGCTGATGGCTCAGAGCCTGGAGCCTGGAGCCTGTTTCCGATTCTGTGTCTCCCTCTCTCTCTGCCCCTCTCCCGTTCATGCTCTGTCTCTGTCCCAAAAATAAATAAACGTTAAAAATAAATAAATAAATAAATAAATAAATAAATAAATAAATAAACTTTAAATAAATAAATATACATATATATGATACCATATAATATATAGGATACCATACATCCTTCATTTTTTGTCTTCTAATCTTCACCAAAAAAGTGTACAATTTTCGTTGGTAAAGGCTTCACTCTCAATTCCTTTTCTGTATCAGTTACTTCATTCAAGTTTTACCGAAACTCTTGTACTGCCAGCACGGCCTCCAAGCCCCCCGAGTCTCCTGAGCCCTGCTTTCCTGGAATATTGCACCTGCCTGAAGGTGCCCCTCTCTGCTGTTGCCACCTTCCCCCTATTGGTTCTTCTGACACTGACGCTCCCCCACCCTGAAACCCCACAGCCTTGTCAACGAAGCCCAGGAGACCTGTCACAGGCTAGCATTTAGATGCGGTCTACTAAATCACCAGTGTTTATTGCTGGTAGTAGCTGTTGTTTTCCTGCCTTTTTTACAGATGAGCAAAGGAATTCGCTCGTGGGAACCTGCTCCAAAGCTTGTGCCTTTTCCTTCTGCCCACACGGTCTCCTTCTCCTGCCTCATTCCTACCACTTCTCACTTCCCTTTACCTAATTATTCCTGCACCTTGAGGGATCTGTGACATTTAAAGCCTCTGGGTTTTTGTTTTGTTTTGTTTTTTACAGGGTGTTCCTTCTGGCTAGTGTGATACTTACATGTCTGCCCAGGAAACTCCTATTCAGGTTCCAGACTCTTGCTCAAGCATTTCATCCTTTGTGAAATCTTCCCAGACCTCCTGAAATTTGTTCCTTCCTCTGGTTAACACTGTCTTTTCATCCTGCTGTTAGTCTGTCCTATTATGAGGTTGCCATTAAATGATGTGTCTGCCTCCTCTAGGGACCAGTGAGCACTTCAGGGTAGGGACCACGTTTTATTTGTTATGGATTCCCTTATCCCAGGCACAGTGCCCGGGCTAACATGAATTGAACAGTTTTTCGAGATGCTAAGTACTTTACACAGACTATCTTTTTTTTTTTTCTTAATGTTTATTTATTTTTGAGAGAAAAGAGATAGCAAGCAGGAGGAGGGGTAGAGACAGAGGGAGACAGAACCCAAGCAGGCTCCGTGCTGTCAGCACAGTGCCTAATGCAGGGCTTGAACTCACAAATTGTAGATCTTGCCCTGAGCCGAAATCAAGAGTCGGACGCTTAACTGACTGAGCCACCCAGGCACCCCTACATGGGCTTTCTTAATTAACTTTCCTATAACTCTATAAGATATCATTTCCCCCCTGCCTTTTCCAGTTGAGGAAATTGAGAGGGAGGAAGGTTATAATCGGGTTGTGGTGGTACCAGGGGATTTGTTCTGAAGCTGGGTTTCTCTATGCATTGTTTTTACTTTACACTGTGTGTTTGGGGAACGGCTATCACAGACTAAAGCTCTCCCTTGGTGTCACTCAGCCACTCTTTGGTGCCATTTCTAGAGGGGAAGTTAAGTCACTTGCCCAAGATCACATGGGTGGACAGGAAGAGTCAGGACTTGAACCCTGGGTAGTTGCTGGACAAGACCTGAGATGGTTGCCAGGAAGCAGTTAGTGAGAAGTCATTAGGTAATGAGTCATTAGCATGGGGTTTACAAGAAGAAACCCATAGGACTTATTTTTTTTTTCTAGCTTATAGGTTAATAGGGGAAGTAAGTCATTAAAATGTACACAATGACACACACAAAAAGGACACGCCCGGCAGGTGCATAAAATAGGAATTGTGCAGAAGTTTCTGTGTTGAGGAGCTGTTGTGTGAAGGGAGCTGAGAAGGTAGATGATTTCTGGGTAAAGGGGAACATGAGTCAAAATTCTGATGAAGAGGAAGAGATACGCTGTTGTGTTAAGCTGCAGCCTGCCTACCATGTGGGTCCCCTTTTCTTCATCTGCATAAAGTGGGGGTTGGATTTAATGGTCTCAGAGTCCCCTTCCAGCATTGATACCTTATGACTCTGGTTTTGTTTTCAAAGCAGAGGAAATATTAAACAGATACAGACAGCACTTAGAGTCTCTGCAATTCCTGTGACTTTTTAAAAACTTCTCAGAGAACAGCCTCTCAGACATTTCCATGTAGCTGTCTGTTTTGAGACTTGTCTGTGGCCAGATCTCATCAGGAATCAGCTTTCCTCCATCCCTGCCCAGGGACTGTATGGGTTTTCATATTCAATAGTCAGGAAAATCAGCTGCAGGAAGAGGGGGAAAAAAATCATGAAGTTCTCCAGAGACGAACAGAACTGGTTTCAGGTTCTTCGTGATTTTGCATTATCCGGGCCAGTTCGTTCTTATGGTAGTGTGGATAATCCACCACTTTTATCTAGGAGTTGTGGGTAATCTGACAGATGACAGAGGGAAAGTCAGGTGTGTCTCCGGCAGGTGAGTGGGCCCTTCTCAAGGAAGCATGGAGAGCTGAATCCTAGGCTCTTTTCTTGCTCTTGCCCAGAGTCAGAAGGCCAGCATATTGCACAGGGTGGTGGTGGGGAGTCTAGTCACTTCCCAGAAGCCAGCCCACCCCACCCCCTTTGGAGAGTAAGAGGGAGATGAATGTAATGGTTTTGGTTCCAAGCCCAACCAAGGCTGCACTGGGGCGAAGGTTACCAGTGCTCAGAGTCTAGGGGAGTAGCAGCTGCCTGGGAAACCCATGGAGCTGCCAAGCGCCTTCCATTCGAGGATCCCAGCAGCACTTGGGGGGGGGGGAGAAAGGCCCAGAAAGAATGGGGGAAGGGGTGGCATGGGGGATGCTGGGAAAAGGCTGCTGATAAGAGCAAGCTTTGCTGAAGCTCTGCGAGCAGTGACTTCTGAGTGGGGAAGAGGGAGGCAGGTGGGAGGTGGTGACCATGGACTGTGCCCCTGAACACCGCCTAATAGATGGTCGATGCCACAAGAGTCCTCATGGCCGGCTGCGGGAGACCTTCCTACAGAGGAAATAGTTTTAAACATTAGTGTAACAGATTTGTTTGTGCCAGGTACAGATGGCTTACAACTAACTTTATATGTTTTGTGCTGTAAAATTTGGAGGGCGCCTGGGTGGCTCAGTCAGTTAAGTGTCTGGCTCTTGATTTTGGCTCAGGTTGTGATCTCACGGCTCCTTGGGTTGAGCCTGCCGTGGGGCTCTGCATTGACAGTACGAAGCCTACTTGGGATTCTGTTTCCCTCTTTCTCTACCTCTCCCCCTCCTCTCAAAATAAACTAATAAAAACCTAAAAACTGAAATAAACTAAAATAAAAATTGTGGGTGGTAAACTTGGCGCCCATCTTTACAAGGGTAATGAAGAAGATTCCAAAAAAGGAACATGTGCGTGTTCATGATCTTCTCACTTCTGCTCTTACTCCTGCCTCTGTCTCTTCTTCCTCTGGGCAGGGAAAGCAGAGCAATGGGCTATGGAGGACGAGGGAGCAGGAAGAGGGCCTGGGTGGGTTCACAGCCATGTCTGGACTTGCTCCCTCTCCTCTTTTGGGTCTACTGAGCCTCCTGGGATTCCATAACTCAGTCCTCTTGCCCATTTGGGGAGCTAGGTGACCTTTCCCAAGGACTGGGCCAGCCAGTTTCTCCCAGCCCAGACTCCTCCTCCTGAGGCCAGATGCTCCTTCCATTGGACAGGCTAATTCATATGATCCCTGCTTAATCTCATGGTTCCCGAGATCCAATATCACACCCTCACACAGTGGTGGCTTCACCTAGCTTAAGGGAAAGACAGTCCATTTGGGATGTTCTGATTCAGAGTATGGGCAAATAAGAAAGCTCTAATTTTCTAACATAAAGAAAATGCTACTGACCACTCTCCTCCACCTGCAGTGTAGGAGGTGCCAAGAGTCTCTTCTGGGTTCAGTGCTGGAGATGGGGATGAGGGGAACAGAAAAAGTGGCAAGCATCCATGCTCCCCATAGCTCATAGTCTCTTGCCAGACACAGATGTAAAAGTAGCAATAATACTGGGGAGTAAAGGTGGCTCTTAAAATATAGACAACGCGGGGTGGGCAGGGATTTCACACCATCCAATAAATGGCCAGAGGAATCAGGAAAGCTTGGAAGGGAATTTGATTCAGAATTCAGAGAATAAGATTTTGGTAGGGAGAGATGGGGGTTGGCACTGCTAGTGGTAGGAATATTTGAGCAAAGACATTGGGAGCAGGAAATACTGTGTGTAAGGAAGGTACGTGTTATGTTTGACCAAACCGCAGATGTTTGGGGCAAGTGGGTGATTAGAGCCAGCATCCAGATGAGAGTTGATGGAGATATAGGGGGCTCCAGCCAAAGTATAGAGGGCCCTAGTTTCACCGTATAGATTTTGGATTTTATTTTCTAGGCCCTATGGACCCATTTGAGTGTCATGGGTTTGAACACAACTGTCAGCACTTGTTCATACCTTCCGATCTACAAGACAACTGCCTAGAGCCAGGAACTCAGCCTGGTCAAAGTTAACCAGCTCAGGTGAGTAATGATCTTGTGACTACAACTGTCTTCATTAGCTCCATGCTCTAAAGAGCCCTGTTGAGAAGCAGGCATGGATACACTTGGAGTGGAGGAGCAAGATGGCTGGCAGAACCAAAAGGTACCTTGAACTTCTGCTAAGCCAGACTGAGGTCCAGAAGCAACTCAGTAATTCAGTGTAGTGAAAAGAACAGTAGAACCCAAGGCTCAGGATACCCAGGCTCCTGCCGGTTCTGCCACGAATGAGGTAAGTATGTTTATTTATTTATTTATTTATGTATTTATTTAATTTATTTATTTTGAGAGAGAGAGAGAGAGAGAGACACGGAGAGAGAGGGCAGAGAAAGAGAATCCCAAACAAGCTCTGCACCATCAGCGCTGAGCCCAACGTGGGACTAGAACTCACCAACTGTGAGATCATGACCTGAGCTTAGATCAAGAGTCAGATGCTTAACTGACTGAGCCACCCAGGTGTCCCGGTAAGTATGTTTAGATGGGCAATTCATTCAACACACAAGTACTGAGCACATATCGCATGCCAGGCACTGGACTAGACATGGAAATCCAAAAGGAACAGGACCCAGTCCCCATCCTTAGACTGCTCACATCTAGACAGATAAATTGGTTGTTTTTTTTTTAAGTTTGTTTGTTTGTTTGTTTGTTTGTTTGTTTAGAGAGATTGAGCAGGGGATGGGCAGAGAGAAAGGGAGAGACAGAATCCAAAGCAGACTCCACACTGCCAGTGTGGAGCCAGACGCAGGGCCCGAACCACGAATCGTGAGATCGTGACCTGAGCCAAAACCAAGAATCGGACGCTTAGCTGACTAAGATACCCAGGCGCCCCAAGATTGTTTCAATACAGTGTTATAAATGTGCTTCTATTCCTTCCACCCTCGCTGTCTGTGACCCCTTATTCTGTACCTCTGTTTCTACAAACCAGACCTAGATGATGGCCAGGTTGCTGGGCCACCAGGCGCGACTCCCTGGGCTTTCTTGCCTCCAAGTGAGAGAAAATGCAGATGACCCCAGGCACCCTGTTTCCTGAACTCCTTTGGTCCACAGGCATCTTCCCTGCACAGACACAAGGAACCTGGTTCTTGCTCCTCGCTGGGAATCGGAATTTGAACAGAAGCTGTCAGGAAGGAGTATGCAGCATACAAGTGGATGCATTCCATGCACATGCCGGAAAAGGCCTTGATTCCCCCTATAGCTCTTATCCCCTGGCCTGGCCTGAAAAGGGGAGTCTTGCTGTGACTTTTCTCAAAGATTATGGCTGCCTTCCAGATACATGGACTCCCAAGGGTCAAGGAAAATCCCATTGCTTTAATGAGGGGCCAGGACACACAGACCCCAGCAGAACAGACAGTGCCTTGGGCTCAAAAAAAAAAAAAAAAAACCAAAACAAGAAACAGACAGGCTCTGTAACAAGGAAAGTACCCAAGACCCAGGGCAGAAGTCTACCACCCAGCCTCCCTGACTCTGTCTTGCTGTTTGCTGCCTCCCAGGCCGCATTCCTAATGCAAACCAGATTCTACCTCACTGCCGCTCCGTTTGCCTTTGCTCCTTCCCGCTCTTGGGGTCTGCACATGGGCTAGTCATCACCTTGGAAGCTCCAGACCCTTCTGTCCATCCCTGTATCTCCTGGCAAAACCCAACTTCCAAGAAGCTTTCTGGACTGACCCTTGGTGATACCACTCAGTACTCACACTCTTTGGCCTCCCTTTACCTGGTGTTGCCTCTCAGTGTCCCATTCTGTGCTATGTGACTAGCAAGGGGACTGACAGCCCCATTAACTAGGATAATGGTACCCCCCTGGGGTACACATTTATGGGGGTGCACAAGATATATGGTGATGGGTAGAAAATGGGAAACTTCTATTTATTTAAAAACCACCATTGGAAAGCAAAAGTTTTCAGTAATACTGTATCAGCATTGGTTCATTAATTGGGACAAATATACCACACTAAATTAAGATTTAATAATAGGGGAAACTGGGTATGGGGTATATGCAAACTCTCTGAGCCACCTTTACAAATTCTCCATTAATCTAAGCTTTCTCTCATATAAAAAATGTATTTAAAAATATCCTTTTCATAGTCATATTGTACATATGTTTTATGATGTACACAATGTTTCCATAGAAGTACAATGTAGTTAAAACATAGGTTCAGCTGCATGATAGCAGGACTCAACTACATAGAAGTATCTGGAAGCCAGTACCTCCCATCTCCTGGGTGAAGTATCTTCTCCATCAGGCTTTTCCCAGAGACCTAGGCTCCTTCTCTCCTGTCTCCTCACCATTACTAGATCTGATCCTACTCCATGGAGTTCAAGATGGCTTAGCTACCAAATCCACACTCCAGCAGGCAGCATGGGGGAAGTGAGCGAGAGGGGGCAGGTTCCAGAATTTATACATAGCTTCCCCTGAAACCCCCTTGGCCAGAACTTAATCCAAACAGGTATGTCTAGCTGCTTGGGCATGAAAAATGTAGTCTTCATTTTGGATGGCTGTATGTCTAAAATTTAGGGGTTTTAATATTGTAGAAGAAAGGAAAAAGGATAATGGGAAGCAAGTAGCATTCTTTGCCACAAGTGACGATTTTATTTCACTCATGACTTAGAAATAGTTAGATGTGGGGCGCCTGGGTGGCTCAGTCGGTTAAGCATCCAACTTTGGCTCAGGTCATGATCTCACGGTTCGTGGATTCGAGCCCCATACGGGGCTCTGGCTCTGTGCTGACAGTGTGGAGCCTGCCTGGGATTCTCTCTCTCCCTCTCTCTCTGCCCCTTCCCTGCCCATGCCCACTCTCTCTCTAAGAAAATAAAATAAAATAAATAAATAGTTAGATGTGCATATATTGAAGATACCACTCAATTTTTAAAAAATGATACGGGCTTACAATCAAGCAAATTTAGGCTGCCGGTTCAGGACACTAGAAAAGGGACAGGTGCGCCTGGTGGCTCAGTCGGTTAGGCGGCTGACTTCAGCTCAGGTCATGATCTCTCGGTTTGTGAGTTCGAGCCCCACGTGGGGCTCTGTGCTGACAGCTTAGAGCCTGGAGCCCGCTTCAGATTCTGTGTCTCCCCCTCTCTCTGCCCCTCCCATGCTCATGCTCTGTCTCTCTCTGTCTCTCAATAATAAATAAATGTTAAAAAAAACATTTTTAAAAAAGAAAAAGAAAAGGGACAGGTTACATTTCTACCTCGGGCTTTCTGGACCCTGACCCATGATTTTACCCCTAGGTCCAATCAAGTCTGAAGAACACATGTAAGTTTCTCTGCCGCCGGGTACCAGACACTCCAAAGCATCACCTTCTCTGCATCTGTTTCGTAGTTCCCCCAATCAACGTGTGCTGATATGCAAGAAGCCTATCTGTTTTCTTTGGAGGATCTTTATTTCAGTCGGGAGGATGAGAGAGTGAGGAAGAGGGGTAAGGAAGGACAAGGACATTGTCTGGGAGAGATGGGCAGACAGAGAAAGAAACAATGCCAGATAAAGAAGGAGAGAGATAAGGAGAAAGAGAGTGGCTAGACATCAGGCTTGGAGCCCAGGAGAAAAGGCTGCAGAGGTGGAGAGGGGCCAAGCAGAGGGGAGGCCCATGGAGTGAGGCTGGCCCAAAAGGAAGTAGGCGTTTATCTGGGGGCCTGTGAGGTCACTTACCCTCCAATGGTGGGGAAGGCCAGCTGTGCACAGGCTGACCTGGGAGCACTGCTCCTAGCTGATGACTGCGGACTTATGCAGCCCACCCTGCCAAGGTTGTTCTGCCCCAGAGGTCATCTGAGAAAGGAAGAGAGGGAGGGCTAGTTTGCAGGTGGGAGGAGAGGATCCAGTCACTTCTGTATTTCCCCTGTGCCCACCCTCTTCATACACGGGACAGAGTTTGTGCAGGCCTTGCCTTATTTGTATAGGTGAATTTCCTTCTGTGTCTTTCTTGTCTCCCAGGAAACCACAAATGTCTCCAGTACTGCCCCCCCCCCACCCCCCACCCCCAGTGCTTAGGAAAACAGAGGTTGAAGCCAAGTGGAATGGGATCACTTAAGTGCCAGAGATATTTTCCAGTTGGGAGGAATGGGGAGGGCTTCACGGAGGAGGTGTCAGTCCTGAAGGACAGGAAGAGACTTTAACAAGTAGAGATGGGATGAGGAGGAAGGACATTCATGGCAGAGGGAACCCTGTGATGAAAGGCAGGAAGCGTGGAGTATACTAAAGGAGCAAGGAGGAAGGAAGAAGGAGGAGGAGAGCAGCAGGAAGCTAGGGCTGTTCCCTGTACTGGCAACAAGAATGCAACAAAGTGACTTCCCTCGAGTTACAGCTGATAAACAAAACTCTGTTTCATGTTCTGTCTACAGAAGATAGGGTCAGGACCAGGTGTCAGGACTCCTCAGCTGACAATGGGCAGCATTCTGTAAACCCCACCGTCCCGGAAGCCCCACGCATGTGGCTTTCATATCTGCAGAGGGATGCTGCTTTCTCACCCACAGGGCCAAAGTTTCCCAAGTCCTGGCCCCTGGGGTCATCTGGGCCACCAGGAAGTAGCTGGTGAGCAGGGAGCAGAGCCGTTGGAACAAGCAATCAAACGGACAGGTAGTCAGTCAACCAACAAATAATTACCTTCACTCCCTTTCCACTGGCTTCTGCACCACTTTTTTTTTTTTTAATGTTTATTTATTTATTTTGAGAGAGAGGGGAGGGCAGAGAGAGAGAATCCCAAGTAGGCTCGGTGGTGTCAGTGTAGAGCCTCATGTGGGGCTCGAACTCCCAAAATGCAAGATCATGACCTGAGCCAAAACCAAGAGTCAGAGAGGCTTAACTGACAGAGCTACTTAGGCTCTGCGCCACTCTTTTGTTACAGAACCACTTATATATTTTTTTCTTGAGCCTCTCATTCCATGAACCTGTATGCCACAGGTTGTTCTAATTATCCTCCTACCCTTGATGGTGCTCTTTCTCTGTCTCCTTTGCTCTTTCCTTTCCTTCGATCACCACACCAATGACCTTCCCCATGGTTTTCCTCCTCCCTGCACACTCCATTGAGTTTTACAAACACTCGCATGGTTTTAGTGGTCACTTCTGTCATATAGAAATTTCTCTGCAGAGGTGGTACATTGGCTGAAATTCTTTTGGCAACAAACAACACAGACTGTGACTCAGCTGGCTTAAATAAGAAGAATATGGGACACCTGGGTGGCTCAGTCGGTTGAGCATCTGACTCTTGACTTTGGCTCAGGTCATGATCTCACAGTTTGTGAGTTCGAGCCCTGCATCTGGCTCTGTGCTGACAGTGCAGAGCCTGTGTGGGATTCTCTCTCTCTCTCTCTCTCTCTCTCTCTCTCTGCCCCTCCCCTGTGCATACTCGCTCTCTCTCTCTCTCAAAATAAATGAGTAACTTAAAAGAAATTAGGGAAAACATTTATTATCACGTAGCAAGGACTCCTGAGGTCTTTTCTGGGGTTGGACTAGTCTGATAGATTGATGATATCATCAGAGACCATTTCTTTCCATCTTTCTCTTCGTCCGTCCTTAGCATGCTGGGTTTCGCCCTCAGCCTTGTCCCCTCATCGTCCCAAAATGGCTGTGGAAGCTTTAGTCAGTCCATCTCATAGAGCCACATCTAGAGGCAGACAATAAGAAGCTTCTCTTTCCATCTTTTTTCTTTTTTTTTTTTTTTTTAATTTTTTTTTTTTCAACGTTTATTTATTTTTGGGACAGAGAGAGACAGAGCATGAACGGGGGAGGGGCAGAGAGAGAGGGAGACACAGAATCGGAAACAGGCTCCAGGCTCTGAGCCATCAGCCCAGAGCCCGACGCGGGGCTCGAACTCAGGGACCGCGAGATCGTGACCTGGCTGAAGTCGGACGCTTAACCGACTGCGCCACCCAGGCGCCCCTCCATCTTTTTTCAAAAAAAGAGAGGAATCCTAGAAATGTTTAGAATCTTCTTCACAGACATACTTTATTGTCCAGAACCGTATTACATTCCCAAACTTAAAAACCGGTAAGGGGAATGGAATTATCTGTGACTAATCAAGATGTTGGGCTAATCAAGATTCACCCACAGCACTAGGGTCTGAGGCTGGATTAGGGTCTAATCTCCTCTGGAAAGAAGACTACTCTACATGTGAACAAAAGTGGGGTACAGTTAACTAAGCAGAAGGGGGAAATGGTGGTTGGATAATCAGCAGTGTCTGCCACAGATGTGACCTGATCTTTGTCTCCAACCCAGAGGTTTCTCCTAAATCCAGTCCTGTGTCTTCATACGTTCTAATATTTCCATTTAGATGTCTTAAAGACTTCAAATTTAATGTGCCTCTAGTTGAGCCCCTTCCTCAGAGCCACTTCATCTCCCGACCCCTCATTTGCAAGGACTCCACCATCCTCATAGTCTCCCAGGCTGGACACTTTCTACTGGTCTTTGCCCTCTTCTCTTTCCTTGTCCCCTAATAAGAATACCGATACAGTTGAGAGTAAAGGGGAGGTTTGGTCACTGCCAGTGCCCAAGTCAACCAGAGATGGCAAATCGTTTTTCTTACATACCTACTTCAGTTAAGTAGTAACAGCTACCTGAAGACTTGTGTAAGACAGACTCTCAGGCAAGTCTGGGCTCTGGGAGAAAGAGTGTCTTGAATGACTAGCGAGTCTATCTTGGACACTGGAGAATAAACTAGTGAGATGCATGCCATGTATTTGCTATCCTTGTGCTGGGGTTGATTTAGGGAAGTTAAAGGGACACCAACTCTGTGGGAGAAGTAATAGCAATGAGGTTAATACCAGTGAACATCTGTTGAGCACAAATTCTATGGCAGGCAGTGTGATGATGAGTTTGTATGGACTGTCTCATTTCATAATCCCAATGACCCTGTAAGGTAAGTACCATTATTACTACCATTGGAGGAACTAAAACTTGATGAAGTAACTTGCCCAAGATTATGCAGCTAACAAGTGGAAGACACAGGATTCCGTCAGGTTCATCAGACTCCACAGCCCTTGTTAATGAAGTAACCAGGATACTAGACCAGCATGTTCATTTCCCCCTCACTAGGACATTCCTCTCAACCCTGGAAAGTGGACCCACACTACCTATGGCTCTTATTAAAATTCAGGTTCAGAATTAGTGCATCTGGGGTAGGTTCTGATATTCTGCATTTCTTTTTTTTTTTAGGTTTATTTATTTTGAGAGACAGAGAGAGAGTGTGTGTGTGTGTATGCACATGAGCAGGGGAAGGGGCAGAGAGAGAAGGGGAGAGAGAATCCCAAGCAACTTCCGTACTCTCAGTGTGGAGCCTGACGTGAGGCTTGAACTCACGAACTGTGAGATTATGACCTGAGCCGAAACCAAGATGCTCGAAACCAAGAGCCAGATGCTCAACCCACTGAGCCATCCAGGTGCCCCTGAGATTCTGCATTTTTAATACATTCCCAGGAAATGCTGTTGCTCGTGGTCCATGGATCACACCTTAAGCCACAAGGCCACAGAAAGTGAGCCTCGTCGGTGCAGGGTCTTTGTCTGCTTCCCGTGCCTCCTAAGAACACGGCTCATCTGTTTCCCAGTCTACCCTGCAGTGAGATGTCTGCACGGAATGCATGCAGAGTGATACGTGCCATTTACAGACCTGGTCCACAGACACCTCCTGTGAGAGCCTTATTGTACTCTTCTCTTCCCGTCTGGCACTGCCTATTGACAGCCAGGCATCCTTGGATGCCAGATGCTCTGCCAGCCTGGGTCCTTGGAAGATATTGTGGAATAGCTCCCACCCCCACTCTCAAGTGGACTTTAAGTGAGTGAGAAACTTCTCTTGTCTTAAGCCACTGAGATTTGGGGCTGTCGCTGCTACAGTAGCTGGGCATTATCTTCACTAATATGGTTCCCCACTTTTCAGATGCGAAAGATGAGATCAAGAACAGTAAAGTGATCTTTCTAGACACATGAACCAGCCAGTGAGATGGAACTAGAATCCAGGTCCTCCAACTCTTGTCACTGAACCCCAGTGACAACCCCAGTGGGGTCTCCCCTCATGTCCTCCCAAGGCGTTTTCACTTTGCCTAATTCCCTGCTCTTCCTGATACTGGGCTGATACTGGGGCAGACGGTGGGACAGCAAGACAGAGGCAGACAGAGTGGAGAGACCTAGCTGTGAGAAGGAACGACCCTAAGAATGGTGATGATAGGCCAGGGTGCCACCAACCAAGGGCTTCTGTGACTGTTTTCCCTGTAGCTTTTAGGACTGAACTCTATGACAGGGTTTTCTGGCATTCGGATCCATGCCACACCTTTCTTAGCTACAGTTGGGGTTTAGTGTGAGATCTTCCACCTGGAGACAGAGACTGAGCTCCAAAAATTCTCTCCTAAGAATAGAATAGGACAGGGGTACCTGGGTGGCTCAGTTGGTTAAGCATCCAACTTCAGCTCAGGTCATGATCTCGTGGTCTGTGAGTTCAAGTCCCATGTCAGGCTCTGTGCTGACAGCTCAGAGCCTGGAGCCTGCTTCGGATTCTATGTCTCCCTCTCTCTCTGCCCCTCCCCCATTCTGTCTTTCTCCCTCTGTCTCTCTCTCTCAAAACAAAATAAAACATTTAAAAAATTAAAAAAAAAAAAAGAATAGAGTAGGACTCCTGCCACTGCATCAGACGTTGCTCAGTAACAGGAGTGGGATGACCTTCACCTCTTCATTGTCCTTGGGACAGAGGGACTGCCAGAGACCCTTCATGGCCCCAAAGAATCCTCAAAGCTGCTGTTATCCCTATTGTTGTTATTTTCACGTTCTAACCTTTAATAGCATCTCTGACCTCAGCTGAATCTTCCTACTTTGTATGCTGTGGCTCACGCTATGGAGAATTTGAAGAAAGAAGGAGGTTATCAAAGAGGGGTTTGGGAACAAGTAGCACTAGAATGTCAGCTCCCTGAGGAGTAGACACCTTAAGTTTTTGTTCCATGCTGTTTTCCTAGTACATGGCACATAGTAGGCCTCAGTATATTTTTTAAATGAATAAATGAGTTCATTAATCTAAGCCCCAACAGGTAGGGGTTGTAAAACTTAATTTGTTTCTAGGTCCGTTCTAGCCAAATTGTGAAGTAGTGAGGATTTGTCTTCAAAATCAATCTAGCTCCCCAAAGCTTCACTCCCTTTCTGTGCCCCTCCTGCTTCTCTTGAAATTCTTGTTTCACTTCTAGAGTTGCAGGTGCCTCTCTTTTATGTTTTACTATGTGCTCTGATGTCAGTAGCATTTGACAAGAGTCAGAAGTCCTGACTTCTAGTTCCAGAATAGTATCCAATTTGCTGTGTTGACTTAGGAAAGTCACTCTACCCTTCTGGGTCTTCAGCTACAATATTCTTCAAGTTTGTAAGAATTGTTCCAAAGAGAGAATTTAATATTAATTATTCACTTGTTACCATGAATTTAGCCCCCAGATATCTTCTTAGATACATTTAAAACATCATTTCTGACAGCAGAGTGAAAAGATCCCATTTTTAGAAAAAGAGATTCACCCCTAAGACCAGGAACAAGACAAAGATGTATGTTTTCACCATTTCTGTTTAACACAGTATTGGAAGCTTTAGCCAGAGCAATTAGGCAGGAAAAAGAAATAAAATATACCCATATTGGAAAACAAGCAGTGAGGGGTACCTGGGTGGCTCAGTCAGTTGAGGATCCGACTCTTGATTTAGGCTCAGGTCATGATTTCACCATTCATGGGTTTGAGTCCCACGTTGGGCTCCTCACTGAGAGTGTGGAGCCTGCTCCGGATTCTCTGTCTCTCCCCCTTTCTCTCTCTGCCCCTCCCCCACTCGCTTGTGCACACTCTCTCTCAAAATAAATAAACTTAAAAAAAAAAGTAAAACAAGCAGTGAGCTGATCTATGTTCACAGGTGACATGATATTATATGTAAAAAACCTTAAACATTCCACCAAAAACTGTTAAACAAATTTAGTAAAGTAGCAGGATACAAAATCAACACACAAAAATCAATTTTGTTTCTACATATTCAACAATCTATAAAAGGAATTAAGGAAACAATTCCATTTGTCATAGACTCAAAAAGAATAAAATACTTAGGAATAGATTTAATCAAGGGGGCAAAGGACTTGTACATGAAAAACTATAAAACTTAGCTGATAGAAATTAAAGATAAATAAATGGAGAGACATACTGTGTTTGTAGATTGGAAGACATAATATTATTAAGCTAACAATACTACCCAAAGTGATCTAGACATTCAACATAATTTGTGACAAAATCCCAGTGATATTGATATATAAAATATATAACATATAACATAAAATATATAATATGGAATATAGTGTGTGTGAAAATAGAAAAACCCATCCTAAAGTTCATATGGAATCTCAAACAACCCTGAATAACCAAAACAATCTTGAAAAAGAAGAAGATGAAAGACTTGAATTTCCTGACTTCAAAACTTACTACAAAAGCTACAGTAATTAAAACAGTGTGGTATTGATATAAAGACAGACATATAGACCAATGGAACAGAATAAAGAGCCCATAAATAAGCTTTCAAATGTATGGTCAAATGATTTTTAACAAGGGAACAAAGATTATTCAATGGAAAGGACAGAATTTTCCACAGATGATGCTAGGAAGACTGGATATCTACATCCAAAAGAATGAAATTAGAACCTTATTTTGTACTGTATTTAAAAAATTAACTCAAATGGATCAAAGACAATAAAGAGCTAAAACTACACAGCTTTGGGGTGTCTGGCTGGCTCAGTCAGTTAAGTGTCTGACTTTGACTTAGGTCATGATCTCATGGTTCATGAGTTCGAGCGCCACTTTGGGCTCTCTGCTGTCAGCACAGAGCCTGGTTTGGATCCTCTGTCCCCTTTTCTTTCTGCCCTGCTCCTGCTTGCACACACACACTCTCTCTCGAAAGTAAATGAACACTTAAAAAATAAGAATAGAATAAAGCTATACAGCTTTTAGAAGAAAACCTTCTTCTTTTAGGGGAAACCTTCATGACATTAGATTTGGCAATGATGTCTTGAATATGACACCAAAAGCACAGGCAACAAAAGAAAAACTAAATAAATTGAGCTCAATTAAAATTAAAAACTTTTGTGCATCAAATGATACTAGGAGACTGAAGTGACAACCCACAGAATGGGAGGAAAAAAATGCCAATCACATAACTGATAAGGGATTAATATCCAGAATATATAAAGAACTCCTAAAACTCAACAACAAAAACCAAATAACCCAATTGAAAAATGGTCAAAGAACTTGACTAGACATTTCTCTATAGAATGTATACAAATGGCCAATAAGCACATCAAAAGATGCTCAACATCACTAGTCATTAAGGAAATGCAAATCAAAAAAACCCAATGAGATACCATTTCATAACCAATTAAAATAGCTATTTTCAAAATAAAAATAAACAGAAAATAAATGATAGAGAGGTTGTGGAGATATTGGAACACTTATGCATTGCTTGGTGGCATGTAAATGGTCTAGCTACTATGGAAAGCAGTTTGGTGGTCCTTCAAAGAGCTAAGCATAAAGTTACCATACAATCCAGCGATTTCACTCCTGGATATGTATGGAAAGGAATCAAAAGCAGGGACTCTAACAGATACTAACATGTCAACGTTCATAGTAGTGGTATTCACAATAGCCAAAAGGTGGAAACAACCCAAGTCTGCATCAACAGAGAATGAACGAAGTATGGTGTATACATATAACAGACATTTATACATATAATAGACCATAAAAGGTAATGAAATTCTGATATACACTACAACATAGAAGAATCTTGAAGGCATTTTGCTAAGTGAAATAAGCCAGAACAAAAGGGCAAATATTATATGATTTCACTTATCTGAGGTAGTTAGAATAGACAAAGTCACAGAAACAGAAGGTGGAATAGAGGTTACCAGCGCTGGATGGGGGGATGTGTGGAGATTCATTGTTTATTCATTTGTTAATTTTATGGGAATTTATTATTTAATGAGTACAGAGTTTCTGTTTAGGGTTATAAAAAAATTGTGGAAATAGTGGTAATGGTTGCACAGCATTGTGAATTTATTTAATGCCACTGAGGTGTACACTTGAAAATGGCCAAAAAGTATATTTTACTATAATAAAAAAATATATGGGGGGTGAGGGAAGAGACAGAGAGAGAGAGAGAGAGAGAGAGAGAGAGCGAGACTAAGTTATCAATGGTGAATGATTAGAGTGTCCCTCAGTACTACCACTTCCTCCGCCCAAGCTGGCCTGGTACAGACTATCTCCAAATGACTTGACAAATGTTCCCTGGTCATAATACCTGCAGACAATAGGGAAGAAGAAGGGAGAAAGAAAGATCTCACCCAATGTCTGACTCTGGCTGGCTCCTGATTGGAGAGGGGTCTGTGGTTAGGATACAGGGACCCCTAAGGGATGGATTTTTGTCTTTCAACCTTGATAAGTTAATCCTTCACCTTCTGGAGTTGCCCACTTGCTATCTCTGCTCCTTTCACAAAGCAACTGTGAAATGAGGGTCCCAGACCAGACTTAAAGAAGCCCCATAAGTTTTCAAGACCATCACATCCCTCACAGCCCCTGTATCCATGCATCTCTAAATGAATCCACATTTTCCAGTCTTCTGTTTTACCTTTGCCTTAACATCTAAATAATAGGGGTTGAACATCCATTTCAGCACCATGGGAAGCCAGAGTCTTTCCCAGAGTCCTCTCCAATATTTCCCATGATCCTGCTTGTGAGTTTATATTCTCATGGCCATATTTACCTTCTAATTCTTGCACTTAGGAAATTCTTGATTCTCACTTACATTTTGCTCCCTACCCCCACACTAGGGCAGCTGTTCTTCCAAACCCCTGTCTTGTCTACTGTTCAGACTACAGCTGATTTTTCTTCCCCTAGAGCAACATGAACACACAGCTATTGTGCTTAACAGACTTTCCCAAGGGCTAGAAATAGCTAGCTGGTTGGCACAAGGAAGGAAAAAAACTACATACTGAAGGTCAGACACCACTGTTTCTAGAAACTTGTTGACCCTTTTCTTATAGGGAAGATTTTTCACTGGCCATGCCCACACTTAGTTGCTGAGGATCCTTTCTCTGAAGACCCTTTCAACCATCTACTCTCTTTTAAGGTCCCAACCTTGTGCAATTTCAAAATGTCTGTTTAGCAGCTCATAAAGCAGTCTTACTTTTAACCTCCAGCATCCCGCTGAACTCTGAGATCTCCCTTTGCACATCTAAAAATCCCTTTAAGGGATATTCCTAAACCTCGTTCGGTACACAAAGAACAAGAGAAACTCTGAAATTACATCTTCTTTAAAGAATCACATCTTTAATCTTTAATCACATCTTCTCTCTAAATCACATCTTGGGAAGGCAAGACTTACTCATCCACAAACCAGAGCCAATCCCAGAGGCTGTGGAATTCTCTTCCCATCACATGTTCCTCTGGGTTTTAGCAAAACTAGAGATAGGGACTCAGCCTAGCTGGGGTGCTGTAAGGGCTTCCATGGATGACAAGGGTTGTTGGGTTATCTAGACAATGGTGTTTGGGGCTGTAGACAAGCAAATGTGCAATCCTGGGCCCTGATCACTGTAGGGTGAGCCAGGCAAGAATACTCAGGGATGGTGCCCAGTGAGATCAAGTTCTTGACCTATCACTTCCTTCTGTGTATAGAGACTCTTCGGGTAAAGCGAGTCTCAGATTGTGATTGAGCAGGTTATGGAGAAAAGGAAATTCATCTGGACTGAAAGGTTCTAGAGGGAAATGGTGTCATTGCCAATGCTGGAAGAAGTAGAACCAGGAGAGAGGCCAATCTCACTCTGCTTGAGTAATGAAGACATTCTGGCAATGCCACAGGATGGACACATGGGATAGAATGGAGAATGCAGAAACAGACCTGTGCAGATTTAGAACTTTGAAAAGTGACAGAGGTGGCATGGCTGATTGAGGGGAAAAGGGGAGCTCTTCGACAAACAAAGCTGAAAAAAATGATTATCCATATGGGAGAAGAGGAAATATATTCCCTATCTCACACCATATAAAAATAAACAGTTTCAGATTGACTTAACTGTCAAAGAGAAAAGTTTAAAAAAACTTTTAACTTTAGATTTCAAATCCTAGATTTAAAAGAACACATAAATGAGTATCTTTTAGACTTTGGGGCAGGGAAAAGTTTGTCAAACAAATACAGAAAGTGTTAATCTTAGAGATATTAAAACAAAGAACATCAAATGAAACTTCATTAAAGAAACTGAAAAGACAAATTACAAACAGGTTGGCTTAAAGAATATACAAAGAACTCCTATAAGTCAATAAGAAAACCATAAACAGCCCAGTAGAAAAATGGGCAAGAGACATGGACAGGCATTCACAGAAGAGGAAACATAAAGCTAATGAACAAACTCAACCTCATTAGTGATCAGAGAAGTGCATCCATTCACTTGGAAACCTTAAGAATTTGACCCAATGTTGGAGAGGATGTAGGTCCACACATCTTTCATTGCCTATGGGTGTGTAAATTGTTACAACTACTTTGGAAAATCTTCCCATATGCCACCACATAGTAATTTCACTCCTAGTTACATAGACAAATCTTTCACACCCACCAAAAGACATTTCATGGCAATATTGCTCACAATAGCAGTGATAAGAGAATAGACTGTAACATGAATAATTCATACAATAATATTATACAGTGTTCAAAAGTAATGAACCACTGTGACACACAACGTGGATCAACCTTACTATCATATTCAGTGCAAAAGTAAATCCCAAAATATAATTTATGACAATTATACTCATTTTACAAAATTAAAAAAAATAAGTAAATATAAGAATACATATAAACTGGATAAAATAATGTAAAAAGGAAAGCAGGAAATGATGCCTCTGGAATTTAGTATATTGGTTACATTACATTGGTGGAGGAGGCAGGGAGGATAAGATGAAGAAAAACTGCGTGCTGGGTGGTATGTTTCTGGGAGTTTGTCTTTAAAAATAAAAATGAAACAAAACAGCAAAGAAACCCAAGTAGGGTTGTGCATGAAACAAAGATAAGAGTGTATCAAGAAATAAGTATTATGATTAGTACAGTTCAGTGCAACTGAAATCTGCTTAAGGAAATAAAAGGGGGTGGGGAAAATTAAGTGTGATTGTAGTGGAAAAGCTGAGGGTTTCGAATGAGAAGATCCCAGTGTGTAACTTTGGGAAAGTAGTGTAATCACTCAGAGGCTCTGATTCCTGCTCCGTACGATGGGTGAGAGTACCAAACGCTACACCAAATAGGTTTGTTGTGAGGGTTAATAAGAACCTGAATATGAAAGCCATGTGTCTGTCCAGTGCCCAAAACTGCACCAACAGTGTCTGCCTCTTGACGTTCCCCTCTGCTGTGCACACCATCCGCACATTTGTGTGCATGAAGATTAGGGTATAGCGGATACTAGGGACACCTTAATGAGAAGTCACAGAAGATCAATAATCAGAATGAGGGGAAGCAAGGGCAGCCCAGCTCCTCTGTCTGGGTGATAATTAGGTTGGGGATTTGGAGGCTGATTAAACATATCAAAGCCTGCGTTTTTTCTCAAGAGTGAAGCGCCCCCCACCTCCTCCTTTATAATCTTTTGTATCCCAGCGATGCCCTGGTGGTGATGTCAGTCAGAAAGTACTTTGTTTTTTAATTTCAGGTTTTAGAGGCAGCTTAGCATGGTGGAATACACATAAGCTTCTGTAGCAGATTGCTAGGGCTTCCTCATTTCTGATTTTCCTCTTTCCTGAACACAGAGGAGTCAGGTGGGGGCATGTGAGTGATCTGTTCACAGAATATGGGTGGAAGTGACACCGTCCGGTCATGTTCATGTCTAGCCGTGGAAGCTCCGCACAACCTTCCAGCCCCCTCTTCCTCGGATAGACGGATCGTAAAGGCCACACGTCAGGGTGGAGGAAACCAGATGGAAAGAGACAGGGTTGCTGAATGGCGTCAAGGAGGGCAACAACTCTGGAGAGACGCTCAGACCTGTAGCAGCTTTTGGATGGGTGAGAAATAGACTTGCATTACCTGTATATGTATATATGGCCACTGACATTTCAGAGTTACTTGTTACACAGCATAGTTTAGCTTAGCTTAATACAACTTGTTCTTAGATTGTCTTGGGTTTGAATGCTGATTCTATCATTTATAGGCTGTATGACCTGGAACAAATCCCTTAACGAACCTGATCCTTGTTTCTTTGTCTTACAATGGTAACAATATTTAATTGTGCTATTCTTATCAAAGTAAAATAAATGAATGTATTAATAATTCCTTTCATGGTGTCTGACACAGAGCTCCCATAACTCGTGACTATTATTATTACTACCACTGCTAGGCTCTATGCTGGGCGATAAAGTGTAAGATGCATTCTTCCTTCCTTAAGGCAAATAGATTGTATTTGGGAAAATAGCCCATGTGCCCAGGAGAACTTAACAATTACAAGAGTCTGTCGATACAACTGAACACACAGTCAGTGCTATTAGCACAAGCACACTAGGACAAGGTCAGGGGCTACCACAGGACGCATGCTGAGTCTACAAGGACTTCCACTTCTTGAGTCCTCTAAAACAGCAGGTGCAAATAGGAGCTACCAAGTCACCATCTGTGCCCGCCTAAGGATCTAGCTGGCACGGGATGGTGAGAATCTTTGGCCACGACTGGATGATCTGATTAAAAGATTCACAAGGCCTGCACAGATGTGGACCTAAAGAAAGGAGAAGGCAGTAAGGTTTGGGAACCCTACATGTGGCCGACCTGGTGTCAGTGGAATGAATCTAAGGACTTACAAATCTCTTCCAGCCCTAAGAGGCTAAACTCTGAGCCACAGCTATAGAAGCTGGAGATGTGTGTGGCCCTTTGCCGAGCTGGGAAAAACCTTTCCTTCAGAGCTTGGAGGCCATTTGAGAGCCCAGAGTAGACCAGACAAGAAAGGAGCCAGAGGTAGCCCCTGGGTCATTAAGGATCCAGTTCCTGTTTTTATTAAGGGTCTGACAGATAAGACTCAGAAGCCTGGACCAGGGCCAGGCCGCAGGGATGTGGCGTGGGTTGCCAGGTTAGTGTTCAGAAGTCGAGAAGCTGTGAGAGCCCTCACTGGGTGATCATAATTGCACATCTATTAAGTATGCATTACAGCATCTGAGGAAAAAAAGCAGGTTTCCCCCACCTATCAGCTCCCCACCTCTGTCAAAGGAAACTGAAAGCAAATTTATGACACACAGATTTGACCAGAGCTTCAGAGACAGAAACGTTTGAGAACTTTTGGGGCATGGAGACTTTGCTTTCACATCTAGAACAACTTTGTCAGATCTCTTAATGCCATCTGCCCAAATCTCAGCCATATGAGTAATTTTCTGTATGGTCAGCTCTGAACAATTTAAGCCAAAACCAGGGGCTGCACTCAAATGGTGCTCCTGCAAAGACCCATGTTTGGAAAAGCACTTTCTTTGTTCTTTTCAGACCATTTCTTCAAGCTACTGTGCAGCCCTAGTCCCATGCTCCATGCTTACAGATTGGGAAACTGAGGCCTGGAAGGGGTGATATGTGTGGGTCATCTCACAGCAGGTTAGATGAGAAGCCATGAATAAACCCAAAATAGCCTTTTTAGACCAACATTTCCTGAAGAGGTTCATGCAGCTGCTGGTCAGAATCTTGGTTTCATCATCTTTAAAAGGGATAATGTTGCATGTATTCACAGGGATGCTATGGGGTTCCACGGAGGCTATCACGAAGGGAAGCCTCCAGCTCAGCGCATAGTACATGGCAATAGTCCTTCAGGATGAATAGAATCTGAAATGTGAATTTCCAAGGAAGAGGCAGGACCACCCACTGGAACAGCATCATCCCGATGACCACAGCTCGTTTATGGCATGTTGGTATCGTCCCTCTTTCTCCTTCCTTCCTGGAAGCTCCTCAGTCTCCCTGTGTCTCTCTGGTTCCATGTAAGGGACTTGCTGACTTTGTGTTTGAGGGAGTTGTTCCTTGGTCCCTGGGAATGGATTTTGGAGTCAAAGTAAGAATACCTTTTCCTTCAGCTTGGGTTTCTTGGCATGGTTATGGGAGGTTGGTCAAGTGGGAGTGGTCAAGGACAGGCTAAGGGGCCTTGCAGCTCTAAAGACCACACCTACAGCCAGCATGTAGGATTCAAATCAGGATAAAGGTGCTGGGGCTGGAGAGGACCACATTGTGCCATCTATCCCCACCAGGAACTCTTCTCCAGCCAGTTAACTCTTCATTTGTGAAATGTGGATAATCACACCCATCTGGCAAGGTCTTTGCACAGACTTGAGAAAATGCCTGACACATATCGTGCCCTCGGTAACTGATTTTGATGATGTCTGTGTGTCGAGTACCAAAGGTAGTGCTGGACACTGTACATAGTAGGATTGCCCGACTCCTGCTCTCAGATATCCAGTAGGGGTGACACAGCACAGGTGTCCTCGCTTTCATGTGTCAACACCTTAATAGGGGAAGACAACAATTAGGTCCCCCCAGGATGTCTTTTCTCCAGGCTAACATATACCTGGCTCCTCAGCTGTTGTTCACTTGAACTGGTCCTCTCCCTACTCTGCCCATATCTTTGAGATGAGCCCAAATGTGTCAGTGCCCTCCTTAAGATAGGAACCTGGAACTTAACACTGTTCTTCATGAGAAAGATCACCAGGGAAGTCCCCATGTTTTATTACAGACCCATTGGAAGTTAATACCAAGCACACTAAATGACTTACTCCAGAGATGCACAGTAAGATTTCTGGAGATAGGGGACTCAACGAATAAACAAAAAATACATTTCCTCACAGGAGGTAGGGAGGCTTCTGGGGTTCTAGAATATTCTACTCCTTTTTTAAAATATTTTTTAAAGTTTATTTATTTTGAGAGAGAGCAAGAAACAACAGGAGGTGTGGGACAGAGAGAGAGAGATTTTGAAGCAGGCTCCGCACTGTCAGCAAGGAGCCTGATTTGGGCCCAAACCCACAAACTGTGAGATCATGACCTGAGCAGAAACCAAGAGCCCAATGTTAACCGACTGAGTCACCCAGGTGTCCCTAGAATGTTCCATCTCTTGACCTAGGTGATGGTTACATGAGTTATTCATTTTTTAACATTTATTTATTTATTTTTGAGAGAGAGAACCAGCACGGGAGGAGGAGGAGGAGGAGGAAGAGGATGAGGAAGAGAGAGAGAGAGAGAGAGAGAGAGAGAGAGAGAGAAAGCAGGGGAGGGACAGAGATAGAGGGAGAGAGAAAATCCCAGGCAGGCTCCATGCTATCGGTGTAGAGCCCCATGTGGGGCTTGAACTAACCTGAGCTGAAATCAAGAGTCAGATGCTTAACTGACTGAGCCACCAAGGAACCCTAAGGTATTCATTTTTTGAATAATTCATTGAGCTAGACATTTTTTTGAGCTGAACATTTTAAAATAACAGTTTTATTGAGATACAATTCACATATCATAGAATTCATCCATTTAAATTATACAATTTAATAGTTTTTAGTATATACAGATATATACAATCACTTACTATAGTCAATTTTAGAACCTTTTCATCACCACTAAAAGAAACTGTACCCTTTAGCTATCACCTTCCTATATCCCCCTCCTTCTCAGACTTAAGCAATTACTAACCTACTTTCTGTCTCTGTAAATTTTCCTATTCTTCACATTTAGTATAAATGGTATCATACAATATGTGGTCTTTTGCAACTGGCTTTTTTCATTTAGCATAATATTTTCAAGATTCATCTGTATTGTGGCACAAATCAGTACTTTATTTTTTTTATGGCCAAATATTATTCCATTGTGTGGATATACCACTTTTATTTATCAATTCATCAGCTGGTAGATATTTGGGTTGTTTCCACCTTATGGCCCTTATGAATAATGGGCTATAAGATTAATGTGCAAGTGTTTGTGTAGAAATGTTTCCATTTCTCGTGGGTATGCACCGAGGAGTGGAAGTGTTGGGTCATATGATAACCCTTTGCTGAACTTTTTGAGAAACTGCCAGAAAACAATTTCCACAGGGGGTGCACGATTTTACTTTCCCACGAGCAGCATATGAGGGTTTTGATTGCTCCACACCCTCACCAATACTTGTTGTTATCTGTCTTTTTGATTATAGCCATCCTAGTGGGTGTGTGGTGGTATCTCGTTGTGGTTTCATTTGCATTTCCCTGATGACTAATTATCTTGAACATTTTGATTTATGTGCTTTTCTTAATATACATCCTACTTTAATTAAAAAAAAACAGTGTATTTTTAAAATACACTCGCTTCTTGACCCCTGATACCCATAAAAATTGCTCAGTTCTGAAAACACAGAACCCAGAACTTCTGGAGGCTAGAGATTTTGCATCTCCCAGATGGAATTCACCTCTGGGGGTAACCAAGTCATTTTGGGACGAAGCTAGACTGGAGCTGCTCTCTTTCCCAGTAAGAAATTTCCCCTGGATCATACACAGAAAGGCTCCAAATGGATCTGTGTACAGGTATGTATTTTTCCCCTTATACTCAGGTAAACTCGGGTTGTGAAATGGAGTGGAAGGCTTGTATTCAGACATGGGTCAGCTATCTGAAAGACTATGTGGCACTGGACAAGGACTTGAGCCCTTGTCTCTTCATCAAGGCACAAAGTCCAGGACAAGAAGATTGATGCACTTGATCCAGACATGGAGCTTGAGAAGAGAATCATCCCTAGATCAAATGAAAGGTAATCCTTAACAACATGTGTTACTTGTCCTACTTTACATGTGGGGAACCTGAAGCTTAGAGCAGTAATTCACTCAAGCCTCAAAGTAACTTAGTCTGCAAAAAGCCTTACTTTTCAATTCCCCCCCTCCTTAGATGGTAGAGTGAAAGCTTGGTGCCTTGGCATTACCCCCTGGGTACAGTTAGCTGCGTTTTCAAGTCAGCCTGATGACCTGGTCTCTGTAGCCCATGTTTAGTTCTGGGGCCAACCACTGCCATTCATGCCTCTGGTCACTTAGGCTATTCTTCCTCTGGTGAACCTGTGTGCTGGGTTCTTTCTTTTCCTCCTATTGGGTGCAAGATCTTAACATTTCTCTACTTTCATTCCAGCACTAGGTACCAGTAGTTTTTGAAAGTTAAGGGAGGTATGTTAGTTGGGTTCCTCAGGAAACCCTCTACTGAGGTAGAGTTAAGAGTGCAAATGGTTTCGGGGGAGTATGTGTGAAAGAAGGGGAGCAAGCAGAATTGGGCAGAGGGACCCATAAGATGCACACCTAAAGTCTCTGCCAGCTCGATGGGGAGTTGCAGAGCAAGGACTGCCTAACCAAGGATCCCACATTGGTGTGAAATCACTGGGTCTTTATATGACCACCTGTCCCCACCTAGCTCCTCCAAGGAAGTTGAAGTGGATTCTGAGGAAGCTAAAATCTGGCACCCATTAGGTAGACACACTCTTCAAGTCCTTTCTTAAAAAAGGAGCTGAGCAGTACATGTCCTCATTTGCCAGCAGTCCAGACAAAGCCAGACATTCCTACAGGAATCAGTTATTGTCTGGCTAGCTCAGGGAATGGCCTGGAATTCTGGAAAAATGGACTACAAACCTGGGCTATAAACTGAAGAGCATGTTGATTCCAATCTCCCACCCCTCCTTTTTTGTGGGTCACATCATGAGTGGTATGTCACTGGGCTAGAAGGATTCTGCAAGGTCCTTTGGGCCTCAGTACTCAAGGACTTGGGAACAGGTGAGTTACCTCGTGTCCTTTATGCTGTCACACCTATGTGAATTCAGGTCTCTGCTGTAGGCCACAGTCACGATGGTCATCGTCACCATTTTCCCATAAGCACTTTACCCAGCATCAACCAGCATTATTGGAATACCAAATTGAACTAGAGTAGAATACAAAAGGAAGATTCTAGTTCACCTTGTCTTCTAGAAACTTCTTGTATTTGGAACAATCACATGCTATGCCAAATATAGAATGAATACAGTGACCTCCTGGGTTCTGTGATCCTGGGTTCCCAATTTCCCCTCTATAGAATGGGAATTACTCTGACTGCCTCAAGCCTCACCCTGAAAGGGCTATAGAGACTTCAATGGTATAATGGAGGTGGAAGCCTTTGAGCACCTCATTCCAAAGTTATCAGAGCATCTTTTGCCTAAGGCTCTTGAAACCTCTTAAAAGCACCACCACATTTTCATCACACAAAAATTGCCCAAGAGAGATCTCCTCATTACCAGCACTTGGTGGGAAACTGGCATTCATCCTCACAATTCCCCTATGATCACAGAGTCTTACCACAAAGGGCATCTTTCTGCTAGTTTATCTGCAGAACGGTCTGGGGCAGAAGGCAAAAGCACCAGACTATCTCGCTTGCCTCCTCGCCTCTGCTGGGGCCCAGGCAACGTTCACCAGTGTGGTCCCCAGAACTCTGGTCTCCTTGGCATAGTTATTTTGTTCGCCAAGTTAACGTTTATAATTTTACTTTCTACTGAGGACACATTGAGAGAATTTTTGCCCACTGTTCAAATTCATGGGACTAATATGTTACTGGGAAGATGTCCAATGTCCAGGGGGAACAGGGGAAGCAGAAGACAAAGCCTGCTAAAGCGGGAAGGGACTTGCCTTCAGTTCCTCATTCACAGGTGAAGCAGACACGATGAGCAGGTGCCCAGCCGGGCTGGACTCTGTTCACCTGATCGAAGTATACTGGTTCTGACTTCAAAGGTGTTGAGTGAGGTGGTAAGAACTTGGGCTTTAGAGTGATGGGTTCTGGCTCTGCCACTTACTGTCTAAGATTGGGCAAGTGACTTAATCATGAAGAACCTCAGTCTCTTCAGCTATAAATTAGAGATCATAACTCCCACCCTGCAGGATTGCTAATGATGAGAGATAACATATGAAGAGTAACTGGATTATAATAGATACTCAATAAGTGGTAATTATTAAAATCATTACATTTTCTGCTATAAATTCAAAAAGTACTTATTGAACATTTACTCTATTCACCCATCTTTTCAAACATCCATTCATTCCAAAAACATTTCTGAGCTCAAGATTATGCTGAGGTCATTGAGGGGTCCTACCGAGAAATAGAAAGCAGGTTCCTTGAGTTCAAGAAACTCAAACTTTGACTGGAAAATAATAAATTAGAAAAGAATAGAATTATAAAATGGAAGCCATCACACCTTCTTGACTGTGCTGTGGGAGTTAAGTGGGTAAGCCTGCAAGCTTGGCCTCTGGCCCCAGGCAGACTTAATGGGTAGCCCGACTAGAGTTGTATCTTACATGGGGAGAGAGGCAGAGTCAGCCAATCTACTATGAATCTTGGAAGCATGGGTTTTAGGTCCCCTAGAAGGGCTTCTTCCAAGGCTCTGTACCTAATTTTATTTTTCTTGTCTATAGAGGCCCCCCCCCCTCCGCAAATTGCATAAACTTCAAGACCCACAAACCCTGGATTATCTCTCATGGAGGACTGAGTTTTAAAGTCAGAAGATAAAGTAGGAACGACAAGCTCATGCCTCGCAGCATGCTCTTGGAAAGCACACAGGAGAGGCGAAGAATCAGGATACCCTGAGATCTGAAAAGAAGGTATGAATCAAGTCAAGCTGAACAGTGGAGCAAGAATTTGAAAGTTGGAAGCCTCTTGGACTAAGAGAAAAGATAAAGGTGCCAGGTGGTGAGGAATGTGAGGGCAGGGAACTATACTTTAAACAGAATACTCATACAATTTTCACATTACATGTGCAAGAATAGTGTATAATGCGTAATGGTGGAACCATGTTTGGAGTCACACTGATCTGGGCTCTACTTATTTGAACTCCATGACTTAGGACAGGTCAAGGAACATCTTAGAATTTCAGTTTCATTTGTAAATCATAATAGTAATACTTATCTCAAAAGTATTACTTTTGGAATTTTAGGTTATAAAATTAGGGAGATATTTTTCTGAAAATGATTTGTAAACTGTAAAGAGTTCTGTTTACCAATATTGGTTCTAATTCATTTTACTCACACTGTAGAAAGAATGTCCTTGTTCACCAACCTGATAATAGTGGAAGGACCCTTAGGGGGAAAACAAACAAAGAAACAAACAAACCCAGCTCTGGTACTCTCAGAGTAAAAACTCCAGTTTATTACATACTTGTGAGCAATTCCCTAATTTCTCCAATCCTCAGTTTCTCTATCTAAATCATGAAAGTTATTATACTTTGCCTTTAAACACCAGTGAGGTAATATCTTGATCAGATTTATCTTTAAGTTCCTTGGGAGGAAATAAATGAAAATATCCAATTCACTTTCCTTATTCGGACCTTTACTAGAATTTGGAAAGGAGACTCTCTCAAGCCTTTAAGCAACGGGGAAGACCACTGAGTGCCACAACCCACCTTGGGCTGGACTGTAATGAGAAGGACATTGATTGAGTGCTAGCTGTTGGACATATGGTTTTGCCTCACCCTTGTAACAGGCTAGTATGTTTGACATTACGGCTTATATTATACAGATGAGGAAAATGGGGCTCAGAATATTTGAGCAAATACTTCAGTTCCCACCTCTAGTAAATGGAGGAGCAGAACGTCAGACCCAGATCAATGCTGGAACCTCCTTTTCCTGGTGTCCCTAGTTGACCTGCAGCTCCTTTGTGTCCAGGACAAGGAGGATTGAACCTATGTTCTACAGGAAGTCAGGCCTGTGACAGGTAAGATGACATGAGGCTAAGCCTCTTGTAGACTCCGGCACAGTGTGAAATTGCTAGTTATTATTTTTAAAGCAGAGAGAAACTTTCCACCCATGCACTTACAGAGGCAGTTGGCTTCAAGGTTTGATGGTTTTTGTCACCCTTGCCTTTTCTAGATCAGTGTCCAAAGTCTTCCTGTATGTTGTGGCTGTTTCTGTTAAGCAGTGTCTTCAAAGGTCTAATGAAGGAGGCCACTATGGTGCCTGCATGTCACAGAAAGAATGTGGGCTCACATCTTCACAATGGCAGAGATGGGTACAAAAGCAAAGACCACATCAGTTTTGAAGCATTTCCACCTGTGATGTTTGACATCCTTCAGGCACGGTCTGAGAGAGGGACTGGACCAGCATCTTCTGAACATTGTATTGTGGGGGAAAGACACAGATATGAGGAGCTCTTCCCCCTGCAGATACACCTGTGGCACAAGCCACCCTTCCCCCATCCCCTAAGGCAGAGTCTCCTCTCCATCCCGTGCACACCCTTGTTGGTTTATAGGTCCCCACTATTAGATGAGTAATAAACAGTAGGATATAAGCTTCCCTTCTGGCCAATCCCAGAGCTAAAGTAACATGTTCAAACACCATGTTATTATTATTACCAATGATAATAAGAGGAATAATGAGCAAGAATTGCTTTTATTAAATAAATCAGGAAAATGCACTTTACAACATGTTCCAGAGACATGTCAAGAGGCTCTCTAAATGTCTGGATGGTGTTGGAGCTTGCGTTGCTCACCATTATGAGGGAGTTTTTCTACAATTACTGGTCTCTCAACAGCAGGTTAGGACTCATCTTATAAATATATAATAACATAAACGGGCTTTCTGTTTATCAACTACTATCTTATAAGTGTGTGCTTTCCTCCTATAAATCCCCCTTTTTAATAGGTGCATTTTTAAATGATACCATAATTGTAGCCATTTAAAGACTAAGATATTTAACCTTGATCTGTTGCTATTTTTGTCAGTTTTGGAATTAAAAGGGAAATCTTAGTTTCCTCAGCTCTGTAACCTTCTTTAGGGTCAAGTGCAGTGATCTGAGCATGCCAAGCATGCCATAAAGGTGCCCAGTAAGTGTTGTTTTTTTTTTTTTTGAGTGAATGAATAACTACAGAGATCTTGTAGTTCATCTACATCACTCTCTTGCATTCTAGGTTCTATCTGAAACTATCCTAGAAAGGTAGCAATAATAATGTAGGAGAAGGGAGCCTGGCTGACTCAGTTGGTAGAGCATGACACTCTTGATGTCGGAGTTGTGAGTTTGAGCTCCATGTTGGATGTAGAGATTACTTAAAAATAAATCTGCAAATAACAATAACAATAATGTAGGAAAGCACACAGCTTGAGAACAAATTTGTCCACCATTGGAATTCAGTATTTGGTGTGCTTGGTGTATTTTCTTTTTAAGTTGGCTTTGCACCCAGCGCAGAGCCCAATGTGGAGCTCAAACTGATGACTCTAAGATCATGACCTAAGCTGAGACCAAGAGTCAGATGTTCAACCAACTGAACCGCCCAGGTGCTCTGTGCCTAGTGTATTTGACATTTGGAATAGATCATTTTTTATACACTCCCTCCCTCTATTCCTCAAAATTATTTCCCATAATACTCATTTTCTTGATTAGCTCTCCAGTTTTAAAATAATTTTAAAAAGATAAACAGTAATAAAGATATCCAAATTTAGTAACTTACTTTATTCATGGTCCGAAATGAACTGTTACCAAAATACTATACCTCGCAGTTCACACTGTGTTCCACTGTTTTAGAATTTAAACACTAATAAGACTCTAAATCCTTGCTGCCTCTACACTCACCGCTCTGTTACTTTTTCCAGTGTGTGGGGTTTTATTCAGTGCCATCAAGCAATTCTCCAGTTCTCAGTGGGCACTGACTGGGTGTCCCACAAATTTAGCTCAATTCTAACACTGTCTGGAGATAGTAGAGGTTCCATGAATAAGAACTCAGCCCCACAGTACTTACCCCACTTTGGATGCCCATCTCAGGTTCAGATTATTACCTGTGCTTCTAACCAACTGGCTATAAAACAGAGGTACCTACGACCCCCCTCCTTGGGTTTGATTAATTTGCTAGAGGAGCACAGAACCCAGGACACCAGTTTTCTTACTAGATACTGGTTTATGGTCAGGGATGTTAAAGGATATGAATCTACAGCTGGATAAAGAAATATATTGGGTGAGGTCCAGAAGGATCTTTAACACTGGAGCTTCTGTGCCAGTAGAGTTTGGGAAGTGCCATTCTCCCAGCTCATGGATGCATTCTGGTTCACCAGCTTGGAAAACCTCTGAAACTCTCCTTTTTTTGTTTTTTGTGTAGGCGCTATTACATAGGCATGATTGATTAAATCTTTGGTCATTGGTGATTGCTTCAACCTCCAGCCTCACTCCCCAGAGGTATAGGAGGAAGCAGTGGGAAGGAAAATTCCAACCCTCAAAGCCTGGTTGGTTTCCCTGGCAACCAGCCCCCAGCCTTGAGGGTTTCCAAAAGTTACCTCATTAACATAAACCCAGTTGTAGTGGAAAGGTGCTTGTTATGAATAACAAGACACCCATTTCACCTTTATGGCTCTGAAGTGATTTCAGGAACTGAGGACAAAAGACCAAATATTGTAACAAAAGATGCTCCCATTGCTCTTATCTGCTCCAGAAATTCCAAGTGTTTGGGGAGCTGAGCCAGCAACTGTGGACAAAGACCAAAATATAGACGTATCACACTGTTTATTTCAAATAAATGGTTTAAATGTGAGAAGATATGATACCACATGGAGCAAAGATATGACGTGTGTCTGGAGGAGAGTTCCAACAACTCTGAGCCATTCTGCCCTTGCAAACATACCCTTGGAAACAGTCCTGTGGCTGAGTCCTCAGGGGTAGGGTGGGTCAGGGCAACAGGATGGTATAACTGGGAGTTTCAGAAATTAACTGCCATATAGAATACAGTGTTCACTAAAAATGGGTTAATTTGGATCATGTAAGTGTGTGTCTGTGTGCATAAACTCAGCAGTAATCATAGCAACTAATTAGAACTGAGACCAATATGAGGTTTGGTGGGGGCTGGGAGCATTTTCTCAATGACTTTCTTTTGAACTGCAGGCACATGTTACGTCGACTGACTTCAGTTTCATTACTGTCTTTAAATTCTCTACTGAAAATGCTCCCCATTATTGCTTCCTAGTCAGCAGTCCATTGTCAGAAAACTCACAGTAACAGAATTAGGGGGAACAAGTGTGATCTAGAGGCAGGGCCTACCCACTGAGGGGAGGTGCGTTTCTCAGTGCAGCAGGACCTTCACCTCTGCCTAATGACAAAACTAAATCAATTTAGTGGTGAGTCTGATGTCCTTTATGCAAGGGAAAATATTCCATGACTGGGGTGGAAGGTAATAGTGCCTCACAGGCAGGGGACACTTCCTGAGGCATCTGGGACAAGTCTGAGTTTTATAGAACCTGAGAAGAGGTTCTATAGGCAGAAATGGCACAATCAGCTAATAGGTCCTATTTTCCAGAGTAAGATGAGCTAGCTAAAGTTGAGCTGAAGGGTTGTGACTGGAGTATGTTCCATTCCCTTTGATAGGTGTTTCCCCAAAGGACAGGCTGACTTGGGTTTAGGCTTGTGACCTCGGCCAGGCCCCTAGGGTGGCCTCCATTTTGTGAGTCCAGACATATGAATTAACTTTACCGGCTCTCACACTGATGTCCCTGCCCCCAGGAACTCATATCTGAGTCCAGCAGGGTTGAGGTGGTGATAACAGGAAGGGCCACTAATTAAACCCTAAATAAGTCAGTTTGGTCCTTCTGATGAGGGAGCATAAGGCAGGCTGAGGGCAAAGTACAAGCTAGCACACACCTCTTCCCACCAGGTAGAATATGTGTGATATTCCTCAGGCACTCCTGGCTGCCCAAGAACAAAGGAAAAGAAAGGAAACAAATGGTTAACTGATAGAGATCCCAGTTATACAGGACATGAGTCTCCATCAGTTTACAAATATCTGAGTAAATTACAAGAAAAAGGCAATCTTCTCAATCGCCTAATATACAGAAACCTGTAGACTCAGTTTCATGGAGCCCTAGCATCACCTTCCCCTCCATAGAGATATGGGGAACAAAGGCAAGAAGAAAATGGCAGGTAAAATTAAATTTCCTTATAACCTGCAGCCCATGGACAAATACTTGAGGCAAAAACAGAGTATAACTTGTCTCCAGGCACTCCCTACTGTCTTAATGTCAATGCTTTGCTAGAGGGGAAAACCTTAGTTTGACAATAGCTAGGACTTCAGTAATCTGGGAGTCTTTAGTGTATGAAAATCCCTTTAAGAAATGTCCTCTTGACTTTACCTCCCCCTACTTCATAGTATATAACCAGTCACTCTGCACAACCCCAGTGTTGCTTTTTATGCCCATGGGTCCTGTGCCTGTGCTTTAATAAAGTTACTTTTTTGCAAAAGATGTCTTCAATAATTCTTTTTTCTGAACCCCACCATCACCTCAAAACCCCATCAGTTCTCAACAGAGTATTTACCCCAAAGTAACAGGACTCATTTTGCCCCCTCACTGTAGAAGGCCACATGGCTGAGGACCTGTTGTACCATGCAGTACTCACTGCCCAGCAGAGGGTGACAAGCACAAGAGCAAATAGCCCAGGTAATCACTGACCACAGCAGTGACCTGGTGGGCACTCCACTGAAGCATGGGTTACATGCGTAATTACAATGGTAAGTAAGATTTCTGTGGTCTTGCTGCTGTTTGGAAGAAAAAGTTGTCCTCTTGTCTTCGAGATTCTTTGGGCTGGTCTAAGAATTAAATTGACATGAGACATTACAGGAGAAAATTAAATTTAATTACAGACAAACTAGGGCTCCATAAGAGTCTGGGGCTCACAGGCAGTCGGACAGTTAAGGCTTATAGGCCATCAAGAACTAAGGAGAAGGAGGTAGGAGTCTGGGACTTCACAAGGGAAGGAAGACAATTCATAAGAAGATGAAAAAGGCCGTTTGGTAAACAAATGTTCGCTGGACCCTACAGAAGCAATGGGACCCATAGAGGAATTTTAACAAATAGACTTTGCTAAATTCTTGTTTGCCACACCTAGATCATAAGATATTGTAGTTCTCTGTGGTGATAGCTTCCCTTCTCTTTAGTTAGAGGAGGTCCTCTAACTGAATTTTTTGGGGAAGTTAGGGGGAAGGAAGGTCAAAGTGTCTTCCTGAGTCTTCTGTTTATTAAAAATAATTAACCTAAAATAATCCACATGCCAAAGATACATGTTTTGGGGTGGCAATATTTTTTCCTACCCTGTTAAAAACAAAAACTTCCACAGACTTTACCTTCTGTTGGGCTTCCAATAACTCTGTAAGGTGGATACCATCACTATCCGCCCTATTTCGTCTCCTAAAAACTCAGACCCAGAGAAAATAATCACCTCTCCCAAGGTCATATGGCAAAGACTTGAACCCTGTTCTTTTTAAGCTTTTGTTTTTCTGAGTGACTCTTGTGGACTTGAGCATAGCTGGCAAAGAAGGAACCAAGAAATGTGTACAAAAAATTTTGATATTACACAGCTCGTAAATATGGAACGTCAGAGGCCAGAAGTGAAAACTAAGGCTTCTTAAAAACAAAACAAAACAAAACAAAACAAAACAAAACAAAACAAACAAACAAAAAAAAACTTTTAGGGGCACCTGAGTGACTCAGTCGGTTGAGTGGCCGTCTCTTGGTTTCGGCTCAGGTTATGATCTCATAGTTCACAAGTTCAAGTACTATGTCGGGCTCTGTGAGGACAGTAGTTGGGATTCTCTCTCTCTCTCCCTCTCTCTCTGTCCCTCCCCTGCTCATGCTTTCTCTGTCTCTCTCAAAATAAATAAATAAACTTTAGACAAATAAATAAATACAAACTAACTTTTTAAAAATGAGGTATAACCTCATAGAGTGAAGTGTACAAATCTAAGTGTATAGCAGGTGACTTTAAGCTTTGAATCCCATCTGGATCAAGATAGAAAGCATTTCCAGCACCCTAGCAGGACAAACTGTTATCCAGGGTTATACTGATTCTCTCTCAAAAGATTAAAGTGTTTTTTCTCTTATTCTGGCATTTACTATACCAAACAACATATAAGACTGATATTTTTCACAAAATTAATTTGTTTTTGTAATTAACTGAGAAAAGTGACACATCCCGCCTTCAAACCTTTGTCCTTGTTGCCTGCAATGAGCTGTCCCCAGATATTTACCTGCTTTGCTCCCCATCTCAACCTCCATCACATACTCAAACCCCTTCTCTGTGAGGCTTCCTCTGAGCAGACTACTTAAAATTATAAGCCCCAACCTTACATTCCACATTCTACCTGCTGCTTTATTTTATTCCACAGCACTTTCCACTATCTGACATTGTCTACACTTTCCTTACTTGTTTATTCTCCACCTCTCCTCAGCTAGAATGTAACCTCTTTGAATACAAGGCTGTTGGGCCATGCTGTTTGCTCCTGTATCTCTGCCCCCTCCAACAGTATTGTCACCCACTTAGTATCTGTTCAGTAAATATTTGTTTGAAGAAATGAATATAATGTAGCCTGACCCAAAAGACTGAAAACTCAAGCAAATGACTGAAAGCTTAGTTTGCACATTCACTTCTTTTTTTTTTTTTTAATTTTTAATGTTTATTTTCGAAAGAGAGAGAAAGAAAGACAGAGTGCAAGTGGTGGAGGGACAGAGAGAGGGGGAGACACAGAGTCCGAAGTAGGCTCCAGGCTCTGAGGTATCAGCACAGAGCCCAACACAGGGCTTGAATGCACAAACCCATGAGAAGATGACCTGAGCTGAAGCCGGACGCTTAACTGACTGAGCCACCCAGGCACCCCTGGAAGCTGTATTTATTACACTGTTCTCAGAGTCCTATTAATACTACATAATTCAAACCTTAGCAAGGAAGCTGGCGTTGGTCCTATCCCCATGCCTGCAGCTATAAGAAGTGCATTGTAAATGAGCAATTATATTTCTTAAAGTTCCTTAAACCCATACTCATCTCTGTGATTACATCCCATATTACTGGGAAAAGATAAGAGTTAATAGTGCTGCAGCCAAATGCCTTTAAGATACACCTGCCAATGGAAATTTCTCACAATGGTGGATGTAAACAAGGCCGAGTCATTTTTTGGAGATTCCCGCCAGATTTATCTTCAGGCCATGTGACTATCTACTGTTCTTCACCTCGCAGGAGGGCTCTTTTACCTGTAGATTCAGGATCTCCATGTTTATCAGCATGACTGGGTGGACTGTGAGGTCTTTCTTCTAAGACACCCGAGTTGGAGCAAGAAGGAGCCAGGAGAACACTCCTGACGAGCTGTTGTAGATGCTTTGAATTCCACTGTAGCTTTATTCCTTGGTGTGGCTTTCTTCTTTTTTAGTCTGCAGGAAGTTATCAGTCCTTTATACCTTAATGTGAATGAGTTTTTCAGCTCCTTTCAGAAGAGCAGGGGAGAGGAGAAGAGGGGAATAAGAGTGGGGAGTAATGAGGGAAAGGTGCCAACTGGGAAGAAGAAACCTACTGAAAGAAATTCAGGCTGAGAGCTGCCAGATTTATTCCTTGTAGGTCTGGTTCTGAGTCCAGGGTGGAAGTCTGAGCTCAGGCTGGACACACAGCCCCCTCTGTGACCTGTCAGCATTTTTTTTTTTTTTTTAATTTCATGGCTGCTCAGAAGAGGTTGCTGTCCACTGCCCACAGTTTATTGATACTTTTCTCACATTCGGCATTTCTCAGAGACTGGAGGCTCCAAGGTAAGCCTGGAAGCTGAAGACACTGTGTTCATAAACTGAGGCTGTATGCAAACAAACAGAACAAAAGATGAATGAAGTATTCTAATCTAGGTTTCAGCTGTGTGTGAATCTGACTATTGCTGTTGAAATTTTTTCCTTGCAGGTGATTAGATTTCGGTGGAACCTAAAGACGGTTTTTGCTTTTTCACTTATAGCTGCATGGACTACACAGTGCAATTGACTGCCATGTAGTAAATATTTGGACCAGTAATTCATGACTTTATTCAATAAATATTTCCTGAGTGCTTTCTATGTGTAAAACGTAGGATAGGAGGCTACTTTGGTGAACAAGACAGAGAAGGCCCCCACTCCTGGAATTTGCATTCCTGAGGGTGGGTGGAGGGGAGAAAGACAACAAAAAAAAAGTAAAAATAAATAAGAAAATTGTAGATCCTGATAGTGCCATAAAGAAAATAGAGTCTGGTGATAAGAGGGCCTGTGTGTATTGACGATGTGGTAGGCTGGTCAGGAAAATCCTCCCTGAGAACAGGACATTTAAGCTTAGGCCTGAAATCTGAGGACAGTACAGATGTGTGTGTACAGAGAAATGGCATGTTCAAGGGCTCTGAGACAGGATCAGCTTGGTTGGTATCATTAGGGACTTGAAAGATTATTGTACTTAGATCACAGAGAGAGAGAGAGATGCAAAGAGGCAAGAGATGAGATCAGAGAGGTGGGCCAAATCCTTAAGACCTTGTTGGCATGGGAAGAAGTATTCAAGACAGGGAGATGACAGTGGGTGGATTTAGAGCAGAGGGTTTTAGAGCATGATGTTGTAATCTCACAGTGAGATTGGAAAAAAAAATTCACTCCAGTTAACTGCTTCCTGTGTTTCAAAGATGCTTACTAAATATCTGCTGAAAGAATGAATTCATGAAGGAAGAAAGTACTCACAGAAGAGAGCCTAAGACTCATAGAAAGGACATTGGCCTCCACCTGGAGCTGGAAGAAGAGCTGTGATGCTTGTTGGTTGTATGACCCTGGGTCATTCATGGAACCCCTTGTCATCTGTAGAATGGGGTAATAGCTCCCTGAACTGTTCCTGTAAGGTGTAGTGAGGATCGGAGGACAAATGTGCAAAATGCATATAGAGAGAGTGACAGATGAAGATGGAGACGGTGATGATAAGTTTTTGGTCGTGTTAAGCCACAGTGGGATGCTTGATGTTAACTTCAAACCTTCGATATTCATGAATTATCTTCCAGCTTTGTTTGGAGTCTATTATACTTCTCAGCCTGTACTCTTGTCAGGTGGGGGGGCTTCCAGTCCTGCCTTTGTTTATCCTCGAGGGCCTTGAGAGAGAACCCCTAGCTCCTGTACAAAATACAAATCCCTTGTCCTTGCTTTGGCACCAAACAGCAGACAAAATGCTTTCAGATGGAGTGCCTGGATGGCTCAGTCGGTTAAGCATCCGACTTCGGCTCAGGTCATGATCTCCCAGTCCGTGGGTTCGAGCCCCACATCAGGCTCTGTGCTGACAGCTCAGAGCCTGGAGCCTACTTCAGACTCTGTGTGTCCCTCTCTCTCTGCCCCTCCCTTGCTTGTGCTCTCTCTTGCTCTCAAAAATAAATAAACATCAAGAAAAATGCTTTCAGAATGCTATCTTAATTTGATGCTGGCAACTCTGTGCAGGAGACAGGTCAGGTTTGATTTCTCCAACCAGAAGTATGCATCTACCCTGCCTCCCTTCACTAGACTCATGTCTATTCTCAGCTGTGCCTTTCCAAATGAACAAGTCCTCAAGTTTTTTGTTGTCTTATTAGAGACACTAACCCTAGCGAGGGTGATGGGTTTATATTTTCTGGGAAAGAAATTCTGTAAACTCTTCCTAAGTGTTTCTGTGTTTCACAGCCTGTCAGGCAGCCCTTCTCTCTAATCTGAATCCCTGTGGCTACAGTTACAGCCCCTGTGCTCCAGTCGAGTCTTTGGATGCCCTCTGGGGCAGTGTAGCCTTCCGGCACCAAGATGTTTGTATTGACTCAGCCTTGCAGATTGTCAGAGTAGGAAGGAGTCTTGAAGATCAGCAGTCCCATCTTCTTGGTTGACCGATGGGAAACCTAAGGCCTGACATGACATGGCCCCTGAGTGGCAGGCACAGAATTAGAACCAGCCTTCTTGGGCCCAATCAAATGTTCGTGGTCCTGTTGTACGCTGCATGTATAGCACTTCCTCCCCAAGCCACCAGGATCAGTGGCTAAGGACGTGGCAAGCTTTCAGTGTCAATAGTATAGTGTAAATGAGTATAATATAAATAGTATAGTATAAATGGAGTATAGTTCTCTATTTTGCTGGAGAACTGTTAGATGACCCTTCTAGATTCCTGCTGGTGGAGGGCTTCAGAATGAGGAAACAGAGACAAAGCCAACCGAAGCAAAAACTATTGGTGGGCATTCTTGGGACTGAGTAGTCTGCTCCCCAGGGACGTGGTGTGGTACAGTGGAAAAGAAAGTCTCTGGACTCAGGCAGTCCTTTTCAAAGGTCTCTTTGCTTATTTACAAATTGTCGTATCCCTATTTGAGTTTCCGTGTTCTTGTCTGTGAATTAGGGATGAGACTCATGGAGTACTTTGAAGGATTAAATCCACTTCTACACCATGCTGTAGCTCCAGTTCCCTCTATAATTTGGGTTGTGCCTCTCCAGCTTCCAGCCAGGGTTGGGGTTTGGGGTAGATGGACTCAGAAGACCAAGAGGAAAAGAAAGAAATCTTAGTTATCAAACAGCTCTCACAAACCAGACTTTGCTGAGCTATTTTCAACAAATCAGACACCCTTGAATTCTGTTGCCCTTGAAATCCAGAAAGGTATGAAAATCAAGGGGGAACATGCTGGGGACAAAATGCTTTTTGGGTTCTGCCAGCTCAAGCTCCTGTGGAAAGTAAATTCATGAAAGATGTCTGACTGAACCTCAGGCCTGGCTGGCTTCCCCACCCACCGCAGGAGCTCAGCTGGCCAGCCGGCCCACAGGAGGAGAACCCAGCATGGCCTCCACCACCGACTCTCAGTTGCCCACACCCATGGCTACCCAGAGCCAAGAGAGGCTAGGGGAGACAAGGTCACACTGCACAAAAAGGTTTACAACTCAATTCCTTGAAATATACATATGCCAAATGCTCTAGTTTCCCAAAGTTCACCAGTCAGTTGAGATGCACTAACATCCCTCATCAGGGGATACAGGGATATTAAAAACTTCAGAAATTTTATGCATGTTTTGGCTTTTTCCAGGTGGAGGTAGGCAATGGACCTACCTTCAGCCACTTTCTCTAAGGTCATATTAAAATGGATTTGCATTCCCTAAGCACACATTTATTTTGTAAGGAGTGGGGTAAGGATGGACGAGAGGCCTCTGTTAAGGGCATAGGGGAGTATTTACCCTCAGATCAAGTGAGATGCCCATCTTCTGACTTAGGGTTGACCAGTTACTTGGAACCTTGGCGCGAGCAGGCAGAATTTACAAGAGGGGCCCCTATGCTTCATTGCATGGCTCTCTGTCTTAGTTGCCACCCATGCAGGTCCCTTCCATCTTCCATCCCTCATGAACGAGCACAGGGGAAAAGAGAAGTACATTTTTTCCCTAAGAAATTCCCTAACTGGTCCTAGGCTTTACTGGGATATAGAGAGCATTGTGTAATGACTTACAATCTGCTTTTCTTTTTTTTTTTTTTTAATGTATTTAAATCCAAGTTAGTTAACATACAGTGTAGTTGGTTTCAGGAGTAGAAGTTGATGATTCGTCACTTACTTACAGCAACCAATGTTCATCCTAACAAGTGCCCTCCTTAATTGCCATCACCCATCCAGCCCATCCCCCCACCCACTTCCCCTCCTGGAACCCTCAGTTTGTTCTCTGTATTTAAGAGTCTCTTACAGTTTGCCTCCCTCTCTCTTTTTATCTTATTTTTCCTTCCCTTCCCCTATGTTCATCTGTTTTGTTTTTTAAATTCCACATATGAGTGAAGTCATGTGATATTTGTCTTTCTGTGACTGATGTATTTCGCTCAGCATAATACACTCTAGTTCCATCCACATCGTTGCAAATGGCAAGATTTCATTCTTTTTGATCACCGAGTAACATTCCAGTGTGTGTGTGTGTGTGTGTGTGTGTGTGTGTGTGTGTATGCATATACATACCACGTCTTCTTTATCCATTTGGGATCTTTCCATAATTTGGCTATTGTTGATAGCATGGCTATAAACATTGGGGTTCATGTGCCCCTTTGAATCAGCACTTTTGTATCCTTTGGATAAATACCTAGCAATGTAATTGCTGGGTCCTAGGGTAGTTCTATTTTTAATTTTTTGAGGAACCTCCATACTGTTTTCCAGAGTGGCTGCACCATTCTGTGTCCCCACCAACAGTGCAAAACTGTCCCCCATTCTCTGCATCCTTGCCAACATCTGTTGTTTCCTGTGTTGTTCATTTTAGCCAGAATCTGCTGTTCTTGTCTACCTTCTTCACCCTTTTATGTTTTGAATCAGTGGCACTCATTCCAGTAGGTTGCTCGACACTCACACTCCCCACCCCATGCTTATAGTAGATAAACGCACATAAATAGTGTTGGGGGGAAGAGAAAGAATGCCTTAAGGATATTAAGAGAAAGCATCCGTACTTCTTGGGTGTTGAATTCACCTGGGAAGCAACCCCATTTCCCACAGGTCAGTTTTTGGGTGTGTCTTCACTGGGGGAAAAATTAAGTTAACAAGAACAATGCCCCCTTCTTAAAGAAGCAGGAGCTATTTAAGGCAGCCCAGTGAATACTAGGGGGAAGTGTTTTGTAAACCACCCAGACTCAGAAACGACAGAAGTTGATGGATAACTCTGCATTAAGTTTGGAGTGGGATCTTGCACCTCTCCTGTCTCCATCTCCCACCCTCCCTCCCCTTCTGTGCATCCCTGATTCCCTACTGGCACCAATCTGTGTGTCTCCCTCCAGTGAGGCAAGGGGTAGAAAATGGTGGGAGAGTCCTTATAGGAAATTTAACCCCAGGACCCTCTCCACCAGAGAGGCGAGGCATTGTCTAAACAATCTGTCACATGAAAGATTGGGCTCTGTCCTCTGTGTTAGGGAGTGCTAACAGAGCATCATCTGTAAAGGGGTTGAGAAATCCCTTTTATCTAGGTCTGTTTCTTTTAAGCAGTCCTACTACTCAGGATACCTTTCTGGTGAAAATATTCTGAATGCCCACTGCCTGCTTCCTATTCATTTGTGGAAGGGGGGATCCTTTCCACATCCCGTCCCACCCAAGCTAAATAGTTGCTTGTCTACTGGCCCAGAAAAGGGGACCATAAGCTGCACCGAAAAGCAAACTGCACATTTCGTTAGACTTCTGGAGTAGAAAGGAGAGGGCTGACCTACGTTTACATGGACAAGTGCATTTCTGCAAAGTTGAAAGGCAGCATGGTAGTGGAAGACCAAAGACTTAGGAGTCAGCGGGGACTGAGTTAGATCCTATCTCCACTGCTTAAAGAGCTGTGTGCCTTTGGGCAAATGATTCCCTCTTTAAAAACTTTCAATGCATGTTTGTTGTGAGGATTAAAGATAATGCATGCAAAGTGCCCGGAACATAGTACATACCAAATAAATGATAATTATAGCAATCTTCATTGAGTTATTTGCAACACGTTCTTCCACAGGCCATTATTACGTATGTGCTATTAATTAATTTATGTAGGCAGTTAATAAATACTGACTTATAAAAAATTATTGAACAATAATGAGATTAATAAGGAAAGAACTATGTCAGAAACCCTGAACTTTGAATTTCAGTTGAAAACATGAAACACTGATCATTGGATTCTGACTACAGCGTTCTCCAGTGATTCCTGCTTGAAAGTGAGGGTACCATGAAGGGCAAAGAAGGCAGGGGCTCCCCTCTCTGGACAAAGGTCAGGTCAGCAACTCCGTCTGCCGGTCATTTGTTTCAGATACACATCCTGTGAGCTGTAATAGAACCTAAGTTTCTTCAAAAAAATTTTTTTTCATGTTTATTTATTTTGAGAAACAGAGACAGAGAGTGAGCAGGGGAGGGACAGAGAGAGAGAGAGAGAGGGAGACACAGAATCTGAAGCAGGCTCTAGGCTCTGAGCTGTTAGAACAGAGCCCATTTGGGGCTTGAACTCATGAGCTGTGAGATCATGACCTGAGCCAAAGTCAGATGCTTAACCGTCTGAGCCACCCAGGCACCCCTAGAATCTAAGTTTCTTGAGACCAGGAACTATGGAATTACTGCTTAGAATTCAGTGGCCACTGACTGCCTGGAGAAACTGCCTTGTTTATTGATAGTTGGCTAAACAAGCCCAGAACCTCAGAAGTAGCTGTATTTGGGTCAAGTCACATCCTTCATTAGAGAATTTAAGGGGATGAAAATTGAAATTTGTAAGGGAACTGCCCATGGGAAGATGGACACTTTTGTCTTCTACTTTGTTTGTTTGTTTCTTTGTTTTTAAACATCTTCGGAGAAAAGAAGGAAGGAATATGGCGAAGGAATCTCAGTTGTCATTGTGGGGCCCCTGGGCTCAAACTAACCAATGTATAACTTCCAACTCAGCGAAGTGGTATGAAGGAAAGGAGACCGTTCTGTGAAAGCCTATGTAGCAGCGGCTGTTGATTGCCTCTTCAATACCCAGTCTCCTTCTCTCTCTCTTTTTAAACGTTTATTTTAGAGAGAGACAGAGAGAGACAGACAGAGAGAGAGAGAGAGATAGAGAGAGGCATAGTGGAAGCAGGGGAGAGGCAGAAGAGGGAGACACAGAATCCGAGGCAGGCTCCAGGGTCTGAGATGTTAGCACAGAGGCCAATGCAGGGCTCGAGCTCACGAACAGCACAGGGAGATCATGACCTGAGCCGGTCTGACACTTAACCCACTGAGCCACCCAGGTACTCCTCCCCTTCTCTTTACTCGTTGAATCCTTATTTAGTTAGAGGGGATAGTAGGCCTGGCTGGAATTTTATTTTCCCTAGACTCTCCTGAAGATGGGTGTGGCTGTTAATTAATTTGGGGGCAATAAGGTAGAGTAAAAGTTCTTGGGTAGGACTTCTGGGAATTTTTTCTAATAGGGGGTAGGTGTTGTGATGGCCAGAGCTCCAGGAAGCCCTTTAATAAACCTGAGGAAAGGGGCACCTGGGTGGCTCGGTAGGCTAAGCGTCCGACTCTTGGTTTCGGCTCAGGTCATGATCTCATGAGTATGAGCCCCGCATCAGGCTCTGTGCTAATGGCATGGAGCCTACTTGGGATTCTCTCTCTCCTTCTCTCTCTGCCCCTCCACTGGCTTGCACTCTCTCTTAAAAATACATAAATAAACAAGCATTAAAAAAAAAAAAAACAATAAACCTGAGGAACAGGGCTCTGCACCAGCATACATAGTAGTGTTCCCACCGCCTGTCCTGGGCTGCTTGTTTCATGAGAGGAAAGATTCCCTGCCCCCCATAAGATGATCCCCCCAACTATCTTGTTTAAGCCACTATTTGGGGGAGAGGGTCTTTGTTGCTTAGGGATGAATGAAATTCCTAGTTGATAAAGCAATTTAGCATAGAAACCTGACCCAGGTGGGAAGGGTGGCACATGCCACGGATGGGAGGCAAGTAGCCCAGAGAGGTGTTGGAGAAGGGATCAGCCTAGGAAGAGGTGCCATGGGGAGACAAAGCAGAGTGTGTTCAGGAACTGGAAGGCCAGTGCAGGTAGGAGGCAGAATCTGAAGGAGAACAGTGGAGAGGGATGATGCAGGAGTGGGCTGGGCCCATACCACACCAGTCTTTGGACATTTTCCTGGGAGCCACAGGAAACAACAGAAGAGTTAGAAGCTGGGTGGGGGGAGGTGGGTGGGTTATGATCATTTTTGGAGAGGTCATGTTAGCAGCATGGAGGAGAAAGGAGCTGGATGCCAGGACACCAGTGTCTGTACTTTGCAGCCCAGCAAGGGCTAGATGTGATAGATGCAGATTGTAGCCTGGGTGAGGATCTAACAGTTGAGGAAAGTGAACAGAGCTGAAAGCCCTTTAGGAGACAAAATTAATAATAGCCTTTGGAAGTCCATTGCCGATGAAGGAGGGAGAGAGAAGACAGTTTCAAGGATCACTCACAAGTTCTGTCCTTTGATAATCTGTTGATTTATTCACGCACGTTGTAGACACTATTCTTGCTTACTTGGCATCTTTTTTCTTCCTTCCTTCCTGGAACTATTTAGAACCTGCTTGTCATGACAGGAGCCCACAGGACTAGACACTTTCCCAGCAGTTAAGGCAGGGGCATGGGACCTGGATCTGGCCAGTGGACTGGTACTGTAACATGTTTGCTTTGTATTGCTTCTATAGACTATCATCCCCATTTTATTTTAAGGTGAAGAGTTTAGGATTTGGGCTCAGACTGTCTTGGTTAAGTCCTGACTTTCTCATTCGCCATGTATAATCTTTAATATATCACTTAGTTTCGATTTTCTTATATGGAATATGGATAACATTGCTCCCAGGAAAATGTCCCCAAATAATGCCCAACTCTCAGATTTGCTGAGGATTTAATAAGATAGCAGATGTAAAAGTACTTTAAAAAGTAAAGTGTTACAAATACAAATATCATGCTTTCTACTAACGTTGATTAAAAAAAGAAGAAATATTTGGATCATTTCCGCTCTTGGTAGCAAAAATTAATAATAGTAGTTACCATTTACTGTGCCAAGACATGGTATACTTTACAAGTATTGTGTTTTTATTTACTTTTTATTTTTTTAGAGAGCGAGAGAGAGTACATGCAGGCACTAGAGGGAGAAAGAGAATCCCAAGCAGGCACAGAGCCTGACGCGGGCCTCATTCTCACCACCCTGAGATTATGACCTGAGCTGAAATCAAGAGTCAGACGCTCAACCAACTGAGCCATCCAGGTGCCCCAATATTATCTAGTTTTAAGCTTCACCACAACCTTTTTTTTTCATTTTTTTTAAACATTTATTTATTTTTGAGACAGAGAGAGAGACAGAGCATGAACGGGGGAGGGTCAGAGACAGAGGGAGACACAGAATCTGAAACAGGCTCCAGGCTCCGAGCTGTCAGCACAGAGCCCGATGCGGGGCTCAAACTCACAGACCGCGAGATCATGACCTGAGCTGAATTTGGCCACTTAACCGACTGAGCCACCCAGGTGCCCCTACCACAAGCTTTAAGATAGAGACCACTCTCCCAATTTTTCAAGTGAGAAAATTAAAAATCAAAAAGATCACATAATTCCCAAAGTCACAGTTAGGAAATGAGAGAAGCAGGATTTGAACCAAGGCTGTCTGATGTCAAACTCTTCAACAGTACCCTGTAGTGTGCCTGTGCCTCAGATCCCGTTTCTGGTAGTACTATCTTGTTTGTATGTGTGATACCTTCATTTCCTCTGTGATCTGCATTTACAACTTATCTTATTTTCAAATGACAGAGTTGTGCTTCCAGATAGAATTGATGTTGCTAGCACACCCATGATACACATAATGTGTATATCGAATTGTTATTCTAAGTAATATGTTCTTACCTTACCTTATGTGGCCTTTTTTCTTCCAAGCACTTAACGTCACCTGCTATTGTATTATATGTCTACTTAATTACCAAATTATGATCTGGTGGCCCAACTGGAAGGTAAGCTCCTTGAAGGCAGGGGTTTCATCCATCTTGTTCTGTCCTGCACGTGCCAGGGTTCAGAACAGTGCCAGGCACACAGTGGGCACAGTATATATTTGTCAAATGAACAAATGAATAAGGTTTGAAGTGGCTCATGTACATTGCTTTATCCTGTCTCCTGTCTCCTGACTACACTTATGGAAAAACTGACTGAGTTAGAGGAGCCCTTGAAAGTTTGAGGAGTCAGAGTTGTTCTCAGTAGACAGGAGGCAATATCAAAAGGCCTTGAGGGTGTTTTCAAATCAACTGCCTTTCTGTTCAATTTTCCCCTCTCTTTCCCACCTCTGTTTCCCCCTCCTCTAGTGGACAGGAGCTATCTGAGGGCAGGGACCTCTTCTTAGTCATATTTGGTATCCCACACCCAGTACTTTTGCAGATACTCAATGAGTGGGCAGGAACTAGTGAATTACACTCAGGTTCTTGGTCTCCTTACCATATGCTGCCACCGCCTGGCCCACTATAGCTCAATCTACAGGTCCTTGAGGACCCAAACTGCCTGTCTCAGAGTTGGTTCAAGACAGAGTCAGGTGGAGGGGAGATGGGGATCTCTCCAGCCAGGGTTGATGATATTAGCTATGCATGCAGGGCCAGGAGGCCAGGGGGAACTAGCAGGGAGGTAAGGAGTGGGGGGAGGTCTGTTCTGGCAGAGGGACAGTGGCATGCACACCAGGTCCCACCCACTGTTGTCACCTAGGAGTGATAGAAATTCTGTTACGCATATCTTCCGCTAAATAGTTAGGGATCCACAGATTAGAAGGGAAGGGATTAAAGTCGAGTTCAGACTAGGTTTGAATGTCACCTCTGTCACACACAGGCAGTTTCTTAGCTCACCCGACCTCAAGCACTTCCTCTGCGGAATGGAGACAAGCGTACCTCAACTTACGACTCACCTCATTGGGTTCTTCGAAATGAAATGAGAAAACATATATGGGGACTTAGCACAGTAGTGAAACTTAGAACCACTCAAAAAATCACTGTTAAATTGCCTTACAAACTATAAAATACTGTGCTCATGAAGGGGATTATTAGATACATAGAGGGAGGCTACCCCAGGTCCAGGAAAGGACCTCTCCCAAGCCTCACTCCCTTGGCCCTACCCAGATGCTTCACATTCCAGCCTCTGGCCCTTTGGGAACCTCTGTTGAAATGCAGATTTTATCTAGTGCTGTTTAATGGCATTCATTCAAGTTATTAGCACCTTAACTCTAATCAGATTAACCTCTGCTGGAAAAGGAGTCTTGGGCCTGAGAAATGTGAATGAGGGAAAAGGTAGTGTGAGGGGTTCACACCACCCTGAGGTCCTTAACCCTTGGCTGGCCTGGGAGGACTTAGAGTGGTGACTAAAGAGGCTGGAGGAGCTGGAGGCATACAGTAGGAAGGGGACTGAAGCAACATGGCACCCTGCATGCCTGCCCTTGCTGTTGGGATGATCAGCTGGAGACTTGTTTACAAAGCCTGAAGGAGTTCACAGTGGTTTGGGTCATTCTGAAGTTTCTCAATCAACTACTTGGGGCGCCTGGGTGGTTCAGTCAGTTAAGCATCTGACTTTTGATTTCACCTCAGGATGGAGCCCCGCAGTGGGCTCTGAGCTGAGCAATGAACCTGCTTGGGATTCTCTGTCTGCCCTTCCCCCACCCCCCTCATGCTCTCTCTCTCTCTCTCTCTCAAATAAATAATTACATAAATAAACAACAAAAAAAGTTTCAACTACTCTTCTGAGGAAAATGGGGAGAAGTGAAGGGAGGGACTGCTGATGGGGAGAATTTTTTTAGAGTGGATTTACAAAACAACTGAGCAGAAAGTACAGAGTTCCCATATAACCTCCGCCTCCCCCCCCCCCCCCCCCCCCGCTCAGTTTCCCATATAGTTAACATGTTGCACTGGTGTCATACATTTGTTATAACTGATGAACCAGTATGGATACAGGATTATTAACTGAAGTTCATGGTTTGTTGTGTTGTACAACCTGTGGGTTTTGCTGAATGTACAATATCATGAATCCACCACACCTGTATCATACAGAATAGTTCCACTGCCCTAAAGTCCCCTAGATGTAGGACTCCTTATTCTCACAGAGGGTGGAAAGCATGGGTGTAGGGTTGGGCCTTGTTTTGGAAAGGATGAATTTGTTTAAAAAAAATTTTTTTTCCAAAGTTTATTTATTTTTGGGACAGAGAGAGACAGAGCATGAACGGGGGAGGGGCAGAGAGAGAGGGAGACACAGAATCGGAAACAGGCTCCAGGCTCCGAGCCATCAGCCCAGAGCCTGACGCGGGGCTCGAACTCACGGACCGCGAGATCGTGACCTGGCTGAAGTCGGACACTCAACTGACTGCGCCACGCAGGCGCCCCTGGAAAGGATGAATTTGTACAGAGATCCACAGGTAAGGATGCAGAACCCGGGGATGGGGTGGGGGGAGATCCAGCCCGACTTGTGGGGGCCCCTCAGGGGCTGGAGGTGGGCTGGCTCAGCACCTTGGGGTGTGATGGAACTGTCTCTATTTCCCTCCCCTTTCCTTTTCCTGTCCTCCCTGCCTTTCTTTTGTTAATACTTTCTCTTTTCAGGTTTTAAATATTTTGATAGGCCCTTTGTAAAAGACTCAGAGGTCCTTTGTTGATGGTTATTAACCTTGACCGTACATTTGAATCACCTACAGAAGGGTTTTTTTTTTGCTTTTTTGTTTTTTTTAATCCTGGTGCCTGGGGTCCACCCTGGTTTGGTTAAATCAGATTTCCTGGTGGGGTGAGGCCCAGGTACAGGTGTGGATTCAGAATCTCCCCAGGTGATCTGATGCTCCGTGCAGCCCGGGTGGCCAGCCTGTTCCAGGTAATATGCCTATAGTGGCTCCAGATGCTCAGGGGGGGCTCCTTCCAGAGGTCCCACCATAAGACAGGGGGAGATCATGAATGTCTCTACCACGTAAGAGGCTGTGGACAGAATACTTCACATTTTCACGTGTGTTCACAAAAAGGCAGGTACAACATGTGAGAGCAACATGGTTCAAAATACTGAAAAACTAGAAAAACCTAAATGTGCACTAACATGCACGATTGCATAAAAGCGGCAGCCCTGTACTCTGGAGCACCATACAGCACTCCAAATGAATGAGACACACTCCCTGTATGAATATACAGGGCGATATTCAAAATATGCAAAGCCTGTTTGAGCATGGGAGCTGACTGGTCAGAACAGAAGCCTGCCCAGCGGGGACAGGAGCCAGCCCTGTCACTGCATGGGTACACCGGGGTGAACATCAGCTTTGCTGACACAGGAGAAACATCTCCAGGGTGTTGTTAAGTGGAAAACGCCAGTACCAGAACAGCATGAAGAGTGTGATCCTCTTTATGTAAATAAAAAACAAGCACTAAAAATAGGCATACATATACATATTGGAGAGTAAGTGCAGAGGAAAAAGCCAGGAAAGAGACACAAGGCTGCAAATACAGTCACCCCCCCCACCCCCCCCACCCCCTCAAACCCCGGAAGGGACTAGGCCTGGGGCTGGTTTGGGGATAGTGATGGGGCTTTTTAACATTTTGTTGATGTAATTCTGTATTATTTTTATTTTTTAGGGTGAACATTTGTTCATGTATCATATGTGAAATGAAAAAAAATAGATAATTTTTTTATGAGGGAAAAAAATGTCTGTGAGCTCACAGTTCTGGGTTCTGTCGCTTATTAACAGGGCTTCCTACCTTGCCTTTCTGCACCTCAGTTTCCCCATCTAGGACATGGCCATAGTGTGATTTCACACGCCACAGGGTTGTAGAGAAGATCAGATGAATGGAGACATAGGATCCTGGGTACGGATGAAAATGTGTATACGAAGAGGCATGGAGAAGGCTGCCTTCCTTCACAAGATGGAAATGGAAAGGATTTACTTTTGAGCAATTTCTACCAAGAGTGAATGAAAATGGCCAATATGAAACTAGCTGCATGGGGACGGAAAGCTGTGTGCCACGGGGGGATTCAGTGGCGACATTTCCCATTTCTAGCTGAGCCACCCCTTTCCCATCTGTCTGTTTATTTGTTGATTCATCCATTCCCCAGATACTTACTAAGCAAGTGTTACACATTGAATTGTGCCTAAAACCCAGTAATTTGTCACCTGGCATTCCCCTCTTGTGTGTCTGTCTCTCTTCTCTTCTTCCTGTAAGGACACCAGTAATATTGGGTTAAGGACCTGACCTACTCCAAAATGACCTCATTTTAACTAATCATCTGCAATGACCTTAATTTCCAAATTGCTGTAGATACAAGCCCAGGAAGGCCAAGGGATTGCCAGCTCCTCCAACTTGCTACCACCTTCTACACACGTTGTACCACGTACATCTGCCTACTTTGTCATTGCTCTCATGAGAAGCCTCCTTCCTGTCTCCCCACCTCCTGGAGTGGAAGACCATGGAAGCAAGAGCCTGTATCTTATTCACCTTTGGTTCCCAGTGCCTAGCAGTCCATTCCTTGAGTATAAGAGCCCTCACTGATAGCAAATATGACCCCGTGGCACAGTTGGAGGACTTGGGTTGCATTCTTCAGTGGCCTTGGCTCTTAGTTGCAGTACCCTCCTGAGGCCTCTGCAGGGTCCTGGGAGGTGTGTATGCCCTCCTGGGTGATTGCTAATGTTTTCCCTCTTCACCATTTGGTGGCTTTTACTAAGAAATATATGGTCACTTCTTTTCTTTCTGAAAAGACTGAGATTATTGAGTCTTTTCTTCGACAAGCTTGGATCAGAAGATGCTGAGCGCTGCTAACTTGTGTTACATGCAGAAGAATTTCCTTCCTGAGATGTTGCCTACATAAATTAGAATGGAATAAATGTATCAATATAATCCCAGCTCCAAACCAGTGAAAAGTTAGAAACTTGTATAGAAGAATACATTTTGAAATGGAAAATGGGAAAATGTTCATTACATAATATTAAAGGAAATAATAAAAATCATATGTGGTCTGATCTTAACATACCTACCACTAAAAAATTATATGTACAGGGGAAAAAAAGGTTGGAAATAATCACCAAAATGTTATCTTTGGTGGTGAGATTATTATTTTGCTTCCTTAATATTTTTGTTATCTACAATTAGCATGTATTACTTGATTTTTAAAATAGGTTTGGGGCATCTGCTTGGCTCAGTCAGTAAAGCATGAGACTCTTGATCTTGGGGCTCAAGCCCCAATTTGGATGTAGAGATTACTTTAAAAAAGTTGCTAAACAGGTTCTATATTTTTATGGTACACCAAAAACTTGGTATTTGGTAAGGAATAAACCTCCTCTTCCGTCCCTGTATGCTTTCAACCTGGTTCCTTTCTTCAGAGGCAACCACAGTTGCCAACTTCTTGACTTATATACACACACAACATGTGCAGGGGCACCCACACGATACATACATATATATTTTCATACATATTTTTAATACAAGTGGTAGCACATTATATACTTTGTTCTGTTCCTTGCTTTTTTCATTTGACAACCTATCTTTGCAATTTTTCTCTATTAGGACAGATAACTGCCAAACACTTTTTAATAAATGGCACATAGTATTTCATTAGATGGATGTATCAAAATTTATACCCATGCTAAAGCACTTACATTGTTTCCAAATTAAAGTCACTGCTTTGTTGTTACAAACAATGAATGTTCCTGATGGTAATTTTTCATATTTGTAGGAAACTCATATATTACAGGCACATTTGTAGGATAGATGCCTAGAGATGCAATATGTGATGTTGATGTATTGGCAAATGTTGCTTCATAGAAGTTGTATCAATTTTCGTTCCAATAAAAATTTGTAAATATCTGTTTTCCCACATTCTCATAAGCCCAGTGGGCTATCAAACTTACAAAAATATCTTTGCCAACCCTACAGGTGAAAGATGGTGTTTCATGATAACTGAAATTTGCGTTTCTCTTATTATGACTTAGGGTGAACATCTTTTCATATGTTCAAGAGCTATTTGGGTTTCTTTTTCTGTGGAGTTGTTTCTATTCTTTGTTCATTTTCCCATTAGATTGTTGGGTTTTCTCTTATTTCCTTTTAGTTCTTTATACATTAAAAAAATAGCACTTGATTGGGGTGCCTGAGTGGCTCAGTCAGTCAAGTGACTGACTCTTGAATTCAGCTCAGGTCATGATCTCACTGTTCATGTGTTGGAGCTCCGCATTGGGCTCTGCACTGACTGTGGGGTCTGTTTGAGATTCTCCCTCACTCTCTTCTCTCCCTGCTCGTGTGCTGTCTCTCTCAAAATAAATAAATACACTTAAAAAAAAAAAAGAAAGAAAAAGAAAATAGCACTTGATTATCATATGTGTTAAAAATATTCTCACTTTTTTTCGGGGACTGTGAAGCTGGGAAGATTTTGGCCAGGCTGAGGATGTCGAATCTTGCTGTCCTCCTACCCTTTGGACCTTTCTCTGAAGCTCCTCAATAAAATGGTTTGATACCCCCAACATTTAAAAAATTTTTTTTTAATGCTTTTATTTTATTTTTGAGAGAGAGTGAGCAGGGGAGGGGCAGAGAGGGAGAGGAAGACACAGAATCGTAAGCAGGCTCCAGACATTGAACGTGTCTGCACAGAGCCCGACTTGGGGCTCAAACCCATGAACTGTGAGATTACGACCTGAGCTGAAGTCAGATGCTTAACCAATTGAGCCACCCAGGTGCCCCTGATCTCTATAACATTTTTTTTTTCCCAGTTGGTTGCTTACTTTTTGGTTTTACTGAGGCATTATTATTATTATTTTTGGTTTGGTCTGGTTTGGTTTCATAGAAAACAAACAGTAAAAAGTTTCTACATGTTAAAATTCACCACTCTTGGGACGCCTGTCTGGCTCAGGAAGTGGAGCATGTGAGTCTTGATCTCGGGTTGGAGAGTTCGAGCCCCACATTGGGGGCCGAGATTACATAACAAAAATCATCACTCTTTTATGCTTCTGGATTTTGCGTCATACTTTCTTTCCCATGAGGTTATAAAATGCTTCTCATCTTTCTGTCTAGTAATTCATGCTTTCATTGAAATCTTTTGCCTGTCAGAATCTATTATGATGTTAATAGCGAGCGAGGTGTCACCTTTACTTTTTTCTTCAGATGGATATCCAGTCGAACCAAGATCATTTATTTAACATGCAAAATTCTCAAAAAACTGTCTTAAATCTATTTCTGAATTTTCTCTTTGGTATTAGTGATCTTTGTTTCTATTCACGTTTTAAGGACGTTGAATAGTTTTTTATATATGGTAGATTTAACCTTCCTTGTTACTTTAATTTTTGCAAAATGTTCCTGGCTATTCTTGGTAATTTTTCCATATGAAATTTAGAACCAGCTAGTCTAGTTCCAAAAAAATACCCTTTTGGTATTTTTATTGGGATGGCATTAAATTTACAGATGAACTGTCTTTGACAGCTTTATGGCATTGAGAATCCAAGGACACTTTGTGCCTCTGCATTGTTAAATCTTTTGTGTCTTTCAGTAGCACTAAAATTGTAAATTATAGAGCCTGCATTTCTTGGTAAGTTATTCTCAGGATTTAAAATTTTAAAAACCAATTTTTTTTTTTCTATTCTAAATAAGGTCTTTGCTTTCTTTGCCTTTTCTAATAGGGTACTTTTGTAGATATAAGTGTTACTTGATTTCCATATATACACAAGGGGAATTTATTGAATTCTGAGTTTGTTATATTTTCCTTTAATTCTCCTTTTTCCAGGTATACACCTTTGTATACTACTTTGTATACTGCAGACTACTGCCTCTGGGACAAGGCCAGCCATGGACTATTTTTATACCACTGAGAACTAAAATTTTATTTGTTTATATTTTGTTGACATTTTGAAAGAATTGTTTTTTAAAAAAGGAAGATGAAAAAAATGCAACAGAGTTCATTTACTATCTGGTCCTTTAACATACAAGTTCAGTGACCTTTGAAGCATACAATTGTATTGCTTGCCTTTAATGGTAATTGATGTCTACCTTTCTGATTTCTCTTTCTCCTTTAACCACCTTTTCTGGGACCTGATGATGATGGATATTTGTGTCTTGTTCTTAATTCTTTTTCACATTTGTGTGTTTAGGAGGGTAGTGGCTTTTAGGTTATGATAGGTTTATGCTATCATGTTAAGGAAGTACCAGAACACCTGTGTGGCTCCATCGGTTAAGCTTCTGATTCTTGATTTCAGCTCAGGTCATGGCCTCAGAGTTCTTGAGATGGAGCCCCGAATCAGGTCTGTGCTCACAGCACAGGGTCTGCTTGGGATTTTCCCTCTCCCTCTCCCTCTCTCTCTCTGCTCCTCTCCCACTTGCATTCTCTTTCTCTTTCTCAAAATAAATAAATATTAAATAAAGAAAGTACCTATCTATCCTTACTTTCTTAAGCATTTTACAGAAACAAAAAGATGTTTAATTTTATTTTTCAGCATCTACAGAGAATGTTATTTTTTTCTCTATTAAAATGGAGAATCATATAAAGAGCTTTCAATAGTGAATCATTTTTATAGTTCTGGAATCAACACTTTGCTTTCGTATTCATAAGTGAGAGTGGTTTTTTTTATTTTTATAAAAACTCTGTCAGGTTTACTTTATCTATAAATATCATTTGAAAACTTTCCTTTCTAAAAGTCAAAGACATGGGATGCCTGGTTGGCTCAGTTAATTGAGTGTCCGTCTCTTGATTTTGGCTCAGATCATGATCCTAGGGTTGTGAGATAGAGCTTTGCGTGGGGTTCTGTGCTCACAGCTTGGAGCCTGCTTGGGATTCTACCCCTCTCTCTCTGCCCCTTCCCTGCTCATGCACATGCATGTGCATACTCTCTCTCTCTCTCTAAATAAGTAAATAATGGGAGAGAGCCAAAGCATAAGAGACTGTTAAAAACTGAGAACAAACTGAGGGTTGATGGGGGGTGGGAGGGAGGGGAGGGTGGGTGATGGGTATTGAGGAGGGCACCTTTTGGGATGAGCACTGGGTGTTGTATGGAAACCAATTTGTCAATAAATTTCATATATATAAAAAAAATAAATAAGTAAATAAACTTAAAAAATATTTTAAAAAATAAAATAAAAAATAGAAATAAAAGTAAAAGACATAGATACAAACGATTTAAAGAAGCAAAGCTTTGCAAGATTTACTGAAAGAAAGAGAATGCACCTGTTCCACTCCTCCTCTTTCTAGAAGCAATCACTTCTCAAGCCCTCTGTATCAGCCTCCTAGGATGCTTTAACAAATTACCATCAGTGTGATGGCATAACAACAGGACTTGATTCTCTAACAGTTCTTGAGCCTGGAAGTCTGCAAAGTGTCAACAGGACCATACTCCCTGGGGAGGTGGGGAAGGGGGGACGGGGAGCAGGGCTCTAGGGAAGAACCCTTCCTTGCCTCTTCCTAGTTTCTGGTGGGTTGCTGGTAATCCTTGGTGTTCTTGTTTGCAGCTGTGACACTACAATCTCTGCCTGTGTCACCAGTGGCTTTCCCCTGTGGCTGATTCACAATCTCCCTATGTGGGCTTCCCCTGTGTCTATGTCTCTGTGTCCCTATGAAGACACCCCTGATAAAAATCTATCAGTGGATTAAGGCCCTTCATCACACACTACAACCTCATTTTAACTTGATTACAGCTGCAAAGACCTCATATCTAAATAAGATCACATTATCAGGTCTTGGGTGGGCATGAATTTGGGGAGACTCTTGAACCCAGTACAGTCCTCCCTTTAGGCCCCCCCAAAACTCATGTTTGTCCATGTGCAAACTGCATTATCCCCATCTCAGTATCTCCTGAAGTCTCAACTCATTAGCATCTACTTTAAGTCTAGAATCTAAATATCGTCAAGTGAAAATGCCCCAAATCTCCTCATTTAGATCATCTAAATTTGGTGTGGATGAGCCTCTGGGGTGTGATCCATCCTGGGTCAAAATTCCTCTCCCTCTGTGAACATGTGAAACTGGAGAATTAGTTTTCTGCTTCCAAAATTAAATGTTGGGCCAGGCATAGGATAAATATTCCCATTCCAAAAGGGAAGAAATGGAAGTGAAGAAGGGTTCACTTGTCCTGAGCAAGTCTCAAACGCAGCAGGGAAAATTCCATTTAGGTCTCAAGGCCTGAGAATGAGGCTCTGTACCTCAGTGCTCTCTGCCTTCTATGCCTGTGGAGGCCCCAGCCTCTAGGTCTCTGGTTCTGCCCGTTCTGGCCTATCAGTGACTCTATCCTGTGTATTATAGGATACCAAGCTCCTCTTCAAAGATCATCCATCATGTCATTAAAAATTTTTTTTTTTTTTTAATATTTACTTAGAGAGAGACAGAGCATGAGCGGGGAAGGGGCACAAAGAGAGAGGGAGACACAGAATTTGAACCAGGCTCCAGGCTCTGAGCTGTCAGCACAGAACCTGATGCAGAGCATGAACCCACAAGCATCGAGATCATGACCTGAGCTGAAGTCAGATACTCAACCGACAGAGCCACCCAAGCGCCCCTCGTTCGTTTCATTTTATCTCTGCCCCTCTCTGTCCAGGCTGATGGTGTTGAAGCTGGTACAAAATTCCAACCCTTGTTGGACCCTTGTTGGTCTTCTGTGAATGTCAAGAGGATCCATGCTATTAGACATGACCGGGTCTCTGCAGAGCTTTGAAGATAACCTCATCTCTATTCCTGGCTCCTGCTGAGGTGGCTGGTTGAATCCATTGTCACACACCACAGGGGTGTCCAATGGCACTGTGGGTGCTGTCTACATGAGAACATGCTTTCTCATCTTTTCTAGTATGGATGGCTGAGAATTTTCCAAATCATCTGGTTCTGGTTCCTTTTTACTTAACAGTTCCTTCCTCAACTTATCTCTCTTCTGTACTATACTGTACACTATAAGTGTACTATAAACAGTGAGGAAAAACCCAGCCTTCAATACTTTGTTTGGAAGACTCCAGGTCAGGGGTGCCTGGGTGGCTCAATCTGTTAAGCGTCTGACTTCAGCTCAGGTCATGATCTCATGGTTCATGGGTTCAAGCCCTGTGTCAGGCTTGATGCTGACAGTGCAGATTCTGTCTCCTTCTCTCTCTGCCCACCCCCCATATACTCTCTCTCTCAAAAATAAACGAACACTTAAAAATAAATAAATAACAATCCCTATCAAAATAACACCAGCATTCTTTACAGAGCCAGAACAAACAATCCTAAAGTTTGTATGGAACCAGAAAAGACCCTGAATAGCCAAAGCAATCTTGAAAAAGAAAAGTAAAGCTGGAGGCATCACAATCCTGGACTTCAAGCTGTGTTTGTTACAAAGCTGTAATCATCAAGACAGTATGGTACTGGCACAAAGACAGACGCTCAGATCAATGGAACAGAATAGAGAACCCAGAAATGGATCCACAAACGTATGGCCAACTAATCTTCGAAAAGCAGGAAAGAATATCCCATGGAATAAAGACAGTCTCTTCAGCAAGTGGTGCTGGGAAAACTGGACAGCGACATGCAGAAGAATGAACCTGGACCACTTTCTTACTTCATACACAAAAATAAACTCAAAATGGATGAAAGACCTAAACGTAAGACAGGAAGGCATCAAAATCCCAGAGGACAAATCAGGCAAAACCTCTGTGACCTCAGCTGCAGCAACTTCTTACTCAACATGTCTCCACAGGCAAGGGAAACAAAAGCAAAAATGAACTATTGGGGCCTCATCAAAATAAAAAGCTTCTGCACAGTGAAGGAAACAATCAGCAAAACTAAAAGGCAACCGACAGAATGGGAGAAGATATTTGCAAATCACATATCAGATAAATGGTTAGTATCCAAAATCTATAAAGAACTTATCAAACCCAATATCCAAAAAACAAATAATCCAGTGAAGAAATGGGCAAAAGACATGACAGACATTTCTCAAAAGAAGACATCCAGATGGCCAACCGATACATGAAAAAATGCTCAACATCACTCATCACCAGGGAAATACAAATCAAAATCACAGTGAGATACCACCTCACACCTGTCAGAATGGCTAACATTAATAATTCAGGCAACAACAGATGTTGACGGAGATGCGGAGAACAAGGATCTCTTTTGCACTGCTTGTGGGAATGTAAACTGGTGCAGCCACTCTGGAAAACAGTATGGAGGTTCCTCAAAAAATTAAAAATAGAACTATCCTATGACCTAGCAATTGCATTACTAGGTATCTATCCAAGGGATACAGGTGTGCGGCTTCTAAGGGGCACATGCACCCTATAGCAGCACTATCAACAATAGCCAAAGTATGGAAAGATCCCAAATGTCCATTGATGGATGAATGGATAAAGAAGATGTGGTATATATATATATATATATATATATATATATATATATACATACAATGGGGTATTACTCGGCAATCAAAAAGAATGAAATCTTGCCATTTGCAACCACATGGATGGAAAGGGAGGGTATTATGCTAAGCGAAATTAGTCAGAGAAAGACAAATATCATGACTTTACTCATATGAGGACTTTAAGAGACAAAACAGATGAACACAGGGAAGGGAAGCAAAAATAATATAAAAAACAGGAAGGGGGACAAAACATATATTTAAGAGACTCTTAAATATAGAGAACAAACAGAGGGTTACTGGAGGGGTTGTGGGGGGGGGTGGGTTAAATGAGTAAGGGGCATTAAGGAATCTACTCCTGAAATTATTGTTGCACTATATGCTAACTAACTTGGATGTAAATTAAAAGATAAATAAAATAAAAATAAATAAATAAATAAATAAATAAACAAACAGACAAACATTCCAGTTCATTACTGCCAAGCTCTACCTTCCATCCAACAGTATAACACAATCCAGCCAAATTTTCTGACATTCATAACAAAGGGCATATTTCCTCTAGAGTCCCATAGCATACTCCTCACTTCCTTCAAAGGCCTTACCAGAAGTCCCTTTAATATTTCTGCTGACATTCTTTTTATAATGATATATATTTTTTCCAAGATGATAGATGCTTGTCTACCATTCTTTTCACTTCCTGTGAGCCCGTACCAGAATTGTCTGTAACATCCACGTTTCCACCAATTGTCTCTTCAAGGCAATCCTGGCTTTTTCTAGAGTGCACCTCAAAATTCTTCCAGCCTTGTTACTCAGTTTCAAAGCCACTTCCACATTTTTAGGTATGTGGTACAGCAGCACCCCACTTCCTGGTAACAGAATCTAGATCGATCAGGACTCTTGAGAGAAATGGAACCAATTTATTTAAAGGAGTTGGCTTACTTGATTGCAGAGAGAGAGGCAAGTCTGAAATCCATAGGGCAGACCAGCAGTGTGGAAACTGAGACAGGTGTTGATGCTGCGGTCTTTTTTTTTTTTTTTTTTTTTGAGTTTATTTCTTTTTGAGAGAGAGCAAGTGGAGGAGGGGCAGACAGAGAGAGAGACAGAGAATCTCAAGCAGGCTCCTCACTGCCAGCACAGAGCCCAATGTGGGACTCAAACCCATGAATCGTGAGATCATGACACAAACTGAAATCAAGAGTCAGACGCTTAACGGACTGAGCCACCCGGGTGCCCTGATGCTGCAGTCTTAGGCAGAATTTCGCCTTCTCTGGGAAATCTGTTTTTGCCCTTATGGCCTTAACTGATTGGATGAGGCCCATCCACATGATCAAGGATAGTCTCTTTCACTTAAAGTCAACTGACTGTAGATATTCACCACACCTGTAAAAAGCTTCATAGTAACATCTAGATTAGTATTTGATTAAACAAATGGGTATTAGAGCTTAACCAAGGTAACACAGAAAACGAACCATCACATACACCCACACCCACTAAGGAGCAGTCCAAAATTAAGATGTTTTACTTACCTACTTGTTTATTTATTTACTTACTTACTTTATGTATGTATGTATGTATGTATTTACTTATTTATTTATTTAAGTAATCTCATGCCCAATGTGTGGTTTGAACTCTAGACCCAGAGACCAAGAGTCATATGCTCTACCAACTGAGCCAGCCAGGTACCCCAAGGTGTACAGAAAATGACAGTCTTTCCAAAAAAATTTACTTTACATCCACGTTTTCAGAAACTATAAATTGTGGATTATGAGGTACAATATAGAACTCATAAAGTCAAAGTCAAAATGAAAATCATGCAACTTCTTTTTTTAAAGTTTTGAACTGTAAAAAACATTCAAAGGAGGGTATCTGGGTGGCTCAGTCAGTTAAGTGTCCAACTTTGACTCAGGTCATGATCTCACAGTTCTCGGGTTTGAGCCCCACGTTGGGCTTTGCCTGGTTGGGATTCTCTCTCTCCCTCTCTTTGCCCCTCCCCCTCTCATGCTTTCTCTCTCTCTCAAAATAAATAAAACTTAAAAAAAAAAAAAAAGAATGCTGGGGCATCTGGGTGCCTCACCTAGCAGTTTGTGAATTTGAGCCCCGAGTCGGGCTATGTGCTGACAGCTCAGAGCCTGTAGCCTGCTTCAGACTCTGTGTCTCCCTCTCTGTGCCCTCTCCCACTCATACTCTGTCTCTCTCTCTCTCAAAAATAAATAAATATTTAAAAAAATTAGCACTCTAAAAAAAATAATTCTCACTTAAAAAAACATACAAAGGAATATAAGAAAAAGCATTTATACAATTTTAAGAAAAATAATAAAATAAACTTTTGGGCACTCACCGTTATAGGACAAGAAATCGAACATTATTACCACTCAGACATTCTCCTATGCTCTTTACTAACTGCATTTTCTGTCCTCCTTCCTCACACAGAGCAAATTTTGTGCTAATTGTTTTCTTTCTTTTCTTTAGCAATTTTACTTCCTAAGTAGTGCTATCATTTATATTATTATCTATTTATTGGAGCACCTGGGTGGTTCAGTCAGTGAAGTGTCCGACTTCGGCTTGGGTCATGATCTCCTGGTTCATGAGTTCAAGCCCTGAGTTGGGCTTTGTGCTGACAGCTCAGAGACTGGAGCCGGCTTCAGGTTCTGTGTCTCCCTTTCTCTGCCCCTCCCCTGCTCGTGTTCTGTACCTATTTCTCTCAATAATAAAATAAACATTAAAACATTTATTAATAATAAATAAATATCTATTTATTTACTTTATATGAGTAGAATTCTACTGCATGCAGACTTGTTTCTTTTGCCCATGTCATACTTTTAAAAAATATTTATTTATTTTTTGAGAGAGACAGAGAGAAAGCAGGGGAGGAACAGAGAGAGAGAGGGACAGAAGATCCAAAGCAAGCTCTGTGCTGATAGCAGTGAGTCCAGTGTGGGGCTCCAACTCACAAACCATGAGATCATGACTTGAGCCAAAGTCCTTCGCTTAACTGACTGAGCCACCCAGATGCCACACCCGTGTCATATTTTTAAGATTTGCCCATTCTGGTGCACATGGCTATCTCATAGTTTTTACTCTCAGAGAGTATCCCTGTGCATGACAATACCTCAAGTAACCTATCTACTATTGATGGACATTTGGTTTGCTTCCATTTTTTTCTTTCATCAACAATGCCACTATAAATCTTCTTGTAAAAGTCTTCTGGTGCATATGTGCAAGAGCTAAATAGTTTCACACAATGATGCTGACATTTTGAATTCCCATCAGCAATTAGATGAGAGTTCCATTGCTTCATATTCTCACTAACCCTTGGGATTGGCAGAATTTTTAATATTTGCTAATTGGTAGGTATAAAGTATATGTTGTTGTGATTTTAATTTGCATTTTCCTGACTGCTGATGGTTGAAGATAGTTTTATATATGTTTGGAAAATTCGTGCCTCTGGGATTTTTGTGAATTAATTTTGCCAAATTTGCGACGGAGGCTGTTTGTCTTCTTCCTACTGATTTGGGGGATTTTTTTAAATGTTTATTTTTGAGAGACAGAGAGAGGCAGAGCACAAGCGGAGGAGGGGCAGAGAAAGAGGGAGAGAGGGAGACCCAGAATCCAGCTGTCAGCACAGAGCCCGATGTGGGGCTCGGAGCCATGAACCGTGAGATCTTGACCTGAGCTGAAGTTGGACACTTAACAGACTGAGCCCTGGGAGTTTTTGTATTTTGGATAATAATCTTTTTAGGTCTTATTATTTAAATGTAGTTTTTGATAGTGCCTTTTGATGAATAGATGATTTTAACTTTAAGAAGATAATGAGTTTCCTTATGGCATATGAACTTCTTTTCAAATGCTTACTGGCCATTTGGATATCATCTTTCCTGAGGTTTCTGTTCAAGCCTCTTGTCCATTTTATTTTTTAAAAAAATTGTTTTTTCAACATTTATTTATTTTTGGGACAGAGAGAGACAGAGCATGAACGGGGGAGGGGCAGAGAGAGAGGGAGACACAGAATCGGAAACAGGCTCCAGGCTCTGAGCCATCAGCCCAGAGCCTGACGCGGGGCTCGAACTCACGGACCACGAGATCGTGACCTGGCTGAAGTCCGATGCTTAACCGACTGCGCCACCCAGGCGCCCCGCCTCTTGTCCATTTTAAAAACATTTATTATGGGATGTACCTGGGTGGCTCAGTCGATTAAGCATCCGACTCTTGATTTCAGTTCAGGTCACGGTCTCAACAATTGGTGAGACTGAGCCCCGAGCTGGGCTCTGCACAGACAACAGGGACCCTGCTTGGGATTCTCTTTCTCCCTTTCTCTCTGTCCCTTCCCCCCCACTCTCTCTCTCTTTCTCAGAATAAATAAACTTAAAAAAAATAAAAAATAAAAAATTTTCTTTTTGTCTTTTCCCTATTCCTTTATAGGAGTTTTTAATATAACTTGAATATTTGTCCTTTCTCAAATATATATATATTGTGGATAATTTCTCCCAATCTGTGACTTGTCTTTTCACTTTTTAGATGTCTTTTGATGAGCACAAATTTTGAATTTTGATGAATCCAATCGATCATTTAAAACATTTTATAGTTAGTACTTTTTGCATCCTGTTTAAAAATATTTTCCCACTCTAAGTTCATGAAGATGTTTTCCTATGCAATCTCCTAGAAACTTTATAGTTTTAGTTATCACGCATGGCTGTATGATTCATCTTCAATTACCTTTTGTGTTTGCGATGAAATTGGGGTCATGCTTAATTTTTTTCCTATATGAATACCCAGTTGTTCTAGCACCACAGATTGAAAAATTTGTTTTCTCCCCATTGAATCATATTGGCACCTTTTTCAAAAATCAAGCAATTGTATTTATGTGGTTTCATTTCTAGACTTCTCTATTCTATTCCACTATTTGTTATGACAACACCATGCTGCGTTAATTTCTATAACTTTATGTTGTCCTAAAATATGACAGTGTAAGTTCTCCAATTTTCCTTTCTTCTTCAAAATTTTAGAATAAGCATGTCAACTTTTTCAAAAAGGCTGCTGGGGTTTTGACTGAGATTTCATTGAAACTAGAGATCTATAAATCAGTTTGGGACGAACTAACATCTTCATAATAGTGAGCATCCCCATTGATGAACATGGCATATCTCTACATTTATTTAGGTCTTCTTATATTTTTTCCTCAGAAATATTTAAAAAATTATCATTATAAATTTCTCGCATATATTGTTATATTTGTTTCCAAGAATTTGATTTTTTTTAATTATTATGGTAAATGATTTTACTTTTTAGTTTTGTTTTCCAACTGTTCACTGTTAGTATAGAAAATAGTATAGAAAATATATAATTATATAACTATATATAAATATAGTATATATAAATACATATAAATATAATTGATTTATGTATATTAATCAGTGACCTTGCTAAATTCACTTACTAGTTAAAGCAGTTTGTTTTTAGATTTGTTTAGATTTTTTTCTATGTGTGGTTTCATAGATAAAATTCTACTTTTTTTCCTAATACTTATGCATTTTTTTCTCTTTCTTGCCTTATTGTGCTGACTATGACCTCCAGTATAATGTTAAACAGAAGTGGTGAGAGTGGACATCCTAGCCTGCTTTTAGAGGAAACTATTCAGTATTTGACTATTAAGTTTCATGTTACTATAGGTTTTTAGAAAATATTTTATCATTGAAGAAGTTCCTTCTTACTCTCAATTTTCTGAGATTATGGGCAGATACTGAATTTACTCAATGTTTTGTATTTTTATTCTGTCAAGGTGATTATATCGTTTCTTCCTTTATTCTGTTAATGTGATATATGTTGTTTTTCAAATGTTAATCTAATCTTGCCATCCTGGGATAAATCCCACTCAGTCATGATATAATGTTCTTTTCACATCTTGCTGAATTTGATTTGGTAATACTTTTATGAGGACTTTTTAAACTTTTTTTTAAAGTTTGTTTATTTATTTTTGAGAGAGAGACAGTGTGAGCAGGGGAGGGGCAGACAGAAAGAGAGAGAGAGAGTGAGAGAGGATCCCAAGCAGGCTCCGTGCTGCCAGCACAGAACCGGATGTGAGGCTTGAACTCAGGAAACTGTAAGATCATAACCTGAGCTGAAACCGAGTCAGATGCTTAACTGACTGAGCCACCCAGGTACCCCAAGGGCTTTTTAATATGTGTAACTATGTTGGTAAGGGATATTGGTTTGTATTTTCTTTTTTTGTAATGTCCTTGTCTGGTTTTATTACCAGTGTTATTTTTGGCTTCATAAAATTAGTTGAGAAGCATTCCCTTTTTACTGAACAAATTTGTATAAGATTAACATTATTATTATTTAAAAAAAATTTTTTTAACGTTTATTTATTTTTGAGACAGAGACAGACAGAGCATGAACGGGGGAGGGTCAGAGAGAGGGAGACACAGAATCCAAAACAGGCTCCAGGCTCTGAGCTGTCAGCACAGAGCCCGACGCGGGGCTCGAACTCATGGACCGCGAGATCATGACCTGAGCTGAAGTTGGCCGCTTAACCGACTGAGCCACCCAGGCGCCCCATGATTAATATTATTTTTTATACATTTGGCAAAATTCACTATAAAATTATCAGCATCTAGAGTTGTCTCTTTACAAGATTTCTCTTTACAAATACCTTAACAGATCTAGAGCTATTCACATTTTATATTTCTTCTTGTATGTGTTTCACAGTGAGTGGTGTTTCTCAAAAAACTTTATCCACTCATCTAAGTTGTCAAACTTATTGGCATAAAGTTATCAGCATAATATCCATTATTTTTCTTTAATATCTGTAGTTTGAAATAATATCTCCTTTTCATTCCTGATACTGGTAATTTGTGTTTTTTTTCTTCTCAATCAGTCTTGCTGTGGCTTTATCAATCTTACTCATCTTTGTTTTAGATCTTCATATATCTGTTTTCTCATTCTTTAATTTATGTTCTTATCTATATTATTTCCATCTTTCCATTTCCTTTGATTTTCATTTATTTTCTAGTTCCTAAATGGATGCATTTAAAGTTATAAATTTCTAACTAAATTCTAAATTTCTAAAGCTATAAATTGCTGGTTTAGTGGCATCCCAAATTTCTATGTTAAATTTACATTATTATTCAAATTGAAATGTTTTCTAATTTTAATTCTGATTTCTTCTTTGGCTCATAAATTATTTAAAAATATAATGCTTAATTTTCAAACATTTGAAGATTTTCCATTATTTTTTCTATTATTTTCTATTAGTTTTTGTTGTTAATTTTTAGCTTAATCCTATTGTGGCCTGAGATCATTCTTGTATGATTTCAGTTCTTTGGATTTTATTAATATTTATTGTATAGCTCAGCATATAGTCTGGGTTAGTGAATATTCAATGTGTATTTGGAAGAATGAATATTCTTGAAGTTGTTGAATGTAATGTTCTCTAGATATATCAATTGGGTCAAGTTGAATAAAACTGTTGTTCACCTCTTTTATAGATTTACTGTTTTTCAGTCTGTCTATTCTATCAATTATTTCCCAGCCCCAGCCCCTTTAGCTCTGCCCATTTTTGCTCTACTTATTTTGGAGTTCTATTATTAAATGCATATGAGTTTTAGATTGCTATGCCTTTATGATGAATTGATCTTTTTTTATAATTCTTAAATGCCTTTCTTTAACTCTGGAAATAATTTTTGTCATAAAGTTTAGTTTCCTCTGATGTTAATCAAACCCAGCCAAATACATATGGGTATATATATAAAATTATATATTTTTTCATATATAAATGTGTTTATTTTCAACCTGTGTTCATATATTTAAAGTATGTCTCCTGTAAACAGCACATAGCACATAGTGGGGTTATGGTTTTTTTTCTTAATCTATTTGAAAATCTCTGTATTTTAATTGGTGTTTTTCAGTCCACTTATACTTAATATAACCACTGATATGATTTAATTCTACTATCTTGCTATTTATTTTGGTTTGTCACATTTGTTTTTTTGTTCCTCATCTCTACTTTATTTTTGATTTATCAAACTTTTTTGTTATTCAATTTTATTCCCATCCCTTTGCTTTTAATCTTTCATTTTTATGCTTTTGGTTTGTATCTAGTAAGAAGCATATTCCTGGACTTTTTGTTCAATTTTTGCTCACTATGACAATCAATTTTGTCATTTACAGTATTATAAATATGAATATATCTTAACATTTTTTTCTCTACCATTTTTTAAATATTTTCTACTTTTCCTGCCTGTTCTGTGTTCACTTGTCTTTCTTTTGCATTGATATATATATTTTTCCATTTCCTCCTCAACTGGTCTGGAAGTTTTATACTATGTTTGTATTCCAGATGATTACTCCAGAAATTTTAATATTTATACTTACAAAATCTGGGGAGGTTTATATTTTTGTTCTCTTCTTGTTCCAAGAGCCTTGGCACACTACATATCGTATATGGTCTATATGTTAATTTTATCATAGAAGAATTATAGAAGGAACAAAAAATAGTGCTGAAAACTGTCAGTGACATGTAAAATGAACATTAAAAATTAATTAAAATATAAAAAAGAAAAATATTTTAAGGATATGAGAGAAAATGACAGACAAGGAAAATAAGGACAATCCAAGAAATGAACAATGAGTTTCTGTAGGGAAAAGAATATTGGAAATGAAAGAGAAAAATAGTAAATAGATGATAGATGAAAACACTTCTTAAAAGATATGAATGTGTTGATTGTAACTGTGTTCCAGGAAAATCTTTAAAAATAAACTGTCAAAACTGTTATGTATTTCAATAAAGTTCATGGAATTCTAGGATTAAGAATTTTTTAAGTAAAAAAGATAAAACTAATAAATAATCCTATGGGCACCTAAGCAAGAATTCTCGTCATTTATGAAGAAAATGCTATCAGGCTGGCTTGATATTTCTACAGTAACATTCTAATATTGGAAAAAAGGAGGGGCACCTGGGTGGCTCATTCAGTTAAATGTCGAGTCTTGATTTCGGCTCAGGTCAAGATCCCAGTATCATGAGATCGAGTCCTGCCTCAGGCTCTGTGCTGAGCATGGAGCCTCCTTTAGATTCTCTTTCTCCCTCTCCCCTTCCTGCTGCCCCTCCCCCACTTGTGGGCAAGCTCTCTCTGTCTCTCAAAAATACATACATACATACATACAGAAAGAAAGAAAGAAAGAAAGAAAGCAAAAGAAGATCTACAAACCCTCAAGGAAAAAGTGTCACACAAGAATCTTATGCACAAAAAACTTTCACTTTATCTGAAGGCAGTGACAGATATTTTAAAAATCCTCTTGACTGGGGTGCCTGGGTGGCTCAGTCAGTTAAGTATCCAACTTCAGCTCAGGTCATGATCTCATGGTTGGTGAGATCAAGCCCTGCGTTGGTCTCTGTGCTGACAGCTCGGAGCCTGGAGCCTGCTTTAGATTCTGGGTCTCCCTTTCTCTCTGTGTCTCCCCTACTTGTACCCTGTCTCTGAAAAATAAATAAACATTAAAGAAAAAATCCTCTTGACTATCTACTGGATTGAGCATATTAAATTTGCATTTTTCTAGGTAAAACGGGTCAAATATTGGCAATTTAATGTAGTTTAACCTAACATCTGGTGACAAAAAGATAAATGGAAAACCCACATTAAAAGGATTTAAATATACAGTGACAGTTTAGCATGCCTGGCTGGCTCAGTCAGAAGAGCATGTGACTCGTAATCTCGGGGTCGTAATCTTGGGGCCCCATGTTGGAGGGCCCATGTTTAGAGATTACTTAAAAATAAAATCTTGAAAGAAAGAAATAAAACCAGTTCAAAATGTGTACAAATTACTATTTCAGAAAAGAGTATAAACACTTGCAATTTGGCAATGTAGGAATAATAATATAAGTAATGAAAATCTTGAGATGGAAAAAAAGGGAGAGATAAGAAGTTTACGCTTATTTCTTCATCCTTAATATGAGGACAGGGAGGTCTGGAATGAATAGAATACTGTAAAACCTTGGATTGCGAGTAACTTGTTCTGCGAGTATTCTGCAAGACGAGCAAACATTTCTAGTAAATTTTAACTTGATAAATGAGCGATATCTTGCCATATGAGTAGTACGTGATGCTGAATGTCACCTGATCACAACTGAGACAATGGTTCTTGAAATTCACTTTGATATACGAGTGCTTTGGATTACAAGCATGTTTCCAGCATGTTCCAAGCTTTCAAACCAAGGTTTTAATGTACATGTGAAGCTGGGAACATGTATGAACTGGGTAGCTCCAACTTGTTTGTCATCATGTTCTCTTTCCCCTTCTTTAATAGAAGATGGAAAGCTAAAATTCTAGCTATACTTTAACCCCTTGCAACTAGTTAACAGCAGGATAGCACTATTTCTTTTTTATAGTTTATTCATTTATTTTGAGAGAGCGAGCATGACACGCACAAGTGGAGGAGGGGCAGGGAGAAAGGAAGAGAGAGAGAATCCCAAGCAGGCTCTGCACTGTCAGTGGGGCTCGAACTCATGAACTGTGACATCTGGACCTGAGCAGAAAGTCGGACACTTAACCAACTGACCCACCTAGGCGCCCCAGATAACACCATTTCCAATCAAAGAGCTGTAAGTGCAAATCTGCTTGGAGAGGATTTCTTTTCTGGATAAAGAGACAAAATTACAAAAGGAAAGGAGACTTTGGCCCTGTTTTTTCCTTCTTGGAATATGGGTGAGACCCCAGAGGGGCAGCAGTCACTCACCAACACGGAAGTTGGTAGAACTCAAAGATGGAATGAGCTTGGGGCTTGGATGAAATTGGGGGGCCACTACCATATCCCAGGACTGACTGCCTGTTCTAAGAACTTTTATTTAAGCCTTTTGTATTTAAACCCTGGTTGTTGGTTGTTAAAGCCAAACTCAATCTTCATAGATCCTGATTTTGGTATCCTTAGGTAACAGAGTCTAAAATGTAGACCTGGCTGAGTGGGGGAGGCACAAATACAGTTTTAAGGGCATCAATCTGAAGCAAACAAGCCTGTGTTTGTATCCTGGTGCTGCCACTTACTGGCTATGTGACCCCACACAAATTGCTTAACCTCGCTTAGTTTCTTAAATCTGGATAGTGGAAACGCTTAATTTTAACATTATTTTGCACATCCAAAAAGAAATGCATGTATATAGCTTAGTGTAGTGACTGGCACATAATTGTGTCAATTAGTTGTGGCTCTCTAAAAGCCAAATGTCAGCCAGGGCCACTCTGCCTCTCTAAGATATGATTAAACCTGGCACGAACCCCTATTCCACAGTGCTATGAAAGTCCAGAGTCTATTTGTGGTAGGCAGACCTCTAAGGTGGCCTCAGTGATCCCTGCCTCTTGGTGTCCGTGCCCTTGTATAACTCCCTCCCCTGAGCCTGAGCTGGCCCAAGTAATTTGCCTTTAATTGATAGAGTATGGCAAAATTGAAGGGATGTCACTTCTCTGGTTAGGTTACAAAAGACTGTGACCTCGGTCTTGCTGTTAGACTCCATTGCCTTCATGGTTCGTGTGTGTATCAAGTTACCATGTTGGACAGGTTCATGTGGCAAGGAGCTGAGCACAGCCTCTAGCTCATAACCAGAGAGGGGTTGACGATCGGTAACAATTGCGTGAGTGTAGAGGAGGATCTTTTTCTAGGGGAGCTTGCAGATGACACCCCAGCTTTGGATGACACTATGATCACAGCTTGATTGTAAGAGACCCCGAGAGGACTTGGCTGAGCCATGCCTGGATCCTGCCTCCCAGAAAATGAAAAAGTATAAAAAATGTGCTGTTTTAAACCACTATGTTTTGGGGGTAATTTATTATGCAATAGATGACTAATGACTTCCCTTAGAATCTTGATATTGGTCATATTTCTCTGCTTTAGCAATCTAGTGTCTCTGCCCCTTCAGTATTTTCCACAGAAATATCCGGTCAGACCCAAATATTTTTTGAGTGAGGTATTTTTAATGAGGATTTGGGGCTAGGGAAAACTTCATCTCTTCTTTCCTTCTTTTTCTTCATCTGCTCTGAGCAACAGACAATAGCAGTTCTACCCATGGTCAGGCCCAAGCACCTGTCAAAAATACGTTTCCTTCCTAAGAGAAGCTCTGGAAAATACAGGCTTCTCCATTTTGTTACATGGTAGTATTATTGTTGTTGGTAGACCCAAACAAAATGCAAAGGGACCGTGGGCAAATAGAATAGAAGGCTGAGGTGTGAGACCAATCTTTAAACTCAGGGTAAGGGCCATAAAGAAACTTCTCTGTACAGATAGAGGATGGGTGGGGGTGGGGAAGAGTTTCCACTTTTTGGTGAGAGATAGAGCAGCCAAGACCTCTTTCCTGTAAGGCAGCAAGTTGCAGGTTATTTAGAATCTTTGAGGTATTATTCTTTCGAAGGCCAGAGAAAGAAGTGACCTTCCCAGCAGATTTCCACCAACCTTCTGAAGAACAAAACATCGGTCTGAACTCAAATGTGAAAGATCAGAGAAAAGAATCTCTGGGACCACTTAGCATGGGGTCTTGGGCCTTGGTCCCCATGTTACCTGACTCTTGTGCTGTCCCCTAGATCTTGCTGCCTGACTGGGTTTCAAAGGAGGAGGCCAGAGGATTGTCTCCTTATTCTCTTTCTTAAATTGTCAAGGGTTGGGGGGGGTGGTGCATTAGCTGAAAGGAGACACATCTTGGAAATAAAAGATTTGTATGTGGAAAATAGGGAAGTACTTATACTGGCTATGTGGGAGTGGTCACAACCTGGTGCCTGAACACTAAAGTTCTGGGCAAAATGCTGGGAAATTGGGACTAAGGAGAAGAGATAGGGGCTGAAGACTCAGGATGAGGCATTAGTACTGAAGATGGTGTGGTTGTAAGTTGGGAACGGTGTGCTCAGGCACAGACCTTTCCTTTCCTGCCCTGGTGTCTTTACCTCAAGTTCAGGTTAGTGAGTGGTGGGGCTGGGATTCTCCTCAGGCCTCCCGACCCCAGTCCAGAGCATTTTCTGTGGGTATGGGGAGGACTACAAATGCTGTGGACCATTAGTGAGAAATCCGATCTCCCTTTGCATGAGAGAAGTGGAATTACCAGAACACCCAGAAAACCCCAAACATACCAAGTGTGGGAACTAGTGCAAGTCTTTCTCTTTCTCCCCAGATGTCTGCAAAGATTATTCACTTTCCCTTGACTTTCAGGATGCCTCCACTTCCACCTTACTGTCTTCTGATGATACTAACTATGACTTGAAAGGGAAAAAGGAGAAGCCTTCCAATGGAACTCACTATGGACACCAAGCCTCTTCCTCCCTCCCTCTTCCATCTCAGGTCTATAGTGACCTCTCCCCATTTGCTGGGGAGTCTATCTTTCCTGCCTTCCTGGCCACCTTGGGGCTACTGATGATTTTTCTTGTCTCTTGTTTCTTCAATTTCTTTCTCCTCCTCTAAAGACTTCTCATAAATATTCAACTCCCTTTTCCATACAGAAACTTTCCTTTGATCCCACACCCTCCTCTCATCTTCTCTTTCTCTGTCCCTTCACAGCCAATGTCTTTGAAAGAGATATCTAAAACCATTGTACTCTTTGTCTCGTGCCTCATTTACTCCTGAGTGCCCTACAAGTTGGGTTTCATCCCAATCATTTCAGTGAAACTCTGGTCCCCAAGATCATGTTGGACCCCCATGTCATTAATTCAATGGAGGCTTTCCAGTACTCTTATTTGACATCTCTGCAACATCTGACACAGCCACCCACTTGCTCCTGGAAACTCTTCTCACCCTGGATTCCATGAGCCCACACTCCAAAACTCAACTGGTTTTCTCCTTCTTTTCTGCCTGTTCTTTGACCTATGTGCAATTCCTCAAACTCTCTCACAAAATAGGCTCAGTCCTGAGCCTTTTCTGCCCTCACTTGGCACACTCTCCCTTTCAGCTTTATAATGACCTGCCAGAGGGGCACCTGGGTGGCTTAGTCGGTTAAGCATCCGACTTCAGCTCAGGTCATGATCTCATGGTTCATGGGTTCTAGCCCCGTGCTGGGCTCTGTGCTGACAGCTCAGAGTCTGGAGCCTACTTCAGACTCTGTGTCTCCCTCTCTCTCTCTGCCGCTCCCCCACTCACACTCTGTCTCTCTTTGTCTCTTTCACAAACAAATAAACATTATAATGACCTGCCAGTAACTCCAAAATCTATACTTTTAACACACATTTCTTTCATTGAAATCCAACTGTCCACTAAAGTTTTCATTTGGAGCTATCTCTGGAAACTTAAATTCAACATAGTCAAAATGGAGCTCACGTTTCTCCCCAACCTGCTCCTCCTTTTGTGTTTTGTCTCTTGCTAAATGACACGAACACCCACTCGGTTGTCTAAGCCAGAAACCTAGACATCACTCTTGCCTGTTCTTTTTTCCTTACCCTTCACAGCCAATCAGGTAGAAAATCCTGTGATTCTAGATCCAGAATATCTTCCAAATGCTTCTGTTTCTATCCTTGTGCAGTGCCATGACCTGCGACCAAGCCCATATTTCTCACCCTTGTTATCACGATCATTTTTTTGAACTGGTCTTCTTCCTAACACTGCTGATTCCTTTCCATTGATTCTCCATATTGCAGCCAGAGTGGTCCTCCTAAGATTAGAAACCTGATCATATATAAAAGCCCTTCAATGGTCTTTCATTGCCATTTGGTCTTCTTAGCTGGCCTTGGAACTTTTCTCATGCTCCAGCCTCTACTTTTGCTCATTGCTAGCCACGTCCAGCCTCACACTTTATATGCGTTTTAACCCAATGCTCCCAGACTGGCTACCCATTGGCCCATTAAAACCCACAGGTGTGTTTTATTTGGCACACACAGTATTTTTTTTAAGTTGAGCCAACATTTAAACTCAGAGAATTTCTCATAAAAGTCCAGGTTTCCAAACTCTTTTGAAAAATTGGAATATACATTAACACCCCTCCTCCCACCATTCTTGCATGGCCACAATATGTTGGAGCTGAATACTGGCTGTCCCTTTTGATGGGACAGAGCTCTTCCATTCCCTGCTGCCGGCAAGATGTCAAGGCTGGGTACCAAGTTAACATGCACAAAGGCAAATAACTGGAGGGAAAGCGTTAAGAGCTCTGGTAAATGTGCGCGTCCAGGTACAATAGAAATACACTTGCTGAAGTGCTGGTTTCTGCTCAAGGAATCAGGAAAAGTCAGTAAGAAGAAAGGACGTATGTGGTGCGTCTTGTTGGAGAGGCAAACCCACCACAATGGAAAGCTTAGAAGGGCAGCGGGAAGGATGTAGCCTGAGTCCACCCTAATTTTATAGGTTAAAAGGAATTACGGTAACAGAGTTTCCCAATACGTTAAGTAAATCTGATAGGACTGAAAGAAGAAGTAGGCAATTCCACAAGGATTGCTGGTGATTCCTGGGCTCCTTTGTTACCAAAGCTTGCCCTGGAAAAAGTCACTCAACCTTTTGCAGACTTAGTTTGCTCATCTGTAAAGTGGAGCAGTGCTATTCCATGCTTACTTTTTAAACTGAGGGAGTGAAATAGACACGGAAGAACTTAGTAGTCTTTCAAGAGCTTTATACAGGTAAGATTGATCACTTTCCCTCTGTGTAAAACACAGTGTTCTTTTTGTCATCATGCAGCAAATGGACAGGTCAGTCAACTCTTGAATCCTTACTTTCTGTCAGGTACTAGGCTAGCTGCTGAGTTCTAGAGAGGGTTTGGACAATGTTAACACCCTTGGGTAGCTCACAGTCTGGTGCAGAAGGCAGGCACTGGTAATTATATGTTGTATATTTATATGTTATATGTATATATAATTACATATATTATATATGATGGATATGTTTATACATTATAAATAATAGTTTATTGTGAAATGTTTTAACATAGAAGGATTCAGGGGCACTAGTCATCACCAACACTTAGCATTTCTCCCCTCCCTTGCTTATTCAACAAATCCATACCTACCGGGTGCAGGCCCATTCTAGGGCTGTATAAATGGTAAGTGAGGCTGCCGATGTCCCTTCATTTACGGAGCTCACATTCTTGGGGACTGAGTGGGGGAGGTGATGGTACTGATCAGATCATAAATAAGTAAACAAGTACACCCATGAGATCAAATAAAAAATGACAAGTTTTTGGAAGGAAATAAAGACGACCCTCTAGGAGACACTGGGGGACGAGGGGGGCAGCTCTAGATAGCCTCATTGGAAGCGACCTCCTTGAAAAAGACCTGAACTGTAAAGACTCTGCTGAGTGAATGGTGGCCAGGGTGGTGGGCATGTGTGTGTGCAGAGAGGACATGTGCGTGGAGAGCATTTGAGATAGGGATCAGCAACTGTGGCTATAGTCATTATATTCTATTATTTTCTATTCACTGTGGTTGGGTGATTAACTTGCAGGAAGCATACCCAGGAATAAAGCTGTCTCTTCAAACTTGCTGGGGTGGGGGCAGCACCCCACAAGGCAGGGGCCTTCTCTCAGTGGCCCAGATGGGAGCCCACCTTGGGCAGCGCTCTGAGGAGCTGCAGGGAGGGAGCAGCGCCTCCAGCCACCCTTGCAAACCACGCTTAGCAGCCCGCTCCCTGCTTGGAGGCACCTACCTGGCTCAGTGCTTCGGGGTGGGGAATGCTTTGGTCAGGTCAGGGAAAGGGCCATTCCCCCACCCCCGCTCCTTCATCCATTTACTCCTGAAGACCCCAAAGGAATTTAGCTCCAACATCTATAGAAATTTCAGGTATCATTTCAAGAGGACAGCATGCTATCTTCTGCGGCGGGAGAAAAAAGAGAGGCCCAGCAATGTGCTGCTACGCTGCCAGCCTCGGAATAGACCCGGGGCTCTGAAGATGGGGCTCCCAGCCCTGGGGATCGCATCCTGCCAGGCGACTCTGGGATGCCCAAGGCTTCCGTCCTTCGTCCTCGTCCGGATAGTGCGGTGAGGGGAAGATGGAGGAGAAAAGGGCTTTGGCCTTAATTCAGGCTCCCGGTTGTGTCGGGGCCCGCGGGAGTTAGGGGTGTGTGTGGGGGGGGGGGTGGGGAGCTGTGCGGGTGTGAGAGTGTGCTGTGTGCACAACTCTGTGCACGGGATCCCAGTCTGGGGAACGTTCAACAGAAAGTGAACGTCTAGCCAAGTCCATTTCCGCTCCTGTTGCCCCTCCCCAGCCCCCCTCCCCGGCTCACAACCGCGGCGTCCCCTCCCTCGAAGCCGAGCCCCCGGGGTGTGCGCGCCCCTCCTGCACGCGGACGGGGGCCTGGGTGGGAGCACGGGGGCACCCCTGGGCTCAGATGCCACGCGGATGAGGTCACATCCTCTCCCTCCCGGCCCCTCGGCGGATGAAAGGCGAGAGCGGACGGAAATGCACGCGGCGCGGGGAGGCGGGCTTGGCTTGGCGGGGCCGGATTACATAAGAGAGAGGGGGGCTGGCCGCCTTCAGCTGGCCCCGGCGCCGGGGGAGGGCGCGCGGGGGGCCGGGCTGGGGGGGGGGGTGGCGCGCAGGGGGCCGGGCTGGGGGGCGGGGGGCGCGGCCTCCAGCGCCGTCCCTGCAGTCTGTTAGCCGGCCCGGGAAGTGGTGACAAATTAGATGGCTGGGACGTCGCAGAGCAAAACGTTCTCTTGCAAAGGGTGTGAAAGCCAGGGAAGGAGGGGGCCACCGAGGGGGGCGGGAGGGAGGCCGGGGGTGGGGGTGGGGGGCGGGGCGCGGTTCGGCCTCACAACGGGGGACAGGGGACAGCCATGGGACTGAGCAAGGAGTCGCCCAACTGGGACGCACCTGACACAGCCCTAGGCAGGCGTTGCCCCGAGGGAGAAGCACGGCCTTTGCATCCTCCTGAGATCATTTCGAACCTAAGTTTGAACAGGACCATTTTAAGCATCTAGAATTTCTCATCATGACTTTACTTAGTTGTAAGCATTGTAACTCTTACCCTGTTGACATTTCATGGACATTTAAAAATATACCTGGTTGCGTCACTTTAAAACGCATCAAATAGAATCTAGCTACCTGACCCGGATCATCATTCATTTAAAAAATACATTTATAAGCTCTTAAAGGTCGAAAGGTTTATGCTGTTCTCTTTTCTCCTTGAACCCCGCAGAATTTTATCTGTGCGTGATTATTTTTATGGCAGAAAATGTTTTATTGATCATCCTGTTATGTTTCTCTGCCGCAAAAGTATGTGTATAGGTTGAAATGAAATTTTCCCTATGACTTTACACAATATACCTAGTTTTATAATGATTAAATAAAGGGTAAACTTTTATTGGAAATTAATTGGAAATTTTTATTCTCCATTAGGCCATGTTTCCGCTGATGAATATTACTTATGTGACTCAACATCCATTCCATTGGGATTTTTCACTTTTTTGGACATTTTGTTCACGTAAAAAATAGATGACAAGGGAAGAAGTTTTATTATGGCAGAGTCACTCAATTCTTTAAATGAGTTCCAAGTTATTTGACAAAACATCACATCGTGATGTGTCATCAAAACTATGTTCTGTCAGTTGATGATTTATCAACTGATAAGTTATGTCCTCCACCAATATGTTGAAAACAAAGAAATAAAAACCATTTGACTTATGAGTGGATTTGTTATTCACATACTAGAGTCAATGCTTTCGATTTCTGGGACTTCAGATACAAAGGCTTTACCCAGACATGTTAAGCGACCCTAAGTCATACCTGTTACCTTTTCACTTAAAGGCAGCTGTTCAACCAGATCAACTCAAACAGCTTCAGGAAAGAGAAATATTTGTTAATTTCAGTATACCCTTTCCAATACATCGTTGAATTAAAAATGCTTTCATTTTTGTCATGTGCTTTAAATCTATTTTCATCAGAACCTTGGTAGCAGAGATTTATCTCATTCAATTTGTGAAAAATTTTTAATGAATTGCCAATCAGCCAAATCAGACAGTTTTTTATTGGAAAGAGCTTGCTGTCATTTCTCCATTTTAGGAACGCTTTTTAACACCGTTGTCCCTTCTGAATTCTAAAGGGGGGTGGGGAGAAATGACAAGTAGATCTGCCACGAGTGTGTCACATGGTTGAAAGAGGAAGGCAGCACCGTTCACACACCCCACTGAGGGTCTCTGGGCCTTGCTCTCACAGGATTGCCCCTCAGAAGATGTGCAGCCTTTGGCAACAGTGGGAAGGAAGAGGTCATTCAATGAAAATCACTATCGTTCCAGTCCCATTCTACAATGTGTGAATTGAGAGAGAACATCCCATCATTGCCCAAAATATCCCATTATTAGGAGCAAGTTTTGTCCTTAACAGAAACATGTATGAAACAGAAAGAGGGGACATGCTGGTGCTTTGATCAAAGACCTCACCGACCCCAATTTTTCAAACTGCTCCCCTTTTGGGTGCCTGCACAAGGGTGACACAGTGCCCTCATTTGTGGACTGGGTGAAGGGCAACGGAGGAGGGACAGGTGGGCGAAGACACTCAGCCACTGAGTGATGGCAGGTACTGTAGTCTTCAACGGGTCCCTTTTAGCAAAGCTTCTATGAGGAGATCCAGGGTCTGGAGACTGAGTCCTTTCAACTTATCCATGTTCACACGCTCTGGCAAAGCCTGTGTGTACCCTAAAGGGCCAAATCACTCGAATGGTGAATTCCACGTGGACCACTGCTTTTGTCCTGAGATCTTGCCCTGCCCCTTTCTTCTCTGTGCCTGGTGTCCCTCTTTATGAGGACTGTGCGGGAGGCAACACTGTGCCCCAGTCTTCTCTAGCCCCGTTCCATCAGTCACTGGGGCTACTTGTTTTGTAAAAACAGTATTCTTGTGTTTGTTTTTAAATTTTTTTAATGTTTATTTATTTTTGAGAGAGACAGAGACAGAATGCGAGTGGGTTAGGGGCAGAGAGAGGGAGACACAGAATCGGAAGCAGGCTCCAGGCTCTGAGCTGTCAGCACAGAGCCCCATGTGGGGCTCGAACTCACGAGCTGTGAGATCATGACCTGAGCTGAAGTCGGTCGTTCAACAGACTGAGCCACCCAGGCGCCCCAGTATTCTTGTTTTTAAACTGGACAATGTTACTTTTAATATTTTCTTTATTTTTTTTAATGTTTATTAATTTCTGAGAGACAGAGAGTGAGCAGGGGAGGGGCAGAGAGAGAGGGAGACACAGAATCCCAAGCATGCTCTGCGATGTCAGAACAGAGCCCCCGGTGGGGCTCGAATTCCCAAACCTTGAGATCATGACCTGAGTTGAAACCAAGAGTCGAACACTTAATGGACTGAGCTGCGCAGGAGCCCCTCCCCCCAGTACTCTTCAACTGCCATCGACACCATCTGTGCTTTAGTTCTAAGCCTCACTATCTGTCACATCATCCACACCAGGACTTTCCAGTGGAGCTTGCTGGCTCTGTTGCACCCATTTTCCACACTGTTGCAGAGTAGTTGGGCTAAAATGCCAGTTTGACCAGGTTACTCCCCATCCCCATAGGATAAAGTGCAAATTCCCCATTGCAGCGTGCTAGGACTCTGCCTGCCTTTCTAGTGTGATGTCTTATCTCTCCTACTTTCCATCATGTGTCCTTGCTGTGGAAAGTGTAACTTCTCATGGTGACCTTCACATCTCACAACGACCTGGGCACCGAACAGCCCCCGTTTTAGGCAGTTGGTGCTTACCCACGTGACATTATTTGAGGGCTATAAGATCTTTCTGTTCACTCTCACTGGCTAAAATTACATTACACTTTTATCCCTTTGACCTCAGGTCTTACTCTCATCAGTTGCCTTCTTTCAAAATACACATATCCCTGAGAGAGATAATGCATGTTGTCATTAACAACGCACCTCAGGGGGGATGAACTGTCACCCAGGCATTGCCCAGACAATTAGCTGGGGTGCAATCAAACAAGGGGAAAACAAGGGGCGCCTGGGTGGCTTAGTCGATTAAGCATCTGACTTTGGCTCAGGTTATGATTTCGCAGTTCGTGGTTTGAACCCCATGTCCAGCTCTGTGCTGACAGCTCAGAGCCTGGAGCCTGCTTCAGATTCTGTGTCTCCCTCTTTTCTCCACCCCTCCCCTGCTCATGCTTCCTCTCTCTCTCTGTCTCAAAAATAAATAAACATTAACAATTTTTTTTTTAAAAGAGGGCAAAACAATTTTGGAATATGGAGTGTTGTCTAAGATGGGTTGGTTATCTAAGAGTTGGGGTATCATGATGGCAGCAAGAACACCAACTGGGGGTAGTGATAGATCCCTAGGAGGGCCTTAGTCAAAGGGGACCTTTACCTGCTATTTGTCACATCTGGATTTGGGGTCTGGTTACTTTGGTAATATTAGAAGTGGGAATTGTCATAGTAAGCCTTCCAGATAGGAAGCCTATTCTTTGTCCTTCTTATAGATTGACAGTGAGACATGAGACTGTATCATCTTTTTTTTAAAAAGTTTTTATTTATTTATTTTGACAGAGGAAGAGAGTGGGGGACAGGCAGAGAGAGAGAGAGAGAGAAGGAGACAGAGAGAGAGAGAGAGAGTGAGAATCCCAAGCAGGCTTCACATTGTCAGCACAGACCTTGGTGCGGGGCTCAAACTCACAAACTGTGAGATCATGACCTGAGCCGAAACCAAGAGCCAGAAGCTCAATTGACTGAGCCACCCAGGTGCCCTGAGACTGTATCATCTTAAAGAGAATATCTCTCCACTGGTTTCCACAGCAGAGCAGGATTGGGGCAGGTCAGGTGAGCAACAGCAGTATATGTGGTGAGAATATCTGATAAGCCACTTGGTGGATATTTATGTAGGTAAAAGCCCAAGGGACACATTCAAGTAACAACTAATCGCCTCTAATCTTCCTTCAAGGAAGGTGTTGTTAACTACAGTAGTCCCCCTTGTCCATAGTTGCACTGTCTGCAGTTTGGGACAACTGTCCTCTGGAAAGCAGAGGGTCCTCCTTCTGATGTAGCCTAATGCCATGGCACAGTGCCTATGTCATTCACCTCACTTAATCTCACCGCATCAGTATTGTCTGATCTCACATCATCACAAGAAGAAGGATGAGTGAGTACAGTGTAGTATGATACTTTGAGAGAGAGCTCACATTCATAGAACTTTCACTGCAGTATATTGTTATAATTGTTCTACTTTATTATCAGTTATTGTTGTGGATCTCTTACAGTGCCTGACTTATAAATTAAACTTTATTATAGGTGTGTGTGTCTAGAGAAAAATCGTAGTATCTATGGGGCTCGGCAGTGTCCGAAGTTTCAGGCATCTGCTGGGGGTCTTGGAATATATCCCCCACAGATAAGAGAGGACTCTTGTACTCAGCTCTTCCTGATTAAGGGTATGCAAGTATGGCCCCAGAGCTGACTTATGCAGAGTGATGGACGGCATCTTCCTCCACCCCCAGCTTTCTTGAGATATATAATTGACATGTAACACTGTGGAAGTTTCAGGTGTACATGGTGTTGATTTGATACATTTATAAGTTGCAAAATAATTGCCACTATAGCATTAGCTGAGGCTTCTATCATGTCACAGAATTATCATTTGTGTGTGTGTGTGTGTATGTGTGTGTGGTGAGAACTTTTAAGATTAAGTCTCTTAACAACTTTCAAGTATATAATACAGTGTTATTAACTATTACAACCATGCTGTATATTAGATTCTGAGAAATTATCTTGTAACTAGAAAATCTGTATCCTTTTAAAAAAATTTATTTTAGGGGCGCCTGGCTGGCTCAGTCAGTTAAGCATCCGACTTTGGCTCAGGTCATGATCTCATGGTTTATGAGTTCAAGCCCCGCATCAGGCTCTGTGCTGACAGCTCAGAGCCTGGAGCCTGCTTCAGATTCTGTGTCTCCCTCTCTGTCTGCCCCTCCCCTGCTCATACTCTCTCTGTCTCAAAAATAAACAAACACACACAAACATTTTTTTAAAATTAAAGAAAAAATTTTAAAGTTTATTTATTTATTTTAAGAGATAGAGAGAGAATCCTAAGCAGGCTCTACACTCTCAGGGCAGAGCCTGATGCGGGGGCTCGATCTTATGAACTGTGAGATCGTGACCTGAGCCAAATGAAATCAAGAGTTGGAGGCTCAACCGAGTCAGCCAGGTGTCCCCAAATTTGTATCCTTTGACCAACATCTCCCCATTTCCCTCACTCATCAGTCCCCAGGAATAACCACTCTACTCGATTTCTTTTTTTTTTTTTTTCACTCTATTTCTATGAGTTTGGCTTTTTCAGATTCCACATACAGTCAGATCATCCATATTTGTCTTTCGCCGATAGTGTCTTTGCTGCATTTCCCCAGGAAGCACCTAGCACCTCTATGCAAATGTTGAATATCTTTTGGATCAGTGTGATCTTACCTGTTCTTGGTTCAACAGTAAGCATCTTAAGACAGATTCTAGCCCCTGTTAGGGAGGTTTGTAGTGTGGGGGAATAAGTTCAATTCTCAGGCAGTTATTAGCAGGCTGATTTGGCATGATTTAAATCATATCATCTAAAGTGGCTTTATCAGCAGGCAAGGCAGAATTCTGATATAAATTTGTTTGAGTGTAATATTTAATCTCTTAGTTTAGAACTAGGGCAGGAAAAAGGGAGTGTTATATATTTGGCCCCCTGTGTTAGCTTCCTAGGGCCACCATAACAAATTCCTACCAGCTGATTGGCTTAACCCAACAGAAACATATTCCTTCACAGTTCTGGAGGTCACAAGTCTGAACTCAAAGCATTGGCAGAGCCAAAATCACTCTGAAGGCTCTCAGGGGAGAATCCTTCCTTGCTTCCTCCAGTTTCTTTTGGGGGCTTCTGGTGTTCTTTGGTCTGTGGCAGCATTCCTCTGCCTCCATCTTTACATGGCCTTCTTCCCTGTAGCTCTTCCTCTGTGTCTTTGTCTCAAACCTCTCTCTTCTTTTTCTCACAAGGATGCCAGTCACTGGGTTTAGGGACAACTGCAAATTGAGGATGATGTAATTTCAGGATCTTTAACTTAATTACATCTACAAAGACCCCATTTCCAAATACGATCATATTCATAAATGTCTGGGGTTAAGACCTGGACGGATCCTTTTAGGGGACACAATTCAGCCCACTCTACTCCTCCAAACCCTAACATCTCATTAAGGAGTAGAGAATATGAAAAATGGATAACAACAGTTATTTGTGGAAGACCTTACATGTGTGGATGGGGGTTTGGGCATGGCCAGGAGGCAAGGTGTTAGGCTTTTGCAACTGGGATGGTCAGGGTTTTGACCTTGGCAATTGTTAGTAGTGCTTACATGATGTCATGTAGCTGGTTTTGATGGCTGTGCTGTTGGCTTAAAAAAAAATGAACCTTTTATTGAAGTACACATATCACAGGTGTGAAGAGTGATTAATTTTTACAAAGTGAACACTCTTATGTAAGCAGCTCCTGGATCAAGAAATAGAATATCACCAGCGCCCCAGAAACGCTGCTATACCACTGACTACCTATGAAATACCATTCTGGCTTTTGACAGCATGAAGATTGCTTCTGTTTGCTTTGTTGGTTTATATAAATACAATCATATGTATGAGCTTCTCTGTGTCCACCTTCTTTCACTCAACTTACATTTATCAGATCACCCATATTGTCACACGTAGTTGTATATCCCTCATTCTCATTGCTTTGTAACACAATTGGCTTTTAACAGGCAGGGCCTGGGCAGGTGGCTTTTGTAAGCATGGGCCACAGGGGACCCTACCTCAGTGAATGTTTTACACAAACATAGAGGCAGGCTGGATGCTAGCAAGTGGGTGGCTTTCAGATGGGCTTAGGAACTAGAAACATCAAGGATTTGATTAAGAGGAGGCATTAAGGGGCACCTGGGTGGCTCAGTCGGTTAAGTGTCCAACTTTGGCTCAGGTCATGATCTCGAAGTTTGTGAGTATGAGCCCGGCATAAGGCTCTGTGCTGACAGCTCAGAGCCTGGAGCCTGCTTCAGATTCTGTGTCTCCCTCTCTCTTTCTGCCCCTCCCCCACTCACATTCTGTCTCTCTCAACAATAGATAAACACTAAAAAAAAAAAAAAGAGGAGGCATTAAGGAGGATTAAGAAGGAAGAAAGGGTTTGATTAAAGAGAAAAGAGAGCATTTCATGAGGTGTTTTAGGTGTTAGGGAGCAGGACAATTTTATCACGTTCCCCAACAAGATCTTCAGGCCAAGAGGCCAGGACTTTAAACTGAGGTTCTACAAGTTTGCAGACTAGCAGTGAATTTTGCACTTTAAAGTGTTAGTGGCAGGTATCTTTAGGCAAAAGGAGATGAACTACTCCCCAGTTCTGTTCTATTTCTTATATTGCTTTGAATGTGCTTCAGGACCAAGATAGAGGACTGCAGAGGAACTAAGTTTTAATTCCTGTAACTTGCCCACAAGTTCAAGGGAAACCCCCATTCTGTGATTTAGAAGTGGTTCCAGATTTGTTACTCTTACATACTTTGTGGCTCTAAATGTCAGGGACCCAAACTGTGGCTTCCCCCACAGAAGGATAGTAGATTTTATTAAGAGAGAGAGAGAAAAGAAATGAGGTCCTTTATCATGAAAAGAATACAATCTTCCAAATTTGTGGTAGAGAAACAGATCCAAATTATTGAAAGTTCAAGGTGATTTGTTCTTAAGGAAGAAATTGAAGCGATGGGCATATTTTAGATGTGCCTATAACAGAAACAGCGTTTGGATTCCAGTGAAGTCCAATGGAAGAAGAGAAGCAATTTTTTACCAAAAGCAGACTGGAATGACTTTTGCAGGGGCAGCCAGGATCCAGGAAAATTTGAGAAGTGTCTGTCTTAGATCTACAGAGAGAAAAACTACAGAGCAAAAGTCATTATAAAAATGATTGGTAACAGGGGCGCCTGGGGTGGTTCAGTCTGTCAGCTCAGGTCTCTCGGATTGTGGGTTCTAGTGCCACAATGGGCTCTGCACTGACAGTGTGGAGCCTTCTTGGGATTCTCTCTCACCCTCTCTGTCCCTCTCTGAAAATAAATAAGTAAACTTTTTAAAAAAGTGATTGGCAACTGCTCTTTGAAGGATGGGACAGATATCCAAAATGGTTATCAAAATGCAGACAGATTTATAATGAAGAAGAAATACCAATTTAAAGTCCTAAAAAAAAAATCATTCCATGAACTACGTTGTAACCTAAGAAACACCTGAGCCTAAAGGAATACCCACAAAATTTGTGGCATTTGGTTTCTCAAGGAAAGCCCGGGAAAAGTGAGATGTTCTGAAGTGTAGCTGGGCAGGACAGACCGAACCCACCCAGGCTGGAGTGAAGGCTGGATTGGTGGGAGGAGACCTTTGGGTGGGATTTTCCAACCCAGTAAGGTGAGGGTGTGCAAGGTTTGTCTAAACAGTGGTTGCTTTTAACAGACCCAGAATTAAGAAGTTCATATCAGTGTGGGAAATCCCGTAAGAAAAAAGTTGGTGGGTTATGTTCAGAAAACAGGTATTGGAAAACAAAACAAAGGGGTGGGTTGTTTTGTTTTGTTTCAAATAAAGTGGCCGGGGTGCCGGGGTGGCTCAGTCGGTTAAGTGTCTGACTTCAGCTCAGGTCATGATCTCACAGTCTGTGAGTTCAAGCCCTGTGTCTGGCTCTGTGCTGACAGCTCAGAGCCTGGAGCCTGCTTCAGATTCTGTCTCCCTCTCTCTCTGCCCCTCCCCTGCTCATGCTCTGTCTCAAAAATAAAAAACAAAACAAACAAAACAAACAAACCCCAAATAAAGTGGCCAAGTTAAAAAGCAGGTTAAACTGATACAGAGCTGAACCTTCCTGAAAGGAGTGTGGGGTAGTCCAGAGGAAGACTGCACGAGGGCAGTATCTCACCACAGCAGAAAAAGGGTATGACAGAAAGACCTGCTATCTAAAGGGCTGAACACATTTTAAAAATCTATGAAGAGTGTCTTAAGAAGTACCTACAGAGTAGAATCATCAATACAGCTTTAGTTTGGGATTTGTCCAAAGTAATTTCAGCCCATTTGTTCCAAATGGGGGATGAGGGAGTATCTTCCTGAGGAGACAGGATCCTCTTGCCCTTCCACAGCAGGAGGTAATAGACACCCTCGGTGGGATGCTCCCCCAAATGTCTGCTCACAACAGGCAGTGGAGGCAGTCATGCTCAAGGAGGTGCTGGAGCCCAAAAAGAAATGGACATTAAGAGGTTTTGGCAATCCTAGCTAGGAAAGGAAGGTACCTCAGGGAAGAAGGCCTGGTGACTGGAGCTGCCACGATCACACATTGCTGAACTCAGCATGAAGGCAATGAAGTCTCAAATCCATCATCTCAGAGAGCAGACAGTTTGCATGGTGCCCCCCACCCCATATGACACCTGCAGAGTGGCAAAAGGAACCTCTCCAGGGGAGATTTGACCCTATTGAGTTTAAGTGGACTCCAGACTCCTGGCTACCATTGCCTGATTGGCATCCTGGCAGAATGGAAGATGTTCTTGCTCCATATTGTGTTTTCCTCACATCCTCTGGGCCTCTTCCATGGTCTCTGCAGCAATGCACAGGGGACCCAGGGGATATGCTTTTGCCTGTGGTAACTGTTTCAAGAGCTGGGGGTTTGTTGCATGGCTGGCACAGCATTAATCTGTTGAGTTCACCGTGTTAGCCCTTTGGATGCTTTTAAGATGAGGCTCATGAAAGCCTTGGTCACCATCATTTCTAAGGTGCTGAAGGAACCCCACTCATTCCTACTAAAGATGGCTGAGGCTGTTGAAGGAACCCTAACTCAGACCTTCTTCAGCTGTGCAGACTCGGGAACTGGGAGGGACTTCAGTTCATCTAAACTTTAAAACTTCAGATGTGAGACTTCATGTGATTTTAAATTTTAATTTTTTTGAACTTCACTCAGTAAGAAGATTTAAAATTGGGTTTTAATGTGTCCCAGAGAAGTTCACAATGGGAATGAATTTATGTGTTTATTTATTCATGATTTATTTATATCAGTATGAACTCATGAACATTTATCCTATTCAATTCTACTGGTTATAATCTATACCTATTATTTATTTCATTACTCAGTGTTCACAGGTTCATACCAATATAAATAAATCACTGAATAAACATATGCATCTATAGAAAAATAACAGCTCTTTCTCAGTAGAATTCCAATTAGTAAATGTAGAAGGAATGAGAGAAGTAGAAAACCACAACTTGGCAACATCACATTCAGAATTGTGGTGGGTATTAATCATCAATGGATACTAAAAGTACAAGGTGAACATATGATAGAAAACAGGATATATGCCTAGTCTCAAAGTATTTCCTCACAAGACATTTATTGACTATGAAGGAAAAACAATAAATTTACAGTGGAGAAACCCAGCAGATACCACCTTAATCAAGAGGTCAAAGTTAACATCACCAGTAATAAGAAATATGGACGTCATACAGCTCCTGATGTGATGCGTTAAGAAGAATACAGTATCATATCTGTGTTAGTCTTGCCAAAAATATGTAACCTCAGCCTTTTCTTATTTTTATTTTTTTTGAAGTAGGTTCCATGCCCAGCGCAGAGCCCAACATGGGGCTCACACTCAAGACCCTGAGATCAAGACCTGAGCTGAGATCAAGAGTCAGATGCTTAGCTGACTGAGCCACCCAGACACCCCTATATAGCCTCAATCTAATCATGAGGAAACATCAGGCAAAACCAAATGGAAGGGCATTCTATTGGCATTTTGGCCAATATTTTTCAAAAGTGTCAATGTCCTGAAACTAAAAAGAGAGAAAGACTAAGGAACTATATCGATTAAAGGAGATTAAAGAGACATGGCAACTACATTCACAAACATGCAATGTAGCATCTAGGATTGGATCCTGGACCCAAAGAAAGACATTAGTGAAACGAATCGGTGAAGTTGAATAGGTCTGTGATTAGATGATAGAGTTGTATCAGTGTAAGTTTCCTGGTTCTGACCATTGGACTACAGTTGTTTTTTTTAAGCTTGTATTTATTTATGTTGAGAAAGGGAAAGAGAGAGAGAGAGGGAGAAAGAGAATCCCAAGCAGGTTCCACAGTTAGTGCAGAGCCTGATGCCTGGCTTGAACTTGAGAACCATGAGATCATGACCCGAGCCAAAATCAAGAGTCAGGCTGACTCTCGACTGAGCCACCCAGGCACCCCTGGACAGTAGTTATTTGTTACCAATAGTTGGGAACTCTGGGTGAAGGGTAGGAGGGAACTCTGTACTCTTTTTGCCATTTTTCTGAGTCCAAAATTATTTCAAAATGAGAAGTTAAAGAAAGAAAACAGTCTCTCAAGCATCGCCAGAGATGGTGCAATTGATCACATCCTCTTTTCTGCCTGTTCTCCACCCTGCCAGGTCACAGCTTTTCATAGTATTGATAACACTTCATCATACTTAGTTGCTTACTTGTTCATCTACCCCAGGTTCTTTATGCAAGGATGTTATTTTTAATCTTTGAGTCTTTAGTGCATGTAAAAGTGATAAATACTTTTAAGGCACTAACAAATGCATTAGTTCATTCAACAACTTTAAGTGCCAGATCTTATGCTAGGGCCATGACACACAGTGATGGATTTCTCTCAAGGTGGCTTCCAGTCTATGTTGAGTCAGACCAATCCAGAGAGAACCCTAATGGAATGTGGTGGGCGAAGTGATGGAGTGAAGGAAGGCTGCCATGTGGGTCCATGACTGGCAACACTGGGGAGAGGCTCCCCGAGGAAGTGACAGCTAAGGACATAATGGAAGGATGGTCAAGAATTACATGGCCAAAGCAGGGTGGAGAAAGAATGTTCTAAGCAGGAAAACAAAACAAGAGAATGTACAAAAATCCAGAGGTGAAATGGAGCAGAGAACTTAGAAAATTGCATATGTGGCTGCAGGGTCCAGGGAGAGAAGGATGGCAAGAAATGCAGCTGGGCAAGCATCAGGGCTGCGTCCCAAAGGGACTGTGTGCCAGCACAGGGGATTTGCACTGTAAGAGGAGGATTCAGTGAGGTTTCTACCATAGCAGGAAAACTCTGGCTACACGTGGAGAATGACTGGGGCACGTCTTGGAGGCAATGGGCCAGTTGGGAAGCTGTTTTATGATTGATTGATATGCATAGTGAGGGGGGCAACAATGAAAAACACAACTCCCGAGCTTCTGGCTTAGACAGCTGCAGAAGGCATATGGCTCCATTCAGAGGGAAAAGAAGATGTAACAGTGATGGCCAGAAGTTACCGGGTGCTCATGCCATGCCGGCAACTATGCTAAGAACAAGTGTTTCCCACCTTCTGATTTCTGTCACTATGTCTCCAAACTCAGTTTTCAGAAAAGACCCCCAGAAGTCCATGTCTTATCTGCTTCAATCAGCTGTGATAGTGGTCTTCTCATCACTGTGCCTGGGGGTAGAGGTAGAACAGGATTAAGGAAAGTGTCAAGGTTCTCTGGTACAAGTAAGGTTACTCGGATGTATCCCTTCCATGGGGGAGGAGGGAGTGGATTCTCAGAAATGTCGGTTTATGTAGAAAAGACACCCCAGTAAGTAAGATGTCCACGTGTGAGTCAGGTAGTCCCATTGGATGCTCAGAGGACAGATGTGAGATCCAGATGTTTGCATTTAGAAATCTTCAGCCTGTAGGCAGGTGACACCAGGGAAGCTGCTGACTTTATGTAGGCAAAGGGTGTAGGGAGAGGCATAACTTGACAGGGGGCGGGGGGAGGATAGAAGCCCCAGGAAAAGATACATCTGAGGAATGGGTTAAGGAAGGGAGCCAGCAAAGGCAACAGGGAAGAGGTAACTTCCAGCAAAGGGGACTCAGAAAAGGGAAGGAATGTTGTGGTCACCAAGAAAGGTGGGAAGCGTCCATTGTGCTGAAAATGCTGGAAGCAATGGAACCAGGGGCAGGGACAGAGGAACCCGAGAGTCAGAAGTGGGGTCATAGCTTCTGGTGGGATAGGATGGAAGGGAGGGGTCAGGGAGGCTGCAGATGAGTGGTAGGAAGATTGTCACCTGCTAAGGCTGTGTGGGGAGGTGGTGAGAGAGGTCTGAGGAGGGTCAGCACAAGTTTGAAAAAGCTGTTGTGGAGAAAGGGGTAAAGAAAACCAAGAAACGAAAAATAATTTGCGAGCAGTCAGTGAGGGCCTGAGGTTGGAGATCCTGAATCTGAAACAACACCAGTTTCTGTGCTGTGTGGTTCTCTTCCTTCGGGGCTCAGCTGCCTGGGAGAGGGAACCGAGGCCAGGAGCTGCTCCATCTGATTGGGTTTGGAGGGCATAGGTGCACTGGCCTAGGTTTTGTGGCTCCTATAAAATGATGACATCCACACAAGCTGTCCCCTTCGTGTGACGTCTTTGTCCCCTCTCCCTTCGCTCCTGTGTGTTGGCAGAGTGATCCTGCCCCCTCCTCAGGACTTAGTTCAGATGGCTTCTCCCCTGTGAAAATGATTCTCCTTCATCAAAGCTCCTCAGCGCTATGTACTGAGATTATAGCACGTGGGTTATGTCCTGTCTCCTAACATGTGGAGGGACTATGACCTGTTTCTTCTTTGGGTCTTCTCTGTTTTAGCACTCAGCATCCCTAGTCCCAGAAAGCCTGCTGGGCCCAGAGGTTCAGTGTCAAACACCCATTACAATGCTGCTATCAGAGTGGGCTTTCCTTCAGGTTGAAACCACCTGAGTGATTGTGTGCAGACAGAGCTGCATTGCAATTCTAATGCCTTTGGGGGATTGATGCTGGGGTGGGGGAGGGGGAAGGGGAAGTCCATTTATTTGCCTATGCGGCTTCCCTCCCCAGGGACATTAGAGTCACCTTGTTAGACAATTTCATTTCATAGATAAAGAAACTGAAATAAAGGTCTAGGAAGCTGAAGCATGACCCAAGGCAATACAACTGCTTTTTTTTTTTTTTTTAATTAGTAGAACTTTTTGGAGAAATTTTAGGCTTACCGAAAAATTGAGGGGTAAGTCAGAAAGTTCCCATATATGTCTCACCCCTACCTCTAGATTGGCCCTATTATTAACACCTTGCATTAGTGCGGTACATTTCTTAAAAATGATGAGACAACATTGATATATTCTTAGCTAAAGTTCACAGTTCACATTAGGATTTATTCTTTCTTGTGTTCATTCTGTGAGTTTTGACAAGTGTGTAATGACATGTGTGCATTGTTACAGTGTCGTATGGAATGGTCTCACTGCCCCCACAATGTCTGTGCCATCCGATCAACCCTCCTCCCAATCACTGGTAATCTTAGAGTCATACAGTGTATGGTGTTTTCAGATTGGCTTCTTTTATTTAACTTAAGATTCCTTTTTATGACACGATAACTCATTTTTTTTTTCAGTGCTGAATTATATCCCATTGTACGGAATGTGCCACAGTTTGTTTATCCACTCATCCATTTGAAGGGCATCCTAGTTGCTCTCCAGTTTTGGCAATTATGAACAGAACTGTTATAAAAATTTGTGCAGGTTGGGGCGCCTGGGTGGCTCAGTCAGTTAAGCATCCGACTTCGGCTCAGGTCATGATCTCACAGTTTGTGAGTACAGTCCCGCATAAGGCTCTGTGCTGACAGCTCAGAGCCTGCAGCCCACTTCAGATTCTGTGTCTCCCTCTCTCTCTCTGCTCCTCCCCTGCTTGCACCCTATCTCTGTCTCTGTCTCTCTCTCTCAAAAATAAATAAATATTTTTAAGAAAGGTTTTATTTTTAAGTAATCTCTACACCCAACATGGGGCTTGAACTTAACAACCCTGAGATCAAGAGTCGTGTGTTCTACTGACTGAGTCAACCAGGCGTCCCAAGAGTTCTTCGTATTTTTTGGATTCCAGTCCTTTATCTGACATGTGTTTTGCAAAAATTTTCTCCCAGTGTGTGGCTTGTCTTTCCATTCCCTTACTACAATTACTTTTTGTAGAAGAATTATACACACACACATACACACAAACATATATATATGTATATGTTTTGTATATATATGTGTGTGCGTTGTCCAAAGCATAAGTGTAGAGTTCTAAATATAATTAAGTGTCTTTATATATGTACTTAACATAAGTGTATAAGAAGTGTACAGTTTATAAGTGCACTTAATTTTTACAAAGTGCATACCTGCAGGTAACCACACCCAGATCAAGGCAGAATACTGCCAGCCACCCCTAAAACCATCACCATGCCCCCTTCCAGTTACTACCGGAGGCACTCATGACAACTATACTGACCTCTAACAACAGAGATTCAGGCTGCCTGTTTTGAATTCAGCATAAATTGAATTGTACACAATATTGCCTGCCGTGTCTGACTTCACTTACTCAAGAGTCTGTTTACGAGACTCATCCACGTTGTTGTGTATAGCAATCCTTCCTCCATCCTGCTTTTCCTTTTAATTATATATTATATAAGCCATGCAAGTGTTGGGTGTTTGCATATACGTGTGCACACGTGTGTGCATGTGTGTACACGTAGGTGTGTCTGTGTGCGTGTTGTGTTCTGTGTATTGCCTTCCCCTGTTTGTGGCTCTCCATCTGTCTCTGACTCACTGGATTTACCCAACATTTCGAGTTCCTCTGGGTCATGGATTGTTCACCTAAGACAGCACCTTCTGCACTCTGTGCTTTGTAACGAGCACATGCCAGCCCCACATACTTTCCCATTCACCCTCATGTGTCCCTGACACACAAGGAAGAGCTGTGGAGAGAGGGCCAGGGAGGCACAGGAAGCTGAGAATGTGGCCAGAGGTGCCTCACCCTGGGGCTGGGAGAAGGGTGGCGCTCTCCCCTTCCATTTGTCCTTCCACATGGGGGGCCCATGACAGGGAAGCTGGATAGAGGAAGGAGAGGGAATTATAAATCCAGTAGAGGCTTTTTCTAAAAGTTTATTTATTTTCAGAGAGACAGAGACAGAGCGAGTTGGGGAGGGGTAGAGAGAGAAGGAGAGAGAGGATCCCAAGCAGGCTCCATGCTGTCAGTGCAGAGCCTGATATGGGGTTCAAACTCATGAAGCTGTGAGATCATGACCTGACCCGAGACCAAGAGCTGGATGCTTAACTGATCCATCCAGGTGCCCTGCAACTTTTTTGCTTGTGGACTTTTTGAGATTTTTTTTTAATGTTTATTTATTTTTGAGAGAGACACAGAGTGAGAGCAGGGGAGGGGCAGAGAGAGAGACGGAGACACAGAATCTGAAGCAGACTCCAGGCTCTGAGCTGTCAGCACAGAGCCCGATGCGGGGCTTGAATTCACAAACTGTGAGATCCTGACCTGAAGTTGGACGCTTAACCAACTGAGCCACCCAGGTGCCCCTGAGATATTTTTTTATAGGTGTTTGGGACCTGTGGAATATTCTTGTACTGAGTGCTGAGGAATGTCTCCCCAGGGAGGGGTCTGTAATTCAGATGCGAGCTGAGATGCACGAGAAAACTGGGAGCTTAGTGAAGAAAGCCCGCATGAACTGAGGACTGATAGGCACCAGGAGCTTTAGGCACATTGGCTTTGATTCTGTCTTCAACTCTAGGAGACAGGTACTACTTCCCTCCATCTAACACCAAGGAAACCTAGGCGCAGAGAGATTCAGTAATCTGTCCAGATCACACAGCTGGTAAGCAGGAGAGCCAGGATTTGAAAGCAGGTGCAACTGCTTTCACTCCAATCCTTTGCTTGACAGCGGAAAGCTGGGAGAGACCTAGTGCAGGATTTGGGGAGGGATTCAGATATGCACAGGGCTGGCACCTCCCTCTCCGGCACGGTGGGTGGGACAGAGGGGGGAAGAGACCCTGCAGCCAGCACCACTGAGTCAGGGCTGCTGAGCGTGCCTCCATAACACCCACGTCTCCTAGACACTTGAACCAAAGCTCACCAAATCTGTTCGATTTTTGAGACAGTTGTGTGAAATAGGCAGGACTGTGTCATTCTTTTTCTCAGGGAAGAAACCAAGCATCTATAAGCAGCTTGCATTAGGGGGACAGTTCCAGTGCTGCCCCATCTTGTCCACGGTGTGTCTAAGAATTGCCTATTACAGCACTGGATAATGCGGGCAAAGTGGTCTCTAAGTCACCTTGTAAACTTGGGTGTCAGGAGAAGGGTGATCACAAAGAAACTCTGCTGGCCCCTGGTAGGGACCACGAAGCAAACGTAGCAACGTCTACCCCCCAGCCTCTCTTCAGGTTTAACAGAGCCCCTGCCAGAACGTGTGGTATGAATTCCACTCAGCGCATTGTCTCCCATCTTCTTCTCCAAGAGTCCAGTCCTCCACTCCACTCCCTCCAAGATTCCTCACCTGCAACACCACCTTCCCTCTGCAGCTGCCCTGGCTCAGACATCCACAAGCTCTTTTGAATGAGAATCACCCCCAAAGTGTTCCCAGGTTCTCCACAGCCCTGCTCTGCCTGTCTAGCCTGTATTGTCTGCTGTACCTCTCTTGCTCAGTAAGCACTAGGCGAGCCTCCTCCCAATCTCATCTCCCCCAGAGCCCCTGTGTCCCCCAAGCCGCCCCTCACCCACAGAGCCTTCCCTCCTGCAACCTTATAACCTTCCTTGTTAGTTGTTCCTAACTGCTGATAGCTGTGCCCAGCCTGGAGCTGGGAGGGTTTCCACGTTGAGTCTGATGGGGGACCAGAGCGCACTGTGCCTGAGCCTTTCCCCAAAGCCTTGAAGTGCTCCCGTCTCTTTCACAGACTCGACAGGAGGATAGGTATGCCTGGGCCCCTCACAGAAGGAGGGTACAGTCTGGAATCTGAGCCCAGAGCATCAAATCTTGTGCCCTTAGACTTCCGGGACACTGAGTGCGTATGTGTGTGTTAGTTCAAGAGGCTTTACTTTCTCCTACTGAGTGCTTTGTTTTTGTTTTTGTTTTTTTTTTTTTTTACAGTTGAATTAACATTATCATTTATTTTTATTTTGGGGGTGCCTGGGTGGCTCAGTCAGTTGAGCATCCGACTTCAGCTCAGGTCATGATCTCATGGTTCATGAGCTTGAGCCCCACATCAGGCTCTGCACTGATAGTGTGGAGCCTGCTGGAAATTCTCTCTCTCCTCCCCTTCCTCACTCATGCTTTCTCTCTCTCTCAAAGAAACTTAAAACAAGCACAAGAACAACAACAAACAACAACAACAACAAATTATCATCTATGTTTAACTATTTCTATACAAGGCCCCTGACCTTGATCAATGGGGTTAGAGTCCAGATCTTGGGGACAAACATGAAAAACATATAGGAGGGGGACAGATGGAAACCCAATGAGTCTAGATTGAATGTCATATAGCTGTCGGGATCCCCCTGGGCAGGGATGAGTCCGTGGGTGCCCCATATCAATGAAAGGGGTGGAAGCAGATGATAACATGCATTCATCCACTTACACATTTCTTTCAAGGTATCTATGGAATGCCTACCACGTGTCCAGCATAGTGATAGGAACTGGGGATGGAAAAAAGGAGATTTTGTCTTTCAAGTACAGCAATATAATGGGATCTATGAATTGTTAAAACTGAAGCTTACGCAGTGACCTGTCAAGGGTCAAGAATAGAAGCCCCTAAGTCACTGGGATGAAAAGGACAGCCCAGGCAGTATAATCAGTGGTATTATAATGGCGTTGTGTGGTGACAGATGGTGGCTATGCTTGTGGTGAGCACAGCATGATGTACAGAGATGTCGAATCACTATGTTGTACACTGGAAACTAATGGAACACTGTGTGTCAACTACACTTTGAATTAAAAAAAAGAATAAAGAATAAAAAAGAACAGAAATCCTTAAGCCATCCTAGGGAGCCAGGAAAGACTTCCCGGAGGAGGTGACTTCTGAGCTGAACCCCTGGAATGAGTCCTTACACTTTCATGGCACTTTATGGGTTATGGATTGCTTTTACATCCATTATCTCATATCATTTTCATCACAACCTTTTGATCTTACCTTGAAATAAAGTATTATTCCAATTTACACGTGGGAGGGTAGTCAGCTGTGTCCAGGGCTAAGTAGATTGCCCAAAGTCACACTCATTCACACACACACACACACACACACACCCTAAATGGCCAGCTTCCTGCTTCCTGGTTTTGGGCTCTTTCAGTTCAATACCAGGTGGCCTGCCCCCTACACCCCACCCCCCACCTCAGTTTTGTTGAACGCAGCTGAAGACAAGACAGCAATTTTCTGATAATCCCAGGCAGGCTTCCTGGAACTGGTGTGGGGGAGCTAGGGGACACCTCAGAATAGCCCAGGGGCCTTGCCCAGGACTCCACCCCTAGGAAATCCCCTGGTCTGTGGCCCGTCTGACAGCGGGGTTTGACCATCTGCCCTGATGCACTGTGATCCAGGGCCCGTTCAGGGCCGGTTCCTGGAGGCTTGGCCATGTGATGGATGTGAGGCTGTGAGTGGAAGTGGTGTGGAAAGTCTACCAATTGCTGTAGCCTTTGCTTCTGGGGGATTCCACCCTCACCCCCATGGCCCTCTACAGCCATTAAAATATGCTTTCTTTCTTTAAAATTAGGAAGTAATTGACACCTGTCACTTAGAGTAATCAGAGCGCTGTTCCCCTTCTGTCTTCATTTTCCCCCCTTCTCCTCCCCACCTAGGCCCCAGGAGCCACAACCCACATTCATCATTAAAGACTCTGTTAATTCCAATCTCTGGATGAATAAGGAATATTCAAATTATTTTTAATATGTTTTAATTAACTGTTAAGTACATAAGCAACGCGAAAATAATTGTCCCTGTAAAACTTGAAGCTTGGGGTAAAATCCTGTAGAACCAGATGGAACCCTCTCCTTCTCCTGGTGCTCAGGGCTGCCTCCAATGTATGCGGGCCTCAGGAGTGCCATGGGGTTCTCTTGCTCTCACAGATCTTCCCAGCCCTGGCTCTCTTGGGCCAAGGCTGTGCATGAAGGCAGCAGCTGTCCAGGGAATAGATCCAGAAAGGGGGTCCTGCAAGACAGGAAGTGGGTTCAGGACTCCTAGGAAGAGAATTCTGGGGTCTTGAGTTTGAGTGTGGTCTGGAATGAGAACGTGTTAAGCTGAGGATTCCTCGGTCAGAGGGCAGAGTCTGGAGGGGCAGGAGCAGGGCCCCACTCACCCGGCTATAAGGGCAATGCTGTGGTACCCTCTTCCCCATCCCACTAAGAGACACAAGTGCTTACTATGCTTCCCTTTAACTTACCCCCATATGGAATATATATACCCATGGGAACTAAAAGGTGCTATTTTGAAGGTTATTCCCCACCCCCCTCCCATGAATAATATCACACCGTATATATTGTTTGGCAACTTGTTTTTTTCACTTGCTCTGTAGTGAGGATTTTTCCACATAGCTCTACATTTTTAGTTTTAACTGTGGCTTGGTAGCCTGTGGGTAGGATTATATTATAGTTCAAAGATAAATAGTATTTGTTAAGCAGTTCTTTGTGCCATAATATGGAAATTCCTAAAAATCCTTGCATTCTGAAAAATCACACACTAAAAATAACAGGCTAAAAACAATGGGGTTGAGCAGACCTTTAAAATGTATGCATCGAGGTGAGAGAACAAGACCCAAGGCAGTAATGGATGGCTTGGGAGAAAGCCTGGGCAGCTCAGGCACGCAGCTGTCCACCGTGGGCTGCCTCCGGCTAAAGCCACACAAAACCCAGTCCCACTGCCATGCAGGTGACAGGGCAGTGCAGATGGAAGAGAACTCAGAGACAGGTGGGCGCAGGAGGAAGTGCAACCTGCTTCCTGGGATGAGTCTCTCTGGGGACCAAACCCCAGGTGCATGCACACATTTTAAAGTTTCTTAAAATAGAGCTGGCAGGGCCCAAGCCTCCACAGAAGTGAAGCAGAGGGTTTCTCCCTTTCTTTCCGAAGGGTACTGCTCTATCCTGCTATTCCGGTGCTTGGCGCTAGGGAGAATTCCATAGGAACCAAAGCCAACAGCCACAGAGTTTCCCTGTTTACCAGTTGTGGATGAGATCTTTGGTTGCAGACGAAAGGGCAGTATAAAAGTGACTACTACATTTTACATACTCCTAAATATTAGTAAAGAGAGAGAGGGAGAGAAAGAAGGAAGGAAAGGAGGGAGGGAGGGCCAAAGGAAAAGAAGGGAGGAGGGAGGGAGGAGGGAGTTGGGAGGGAAGAGGGAAGACCTGAAGAATCCTATAAGGAAACAGATAGAAAACACCTTCAGTTAAGAGGGCCCACTCACTGGGGCACCTGGGTGGCTCAGTTGGTTAAGCGTCCAACTTCGGCTCAGGTCATGATCTCATGGTTCATGTGTTCGAGTCCCACATTGGGCTCTGTGCTGACAGCTTGGAGCCTGGAGCCTGCTTTAGAGTCTGTGTCTCCCTCTCTCTCTGCCCCTTCTCTGCTCATGCTCTGTCTCTCTCTCAGAAAATAAACATTAAAAAAAAAAAAGAGGGCCCACTTTCCATCACCAGTTTCATTCCCAAATGAGGGTCCACAATGGGCTTCCTTGAAGAAATCATTGCTGGTTTGAGGGGAAATAAAGACTGTGTGTGTGTGTGTGTGTAGAACACTCCTCGAAAGAGTGTCTTTATTTTGGGATTGTCTTACTTTTTGTTTTTATTTTTCTATTTTTAGAGTTTTATTTATTTATTTTGAAAGAGTGTGAGCAGGGGAGAGGCAGAGAGAGGGAGAGAGAATCCCTAGCAGGCTCTAAACAGTCAGTGCAGATCCCAATGCAGGGCTCAAACCCATGATCTAGAGATCATGACCTGGGCCGAAATCAAGAGTTAGATGGTTAACTGACTGAGCCACCCAGGCACCCCACTTTTTGTTTTTAAAATAGTGTTTCTTCGGGAAACAATAGTTGTAACCAACAGTATTTCCATATCTGTGTCTAACCAGCTACATATTCTTATTTGGCAAAATACAAAGTCATCACCTTTTTATTGGTCCTCAGATTTTGGTCGTGATGTTTTGCTGATCAGGAGCAAAAGCCTCGAAACCACTTAGGCCATCTCTGACCTCCAAGTAAAATCGTCCCTAAACCACCCTGGAAAAAATGGTAGAAGATGTTTTCCTCTGATCCTAGGTTCCTTGCAGCGTGCCAGAGGAGAACTCTTACACTTCAGTGTTCTGGCCTCAAGGTAACGTTTATGTAACATGGTCCCCCTAAGTAGTTCTGTTTGCTCCAGGAAGAAGGGTTACTTTAAATCTTGTTTGAATTTCATGCATTGGAAGTTTCCTTCAAGCATAACTTCTTACTTTTCATAATGTAAATGGGGAAGATCTGGAGGCTAGAGGCCCAAACAGTAAACTGAACCCCTAGAGCCCCCTCACATCCCCTTGATCACTAGACCACCCTCTGAGTGTCTCTTATGGTCTCCTGGAATTGGCACGGTGGTCCCTTGACCTGCATGGAGGCAAGGCCAGGGCAGAGGCTGGAACAGAGTCTTAGGGAAACTGTGCTCTTGAACTTAACATGCTGTCCCTAAGCATAGGACCAAAGGTGCGTACCCAGATTTCTCTCTGCTTAAACGAAATCAAAATCAAGCCAGGGGTTTTCCCCAGTGTCTGTAGACCAGGGTACTGCCCTGCCATCACCTCCAGGCCTGGCCTACCCCTTCCAGTAGTCCTTTGTCATGAATCCTGTTCTTTCTTTTTTTAAATTTATTATTGAGATAGTGCAAGTGGGGGAGGGACGGGGGGAGGTTCAGACAATCTGAAGTGGCATCTGTGCTGACAGCAGCAAGCCTGATGTGGGGCTTGAACTCATGAACCTTGAAATCATGACCTGAGCTGAAGTTGGATGCTCAACTGACTGAGACACCCAGGTGCCCCATGAGTCCTGTTCTTGAAGGCTCCTGGGCTTATGCTGGCAGGGGTGGTCTGATCAGTCACCCCACTCTGGGTTTTGGGGTACTTACCTGTAGGTGGAGGAGAGTGCCTGCATGATCTCTAAGTCTGTTCCAGCTTTTCCTTCCCACTGCCCTCCTGCCCCCTAACCACAGGGGCCCTCCCACCACCAAACCAAAAAGAGCTACTTAAGGACAGGTTCTGTCAAGAGCACAGGACTTTTCAAAGTCAGTTACAAAGTCCCATGCACAGAGACAAAGAGAGGGAGAGAGAGAGAGAGAGAGAGAGAGACTTCAAAATATTTATTTATTTAGTTTAAAAGCAAAGTGCAAAACAATGGTATGTTGCCATTTGTGATAAAGGGAGTGTACAAAAGAATCTTTGTATGTATTAAAATGCATATGCAGAAAATAGCTTTGGAATGGTATATAAGAAATAGACTTACCTTGCAACCTGCAGGGAAGGGGGTGGTGCTGGAGACAGGGATGGGAGGGGGGCTTTTCACTGCATGCAGTTTTGTAACACGAATTTTGAACTAATCAAACTTTTGAAATAAACTTACAAAGAACATCCTGGCTCAGCCGTTTAGTAACTATTGGTCTTTCGGCAAATGACCTAACTTCCAGTTTTAGTTCCCTATCTAGAAAATGAAGATAGTCACCCCCATCATGTTATGAGCGAGAATTAAATGGGAAAATGAGACATAAAGAGCTGAACCCAGTGTCTGGCGCGTCACAAGGCTTCCCTAAGCAGTAACTGATTCCTTGTGAGATAGGGGATTTCAGCTCCGAGTCTCCAGGGAGCTCACAGACAAGCTGGGAGAGGACAATCTCAGCATGGAGCCGTTAACCTCTGTGCAGGGCACGAGTGTTTACAAGGACATGTCTCCCACGTCACTGCATTTCCTCCTTACCCAGGCTGGTGGTGGGCAGGGATGGCACCGGAGACGGGGGCAGACTTGTTGAAGGTCACACCTTGGGATGGCAGGGCAGGATCTAGGAATCAGGTCTTACAACCTTCTGTCCTGACTTCTTTGGGTCGTATTTCCCTTGAGTTCAGGCCATTCTGTATTGGTTGCAGAATTGGGGTCAGGTTAGGAGAGAGGCCTGGAATGTTCTGCTCCTTGCCCTGTCCCTCCCGTGCGTGTGGGCAGGACTGGTTGGCAGGTGTCTGACTTGAGGCTGGTGGACAGCAGCCCAGGACCAGGCTGAGGAACAACTCGGTGTGGCTTCATTGCTTAAAATCAGCCCAGGGACACCCTCTCTGGCTTCCTGTCCCCTATTGTCATTTGCATGTCCTTCATGGGGCCCGTCCTAATTCCTATTTCCACTCTGGGTGGAATCAACTCTGGGAGCTACACAGGTAGTTTCCTCAACATTAAAGGAAGAGTGTTGAGTTAATCAGAATATTTGAATCCTAGGATGCGAGGCTGCAAGGGCATGAGAAGCATCCAGCCACTAGGTCCCCAGTATTACAGAGAAAGAAGTGGGGGTCTCAAGGATGAGTGTGATATGATCAGGGTCACACATCACTTAGTACAATGCCGAGACTTGAACCCAGATCTTCTGACTCTAGAACAAGTGGCAGTAGAGGTTCTCAAGCTTCTTTGCTGCAGAAATCAGTGCCAGAATATTTTATGAGGGTTCAGCTGTGTCCCTGCAGAGGTATGAGGGGGCTGGGATAAACAAGCATGTACTGGTACTAACTTGCCAGGCAGGGTGCTAAGTACAAGCCCTTAAACCTCACTACAGTTTAGAGAGGTAAACACTGCTCTCTCCATTGCAGAGATGAGAAAACTGAGATTTAGAGACCTTAAGTCAGCTTCCCAGGGCCTCATACCTAGGAAGTGGTAAAACCAGGATTCAAGCCCACATCCACCTGCTCTGAAGCATATCATGCTTTCCATTACAATAAAGCTTGAAGATAAAGCTTGCAGGTAGAAACAGGGCCTGGAGAGGCACCTGGGTGGCTCAGTTGGTTAAGCGTCTGACTCTTGATTTCAGGGCAGGTCATAATCTTGCATTCGTGGGTTGAAGTCCCAAGTCAGGCTGTGCACTGACAGGGCGGAGCCTGCTTGGGATTCTCTCTCTTCCTCTCTCTTTGCCCCTCCCTTGCTCTCTCTCTCCTCCTCTCTCTGCCCCTCCCCCCACTCTCTCTCTCAAAATAAATAAATAAATAAACTTAAAAAAAAAAGAAACAGGGCATGGAGTTTTCCATTAAAGTCCACTCACAGGCTTTGCAAATGAGATCAGAGTGTGGTTATTGCATTAGAGCTGGTAGATTTTTTTTTTTTTTTTTTTTTTTTTTTTTGTGCCTGACCAAGGCACGGCAAGTGGGTCTCTGAAAGCCCGGGGACTGCCGGCGAAATCCCCTTCGAAGGTGGAGGTTTGGGGTTCCTGGATTGATGAAAAGTGAAATGAAGAACTGGTTCTCAGACTTGAATGTGAGCTAGCATTAGCTAGGATGCTCTAAGGACCATGCACACTTGTCACCGTCAGTTCTTCTTCAGCTGGTGGCCATGCTCTGTGAGCTCTGCTCTCCTGGTTACAGAAGACTGGCCAGTGGCTTGGTGCCCAAGCCAGTGGCCTGGCTCCTTCTGGGTGGCTTGGCAAAAAGACTCTGTGTCATAGGGGTCTTCTGTATGGAATGGTGACAGCATGACCCAGGTGGTTCCTTTCTCTTGGAAATTGTGAGTACGAGGAGAAGCGAGTATCTGGGAGCTGTGTCCTGAGCAATGATGAACCAGCTGTGAGTACCCAGGAGGCTGATGAGGTGCCTCTCAGCACAGTTGCCAGGTTTCTTCTGAGGATTCTTCTTCCTCATAAATCCTCATGTAACCCAAGTCTCCCAATATCCTTCAGCCTTCAAGGAGCACCCTTCCCTTTTGTAACACCAGCTGGAGTCCCCTCTTCCCTGTAGGTGCAGGGAGTCCTGGTGTTTCTGAGAAGCCTCAGGAATGTTTACATTTTTCATAAACCCCACCCCAGGGGTCTCTTGATGGCTTGGCCAGTTGCCTCAAGTCTCTCAGCACACATCTTGCTATGATGAAGCAAGAGGAAGGTAAGAAATTGAGGACATCCACGAGGGAGTGAGCCTAGTGATTGGCCAGGGACTCCAGGGCAGGTGAGGAAAGAGGAGTGAGGTCAGTGAAAAGGAGGTAAGGTCAATGGATAGGAGGATCTGGTGGGATCTAGTGTTATTGGAACTGAGCTTCTAGAGGGAGTAAGCTGGAAAGATAGGATCTAGGATTAGAGTGGAAGGCAAGAAATGGAAATTATGGTGGGATGGAAATCATTGGTAATAACTTTAGTATGTGTCTGGGATAGGGTAGAGGACAGGGTCAGTAGAAAAGAGGTGTTCAGGGCACTTGGGTGTCTCAGTCAGTTAAGCATCTGACTCTTGATCTCAGCTCAGGTCTTGATCTCATGGCTGTGAGTTCAAGCCCTGCGCTGGGTTCCACGCTGGGCATGAAACCTACTTAAGAAAAAGAAAAGAAAAGAAGAGAAAAGAAGAGAAGTGTTCAAGGAACCATGTTTACTGCATATTAAAATCCTCCAGACTTAAGAGATAGGAATAATGACTACAGAGAGTGACAGTGCGCTAGGATCTCTGTGGAGATCTCATGGAGAAATAACAGAGCCAGTCGGACAGGTAGGTGTTAGTACATGTCCCTGGGATGACCTTCTCTTTCCTGAATTCTGATTTTAAGACAGATTGTTAGAAAAGGCATGCACTTGCTGTGAGTTTGCCTCCTGGATGATATAAGGTGACAATCTCTTTAATAGTTCATCCTGATACCTGTCAGCTTTGCTCTTATGAGCTTGGGCTTCTTCCTGGGGCAAGGTTTTTTTTTTTTGTTTGTTTGTTTTTTTTTTGTTGTTGTTGTTTTTGTTTTTTGGACTGCTGTAGGAAGAAAGAAGAGCTTGTTAAATAAAAATTGTCATCAATTTAATGTATGCTATGAGTGACGAAAGCACCCCCATTTCTAACATGGACTTTTGATCTTGAATTGATGCATAAGAACAGGGCCTGGAGTAAGAAAGCTTCTCCTGATGCCAACATTCTGCTTAGTCTTTTCTTCACTGCCCTGGGGTGTTGGGACCTGGGACACAGTAAGATGCTCCCATGAAGTGGGACAAGGGCGATTGTGGAAGGGCAGTGCAGGCAGATCCAGATGAGAATGAGCACATACATGGAAGTGGAAGGTCAGGAAATTGGGTCCTTCAAATCATTCAGGCTCATATATCTTTTGGGAATTCTTCCTGCAGCCCACTAAGAAGACCACTGGTCTATTTCACACTGGTCCTCTGCATCTGTTTTTATATCTGTACAATCAAGAGACTCAGGGATCCCTGAATTACATTCCAAGCTTTAAACATTTAACTCCAACCATCAGGCCAGGCTACCGGGTGTTTTGTGTATTTTCTGAGGCTGCTCCTGTCTCCTAGAGAAATGTCGAATAGTTGGGGCCAGTCCTGCTACTCCTCAGTGAACTAGGCTCCCACTGCCTCCCTCACTAGTAGCAGGTTGTTGGTTCTGTGTTTCTCTCTTTTCTTGCCACACCACTGAATGGCTCTGCCAGCTCCTAGCTGGGTCATCTTGGGCAAGTTCACTAAATTTCTGGGAGCCTCAGGTAACAATGTGCCTTCAATCACATTCCCACTGCACAGACTACAATCCAGCATTAAAAGAAGCATAAACTAGGAGCACCTGGGTGGCTCAGTCAGTTGAGTGTCTGACTCTTGATTTTGGCTCAGGTCATGATCCCATGGTCGTGAGATAGAGCTCCATGTCTGGTTCTGCATTGAGTGTGGAGCCAGCTTAAGGTTCTCTCTCTCTCTCCCCCGCCCTCAGGCCCTCTCCCCTGTTCCTGTGTGAGCTCGCTCTCAAATAAATAAATAAATAAATAAATAAATAAAATAAAACAACCCTGAACTATTAAAGGAGGTGGTTTGGAGGATGGTATTATAGGAACTATGTCTTTTATTTCTGCCGTGCTTGAGTTTTTGCTATGGGAATGTATACTGCTTTTGTGTATGTGCTAACACCTGTATTAGCATGTATATTTATTTTTGTATTATTAATGTTATGTTTCAGTTTTTGACTTGAATGGCGCCAACTCAGTGTTGAAACAGCCTCATAATCAGCTAAGAAGCTTTAGCCATTATGTATTTCTGATGTTTTTTTTTTTTTCTTTTTTACGTGGAAGAATTGGTTCTTATTTAGTAAATGAAGTCAGAGCATAAAAAGGAGTCAGGATCAGTAAGGGGGCTGGGTGTCCCCCCTGCACAAAAAGGGCATCTCCTCCACCACACTGCTGCCCCTGACTTGTGGGTAGGTTGTGAGGGAGGGGAAGAACAATCGAGTCTTCGAGGCAGCCTGGTGGAGGCATCAGTGGGGCCTGGGCCAGGAAGCCAGAGGCAAGGGCAAGGCCCCTAAGACAGGAGCGGCTTAGCTGAACTCAGCACTTGTTTGGGGGAAGTGGGTGGTTTGAGCTTTACTTTCAGTTTTCAATCAAAGTCATTTTAGGATGAAACCCATTTAACGGTCCGATCTCTCAGCCAGATTTCTCAGCAAACCTGTGCTCCACCCTAGCCCAGGCTGCTCGACTTGAGATGAAGGATGGGCTGGGGAAGGTGAGCAGTGGGAGCAAGGCTGTTTGCAAGGCGGTGTCCTGGACCCTGCGTATCAGCAGACTGTCACCGTAGGGGCCCTCAGTACCAATTCTATCACCACATTTGGATGATGGTGGCAAGTCATTCCACCTCTCTATGCCACAAATGGGCATCTAGAAAGGATCTCTGGACCATCCTTCAGTACCCAGTGTGTCCCAGGCTGGCACTGTGTCTTCAGAGATGAATAAAACCCAACCCTTGCTCCCCAGTTTGCTCACAGGGTAGAGAGAAGGAGAAGGAAACAAAGAGGTACAGCGTGAGGAGAGCTGCCATTTGTGGGAGCCCAGTCTGTGCCAGGGGCTTTACTTATGTTATTTCCATAGTTCTTAGTATGGCTCCAAGACAATGTTTCTTGACGTTTGAGCCATGAACCATCGAACACCTATGCAGATTCCTAGGACACCAACTCCCCCCCCCCACCGCCCCTCCAGCCACTGGGCCAGACTTATGAGGGTTGGGTTGGGGTAGGCATCTTCACCTTTGACAAACATCTTGAATGACTCTCCGGTCCTCCAAAAACCAAGATCTCTCACCCTAGGCAGTAGATATTCTACCTTAGTGGGTTTTACCAATAAGAACCTAAGCTCAAAATAATTAAATTCCTCTGAATCAGCCAAGGTGCATGTTGGAGAGACTCGATTCAAACCCAGAGCGAGGGTGACCAGCATCCCACTGTGCCTGGGAAAATTCTGCTTCATGCCTGTTGCCCCACATAATTAACAGCAGCTCTTTTCACTCTCAAAAGCATCCTACATTGGATAATAAATTACACTGCTACCCTATTGGGAGCCCCTGGCCATTACTCTGTCCCATGCTACTGCCTCTTCAAAAAGGTCAGCTAATGTGGTTATGGGAACAAGCAGAAGGTGGAGGGGGATAACCTGGCTGGTGAGGCAGAGTGGAGGTGGAGGGAGAAGAAAGTCAGGGAAGACATCCCAACAGTGATCCCCAAATCCTCTCTCTGCCTTTAGGACAGTGGAACAAACGGTGGGGATTTTAAAAAAGGAAAGTGGTAAACAACCAATTTCCACCTCCACTGAAAGCTGCAACCTCTGTAGCAATTATAAAACAACCAAAACAACTTATGGACTGCTCACTGGTGCCCAGCACCATTCCAGCCACTTTGCATGTATCGCGTAGAAGGGCCTAGAGCCTGAGGAGCAGCCAGAAGCATTACTCTGGGAGACTTGGGATCATGGTGCACTGTTGACCAAGGACCCAGGAGTCCAGACATCCAGCTTAGACACAAAGCAGTTTCTGATGTAGCCTCTATAAACTGTGACCTTCCTGGAGGATGAAAAAGTCAATGTCAAGATTCTGAGCCTAATATTCAGTGAAAAGGAGCTCATTTTTCCTTTTCCAGGGACCTTTAAGAATAGAGCTGCCTGCACATCTTGACTAGTTTAGATACAGTCCTGCCAGGAAGCAGGAGAATGGAAGGAGATGACCTCTGAGGTCCCTTGGAGCCTAAGGGGTCTGTGATCATTACAACCACATGTCAGGACCCGGAGACGTTCTGGTTTCCTGCTCCTTCACCTGGGGCCTTGGGCTGAAGGACCCCTTTGCCTGTGTATTTAGTAGGTCATGCCCTTTCTCTTGGGCACCCAGCCTCCTCTTTAGTGAAGGTTTCACTGTCCCCCCACCAGCAGGTCCCTCTGCTCTGCCTTTACCTGGATCTCCCTCACACTCTATCTGTAGAAGGAGCTAGAGCGTGGGTTCAGGACATGGGTCCCCCTTCTTTTTCTCTGCTTCATCTCCAACACACATCTGGATTTTCCAAGCCAAGCCTAGGTCTTTCCTGGTACCAAACTCTTTCAGTGACACGGAACAGGAATGCCCTCGCTTAAAGGAGAGCCAAGACACTCTCCATACCTACCCTTGCAGACTTGTATTCTCTCTGGGTGGCAGAACCGGTGGCCACAGCATTCGAGGCCGTGGTCGGATGTGCCCAAACTGGCCAGATGTGTGGCCCCAGCCAAGTGCAGATCTTCTCTGCATGTGCTTTTTAACCCAGAAGACCAATGAAGGCCATACCCTGAAGACACTAGGCCTACACATACATTTCTTATTTAGATCATCCTGAATTGGGCAGCTGGAGGAAGGGATTGGCCTACGGCCCAGCCAAACAGAGGTTCCTTGGAGCCAGCTGCTTGGCTGGAGCAAAATTGACAGCTCAACAGATGGGAAGAAAGCCTGGTTAGGGGGATTCCGGGGAGAGGGTAAGGGAGTGAGGGAGAGAGGGAAGGAGTGTGGAGCAGAGAGGATGAAAATGAGGAAGAGAAGAGAGAGGGAGGGGGTGGATGTAGGGGGAAGGGAAGATTTAGGGTGGAGGCTTCATCTTGGGGCTGTAGGCAATTGAAGGGGTGGGGGCGGAGGGAGGGTTAGGGATGGAGGGAGCAGTGAACTATGGTTTAGGCATATTGTACTCTTACAGTAGAATCTCAGTGTCTCCCGAACTCAGCTTTGGGGGACTCTGGACACAGGCTCTACGGTGAGATGGGGGGGATGTTGGGGAGAAGAGAGAAAGAATGTTAGAATAACTCACAGGTGCGTGCATTCAGCTCAGCTCACACTTTTTATGCACGTCTATTTTATGTGCCAAGCTCCATAAGAGGCTTGAATGAGACGCTGTTTCTGGAAGCCCTCTGGGGAGCACCTGCAGTGTGCCCCGTGGGCAGGTGTGGGCTCACACGAGGCATGGGCTCAGGGTACCGACAGTCCTCCCAGAAAAAGAGGAAAATGAGCTAGAGGATCCAGGAGTAGAAAGGTCAGCTTGTGGGGTGGCTCCTGAAACCAGCCAGACCACAGCTTCCTTCTCACATGCCAGCAGGTCCCTGAAGAGCAGTTCTCTCCCTTGTCCCGGGAACAGGGCGGGAGCAGAGAGGGTCACTGGCTCCGTGGGACAGGGAACTTCAAATCACATGAAATTGAACGAAGATTTTTTGCCTCAATTTTTTTGAGCTTTTCTTTTTTCTCTTCTTCTTATTTTGTTTTTTTTGTTAGCTTGCTTTTGGTTTTGAACAGAAGACTTCTCAAAGCCTTTAATATGTAAATGTCAAAGACTTGGGCAGTTTGAGCTTTTTCAGGCTGCAGTATATCTTGTGGCTTACTGTGAGTTCTTCTGCCATGGTGGTGGAGAGAACTTTCCTCTGTTGAAGTAGAAAAAAAGCTCTGGATGGGGACCCTGATCTCCTGGGAGGTCTGAACCTCTCCTCTGCCATTTCACCTGTCCCCAAAAGCTCTTTGAAAACCCTTCAACTAGATTAAAGCTTTGATGAACTTGCCTTTGTTCTCAGTGATTTGACCTTGGGTGAACTGCTCCAATTCTTTATGGCCCTTCCATTTTCTCCTCATTGAATTGGGATAATGGACCTCAATTCGTCCCTGTCTTTAGGGGCAATCTGTCCCCAAAGCATTTCTGTGTTGCATTATTAGCATCCACTTCCCCCCGAATTGTTCTGTATCATTTCCTCTATAGGTTCTGGCCTCAGCTAGGTTGAAGCTCCCTGAGGGCAGAGGTCCTTCTTACCATAGGTTCTATGTCTCCCCCCCACCCCCAACAGTGCGACAAGATGGAACAGCATGCCATCCCAAACTGGGGGATGGGATTTGCTTCCCCCACTCTGCCCCTTAAGCTCCCAGAGGCTTATTCCTTTTATGAAAAAATGGGGTTAAATGAGCTGAGGGAAAGTTATCTATAAACTGATTCCACGCACTCCTAGTTATTTTTATTCAACATTTAGCCAACCCATGCTGACTGTGTTAGAGGCACTGTGCAAGATGTTGAAGATCCAGAGAAAAGCTGTTGGTTTCCCTGCCTCCTCTTGGTTGGGTGGTAAGTTGATAAGGTGGTGGTGGTGGAAAATCATGCTTACAAAGCTTATGAAAACATCAGCATTGTGAATAGGGAAATAGGTATATTTAAAATGCAGGAGTAATGGGTGCTATTTCATGAGCTCTGGCCCCCAAGCCATCTCCTCCTCTTAGCGGCAGCCATCCCCATGATCAAGAGCAAGCACGTGGGACACTTTCTTTTTTACTGTAAAAGGAGAATTGGAAAGAAGTATTTTTTCATGCTCAGGTGACCTGGAAGTTGGGGATGTTGGGGGGAAGGGGAGGGGAAAGAGGGGGATGAATGGAGGTGGGAGAGGCTGGCAGCAGAGCAGACAGACCCTGGCACAGATGTCTGACCGAAACAAGGGAATGTTGTGAAGCAGCGGGTCCCTCGTGGTTCCATCCTGGCCCCCTTAAGGACCACCCTGGGAAGTCCTCTCGAAAACCCATCCATCATGGACAACAGTCTGCTTTCTTTCCCCCCTGCTTCAATATCCATAGCACAAAAATGTGCTTCACTAATGGAAACCTTGTGCTGACCTCTCAGAGGATTGTGGCAGTGAACAGCAGAAGAGGAAGCCGGCGTGTGTGAAAGAACACACAGAAACAGGCCAGAGCTCCCACATATGTGCGTGCATGCACACACTGCACCCCCCCCCCCCCGGCATGGACACAGAGACAGGGACAGGGAAAACCTTGCTTGCACTGCATACTGTGACAGTGATGGCGAAGAGGCAAGGCTAATGTAGGACTTGCCTTCCAGCTCCCCAGATCACCAGGCAGGATCAGCGACGCCTTATTCTGTGTTTCTCAATGATTCAGAGGCTGCTTAGTATGTCTGGCTGGGGTTTTCGCTGGCTCTCATACCCTGTTGGAGGGGGGAAAAAAAAGAAAGAAAGAAAAAGATCAAATTTCAGTTCCCCTCAATTGCCCTGGGTTTGTGCAACCAACTAACGGTCATTGTGAGACTGTCATCGTGAGACTGTCTATCTAAGTCCTCAAGGGGGCCTGCCCATCGTGAAGGACAGCCCACTCATCGAAACTCCCCAGTCTACCGCTCTGACCACTGCATTCACCCACGGGGCTGTCTGAAGGAAGAGACAGTCAATAAATACTTCCATGCATGTGAATAAACACCAAGTGTGGGTATGGAATGAGTCCTGACCCAAGTTTTAGGAGACTTGAGCTCTAGTCCTGGATCTGTAAGAACTGGCTGTGTGATCTTAGTCAGGTCTCTGACCCTCTCTGAGGTTAGAGCAGACTACTGAACATGGTGTAGGGCAGACAAGCCAGTCTCTGGGGCTCTCCATTTCTGACCTTCAATGGGAATCCTGTCCACTGGCGGTTATCTGCATAAATGAAGAGTTGCAGAGGCATGGATAATGCAAAACAGTGGTGACCTAACTTTAATTTTTTTAAAATTTTATTTTCTGTTTGCCTCTGGAATGTAACTGGAGCACACATTCAGACACAAACTTCCTCTCTTGGCCTGCTCCCCCCTCTTTGCTCCTCTGTTTAGCCCTCCTGGCCAGGGGTGGGGGTGGAAGAATGTACTGCTGATGGGGGTGGGCAGTGGTGGATGCGGTGGATGTAGGAGAGGGAGGTTTCTGCTTGGGGGCAGGAGGCTGTGGGGGAGGGGTGCTCCAGGCACTGGAGAATTGATCAGCTATAAGATCATTCTAATCCCTTCCCCTATTCAAAAAGGTAAGAGATTGTGAATAGAACATTCCTCACATGAGATACCGTATATACTTGCCTAAGAGAAGCCCCGGGGAAAACAGGAGTGTGTGTTTAAATGATGGAAAATAATCAGAGAAGTCCCTCTTGTCAATGACATACTTTAGCCTTAGTTTCCAGCCAAGGTGTGGCCCCTGCGAAACCGGATTGCTAGGGCAGTAGTCACAGACTGGAGAGGAAGACAAGACTTTAATGGGAATATCAATGTGCTGTTGCTGCCATTTTTATTTCACCAGGGCTTGGCAATAGAGGACACGTTTCTTTTGCAGAAGCATCTTCTATGTGAGCATATACGGTAACTGAAGCATTCCAGAGGCCAGCTGCCAGCCAATCAGGAGTTGGGGCCTTTCTGAATATTTTTTTTCTTTAAGGAAAAGTTTTGGGTCCTCTAAGGAGCAGCAAATCAACTGCAGTCTACTGAGTTGTCATCCCCTCCCCCCCTCCCCCCTGCTGTCGTGTGTGTGTGTGTGTGTGTGTGTGTGTGTGTGTGTGTGTGTGTCTCCCCCACTGATGCCCTCCCTACGGGCCTGGACAAGTGGCAGGGTGGTGGGAAGTGTAAGCAGTATAAGCAGCTTGATTCAGGAAGGGAAAGGCAGCAGCTGTTACCCCAAGAGAAGGTGGGGGGGCAGCTGTAAGCTGGGAGGGGCCTGATGACAAGGTTGCCACCAGCTGCAGGGTGGACAAGGAAAGGAAGACTGGGTGCCATGGGCTGGGGGGGCTGGCCAGCCTCAGGTCTCCCTCCTGCTCTCCAAATCCGGGTCCTGACTCTCCTACCCTCCCTCCTTATCAGGCTTGACTCAACTCTGCACCTCTGCCTGGGCTCTGTGGCTCTGACCTGTGCTCCACTTCCAGGCTTGGTTCTCTATTTTCTCTCTAAAGCTTCTAATGGCCTTGTCTCACCACTTCCAGTTGCCCTCCTGTTTCTTCTTCACTTCTCCTTCACTTAGTTCTCCTTTTGTTTGAGGTCAGACAGGCCCCAAAGGCAGTGAGGCAACTGGCTGCAGCCTGGAAACATGGCACATGTCTTGGTCTGAGCACCTGAAATACTGGGCTCCCTTAAGTGTTTCGTTAAGGTGGACTCTCACCCAGAGGAGCAGTAAAATTAGCAGCTCCCTACTTGGGCACACTCACCGTTCAGTGAACACCTGCCATGCACTAGGATCTGGGACCATAGAGGGGAGAATGTTGGAGCCCTAATCTAAGCTACCGCCTGGACTCCTGCCCTGAAAGTGGTCGGTCCTTTGACCAGCAGCAGCAGCAGCAGCATAATTAGGATCTTCTTAGAAATGCAAATTCTCAGGTCCCACCCCAGGCCAGCTGCACCAGCAACTCCGGGAACAGTGCCCAGAGACCTGTGTCCACCTCTTCTCCCCGGAATCATGATGCTCACCACCATTTAAGAAGCACTGCCCTAGACTGTGGTCTCCCGAGATCTTCCTTGCTTGGGGACAGGGTCTGGGCCACACAAACACTTGAGGTCAATTTTCTCGCTCCAAGATTCCTCTTTCAATGGCTTTACCACGGAAGGAAGTTGAATATTTATCCACAGCAGGCCTGGGTGTAACTCCCATTTTTAGATGCAGTGACCTCAGCCCTTCACCCTTTGCCTGGCCTTTTGAGAATGAGGATGGCTAACTGCAGCTCATTTTACTCCCTGTTCCTTCTTTCCCTCGATGATTTTAGGCTTTTCCTGTGGCAAAAGTTTTCAGAGTGTTTTTCAGATGTGGCATTTTTAAGGATTTCAAGTCTAGGAAGGCATATCATTTGGAAGAGAGTTTCTATAACATAGAAGAACAGGAAATACAGCAGGAGAGAATTAGGTTAGATGATCGATCACTGGGTACCATGGTAGCATTGATCTGGATTTTTTTGAGGCAGAGAGTCTCAATTTTAAACTCAACACCCTAAAATTCACACAGGTACAGTTATACTTGTGAGATGACTTTTGTTTAATTTTCATTTGATTATTAGGAAAGGGATTACTATATAGTTGGAAGATAAATTAATGCATTACGGAGGGAACATATCTTCAAGAACTGGGGAAGATGTCTCATGGTGAGATCCTGTGTGGTTCACAACCTGCATGATATGGAAGCATAGAATATTTGGTAATGGGCCTTTTTGGGCAAAGAGTCTAAGGATGGGGCTAGAGATTTAGGGGGCTTAGGTGTTTTAGGTCTGACTCTTCTCACTGATGTATGATGTAGGCAAGTCTCTTAACTTTTCTGTGATTCAATTTTTCAGTTTCAACATAGAGGTAAAAACACCTTTCTTAAGCCTTCAAATTTGTTTTCTTTAGATATTTTTTTTAACTTTTCATTTTGAGATTGTTAGGAGACAATGGATCTTTTCCATGGATCTGTCTTATTTCTGCACATTTTGTAAAGAAAAGCATGTACAGCCTTTTGTTCTGGACTATTGTTTTAAGAATATTTGTATAGGAACAGCCTCAGATGTTAGAGAGACTGTCTCTCTTTGGTGAATAGGGTTTATTTATTCTGCAATAAAATAAAGATAATGTCTTTGTCCAGGACAAAATTTGGGTAGGTTTGCTTACAGCCTCTTATAAGAGCTTGTAATTTCTTAAGTCTGTGATACAAACTCACTGCCCATGTAACATCTTTCTACAACTACCTGTGTTACCTCTCTGGGACTTGGGAGGATGGGTGGAATCAGTGTGATCATGAAGCTTATGTTACTTGGGTTGCCATGAGTAATAAAGTCCTTCGTGTCTGACCCAGGGATATCATGTCTTCTTCCAGCATCAGTGAAAATGTAGTAGCTTAAGTTGTTAGTTTACAAGCAGGGTAAAATCTTAGATCCTTCCAGTTCTTGACAAATAACTTCAGACTTGCAGAAACAATACAATGCATTCTCATTTATCCTTCACTCAGCTTTCCCATGTGTTAACTTACATAACCACAGCACAGTGATCAAAGCCAGGAAATTAACATACTATTAACTAATATTATTAATTAATCTAGATCTTATTTAAATTACATCAGTTATGCTACCAATGTCCCCTTTCTGGACCAGAATCTAATCCTGAGTGACACAGTGCAGTTGGTTGTCATGGTTCTTCTACTATCCCTTAATCTAGGTTGATTCCACAGATTTTCTTTGTCTTTCATGACCCTGACACTTTGAAGAGTATTAGCTAATTTTTTGTAGAAAGACCCTCAATTTGATTTGACTGATGTTTCCACATGATTAGTGCATTTAATGGGGGCAGGGGGGAAGAAGAGGACCACAGCGATGATATTGTGCTTTTCTCAATGTGTCATATTAGGAAGCCCGTGATGTCAATATGTTTCGTTAGTGATAATGTGACTTTTATTGTGGTGTCTTCCAGGAGTCATCTTTATAAAGTTACTGACTTTTTCTTTGTAATGAATAAATATTTTGTGGTGAGATACTTTGAGACTATGCAAATACTGTTTCTCATCATAACTTTGCCAACTAATTTTGGAGACATTAGTTTAACAATTCTATTTAAATGTACAACTTAGCAAGTGGGACAACAAGGGAAGACCACAGAAGCCAGAAATGAGAATAACCTAGAATCCAGGAGAATGAGCAAGTATTAGTACTTGCACTTGCCACTAGTGATCTAGCATAGTTTTTAATGAGCCATACACTGATGACAGAAGACAAAACATAGGGTCCATTCAAGGTGAGTCCAAACTGGAGATCCACTCAGAAACCAGGGCATCCTTAAAGGTTCATTTTAAGTGGGCAAACCAAAAAACCCCAACTCACCTCTTAGAAGAAAATAGTAGGACGTCTGCCTTGGTACTGCACAAAAGAGAATAAAGGAAAAACTCTGACCTGATAATCTGTAATTGCATGCTCATTCCCTCATATATTTTGATCTGACATTAAAAAAACTTTCAGCTAAAACTTTAGTTAAAAGTGGCCCTAGAATGAGAGTTTCCCTAAGTACCTGGAAGACACTCTCCAAAGAAATACACATTAAATCTTAGCCTCAAAAAATTCCCTCTTAAAAATGAATATGAGCACACAATTAAACAGATTTTTTTTAAACAAAACAATCAGAAAACCATGAACTGAAAACAAAAAGATTCAGACACATAAAATCTACAACTATTTTAATGATGAGATACTTACATAAGTTAATTTCTATACTTAAAAATAATAAAGAAGGTATTTAGAATATGATTGGAGAAAACAGTGCCTACCAGCATTGACCAGACACATTAAAAAAAAAAAATCAAATAGAATTTGTAAAAAAAAAAAAAAAGGAAAAATGATTGAAATGAAAATTCAATGGGTAGATTAAACAGTAGGTTAGAACTAAGGAGAGAGTTGGTAAATTGGAAGATATACCTAAGGAAATCACACAGAATGTAATAAGGAGAGACAAAGATGGAAAATATGAGATAGACGTGAAAGCAGAGTAAAAAGTTTCAATATGTTTTAATTCAAGTTACCAATGGAAAGGGAAGAAAGAGAAGGAGGAAAAATGAATATTGGAAGAGATAATGACTGAGAATTTTCCTTAATTGGTGAATGACAATGGCTCTTCAGAGCCCAGAAGTCCCATAAATCCCAAGCAGGATAAATCCTGTCATATTCATAGTAAAATTACAAAATACTACAGACAAAGAGAAGATGTTAATAGCTAGAAGGAAAGGATTGTTAATAGCTACAGAATGACTTTTTAGCAGAAATAAAGGAAGCTAAGAAAGCCTCTATGTGATGAAAGAAAATTGCTCTCAATCTAGATATATATATACTTAGCAAAACAATCTTTCAGAAATGGATAAAATAAAGGTAGTTTCAACAAATAAAAACTAGCTGAGTTTACTACACATAGATGCTCACTAAAGGACCTTTTAGCCTAGGATATATTTAAGGAAGAAGGAATTATTCCAGAAGAAAGAATTGAGATGACAGAAGGAATAGAGACTGAAGAAAAGGATGAACACATGCGTAATACTAAACATTGAACAAAGCAGAAATAATAATGAACAATTTGTGGAGTTTAAAAAGGAGACAGAACTAAAATAGGCCAAAAAGGCAAAGAAGTAGTACTGAGGTACAATAACTAGAGTTGAAACATGCTAAGGTCCATATATTGATTAGCAGATAAGTCAAAATGTTAACTTTTGATTTTAAGGTAAATAGCTACTTAAAGAACAGAAATGAAAGAGTGTAACTTTCTAACTAGTAGAAGGAAAAATTGAATAAATTTTTTTAATTAAAAAAGGCAAAAAAAGGGGGAGTAACGAAGAAGAATATGGTAGAAATAAATTCAACTGTATCAGTAATCACTATAAATGTAAATGAGCTAAACTCTCCCATATAAAGAAATGGAAAAAATAGTAGACTAAATTTTGCTGTGAAGGGGCAACTTAGGCTACATTCAATTTAAATATCTAATTTATGCTGTTCTCCAGAGATACAGTTCAAACATGAAGACACTTAAAGGGTAAAAACAAAAGCATGGGAAAAGATATACTTGACAAAGAATAATAAAAGAGGAAGCTATATAGTTATATTAAGATCAGACAAAATTTACTATAAGGCAAAAAGCTTGATTAGACATAAAGACAGATATTCCATAATGATAAAAAGTTCAGTTTACAAGGAAGATATAACAGGCTTGAACCAGTAACCAGTAATAGCTTCCAAATATATAAAACAAAATTGTAAGAAGCACAAGGAGAAATTAACAAATCTACATCAGAGTAGAAAGCTTTAAAATTTCCTCTCAATCTTTGATAGCTTAAGCAACAAGAAAGTAAAAAATAGATATGGATAATACAATTAACAAGTGTGATCTAATGGATGTATATAGAATTCTGTAATACCTGAGAAATGGAAAAGAGACATTTTTTCAAGCATACTTGGAACATTTAAGAAAATTGTCTACATTATATGGCATAAGCCAAGTCTCAAGAAGTTTCAGTATCTTAAAGCATAATATGACCACAAATAAATTAAGTAAGTAGTAAAAAACAAAACAATGGCAAAAAAATAATTCTATGCTTGGAAACTTAAAGCCACATTTCTAAAGAACTCTAGAGTCAAAGAAGAAATCATAATGGAAATTAGAAAATGCTTAACATTGATAAGGATAATATTGCAAATTAAAATCTAGGGAATAAAGTTAAAACAGTGGTTAGAGGTGGTTAGAAATTGGTTAGAGGAAAATTTCTTTTTTTTTTTCTTTTTTTTCAACGTTTTTTTTTTTTTTTTAAATTTATTTTTGGGACAGAGAGAGACAGAGCATGAACGGGGGAGGGGCAGAGAGAGAGGGAGACACAGAATCGGAAACAGGCTCCAGGTTCTGAGCCATCAGCCCAGAGCCTGACGCGGGGCTCGAACTCACGGACCGCGAGATCGTGACCTGGCTGAAGTCGGACGCTTAACCGACTGCACCACCCAGGCGCCCTGTTAGAGGAAAATTTATAGCTCATATGCTTATATATTAGGAAAGAAGAAAGTCAGAATAGCAACAAGGTAAACATCCAAATTAAAAAAGAATAACCTTGTAAAAAGTAGAAGGGATGATTAATAAAAAGAATTAATGGAACAAACAAAAAGATAAAAATAAGATTAATAAAGCTGAAAGATGCTTCTTTGAAAAGATTAATAAAATGAGAACTGCCAGCAAGAATAAGAAATAAGGAGAAAAAACACAAACAGCATTAGAAATGAGAAAGAGGATTTGACTGCTTGTTATGGGTTGAACTGTGTACCCATATGTTTAACCCCAGAACCTGTGAATGTAACCTTATTAAGGAAATAGGGTCTTTGCAGTTGTAATGAACTTAAGACGCTGTAGGCTTTAATCCACTATGACTGGTGTCCTTATAAGAAGGGAAGAGACAAAGATATAGACACAAGGAGAACACCATGTAAAGATAAAGGCAGAGATTGGAGTGATGTGTCTACAAGCCAAGGAACGCCCCAAATTGCTAACCATCATCAGAAACTGTAAGAGAGGCATAGAACAGATTCTCCTTCAGAGCCCTCAGAAGAACTCAGTTCTGGTGACCCCTTGATTTCAGATTTCTAGCGTTCAGAAGTTTTAAATAATAAATTTTTGTTGTTTTAAGGCACCCAGGTTCTGATATTTTGTTACAGCAGCGCTTGGAAACTAATATACTACCGATGCAGCAGGAAAGAAAATACGAGAAAACATTATAAGTCATTTGTTGGCCATAAATTTGAAAACTTAAATGAAAGGGACAAATTACCAACAAAATATTAATTGCCAAAATGGACTCAAGAGGAAATGGAAAACCATTAAATTTAGGTAATGAGTAGTTAACAATATATTTACATAAAAAAATATCAATCCCAGATGATATTTTTATGGGTATGCCAAACAGCAGAGAAGAAAATAACTCCAATATTATTTTAGTCCTTCTATAGAGTAGAAGAAAAGAAAACACTTCTTGAGACATTCTATGAGGCCAATATAACGTTGATCAAAATCAGACATCATTATCAAAGAAAACAAATCACAGAACCATTTCACTATGAAAATAGATGTAAAAATCCTAAACATAGCATTGACATATTGACACTAGCCATGTAGAAAAAAGGTAATAAGTATGGTCAAGTTGGATTCCCTTCAGCAGTGCAAATTTAATTCAGTTCTCTAGATTCAGAAAATGTCTAAATTTAGTTCACTTAGGTAACGGTTTATTAAAAGAAACAAAAACATATGATCATCTTGATAGAGACAGAAATTGTCTGATAACATTCAATATTTGATAAAACTCCTAGTCCTGGCTTAGCTAGGAATCAAGGGTGACTTCCTTAACCTGATAAGGTGCTTTTTTAGCACACACTCAAGGATGTGTGAGCTTGTGAGGACCTGGGTGGCTCACTTGGTTAAGCATTTGACTCTTGGTTTCGGTCATAATCTTGCCGTTTCATGAGTTCAAGCTCCATGTTGTGCTCTGCATTGGTGGTGCAAGGCCCGCTTGGGATTCTCTCTCTCTTTCTCTCTCTTCTCTTTCAGCAGCCCCCTTCTCATGCTGTCTTTCTCAAAAAAGAAAAAAATAAGTTAAAATATTAAAGAAAAAAGGATGTGTGAGCTTGTGTGCACACACACAGGGTTATAGTAATCACATACTCAAGAATAAAATATTTTAAAATTTCCCTTTGGGTTCAGTAAAAAGCTAAGGCTATTTGTTCATTATTTTTATTCAATGTGGTTGTGAGTCCTAGATGGTACAATAGGAAAGAAAAAGAAATTAATGTTATAAAGAATGGAAAAAGCAAAACTGTCATATTTGCAGATTATATGATTGTCTACATAGAAAACCTAAACTATCCTTCCCACAAATTACTAGAATGAATAGGAAAGTTTATCAAAGTTGTCAGATAAAAGATCACTACACAAAAGTTGGCGTTTATGCACCATCAAAACCTGAGAAATTTAATTTAAAAAAGATAACATAGGGTAACAAAAAACAAGCTACTCAGGAATATGTTTAACAGATGTGCAAGACTTTTATGAGGAAAAATATGAAAAGTTATCAAACTTCATTTGGAATACCTAAGTAAAATGAAGAGACAAGCCATGGCTCTGGATAGGAGGATGTAGTCGTGTACCAGTACAGATTCTTCTCATTTTGATTTAGTTTTAGATTCAAAGAAATTGTAATAAAAATCCCAATAGGTGGGGATTTTTTCTTTCTCATGGAATGTGACCACCTGATTCCAAAACATATTTGAAGCACAAGAGTTGAGAAACTCCTGAAGAAGTCAAAGTGAGGAACTTATCCCGTTAGATATCAAGACTCATAAGAAATGATGGTAATTAGTGGGTATTGATGAAGGGACAAATAGGGCAATGGAACAGGATAAAGCCCAGAAACCAATTCATACAGATTTAAGACCCCAAGATATGATAGAACTGCCATTGAAAATCAGTGTGAGGGACTCCTGGGTGGCTCAGTCGATTAAGCATTGGACTTTGGCTGAGGTCACGAACTCACAGTTCATGAAGTTTGGGCCCTGCATCGAGGTCAGTGCTGACATCTCAGAGCCCGGAGCTTGCTTTGGATTCTGTCTCTCTCTCTGTCTGCCCCTTCCCTGCTCACACTCTGTCTCTCTCAGTGTCTCAAAAATAAATAAAAAATGTTGAAAAAAAATTAAATTGAAAAAAAAAGGAAGTCAGTGTGAAAGTAATAGATAATCTAATACATAATGTAGGGATAATTGGTTATCCATAAAAAATTATTTCTGTATTTTACACTGTATATGCACATACATTTCAGATGAATTAAAAATTTATTTATTTATAAAGCTTATTTATTTGAGAGAGAGAGAGAGAGAGAGCACTATGCATGAACATGCAAACATGAGTCGGGGAGGGGCAGAGAGACAGGGAGAGACTTCCAAGCAGGCTCATGCTGTTAGTACTGACTCTGACACAGGGTTTGAACTCATGAACTATGAGATCATGACCTGAGCTGAAATTCAGAGTTGGACACCTACCTGACTGAATCACCCAGGTCCTCCCCACAGATGAATTAAAAATTTAAATGTGAAAATCAAAATGTTAAATTGTTTACAAGAAAATACTGGCAAGTGTCTTTATGAATTTATCTTATGGAAATACTTTACAAGCAAAGCACAACAAGCAAAATGAAAAAAAAAAAAAAGAATGGACTGATAATTTTGACCATGTTATAATGAAGAACTTCTGGTCATCAAAAATCACCACTAAAAATACAAAGGTACACACTGTAAGAAATGATTCCTATACAACAAAAAGGATTAGTATTCAGAATATATAAGAATTCATCAAATTATTAGGAAAATACACTTTAGAAAAATGAGCAAAAGACATAAACAGGCCTTTCACAGAAAAGGAAAGCTGAGTGGTCAAAAAGCATGAGAAAGAACATTCAGCTTTCCTAATATCATGGAAATGCAAATTAAAACTATAACGAGGTACAACTTTAAGTTAAAAAGTCTGACAATACCGTGTGCTGTAGATGTGGGACAATGAAAACTCTCATGCACTACTGTTGAGGGTAAAACCTGGTCCAATCACTTCCGGTAACAGCTTGGTCTTATCGAGCAAAGATGAAGATTCATATGCTCAGAGACCTAGTAATTCCACACATAAATTCAAACCCTGGAGAAATTCTTACACACAGACACTATTAGACATGTATAAGAACATTCATAGAAACACAGTTTGGGGTAGCTGAAACCTATATATGATCTATATGTTAACCAAGAATAGACTGATAAAGACTGTAATATAGACACACAAGGGAATACTATACAGTAGTGAAAATGAAGGGACTAGTCATATGTACACCAACAGGGATGGATCTCAAAATTATCGTAGTAGAAAAGTAAATGAAGCATACATACAGTCTTATTCTATTTATATAAGTATCAAAAAAATGAACAATATCCTAGTTTCTATGCTTACTGTAAAGTCACAATAATCAAGACATTGCAGTTTGGGCCTTGGATGGAATAGAGACATAGATCTGTGAGCAAAATAGGGAGTCAGAAATAGATGCACACACATGTGGTGAACTCATTTTTTACAAAAGTCCCAAGGCAATTCAGTGAGAAAGGGTAGATTTTTCAATAAATGGCATTGGGACATTTGACATCTATATACATTAAAAAAGAATAAACCTTGGGGCGCCTGGGTGGTGCAGTCGGTTAAGCGTCCGACTTCAGCCAGGTCACGATCTCGCGGTCCGTGAGTTCGAGCCCCGCGTCGGGCTCTGGGCTGATGGCTCAGAGCCTGGAGCCTGTTTCCGATTCTGTGTCTCCCTCTCTCTCTGCCCCTCCCCCGTTCATGCTCTGTCTCTCTGTCCCAAAAATAAATTAAAAACGTTGAAAAAAAAATTAAAAAAAAAAAGAAAAAAAAAAAAGAATAAACCTTGATTCATACCCTGCACCATAAATAAGAACTACCTCAAAATGGATCATAGACCTAAACCTAAAACTTCTAGAATAAAATAGGAGAAAATCTTTGTGACTTAGGGTTATGAAAAGAGTTCACAAAAAGCATTCACCATAGGGGCACCTGGGTGGCTCAGTCGGTTAAGCATCCAACTCTTGTTTTGGGCTTGGGTCATGATCTCACAGTTATTTTAAGTTTGGGCTCCAAGATTGGCTCTGTGCTGACAGTGCAGAGACTTCTTGGGATTCTGTCTCTCCTCTGTCTGTCCCTCCCCTCCTCGCCTGCTCTCTCTGTCTCCCAAAATAAATAAACTTAAAAAAAAAAAGTAGCACTTACCACAAAAGAAAAAAAATGACAAAATGGACTTCATCAAAAATAAAAACTTCTGGGAGCACCTGGGTGGCTCAGTCAGTTAAGTGTCGAACTTTTGCTCAGGTCATAATCTCAAGGTTGGTGAGTTTGAGCCCACCATCAGGCTCTCTGCTGTCAGCACGGAGCCTGTTTCATATCTTGTTTCCCTCTCTCTGGCCCTTCCCCACGTGTGTGTTTGTGTGTGTGTGGGTGGGTGTGTGGGTGTCTGCGTGTGCACACATACTCTCTCTCTCTCAAAAATAAATAAACATTAAAAAAATAAAATCTTCTGTTCTTTGAAAGACACTGTTAGGATAGTAAAAATACAAGCCACAGACTGAGGGAAAATATTCGCAAAAGATATATTTGATAAAGTATTGGTGTCCAGAATATAGAAAAAATATAACGTAATAATTTAAAAAAACAACAACAACAACACCAATAAAAGAGTAGGCACAGAAGATTCCAACAAATAATTTCCCAAGGAAGAGCTACAAATTGCAAAAAAGCACATGAAAAAAATATTCAAGATCATTAGTCGTTAGGAATATGCAAATTTAAATGAAAACTTAAAGTGAAAACTGACAATAAGAAATGGTGGCAACTAGAGCTCTTATGCATGTTTGGTACGAATGCAAAATGAGTACAGCAAGTTTAGGAAATGGTTTGGTCATTTCTTATAAAATTAAACATGTATTTGCCATCTGACCCAGCAATCACATCATTGGGCATTTACCCAGGAGACTTGAAAAGTTATGTTCACACAAAAACTTGGGCACAAATGTTACAGCGGCTTTTTTTTTTCAATATATGAAGTTTATTGTCAAATTGGTTTCCATACAACACCCAGTGCTCATCCCAAAAGGTGCCCTCCTCAATACCCATCACCCACCCTCCCCTCCCTCCCACCCCCCATCAACCCTCAGTTTGTTCTCAGTTTTATAGCAGCTTTTTTCATAATTCTCAAAAACTGGGAACAACTCAAATGATCCATGGTGGATAGATAAGCAAACTGATATGTTGGAATACTACTCATCAACAAAAAGGATTTAAGTATTGGGGTGCCTCGGTGGCTCAGTTGGTTAAGCCTCCAACTTGATTTTGACTCAGGTCATGATCTCATGGTTCATGAGTTCAAGCCCTGCAGTGGGCTCTGCACTGACAGTGTGAGATTCTCACTCTCCCTCTTTCTGCCCCTCCCCACGCTCACTCTGTCAAAATAAATACAAAAACTTAAAAAAAAAAAAAAAAGGAATGCAGGATTGATGGGCATAATGTTCAAAAGCAATTTGCCAAGCAAGAAAAGCCAGGGTCAAAGTTTACATCCTGTATGATTCCATTTTATATGACATTCTGGAAAAGGCAAAATGATGTAGCTAGAAAACAAGTAAGCAGTTGCTAAGACCTAGGTGGTGGGGAGGGAGCTGTCCATAAAGGAACACAAGGAACTTTTGGGGTGATAAAAATGGTCTACATTTGGTTTGTGGTAATGGGTACCCAGTGAGGTTTATCAAAATTCACAGAGCCCTAAAAAGGGTGAATTTTACTGAATGCAAATTATATCTCATCCACCCTGATGTTTAAAGAAAGCAACAATATATTACTTAGGGACACATCCATTCATGAATGGCAAAGCTATTTTTTTAACTTAATGTTAAAAAAAAAGTTTATTTATTTATTTTGACAGAGACCACGTGCATGTGAGTTGGGGTGGGGCAGAAAGAGAGGAAGAGAGAGAATCCCAAGCAGACTCCTTGCTATCAGCGCAGAGCCTGACTTGGGGCTGGAACCGAGGAACTGTGAGATCATCATCTGATCTGAAATCAGGAGTCAGACACTCAACCGACTGAGCCACCCAGGAGCCCCAAAGCTATTTTTAAAAGCAAGTTACTTTTGAGAGCAAAGGAGTTCAACAGGATTTGGGAGAGACACACGGGTGACCTCAAAGGTTTGATAGACATCCATGTCTTAGAGTGGGATGGAATGTAAGTGAATTGTTAAAACAAGATTACATTATTTGGGAGAAAGTGATGAAATACTAATCCTGTCCTCCCGGTGTGGAGTCATTCATCCACCTGCGAGGGACTCAGGGGAATTGGGAGTGACTAAGGGCTGGAATCATGGGCATAAACGGAAGGGGCTGCCACTGTTCATTGTCTCCATGCCTCCTTGCTGAGCAGTTGCAGGGGCAGCTGGGTATCTATATTCCCTTAGTTCCTCCCCCACCCTGCCCTTGGGATTGAAGAAGGCAACCCATCACAGAAGGAGCCTCATGCAGGTGACCATATGGTCTCTCTCCTCCACCTTACCCACCAAACACAATTTCTTAATTTTTAAAAATTATTTTAAAAAAATTGTTTTAGGGGCGCCTGGGTGGCGCAGTCGGTTAAGCGTCCGACTTCAGCCAGGTCACGATCTCGGGGTCCGTGAGTTCGAGCCCCGCATCAGGCTCTGGGCTGATGGCTCAGAGCCTGGAGCCTGCTTCCGATTCTGTGTCTCCCTCTCTCTCTGCCCCTCCCCCATTCATGCTCTGTCTCTCTCTGTCCCAAAAATAAATAAATGTTGAAAAAAAAAATTGTTTTAGGTAAGCTCTACATCCAACGTGGGGCATGAACTCATGACACTGAGATTGAGACTCACATGCTCTACTGACTGTGAGCCAGCCAGGCACCTCCACATTTCTTCCTTAAAGACATGCTGGAGAGGAAAGTCCTTGAAGGCAGGGGTGGCATGGAGTAATGGAAAGAACACGAACTTTAGAGTCAGAGCAAATTTGGAATCCAGACTGGTTTATTAACTTGCATGCCTTTGCACAAGTTAATGAACCCTTTGGAGTCTCTATTTCCTTGTTGTAAAAGTGGGCAGAAAAACACGTATCTAACTTGCAGGGCATTGATGTATTCTGATGTATTTTTAAATAGATGTAGTCTGAAAGCTCAATAGGAGGGGGCAGGAAAGGTGGGGCTTCCTGGGAAGACAAGCTAATGATGGTGGACATTGGTGGACATCTGGCTTTCCAGCCTCTTGCTCAAGCACTGGATCCCACAGGATCCCAAGGTGGAGGGCCTGGCTCAGCCTGACATGGACAGCTGTGGACATCTAAATACAACTGTTGACAGGCTAAGATCCGTTCTCTTTTTGAGGATAAAGTACCCTGGAAGTCAGGTTACAGTCATATGGCAGCATGGTGAACATAAAATGAAGACACAGAAGTTAGTTATAAAGTTAAAATGCTTAAAGATAGGTGTGCCTGGGTGGCTCAGTCAGTTGAGTGTTGGACTCTGGATTTTGGCTGGGGCTATGATCCTAGGGTCGTGGGACTGACTTCCATGCGGGTTTCTGTGCTGAACGTGGAGCCCGCTCGGGATTCTCTCTCTCTCTTTGCTTCTGTCCCAACCCCACTAGGGTTGTCTCCCTGTCTCTAAAAAAATGTTTAAGGGTATCATGTGATGATAATTTGATGTGTCCATCTCTGTAAGAAAGACACAGCTGCCTTTCGGACAAGGATTCTCTCTTTCTCCAGGCCTGTGCTCTGGATTTTCTCTAGGGCCCCTTTCCCTATGTTTCTATGGTTGACGAATCTCCCCCTTCAGACTGACCATCTTTTCTGTAGATAGCCTACCAAATAAGTCCAAGTGAAGGCTAGATGCCTGGAGAATCATTCTCTGTTTAAGGTAATCACAAGTTGTGCTCTGATGCAGTGTGGGTTCATTTCATGGTGTTACTCTCTCAGAGTTTTATTCTCCTCATTTCCAAATTCCTGGGGGCAGAGTAGGTGGGAAAAGGCTGCATGCCAGTGTTCACTGTAGGTACCATCCACTCAGTATGCTCTTGAAAGATGTTCTCTTTCCACATATGTAAGGGACCCATTCATTCATCACGTAAGTTATTTACTGAGTGTCTGTGTGTGTGTGTGCGCGCGCGCGCACGTGTGCGTGCGCCCAGCATTATGCAGGTTTCTGGCACAATGCTGGCTATTGATCATGCTGCTTGAGACTTTTCTGTTGGTGGAGTAAAGACCACCATACCACCAGCATGATATAGCTCACTGTCTTGAAAACAGAGAGATGGTCTGTAAGAACAGAGTCACATCTTCATACTTTCCAACCAGTGCACCCAGACACCAAGACAGGAGGAAATAATAGCTGCCAATTACCACAAAACTGTGGAGTAGGTATCCTCATGCCCATTCTATACATGACAGAACCGCGGTTCAGAGGGGTTAAAACAGCCTGTTTAGGCTCACACTGCCAGTAACAGTGAAGCTGGGGTTCAAACCCAGGTCTGCCCCACACCAAAGCTGTTCATCAATGCTTTCCATCATGCCCAGAACAGCTCACCAGCTATCAGGAATGCTACAGCCACAAGATAGCCACAGAGACCACCCTCCTCCCTCTGCTTTTCCAAACACCACCCCCTGACACATGGTGTGAGCCATGACCTCTCCATGGCCTGCAGGATTGAGGTGAGTCCCTCACCAGTCACTCCGGCACCTTCCCCCCTCAAGGTCCAAGATCCCCTTCTAATCTCCTCTTGTTTATAAACCACAACTTCTGTGGCATACCGCTTGCCTTTCCCAGGGTCTCTTGGACTTACGGCCTCTTTAACTGGCACCAGACATTTGCTCCTGGAGTCCTTTTGGCTCTAGATGGTCACCAGCCATGATCCTGGGGCCTGCTGACGTTTCCACATCTGGCGCAGGCTGTGCCTCACCAGGCAGCCCCTGGGGCCTTGTCTGTCTCGAACCAGTCACACCAGTCACCCTGGGTGTTTACCACTTATTTATTTTTCAAAGCCACAAAGAGAAGGGGGAGACAGGACGGAGAGAATAGGCCTGAGCTGACCGGGTAATCCCCCCTCCCCGAAGGTCTGGGAACACTTACTCTGGGTGCTGCTCCATTTATCATTGCTCTCCAACAGCCACATATCTAGCAGAAGTTAGGAATGGTGTTTAAAGTATTTTGTTCTTCCTCAACATAGAGCACATGCTGACCACATGGTAGATTTCTGGTCCTTACTTAAGGGTATGAATGAAATGAACAAGTGAAGAATTCCTGACAGACAGGAAGAGGGGGGCTACATAATACCAGCTGTTACAAGATGGCGGTTAGTACCTGAATACTGGTGGGCCTGCTGGGAGGAAAGACGCCGCTGGGGGCACTCATGGGACAGCTTGGAGTCCGACAGGATCTGAATCTGAACTCTAGGGACGTCTGGGTGGCTCAATAGGTTACATGTCCAACTTCAGCTCAGGTCATGATCTCGTGGTTCGTGAATTCGAGCCCTGGGTCAGGCTCTGTGCTGACAGCTCGGAGCCTGGAGCCTCCTTCGGATTCTGTGTCTCCCTCTCTGCCCCTCCCCTGCTCGTGTTCTCTCTCTCTCTCAAAAATAAATAAACATTAAAAAAAAAAACACATTGAATCTGAACTCTGCCACTTCATGGCTGTGTGACACTGGCTGAGTGACTTTACTTCTGTCATCTGTAAGAAGGGCCGTGATGATGATTGAATAAAACAATTTGTGTAAGAGCCTGGCACAGAGTGAATGATCCACAAAAATCGTTCAGTGTGGTTAGAGGAGGAGAAGGGAACGAAGAAGACATTTGGAGGAAGACCACATGTAGGGAGTTTTGGAAGGATTGTCTAGTGATGTCCCAGCCTGGCTCTGTGACCATCAGTGTCTTCATTGCCTTGGCAAGGACGTCCTGGAGCCCCAACTCTGGTTGTGGATCTCTCTGGTTTCAGGAAGCAGTGGCAGCAGCTGTGGGCGGGGCGGTGCCAGGGGTGGGGGTCCGTGGAGGGGGTTGTTGCTAGGAGGGTGGAGAATATTCAGGTGGATGGTGGGGGGAAAGGATACGGGTGGGGGTGCACTGCAACTGAACCGTTGGTTTATTTCAAGGCTGCAATCCCTCCAACCCACTCTTCCTATAGGTCGCCCTGACACGAGGGCAGAGGAGCTGAACACAGAACAGATGTTTCCTCTCTTTCACTATCAATGGATGGCTTGAGGACAAGGGGTGGGGTGGGGGGTGGGGGGAGAGGGGGAAAGAGATGAAGGCTGAGAGAGATCCCTTAGTTGGGAACCCCTCCTTCCCCACTCTGATCTGCAGGCTTGGAGGCTCTGCCCCCTACGGTTCTAGGAAGCACTTAATGAATGTTAATTGCACGGCCAAACCTAGGGTCAAATCAAACGAAGGGCAAGGGTGTGGGTTGGCCCGTTTCCTGGAGGGGACTTGGAGGGTGGTTAGAAGCTCCTGTCCAGCTCAAGGAAGAATAACTGGGGACAGGAGAGAAGAAAAAACAGCTGCCTGTGTTGTCTGCACCTCTTGGAGTGACCACCTATGTGGCCAGCAGGCTTGGAGGAGTCCAGCAGCTTCACAGCACCACCAAGATATCTCTGGACATCAGTTTTCTGGTCTCCAGATGACTTTATTCCTTCACTGGGAGGACTTCCTCAATAATCATTGTCATGGTGCTGCTTTACCAATATGCAGGATCAGCGAGAATGAGGTTTCATGGCGCATCAGCAGCACAGGGGATGTCATTTACAGGTGGGGAAAGTACCTAAGTGCTCTTCCACTTGCTGTGCCCATGGGGGGGGGGGGGCGGTGCAGCTGTGGGGACAGGTGCGCCTCCTCCCAGATTACTCTGAAATCATTGTGGGTGCCCGGTAAGCACTTCTTGGCTAGAGTCTGAGAGAAACAATGAAAAGCTGGTTGGGACTTAAAATCTCCTGCACCAATTAATCATTTGGAGGACTTTGGCTTAATCTCCTTCCCTGAGATACATCTTCTTTCTCATGCGAATGGCTGTGAGGCCCCAGGGAATCAGAGAAGGAGTCAAGCTGAGCTGGGCATGTATTTTTTTCTTGGTTGTCATCCCAGTTTCTACTTTTTTTTTTTTTTAAGTTTATTTATTTTGAGAGAGAGCAAACGCGCACACAAGCTCGAGCAGGGGAGGGGCAAGCAGACAGAGAGAATCCCAAGTAGGCCTCCACGCCATCAGCACAGAGCCTGACGTGGGGCTTGAACCCATGAACCATGAGATCATGACCTGAGTTGAGATCAAGAGTCAGACGCTTAACCAACTGAGCCACCCAGGCGCCCCCATTTTCTGTTTCTAAAGGAGGTGCCTCCGTCTTTCCTGAGACACAGAAAGCCCAGCAAAGTTGGTACAGTCTTCAAGGTGGGACTCAAAATGGAACAGATTGCCTCGAAAGGTAGTGAGCTCCCTGTCTCAGAGGTGTTCAACACCACAGCATTTCCTGGTCCTTACACACCATGCTGGTATAGCCCCTGTGTATATTCTCTTGACCCCCGAGGGGCCTCCCCGAGGAGGGCACTAGTATTAGCATCCCTGTTTTACAGATAGGGAGACTGAGGTTCCTGGAGGTTAGCTGGCCCCCTGTTTCACAGCTATGCGGTGGCCTTCTGAAAGCTTGGAAATCATGCCACTAGCGACGGGCATGGCCTGCCAGAGGTGCAATGTGGCCCACGGACATGGGGCCTAACTGAATGGTAGTGAGTTTCTCCCTAAAGGGAAAGTCTTGGGTTAAACCTCAGAAAAGTTCCCATGAGTCAGCCCCGAGCACCTTCCTGTTCCGCCTGTGACTTCGCTGGCCTTCCATCCAGGGCTGACTCTGCCATCTCAGGCCAAAGGGACTTGGTGGCAGGGGGTGGGGGTGGGGGAGCAGCAGGGCCTGGCAACTGGACAGCAGACTGCAAGTCTGACTTTTATCCTTTCACACTTGTGATACTGAATGCTGTGCGCATGTGCGTGTGTGTGTACATGTGCGTGTGTGCGTATGCGTGTGTGTGAGACAGAGGGGTTTCAGGGAGGGAGAGGGTATTGCCTTTGTATGAATCAATCTTTCTTTCTTTCTTTCTTTCTTTCTTTCTTTCTTTCTTTCTTTCACAAACCACAAACCAGCTACACATTCTTTGGCAGTTTCCTGAGAATGAACTTTAGATTTTGTGGAGAAAGAGAAAGAAAGAAAGAAAGAAAGAAAGAAAGAAAGAAAGAAAGAAAGAAAGGAAGAAAGAAGAAAAGTAGAGAGAGAGAAAGAGAGAGGAAGGAAGGAAGGAAGGAAGGAAGGAAGGAAGGAAGGAGGTGGGGAAGAAGGGAGACAGAAAAGCAGTGAGCATACAAGCCCTCCACACACGACTCCTGGCAATAAGGAAGTGAGACTAGATCTTTTTCATGAATGGGCTTAACTCAGCCTTGCTGAACTTCCGCTCTCCCATTCACCAGCATTCAAATTTCACCTTCTGACCATCCAAGGCAGCTGGCTCCTGGCCCAGGAACTAGAAGCGGTTTGAGATCATCCCCCTGACCACAGGCAACTGTATGCTTACAAGAATCTTCTTTTCTGAGCTGGTAAATCCAAAATGATCAGGAAGTTTACAGGACACCAGGTTTGAGGGGCACTGGCCCCTGGATCCCGCCCCACCCCCACCCCCAACTACCCCCAGGGCTATTGCTTACACCCTGGGGAAGCTTAGAAATCGCTGCCGGCAGTGCAGGCAGAAGAAATGCTCCTGCCCAGGAGCTGCCCTTGGGGAAGAGTTAAGGGCTGCTTGAAAATTATGCTGGGAGAAGGCGGCACCATTTGGGAGAGGACGCTTTAGAGTTTTTCCTGTTGGGGTTGTGGGGCAGTTAGCTGTGGCTTGTGGCCTGTGTGGGTGCCATTCTTTCACTTTGGACGGGGGTTGGATGGTGAACAGGGAGCACTCAAATCTGTTGTCTTTTGAAAATCGGCCCCGGACGTTGCAGAAGGTTTGGCCAGGCGGTGGAAAGACTGGCCTGCAGGGTCTTGGGCAAGCCATTTAATTTTGCTGTGCCTCAGTTTCCTCGTTAGGAAAGATGGGTAAGAACATCTCCCAGTGGGATTACTGTGACTGCTGAATGAGCTAAGGGCAAAAGACATGCCCCCCCCACCCAGTGCAACCCCCCCCTCCCCAGGCCCATGGGCTCTAAGTCAGGGAAGCCCCCTGCTGCCACCGCTCCCAGAACAAGGAGCTGCTCTGTGGCTGCCAGCCGCCAGGATGAGTGGCCTGGAAGAAGAGGGTCGCACGGATGGCTTGTCCTGGACACCAAAGATGGAGGAGGAAGGAGAGTGGTGGGTGGGGGGGCAGGCACCCCACGTGAGGCTGAGCTGCTTTTTCTCGGTCTCCTTCACTCCTGCAGCCCCTTCCAGGAGAAGATCAAGGACACAAGAAGCGTCATTTTCCTGTCCTCACTCTGACTCCCCTGGTCCCCGGACTCGGATGGGTTAAAGGGGGACCCCAGACACCCATGTCTTAAAATATTTGGGCCCAGAGGCAGGGTACGGAGGAGAGTGACCTTCAGGGTGCCTCTCCACTTCCGAGCCAGGAGACTTTCCCGAAGGCAGAATCCAGGACAAAGTGCTGGCGAGCTGCATTCCACTCTTGCAGCTGCTGTGGCGGCCGGGCCGGCTCTGGGCACTGGGAATGGACTCGGAAATACCAGTGGGCTTTGTTGGGCTGATTACTCACAGCAAAGGAATGACATCCATTTCATTGGACTTTCTAGGAACTTGCCTAGGAACTTGCCGGCAGCTGGAGCGTCCCTGTCCCTGGGTCCCTCTCCGGCACAGGGAGGCTGCTACCAGGAGCCCGGTACTGGGGAGGGAGGCGCAGCTCTGGAGGACCCGAGCCCACGGGCCCCAGGAGGCACTGGTGGGATTCCCCTTTTATTAAGCTGGGTTCTGGGTCCTCCTCCACTGTGATAACTGGAAGCCACCTTTCCTGGCCTGTTTTTCTGATCTTCTCTGCCTGGGCTTTCCCCACCTCTCACAGAGCAAAGGAGGGCTGGGTTCCGGCCGGACAGCAGCCACGAAGGCATGGCAGTTGGCACGGCGGTGATGTGGCTGCGGGGGAGGCGATGCCCATTGATCTGGGCTGCTGCAGCCCCATGCACAGGCACAGAGATGGGCACAGGGAGCCTTGCAGGGGCGCGACGCTCTTCCCGGGTTACACACTCAGCAAGTGGCAGAGCTAGGGAAGAAATCCATTTCTGCTCAGTTATGCAGCGTGTGTGGGGTTAGCTACCAGACCTGATTGGGTGTGTTCTTCATGAGCTCTACTTTTATGCGAATAAGAGTAAGCGCTCCCTGAGGGCCAAGGCCACGTCTTCTGTTTCCTCTGTGTCTACGAGATCCCCACAGCTCGTTTGAAAAAGCAGCTGCCAGATTGTGCTGAGGCAGTGGGGCCACAGCTGCCCGAGGAGGCTGTGTGGAGGCCACGGTGGCCGAAGGGACCCTCCTCAGCTCGGAACCTGTCCCTCTGCAGAGGCACCTCTTCCACGTGTGCTGGCCCACCTTCCTGCTGCTGGTCACTGCTTCCTCACATTCCCTTCCCATCTCCCTCATGGTCTGCCTGTTCATGGCTTTTCCTGACGTGTGGCTCCATTACTGTCTTCTCTTTCCTAATGCCTCTGCACCTCCTTAACTATTTATCATTAACGCTGCTAACACAGGACTGATTTTCTTTCCACTCTCTTTCCTGTGCCATGAGGGTTCTGTTTGCAAATGGCTTCTATGCCTCCTTCTCCCTGCCTCTAGGTTTCTGGACTAACCTCACCCTCTGTGCCCTCTCAGACTCTCTCCCCTGCAGAAGTCCTGTCAGAAGCCCAGATGGCTTACTGACTATCCCATCTAGACCTCTCAGGCAGCTGGCATTCAACAGAGGACTGTGAGAGACCATTGTGGACCCAAATTGTTGTGGCCAGGGTGGCAAGGCCACATGGTTCCAGACGGTATGGAATCAGTTTGATTATCCTCGATATAAAGATGAGGGACCCAAAGCTCAGAGAGGTTAAGCAACTTGCCTGAGGTCACACATTGAGAAGACAGTGGAATCGAGAATCTTGAACACAAGGTTGAGAATTTTCTATTATATTGTGCTACTTCCCAAGAAAAACTTCATTGTGTCTGGTTTTGGTTTTTGTATTGAAAGTAATTCATCACATTAAAAAAAAAGTGTTTATTTAGTTTGAGGCGGGGAGGTGTGGTGGGGGGAGGAATCCTAAGTGGACTCTGAGCTGTCAGCACAGAGCCTGATGTGGGGCTCGATCCCGTGAACAGTGTGATTATGACCTGAGCCAGAATCAAGAGTCAGACACTTAACTGACAGAGCCACCTAGGCACCCCAATAATTCATTACATTTTAAATTATAGAAAGATTATAATTTCTGCAAGGTATTTCACTCAGTAGATGGTCTTTCACCCTGGAACTTCCATCATTCTGGATCAGTGAAGCATATTATCATGGGTGTTGATGTTAATTTTAAACAAAACCCTCGCATTAAGTCTGACATAGACTTGCTTGACAATACTGTTAGTAATAGTATTGTTCATAATACACTAATTATTGCTGTTTGGAAGAAGAAAAAACAACAGAGCTTCTAATAATAATGCTGCAGAAGCCTAGTTAGTCCAAAACTGATGAGAAAGCACTGGCCCTTGGGTAAGAGGCTTGACTCTTTAACCTCCAGCCGTTGGCTATGTGGCCTGGGGCAAGATGATGACCCTTGGGGTTTCATCAAATGAGTGGCTCATCCCTTAAATACAGGGCTGGGTCTAAATAATCTCTATGACTCCTTTCACCTCCAAACTTCAACAAGTCTGGAAATTTGGCTTTGTAACCTCATCAGCGGCAGAAGCAAGTATGGAAACATGTGAACCCATGCCACTAGACCTCCCCGCCCCAGCATTTGGGGTGGTCCTCCCAGAACCTGACTGCAGGAACATGGAGAAGTTCTTGCTGCAAGTCTGAAGAGTTCTTGTCTGAACCATGCTAGCTGGTTGACCTTTAGGGACTCAAAAACTTCCTCCACGTTAAGGTTGACATAAACAGGTCATACCCGCGGCCAAGGCCACTCCCTCTGTTCTCATCTGTTGGACTCGATGGGTAGCAGAATTTCCATCCGCTCCAGCAGCTGCTGATGGCTGCAGGGTCTGGGGTGGTCTCTGTTAACCTGCCAGCTGCTTAAACAGCAGGCGGAGGGAGCTTCCTCTGGCTTCCTCTGGTCTGCAGCTGTTCAGAGCATCACTGGAACAATGGTTGACTTCCACGACAAGAATGTGTCAAAACTGATTTTTTTTAATGCAGAAAATTATTTCAGGTTGACTTATAAGCTGGTCCAAATATGTTCTCTGGAATATAAAACATGGTGATAAAAGTGCCCAAAATCATGCCTCACACATAGCAAGCACTCTGGTCATGGTAGCTTGTGGTTGTTAATATCAGATCTCATGGAATAATGAGACTAAAATGGTGATGATCTCCCAACTTGACTAACCCTTCTAAGACCAACTCAGACCACCTTTCCTCCAGGAATTCTTTCTGGACTCCTCGGCCTATATTCATTTCTGGCATTCATTCACTGATTCATTCATTCAGCAAACGCTTTTCAAGTGCTGGGGTTCTAGGTGTTGAGGATATCCTGGCAAATGTATTCTGGTAGGTGAAGACAGATAACAGGCAACATACCAATTAAAAAAAAAGTCAACATTCATTCATTCAGTCAATCAAAAATGTACTGAGCACTGGGGCACCTGGGTGGTTCAGTTGGTTGAGCCTCTGACTCTTGAGTTCGGTTCAGGTCATGATTCCAGGGTCGTGGGATTGAGCCTTATGTCAGGCTCTGAGCTGAGTGTGGAGCCTTAAGATTTTTTCTCTCTCTCTCTCTCCCTCTGCCCCTCTTCCCCGATTGCGCTCTCATAAAGAAAGAAAGAAAGAAAGAAAGAAAGAAAGAAAGAAAGAAGTACTGAGCACTTACTATGTGTCAGATACAGTATTATATAAGATAACCATGGCTTCTCAACTTTTTAGTAGAGAGAGGGACAATGAGCAAATTGACTACAAAGTTTAGACATGGTACATATTTGAAGAAAATGCAACAGGGGCCTGAACGCATGGTGAAGCAGAAGGGGATGGGGTGCTGCTTTAACCAAGGATGTCAGGTTTTAATCATTTCAGAAGTCCAATCAAAATGAACAATGTCTCCTGCACTCACTGCTGGGCCCACTTATCTACCTTTATCATATTGTTAAAGACTTTCCCGTTTAAATATGGTTGGCTTGGGGTGGCCACTGGCTGCATTTGAAGGATTTCTTAACGGACTTTAGTAGAGAATAGGGAGAACTTCTCTTTAACTTGATTGAAGATACTTTGGCAGGGTCTGTTACAAAGTCTTCAGGGTCTGGGGGCTTGTGGAAGCAGGAACAAGTGTGGGGAAAAGAGCTTATGGTAGGGGCACTGGAGACTCTACAGAAGCACTAAAACATGAAGTCTCAATTTCCAGTGAAAAGCACTACATGACATCATGGACAGCTGGAGCAAAGCCTGGCTCTTTCCCAACTCTGCCATCTGATTTTCAGTCCTAACAAACCACTGCCTCACTTCTGTATCAAGATTTTAACTCACAGAACCGTTTTCTTGTGAGCTTGAGGTTTACAGCATCCTTGAAAGATAAAAGTGACAAATACTATTATCTGTGTTTGAGAGTTGAGCAAACTGAGAGAGAAAGGTCAAAAGTCTTATCCAAGGCCACCCAGTAAGTTGGGGGAGAAACCAGGAATAGACCTCATTCAGAGTCCTTTGTTCTTCCCACCACGTTGCTTGTCAGTACCCAAATTTGCCAAATCTGCATGAAATGTGCATCCGTTCTTAGCTCTTGTGCATTCAGAATAATGATCTGACTTGGAACTTTTCTTCGAAGACTGAACGTTCCTTCTCTTGGACTCCCTAACCGCTGCCTGCAATTCCTTGTCTTAGGCCCCCAGCTTCCCACACCTTCCTCTGGGTGATGGGGAAGGGGCCAATAGTGACGGGCAGTGTAGGAGGTGGACACTTGGGGCTACAGCTCTGGACAGCTGTCCTTGATTATAGATGGGTGCGCGAGAGCCCCCAGGCACGCCCTGCTCGACACTGTCTCGGAACTGCTGAATGCAGACTGGAAAACCTCATCAAGAGTGTTGACCAGAACAGATAGATGCTGGCGGGTCATGCTGGAGGAGACCTACAGTAGGTCCCAAGCCTATCTCCCATCTTCCCCTCCTGGGTTTCCTCCCCCTTCAGGAAGATGCACACTAGTGGGTGTGGGTGGGCAGTGCCTTGTGAACCATTTGGAAAGAGGGCAATTTCCTACTCCTGTGCCAACCTCTGCACTGGTCTCCTAGTGTCTACTCTCCATTCCCTCCATTCTGATGTCCACACAGCAATTACAGCAGTCTTTGAAAACCTAGAAGTCTTCATTTTTCTCCCCTGCTCAAAACCCTACAACTCCACCACCCTGCTCCATGCCCCCTTCTTATAAGGACAAAATCTCAACATGGGTTATAACTGCTTGGTCCCTCCTGCTTAGTTTGCCGCCTTACTTCAGACCAGCTCCTCTTTGCCACTCTGACGTCAGCCACACTGGCCTTTCTGAGCCTCAAAAGAGCCAAAGTCTTTCTGCCTCAGGACTTCTGTATAGACTGTTCCCTCTGCCTGGAACGCTCTCCCCTTCTTGTCCCCTACTTGTTGGCTGAATACTTCTTACTCAGCTTTCAGGTCACAGCTTAAATGTCACCTCCTGGATTCCTTAGACTAGATTATATCCCCCTTATATAGCACTTTTTCACTTCTGTAAGATAGTAGCTAATTGTACTAAAAAAAAAAAACCCAATTGTTTAATTGCTTAGTAGGTTCTCCTCTGCCCCCTCTCTCTCTTCACTCCCTTCTCCCACTCTTCCTTTTGGTAACATGATCTCTCGTTGTGTCTAGGATACTGCCTGGCACCCCACCCATGTCTGTTGAATGACTAAACGACCCATGTGCCCCATGGGTTGGGAGGACATGTAAGATCATTGAATCCAATGTATCTCCTTTACAGCATTCCTGCCGGATGTCCCTCACCTCCACCTCAATGCCTCTGTGTTTGTGTCAGGGAACTTGCTGCCTCTGAGGGCAGCCCGTTCAGTTGAAGTAGGAAGGGGCCTCGCCAGTGCTTAAATGCTCACCCTCAGTATGTTAATGCCACTATACCTTTGTTTCCTCATCTGTAAATGGTGATCTCAATATCACCCACTTCACAGAAATGGTGTAATTAGTATTATTTTTTTGAAATTGTTATTTATTTATTTTGAGAGACAGATAGAGAGTGAGCAGGGGAGGAGTGGAGAGAGAGAGAGAGAGAGAGAGAGAGAGAGAGAGAGAGAGAATCCCAAGCAGGCTCCAAGCTGTCAGCGCAGGGCCCTATTTGGACTCAAACTCATGAACTGTGAGATAGACCTTGCCCAAACCAAGAGGCAGACACTTAATCAACTGAGCCACTCAGGCGCCCCTAGAAATGTTGTAATTATTAAATGATATCAGGCACGTGAAACATAGTAAGTTTTTCACCATGATGGTTCAACAATTGTAAATTATTATGATTATTACCATCATTATTATATAATCATCATCACAGAGGCTGAAATTTTCCTTACATCCCATTGTGATCGATTTCTCTGTACGTGTGGTTCTGCCTGTGGGCTTGCACCGAATGTGTCTGTCACATTTCCCATGACAGCCAGTGAAGGCATTGAAGACAGTATGTTGCTGAATAGGTCCTGTCTTCTCCAGTGTGCTCCAGGTCAGGAACTGTGCCAGTTTCCAGCTTCTCATCATCTTGGCCCCTCTTTGAATAATTCCTCCTTGTCTATGTCCTCTCACTTCTCCAGCCATCCTAGAGATGAAAAAGGTGCTAGTCCGAACAGATCCAGGGCCACGGACAACAGAGTAGAGAATGAGAAGGAATTATCTAGTCTCTGGACCGGACCCAGGTGTGAGAAGCTTTATGGGCTTTTCAGCAAACATTCGGGGTCTCAGTCTTCCATTGTGAGATGGGAGCTGAAGGAAACATTGTAGGGATTCCAGGTCTGATCTCAGGAAAATTGATCTGCTCCAATCTACCATTTATTTTCTTCCTGCTTTCTTTTCAAGGCTACAAGTCAGGTACCTACATGCTACTCCAGCTTATACACAGAATGTCCTACGTAAACAACCACCAAAGCTGTGCAGATCCTCTTGTTAGAACTTACCAGTCTTTTAAAATATTTTTTCAATGTCTTTTCTTTCCTGAGTTGGAATACCATACTAGTTTCTGCTAAAGTGTTAATGACTAACCTCAGTTCCCCTTCCTGCCTGCCATCCACTCCCTCTGCCCCTAAGGGTTGGGAAAATTTGAATTTTAGACATAAATGGAAGGGTCTGTGAGGAAGTTAATTTTGGGCAGGTGGAGATCGAACCTAGGGCTCTGCAATTCACAATGTGCAGGGAGCTTCCCACTGTGCCTATGCATTAAACTAACCAAGCCTACAAATATAATCTTGTCCAGTGAAGTCAGTTAATATGAAGACCGCCATCTACTGGTAGATGGTATCTAATAGACCTATTGGTGTGCTCAGTAAGTTCTTGCTACTGCATGGAGTTTCCTGATTGGATTGCCTTAATGAGGAAGACCCGTAGTCTCCCCTATTCCTGTTCTCTAATCTTCCTTTTAAATTATTTATTTTTTTAAACTTCGATTCCATACTCTATATAAAATTCCACAGAGCCTTTGAGCTGGAAGGGATCTTTGAGCTGAAGGGCATACCTGTTGTGTAAGCCATTAACACTTTAGTATAAATTAATACATTTGATTACCACCAACCTGGAAATTGAGCTGAAATTCTAAGGAGATGACAAATTGGTTGTATTTCTTCCTTCCTCCCTCCCTTCCTTCCTTTCTTCCTTCCTTCCTCCCTTCCTTCTTTCCTTCTTTCACACCCCCTCCCTCTTTTCTTTCTTCTTTCTCTCTTGCTCCCTCCATCCCTCTCTCTGTCCTGCTGTCTCTCCCCTCTCTTTGTCCTATTGTTGAATATAAAAGGCTGGTTCAAAAACAAAATGTTACCTATGAATAGGAAAGAATGGCAAACATTTTCATTTACCAAGAGATAGCTATGGACATTTTTAAAAGGTATTAGTCCACAGGCTTTACTTACCCTATCAAAACTCATATGTGCTTATTTCTGAGTCTCTGAAATGAAACAAACGCAGCTCCTCCTGAAATTTCCCCAATCTTCAAGAGCCCATATTTCCAGTTCCTTCAACCCCTCTAGCAATCTCCTCTCTCCCTTTCAATAGGAAGTGTAAATATTTTTGCCATATTCTTATGCACCTTTCATGTGTGATATATTTGCTTCCTGCATGTCTCTCTGGCCTCTTCTCATGGACTATTACTTCCTGAAAACATTTGGCTTCTCTTTCTTAGTTGCTCATCATGGCACTAAGCGTAAATTCAGTGCTGGCCACCCAACCAGGCATGTTCATTGGTTCGGGCTTACACAGTGGTGAAATGATGGGCAACAAGGTCTTTGTCAAGTTCAGATAACATTCTAGGTCTCCATACACCTACTTCTCTATGTGTGGGTTGTGAGAGGGAGAATAATGGTTTACCAACTGGAGTGTGAGTGTGCCTGAGGAGATAGGAAGACTTCCAAGGGATATTCAGGCAGGAGTTGATTTGAGGGAATCAATTTCCAGATCTTCAATTCCATTTCAATCCTTTTCTAAAGTTGATCTGCTTGACAGTGCACCTGCATTGGCTGGTTCTCTGCTTCTGCCTCTTCTTTCTCAATAGCCCTTTGCTCACTTTATAAAAAGGAAAAAAAAAATACTAACTTTTATTCATCCCGAACCTTACTATGGTGCATTAGGCCAAGTATAAAAACCTCCATGGCATCGAAGGACAACTGAAATTACCAAGGAAGACAACATAAATCTCTGAAGCTTTGTGTCTTTCCCTGTCTTATACATATTTCTGTTAAGGGCAAAGCATGGCATTAGAATGGGGTACTTTGCCCCATTTGGAGGATATTTTGAATTCAGACCTATTGCACAGTGAGGTAGCAAATGGGATATTTTTGTTTAATGAATCTCCTCATCTATTCCCCAGTGATGATCAAGGAAAATATTGCCATCATGCAAATCCCATGAAAATAAAGTGAGTGGAGATAGGAAATAATGAAGGTGGTGGTACATTACTTTATCCAGGTGATAAATGGTATATTTCTGGTGAGATTTCAAGCTCTCTCTCTTCTCTATATCTATCTATCTATCTATCATCTATCTATATCTATCTATCTGATTTCTTTCTTTCTTTCTTTCTTTCTTTCTTTCTTTCTTTCTTTCATCATCTATCATCTATATCTATCTATCTATCTATCTATCATCTATCTATCCATCATCTTAGAATGAGGACATATATTAACACATATTGATTTGGATTAAAAAGTGAAGACCAAGTGGGGTGTTTTGGTTTTTGTTTGGACAGAGAATAAATCTACCCTGGGTGATTAATTTTACAATGATGACTGCTTTCAATAATTAGGCTATGATTTGTGAATGTTTGTGAATGATTGTGGACGTTATTCATAAACTGTATTAAATCTGAAGCTTAAAATTAAAATATCTGCATCTTTGAAAGGTTTGGCAATAATAAAAAGTAAGCATATGATAATACAAAATAATTTTATGAAAGTTTTTGGCATATGTGTATTGGAGTTAACAATATTTCAATTTATCTAACTCTTTCAATGAAATTAGAAGGTGCCTCCAAGAAAAAGAATAACAAGGATACTTAATCTTTTGATGAGTTTTGGCAAAGCATTTTTGGTGACCCTTCAGAAACAGAGAAGGTTAATGACTGAAAAGACTGGACGGTAGGTATTTGTAAGTCAGATGTCTTCCAATTCTTTGCTTTCAACGATATCAGAGGAGGACCTAATCGAGTTGTCAGCTGATAGATTATTAAAAATAATTCTTGATGATAGAGCAGTATGTTATTTTTGGCATAGAACTTGGAAAGAGTTCAGACAGTTAAATCATATTGCTATAATAAAACTCTGTCCAAACTTATTTATGTGAGCAAAGTTTCCCAGCGCTCCTTCTATAAAAGTGAAAAGCAGGAATAAAATAGATACTGCTCCCTGTTTGATTCTAATAACAAGTAATATCATGCATGGGTACATAGAGTAATTATAAATAAAAGCCTTATCCATTTCATTAGGAAATAATGTTCTAGTAAAAATTTCTTAATGGAACTTCTTATTTGGAGGAAGCAGATTCACATGCAGTTGTAAGAAATAATGCAGATAGCCTGTGTAGCTTTTATCCAATGGTAACATCTTGTAACACTATAGGATAATATCATAACCAGGACACTGATATTGATATAGTCAAGATACAGAATATTTCCATCACCATGAGGACTCTTCATGTTGTCTTTTTGTAACCACACCTACCTTTCTTCTATCCCACTCCTCTTTTCTTTTTTCAGAGAGAGAGAGCAGAGAAGTGTGAGTGGGGGAGAGGGGCAGAAGGAGAGAGAGGGAGAGACAGAGAGAGAGAGAGAGAGAGAGAGAAAGAGAGAATGAGAATCTTAAGCAGACTCCATGCTCAGCACAGAGCCCGAAGTGGGGCTCGATCCTAGGCTGTGAGATCATGACCTGAGCCAAAATCAAGAGTGGGATGCTCAAACGACCATACCACCCAGGCATGCCATTCCACCTCTCCTTAACCACTACTTCGGTCTCCATTTCTGTTATTCTGTCATTTCAAGAATGTTCTATAATAGAATCATAAACTATGCAACCATTTGGGATTGACTTTTTTCACTCAGCAATGTTCTCTGGAGATTTATTCAGGCTGTTGTGTTTAGCAATAGTCTGTTCCTTTTTATTGCTGAGTGATATGCTATGGTATGGATGTACCACAATCTGTTTAACCATTTACACAAGGACATCTGGGCTGTTTCCACTGCAGAGCTATGACAAATAAAGCCTCTATGAATAGTCCCATACAGGTTTCTGTGTGAACGTAAGTTTTCTTTTCTCTGGCATAAATATCCAGGAGTGCAAGTGTGGGATCACACAGTAGTTGCATGTTTAATTTTTTAAAAACTGCCAAATGGTCTTCCAGAGTGACTGTATCCTCTTTCAATTCCACCAGCAATGTATGAGGAATCCAGTTTGTCTGCATCTTCACCAGCCATCAGTGGTGTTACTTTTTTTTTTTTTTTAATTTTTTTTTCAACGTTTTTATTTATTTCTGGGACAGAGAGAGACAGAGCATGAACGGGGGAGGGGCAGAGAGAGAGGGAGACACAGAATCGGAAACAGGCTCCAGGCTCCGAGCCATCAGCCCAGAGCCTGACGCGGGGCTCGAACTCACGGACTGTGAGATCGTGACCTGGCTGAAGTCGGACGCTTAACCGACTGCGCCACCCAGGCGCCCCAGTGGTGTTACTTTTTTAAACACATCATTTTGTAATAAGAGTTCAAATTTTAGAATCACTTTAGATAGAAAAGTTGCAAAGATAGGACAGAGAGTTCCATGTACCCCTCACTCAATTTCCCCTATTGCTAACATCTTACACCCTGACAGATTTTTTTTTTTTTTTTTTAGTTTATTTATTTTGAGAGGGGGAGGTAGGAGCAGAGAGAAAGGGAGGGAGAGAGAATCCAAGCAGGCTCCACACTGTCAGCACAGAGCCCAATTCAGGACTTGAATTCAGAACTCACTAACTGCAAGATCATGACCTGAGCTGAAGTCAGCGCTTAACCAACTGAGCCAGGCACCCCTTGACACGTCACTTTTAACTAAATGCCACAGTTTATTTAGATTCCACTAGCGTGTCTCTGGTGTTCTTCTGCTAGGGGATTCCACCCAGGGTACCATATTACTTTTAGCCGTCATGTCTCCTTAGCCTTTTCTGGTAACAGTTTCTCAGATTTCCCTTGTTTTTGAAGACCTTAACTTTTGAAGTGTGCTGGCCAGGTACTTTATAGAATATCCTTCAATTTGGATTTGTTTTGTCTTTCTCAAGGTTAGACTGAGGTCATGGGTTTGGGGAGGATTACCACAGAGGTGAAGTGCCATTGCCATGACATCATATCAAGGGTACTTGCAACCCACATGACTGATGATTTAACCTTGATCACCTGGGTGAGGGAGTGTATGCTGGGTTTCACCACTGTCAAGTTAGTCTGTTTCTCCCTTTCCATAGTTTACTCTTTAGAAGCCAGTTACCAAGGGCAGGCCACCCTTAAGGGGTTAGGTGTTAAGCTCCACCTCTTTGAGGGAGGAGTTCCTGCATACATTTTTTGGAATGCTTCTTTATGGGAGATCTCACTTAAAAAAATGATAAACATTATTTTTAGAGCAATTTTAAGGTTTCAAAAAAAACTAAGCAGAATACAGAAAATTTCCATAGACCTATCCCCTCTCCCCCTCTTCTCTCCCCTCCCCAGCATACAATTTCCCCTATTATTAACATATTACATTAATGGAGTACATTTATTACAATTGATGAATAAATATTGATACATCATTACTAACTAAAGTCCATATTTTATTTTATTGTTTTATTATTTTTTAATATAATTTATTGTCAAAATGGTTTATATACAACACCCAGTGCTCATCCCAACAAGTGCCCTCCTCAATGTCCATCACCCATTTTCCCCTCTCTCCCACCCCTGCCAATCAACCCTCAGTTTGTTCTCTGTATTTGAGAGTGTCTTATGGTTTGCCCTCTTCCCTCTCTGTTTGTAACTATTTTTTCCCCTTCCCCTCCCCCATGGTCTTCTGTTAAGTTTCTCAAGATCCACATATGAGTAAAAACATATGGTATCTGTTTTAATCTGACTGACTTATTTCACTTAGAATAATACCCTCCAGTTCCATCCACATTGCTACAAATGGCCAGATTTCATTCTTTCTCATTGCCAAGTAGTATTCCATTGTATATATAAACCACATCTTCTTTATCCATTCATCAGACTCAGATGCTCTTCAGACATTTAGGCTCTTTCCATAATTTGGCTATAGTTGAACGTGCTGCTATAAACATTGGGGTATATGTGTCTCAGGGATACAGCCCTCCTATATCTCTTGGGTAAATTCCTAGTAGTGATATTGCTGGATCATAGGGCAGTTCTATTTTTAATTTATTGAGGAATCTCCACACTGTTTTCCAGAGTGGCTGCACCAGTTTGCATTCCCACCACAGCGCCAGAGGGTTCCTGCTTCTCCACATCCTCGCCAGCATCTATAGTCTCCTGACTTGTTCATTTTAGCCACTGTGACCAGTGTGAGGTGGTATCTCAGTGTGGCTTTGATTTGTATTTCCCTGATGATGAGTAAAATCCATATTTTACATTAGGATTCACTCTTCTTTTACAGTTCTTTGGGTTTTGATAAATTCATAATGTTGTGCATCTGTCATTACAGTGTCAAAATACAGTGTTCAAAATAGCTTCATTCCCCAAAACATTCTTGTACACCCTCCTTCCCTCCCACCAAATCCCTTACAAACAATGATCTTTTAACTGTCTCCATAGTTTTGCCTTTTTAGAATGTCATATATTTAGAATCATACAGTGTGTGGTCTTTTCAGATTTCTTTCCTTAGCAATATGATTTTAAGGTTTTTTCATGTCTTTTCATAGCTTGATAACTCATTTCTTTTTAGCACTGAATAATAATCCTTTTTATAGATGTACAATTTGTTTATTTAATCACTCATTGGAGAACAATCATTATTTGGCAATTATGAAGAAAGCTGCTATAAACATTTGTGCACAGAGTTTTGTGTGGACATAAGTTTTCAATTCATTTGGGTAAAGACCAAGGAGGAGTGCAATTGCTGGATTGTATGGCAAGACTACCTTTAGCTTTGTAAGAAGCTCTCAGAATGTCTTACAAAGTAACTGAGCCATTTTGTATTCCTACCAGCAATGAATGAGACTTCCTATACTTCAAGCTCCTCTAGCCTTTGGTGTTGTCAGTGTTTGGGATTTTAACCATTCTAATAGGTACATAGTACCTGCTTTTTAGATTTCATTTCCCTGGGGCACCTGGGTGGCTCAGTCAGTTGAGCATCTGAGTCTGACTTCGGCTCAGGTCATGATGTCATCGTTCCTGTCAAGCCCTGTTCCAGGCTCTGTGCTGACAGCTCAGAGCCTGGAGCCTGCTTCGGATTCTGTGTCTCCCTTTCTCTCTGCCCCTCTCCTGCTCACACTCTGTTTCTCTTGTCTCTCTCTCTCTCTCAAAAATAAACATTGGGGTGCCTGAGAGGCTCTGTCAGTTAAACGTCCGACTTTGGTTCAGGTCATGATCTTGCAGTCCTGAGTTTGAGCCCCATGTTGGGCTCTGTGCTAACAGCTCAGAGCCTGGAGTCTGCCTCAGATTTTGTGTATCCCTCTTTCTCTGCCCCTCCCTTGCTCGTGCTCTGCCTCTCTCTCTCAAAAAATAAACATTAAAATAAACAAACATTAAAATTTTTTTTAAAAATTTACATTTCCCAAATGATGTATTATGTTGAACACCCTTTGTTTATTTGCAATCATACATCTTTTTTTGGTGTAGTGTTAGATCTTTTGCCCACTTTTTTAATTGGGCTGTTTGTTTTCCTGTTGTTGGGTTTTAATAGTGTGTGTGTGTATTTGTATATTTTAGATTACAGTTCTCTATCAGATGTGTGTTGCCAAAGATTTTCTCCCAGTCTCTGACTTGGCTTTTCATTTCTTTATTTTTTTATTTTTTTTATTTTTTGACGTTTATTTATTTTTGAGACAGAGAGAGACAGAGCATGAACGGGAGAGGGTCAGAGAGAGGGAGACACAAAATCTGAAACAGGCTCCAGGCTCTGAGCTGTCAGCACAGAGCCCGACGCGGGGCTCAAACTCACGGACTGCGAGATCGTGACCTGGCTGAAGTCGGACGCTTAACTGACTGAGCCACCCAGGCGCCCCAGGCTTTTCATTTCTTAACAGTGTCTTTCACAGAATAGAAGTTCTTAATTTAAATGAAGTCCCAGATTTTTTTGTTCATGGATTGTGGTTTTGGTGTTACATCTGAAAATCATGGCCAAATCTGATGTCAGCTAGATTTTTTTCATGTTATCTTGTAGCTGTTTTATAGTTTTGCATTTTAAATTTAGGTTTATGACCCATTTTGAGTTAACTTTTGTGGAAGTTATAAAGTATGTGTCTAGATTACCTTTTTTGCATGAATATGTACAACTGTTCTCAGCAATTTTGTTGAAAATACTATCTTTTCTCTATTGAATTTTCATTGGTCCTTTACCAGATATCAATTGGCTATATTTGTATAGGTCTATTTTGTTCCACTGATCTGTTTGTGTATACTTTCACCAACACCACACTGTCTTGATTACTGTAGCCTTATAGTGGCTGTTGAAGTCGGGTAGTACCCACTTCCTGACTTTGTTCTTCTCCACTTTTGTGTTGGCTATCTGGCTTTTTTGTCTTTCCATATAAACTTAGAAACAGTTTGTTGATATCCATGAAATAACTTGCTGGGATTTTGAGATTTAAAAAAAAAATTTTTTTTAATGTTTATTTTTGAGAGAGACAGAGATAGAGATGAGTTAAGGAGGGGCAGAGAGAGAGGGAGACACAGAATCCGAAGCAGGCTCCAGGCTCTGAGCTGTCAGCACAGTGCCCGACGTGGGGCTCAAACCCACAGACTGTGGGATCATGACCTGAGCTGAAGCTGGACGCTTAACCGACTGTGCCACCCAGGCGCTCCTGGGATTTTGAGATTTTGTTACATCTGTAGATCATTTGAGAAGAACTTTGGAATTTGAACAATATTGAGTCTGTCTATCTATGAACATGGAATATCTATCTATCTATCATCTATCTATTTATTTAATGTTTTATTTATTTTTGAGAGAGAAAGCATGAGTGGAGGAGGAGCAGAGTGGGGAGTGCTTGAAGCATTTGAAGCAGGCCCGGTGCTGATAGCAGCAAGCCTGATATAGGACTCAAACTCATGAACTGCGAGATCATGACCCAAGCTGAAGTCAGACACTCAACCGATTGAGCCACCCAGGTGCCCCTTTCTTCACTTTTTTAGATGTTTGATTTTTTTTTTTTGTCAGAGTCTTGTATTTTTTCTCATATAGATCTCTTATACATTTTGTTAGATTTATATCTAAGTATTTCATTTTGGGGGGTGCTAATGTAAATGGTGGTTGGTTTTTACTTTTTCTATTGCAAACATTCATTGCTGGTATATAGGAAAGCAGGTGACTTTTGTATACTAACCTTGTATCCTGCAATCTTTTTATAATCACTTATTAGTCCACAGGTTTTATTTTCTTAATTCTTAGGGATCTTCTACATAGATAATCATGTCATCTGAAAACAAAGAAAGTTATATTTCTTCCTTCTAAGTATGTATACCTTTTACTTTCTTTCTTGTCTTATTGCATTACCTGGGACTTCCAAGTGTGATGTTGGAGTGACAATAGCTTTACCTTGTTGATTCAAGTGTATTTTATTTTAACGATTCTGAAGTGTTTGTAATGATATCTCATGATTTTACTTACATTTCCTTAATGGCTAATGATATTGAATATCTTTTCATGTGGTTCTTTGTTGTCTGTATACTCTCTTTGGTAGAATGCCTGTTTATGTCTTTTGCCCACTTTCTAATTGGGTTGTTTGCTTTCTTTTTACTGTTACATTTTGAGAGCTTTTTACACCTTCTAGATACCAGTAATCTGTCAGTTTGCAAACATTTTCTTCCTATCTTTAGCTTGACTTTATCCTCTTAACAGGGTCTTCTGCAGAGCAAAAGTTTTAAAGTTGGATAAAATCTAATTAATCAGTTTTTCCTTTTATGGATCACACTTTCACTATTAGGTCTAAGAATTCTTTGCTTAGTCCTAGGTCCTGGTGATTTTCTTTTTTCCTAAAAATTCTATAGTTTTAGAATTTACAGTTAAATCTGTGATCCATTATGAATTAATTTTTGTATAAGACATGAAACTTAAGTTGATTTGTTTTGTTTGTTTTGTTTTTAATATATCTATGGCTATCTGATTGCTGCAGCACCGTTTGTTGAAAAGGTTACCTTTCTTCCACTGTGTGGCTTTTGCACCTTTGACAAAAAGAAGTTGGACACATTTGTGTGGGCCTATTTTTGTGTCTTCTATTCTGTTCTATTCATCTCTATCTATTCTTCCACCAATAACACAGTCTTGATTATTGATTTATTGTACCTATAAAGTAAATCTTTCTTTTTTTTTTTTAAATTCTTAGTGTTGTTTAGTTTTTTTTTTAACGTTTTATTTATTTTTGAGACAGAGAGAGACAGAGCATGAACGGGGGAGGGGCAGAGAGAGAGGGAGACATAGAATCGGAAGCAGGCTCCAGGCTCTGAGCCATCAGCCCAGAGCCCCACGCGGGGCTCAAACTCACGGACCGCAAGATCGTGACCTGAGCCGAAGTCGGACGCTTAACCGACTGAGCCACCCAGGCGCCCCTAAAGTAAATCTTTCAAATTAAGGAGTATTATTTTTTCTCAATTTCTTTTTTTTTTTTTAAATTTTTAAACATTTATTTATTTCTGAGAGAGAGAGAGACAGAGACAGAGACAGAGTGTGAGTGGGGGATGGGGAAGAGAGAGGGAGACAGAATCTGAAACAGGCTCCAGGCTCTGGGCTGTTAGCACAGAGCCAGACGCAGGGCTTGAACCCACAAACCATAAGATCATGACCTGAGCCAAAGTCAGATGCTTAACCGACTGAGCCACCCAGGCACCCCTCTTTTTCTTTTTCAAAATTGTTCTGGCTGTTCTAGTTCCTTTGCCTTCCCATGTAAATTTTAGAATAATCTTGTGACTAGTTTGCAAAAATCTTGTTGGGATTTTGACAAGAAATGTGTCGTGCCTATACATCAGTTTGGGGAGAATTGACACATTCACTGTGTCTAGTCTTCTAATATATACACACAGCATGTCCCTCCATTTAGGACTTATTGATTTCTTTCATCAGCATTGTATAACTTTATGTGTATAATTCTTGTACATGTTCTGTTGGATTTATACATAAGTATTTTGGCTTTTTGATCAATTGTAACATGGCATTATATTTCTTATTTTGGTGCCCCATTGTTTATTGCTGGTATATGGGAATCAATTTATTGATTTGTGTATGTTTATCTCATAGTTTGTGACCTTGCCGAACTCCTTGTTTGTTTTGGTAGTCTTTTGTAGATTCCTTGGGATTTTCTTCATAGACAATCATGTGATCTGCAAATATGGATAATTTTATTTCTTTTTCCTGATCTATATGATTTTTGTTTCTTTTTCTTTGTTTATTGTCCTGGCAAGAAGTTCTAGCACTACATTGGATAAGAGCAGTGAAAACAGACATCACTGTCCTATTCCCAATCTTAGGGGGAAAGCATTTAGTCTTTCACCTTTAAGTATGATGTTACATGTGTTTTGTGGATTTTCTTCATCAAGTTGAGGAAGTTCCTCCCTATTCCTTTTTTATTTTTTCTGAAAGTTTTTATTGTGAATGGATATTGAATTTTGTGAAATGCTTTTTCTGCATTGGTTGATACGATCATATATTTTCTTCCTTTAAATTTTTTTAAATGTTTATTTATTTTGGAGAGACAGAGCATGAGCAGAGAGGGACAGAGAGAGGGAGACACAGAATCTGAAGCAGGCTTCAGGCTCTGAGCTGCCAACACAAAGCCCAACACAGGGCTCGAACTCACGAACCACGAGATCATGACCTGAGCCAAAGTCGGACGCTTAACTGACTGAGCCACCCAGGCAACCCATGATCATATGTTTTCTTCTTTAACTGGTTAATATGGCTGATTACTTTGATGATTTTAAAATTTTGAACCAGATTTGCATCTCTGGAATAATCCCCACTTGGTAATGGTGTATGATTCTTTTTATATGCTGCTGAATTCTATTTGCTAATATTTTATTAAGAATTTTTATCTATACTTATGAGATTTATTGGTTTAGAATGTGTTTCTTCATCTTCTATTTTCTGGAAGAGATTATATAGAATTGTTGTTAATTCTTTTTTTAATATTTGGTAAATTTCTCCAGTGAAACTATCTGGGTCTAGAGATTTTTTGGCAGGGGGGTTAAAATTATGAACTCTTAATTGTCACAGGGTTTTTTGGATTATCTATTTCATATTGGGTGACTTGTAATTTTATAATTACTTATCAGTTTGTGTTTTTTGAGGATTTGGCCCATTTCATCTAAGATGTCAAGTTTATGAGAGTAGAATTGTTTGTGGAATCCCTTTTTGATCATTTTGATGTCTTCAGACTCCATAGTGATAGTCCCCTTTTCATTCCACATATTGGTCATTTGTGTCTTTTATTTTTTTTCTTTGTCAGTCTTGCTGGAGGTTTGTCAATTTTATTAACTTTCTAAAGTATCACCTCTTTCTTTCACAAATTTTATTTATTGCTTTTCTGCCTTTAAATTTCATTGATTTCTCCTTTCACTGCTATCATTTACTTTCTTCTTCTTGCCCTTGGGTTAATCTGCTCTTCATTTTCTAGGTTCTTGAATTGGGGGATTTGGTTATGAACATGAGCCTTTCCTCTTTTCTAATGTAAGCATGTAGTGTGACATATTTCCCTCTTAGCACTGCTTAGCTGTGTCCCCTAACTTTTGATGTGCTGTATTTCCTTTCAATTCAATGTATTTTTGGATTTCCCTTGAGACTTCTGCTCTTCCCATGGATTATGTAGGAGTGTTGTGATATTTTCCTGTTATCTTTTTACTATTGATTTCTAGTTTGATGTCACTGTGGTTGGACAACAGAGTCTATATTATTTTAATTCTTTTAAATTTATTGAGGTTTGTTTTATGACCCAGGATATGGCCTGTATTGCTACTTTTCATAGAAGTTTCTTTTCTTATTGAATTGGGTAATATTTTATATTGATTTGATCAATTGTTTACTACAAATAATTGTTATTATAACCTAATACATAATAATAATTTTGAAAATTAGAACATACCAGTCACATGAATTTTGAAAAATTATGCTTCTGAACATAGTTTTGTTGAATAAAATTATAACAGGTGAAGTAGAAATGCCACAAAGAAGAATTTGTTCATAAAGTTTTAAATGGATGATGTTGTGTATCAAATAATTATGGTAACTATTTTCCACTGGGTACATGTAAAAGTGTGACTTAAGAAGTTTATTTTTAGGGGTGCCTGGGTGGCTCAGTCGGTTAAATGTCCAGCTTGGCCTCAGGTCACGATCTCATGGTTTGTGAGTTTGAGCCCCATGATGTACTCTGTGCTGACAGCTCAGAGCCTGGAGCCCGCTTTGGATTCTGTGTCTCCTTCTCTCTCTGCCTCTCCCGCACTCTCACTGTGTGTCTCTCTCTCAAAAATAAATATTCAAAAAAATTTAAAAAAAGAATTTTCTTTTTAAATGCTAATATTTAAATATTGAAAATATTTTTAAATTTTTAATAAATTATTATAATTTTATAAATTATTAAAATAAAATATTAAAAGTATTTTTGATATTTAAAAATTTATAATACTCCGAGATTATATCCATCTTAATTACTTATTTAAACTTCTGATATAATTTTTTGGATATTGACTTACAAATGAAAGAGAGAATAAATAATGTTTAAAATTCTGTGTGTGTGTGTGTGGGGGGGGGTGTTAAGTAAACAAGTGACATCTAGAGACCACTGTTCTGGAACACAATGCTGAGATCAGTGAAGGGGCGTGGATTAAGAGTAGTATGAGATTAAGATGGTCTTGTTGGGGTATTTATTCACTCATTCAATCAGCCATATTTATTAAGTAACACTCATTGTTATATGCAACTTCCCTGCTAAACGCTAGGAAGGTATAGTTGACTGATTCAAGGTCCCAGCCCTCAAGCTGAGCATCACTTAGCAAGAATCGATCAGTAACACCAGTGTTCAGCAGGAGTGTCTGTGTCTATCCCTGTCCTCTGGCCTTAACTGCTGCAATGGGACAGTGGATGAGGGCTTGCAGGCCTATCTTTTAAAAAAATTTTTTAAGTTTATTTATTTATTTATTTAGTCACTTATCTATTTACTTATTAGTAATCTCTACATCCAACGTGGGGCTCGAAAGCACCATCCTGAGATCAAGTGTCACATGCTCCTCTGAGCCAGACAGGAGTTCCAGGTCTATCATTTTTTAAACCTAGACCATGGAACTATATAGCCCACCTCACCCATATAGTCACACTCATGCACACACGACACCTCATTATTGGTACTAGTTTGCACAGCAAGAAGAATAATCGCATAGGAGCTATCAAGACTTAAGCAAATTATGGTCACACGGCTTAGTCACGGAAGTTAGGCTTAGGCTGGCTTACCAACAAATGAAACCTGGCTTCTCATTGCAGCTCTCCTCCACCTCAGGCCAGCTGGACTTCTCCCTGCATGGCTGCTGCTCCTTGAGGAAGAAGCACAGTGCAGAGCAGTGAGGTGGGAGGGGCTCGGTGAGAACCAAAGCACTAGATTCTTGTCCCAACTGCAGCTTTGTGTCACCTTAAACAAGTGAACCCCTTTCTGAGCCCCCATGCCTTTATTTGCAAAAGCAAGGGGTTGGACTGGATGATTTATAGGGCTCTTCAGTGTGAGGACTCTGTGATTCTAAGTCTCTTCTGGCTGGTTCCACAACACTCCCCAAGTTCCAAGCACTCTTCTCAGTATTGGCTAGAGTTCCTCACTCTGAATTAAGTTCCTTGCCTAGAGTCTTTTTAATTCAGCTCTTCCTTAGTCCAAGTTCTGCCAACTTATTGTCTCTCCCTGCCAGCGTTCTCTGAAAGTATCAGTATTTCTCCATGTTCTCTGCTCTAGCTACTGCCTCAAGCTGCCTCCCACAGCACACAGGGTCTGTTCCTGGCTCCTTCTTGACTTGGCTCATACTTCTTGCCTCTGCCACGCCACTCTGGTACGAGAGTCAGCCAGGTACTTTCTAATTCCTGGATCATTAGCTCATGAATGTGGTCCACACCCACAAGATAACACTCAAGGGAAAAATTGCCTACACCTACAAATGGACATGAGCTCTTCACCACACCTTGGGAGTGACTCTTCTCCCTTACCCACACAAAGGAGGCTTTTGGACCCCAAAGACTATAGCCCTATTGAAGCTGAAAATCTGTGGTTTTCCCATTTAATGCAGATTAGTCTTTAAACCTGACACTCAAGGGGTGTCTGGGTGGCTCAGTCGGTTGAGTGTCCAACTCTTGATTTTGGCTCAGGTCATGATCCAAGGGTCATGGGATCAAGTGCCATGTAGGCTCCATGCTGAATGTGGAACCTGCCTAAGATTCTTTCTCTCTTTTTCTCTCTCTCCCTCTTCTCCTCTCTCCCACTCGCACCTGTGCATGCTCTCTCTGTCTCTAAAATGAAAACAACAAAAATAACAAAACAAAACAAAACAAAATACTGGCACTCAAGAGAATATAGCAGATAGTCCAGATAACCTGGGACAATATGGGATTTAAATATTCCCTTTTGTGTCTATAAGCCATCAAGATATCTGGGAGCCGTCCAAACACATCAATTTCTCTCTGCATTACAGTTGGACAAGCAGAGGGCCACCTGGCTGGCTCAGTCAGTGGAGCCTGTGACTCTTGATCTTGGAGTAGTAAGTTTGAGCCCCATGTGGGGTATAGAGAATATCTGAAAAAAATAAAACAAAATCGGACCAGATAGTGTGAACCTGAAGGGATGCAATGGGAAGAATACTGCAGCATCTGTGTTGTGTTCTTGCTGGATACATGAACTTCATCAAACTTTTGGTGCTATATGTTTACAAGAAGTACAGGAGATAGAAGAACAAGACAAATACACCACACAGAAGCAGTCCAGCAAGTCCAGATTGTGAAACATTTGTCCGGGCAGTGGACACAGTTTCTTTACTAACCAATAACACGGAAAAGCAAAAGAGAGGATGAAAATGCAAATTAAGAAACTTAGGAGACATGAGACCAAATGCAGTACATGCGTCTTGTTTTGTATCCTGATTTAAACAAGTTAAATCTAAAGAGGCATTTTTGAGATGGGAGGAAAACAGAGCTGAAGTGGGTATTGGGTATATGAAGAAATTACTATCTTTGTGAGGTGTTTGGTTTTGTGATTCTGTAAGAAATCGCTCCTTCCCCTCTCCTTCCCCCTTTTCAGAGCTACATATGGAAGTATTTAGGGGCAAAATGACACCATGTCAGGAATTTTCTTTAAAGTGCTATAGAAAAAAAAAGAAAAAGAAGAAATGGATAGATGAAGTATGGCAAAATGTTGGTAATTGGTGGACCTGGGGGGTGGGGGCTCATTTCCTATTCTGTGGTTTTTCTCTATGATTAAAAACTTTCAGTGTAAAAAAAAAACACACAAAACAAAAAAAAGGGGGGTTTCTGGGAAATGCCAGTGTTTTGGTGTCAAAATGATACGTGACTATTGGCAAAGCCCATAATTACATCTCTGAGTTTAGTGTTATCATAAAGAGAATGAATGCTGGAGTCAGGACGAGACGGCAAGACTGGCTTTGCCACTTAACTGGCTGTGTGATCTTAGACAACTTGCTAAATGTCTCTGAACCTCATTTCCTCACGTGCTTGCTGTGGGAGCAAATGATGCATATCAGGTGCTCGGCAACAGAGATATTTAGTAAGTAGTCTACATAGAAGCTATTATCATCGAGGGGCGCCTGGGTGGCTCAGTTGGTTAAGCATCTGACTTCCACTCAGGTCAAGATCTCACGGCTAGTGGGTTCGAGCCCCGAGTTGGGCTCTGTGCTGACAGCTCAGAGCCTGGAGCCTGTTTCGGATTCTGTGTCTCCCTCTCCTTCTGCTCCTCCCCCACTCATGCTCTGTCTCTCTCTCTCAAAAATAAATAACATTAAAAAATTAAAAAAAAAAAAAAGAAGCTACTATCATCGTTAATCTTAAGCCCAAAGCATCAGAGAAATCCTGTCAAGCCATGCATCCAAAGTTGGGTTCGGAAAATAGAAATTCACAGAAGAAAGAATCAGGAAAAAACGTGCAACAGGTGGCCCACACTCTCAGGGCTGCACAGGGTCCGAACTCCCCAAGGACAAAGCTATGACTCCTCGCTGTGGCCTCATGACCCTCAGGTAGGGAGGAGGCAGCATTCTGCAGATGAAGCCCAGCCCAGGCTTCAAGCAGAAAAGTGAACCAATTAACAGCCCAGGAGAGGGATGGGGGGCCCAGGACTCCTGGTTTGCGCTGCACCCACTAGGAGCATTAGTTGCTGGGAAGAATCTAAATATATAGTGTGTTGTTGAAATGTTTCTTTCTGACAGCCCACTGCGCATTTTCTCTCATGGAGCTCATATTCCCCAAACTGGAAAGTGAAATCGTTTGCAGACTCCCATGGGAAGCTAGAGCCCCGGATTCATTTTTCCCTAGAGAAAGCACGTTTGCTGGAAATTAGAGAAGGTAATTGGAGAGGCCGAGGGAAGAAAGGGACCTGCAGGGGTCATGCGGTCCATCCCCTAGCCTCCCGGCAGGAGTGAGACTAACCCATTCCAGATGGCAGTTGTCCTTGTCTGCTGAAGACCTCCGAGAGAGACCCTCGAAGCCTGACTCAGCAGCTCATTCCAAGAGAGACCCTCGAAGCCTGACTCAGCAGCTCATTCCAGAGCAGGGCCGAGTGAGTGCACGGACCTTGAGTCTAATCTCAGGCCAGACACTGACTCGCTGTGGGTCTTGAATGAGTCATCAGTCTTGGACCCCAGTTTTCCAGTCCACAAAACGAGGGAAGCTGTCACTGCCTGGCTCTTCTGGGATTAAATCCTAGTACAAAATGGAAACAAGCTTTGTGCCCAGGAAGGGGCCGGTATGTAAAAGGCCCGGCAGCATTCCATTGTCCGCCCTTTGAAGAGGTTTAAAAAAATCTTTTAGAGCTTGTCGGAATAAATAGCTTCTCCTCACTGTTCCTTTTTTCGTCATAGGATACGATGAGAGGTGGCCAATTGTTCCTTGCCCCCCCCACCCCCACCCAGAGGGAAAAAACCCACTGGTTCCACAAAAGTAGTGTATCAGTATCATTGGCCCAGAACAAATGGAGGCCTCTGGCAGTGAGAAAATACCCAGAGGCCTTGTTGCCAGGGCAACAACCATGTTAAAGTAGAACTCAGGACCCACAGCTTGAGCCAGGTCTGTTGTTCCCACCGAGTCTGGGGAGCTGAGGAAGACAACTGAGCGGAGAGCCGAAGTCTGGAGACTGAGACCCCAGGAGGTTCAAAAACACAGCCCTGAAGGGGCGGAAGGGGACTGGAGCCAGAGTTGGCTTTTTGTTGCTGTGGTGGTTTAGTTTTTATTATTATTATTTTATTGAAGTAGAGTTGACGTACAATGTAGCATTAGTTTCAGGTGTACAACATGGTGATTTGGCAAGTGCGGCCGCCGTCTGTCACCATCCACGCTATTACGCACCACTGACGATGAACCAGATCTCATTTACGGAGTCCCTGCCCTGTACCAGGCACTGTGGTGTGGGGGGGTGAAAAAGATGGTCTGGCTCTCAGCAAGCTTAGAGGTTAATGGGGAAGACAGACATCCAACAGCCTGTAAACGTTGCAAAGGAGAAGCACAGGGGCTATGACAGCTTGTAAAAAGGCAACGTGGCCGACCAGCCTCTCCAAGTCCTGGGTGCCTGAGGAAGCTTTATTAGTACAACCCTTACTGTCGGTGCCTTGCACTTGGCCCTTGGCCCTAATCATACCTGGGTTCCTGTCAATCTCTTCTACAGTTATTCAACTCTGGTATCTTTTAAATTATTATTTTTTTTATTAAAGTGAAATTCACAGAGTATAAGCTTAACTATTTTAAAGTGAAAATTCAGTGGCATTTAGTACATTCCCAATGTTGTGCAACCACTGCCTCTATCTACTTCCAGAACATTTCATCCCCCCAAAGGAAACCCCATACCATTAAGCAGTTGCTCCCTATCCCTCCCTGGCCCCAGCCCCTGGCAACCACCAATCTGCTTTCTGTTTCTACGGAGTTGCCTATTCTGGATATTCCACACGCATGGAGTCATACAATATGTGACCTTTTGTGTCTGGCTTCTTTCGCTTAGTGTAATGTTTCTGAGGTTCATGCACGTTGTAGCATGTATCAAACCTTCATTCCTTTTTACGGCTGAATAATAACTCTGGTATTTTAATAAAGGTTAACAAATGGATATTCGAGAGAACACTGGACGCAAGAAGAAGAAACGTGGCTCTACGAAATATACCAAATATACCAAATATAACCAATTACCCTGCACCTCCATTTTCTCATATACAAATTAAATGGTTACCCCCGGCCATTTGCAGAACGGCTGGAAGGCAAATGATGACATACTTATAAATAATAATACATTTTCCAAATAAAGCTATTTAAAGCTCCTAATAGTAACTATTAATTAACATCCCATGTGTACCTCTTATCTCTTCAACTGCCTTTTAAGTTTCTTGGGGAGAATGACTGTGTCATATCCATTTCTACCCTCACAATGTTTAGAATGAAGCCCGTCTCTCACTAGCTGTTCAGTAAATGCCTCTCGGGTAGGTAACTACTTGAATGAATGAATGGATGAATGGATGAGACACCACCTGACCTGTGAGGGAAACTGCTTTCTTCCAGGTCACTTGATTGATATTCGTTGAATGAATAAATGAATGAATGAGTGGGTGGGAAGGAAGCATTCCCATCTGGCCTGGAATTATAAGACTCTGCCTTCCCTCCATCTACCCGTGTAGCACCGGTCCCAGCCTGGCCTACAGTCCAAAGAGGAAGGCTGATGAAAATAATCAGGGTACAAAGGGAACATAGACTTTCAGTCTGAAAATGCTGTCCTAGGCAAAGAAAAGTAGGGGTTCTGACACCATCCTCTCCTGCACAGAGTCCGTCCCAACTGTTCCGTCTCCAAAGAGGATCAGTATGGGGGCTGCAAGCTTAGATGCCTTACTTAAGAAATAATCCAACCTAACCAGACCTCCCTGGGACTGACCAGGAGTAAGGAGGCATGGGGAGGAACATGTTATCTGAAAACTCACTGTCCCCACCCTTGAGTTAGGAGATAAACTGGGGTGGGGGGGGGTTGGAGTGGAAATGTCATTCCAACACAAAAAGACTCATCCAGGAACTGGTGTCTTTTAAAATTAGTTTGCCCTCGGGGCTCCTGGGCAGCTCTGTTGTTGAGCATCTGAGTCCATTTCAGCTCAGGTCATGATCTCACTGTTCATAGGTTCGAGCCCCGCGTCAGGCTCTGTGCTGACAGCGCAAGCCTGCTTAAGATTCTCTCTCTCCCTCTCTCTCTCTGCCCCTCCACCCCTAAAATAAGTAAACATTAAAAAATAAAATTAGTTCACCTCAAATATTCTTTTTCTCCCCCCAGATATTCCGTTTTAATCCAAGTATACCTTCACAAAATAAAATTGCAAACCTTGCAACAGATACTGAGTGAGCTCAGGTGGCCGGGAGTGGTGTCAGGGGGCTACTCAGATCGCAGGTGGGGCCAGCTGGAGAGGACCTGGCTGAGGTGGTCGGTGACCAGGTACAGAGGGGCCACAGAGAGGGTGTCGGGGTTCCAAAGAGAAAGATTTTAGTATCCAAGGGTTAAAGAAGGGCCCCTGAGGTCATTGTTTAAGGACTCTGTACAACTCCATTTTGAAAGGCAAAAATTCATTGAAAGATTTCACCATAAAATTGAGCAAGAAAAACCTTGCCCCCCCCCAAATCAATTTTTGACTATTTATTCTATGATTTTGCATGTAGTAGCAACTATAACCACATTTTATTTTCTTCAGTGCATACTTTCATAACCTGCCATTTAATTTTCTTTGGTTACTATTTCTTATAATATCCCAGGATCTAATTTTAATGGTCCCTTTCTGGTTCTAATTCTGATTTGTGATGAGAAGCCCCCATATTTTATTTACAGAAGGGGACTGTCGTAACTCTGTGGTCACTGGAATTGACGCGTGTGGCCCTGAGTTAGAGTTAAAGAGAAATGTATTTTGGTTCTGCTTTTGGTTTACTGTGTGATGTTGGCAAAGCGGCCCAACATCTTTGTGTCCCCGTTTCCACGTCCACCAAAATTAAGATACCAGTCCCTGACTTCCCTGTACTCCACAGGGACCTCAGTGGGACTTGTACTATGATCTTCGCAAAAGTAAATGGTGGACTTCGTAAGAGGATGTTGCCACTATCTTTTATCAACCCTACAGGGCCAGAAAACCCGGAACAATAGATGTTCTGAACATGATTTCTATTTCGTTTTGGTATTGTTATAATAAATGAACCTCAAGCTTTCTTTCAGCACTGAAATTCTATGACATATGTCTTCACAGCAGATTTATCTTCCTAATTACCGTTTATACAGGGTGGCTTTATAATTCTATTTCCTCAGCACACTCCCACTGATGGAGTGGGGAGGAAGCCCATGTTGGACTGGGGCTGTTATGAATGATTTACGTGCTGACTTTCAAGGGCCCCCGGGACATTCAGGGAAGGATTGCCATTATTCTGTCACTCACTTTGCCCCATAACGTGCTAGGAGGTCAGAGATGCCAGGCTTTTCTCCCCTATTTGATAGATCGGGGAACCAGCAAAGCCACTCACTCACCTTGGGCTGCGTCTCTGGATCCCCAGTTTTCCCATCTGGTCTATCGCCTCCTTTGCAAGATTGAAGGAGAAGAAACTGAAAGCAGCTAGGGCCCTGACCACTGACCCACAGCATTGTGGCACTGCCCTGGGAAGCAGGGGAGGCACTGACATCTGGGGCAAGGGGTCACCGGGGGCAGAGGCAGGAGGTCACCCAGGGCCTTGGGCAGCTTCCCCAGAGCTTGGAGCTGAACCCCACCCCAACCCCCGTGGTGCCAAGCCCTTTTCTCTCAATTGTTCTAGCTTTACGAGCATTTGGGAGGAAAATGTCATCCAGCTGGTCTGGATTTCTCAGCACATAAGGGATCCAAAGAGTGTTTTGTAAGTTCTCTTGGATGACCATTCTGGGTTTCTGTGAGAGATCAACTGAGCCCCTTTGCATTAAGTGAAGGAAGTTACATTTTACCAGCTGTCCCAGGGCGGAGGTGGAAGGGGCTGCCTGGAGGAAGTGGAGAAAGGGGCATGGAGAAGGTTGAGCTCACAGAGCAAGGATGGGGGCTCTTTGCAATTCCCTCTGCTAGCTGGGCATTCTCCTTACAACAAGAGCCACAGGCCGAGAAAGCCATTCTGTTCCTGCTCCACCTACCTGGCAGAAGGACCACCCAGATTTGGGAAACTGAGGCAGAAGAAGTGGAGTCCCTGAAGGGACTTTCATGGCATGACTGAACAAGCAGTGACTGGAGGTAAATCAGCTGCTCCAAAGCCTCCATCACCTGGGTTCAAATCTTGCTTCTTTGTGATGTTGGAAAATTACCAAATTATCACGAAACTTCACGTTGCTCACCTACAAAGTGGGGACAATAATACCTCTTTCATAGAATGTTGGCAATATTAAAAGAAGAGGATATACACAAAATACCCAGCACGTTGCCAAGCAAATGGTAGTTAGTTAAACTATGATGATATGTATCAACAAGGAAATGTCCCCAGGCTGAGGATGGCAGCACACTGTGCTGGGCATGACCCAGAGGTCTGAGGTGAGTCTGGTGCCACAGGGAGCTTGCGGGGTAGTTGGGAAGGTGTAGGAAGACTTGACTTACATTATACTAGCAAGAGACCTTAGGTAACAAAACAAAGCAGCTTGTGTATGAGTGTTAGACACAATGAGTGTTCCAGATTTCAAGAGGAGAGTTCATCGTGAATTGGGCAGATCAAGGAGGGCTTCTTGGAGGAAGCAGAAATGGACTTTCTTGTCCTATTTGCCCCAGACAATTTAAGTTGGCTCTTTAGTGACCCAGCGAAGCACATATAGTGTTGAACTCTTATAGCAACTGGTTACCTTCTCACACTTGTACATATCTTTAGGGTGGGAAGGGGCAGAATATTTGGAGCCTCTGCTCAAACTCTGCTGAAATGTTGGGGGCCTGGGTGGCCGGCTGGATGAGCTCATCCCACTGGGGCTAGGAGGAGGCTGAGCGAACCAAATCTCCTGTCATTGGCACTGATGGCAATTGGGCCAGAAGTTAAGGATTTTTACCAAGCTCTCAGGCATCTTGGCCACTATTACCAAGAAGTCCCCAAAGCAAGCTTATCTCAAGATATGTCCTTCCCTGGAGATACTTGTGAGCAGAGGCCTTTGTGCAGGAAGAGGGGCAGTGGGGCCTGGGGATACGGAACCAGAAAGGTAACCAAGACGGTGGTCCCGGAGAGAAATGCTCTCCAGAAAGCAAATCCCCACGGAAGGGAGTTCGTTTTACAGGGTAGTGTCTTCAAATGTGTGAATGTGTATATGAGAGAGAAAGAGGGGGGCAGAGAGGGGAAAAGCAAGCAGTAACACCAAGCACAACATTGGAAAGTTTGTTTTCCACACGGCCCCTTTATCTGGTAGCAAATATATCTCCTGGGAAAAGAAAACATTTCTCAGGGCAATCCCTCAGGAACATTTTTTCCCCCTCCTCCCTATGTGATTTACGTTGAGGCTGCTGGGGGCACCCAGGGGTCCCCCTGGGGAGCGTGAGGGCTTGGTGGGCAGGCAGAGGAAGGGAGGGAATAACAACCCTCACCCCCACCCTCCCTGAAGGTCTACACGGAGCACCCGGGAGCTCCACTGGCAGCGTGTGAACATGTGAGAAGGGCCTCCTCAGGAGGGGCACCCACTCTTCTGAGGGACTCATCCCCATATAGAGAGCCTTGGTACAGGTTGGCCAAGCTGCGTTCCGGCCCTTGTCCCCCCATCAATCACTGCTACCACTCAGTTTCCACAGCTGTAAAGTGACATCGACAGGAACCGCTCTGTCTCCCTCACACGGTCACCATGGGGATCTAACTAATGAGACTGTGGAGGCGCATTAGAAAACAGACAGGGACATAAGTGGCCATTAGTTCAATGGTGGAAAGCAAGGAGCTTGAGGTTGGAGTCCGAAGATCTGGAATCCCAGCCCTACTGCAGTGTGGCCACGGGCCAGTCACTGCCAACGGGTTTAACCATCTTCACCGGGAAAGAGGATAAAACCATTCACCGCCTCTCACTGGGTCATGACCACAAAGGTGCTTTGTATGGTCAATTGCCATAGAAAGCATTCAGGTTAATTCTGCTGGAGGTTCTATTTCGGGCTAGGCCCGCTCAGAGGACAAGTGGGAACTTGAATGCAGCACCGATATTTTCTGCCCTTTAATGGAATCCCTGGACTTTCCCAGCGGCCTGGCAACTTGAGAAGGCTCTTGCTTTGAATGAAATAATTTGACCATGGATATGACCACGTTCTTTCAAAACGTTCTTTCAAACGTGTGACTGTTGGAAATCCCTAGTTATAGTAAAGAGGGCACAAGTTAATTTGTAGCATTTTTGTTGCAGAGGCTGGGATAGTCTGCCAAATAGCCCTTTTCCCCTTCTTCCTTGCTAACAACCCTGTTGGGAGTATGGAGGTGGCAGTGAGCTCAGGCAAAACAAAGGCCGTTTTCCACTCCCACTGGCATATAGGGGAACCGTGTGGCTGACTCTGGGCCAGTGCAATGTAGGCACTGGGGAGGCTGTAGGAGGTTCTTCCAAAGCAGGGACTAATTGAGCCCGTGGCGGCCTTTAACTTGGTCTCTTCACTTTCTTAGTGTCTGGAATGTAGAAACGGTGGCTGGAGCTCCAATGGCCATTTTGTGATCAGGGTGCTGTCTTGAGGGTAGTAGCAATATATTAAGGATCAGGCAGCAGAATGGCAAAAGAGTCTGGTATACTCCTGGCAGTATTGAACTTCCATTCTGGCCTTAGACCTCCGGACCTCTTTTATGCGAGGAAAAATAAACAGATTTATTTAAGCTGCTTTCCACCCATCCCCCTAGCACCCCCCCCCCACAAGGTTTCTGTTGTAACTGAATGTAGTTCCTAATTGGATACTATTTTATCCTATCTTATTATCTTTGTATGGTAGGCCCACATGACTATTCTCTTAGGAGCTAAATATGCTTTACCAATAATGTCTCTCTTATTCCTGAAAGAATTCTTCAAACATAAGATTTACTGACTGGTAAGCTGAGGCCTAAAGAATAATATCAGCTGAGACTCCCCAGGGCTTCCTCGCCGCCCCCTCACTTCCTCCTTCCCCAGTGTGGACACTAGCGGGTTGAGGGCCGGCTGGACCGCCCGCCACCTTACTTAGTGTCATGCTTATGGGAGTCGTCCACACTGTGTATCCTGTTGTTGACTGGGGCACAAGGTTGGACTTACACACCTTTCCACCTGTGAGACCCTTCCGTTTTGCATTTGGCCTGTCTGCCATCATTCCCTGGCCCTGTGTGGATTCCAAGTCCTGTGACGCCTTGCTGTTAGAACTCTCCCTCAAGCTGTAAAAGGTTGAAGTTTAAATTATTAATTTGAGGTGTGTTCCTGAGAATGGGGGAAGATGGCGGCGTAGGAGGACGCTGGGCTCACCGCGCGTCCTGCTGATCACTTAGATTCCACCTACACCTGCCTAAATAACCCAGAAAACCGCCAGAGGATTAGCAGAACAGAGTCACCGGACCCAAGTGCAGACGAGAGGCCCACGGAAGAGGGTAGGAAGGGCGGCGAGGCGGTGCGCGCTCCACGGACTGGCGGGAGGGAGCCGGGGCGGAGGGGCGGCTCGCAGGCCAAGCAGAGCCCCCGAGTCCGGCTTGCAAAAGCGGAGGGGCCCGACGGACTGTGATCCGACAGCAAGCGCGACTTAGCGTCTGGGAGGTCATAAGTTAACAGCTCTGCTCGGAAAGCGGGAAGGCTGGAGGACAAAGGGAGGGTGAGCTGTGGAGCCCCCGGACGACAGAGCTCAGTTTGGCGGGGAACAAAGGCGCTAGCCAGCGCCATCTCCCCCGCCCATCCCCCAGCCAAAATCCCAAAGGGAACCGGCTCCGGCCAGGGAAATTGCTCGCTCCGCGCGAACACCCAACTCTGTGCTTCTGCGGAGCCAAACCTCCGGCAGCGGATCTGACTCCCTCCGGCTGCCACAGGGCCCCTCCTGAAGTGCATCACCTAAGGAGAAGCGAGCTAAGCCTGCCCCCCCTGCCGCCGTGCACCTTGCCTTCCCACCCCAGCTAATACGCCAGATCCCCAGCATCACAAGCCTGGCAGTGTGCAAGTAGCCCAGACGGGCCACGCCACCCCACAGTGAATCCCGCCCCTAGGAGAGGGGAAGAGAAGGCACACACCAGTCTGACTGTGGCCCCAGCGGTGGGCTGGGGGCAGACATCAGGTCGGACTGCGGCCCCGCCCACCAACTCCAGTTATACACCACAGCACAGGGGAAGTGCCCTGCAGGCCCTCACCACACCAGGGACTATCCAAAATGACCAAGCGGAAGAATTCCCCTCAGAAGAATCTCCAGGAAATAACAACAGCTAATGAGCTGATCAAAAAGGATTTAAATAATATAACAGAAAGTGAATTTAGAATAATAGTCATAAAATTAATCGCTGGGCTGGAAAACAGCATACAGGACAGCAGAGAATCTCTTGCTACAGACATCAGGGGACTAAGGAACAGTCACGAGGAGCTGAAAAACGCTTTAAAGGAAATGGAAAACAAAATGCAAACCACCACGGCTCGGATGGAAGAGGCAGAGGAGAGAATAGGTGAACTAGAAGATAAAGTTATGGAAAAAGAGGAAGCTGAGAAAAAGAGAGATAAAAAAATCCAGGAGTATGAGGGGAAAATTAGAGAACTAAGTGATACACTAAAAAGAAATAATATACGCATAATTGGTATCCCAGAGGAGGAAGAGAGAGGGAAAGGTGCTGAAGGGGTACTTGAAGAAATAATAGCTGAGAACTTCCCTGAACTGGGGAAGGAAAAAGGCATTGAAATCCAAGAGGCACAGAGAACTCCCTTCAGACGTAACTTGAATCGATCTTCTGCACGACATATCATAGTGAAACTGGCAAAATACAAGGATAAAGAGAAAATTCTGAAAGCAGCAAGGGGTAAACATGCCCTCACATATAAAGGGAGACCTATAAGACTCGTGACTGATCTCTCTTTTGAAACTTGGCAGGCCAGAAAGAATTGGCACGAGATTTTCAGGGTGCTAGACAGCAAAAATATGCAGCCAAGAATCCTTTATCCAGCAAGTCTGTCATTTAGAATAGAAGGAGAGATAAAGGTCTTCCCAAACAAACAAAAACTGAAGGAATTTGTCACCACTAAACCAGCCCTACAAGAGATCCTAAGGGGGACCCTGTGAGACAAAGTACCAGAGACATCACTACAAGTATAAAACATACAGACATCACAATGACTCTAAACCCGTATCTTTCTATAATAACACTGAATGTAAATGGATTAAATGCGCCAACCAAAAGACATAGGGTATCAGAATGGATAAAAAAACAAGACCCATCTATTTGCTGTCTACAAGAGACTCATTTTAGACCTGAGGACACCTTTAGATTCAGAGTGAGGGGTTGGAGAACTATTTATCATGCTACTGGAAGCCAGAAGAAAGCTGGAGTAGCCATACTTATATCAGACAAACTAGACTTTAAATTAAAGGCTGTAACAAGAGATGAAGAAGGACATTATATAATAGTTACAGGGTCTATCCATCAGGAAGAGCTAACAATTATAAATGTCTATGCGCCGAATACCAGAGCCCCCAAATATATAAAACAATTACTCATAAACAGAAGCAACCTTATTGATAAGAATGTGGTAATTGCTGGGGACTTTAACACCCCACTTACAGAAATGGATAGATCATCTAGACACACGGTCAATAAAGAAACAAGGGCCCTGAATGAGACACTGGATCAGATGGACTTGACAGATATATTTAGAACTCTGCATCCCAAAGCAACAGAATATACTTTCTTCTCGAGTGCACATGGAACATTCTCCAAGATAGATCATATACTGGGTCACAAAACAGCCCTTCATAAGTTTACAAGAATTGAAATTATACCATGCATACTTTCAGACCACAATGCTATGAAGCTCGAAATCAACCACAGGAAAAAGTCTGGAAAACCTCCAAAAGCATGGAGGTTAAAGAACACCCTACTCACGAATGAGTGGGTCAACCAGGCAATTAGAGAAGAAATCAAAAAATATATGGAAACAAACGAAAATGAAAATACAACAATCCAAACGCTTTGGGACGCAGCGAAGGCAGTCCTGAGAGGAAACTACATTGCAATCCAGGCCTATCTCAAGAAACAAGAAAAATCCCAAATACAAAATCTAACAGCACACCTAAAGGAAATAGAAGCAGAACAGCAAAGGCAGCCTAAACCCAGCAGAAGAAGAGAAATAATAAAGATCAGAGCAGAAATAAACAATATAGAATCTAAAAAAACTGTAGAGCAGATCAACGAAACCAAGAGTTGGTTTTTTGAAAAAATAAACAAAATTGACAAACCTCTAGCCAGGCTTCTCAAAAAGAAAAGGGAGATGACCCAAATAGATAAAATCATGAATGAAAATGGAATTATTACAACCAATCCCTCAGAGATACAAACAATTATCAGGGAATACTATGAAAAATTATATGCCAACAAATTGGACAACCTGGAAGAAATGGACAAATTCCTGAACACCCACACTCTTCCGAAACTCAATCAGGAGGAAATAGAAAGCTTGAACAGACCCATAACCAGCGAAGAAATTGAATCGGTTATCAAAAATCTCCCAACAAATAAGAGTCCAGGACCAGATGGCTTCCCAGGGGAGTTCTACCAGACGTTTAAAGCAGAGATAATACCTATCCTTCTCAAGCTATTCCAAGAAATAGAAAGGGAAGGAAAACTTCCAGACTCATTCTATGAAGCCAGTATTACTTTGATTCCTAAACCAGACAGAGACCCAGTAAAAAAAGAGAACTACAGGCCAATATCCCTGATGAATATGGATGCAAAAATTTTCCATAAAATACTAGCAAATCGAATTCAACAGCATATAAAAAGAATTATTCACCATGATCAAGTGGGATTCATTCCTGGGATGCAGGGCTGGTTCAACATTCGCAAATCAATCAACGTGATACATCACATTAACAAAAAAAAAGAGAAGAACCATATGATCCTGTCAATTGATGCAGAAAAGGCCTTTGACAAAATCCAGCACCCTTTCTTAATAAAAACCCTTGAGAAAGTCGGGATAGAAGGAACATACTTAAAGATCATAAAAGCCATTTATGAAAAGCCCACAGCTAACATCATCCTCAATGGGGAAAAACTGAGAGCTTTTTCCCTGAGATCAGGAACACGACAGGGATGCCCACTCTCACCGTTGTTGTTTAACATAGTGCTGGAAGTTCTAGCATCAGCAATCAGACAACAAAAGGATATCAAAGGCATCAAAATTGGCAAAGATGAAGTCAAGCTTTCGCTTTTTGCAGATGACATGATATTATACATGGAAAATCCGATAGACTCCACCAAAAGTCTGCTAGAACTGATACATGAATTCAGCAAAGTTGCAGGATACAAAATCAATGTACAGAAATCAGTTGCATTCTTATACACTAACAATGAAGCAACAGAAAGACAAATAAAGAAACTGATCCCATTCACAATTGCACCAAGAAGCATAAAATACCTAGGAATAAATCTAACCAAAGATGTAAAGGATCTGTATGCTGAAAACTATAGAAAGCTTATGAAGGTAATTGAAGAAGATTTAAAGAAATGGAAAGACATTCCCTGCTCATGGATTGGAAAAATAAATATTGTCAAAATGTCAATACTACCCAAAGCTATCTACACATTCAATGCAATCCCAATCAAAATTGCACCAGCATTCTTCTCGAAACTAGAACAAGCAATCCTAAAATTCATATGGAACCACAAAAGGCCCCGAATAGCCAAAGGAATTTTGAAGAAGAAGACCAAAGCAGGAGGCATCACAATCCCAGACTTCAGCCTCTACTACAAAGCTGTCATCATCAAGACAGCATGGTATTGGCACAAAAACAGACACACAGACCAATGGAATAGAATAGAAACCCCAGAACTAGACCCACAAACATATGGCCAACTCATCTTTGACAAAGCAGGAAAGAACATCCAATGGAAAAAAGACAGCCTCTTTAACAAATGGTGCTGGGAGAACTGGACAGCAACATGCAGAAGGTTGAAACTAGACCACTTTCTCACACCATTTACAAAAATAAACTCAAAATGGATAAAGGACCTAAATGTGAGACAGGAAACCATCAGAACCTTAGAGGAGAAAGCAGGAAAAGACCTCTCTGACCTCAGCCGTAGCAATCTCTTACTCGACACATCCCCAAAGGCAAGGGAATTAAAAGCAAAAGTGAATTACTGGGACCTTATGAAGATAAAAAGCTTCTGCACAGCAAAGGAAACAACCAACAAAACTAAAAGGCAACCAACGGAATGGGAAAAGATATTTGCAAATGACATATCGGACAAAGGGCTAGTATCTAAAATCTATAAAGAGCTCACCAAACTCCACACCCGAAAAACAAATAACCCAGTGAAGAAATGGGCAGAAAACATGAATAGACACTTCTCTAAAGAAGACATCCAGATGGCCAACAGGCACATGAAAAGATGTTCAGCGTCGCTCCTTATCAGGGAAATACAAATCAAAACCACACTCAGGTATCACCTCACGCCAGTCAGAGTGGCCAAAATGAACAAATCAGGAGACTATAGATGCTGGAGAGGATGTGGAGAAACGGGAACCCTCTTGCACTGTTGGTGGGAATGCAAATTGGTGCAGCCGCTCTGGAAAGCAGTGTGGAGGTTCCTCAGAAAATTAAAAATAGACCTACCCTATGACCCAGCAATAGCACTGCTAGGAATCTACCCAAGGGATACAGGAGTACTGATGCATAGGGGCACTTGTACCCCAATGTTCATAGCAGCACTCTCAACAATAGCCAAATTATGGAAAGAGCCTAAATGTCCATCAACTGATGAATGGATAAAGAAATTGTGGTTTATATACACAATGGAATACTACGTGGCAATGAGAAAAAATGAAATATGGCCTTTTGTAGCAACGTGGATGGAACTGGAGAGTGTGATGCTAAGTGAAATAAGCCATACAGAGAAAGACAGATACCATATGGTTTCACTCTTATGTGGATCCTGAGAAACTTAACAGGAACCCATGGGGGAGGGGAAGAAAAAAAAAAAAAAACAAAAGGACGTTAGAGTGGGAGAGAGCCAAAGCATAAGAGACTGTTAAAAACTGAGAACAAACTGAGGGTTGATGGGGGGTGGGAGGGAGGGGCGGGTGGGTGATGGGTATTGAGGAGGGCACCTTTTGGGATGAGCACTGGGTGTTGTATGGAAACCAATTTGTCAATAAACTTCATAAAAAAAAAAAAAAAGAATAATATCAGCTGAAGAAAATCAGGAGAAAGCATAGGTGTTAACTTCCAGGTCAGCTATAGCTTCCTCAACCGAAATGACCATCTTTCTAAATCTTCCTACTATTTTTCGACAGAGGAAAGGCTACAAGGCATTACAGTTATCATTTTGCAATTTGAAACAGTAAATCAGACAGGCTAAATTTGTAGACTAATATTTTGTCACTTTTTTTTTTTTGATGTTTATTTATTTTTGAGAGGAGGGGAGGGGCAGAGAAAGAGGGAGACACAGGATCCGAAGCAGCCTCCAGGCTCCGAGCTGTCAGCACAGAGTCCGATGTGGGGCTCGAACTTATGAATGGTGAGATCATGACCTGAGCGGAAGTCGGTTGGACGCTCAACTGACTGAGCCACCCAGGTGCCCCATCGCTTCTTTTTAACATTTATTTCTTCATTTTGAGAGAGAAGAAGCATGTGTGCACCCATGCATGAGCAGGGGAAGGGCAGAGAGAGAGGGAGAGAGAGAATCCCAAGCAGGCTCCTTACTGTCTGTGCAGAGCCCAACCCAGGGCTTGATCTCACCAACCCTGAGGTCATGACCTGAGCCGAGATCCAGAATCTGGTGCTTACCTGACTGAGCCACCCAGGACCCCCAATATTTTGTCACTTTTACAATGAAGAACACATGCAGAGAGAGACCTGATGATCCAAAGGTCCTCAAAATTCCTGCCCTTTCATTAAGTGGCAGAGAGACGAAGAATGGGGAGGGAGGCAGCCGAAAGGCAAGAAAAAAGCCACAGAATCTCAGGGGGGCGCAGCACCAAGCCCACACCATTTCAGACACCCCGATTAAAGCCACACAGCACTTTGGGGCACCTGGGTAGCTCAGTCGGTTGAGCGTCCAGCTTCGGCTCAGGTCATGATCTCACGGTCCATGGGTTCGAGCCCCACATCAGGCTCTGTGCTGATGGCTCAGGGCCTGGAGCCCGCTTCAGATTCTGTGTCTCCCTCTCTCTCTGCCCTTCCCCTGCTCATGCTCTGTCTCTCTCTGTCTCTCAATAATAAATAAACGTTAAAAAGTAAATAAAAAAGGGGCGTCTGGGCAGCTCAGTCAGTTAAGCATCTGATTTCGGCTCAAGTCACGATCTTGTGGTCCATGGGTTCAAGCCCCGCGTCGGCTCTGTGCTGACAGCTCAGAGCCTGGAGCCTGCTTCGGATTCTGTGTCTCCCTCTCTCTCTGCCCCTCCCCTGCTCACGCTCTGTCTCTGTCTCAAAAGTAAATAAACTTAAAAAAAAAAAAAGCCACACAACACCTTACACCAACAGTGTACATAGCCCTTCATCCCTCAAAGCTCTGTGACACGGAGACTGTATTTATCACAATGCTGACACACCTGAATAAAAATGGAAACACCTAGATCTCTGTTATGTCCAGAGCAGATGGAGTGTTTCTTTGAAAACACCTGGAAGACTGGTGACCTTTTCTTTCTTGAAAGAAATGTCTTCATACACCTGGAGTTTGGCACCATGTCCTCAGAGCCTCAGTCCACATGGGGATACAGGATGGTGCATTTATGCAATAGGCTCCCCGTTGCTAAACCTACTAAACGAATTGGCAGAACTGAGTACTGTGGTGATATCATGGAAATAAGTCCTGCGTATGCAAATTTACAAAAACAAAACCAAAACCAAAAACGAAATAGCTCATACAACTCTCAGTTAATTTCAAACCTCCAGGTGTTGAAGCAAGAGTACCATGTTGTCTATCCAAACAAAATAGCTCACGATACACATGAACGTACAGATGTCTGCCCTGTCTTGCTTCTGTTCCATTTCTTCCTTGAATCCTTCCTGACCTGATGTTCTGACACTGCACAAGTAAGCCCTGAGTTAAATTTTGTCTCATACTGATCCCTACTTCACGTGTGTTAATTTTGTCCCTTCAATGTAACAGTATACTTCTTAAGTGTCAGAGATCCTATGACACGTCACTCAGGTTACTTAAATGACTTTAAAGTGTTAAGTCTTGACTTCTACTTCCAGAAAGATGGAAGGGATGTACCTTTCTCTACTTTTCCCATTAAGTACAATGAAAATCCCTGGACATTATATATAAAACATTATACATAAAACAAATATAAGTAGACTCTGGAGGTGCCTGGGTGACTCAGCTGGTTGAGTGTCCAACTCTTGGTTTCGGTTCAGGTCATGATCTCACAGTGTCATGAGTTCAAGCCCCGCACGTATTCTGTGCTGACATTGAGGAGCCCACCTGAGATTCTCCCCCTTTCTCTGGCCCTCCCCCACAGAGACTCTCTCTGTCTCTCTCAAAATAAATAAATGAATTAACTTAAAAAAAAAATAACATGAGTAGACTCTGAAAGGTGGAGAGAAGACAGACCTGCTAGGGATCCTGGACCCAAAGAACAGCGTGGTGTTGAGCTCCCTGAGTGGTGGTGGTGGGGGTTCCAAGTCTGGGATAGACTGGTGAACCTGATGACCCAGAAATACCAACAGACACAGACAAAGCCAACAAAACGTACTCTTTCTAGCCAGTGGGGCTGTCTAACAATATGGAAAACATTCAGACAATGACCATACTACCTTAGCCAAAACCACAGAAAAAACCTATGGGCCCCTCTCCACCCAGGGCACCAAAGGCTGAATAGTGATACTAGACCCCCATTCTTTCTCAGCTGTAACAAGGCAGCAGGAATGGGGAAGGATATATCACTAGAGAGCCTACCAACATCAAAAAGATATTAATAGAAAACTGCAGGATAACAGACACATGAAAAGATGCTCAACATCACTCATCATCAGGGAAATACAAATCAAAACCACAATGCGATACCACCTCACACCAATCAGAATGGCTAAAATTAACAACTCAGGCAATGTCAGATGTTGGTGAGGAAGTGGGGAAAGAGGAACACTTTTGCACTACTGATGGGACTGCAAACTGGTGCAGCCACTCTGGAAAGCAGTGTGGAGGCTCTTCAAAAAATTAAAAACAGAACCACTCTACCACCCAGCAATTGTACTACTAGGCATTTATCCAAAGGATAAATGTGCTGTTTCAAAGGGGCACATGCATCCCAATGTTTATTACTATAAAGAGCACTATTGGTGATAGCCAAAGTATGAAAAGTGCCCAAATGTCCGTGGATGGATGAATGGATAAAGAAGATGTGGTATATATATACAATGGAATATCACTTGGCGATCAAAAAGAATGAAATCTTGCCATTTGCAACAATGTAGATGGAACTAGAGTGTATTATGCTAAACCAGATTAGTCAGAGAAAGACAAATATCGTATGACTTCATTCATATGTGGAATTTAAGATATAAAACAGATGAACATAAGGGAAAGGAAGCAAAAATAATACAAAAACAGGGAGAGGGGACAAAACATAAGAGACTTTTGAAAACATAGAGAACAAACTCAGGTTTACTGGAAGGGTTGCGGGAGGGGGGATGGACTAAATGGGCAAGGGACAATAAGGAGGGCACTTGTTGGGATGAGCAATGGGTGTTATATGTGGGGAATGAATCACTGGATGCTACTGAAATCATTATTGCACTATATGCTAACTAACTTGGATGTAAATTAAAAAAAATAATGGAATACTACACATCGAAATTTGAAAATTCAGATGAAATGGACAACTTCCTTGAAAATACAAACCACCACCACTCACTCAACATGAAATTCAAAGTTTGAATAGCCCTGTGACTATTAAGATAATGGAATTTGTAATTTTAAAAACTCCAAAGAAAGAAATCTCCAGAGCCAGATGGTTTCGCTGGAGAATTCTACAAAAACATTCAAAGAATTAACACTAATTTTACACAATATTTTCCAGAAAATAAGAGAGGAAGAAACATTTCCCAATTTATTTTATGAAGTTAATAACTCTGATCAGAAAACCAAATACACTACCAACCCACCCCCACCAAAACAAAAACATTACGGATCAATATTTCAACACATACTCCTTTGCAAAATATTAACAGAAAGAATTCAGCAATAGGTAAAATAAAATGTATACCAAGTGGGGTTTATTCTAGAGACACAATGCTGGTTCAATATTTGAAAGTTAATCCACCACACTGACAGGCAAAAGAAGAAAAATATCACATGATCCTACTAATCACAGTAGAAAGCATTTGACAAAATTCAATATCCATCTATGTTAAAAACTCTCAGAAAAAAATTTTAAAAAATCAGAGAATGGAACTTCTTCAACATGATAAAAAGCATCTACAAAAAACTTACAGCTGGGGCACCTGGGTGGCTCAATCCATTAAGTGTCTGACTTCGGCTCAGGTCATGATCTCTCACTGCTTGAGTCTGACCCCTGCATCAGGCTCCACACTGACAGTGCAGAGCCTGCTTGGGACTCTCTCTCTCTCAAAATAAATAAACAAACAAATAAAGAACAACAACAAAAACCCCTTACAGCTAACATCATAATTGATGATTAAAGACTGAATGCTTTCCCTCAAGATCAGGAACATGGCAAGGATATTCACTCTCACCACAAAGAAAGAAATAAAAGTGTTTCTATTTGCAGATGATATGATTGTCTACAGAGAAAATCCCAAGTAATGTATGGAAAAATTTCTAAATTAGTAAGTTCAACAAAATTTCAGGATACAAGATAAACACGTGGAAATCAGTTGTATTTCTACCTACTAGCATGAACACATGGGCACCAAAATCAGTAATATAATACCACTTACAATACCAGTGGTATTATTAGACTTAGGTGTAAGTCTAATGAAATATGTATAGGATTCTATGTTGAAAAGTATCAAGTGCCAAAAGAAATCAAAGAAGGCTGAAATAAATGGAGAGACGTACTAGGTTTATTCATTGAAAAATTCCACACAGTAAAGATATCAATTCTTCCCAAACTGATACAGAGATTTTAAATAATTCTTGTCAAAATCTCAGCAAGATGTTTGGTGACATTATTGTTCTAAAACTTATATGGAAAAGCAGAAGATAGAATAGTCAGAACAATTATGAAAAGGAAGAATAATGTGGGAGAAATCAGTCTACTCAATTTTAAGCCTTATTATGTAGCTGGAGTAATCAAAATTATGTGTTATTGGCAGAAAGATAGACACAGAGATCAGTGGAACAGAAAGGAGATCCAAGTAACAGATGCACAAAAATATGTTCCATTTCTCTTTGACAAAGATTCAAAAGTTCAGCGGGAGGAAAGGTAGTGTTTTCACCAAAAGGTGCTGAAGCAGTTGGATATTCATAGACTTTTACATCTATGCACCTTGACTTAAGTCTCACACCTTATACAAAAAATTAACTCTGAATGGGTCACAGACTTAAATGTAAATCTTTTACAAATATTTTAGGTAAAAACATAGGCAAAAATCTTTATATCCAGGGCTAGGCAAAGAGTTCTCAGATTTGGCACCAAAGTATGATCCATAAAAGAGAAAATCGATAAATTAGACTACACAAAAAAACTTTCATTGTGTGAAAGACCATGTTAAGAGGATGAAAAGAGAAGCTACAGACTGGGAGAAAATATCTGCAAACGTCATATCTGAAATAGATCAGTATCTACAAGGTACGAAAACCTCCCTGAACTCAACAGTAAAACAAACAAAAACAACAACAATCCAATTAGAAAATGGACGAGACATTCCACTGAAAAGGATTATAGGTGGTAACTAAGCACATGAAAAGATGTTCAATATCATTAGCCATTAGGGAAATGCAAATTAAAATCATGAGATATTATTACATATCTATCAGAATGGCAAGAATAATGGGACACCTGGGTGGCTCAGTCGGTTAAGCGTCTGACTTCAGCTCAGTTCATGATCTCGCAGTTCACAAGTTCGATCCCTGTGTCGGGCTCTGTGCTGACTGCTGAGAGCCTGGAACCTGCTTCAGATTCTGTGTCTCCCTCTCTCTCTCTGTCATCCCCTGCTCATGCTCTGTCTCTCTTTCTCTCTCAAAAATAAACATAAAAAAAAAAGAATGGCAAAAATAAAAGTACAGAAGAATTCCAAATAATTTATGTAGCTACTTACTTCTCAAAGAGATGGAGTTTAACTCCCAACCCCATGAGCGTGGGCTATGCTGAGGATTTGTTTTCAAAGACTAAGGTAGGGAGGAGGACAGGGAAGTTAACTTGACAGTGGAAACCTGGCAGACACACCCTCATCCAGGTGGTCAACACTGACATTGACATCATCAGTCTGTGTGATTACATGTACCTTTGATATGATGTGATGGCAACGGCACTTTGTCTTTGTGGTAACCCTCCCCAAACTCATGACCTCAGTCTAACCATGAGAAAAACAAACTCGAACTGAAGGATATTCTATAAAATACTTGGCCAGTATGCCTCAAAACTCTCAAAGTCCTCAAAAATGAGGAAAGTCTGAAAAACTATCACAGACCAGAAAAGGTTAAGAAAACGTGACAAACAAAAGTAATGTGGTACTCTGGGTGGGATCCTCTGTCAGAAGAAGGACAGAACATTGGAGACAAACTAGTGAAATCCGAATAAACTGTGGCATTAGTTAAAAATGACGTGTCGACGTTGGTTTTCCAGTTGTGACAAAGATGCCAACAGATGTGAGGTACAAACAACAGAGAAAATTGAGCAGAAACTGAGGGGAAATTTCTCAATTTCTTTCATGGGACTCTCATATGATCTCTGCAACTTTTCTATTGAAACTGATTCTAAAATTTAAAGATTATAACAAAATAATGTGTAAAAAAACGTGACAGCACTGGAACGCCTGGGTGGTTCACGTGGTTGAGCATCTGACTCTTGATTTCGGCTCAGGTCATGATCTCATGATTTGTGAGTTCAGGCCCACATGGAGCTCTGCACTGACAGTACGGAGTCTGCTTGGGATTCTCTGTCTCTCTGTCTCTGTCTCTCTCTCTGCCCCTCCCCTACTTGCACTTGCTCTCTCTCTCTCTCTCTCTCAAGATAAATAAATAGGGGCGTCTGGGTGGCTCAGTTGGTTGAGCGGCCAACTTCGGCTCAGGTCATGATCTCGCAGTCCGTGAGTTCGAGCCCCGCGTCAGACTCTGTGCTGACAGCTCAGAGCCTGGAGCCTGTTTCAGATTCTGTGTCTCCCTCTCTCTGACCCTCCCCTGTTCATGCTCTGTCTCTCCCCGTCTCAAAAATAAATAAAACGTTAAAATAAATAAATAAATAAACCTAAAAAATTTTTTAAAAACCCAGCAAAATGTGACAGCACTAAATGCTGGTGAAGATGCCAAGAAACTAGGCCGCTCATACGCTGCTGGTGGGAATGTAAAACAGTACAGCCACTCTAGAAGACAATTTGGCAGTTTCTTCTAAAATTAAATATGCAACTATTACATGAGCCAGTGATTGCATTCCTGGGTGTTTATACGACAAATGAAAACTTATGTTCACATAAAAACCCATACAGAAATATATATAGTGGCTTTGTTTGTAATAGCCTTCAAATGGCAACAACCCAGGTGTCCTCTATTGTGTGAATAAACAAACAGTGGTATATCCACACCATGGAATATCACTACGCAATAAAGAAAGGGATAAACTACTGTCCATGTAACAACCCCTGGATCAATGTCTAGAGCATTACGTCGAGTGAAAAAAGCCAATTCCAAAGTGTTACATACTGTATGATTCCATTTATAATGATATTTTTTGAAATGACAGAATTATTGAAATGGAGAAGAAATTAGTGGTTGTCAGGAATTACCAGTGGGTGGCAGGGGGAGGGAAGTGGGGATGGCTATAAAAAAGTAGCATGGGGCGCCTGGGTGGCTCAGTCGGTGAAGTGTCTAACTTCAGCTCAGGTCATGATCTCGGCATTCCTGAGTTTGAGCCCCATGTCCACGATGCAGAGACTGCTTGGGATTCTTGGTCTCTCCTCTCTCTCTGCCCCTCCCCCACTTGCACTTTCTCTCTCTCAAAATAAATACTCTTAAAAAAATGGGAATAAAACACTAGATCAGAACACCAGGAAACATTCACAGGAGGAAAAATTGACAGGCAATAGGAAAGGAAGGAAGAGGAGAAGAAGGTAAGAAAATAATAATGAATGACTCTGAAAAACACTTGTCCTTGGCCTCTCTGAAGTAGTCACTCTGGGAGATGGGTCACTTATCCTGGGAGCTGCCATCACTAAGAACGGTTTTGAAATATCCTCTAACACACCTTGGAGTCTACATCATGTAAAAAGCACAGGGCACAAGTCTGCCATCTAAAGTGGATTTTATTTTTCTGAAACCAGTGAACATGAGAGGAGGCATTATGATATATTGCGGTGAGCATTGCCTGGGGGCAGTGAGGACCAGGTTTAAGTACACTCTCTGCCACTAGGTGACTATGTGGCTTTAGGCATCTCACTTAATCTTTATCAATGTCAGTTTCAGAATCTGTGGAATAGAGCTAATTATGCCCATCTCTCAGGATTTGTGTAGGATTAAGTGTGACCATGAATGTGAAGCATCTAGCCCTGTGCCTGGCTCAGAGTCAAAGCTCACATTTAAAGAGCTTGTGAATGTGGTTGTCAGGCACAAGCTGATTTTCTTGTGAGATTTCCTTGTGAGGATCACCAAAGACCCATTCAAAAATGTGCTGAGTTGCATCAATCAACTTCTTTGGAATAGGCTGATAGTGTCTTAAGTTGTACAAAGAACAAGTCACATTTTGTTGAAGAAGTTCTGGCATGTTTGTTATAAAACCAATTTTATTTCCTTAGAGTCATATCTCATAGTCACGGCATCATTTATTAAAAAGGTGGTATATGGGGCGCCTGGGTGGCTCAGTCGGTTAAGTGTCCGACTTCAGCTCAGGTCATGATCTCGTGGTTCACAAGTTCGAGCCCCGCGTCGGGCTCTGTGCTGACAGCTTGGAGCCTGGAGCCTGCTTCCGATTCTGTGTCTCCCTCTCTCTCTGACCCTCCCTCCATTCATGCTCTGTCTCTCTCTATCTCAGAAATAAATAAACGTTAAAAAATTTTTTAAAAGGTGGTATCTTTTCCCTCATCAGACCCAAAGAGAATCATGAGTATAAGATGACACTCAAGACTTAGCAAAAAACAAACAAACAAACAAACAAACAAACAAATTTTGGGTGGTGGGCTCAATAGTTGTTTAAAATGTCTTACTTATTTTTGACAGAGAGTGAGAAAGAGGCAGGGGAGGAGCAGAGAGAGAGGAAGACAGAGGATTTGAAGCTGGCTCTGCACTGACAGCACTGAGCCTGATGCTGGGGCTCAAACTCATGAACCTTGAGATCATGACCTGAGCCGAGGTTGGATGCTCAACTGACTAAGCACCCAGGCGTCCCTCAAAAGGTTTTGTGTAAAACCACCAGGATGCATTTCTGACATATCCCCATACAAAATGGCTCAAATATGTGTTCTTTTTTTTAAAAAAAGAGTTGTCTTAAAGATAGGGCAGTTTGAACATTAAGAATAACAATTATTGCGTCAAATATATAAAAACTTATGAGTTAAGAGAACATATTTACAATCTACATATCAGACAAATGACTTATACTCAGAATATACAACTCAATAATAATAAGACAAACAGCCCAATAAAAAATGAGTGAAATATTTGAATGTTCACAAAAGAAGATATATAAATGGTCAATAAGTTCATGAAAGGATGCTCCAAACTTCATTTGTCATCAGGAAATGCAAATTAAAAACTCAACAAGTGGGGCACCTGGTGGCTCAGCCAGTTAAGCATCCAGCTCTTGATTTCAGCTCTGCTAATGATCTCACTATCGTGGGATTGAGCCCTGTGTCCAGCTCAGCACAGACTGTGGAGCCTGCTTGGGATTCTCTCTTCATGCCCCTCCCCCTCTTGTGCTCTCTCAAAACAAAGAAACTTTAAAGCCTCAATGAGATATCATTTCACACCTTCTAGAATGGCTAAAATTAAAAAGACTGACAAAACCAAGTGTTGCCAAAGATGAAGAACAGCTGGAAATCTTACACGTTGCTGGTGGGGATGCGAGAGTTCTCTCTGCAAAACAGTTTGGCAGTTTCTTACAGAGTTCAATAGTCACCTGCCATACAACTCAGCCATTCTAATCCAAGCAATTTACCCAAGAGAAATGAAAGAAATATTCCAGAAGGAGATTTCATAGACAAATGTTTACAGCAGCTTTATTTGTAATAACCTCAAACTGGAAACACCCCAAATGCCCATCAATAGATAAACAGATTAAAAAAAAAGTATGGTATATATATAAGATGGAATGCTACTCAGTTCTAAGAAAGAAAGAAACTATTGATGCATGTAACACATGAATGAATCTCAAAAACATTATGCTATGTGAAGGAAGCCAAATACAAGAGTATGTACTGCATAATTCCATTTATATGGAAGGCTTGAACAGGCAAAACTAATTAATAAGTGAAAGAAGGCAGATCGATAGTTGTCTAGAGATGGAAATGTTACTGGGAGGCACTCTGGTCTCTCTCAAAAATAAATAAAACAACTTAAAAAAAGCTGAAAAAACTGAAAAAATCAGTGACTCTTCTTTGATTCATAAGAGAAATTAGGTCACAGGGCAGATTGCTATACCTAAAATTGGAGAGAAAGGTAAATAGAGAGAATCATAACTTAGCAGAAATCCATGAGTAGAAACTTCTGTAGGGAAACCAGAACTGTAATCAATGAGTTGCTGGAGACTCATGTGGACAAATCTGAAAGATAAAAATCCCAGGGCAACCCAGTTACTGGGAGGTGTTCACATTTTTGTGAGTTATACCTTCTGGAACGACCAGCTTCTCACAGTGAATAAAGGAGAAAAAGCTCCTTATTGCTGTGGAGGGAGAGGGTAAAAGGAATAATTTTGAGATACATCAAAGCATTCTGTTCTTAACAACGTATGCCCTCAGCTGAAGCTATTTTAACCAGAACCTGCTGGAATTTTATTGGAACTTCAGGTGGAAGTAGGAATACCCAACTCCAGCCCTCTTTAGCCATCCAGAACCTTTAAAGAGGGGAGAAAACCTGAGAACCTCTTGTGAAGTTCAGTCTAGAGGCAAAGGCTTATTAAAAGATTGAGTCCTAATCATAGAACTTCCCCTGCCCCTGCCCCTTACCACCACATTACTAAATGTCAGTATACCACAATTCCTTTAGCCCAACACATTATGTCTGGCAATCAGGACAAAAATATAATTATTGAAGGGCAAAAAACCCCTAAAAACAAGAAAACAAAAAAATAGTTTGAAGAGAAAAAGTAAGCATCACAGCCAGACTCAGATATAGCAGGGATGTTGGAATCATCATACTGAGAATTAAAATAACAATAGGGGTGCCTGGGTGGCTCAGTTGAGTGTCTGACTCTTGGTTTCAGCTCAGATCATGATCCCAGGGTCCTGGGATTGAGCCCCACATTGGGCTCTGTGGTGAGCGTGGAGCCTGCTCAAGATTCTTTCTCCTTCTGCCCCTCTCCCCAGCTTGTGTGTGCTTCGTTTCTCAAAAAATAAATAAATAAATAAATAAATAAATAAATAAATAACTATGATTAATATGCCAAGGACTCTAATGTATAAAAAAGATAGCATGTAAAAACAGATGGGCAATGTAAGCAGAAAGATGGCCATTCTAAAAAGCACCAAAAAGAAATGCTATAAATAAAAAAAACACTGTAACAGAAATGAAGAATGCCTTTGATGATGGAGAACAGAATGTCTGAGCTTGAGAATATCTCAGTGTAAATCCCCTAAACTGAGAAGCAAAGAGAAAAAAGACTGAAAACAAAAAACAACCCAAGACCTGTGAGATAGCTACAAATGGTGTAAAATGTGTGTAAGGGAAATACCAGAAGGGGAAGAAATTGATAAAGAAAGGAAAGAAATATTTGAAACAATAATGACTGAGAACCCCACATTCAGTCAGAAATCAAACAACAGATCCAGGAAGCTCAGAGAACAAGCAGTATAAATGCCAAAATAACTAAGCCTAGGCACATCATATGCAAACTACAGAAAATCAAAAATAAAGAAGAAAAAAAAAGCACTGAAAGAAGTCAGAGAATGCTTTTTGCCTATAGAGGATCAAAGATTTAAAAAAAAAAATTAACCTGACTTCTCCTCAGAAACCATGCAAACAAGAAGAGTGGCGTTAGATATTTAAAGTGTTGAGAGAAAAAACCACCAGCCTAGAATTCTGTACCCTGCAAAATTATCCTTCAAAAGTGAGGGGAAAAATAAAGACTTCCTCAGAGAAACAAGAATTGAGAAGATTTGGTATCAGTAGACCTGCCTTGCAAGAAATGTTAGAAGTTCTATGGAAGAACTTCTCCTACGGGAGAAGGGAAATGATATAGGTTAGAAACTCAGATCTATGTAAGGGAAGGAAGAGCACCAGAGAAGGAATTAGTGCAGGTAAAATTAAAAATTATATTTTTTTTAATTCTTAATTTATCTAAGATAAAAGTTTATTTAAAATTATAATAACAAAATAGTGGGAATGTATTTGCTTATATGTACTTATGCATATCTACGCTTATGTTTAAATGAAATGAATGACAGCAAATACACCAGAAAAGAGATGGAGGAATTAAGATTGTTTTGTTGTTATAAGACAGTCACCTTGCCTGTGAAGTGGTATAGTGTTATTTTCAAGTGGGCTTGAATTAGTTGTAACTGTATATTGCAACTCCAGGGCAACCACTAAAAAAAAAGCTTACAGAGCATAAGAAACAAAACAAAAGATCATAGTTGGGAAAAAAGAGAGGAAAATCAAGAAACAGACTTAACTGTAGAGAAAAACTGATGGGGGAGGGAGAAGGGAACAGGTGAAATAGGTGATGGGGATTAAGGATGGCATTTGTGACGGGCACCAGGTGATGTATGGAAGTGTTGAATCACTAGTTTATACACCCGAAATTAATATTACACTGTATGTTAACAAACTGGAATTTAAATAAAAACTAAAAACAAACAAACAACAACAAAACAACCAAACACACAAAGTGTATGCTAAGAATGGAGAGAAAATGGAATCATATAAAATGCTCAATTTAAACCACAAAAGTGGAAAAAGAGGGGAAGGCAAAAATAGAGACAAAGAACAAGGATAGCAAATATAAAACCGTGACAAATATGGTAGATATTAATCCAACTATCCCAATAATTATATTGAATGTCAATGGGCTAAACACACAAATTAAAAGAGATTGTCAGAAAGGATCAAAAAACAAGACCCAAATATATGTTGCCTACAAGAAACCTATCTTAAATATAAAGACACATATAGACTAAGTAAATAGAGGGAGAAAAATATACCTTGCTAACACTAACCAGCAGAAAGCAAGAGTAGCTATATTAATTTCAGACAGAGCACACTTCAGAGCAGGGAGTTTTCAGCAATAAAGAAGGACATTACATAATGATAAAGGGGTCAATTCTCCAATAAGACATAACTATTCTTAAAATTATCTAACAAGAGGGCATCAAAATGCATGAAGCCAAAACTTATAGACTGCAAGGAGAAATAGAAAAATTCACTATCAGAGTTGGAGACTTCAGCACCCCTCTTTCAGAAATGGACAGATCCAGAAGACAGAAAATCAGTAAGGACATAGTTGAACACAACAGCACCATCAATCAACTGGATAAAATGGACCTCTACAGAATACTTCATCCAACAATAACTGAATACACATTCTTAAGCTTATATGGAACATTCACCATGATAGACCACATTCTTGTCCATAAAACACACCTTAACAAATTTAAAAGAATAGAAGTCACACAAAGTCTCCTCTCATACCATAATGGAATTGAACTAGAAAGCAATAACAGAAGGATAGTTGGAAAAATCCCCAAATACATAGGGATTAAACAACACATTTCTAAATAAGTCAAAGAAGAAATCTCAAGATAAAGTTAAAAATATTTTGAACAAAATAAAAATGAAAACACAACTTATCAAAATTTGGGGGGTGCAAAAAAAACAGTGCTTAGGGGGAAATTTTTAGAATTGAATGCATAAATTAGAAAAGAAGAAAGACCTAAAATCAATAATCTAAACTTCCACCTTAGGAAATTAGAAAAAGAAGAGTGGGTTAAATCCAAGCTAAGCAGAAGAAGAGAAATAATAAAAACTAGAGCATAAATCAATGAAATAGAAACAAGAAATCAATAGAGAAAATTAACAAAACCAAAAGCTAGTTTTTTGAGATCAATAAAATTGATAAGTTTAAGCTAGTTTTTTGAGATCAATAAAATTGATAAGTTTCTAGCCTGGCTAAGAAAAATAGAGAAGACTCAAATGACTAATATCAGAAGTAAAAGAGGAGGGACACCTAGGTGGCTCAGTCAGGTAAACATACAACTCTTGATTTCAGCTCAGGTCATGATTTTGTGGTTTGTGGGTTTGAGAACTGCTGTCAGCACAGAGCCAGCTAGGGATTTTCTCTCTCCTTCTCTCTCTGCCCCTCCCCTGTTTGTGCTCTCTCTCTCTCTCTCTCTCTCTCTCTCTGTCTTTCAAAATAAATAAACAAACTTTAAAAATAAAAAGAAGTAAAAGAGGAGACATCATACAGGTCCCACTTACAGGATAATAAAGGGAGCACCTGGGTAGCTCTGTCGATTAATCCTCCAACTCTTGATTTTGGCTCAGGTCATGATATCACGGGTTGTGAGTTCAAGCCCTGCATCAGGCCCTGCACTGACAGTGTGGAGCCTGCTTGGGATTCTCTTTCTCTTCCTCTCTCTCTGCTCCTGCCCTGCTCATGTTCTCTGTCTCTCTCTCTTAAAATAAATAGATTAATTTTAAAAAAGGATAATAAAGGAATATTATGAAAAACTATGCCCACAGATTTGATAACCTAGATGAAATGGACCAATTCCTTGAAAGACTCACCCTGCCAAAACTCACACCAAGAAGAAAAGGACAATATGAAAAGGTTTATGTATATTAAAGAAATTGAATCAATAATTAATAACCATCCAAAATAGAAAGCATGGCCCAGATGGAGTCACTGGTGAATTGTATCAACATTCAAGGAAGAAATTATAGCAATTTCCCATAATTTCTTTCAGAAAATAGAAGCAGACAGAATACTTTTTAATTCATGTTATTGAGGCCAGCATTACCCTAATCCAAATCCAGACATAGATGTCACAAGAAAAGAAAACTTCAGACTAATATATCTCATAAATACAGGTGCAAAAGTCCTCAACAAAATATCAGCAAATCAAAACTGACAATGTATAAAAAGATTTGTACACTATGACCATGTGGGATCTATTTTAGGTATACAAGGTTGGTTTAACATTTGCTAATCAGTAATGTAATCCATTATATCAACAGGCTAATGAAGAAAATTCACATGATCATATTGGTAAATAAAGAAAACACATTTGACAGAATTCAACACTGTTCATGATAAAAAAAAAAAACTCAGTATACTAGGAATACAGAGGAACTTCCTTAACTTCATAAAATATATCTGCAAGAAACCTATGATTAACATACTTAATGGTGAGAAACTCAAAGCCTTCCCACAAAGATTGAGAACAAGGCAAGGATGTCCCTTTCACCACTGCTTTTCAACATCATACTAGAAGTCTTAGGTAATGCAATAAAACAAGAGAAGGAAATAAAAGATATACAGACTGGGAAGAGAGAAATAAAACTATCTTTGTTTGCAGGTAACATGATCATCTGTGTAGAAAATGTAGAAAACAAGCTACAAAAATAAAAATCCAAAGTTAATCACTTTTCTATATAGCAGCAATGAACAAGTGGAATTCAAAATTAAAAACAGTATACCATTTATATTAGCATGACCTCCCCCAAAGAAATACTTAGGTATAATTCTAATAAAATATGTACATGACTCTGTGAAGAAAACTACAAAGCTTTGATAAAAGAAATCAAAGAACTAAATGGGAGATACTCCATGTTCATGGATAGGAAGATTCAATATTGCCAAAATGCCGATTTTTCCCAACTTGACTTATAGATTCAATGTGATGTAATCAAAATCCCAGCAAATCCAGTTTGGCTCAGGTCATGACTCAGGCTCTGGTCTGACTTTGGCTCAAGTCATTACTTGCAGTTTGTGAGTTCAAGCCCCGCATCGGGCTCTGTGCTGACAGCTCAGAGCCTGGAGCCTGCCTCAGATTCTGTGTCTCCCTCTCTCTCTTCCCCTCCCTCCATGCATCTCACTCTCTCTCTCTCTCTCTCAAAAATAAATAACATAAAAAATAAAGCAAACAAAGTCCCAGCAAATCATTTTGTGGATATCAACAAACTGATTCTAAAGTTTATATGGAGAGGCTAAAACTCAGAATAGCAAACACAACACTGAAATAAAAAAATAGAGTTGGAGGACAGGGCTATCTGACTTCAAAACTTATAAAACTACAGTAATCAAGACAGTATGGTATTAGCAAATGAATAGACAAATAGGTCAATGGAAGAAAATAGAGAGCCCAGACATTGACCCACATAAATATAGTCAGTCAATCTTTGACAAAGAAGCAAAGACGATGAAAGGGAGAAAAGACAGTCTTTTCAACAAATGGTGCTGGAACAATTGGACATGAATCTAGACCCAGACCTTGCACCTTTCATAATAGTTAACTCAAAATGGATCACATAGCTAAATGTAAAATGAAAAACTATAAAACTCCTACAAGTTAATACAGGAGAGAATCTAGATGGCATTGGTTTTGGTGATTTCTTTTTAGATACACTAATCTGCGAAAGAACTGATTGATAAGCTGGACTTCATTCAAATGAAAATTTTCAGTTCTGTGAGACAAGAGAATAAAAAGACAAGCCACAGAATGGGAGAAAATATTTGCAAAAGACAGAGCTGATAAAGCATGATTATACACACACACAAAAAACCCCACACCTAAAACTCAACAATAAGAAAACAAACAACCCAATTTAAAAATGAGCCAAATATCTTAACAGTTACTTCATTAAACAGGCATTCAGATGGCAAATAAGTACATAAAAGTATGTTCCACATCACATGTCATCAGGGTAATCTAAGTCTGAACAATGAGATAGCACTACACGCTTATTAGCATGGCCAAAATCTCAAACATGAGCAACACCAAACATTGATGAGGAGATTGAACAATAGGAGCTTCTCATTCATTACTGGTGGAAATGCAAAAATGGTACAGCCACTTTGGAAGCTAGCTTGGCATTTTCTTGAAAAATTAAAAAATATTCTACCATATGATCTAGCAATCACACAATTTGGCATTACCCAAAGGAATTGAAAACTTATGTCCACACATAATTCTGCATACAAATGTTTGTAGTAGCTTTGTTCCTAATTGCTAAAACTTGAAATCAACCAAGACGCCCTTCGGCAGGTGAATTGTTAAAGAAATGGTGGTATATCCTGACAATGGAATATTATTCTAGAATTAAGAAGAAACTATCAAACCATAAGAAGACATGAAGGAAACTTGGCCAATCTGAAAAAGCTACATATTGTATGATTCCAACTATATGACATTCTGGAAAAGGCAAAACAACGGAGACAGTAAAAAGATCAGTGGTTGCCAGGTGCTGGGCAGACAAGAGGGGAAGCAGAGAAGGGATGAATAGTCAGAGCACAGAGGGTTTTTAGGGCAGTGAAAATACTCTGTGTGATACTATAACGATGAATAAATGTCTACACATTTGTCCTAACCCATAGAATGTAGAATACCAAAAGTGAACCCTAACATGAACTTTGGACTTAGGGTGATTTTAATGGATCACTGTAGATTCATCATTTATAACAACTGTATCACTCTGGTGGAGGATGTTGATAATGGGGAGGCTATGCATGTGGGGGAAAGGGAGTTTATGGGAAATCTATCTTCTGTTCAATTTTTCTATGAACCTGAAACTCGTTGAAAAAATAGTCTATTAAAAAAAACCCAACCAGATTGTTGGGGGAATCCTAGAATGGAATGCAGACATTGAAAAATGAATCTACCTATGTTGCAAATGTATGAAATACCTCACTGAGGGGGAGTGAGAAAAAGGGGATCTGACTAAGTTACTTGGATATGGTATTTTAAGTGGAAATTATAAGGCTAAAGACAAAAGAACTGTAAAAAAAAAAAAAAAAAACAACCCACTATATTCTTGTTGGAAAATTTGTTTCTCACAGAGGTAGTGGTTAGCAATTCTGAAACTACTTTATGTGTATACTAGGGCTGAACAAGTAAGTATAAATTGTGGATAATGGGAGCCAAATTTCTCACTGTTCAAGAAAAAAGTTACAAGTTAGCTGGAGGGAGAGCTAGGGCCCAGGGTGCTGATTAGAGTTGATAAGTAAGATATCAGTAAGAACTCATTTATTTTAATATGTATACAGATCTATAGGTACAGAAATAGATACGTGTATATACATGGGTTAGCACACATGCATATATTTCCTGACTCTGTGTGCAGAGAAGTCCCCAAAGTAGTGACATCCTTGGCAGCAACAAACACACCTAGCACTTGGATCCTTATTTCTAAATAACATTTTCCATAAAAGAAATCAAGGCTGTATTGGAACATGGCTGATTCTAGAGCTGGAACAGGGAGAATACAAGACAAGCCTGGAGCATCCTTTAGTGTCAGGAAGTAAGGAAGCACTAAAACACACACAGAGAGAAAGAGACAGAGACAGGGAGAGACCAAAAAAAGAAAAGAGAAGGAAAGAAAAGAGAAGATAAGGAAAGAAAAGGTAAGATGTGGATATGTTAAAAGGATACAGATACTAACCAAAGGAGCTCTCCATGGCCACAGCTAGAACAATTTGAGGAAATAAACAAGCAAATATACAAAGAAGTAATGAGTAGATTCTAATCTAACGAATAAAATAAATATCCATGAGTCCATAATGATTGTATTGGATTGAATTGTGTCCCCTCAAAAATCATGTCTGCCAGAAGTGCTCAAGGTGAAGTTACTTGGAAATAAGATCTTTGCAGATGTAATTAGTTATGGAATTTGATAAAAAAAAATCATTCTGGGGGTGCTTGGGTGGCTTAGTCAGTTAAATGTCCAACTCTTAATCTCAGCTTAGGTCTTGATCTCAGCATCATGAGTTTGAGCCCTGCATTGGGGGAACCTACTTAAAACAAAAAAACAAATGAAAAAATCATCCTGGCTTTGGGGTGGGGCTTAAATCCAATGACTGGTGGTATCCTTATAAGAAGAGGAGAAGACAAAGAGATGCACAGAAAAGAAGGTGATATGAACATGGAGGTAGAAACTGGAGTGACACAGCTACAAGTCAAGAAACACCAAGCATTGCCAGCCACCACCAGAAGCCAGGAGAGAAGCATGGGACCGCTCTCTCTCAGAGCCTCCAGAAACACTCAACCCTGCTGACAGCTTGGTTTCAGACTTCATTCCTCTGGAATTGTGAAAGAACAAATTTCTCTTTTTTTGAGCCTCTTGGTTTGTGGTGATTTGTTAAGGCAGCCCCAAGAATCTAGCATACTAATATAAGTAAATCACTGAATAAATAAAGAGGAGGGAAGGGCTACCCCTTCTTACAGGGAATAGGATCCTCTCTCCTGGAAGCAGAGCTTAATTCCTCTCCCCTTGAGCTTGGGCTGGACTGGGTGACTTGCTTCTAAAGAAGAGAGTATAGAAAGAGAAAAACAAAAACTATAGGGAAAAAAACGTAACTCTACAGGAACACACCCCCTTAATCTAGTGATAAAGATTAATAATACCAGTAATAAGTCGTGTTGATAGCATGTATCCCCCAATATGATGCAGGGAGAAGGGTACTTCACCTTCACAGTATCCTTCCCCAAACCCATACTTTCAGTCTAATCATGAGAAAACATCAGATAAACGTAAATTGAGAGACATTGTACAAAATATCTATCACTCTTCAAAATAAGAAAAGACTGAGAAACTGACACAGATCAAAGGAAACTAAGATCTGACAGTAAACGCAATGTGGGGTCCTTGGTTGGATCCTGAAACGGAAGAAGAAAAGCAGTGTGGAAGTTGGTGACACTTAATAAACTGTGGGGTTTGGTTAATAGTATTGTACCAATGTCAATTTCTTAGTTTTGACCAATGTACCATGGGTAAGTAAGACTCTAACCTTAGCGGAAGCCAGATAAAGGACATGCGGGAAATCTCTTTACTATCTTTGTAACATTTTGGTAAATCTAAAATTATTCCAAAGTATAGAAGGTTTAAAAAAATACAACTGTGAGTAAAAGATCTAGAAGTCAGTCAGCACTTTCTCTACCTTTACTTTCCATCTGTGGTTTTATTTCCTTTCTCTGAGATGGAAGAGAATCTTCACTCAACTTCTGTTTGCCTCCTCCCCTCCCCCAACCCCTTTCCCAGACTAATAAATAAATTTTATAAAAAAGAAAGTATGTAAATGAATGAACAAAGGAATAAACAAAGGGACAATAAATAAATAAATAGAGTAGAATGAGGGCACCTGGCAGTTTGGTGGGAACAATTAGAAATGGTAAATATGTTGTCCTCACAGCTTGCCCCCCACAATGGCAACAGCCACACCAGCATAGGGTTTCAAAATGAAAGTTCAATATTTATTCTGGCTGCCTCGTCCCTCATCCTCATCCTTGCACAGCTGGCTTTCAAATGGAGCCAAGGTTTCTTCTATTGGCCTTCTGGAGACAGATCTCCACATGTGTTATAGGTAAACAATCCTCTGGCTTCCACTCCATCTGACTGGCACTCAAAGAAGAAAAGCATGGTCTGAGGACAGGGAGCTCAGCTAATCTCCTCTTAGATATCCTCAGGAGGTTGTTGCACAGATCAGATGCACCAGATAAGGGATGTGAGTACCCTTTGTGACCTGAAACACCACAGAATTGTTAGATGGTATTGTTGCTGTCATTCATCCCATGCCTTGGTTCTCTCTGGACTATTATGCTGTGCTTGCCACTAGCCCAGTGTGCTTCCAGATGAACCCCATAGGCATTGAACATGACAAGTTGGCCTGATTTGATTCCTCAGCCGCTGCAGTCCTGGACTCTGTGGCTTGAGCCACTTGATCCGTATGACTTTTGACTCAGCCAATATTCATCCATTCATTAAAAATAATAATAATAATAATTGAACTCTGTGCTAGGCATCTCTGTGTTAGGTATAGGAACACAGAGATAAATAGGACACAATCCTTGACTTTGAAGGGTACATATTACTCTTGGCTGCTCACTGGCTTTGGTACTGAGCCCACTGGGGTATCCTTGCTTAGCCTTTCCTCTGCTCTCCAACTCTAGGCTTGTCTTTCTCTCCTTGGCTTGGTCCATCCGCATCTCCAGGTGATCTGATTCTCCAGTTTGGCTTTGAAATCTCTGTCTAGTGGGTCCCACCCAGCATGGGGGCAGTGTGGGCAAGGAGCGATAGTTCCGGTATCCAGCCTCTTGCTAATTCTCAGCCTTAGAGATTCAGGAGTCTGACAGTGTTGGCTATCCACTCTCCTGCCTGGACATCAAATTTCTAGAGTTGCTTGCTGCCTTTTTCCCTCACCTGTTGGGACATTCTGTCCACCTGTTGGGACATTTTTCTATTTTTGTCTTGGGCACTTTCACCAACATCCTGCCTGAATCCTTGTGGACTTTCTTATGTACCCTGATTGTTGTTTGCCCTTCTGATGCAACCTCCAAGCACCAACATGGGATCTGGCCTCCATCTCATGGTGTTCCCACTAAGGTTTGGAAATCTATTTCCAGATCATAGTTCCTCCACAGCTGATGGGAGGGTCCAGCTGAAAATGGCTGAACAGTATGCCAAATGGCAAGAGGAGGGCCCCATCCCAATTGGGAGAAGCAACACTACTTAGCACCTTTAGGAGTTTTGTCTTTTCCAAGAACTGTGACAAAAGATACATTCTTGCTCAGGTGTGAACAACTTCTCTGTGTCCTACCAAGTGATCAAAGCCTAGTTCTTAAAGCCAAAATGTGTCATCTTTGGCCATAAAGCATCCTTTAAAAATTTCCTCCTCTTTTTTTAAAGGTTGGGGTAAATAGCTGAGGACAGTTCCACTGGTCTGGAGGTTGACGGAGGTTAGGGTGCGAGGTGGCCCCAGTTGATTGGGATACAGCTTTCCCTCCAGTGTTCAGCAACTCAGTTTTAGATAGATATTGCTCCCCTCACCCCTCAAGATCAGTCACCTCTACAAAACAGCAGAGCACAGGTAGCTCCATTTACTGTGTGAATATCATCATACCAAACAGCAGAGCGCAGGTAGCTCCATTTCCTGTGTGAATATCATCTTTCTTATTTGTTCCATGATGTGAAGAAGGTTGGGAGGCTCTCTTATTGGGTCAGACATAAACTACCACCTTCCTCATTGGTCTTGCTCAAACAACACCTTAGAATTCTGGAGTACAGCTGATCGGGGAGGAGGTGGGTGAACTAGCTCCTCTGGAGAGAGGTCCAGGAGCCACACATGATAAAGACAGTCCTTCACTTAACACTCTTAGAAATTCTGAAGCCAAGAGAGTGAAGAACCAAGCAGACCATAAGACCTAGGAGTCCAGCTCTCTCCCTGTACCAAGGGAACCAGTGGGTGGAGAGACTGAGTTTCTGAGCCAGATGTAAAAATCCAGAAAGTGAGGGTAGGGGGAGCTGATGAGAAGACTGAGGGAAGGAGGTCTGAGAGATGTTGCAACCTCTGTCAGACTCTCACCTGGCACCAGAAAGAACTGAGAACTGGATACATCTCCAGGGCTGGGTGTGGGGTGTCAGAAAAGCCCATCACTATTAAGCCCTATGTTACTAGGGTCAGGAATGGGAAGTGTTCTTTCCCCTACCCTTCCACCTCTTTAAATCCTACTCATCCTCAGAGGTCCAGCTCAAGACTGACCTCCCTGTGTAACACACCCTTTCCTCTGCACTCCTACCACCATTTTAATCCCCACCATGCACTTTGGCATGTAAGTACTGATGCATTGCATCATAAAGATTCGCGTGTACTGCCTTAGCTTGTTTCTCTCCTAGAAACAAGGCACCTTGCCTTAGGTCCTTCATAACTCTCACTGCACCTAGTGTTCTGCTTGGCTTAGTAAATCCTTGTGAAATGAAGACAGTAATCAAGTTATATTGACATTCTCAATGGCCCACATGTTTCACCAAACCTAACAGGCTCCATGAAAATAAGCAAATGTCTATGAGTGGAAAGATTTCTCTAACATGTATCAACTAGTAGAGGCTAAACTTACTACTAGTAGGACATGCACGCCATGGGTCTTTCCAGTTGGACAGTAAATTATGCAGATCAGTAGTTCTCAACATTGGATTCCTGTTGGAATCATCTGGGAGCTTTCAAAAGCTCCATTCTGATTCAACTGGGTTAGGGTGGAGCCTGAACAGCAGTGTGTTTTCTCTGGATGAGAACTTTGATTCATAGTTAAAGTTTTTTTAATATGCTTTTTATACTTTAGAGCTTCATCCCATCTGGTCCAGTTCACCTGCCCCATATCTAAACAGTGTTTTCAAGAATTTGATTTATTTACCAAGTATATAGGCAGATGTATTATGTGGCAGGGCGAAATAGAGAAAAACAAAGTGTTTGTCCTCAAGAAATCGACTATAAAGAGGGACACACTTTTATGGAAATAAATAAGAGTATAAGTAAACCTTGCTACCTAAGCTTGGGAACTTAATAGAGTCAGATAAATTTTTTGACAATACCTTGCTATCTGGATTCTCACTACTTGCTACATGAAAGGCAGAAACCAAACAGATTATGTAGGAGCCCTTTCTTTGCAAGTTTATTATCCAACCTCTTGCTCTAGTTCAAGAACCAACCAGACTGTGATTGTACACTACCACACATACTATGTAGAAGAATGAGCCAAGAATGAATAGGAAGAATTGGCCATCTAGAGACATAAAGGACCCTGGCCTTGGGACCTTATAGCTCCCAACAGTCTGACTATGTTAAAAGGAAGCTTTCCAGGTTAAAGCCATGGTCATATACCAGTGCTCAATCTCTGCTGGAGATGTGTTCTCTTTCCATTTAAGACTTTTGTGTCTTCAGTAGTGCCTAAATATGGTTACAAAGAAATGGCTGAGAATCTACATTGCCTGGTTCAGTTGAGGTGTGCAGATTGTCTGTGGGTAGAGAAATGCATGGCGGAGGGGGGGGTTTCTTCTGGTCAGAAAAATTGGGGGTATTGGAGAGGAAAAGTAGATACAGAGGAGAGGGCAACCATGAATGGTACTTAGCATTGTCCAAAAGGCCAAAGAGGAAGCTAGAATTCAAAGGCCAACAATGGGTCTTCTTGACTCCAGAAGCATGCTCTCCATGCTCCACACTCTCAGTTTATTCCCATGGTTCCTTCCTGGGGTACTTGAATGGTTTTTACAACCTCATCTATATCCCATCCCCTGTCTTACCCTTGACTTTTTTTTTTTACTTAAATATTTTTAAGACTTTTTTAAAAATAGAGGTAAAGATGGTATGTAACATGTAAGTTTCAGGTGTATGACATTATAATTTGACACCTGTATACACTACAAAGTGAACACCACCAAAAGCTAGTTACCATCTATCACCATACAATTGACTCATTTTACTCATTTCCATCAATCCCACCAACACCCTTCCCCTCTGGGAATCACCCTTGACTTTGGCTATATCTGGGGTTACGAACATCCTGAACTTGTCCATCACTCATTCACCTCATAGTCTTATCATGAACATGATACAGGAAAGGGTTCCCAAAGTCATCTCCTTCTGTGCCCTCCCTTTGTGCAATACCCAAAAATGAGCAATGGAAAGACTAGCCCTTCTTCTGTGAGATCCCATGGTTGGAGATTCTCTAGTCTCCACCAAGGGTTGATATCTCACCCTATCTCCTGCCCTGATCTTGCCAATGAATCTCAGCCTCCAATTCATGGAATTCTAATATGACTGAATTTTCTGAGGTAGTGGATGACTCTGTTCATCTGTACCCTTGTCTTTCCTTTTCTCTGGCCTCTCTCCTGCTGCAAAGTTAAGAATGCTCTGTCTGAGTTATGTCCCTCAAAATTATTTCCCAGGCCCTTCATCTGTTGGCCCACAAAGGAGGATCGATAAGAGAGTTCAAGAAAGCCGAAAGCCAGGATCATTCCCCATGCTGGACTGAGGAAAGGTTGAAGCAGACCAGGCACAAACCCTTTAGCTCCTTGTCAGCAGCCTTTGATCTCCGTGGCAGCTAACACGAAAGTAGAACTTGGCCCTCCAACTGTACAGGACAAGACTTGACAAGGAAATCAGTTTCCCTGACAATTTCAAAAGCCCCGACACTTTCGTCACTTGGCACTTGGCCACAGGGAATGGTGCTGTGGACACATCCGCACCCCACCAGAGAAGCCATTTTCCCAGGAAAGACTGGCAGTGCAAGTGCAGGCAAGTCCATGGGGAATGAAGGACAAGCTCCTCCCTGCCCTTCACTGAGGACAGGTGTTGGAGGAACCAGGAAGATTTTGATTGGACAGCTGCAGGAACTTCCTACTTATCTGGGTGGTAAGACACTAGAAGAGGTGGCCAGGGAGTCTGAAAAAACTCTTGAAGTCTAAAGAATAAGCATATCTGCTGCTGGTCTCGTACAGTTTAAGCAAAAGATGCTGTAGCTGGCCTTTGGAGGATCAGTCCACATTTGCAAGGCTACCTGTGATTTGGAGGTGCACTTTTCAGCTTACCTCACTTGTTCTCAGATAAGCAAACCAAACTCCATTATGTTTGGTCTTTTCTTAAAATGTGTTCCTAACACGTGGCTTCCTGAGTGCTCTCGTCAGTTGACTTAACCTCTCTAGGCTGCTTTGTATGGGATTGAAACCAGACAGCTCAGGTGCTGGGCTTGAAGTTAGTTTAGGACCAATGCTTAGCAGTGAGACTGGAAGACATCATGAGTGTTCTTGACTAAAAAGTCAACCAAAGTGCAGCTAGCCATCAGGGACTCCAAGGAGGGTTCTTATAGAGTGAGAAGGGGACTAACGACCTTAGAGCCCCCACTGACAGCCCTAGTCTATGCTATTCTTGTCTGATGATAAGCTCTGAGGATCACTAAGTCCAAGGGGATTCTGGAAGCCAGGCTCAAGAGGCAGCACTAAGTATTACCCCCAAAAAGAATGTGCCTGAAACTGAGTATATTGGGAATCAGTGAGAAACAGGAAGATCCTGGCTGGTGGTGAAGTGGGAGGCACTCAGAAGGTGGGAGCAGCACACATGCACCTATTCACACAGAAGGAACTCACAGTTAATGTGTGGAGCTGCAGACATGGTGTCAGAGCCACCCATGCAGGGAATGAAGAGCAAGAATAGAAGAGAGGGAACGCGGATCCCGAAAGCCTTGTGACAGTGAACTGTAGCAAGGGTGTTGGAGGCCTCTACTGAGTCATCCTGGGTTATTGAAAGGGGGACCCACTGTTGCAGGTCAGATTTCCAGGAAGCAGATTCTGAAATTAAGATTAGTGTGAAGGATGGGGTGCCTGGGTGGCTCAGTTGGTTAAGCGTCTAACTCATGGTTCTAGGGATTGAGCCCCACATTGGGCTCTGTGTTGACAGCGTGGAGCCTGCTTGGGATTCTCTCTGCTCCCCCCTCCACTCTCTCTTTTAAAATAAGTAAGTAAATAAATAAATAAACATTAAAAAAAGGTTAGTATGAAGAAAACTTTATGGAATGCGCTCTATCAACCCCTATGAGGGAAGAGCAGGAAGCGGGGAGGAGCAGAGGGTGAAGCTGGGCTACAGTGCAATTGAAAGGCCTCAGCCCACCCATCCCTTACAGCTGTCATGGCCCTTTCAAGTTGTCCCAGATTGAGTCATGGGGCCAAGTGTTCACAACTGCGCATGCCTAGTCACCAGTCACAGGCTGCCTCCGGGAAGGGGGCACATACATGGATGAGGCATCTCTCCTCGGCAAGGACAATTCCCAGCTGAGTGTGGTAAGCCAGCCACATTCCCGGCAGGTGAGGGGAACAAATCCTTCCATCCTGAAGGGACATCTGGGCATGTAACACAACAATACCAATGAGACACTGCAGAGTTCACGTAGATCCTGCTCTCAGGGCTGGCCTTGGGGGAACTGGCAGAATTGTTTGAATTTTCCCATGGTGCCCCTCACGTTGCTTCCCAACATCCTTTATATCCACTCCTTTCAGCATCTTGGAGCCCCAGTTTCTCAATGTGAATCCATACTGAAGGTTCAGAACTCATTATGTCTCCATAATGACATCCCTTAAATGTCAAGGAGTGCTTCCAAGGCAATCATCAGGGGCACCATGATTAATTCAAAAGAAAGTACCATTAGTGGTATAATTTCTGTATCAATGTTAGAAGAGGTCTTTGCCCAGGCTTATTAAAAACCAGATTGTTAAAGAGAAATCAAAATTAGAATCCTTTTCCTCCAAAGTGAGTTGTTTCGGGGGATTTTATTTGCCCTGAAGACAATGTTCCCTGAACTTTGAGTGGGATCCAAAGCTGGTGAAAATTTCCCCTTCTGGGTAAGTTCCCAAGAAGGGTAATGACAGACTGTAGATGCTTGGCAGACGTGGAGGCTGGGCCGCCGGAGGGTGTGCGCTGGTGCCTCTGAACACACCACATAAATCATCATCCTCGGCAGGAGCAGCAACACTGCTCCCCGCCACCATCACCGTGACCACCAGAGCTGAGGGAGGCCTTCCTTAATTAAAGCAACTATCTTGCCTTCCCATCAGCGCAATTAGAATTTAACGAACTGGACTATTTCTTTTAAGGCTTCGAATTATAGCTGATATCAATATTCATGTACGGCAAAAAACAAAACAAAACAAAAGCCATCATCCATTCTGAAAATACGAAAGGTGGTAGAGCAATAGAGGTGAAAGAGATGGGGTCATTCTATACTGGGGAGAGTAACAAGGGGAGATGACAGTGGCTCAAGAACGACCAGAAGAAAGCTGACCACTTCCCTTCAAGAGTCTGAAAGAATGAGGAAAACTTTTACCTTCCCAGTATGGGGGCAGGGGAGGTATATTAATTAATTATTCAAATAACAAGCATGTATGTGACACCACTTTGAGCAGAGGCCCTCTGTTAATCCATGGAAGACTTGACAGGAAGGGAGATACAAAGATAAATAAGACACAGGTTCTATTTTAAGGAGCTCACAGTGTCCTTCCAGCTACACTTCAGGCGTGTATGCCAAAATGACAACAAATAAGGCAAGAAGGTCAATGAAAAAATGAAGAAAGTCTCAGCGGATGGTGACTTTGTGGTGAGCAACTGACTAATGTCTTGTGTTAATTGTACTTCAAGAATAAAAAAAACTAAACATTGGAGAAAAAAAATAAAAGAAAGAAAGTCACAGGAGTTCCAGAAACCATGCTGTTTTGGAGGAGGCACAGCCCAAAGAGGTGGAGAGAAAGTGGAGAGTCTTCTAAGAGAAGAACAAAGCATAGCGTGGCAAGAAATGAGTCTGGGCTGTTCTGGCATCAGTGAGTAATAGTATGTAGCAAACAAATGAGCCAGGCCCTGTTTGGGAAATTTAAGTCATTAAATGCTCACAATGGCCTTACAAAGTCAGTCTTATTATTATCCCCATTTTACAGATGGGGAAATCGAAGCACATAGGGATTAATTAACTTGCCCAAGGTCACACAGATAGGACTGAGATTCAAAGGCAGGTGCTTTCACTCTAACCGGTGCTGCAATGTGAGCTACAAATATTAGCCACGTATGTAATTTTAAATATTCTGGTAGCTGCATTAAAAATAGAAAGCAGGGGCGCCCAGGTGGCTCAGTTGGTTAAGTGTCCGACTTCGGCTCAGGTCATGATCTCCCAGTTTGTGAGTTTGAGCCACATGTCAGGCTCTGTGCTGACGGCTGGGAGCCTGGAGCCTGTTTCGGATTCTGTGTCTCCCTCGCTCTCTGCCCCTCCCCCACTCGTGCTCCATCTCTCAAAAATGAATAAATGTTAAAAAAAACTTAAAAAATAGAAAGTGGTAAGAGGTGAAATTGATTTTACTAATGTTTTATTGAGCCCATATTTCTAAATATGATCATTTCAATACGTCATCAACAGAAAAATTATTAATGTGGTATTGGACGTTGGGTTTGTTTTTTTTTTTTTTTTCATACGAAGTCTTTGAAATCTGGTATGTGTTCTGCACTTACAGCACATTTCAATTTGGATATTTCAAGTGTCCATATGAGTGTCCATAGCCACACGAGACCAGGGGATACTGTATCAGTGCAGTGCCAAACCATAGTCTGTGCTCTTAACCACGCCGCAGTGCTGCTTCCATGGTAGGTGGCTGCCCACAGATGGTCAGAGGGTGATGGGACTGGAACGCAGGCAGGTTGGAGAAGGTCTCTAAGGACAAGTGAAAGAGTAAATGGCTTCTAGAAACCCCTTTGAACATAACAAATGCAGCGCCTCATATGTGAGGCAAGCTTGAACCCCTTCTGTGTGATCCACTCATTGGTACAAAGCAGTCACTGTGATGTGGATTTACGAGAGGTAACATGGTATGATGCAGGAGAGCCCTGACACTGGAGCCCAGCAGACTGGGGCATGGGCCCTGCCTGCACCACATACCAGTTGCGTGATCTTGGGCAAGGTACTTAATCTCGTTAAGCCTCAGATTCTGCATCTACAGCTGTAAAATGGGAATAATCGTGTCGATGTCACAGTTCTGTTGTGAGGGATTAAACAAGATAATAGATTTAAAGCTCTTAGTACAGCAGTTGACACAGTTGTAAATGCCCAAGAAATGTGAACAGTTCCTATTATCAGAAGTCTTCAGTTACACAATTATAAATTTCCAGGTCACAAAGTCAGCCAGTCTCTGGATTGTCACCCAAGTCTCTGCACATTGCCTTTCTATTTGGCCTCTTTCAGTGGTGGTACCAGGTAGAGGCCAGGTCAGACTGGGCAGTAAACTAATATAATCCATGCAGTGACCTAGGAGGGGTGTGGTGAGAAGACCCAGAGGGCTCACTCAAGAGCCTACCATCTTGAGAAAATCTTCCAAGAGATAAAATGGAAAGGAAGAATGAGTAATGATGCCTGAACATGGGTTCTCATCCAGTCAAGAAAAGCCAGTTAAGATCCATGAACATCAGAGCAGGAAGGAGATCACCCAGGGTAGATTGACCTTTCTCTTTTTACAAATGAAGGAACTGAAATCCAACAAGGCAAAGGAATTGCCAGGGCCAGGCGGTTAGTTAGGAGCAGAAGCAGAGCCAGAAGCCAGGAATCTCAGCACCTGACCCTGGTCCACACTTAATGAATCATGCCTGTGACTGTCTTGTTCTCACATCAGCCCTGGCTTTATGTCAGAAATACCTGGAAAGCTTTCAAAATCTACAGATGTCAGGTTCCTCCACAGGACATTCCTCTGGACATGCTGCTTTATTTACACTGACCATTTCCTGACCCTTCCCCCTATTGTCAGACTCTCTATCCTCACCTTCAAAATCCATTTCTCAGGGCATTTGCATGGCTCAGTAGGTTGAGTGTCTGACTCTTGATTTTGGCCTCAGATCATGATCCCAGGGTTGTGGGATCAAGATCCGCATTGGGCTCTGCACTGAGTGTGGAGCCTACTTAGGATTCTCTCTCTCTCTCTCTCTCTCTCTCTCTCTCTCTCAAAAATAAAAATAAAAAATCCAGTTCTCTATATAGCTCTTCCATGAGGCTTTTTCAGTTAGCTATGTTAATAACAGTAGTGATATCAATAATTAATGGCTAATGTTGGGGGTGCTCAAGACATGACATTAAATAGAAGGGGAAACCTAGACACATTCAATGGCAAAGGACTTTGCTCAAAACCAAACTGTTGTAAGGATGGAGACAGAATTTAAACCCATCATGAGCTCTGACTTTGGAGTCCATGCTTTTAAGCCCAATTCTACATACTCACCATATGACTTTATACTTAATAGGATCTGATTTTCACCTGGGTCGTTTCCTTGCGTATCTAGCTATCCTCTGTCTTCAACTCCCCTGGAGGCTCACCAAGTGTGGAGATGATTTCTTCTTCCTGGAATCTCTGCTCTTTGTCTCTGGCAGTGGCAGCTAAGTGAGCTCAGGGGCTGAAAGGAGGGGGCAGATAGTCACCAAGGAACAGGGGCTTCTGTAGGGGGATCTATCCTGGAGCCCCTCTGGAAACTCAGTTCTCTATTTACTAGGCACTTTTGAAACAGAAAACTCATAAAAATAGAAAGTTTATGTATTATATTGGGATGAACAAGAGAGATTTAGTTCTGCCCCTATTTCGTAGACAGGGAAGTGGAGGTCTGTGAAAGTTAGGTAACCTAATTAGGTCACATTCAGAGTTGATGGCAGGAATAACACTGGAGTCTGGGAAATAAACACAAGAATTATCATCACGAAGTGGTATCAACCTAATATGTATCATACTCTTAACACAGATTACCTAATTTAGTCCACCTAATGAGGTAGGTATTTTAGCCACATGTTATGAACAAGGAAACCAAAGCACTGAAAGGTTAATTAACTTGTCCTGGTTCACACAGCCAGGAAGTGACAAGGCCAGTTGTTGAACTCCTATGTATTTCAACACTGGATTTCCCATTTCCTAGGCCATTATATAATATTTCTAGAACTTACTATGTGGTAGTTACTTTACATGCTTTTTAATAATCATCCCAGCAAATAACAAACTTCTTTTAATGTTTACTTATTTTGAGAGGGAGAGAGAGAAGGAGGGAGGGAGGGAGGGAGAGAGCACAACCAGGGGAGAGGTGGAGAGAGGAAGGCATAGAAGATCTGAAGTGGGCTCTGTGCTGACAGCGGAGAGCCCAATTTGGAGCTGGAACCCACAAATCATGCGATCGTGACCTGAGCCAAAATCAGACACTTAACAGACTGAGCCAGTCAGGCAACCAACAGACTCCAAGTTTAAAATGAAGTAACTCAGAGAAATCAGGAACATGCTTTGGCTTGGCCAGTAGTGGTGGAGCTGAGATTCAAACACAGGTGTGAGTCAAGTTCTTAAACTCTTTGCTACTGATATGCTGTGCCAGATGACCTGGACCCTAAGAGAGAACAAGGCTTGGGGCCATTGTGAGATCCCACAAACACACTTCATTTGCTTTGGTTTGTGAAAATGAGCAGAAAGGGCTGTCCTGTCCTGCACACCAAGTGCCCCCTAACTGCTGGAAGCTTCCCCCCCCCACCCAGTGTGGACTTCAATGCTGACACTTCCCAGTAAAGGACACATCCCCTTGCATCCCTTACGAGCTTGAAAATGGACAATAGGAGGTCATACATTCCAAAAACATCCTCCTTGGGGCTGAGAGCCAGCTGGAGATATTTCAGTCCCAATTAGGTAATTTTGAGGGGTTAAGTTATAAGCCTATAAAAGTGAGCAGTCACAGCAATGATTTGCATGCAATCTTTATAAAGGATTCCAAGAATCCTCTTTATGAACGTGGGTCACACTTTCTCCAGTGGCCTCACTCTGTTGAGTTCTAGGTACTTGTCCAACACAAACTCATGAAGTCCTTCATCATCCCAGTGATAGTAAAGGGAAGGAGAAAGTGACTTAATGAGAGGAAGTATGCTTAAGGTCAAAGGGGGAGACTTTGCAAAACAATCTAGATCTGGTCCCCAGGCAAGGTTGGTTAGATCAACCCTAACTCTGCTGCATAAGTCACTCAAAAGCAAGAAGCTACATCTCCTTTGTGGCTGAAGACCAGACAATTTTATCTCTTTCTGTTAGGAAAAAATACATTAAAAGAGGAACTACTAAAAAGAAAAATCAGGGAAATGAAATAAGCAATTTTCATGTCTACCTCTTCATTTTTTTATTAAAATTTTTTTTTCAACGTTTATTTATTTTTGCGACAGAGAGAGACAGAGCATGAACGGGGGAGGAGCAGAGAGAGAGGGAGACACAGAATCGGAAACAGGCTCCAGGCTCTGAGCCATCCGCCCAGAGCCCGACGCGGGGCTCGAACTCACGGACCGCGAGATCGTGACCTGGCTGAAGTCGGACGCCCAACCGACTGCGCCACCCAGGCGCCCCTACCTCTTCATTTTTTTAAAGTTTTTTATTTATTTTGAGGAACAGAGAGAGCGCAACCAGGGGAGGGGCAGAGAGAGAGGGAGAGAGAATCCCAAGCAAGCTCCACTCGGTCAGCTCAGAGCTAAATGTGGGGCTCGAACTCACAAACCGTGAGGTATTAACCCGAGCTGAAGTCAAGAGTTGGACGCTTAAAAAAGACTGAGCCACCCACGCACCCCAACTACCTTTTCACTTCTAAGATTCCAGACTTTTCTTGTCCCATTTGTTGTTCTGGAAATTTTTTTTTTTTTTTTTGCATTTTTCTACATGTGCTTTCTTTTGGGGGAAGGGGGTCCTTTGTTTCTCAGTGTAGGTAGTTTGAGACACCTCGCTCTCTTCCCCCCACCCCCATTTAACCCAGTTCCTGTGTCTTTGGAATCTTTTTGTCCATTCCCTCCAAATATCTCATTCCATCCCTTCTCTATCTTTTAAAATTGGAGTGGTTTCTTCAAGCTCAAAGCAAATGCATTCCCTTGTTTTTTCTTCACCCTTTCCTTTCAGCTGCCTTCCTGAATTGCTGTTGCACCAATTCTGTTTTACCGACCACAATTGGTGCAGCTGGGATGGAGAAGCAGCAACTGAAAAAGAAATGCTAATCAGACCTTTTTGCAGAGTATAGTAAACACACGCACACACGCACAGGGCTCGGATTGAAGGAGAAAAGTCTCTTTTCTCAGTGTTCCACGTAGCTAGGATGGAAGAGTTTCCAAAGTTCCCCCGATACGTGTTTCCTCCATTGACCTGAGAAGGCCGGGGGAAAGCCATGGCATGGCTTGCCTCCTCCGCATTCTCCTCTTTGAGTGAGTGATTTCAGACTGAGCTCAACATTCAGACGAGCAGGGCACATAGACTTGAAGGTACACTTACCAGGTCAGTGTCTGTGTGGAGACTGCCAGTGGAGAGAGAAATGGGTGCGAGGAGGAGGCCACAGAGGCAGGGATGGTGCGGTGAGGGCCAGGAGTAATGCAGAGAGCTCAATCAGACCTTTGCTCTGAGACCAGTCACGAACCATATTTTGTATAGGTTTTTTTGTCTTGCTTTGGTTTTTCACATGGGGAAACAGGAAGAGCAAGTGTCAAGGTCACTGCGGAGACTCCAAATCCCGTGTGGCTTAAGAGCAAAGGTGTTCTACTGGATTTCCTTGAGAATGTTCCCCAACCCTTAGCGAGGGAACAGAGCCAAGGAGGGAGGGGAAACGGAAAGAAAAAAGGAGCCAACTGGAGGAAGCCTGTGAGAAAAAAAAAAACAACCCAGACTTGCAAACAAGATCTCTGCAGTTCATGTAAGGTGTGGGGGACAATGTTTCCTCTCTCTGGGCTTTGGTGTCCCCATCTGTAAAACGGGCTTTAAATGGGTTCAACTCAAAGTACGTTCCAGCTCTACTATTCACATTACTAAACAGTGGAAATAAGACCATTCCCCCCTTGTCTATTTTGTTATGGAGTCATAGAAAACTCATGAAGTGGGACTCAGTTTATTTCAGTCGCTGTCTCTACCGAGCCAAAAAGACCCATATTTGAGAGAAAAGAAAAGTCCTGTTCATTTAAACTCTGACTCGACATCAAAGCAATTCCTCATCGCCATCCAACGCTTCCTCCTCTAGAGCCCCCAGCGGGGCCCCTTTAAGGTTGGGTGTGTGTGCGAGAAACAGGCGAGTTCACGTGTGAGCTGTGTTCTCCCTCCACATCTGACACGGCAAGTGACGAGGGTGGGGGCGAGGCGGGGGGAGGAGAGGAGGAGATGGGAATTTTCTAACGATCTTCTCTAGTTAATAGGCACAAGTTGTTAGCTTGATCTGAGAAGGCCTCTTTCCCTGTGTGCCAATTCCACCCCCTCTTTTTTGTAATGGGTTTAGTTCCCACAGCTAATGTACTGCGTAATGAGGCCGGAGGGAAGCGGAATGCTCTGGAGTAATGATACGGAGCCTCCCAGGCCCTGACAAAGGATAGAGAGAGCCCGGCTGGATGGTCTCAATGACAGGGTGCAGGCTCCTTTCAGCCCTGGCGAGTTAAAGCCTCCTGCCAGGGCCTGTGCTAAGCAGAGTGTCACAGTCCGGGCCCTGGTGTAAAACCCCAAGAGATCCCAGTACAAGACAAATCCCTGCCAAGCCAAGTTTGTTTTTCTAAGCCTGATTCAACCCTCCTTCACCTCCCTCCTGGTCTTCCAGCCACTGGTGCAGAGGCCTCTTACTCTCAGGGTAGGGTATACCTTCCCCACATAGCCCTCTCCTCATAGGGTAAGAAAGGCCGTTGTCCCATCCCATCAGCATCTACCAGCATCTACCAGGCTGCAGAGGGCACAAGAACCACACTTTGGGCAAGCCAAAGCCCAGCAGGAAAAGTAGCCTCATTGAGAAGGCCACCCTAATTCTCTGGGTCAGTTTTGATTGCTCACTTCTCTGTGCTCCACAGCACTTTGCTCTAGGGGAATGTTACCTACTCTGTTTCGCATGGTCACACCATCATGTGTGCACATCCATCATCCCCCTCTGACCTGTGCTCCTTAATCACTCCTTATTCACCTTTTCATTCCCTGTGGTCTCTAGTTACCATATACAATATAGACCAGGAGCTCATTCCAGGTATACCGAGTTGAAAGTATTTGAATGACAGAGAACTCAGTTCCAAATATTTATGTCCTAGGAAAAAAACCCAGTGGGCTCTAGGGATTCCCAAAGGGGAAGGAGGAAGATGAGTAAACCAAAGGGAACAACATTCAGTCTTTGGACAAATCCAATGTTCACCTTGTCCACTAAAAAGAAAACTTTGGGGGTGTCTGGGTGGCTCAGTCAGTTAAGTGTCCGACTCATGGTTTCAGCTCAGGTCATGATCTTATGGTTCATGGGTTCGAGGCCGGTGTCAGGCTCTGTGCTGACAGTGCAGGGCCTGCTTTGGATCCTCTGTCTCCCTCTGTCTCTGCCTTTCTTTCTCTCTCTCTTTCTCAAAATAAATAAACATTAAAAAATCAAAACTTCACAGCTGGAGAAATCCAGCAAGAGGCAATTTGAATGATCAGGAGGTTGGTGGCAGAAGGTCACTTGTATGGCTGAAACCTCCATGTGCACTTTAAAGTTTATGAAGTGGGTATAATACGGACTGTGTCTACCTAATATCTGTTTCAGTGCCCTCTAAAATGTGGGAATGTTGTCTGGCACTTTTGAATGAGAAACCTGGCCTCCTAGAAGTCAGGTTACAAGGTTGCACACTCGTAAATGCCAAGAATAGTACCGCCAGACCAGTTTCTTCTCACTCAGCCATGGATCTATAAGAATTTGTCAGTGTTAGGGAGAGGCTGCACATAGAAACAAGTTTGGATGGTCAACAGAGGACCAGAACTGGTGAAAGGGTTTGCTCATTGCCTTCACAAACCTATAACCTGGGGGAAACTTGGAAGCCTGAACAAAGTGAAATGTGGCACAACCAAAAAGACGGACTTTTTATGAGGTGAGTGGTGATCTTGCAATTCTTACTGGATGACAAGAAGTAGGACTCATCCAGTCCAACCATGTGTCAGGCTCTGTGGTAGGTCCTTTGTTTCCCAAGGGAATTCTATGAATTAGACATGGTGCCTGGCCTCATGGGTCTACTTTCAAGATGATGGGATTGGGAAGTATGAATATCTTGAAAGACAACTGGGAAAATTCATATCTGATGGGCCCAAGTAGGTTCATGAGGAAAAGTGGGGAGTTGGGGGAAGTTTCCCAGGCCTCTGAGGCTTGATGTTGGGTTCACGTTCCTTCTGCTAAATGTGCCTGAGGCGCTGGACAGTGACAGAGCCCTAGACTGGTCCGGAGCCACATGGCTCTGTGTTCTGATTCAAGATGCCATTTCTCAGACTTTTCACTGCCAAGTCATGGATTGTCTTAAGGGACTCTTCTCATCTCTCGGAATGCACTAAGGTACACTAAGGTCTCACCTGCTTCTTCCCTGTTAGCTTTATCCAAAGGGGGCTGTCCCAGGCCTGTTTTTAAGTTCTCTGGAGAAGGCCCTTTTATAATCTTTCATTTTTCTGCATTCAGGCAGAAATAGAACACATATCTCCAGCCAGGGCTCAGTACCACATTCCAGACACATGGCCCTGTTGTGGCTCTACCTCAGGGCTTTTCCCTCTGCCTGGAATCTACCCCCATGACCATTTCCCCTCCCTATTCAGATCTCAACTCAAGTGTCCCCTCCTCATCTAAAATAGCTATCCCTCTGGGGGCACCTGGGTAGCTCAGTCTGTTGGGTGTCTGACTCTTGATTTCGGCTCAGGTCAAGACCTCATGGTTCGTGAGTTTGAGCCCCACATCGGGCTCTGCGCTGACAGTGCTGAGCCTGCTTGGGATTCTCTCTCTCTCTCCCTGTCTCTCTGAACCTCTCCCACTCCCTCTCTATCTCAAAATAAATAAATACATTTAAAAATGATAAGAATAAAAAAACAAAATAGCTATCACTCCAATCACTCTCTATCCCCTTGCCCTGACTGATTTTATTTTTTCACAGTTCTTATCACTAACAGTATATCTATTTCCTTGTTTGTGCATTGCCTCTACTAGAATGTCATCTCCATTTAAGGAAAGAACCTTACTTTTGTTGACCACTATGTCCCCAGTTCCCAGGAGAGTGGCTGGTACACAGTAGATCCTCAGTGACTATCCAGGGAATGAACGACCACAGAGCCTTCATATTCATCAGATCACCTGCAATCAAAAACCAAAGCCAAAGCCAGCTAAAGGAGTAAGTCCCAAGAGAATTTTCCTTCCTCCCTGCCCCATTTCATCTCTTCTCTCTGAGCAATTTATTGCCATCATTGCCTTTACTAACCACTGTTTTATTTATTAGTGTAACAGTTAATATTTTTACAATTATTCACTGGACTAATATAACCTTAATAATTAATTAAGTGCCTATAATATAACAGGAGTGTGCCTGGCATATAGCAGTGGCTTGATTCATGTTTTTTTATTCACTCTCATGACAGCACAGACCGTATTAGTCAAGTACATCACAATCATAATGTAGTATGATTGTGATATGACGATTTGTCGGTACTTGTTAGGCACAGTCCCAAGTTTTGGGCTGGGGGCTTTCACATACGTTTTCTTATTTACTTCTCCCAAGAGCCCCAAGAGGTGGGTATATTGTTTTTAATATAATTTATTGTCAAGTTGGCTAGCATACAGTGTATATAGTGTGCTTTTGGTTTAGGGGGTACTTTTTTTTTAAATAAATGTTTATTTATTTTTGAGAGACAGAGAGTGAGCAGGCGAGGTGCAGAGAGGAAGGGGGACAAAGGATCCTAAGCAGGCTCTGTGCTGACAGCAGTGAGCCTGACTTAGGGCTCAAACTCACAGACCGTGAGATCATGACCTGAGCTGAAGTCAGACACTCAACCAGCTGAGCCACCCAGGCACCTCAGAGTTGGGTATTCTTATCCTCCAAGGTCACACTTAGTAAATGGGCTACTGGTATTGCAACTTAAGCCTGTTTGACTCTAAACTATACTGCGGTACTAAAAATTCCTGTCCTGGAAAAAGTCTTACCTGCTCAGTTACTCCTGGAATAAGCCCTGGTTTGTTCACTTGTAAGATGAAAGAACTGGCCTGAAAGACCTATAAGGTACTATGCAGTTGTCAGTTCCAGGATTCTATCTCTCCTATCTTGGTGGGAGCCGGATCGGCCCATGCTTACATAGTAAGCTTCACCACCTGCCTCTATCTCTGTAAGATAATGTCTTCAAAAGACCCTCAGGTAATGTTTCCTCATTCTGTACCCCTTTCTATTTGCCTGAAGAGCATTTCCCTTCTCTGAACATGACATATGTCCCTCACTGCCCCCTTCATGAAAAGCCTTTCCCCCCAGGCCCTGCTCGTCTGACATGCACCCCCTCATTAAAAACGAGTGACGTCCTCTTTCAATTGGCCTCATCATGTTCTTCCTGGTTTCGCCCAGGGCTGCTGCCAAGACTTCCCACCTTGCCTGCCTGGCAAACATAATTCTTGTGTGCTAGGGTTCAGTTATCAGAAGTAAAATGAGCCATGTTTCCATCGACAGCCCCCAAGTCAATCAAGCCCAGGCAGTTGGGCCAACTTCTCATCATTTATCAGAGTTAGGGAATTAGGACCCAAGCCAGCCTTCTAGAACCAAAGCCTATTTACCCCAAACACCAGTACTCTAGTAGAGTGATGCTCCCGCTTAGTTTGGAAAAAAAGGTTTCTGGCATTATAAGCTGTAAGCACAAAACGCTGTTGGTTGAGAGAACAGAGGGGGTTTATGATCCACTTAAAATATTTGTGTAAGGAAAGCAGGGAATCGCCACCTGTTTCCCCTTCCACTGATATTTATGACAGCTGAGGAATCTCACCCTTCACAAAAGCCTCGGCTCTGTGCCCAAACCTTCTAGCCTATTCTTTCCCTTTACATGAACATTTTCACAGAGAAGCATAAACCTCACCTCATTGTGAGACAGGAGAGTTCTCCCAACTTCCAGCAGGGTGACGAGCGTCTTTGTACAGATCTTGGCGACTCAGCCCCAGCCTCCAGTTTGGAGCATGAGATGAAAGTTCTGCCATGTATGCTGTCCCCCAGATCTGGGGCCGTTGTTGGCATGAACAGAGGCAAAGAACGGGACGCGCGGTACGCATGCAGGAAGAGGTGGTGCTGGAAGGAAAACCAATCTCCCCAGTCTCTTTTCAGTGCCTCTCACTCCCGTGGTACCATTAACTTTCTCCTGGAAAGTGACTGGATATGAAGAATCTACCAACAGATACTTGACTACCCCTTACTCTGCACCCCACAACCTCGGCCTCCAAGGGCCAGAGTCTGGCTAAGCACTCTGGGAACACCACAGGCGAGGCTCTCCCTCCCCTGCCCCTGAGGAGTCTGTAGGCTTTTGGAGGGGAGCACCATTGTGGAAGTAGAAATGTTTATAGTTGGAGGTGCTCTTCAAGGTTATCTGGTATACATCTCCTCCTCGAATAAACATAGAAACTGAGGCCTGGAGAAACACGGTGAGATATTCCAGGTCACATGGCTAATTGGTGGCAGGCAAGGACTAAACTAGATCTTCTAACTTCCCATCTCGTATGCTTTTCATTATACCATCGGAATCACTATAAAAATAATTTATTTAGCACCTGTCTTTGGACTGTGCTGCTAAACAAAGTACATTAAATAGACATGGTTCAGGCTCTTTGCCCACAGCTTAGTGTAAGAAGAGAGACCTGACCACATCAATGCAGGGAGCTCTATTAAAAAGGACACCATGGTGAGTGCACATACACTGAACCAAGGGAAACATTAAACAAACCATGTACTGGCTTCATTGCAAGTGTTCCTGGTGGAATGACAAAGTCATAGTGAGTTCTGTAAGTTGGGGCAGAAGCTGAAAGGCAGGGGAGTATCTGTGGTTTGGCGGGAGGTGAGAAAGGGCAAGGGGGCAGCCCGCTGAGAGAAATTGGACTAAGATGACAGATTTAGCACCCACTCCAGCAATACCCTTTCACTCCAAACCCCTAGACTTGATGTACTTACAAAATCCATAAAAATGTTGGGAAACAAGAAACCTAAGGAGATTCTAGAGTGACAGGTGTCGGGAGAACATCCCCTGAGGCCATCCTTGAGGTAGGACTTCACCCATATGCACCTACAGGCTTCCATAAAGATGTATCTACGCTTTCTTAAAATCTAAAGAAGAGACTTCTGCAGCCTCTCAGGTGACACTTTCCAATGCTATACTAATCCTCATAGTTAGAAGACTAAATTCATTATGCTTCATGCAATGGCCACTCCCTTTTGCCAGGAAGGTAGTGGAAGTAGAAACCTGCTGCATTTTGTCACTACTACACAATCCCTCTGTGAGCTGGACTGGATTAACTATGCCCTCTGCAACCATGTCCACTCTCTCTAGCCATTTCTTTTGGAAATTATACAAACCTACAGCTCTAAACTTTATGATCTTCCCAGATTCCTCCTCCTGCTTCACCTCCTAAAAGGCCAGAAACACTATTTCTTTTTTGTTTTTGTATTTATTTGAGAGAGAGAGAGAGAGAGAGAGAGAGAGAGAGAGAGAGAGAGAATCTTAAGCAGGCTTCACGTTCAGTGTGGAGCCTGACATGGGACTCAATCTCATGACCCTGAGATCATGACCCGAGCTGAAATCAAAAGTTGGACACTTAACTGACTGAGCCACCCAGGCACCCCCAGAAACACTATTTCTAAATTCAATCCTGGCTACCCTCTTGCAGCATATTCTGGATGCTCTTCTGGTCGTCTCTGGAGTAAGGATAACTAGTTGGTCTATCTCACTGATTGCCCTACGATTTAAGCCACTAATTGTTAAGCATCATAATATGATAAAGTCACCAGCTCATTTTATGGGAGATTTTTTTCTTGAGAATGCAACTTGCTTTCTAAGTGTTATACTGTCCCATCACCTTATTGCACTAAAAGCCAGAATCTTAACCAAAGTTTCTGCCTCACCCTATCTCGGCATTCTTTCCCCTTGTGTGGTTCATTGAGGTTTACCAAAGCCACCACTATAGCTTCTGTCTCTGGATCGATGGTCAATTCTCAATTATCTACAGTGCAGTAGCAATTTTGTGAGTCTTCATTTGCCGTTGGCTGTTGTGTGGCATGAGCTTACAGAAGACGGACGATTCCATGCAAGGTACAGCGAGGAAAGCCGACTTCTGCACAATTAGAGCTATAGCCAGAAGCTTAGAATACCCAGGCTCTGGACAGTTGGCCAACTTCAGGGACCTGATAATATGCAGTCAGCTCCTTGTGTGTAAGGGAGAGGAACTCATCTGTTCTTCTAAGAAAGCTTGGTTGTGGGTGATGATCAGCATCTTCCATGTGCTTAGCAGGATGCTGCAAATGCCTGTTGATGAACAGGCATCATTAGTTAATCCATCTGCAGGCTCTAAACACCCACAAGGGATTTGAATTCCACACTACTGAAGCAGCAGCAAAGACAGCAGCTGTCGCTCAGCACCTGCCACAGGGGAACTGGCCAGATTTCAGAAAGGGTCCTCTGAGGCCAAAGATTGCAAGGAGAGATTCCAGGGGTATGGGGGGTGGTGGTGGTGACAGCTGAGGTTGAAGGGAAAGGTGCAGAGAGGAACTCGAGGGGAAAAGGAGAAGGAAGGATGTGCAAAAATCAAGTCACTCTCTATGAAAATAGGCAGAAAGAAGATAAATGGCAAAGGAGCAACCTCAAAATGAGGCCAGAGATCACTAAAGGGAAGTAATGGCAGGAAATCTCAGACTGCCTTTCCCAAGGACACCTTCCTGCTATTCTGGCCACCAGAGGGCTCCTGTATTCCAAAGATATTATGGAAAAGTGACAAATGTCTCCAGTATTTGCCGCTCTAAGCATCCACGTGTGAAATTAGCAATTTCTGTTTATGTATATAAAAAAAAAAATTGTCTTTGAGAGTTGGAGATTCGATTCTAATTTCAACACTGTGTCCCTGACTCAACATGGACAGAAACCATCAGTCTCAGTGCTCTGTTTCTCTATCTGCAGAAATGGAAAGGTTGCCCCATATCTTGTTACAACCTATAGCCAGAATCAGGTTAGGGAGAAGCAGAGGAAGAAAAGGGTTCTAGCAAGTAAGACTTGAGACTGTAGAAATATACATCACCTGTTTTCAATATTCCTATTTAGTTAAGATGAGAAGCCCTTCATCCTGGATGTCTTGTATCATCCTTGACCTGGTGAAACTCCTATGTCAAGGAAAAGAATAATGTATGTGTGTTTGGTAAAAGGCTCAGGCTAATGGGCCAGTTCTGTCAATTTCTAACTATTCGACCTTGGCCTAAACACTCAACCTAATGAGCTACAGTTTTTTCCTCTATAAAATGGAAAGTATTCTTATCTCACAGGCTGGACACAGAATTGAATGAGATAATGTCTTTGAAGAGAGTTGGCACATGGTAAAAGCTCATTATTCACTTAGTCACTCAAGTCTGCCCTACACGTGAGACTGACATTACCAAGAGTACCAACATAATTGCAGAACTGGAACAAACTGGGCAAGCTCAGTCTGAGGAAGAGAAGGCTAAGAATTATATCTTATCTACCTTCATCTATTTGAAGGACTATGATTAGAAGAGGGATTAGAACTTTTGGCACCCCAAAGGTAGCAATGGGACCCATGGATGGGAGTTTTGGGAAATCAGATCAACCTTGCTAGAGAATTATATGAATTGCCCAACATTTAAACTTTCCATAAATGGAGTGAGTCGTCCATGTAAAATAGCAAGTTAGCTTATATCTGGGTGGGGGTGAGGGGTGTTCAAGGAGAAGTTGGATGAGCAGCATAAGTGAAGCCACAGTGTAGTTCCTGTATCAGGTGGGAAGGGCTGGATTATGTGACCTATGAGAGCCTTTCCAACACAGGGAATTCTATGATTCTCTGTTCCAAACAAAGAGAAAAAAGGAAAAGCATTGTTATGTCAGGCAGGCTAAAAGGATGGCCTGTTTTCCAACCTGGCAGATGCAGACATGTATACTTCCCTTGTATCATATGTTTCCTATGCATCTGGCCAGTCCTGACCTCATCCCTGGCCATAGAGTGGCTGGGGCTTAAGCCTTGGTTGGGGCTAAGTAAACAGATAATTACTTCTATGCCAAGATCAGTGCCGGTCACATTAAGGATGGTTAATATAGATCCACTCCAGTATTCGTGGAATGATGGGTTTGTGTTTCTGCCATAAGAGTGGATATCCAAAGGAAGGTGGGGATGGAGGGCAAGGCTGTGAAGAAGGAATGACTACATGATGAAGAAAGGGCTATGGGGGGGTACAGTGGAGCACATGGCAGGCACACGGTTCAAGCTTCTTTAGATCAGGAAACTGTGTGATCTGGGTCACTTTCCTTCCCTCTCTTCCAATATCTGACACTGAAAACAATCTTCTCTCACAGCCAGGGAAGTCTGTCAAGAGGTAGGAGTCTAGACATACAACTTTTAGAAACTCTCCAACCGTAGGAGTCACAATACAAAACAAAATCTCATTTAGAACTTCTCTCTAAAAGAGTTAGTGGGTTTTCATGGTTTCTTGAACATAGAATGGAAAGAGAAGAAGGGAGAAGGTATTCCTAGCTCTTGTGGAAGGAGAATATTGAAGGGAATCAGGGGAAGTAGTGTATCTCAGGGGTCAAAGGATGGTCAAAGGATCTTGAAAAACTTGGTTTTGAAACTCAACTTGATCATTAACTAGATGTGAAATTTTTCAGTTGCCAAGTCTCAGTTTATCTGTAAAAGAGAGATAATATCTCTTGGAATTTTGCTGATTGTATGAAGTATAGGGCTCGGCACATAGTGGTGTTAGAACATGGTAAGGTGCTCTTGCTATTACAGATCTAGTAGCAGTCAGGAGCAAGGGACAAAGGATCCGGAAAAAGTCTCAGCTCAGATAGGAAGGATATGCAGTCGGAAGAATGAAAGGGGTGGGTATATTTGCCTTGAAGGTGTAACCAAGAGGCTGTGTGTTTGGAGTTATGTAAATGAACTGGTATCTGCACCATATGCATAGGGTTTGGTTTAAGGAAGGTGAGGACATGGGTGTGTACACTGTGTCATCAAACTGGGCACAGTGTCGGTCACCTGAAAAAAAAACAAAAAACAATAGATTAGACCATGTTGCAAGGGAGCAACGTTCTCCACACGGCTGGTCTCTGGAAAGCAAATGGGCCCCCACTGCATGTAAGGCTGCCTGAGGAAGGGCAAACATAGACTGTTAGAGTCAGTTTTGGAGCAATGGGTATGTCATAGGGCTTATAGTCAGTGGTGCCTCAGTTTTTCTGAGGCCAGCAAAGGGGGAGATGTGCTTTGATGGCATCATTTGGGGGCTAGTTATCCCCAAGGGGCTTCTCTACACTCAGATCTGTTACAACATTGGTGTTACTGACCATGGGACATTATGAAATAGTCTTATTGATTGCTTTAAATATAAGGCCATTACTCGTCTGACATCTTCACTGAATTCATACCTGGGTACCAGTCATATGATATCAGGTAGTTGTATACATCTGTTGGCCCCACTGCTGGCTATAGTAAGTACATAATGTGTCACTGGAAGAATGGGGAAAAAAAAACATGGCTTTTTTTTTTTATTTTTTTTTTGTAAATTTTTTTTTTCAACGTTTATTTATTTTTTGGGACAGAGAGAGACAGAGCATGAACGGGGGAGGGGCAGAGAGAGAGGGAGACACAGAATCGGAAACAGGCTCCAGGCTCTGAGCCATCAGCCCAGAGCCCGACGCGGGGCTCGAACTCACGGACCGCGAGATCGTGACCTGGCTGAAGTCGGACGCTTAACCGACTGCGCCACCCAGGCGCCCCCAAAAAACATGGCCTTTAAGCCAGAGGATCATGATGTGTACCAGGACTATGTGGGTCTGTGACAGAGACTTGAAGTCACCAAATTCTAACTACTGGTCGTGTTATGTGCACTGTTAGGCAGTGCCCTGCCAATGAAGCACGGCACCGAATACTTCAACAGATCTCTTCACTACTCTGTGGGGCAAATATAATTACCTTTCTTCTGTGGAGGAGGCCTTGGAAGAGATCAGTTAACTCTTTTCAAAAGATAAGCAATTTCCTTCTCAAGAACTTGAAGTAGGAGGGAAAGCAGGTCCCCTCTCCTGTTCACAAGCACTTTGTCTCCCTCCACCTCCAGGCTGCCCTCCCTTGATGCAGTCTGCAAATGCAATGGATATCAGACTTTTTAAACCATGACCCGCTGTAGTAATAATATTTTATTATTTAATATAAAAATAAATATAAAATATTTATTATTATAAGATAATATTTTATATCATGACCTAGAACACACACACAAACACATACAAATACATCTATTTTGTGAAACAATACTCACTGCTTATGCATGAATTTTGATATTTTATATTCCATTCTATACCCATCCATTCTATTTTTGGAATGTTGTCCATGACCTGAATTTCACTGTATAACTTGAAGTCTGAACAATGCTTTTCACTGCTAATTTTCACTACCTATTTTAAAAGCCTGCAATTGCTCTCCATTTCCTACCAAATAAAGTTCAAATTATTGAACATGGCAAAGGCCATTTATAATGGTCTTTATCTTCTAGTTTCAATTCTGCCATATTCATCCAAGCACCCCATATTCCCAACACACCTGGCATCTGATCTTCCTAGGGGACTCAGGCCCATGACAATATTCTCCCATCTCTCTGCCTTGCTCGTGCCCCACTCTCACTGCAGAAAAAATTTCTCTCCATCCTTAAGAAGTATCCCAGATGTCACCTCCCTTAATGGATACCCTGATCTGCCCAAGCAGAACCAAACTCTCCACTAGGCTCCCATGGTCTTTAGAGATTCTCTTTTTACATAGCATGTAGTGATCATGTGAGCCTCCTTCTCATAGTTTAGATACCCTTCTCTATTTTTAAATTGGTAGAATTCATTTAAGAAAAAAACAACCCTTGAAACAAGTCAACAACCAACAAATAATCCAATAAAAAAATGGGCGGGAAGACATGAACAGACATTTCTCCAAAGAAGACACATGAAAAGATCTTCAACATTACTCATCATCAGGGAAATGCAAATCAAAACCACAATGAGATATAGCCTTATTCCGGTCAGAATGGCTAAAAGCACAACACGAGAAACAAGTGTTGGTGAAGATGTGGAGAAAAGCAAACCCTCCTGCACTGTTGGTGAGAATGCAAACTGGTACAGCCACGGTGTATGGAGTGTCCTCAAAAAATTAAAAAATAGAACTGCCCTATGATCCAGTAATTGCACTGCTGGGTATTTACCCAAAGAATACAAACAAAACAAAACAAAACAAAACAAAACAAAAACAACCTAATTCAAAGGGATACATGCATCCCTATGTTTACTGCAGCATTATTTACAATAGCCAAACTGTGGAAGCAGCCCAAGTGTCCACTGACAAGTGAATGGATAAAGATGTGGTATGTTACATGCAATGGAATATTATTCGGCCATTAAAAGGATGAAATCTTGCCATTTGCAATGACACAGATGGATCAAGAGGGTGTTATGCTAAGCAAAATGAGTCAGAGAAAGACAAATACTATATGATCTCACTCATATGTGGAGTTTAAGAAAAAAACAAATGAGCAGAGAAATAAAAAGAGAGAGAGACAAACCAAGAGACAGATTCTTAAGTATAGAAAACAAACTGATGGTTACCAGAGGGGAGGTGGGTGGGAGATGGGGAAAACAGGAGATGGGGACTGAAGTACACTACTATGATGAAGAAAAATCAAATAATAAAAAAAAGAAAAAAAACCTTTGTCTTTTCCTTTCCTTTATGACTGGCCCTTGCGTTCTTCTTTCTCTATCTTTAATCTATTTACTCCCCAGCCCCTCATCTCCATAAAGATCAGAACCCCCAGGAGAATGGGAAGATTAGAATAGAAAAAGGGGGCATGGTCTGGAGCATCTGGGTGGCTCAGTTGGTGAAACGTCTTACTCTTGATTTCAGGTCAGGTCATGATCTCATGGTTCATGGGATCGAGCCCAGTGCCAGGCTCGGTGCTGATAGCACAGAGCCTGCTTGGGATTCTCTCTCTCCCTCTCTCTCTGCCCCTCCTCCATCCCTCCCCTGTTTGTGCATTCACGCTCTCGCTCTCTCGCTCTCTCGCTCTCTCTCAAAATAAATAAACTTTAAAAAAAAAAAAGAAAAGAAAAGAAATAAGGGGCCTGGTCAAATTTAGTGGTGACAAACAAATCTGGTTCTAGTTTTTCTTCCTCCAGATGGGCAGTTCTGTTTCTAGGAAAGCCAAGCTTGCCAAAGGCAAAACACAATCCATCCCAATCACTGGAGGTTGGAAAAGGCAAGGTGAGATGGAGAAACCAAGGCAGAATGAGAGCAGCAGCTGGTTCGGCTACCAAACCGATAGGAGCTGACAGCAGGAACGGAATAAAAAAATACTGATTCACAGGCCACAGCAAACCCTGTTGCCAAGCAAATGCTCTGTTGCAGTCTCAAGATGGCGGGCAGTGCATGTCCTGATTTACAACCAGTCGCATAGCTTATTGAACTCTCAGGTCATTTTTATCTCTACACAAATAACAACAGAAAGACTCCCAGTGCTCTGTACTTTTCAAAACAATTATTCACACATTATTCCATTTAATTATGGTGTCATAGCTGGAGGGGTCTTTAAGTGGTCAGTCTAATCTCTCAGCCTGCAGCAAATGAAGACTGTCGACAGGCAAGTGACTCACCCAAGGTCACACCTGTTGGGTTAGCAGCAGAGTGAAATGCTCTTTTTATCAAACCACACTTTTCACACCTAGAAGAATCCAGTTGTCCTATGTTCTCCAGGATTCAGAGGGCTCTAAGTTCCATTCTGTCTCAATTTTGAAGCCCCTCAACTGAAGAAGTGTGGTGCCTACCTTAGCTTTACAAAATTCCCAGGCAGAGGCAGGACAGTGTCTTTCTCAACCGTTCTTATAATTTGCTGCCACATGAGCTAATGTGGTCTTCACAGTACTGTATCCTTATTACCAAGAGTGCCTAAGTTATTAACTCACCAGCAACAGGTGCCAAATTGCCTCTCCTTCTGCACAAGATGTTCATTTAAAATCAAATTGCACACAAATCCCTCCAGTCCCTGCTCATTTGCCTCAGCCCTCAGCCTTTTTTGGTCTTTTTTTCTCCTCAGTACTTCCCATCCTGTCTGCTGAGAGTCTCTGAGATGATATGTGGGGAGCCAAGACTGGGGGGACTAGAGGGGCAGACTGGCGGGCCACAGGGCTTGGTCTACTCCTAGCGCACAAGCTCCAGGAGGCGGCTACAAGGACGGGCTGGGGAACCGCTCGTAGAACCAGAGCGCCCTTAAGGTCTCTTTTAGAACACCTCCCTCATCTGACTGAGGCTGGGAGCACAGAAGTGACTTGCCCAATCAATTAGGGAAACTAAGCTAGGAGAACCCCCAAGTTTCCGCACTCCCAGACCAGTTCACTTCCTCTGCCTTCTGCCTTTGACACTGCCAACGAGGTCACTGAAACTGAAGAGAGGTGGAGAGAGGATCTCAGATCACACAGCTGTTAAGTGCGGGGTCCAAGACCAGAAGCACAGCGAGATGGAAGAGAAACAACCAAAGGAAGAAAGGGAAGCAGGCGACCGGGCGTTTCCCAGGTTAAGGCGGGTATACCGCACAACTCCAGGGGGCACTATTGCGACTGCATTCTATGCGCCCTCTGGCCCCCGCGTGCCCTGATGCACACGGGGACACGGGGCGTAGGGAAGAGAGGGCAGGTGCCCTCGCCCTCCTGGAAACCAGCTCCTGGGGGCCTGCCACCTCGGGGTGCTCCCGCCCCGCAGTGGAGGTGACTGCCCCCAAGCCCTGCCCCCGGCGCCTTCTCGGCAGAGCCAGGGACAGGGTCCGAATGCCTTTCCCCATTCAGTAGGATTATCCCTTTTGAATTGTTTTAAAAAAAAAAAAAAGCTGCAGCTAGCGAACCCTGCCTGACAACACCGAAGGAATTTTTCCCAGGGATCGGCCGAAAGCTGACTCACATTTAAAGACTTGCCCAAAGTGGTCATGCCCCTCTGAGCAAATACCACAGGCATGTAAAACTTCGCTCCCCACGGCCTCCCGGCGGCGAGGACTCCCGGCGCGGCCGCCCGGCCCGGCCTCCAATTGGACGAGCGTCGCGCCGCTTAGCAGGGCGCAGCCAATCGGAGCGCCGCTTAGCCGGGTTGCTAGCCTGGCCGCGCCGGGGTCCGCAAGGGAGGCGCGGGCGGGTAGCTGTCACTGCTTGTTTCCTGTCCCAGGGGCGGGGGTGCAGCGGGTGGGAGGCTCTGGCTGTTTGTTTAGGCAGGTAAGGCCTAGGAGGGAAGTAAAAAGAAAGGGCTGAGCCACCTACACCGGAGGGTGCCTCAGGGCCTTTGAGCTCCAAGTTTCCATTCCAGAATATGAGCCGCCCGGAGCTGGCTGCGTGCAGCGCTAGGGGACCCCTGGCTCGCAGGCAGCTCCCGCTGGGCCCGGCCGGGTCCAGGCTGCCTCGGGGCTCCGGTACCCCAGTCAGTGCCCGGTACCCCAGTCAGTGCCCGGTCCCCCCGCCTGCGGGCGTCAGGAACCCCAGAACCGTGAATAGAGCGAGAGAGGTTGGAAGGACTGATCGGAGGGCAGGCGGGGATGACGTGCCATCCCGGCTAAGGTCTCTTCCCAACTGCACTTCTTGTCTTTTCTCCTTAACGTGGGAGGTTTGGGCCTGATCATCGGTGAAGTCCTCCGCCCTGAGATTGGCGTTCTGATCTCAACACCGAGAGAGGAATTTTGGTTCTTTGTTCCTCCGTCCCCAACTGTCTTCCACCCAGCAGCCCCAGAGTTTTCTTGACAAGTGAATGGAATCCTGAGCGTCCCCTCCTTAACAACCTTTTCAGTATCAGTCTCCTTCCCCAATCAGGTCTTCTTCCCCTCAACCTCTCCTGGACTGCTTGCAATCCCCTCTGCCGGCCCCAGTTCTTTCCTACCCCGGGCCTTTGCACGTGCTATTCTTGTTACCTGCAATTTCGACCTTGCCTTGGGCTAGCTCCCAGCTCCTGCTTCAGGGCTCAGAATAAACGGTGCTTTCTTAGGCCCTCCCTGCACCCTGATCTGAACAAGGTCCCACTGCCATCCTCTCTTGTGGCACCCTGTGGTTTGCCATGGTAGCACATGTCCAAAACTGTAATTTTATAAGTTTATTTATATTTATTTGCTTAATGTCTCCTCCACTAGAAAGGACAGAAGCCACTTCTGTTGTGCACCTAGCATAGTGCCTGGCACTCAATAAATACTAGGTTGAATTCGTTAAAAAAAATTTATCTTCAGGAGTAAAGAATCATTGTACTCATTTAACAGATGAGGCTATAGAAACTCAGACAAGTGAGGTAACTTGCCGGCGCGACATTCAAATAGCCAAAAAATGTTCAATCCGTCTCTGGCTTTCTGCTTGTGCTAGGCACTTGTATTACAAAATAATAGGTCTTCTAAGAGGTGGCAGATAAATGCTAGAGCAGATGGCCATATCTCTTAGGGTGCTGTGGCTTCGCTTCTGCCATCTAGGACTCTTGCAGCCCGGTGAAAGTTCTGTTCATTTACTCATTCAACAGACACTTTTTTAAAACTTAATGTGATTTTTTTGTTTGTTTTTAATTTGCATCCAAGTTAGCATGTAGTTCAGGAGTAGCCTCCTTAATGCCCCTTACCCATTTAGCCCATCCCCCCCGCCCACACCCCCTCCAACGGCCCTCTGTTCTCCATATTTAAGAGTTTCTAATGTTTTGTCCCCCTCCCTGTTTTTATATTATTTTTGCTTCCCTTCCTTTATGTTCATCTGTTTTGTATCTTAAAGTCCTCTTATGAGTGAAGTCATATATTTGTCTTTCTCCGATTAATTTCGCTTAGCATAATACCCTCCAGTTCCATCCACTTAGTTGCAAATGGCAAGATTTCATTCTTTTTGATTGCAGAGTAATACTCCATTGTATGTATATATACACTCTTCAACAGATATTTATGGAGCACCTATTAGGAGCTCTCAGCAGGTTGGTAAGCAGCAGAGTTCCCTTCAGAGCTTACTGGTGAGGATAAACCCAGACACCACAGCTGCAGCCCTATCTACAAGAGCAGCATAACTCTGTCCATTCAGTAAAATATTTTGGTTATCTATGCTGATATTTTGTTGATTTCAGGGTCTATTCTGATATGAAGTAGGCTTAGACTATTTTTTTTTTTTTTTTTTAATTTTTTTTTTCAACGTTTATTTATTTCTGGGACAGAGAGAGACAGAGCATGAACGGGGGAGGGGCAGAGAGAGAGGGAGACACAGAATCGGAAACAGGCTCCAGGCTCTGAGCCATCAGCCCAGAGCCCGACGCGGGGCTCGAACTCACGGACCGCGAGATCGTGACCTGGCTGAAGTCGGACGCTTAACCGACTGCGCCACCCAGGCGCCCCGACTATTTTTTTTTTTTAATTGGGAAAAAAAATGCATTCCCAAACCTGACAGTTTTCGTTTGTTTTTTAGTTTACTGCTTTCATCTATACTGTTGCTTTGGATTCTTAATGAGGTCTGGGAGCCAACCATGGTTATTTCTACAGGAGAAAGATGCTGAAGCAGGGAAGCATTATCCATGGCAAGAGACTTTTCTGGATACTTTTCCCTTAGTTGTGATCTAAAAGCTGACTCTGCCATCCGCTCCCCACCCCCAACAGACACGCACGCATGCTTGCACACGTGTGTGCCGCGGCCACCACCACCACAAAGTGGCCGAGTCAAACTACATACAGGAGAAGGGAGATAATACTCAGGACTAAGTCCCAGCTCCTCTTGGTAGCCAAGCCATGTGATCTCTAGCAAGTCACTGCTATTCCAAGCCCCAGGCTCCTCAGCTGGCCTGAATACGTTCCAGCAAGAAAACATCTATGAAATGGACTGCTCCATTACTTCACTTATTCAGCATACATTTATTGCTCATCTGATGTGCAGGCACTCTGTCCAACACTGGGACTACAGTAAAGAGCAAAACTAGCTGTGGTCTCTGTCCTCAGAGAGCTTAAGGACAGGTCCAATGGCACAAAGACAGATACAATCATCAATTGGTCCAATTAAACAGTTACTGATCAAACAATCACACACATAATTACCAACTGAACTGGGTACTAAAGCATGGTCACATCAGCGTGCAAAAATCCTGTGGCAGGAAGCTCCCGCACAAATGTTCAAGGAAGCAGAGAAAGCCAGCATGGATGCAGGAGAGAGGAGAAAGGGCAGGAGGGCCAAGATGCTGCGGGGGTTTCAGCCGTGATCTGAGAGCTATGGGTAGCCACTGGAGGACTTTAGGATGAGGATTATATGTTTCAGTTTTTATTTAAAAAGTATTACACGGTGAGGCAAGGGGAGAGGAAGAGACAGAGCGGAAGTAAGGGACAGGCTAGGAAGTGAGAGACGATGGGGACTTGGGTTAAGGTGAAGACAGTCAAGAAGAGAGAGACTGACAAACTGAAGAGAATTCATCAACATTCATCTGTCTTTAAAGCCCAGTTTCTCATTTTCCCCCCTTAGTTTCTCCCAGAAAAGCCCACACGCCAGATTGTAAAATCCAGCCCTTTCTGTACCTAACACTGGCAGCAGACTTGGTCTCTATTTGCTTGTACTCTTTGTCATTCATGCCGGCCTAGGGGCAGCTACAGGGGTCTGGGCGGGGTGGGGGGGGGGCGTGTAAGTCGTGTAGGGTCTGCCCATATGGTCTGTCACTCTCCCATCCTATCAATCATAAGTCATCATAAGTCCTCTTCTCTGGGTGCCATCTTTGGGAGGGTGTCTTGGCTTTTCCCTTAACCTGGCTGGCAGGACACGGACTGGTCACCCTTGTGGCTGACACAATGGAAGTTTGGAGCCTGCAGTGTGGACTCCTGGAAGGCAGAGTTGGTGGGGAAGGGTGTGGTGAACAGGGCATTTTCCATTTCACACTAGGCCCCTTTGGACACAGACCCATTTCACAGAAATCCTGCAAGTCACAGCCCGGGGGCCCCCAGCCAACCTTGCCCCCTCCTGCTGGTTGTTCCTGGGAGCCTCAGGCTGTGGTGTTTCCACTGAAGAAGGAATGCCTGATTTGCTCCTTGTGGTTAACCCCATTCGATATAAGCAATGTCTACAGGAGAGAATGTGTTCTTGAATATCTTGCAAGCTGTCCTCCTTTATGAGATCCAGCATTTTCTTTCTTCTTTCTTTCTTTCTTTCTTTCTTTCTTTCTTTCTTTCTTTCTTTCTTTAAGTTTATTTATTTATTTTGAGAGAGAACGTGCATGTGCACACAAGCGGGGGTGGGGCTGAGAGACAGGGAGAGAAAGAATCCCAAGCAGGCTCCATGCGTCAGCCCACAGCCCGACCCTGGGCTCCATCCCAGGAACTGTGAGATCATGATCCAAGCCAAAATCAAAAGTTGGACGCGCAACCCACTAAGCCATCCAGGAGCCCCGCTATCCAGCATTTTCATTGAACCCTTCCACTGACCTCTGAAGGAAGATGTCTCCACCTGAAAAGGCAGATCTTTAGGGAGCCAGCTCTGAGTCACAGAGCTTTTGGCTGGCTCTCCACGGTAGCAATCCCAGTGATTCCTTAGTGGACTGCCCTGGGGACCAGTTAGCTTCACACCAGAGAAATTCCCAGTTTCCCCCAGCTTCCACCATCCCTGGCCCCTGGCCCTTGGCAGTCCTCAGCCCCAGGACGATCTAGGTGAGAGGATATAAACAGCTCTGGGTATCCAGTCATCTCTCTTGGAAGCTCTCTGCGTGGAGTGTGTATGGTATGGCAGAGTGGTGCGGCCCCTTATCTGTAAAGACAGTACTTACTCAGAGCTTTGAGCTGGGTACTGCAGCCACTTACCAGAGCTCAATGTGGCCAAGTCCACTGGCATGGCTCGGGTCTGATGCCCAAGAGAAAGCAGGGTATCTCAGAGGTCTATCCCTGGGCTCTCTACCAGTTCATAAAGCAATTAGCAGAGTGGCCAGTTTCCATTCATTCTTCCTTTCTTTTATTCATTCACCAGACTAAGACAAGTGACCCAAGGGCGGGGATCATACACTCATTCGCATATTCCCACTGCTTAGCACAGAGCCTGGCACTAGGGACACTCTTCAGTGAATGAACCCATTCAATGACCGCCCAGAGTGCTGTGCAAGCCCCTGGAGGCTATGAAACAAGTATGGGGCACAAATCCTTGCCTTCCAGGAACTTATAGTCTGGATGGGGAGACAGTTGTCCCACAGTGTTTTATTCAGCTTTAACTGTGGGCCAGGATTCGAGTAGACACTGTTGGGAAATGAGTGAACAGGCCCCCAAACAAAAACAAGTGTCCCAGCCCTCCTAGTATTGATTTTTTTTTTTCTACCACCATCATTCAAGGCCCCCAGGGTTCTTCCTTTGCATGGGCTGTTAGCTTTGACAGCTCTTTTGACTCTCTGGGATCCCAGGGCCCCCCCTTAGGATTCTGTTTTCATGCCACCACCGGGACAGGCAGGTAGTACAGCCTCCGTGACTGACTCAGGACTGACAGATCCAAGTCAGAATCCCGGTCCTACCTCTCCCCTGCTGTCTGGGGTTTGCACACACATTAGTAAACCCTCCTGAGCCTCAGTTCTTAATCTACAATGAGGGCAGCAAAAACCTGCAAGCATTTACCCTGTGCCAGGCTGTGCTTTAACTTTTCTCCAGTCTTCCAGCTCCAGCCAGCACCACTTTATAGATATCAAAGTGAGGCAGAGAGGAAGGGCTCTCAGAGGCAACCCAGGGAAGCAGCTTTTGCAAGCCTGGCTTTGTCCCCGTCACCCCGCTCGCAGCCCCTTTTCAAGCGTCCGCATGGAGTGCTTCCCATGCCAGTTGAACCCAAGCAGAGCACGTCTCCTGGCCTCACTGCCTTTACAGAAACACGGATCCCTCTGTCTGCTTCTCCAGGCCTTGACCTCAAGTCCAAGCCTCGGGACTCCAGGCTTGTCCTGACTCTCCAACCCCGCTGGGCTGCCGCTCAGAGAAATTTCCCTGAACTCACCCTCCTCTTTCCTGGGCACGCAGCCTCAGGTCAGCGGTCAGCGGCAGGTCCTCTGACCCGTCCTCTGTAGCACTCCCCTATTCCAGGCTTGCCCCCGCGGTCATTCAGCCTCAATTGACTCCTGCTGTTTTCTCATCTCCAGGCTCTCTCACACGGCTTCCTTTACCCCTTTCATCCCTGCCCCCCACTCGGCTCCCACATCCTGCCCTGGGGCCCTCTCCCTGGCCCCGAGAAGTCTGTCTCGGTATTGTTCTCCACTTCCAGCATTAGCATTCTCAAGGCCCACATTTGCATTTTGATGGCTCCTGTCCCAGCTAGACAGGGGTACACTTTGATGCATATATATTTTGGAGAGGACAGCTTTCTCCTGCACAGCGTCTAATTTTCCACTTTGATTCAAGTGCATTCTTTGGTTCGGGCCTGATTTACTCTGGGCCAAGAAAGACTTGAGCCAGCACCTTGAGGCTATGCTCAGGCCTATAAGATAACGGAAGGGTTTTGCCTTGTGGGAGCTCCAGGGAACAGAAGTCTCACTTCCCACGCCTCCCGATTCTGCTCGGAACATCAAAGCTTCTCGCAAGCTCGCATCTGCAACCAGTGTTCTTCCCTCCCAGGCTCAGGGGCCTTGGCCTGGAGCATTCCCTAGCGCAACCCGCAAAGGCCAGGGATTGGGGTTCACTGTGGTCACCCCTAGCTGAGATACGGGCAGTCTCCGGCCTTGATTTCAGGAAAAGCCACCAGAAGCAGGAGGGGAGGATGGGATAACGAAGCCACCCAGAGAGTCTAGTCACCCTCGCTTTCTCTATTTATCACCTAAAGACCCACAGGCTTTTAATGCAGGGACAAAGTGACACGGGGCCCAGAAGGCATTCTCATCTAGGACATGGGTGGTGAGGCTTTTCGTTTTTACATGCCTGTGGGCTGCTGGGGTTCAGCCAGAATTAGAACAGCCAAGTGCCAAGCAACAGAGAGAAAGGAATGTCTTCCCAGGTCTCCAGGGGTTTCAAGGCCACTTTGTACAGAGGTTTAGGGAATTGTGGTTTGCATGGCACGGCTTCCTAGGGTTTCATCCCAACTTTGGAGTGATTTATGATTCCTGTTCCATTGAGAAGCTCTCAACATTCATTTCCACCTACAGCCGAGTTCTTACAAATGGCATCTTATGTGTACGGCATGTGGGTGGATAACGAGGCACTTTGGGGTGGGGAAATGGAGGCAGAGGTTGGGAAGGGCTGGGTTTGTGGTCTCGGAGGATTCTGACTCCAGGGTGGCAGGGCTCAGACAGACCGGGCAGCAGTAAAGGAGACAGAGAAAGTCTTGATTTCTCCAGTTCAGTCAGCATTCAGCTAACATTGCTTCAGAGAGCTCTATATTCCTGGCTCTGTGCTGATGACCAAGGTTGATATAAAAACAAATAGAAGTTGGTCAGCTAAATCTTGAGGGATTTATGTTCTAGTGGGAAAGAAATAAACACATCATGCTAACAAGTACTGCCTCTTGTTTGACCACTTGCTCATGTGGGGTGTTTTCATGTGTGTTATTTCTAACTTTCACAGCAAGGTTATATTCTGTTGCCCATTTTACAGATGGGAGAAAGAAGGGTTCCTAATAAAGGGTCCAACGTCATACAGCTAGGAAGTTGCTGAGCCAGAATTCACACTCATTTGAATTTCACCGCCCAAACTCCTTCCCCAGCACCAAAATGCAAGGCAAAGCAAAGCCCCCAAACCCAAGGACATGAAATAACCAAGTGCGATGGGAATTCAGGGAGAGAGGGCCCGCATCCAGCTGTGGGCACCAGGATGAGCTGCATAAAAGACACCTGCTCTAGCTGTAGCCTGAAGGGAGGTAAGAGTCCAGAGGAAGTGATGGCCAGGAGGGCACAGGGAGCAGAAGCACTGAGATGCACTGGGGGGATGGTGAGGCATCCTGGGGTGCAGGATCTGAGAAGAGGAAGGTAGAGAAGAGGGTAGCATCAGAACACAGAGTGCCCCGTGGGCATCTAGAAATATTCTTTAAGTGTTAGGGGGCCACGGAAGATTTTTGAATGAAGATAGTGATGTGACTGACAAATATAGAGGAAGAGGACTCAAGAAGACTTAGGTATAGAAGAGAATAGAATGTCACGGTGGATTCTGGCCATTAAAATCCAAGCACGGGGCAAAGAGATCCTGAACACAGTAGCCCGAGAATGGCAAGGTGGCATTAAGTATCTGAAATGACCTGGGGATTGGAGGGGGATTGGAGCATGAAGTGAAGTCTGAGCTAGAGATACAGGTTTGGAAATTCCAAGCCAATAGGTGGTGACTGAAACCCTAGGAACAAATTTAAGCTGTGGGGGCAACAGAAGACAAGAGAGGTAGGGATCAGATCCAGATTCCAAGGTCAGAGTAAGGGACGGTGAGAAGCAAAAAGGATGGCAAAGAAGTGTGGTGGGCCGAAAGGAGAAGCAAACTAGGACACCAGGTGAGGTGAAAGGGAAGTTGCCAGGTGCTCGAAGGTGTCAAGTGCATGTTCTCCTTCCTACCCAAGTCATGCCTGCCAGATTTGGGGGTGGATCCCAGCCCTGCCACCTGACACTCATTGAGCAGCAGCATCTTCTTTTGTCAAGGTGGGCGACAGTGCTACCCTACATGATTGCGGTGAGAAGCAGAGCATTCGGCAGGTGCTCAGTAAATGGCAGCTCTCGTCGTTATAATTATTGTTTACATACGTTATTCTTTCCCAAGTGTAGGAACTCCTGGAGATCAGGGGCCAGGTCTTTGTATTTACCCCAATCTCCCACCAGAGCCTGGCACATGAGAGTCACTGTTTCCTGACGGCTGAGAAATCGGAATGGATGAAATCTCTTGCTTCTTTTCTTTCTTGTTGCCCTGACCATTTATCCCTCGCTGGTGTTTCGCTGCCATTAGCTAATATTCAAGAAGGCACTCGAGAGTCCAGAACAAGGACTTTTGGAAGTTCTGAATGCTGACGCTTTCCTACCATGCTTCAGTGTCTCCATGTAGGATTTTTCCAATTTCCTTTTATGGGGCAGTGGACAAAGACGAGCAGAGTGACATGGTTGGTTCCAGAGCTGGGCTGGGAGTGGGGTAGTGGAGAATTATGGTGGCCAACTGCATTCTTTCAGGGAATGTTTCTAGACTTGTATGATCTCCATTGGTGAGGGATGAGTAGGAGAAGCTTGGAGAAGTAAGGGTAGTCATGGTCACATGAGCACCTACTCACAGCCCCTTAGTGAGAGGAGGGTTAGGGAGGCAGAGGCCAGGTAGGACTAAGGCCTCCAGATGGCTTGGGTACACTTGAACCTGAATCCAAGGTGCTTTTTTTCTCAGACTTGAGGTAAGGATAGAGCCGTCCCTTCCATGGGTCTGGTCAAAGGACTTTCAGGAGGAGTCTTTCCCTTTCATCAACACATCTTGGCATGTCCTTGCCAAAGCTGGCTCAAGGAGTCTTTGCCCTGGGAGCCAATTGTTAAAGTCCCCTATCCCCTAATTGCGGATTTTGTGGCTTGTGTTTGTTTGGGTGAGGGGGACAGAGGGAGAGGGGACATGAAAGGTGCAGAAGTGTTTGAAAGCCGAGCCTCCCCTCCGTCTTGGCTGTCCCAGGCTTTGCTAATGCCAGTGACTGAGACAGCTACCGAACTATCAGGCCACCCCTCCCAGAGCTGGCGGCCTGGCTTTCATCTCTGTTTGTGGCCAAGGACAGGGACGTGGGGGCCAACACCAGGCTGGCTAATGAGTAATTGGGAGCCTTGTCTGTGCGCGGTCCTGGGACATGCACTGCGGTGACCTTGAGATTGCCAGGGCAGGCCCAATCCTTTGGGCTATTCCCTCTTTGTCCCTGCCACTACTGTCCCCAGTGGAGTACAGGGTTCTGTCTCCCCCTGCACCCCCTATCTTCAACTGAATGCCCTATTCCAAAGGCTTTCGTCCTCCATTCTGCTTTGGTTACAAAGCAGAGAACTATGGTGCCACTCTGGCCTCCATTTCAACCTCCAATTGTGCTCCTTCTAGTTACTAGCACCCCTTCAGACCCTAAGGGCCGTACAAGCCCCCCCAGGATGATGAGAGATCAGGAGCACACCTGTGAGAATGGCTCCATCATCGCCATCCTCCTTCGTCTGGTAGGAGAACTTCCTTCCTTTCTCGACAGGAGATTTGACTGGCTGCCCAGTAGGAGTTTAACAGATTTTCCAGCCACCCAGCACCTTTGCTTCCTCCTCTTCCTCTGTTCACATACCTGCTTTGTGTGGGAATCTCTTTGGGTATGTCTGTCGCTGGCTTGCAGCTATGGGGCCCTGGGGCACTTACCTAAATTCTCAGAGCCTCTTTTTTTTTTTTTCTCCTCTCTACAAAGAGGCCCCCAGCACTCCCTCATCGGGCTGCAGGGGAACTGTAACAAGATGGCAGATGTCAAGTGCTAGACAACAAAAAGATATTAATTCTCTGTTTCGGAGCCACATGTCTGTCCTCCTCCCGTTAGTAACTCTGCTCTCCCCACCAGAGTGAACTCAGTAGCATGAAATACTTGAAAAATGTTTTCCAAATGAATGAATGAATAAATGAATAAATGCATTGCTAATAGCAGCAAATATATGTGGACATCTGTTCTCTGAGAATAAATCAGTTCAATGATTATGGAATGTCACAGTGTTGGAAGGAGTGGTACCCGGCACATGAAAACCAGGCTGTAAAACAATTAAACTGGGCCTAGAAAGAACCAAGACTTTCTTATTTTACCGTGGGTTAGTGTTTAGGGAGATTAGTGTTTGTGAAAGAGCTCTGACAAAACTTAATTTTATTGCAGCATCTGGATTATGTTAGGTGTCCGATAAATTTCTATGGAATGAAGCAATGGCTGAATGGTTGAGAAAAGTCAGCAATGGGAACAATGCTCATATTTGCTGCTGGGGCTTGGGTACTTTTCAGGGGTCCGGGTACCAGCTTGCTGTGTGGTCTTTGCTCTGCCTCTCACCTTGTCTGCCTCCATCCTCCGGATCTGAGCCACAAGGCCACCTAATGCCCAACCCCTGTGCCTTTTTACAGGAGTGCTAGAAGGCAAACACAGAGACCTAAGCCTTCCAGCAACCTCCCTGGCAATCTCATGCGAATATAATCACATATCTTTCTGGGGCCTTTAGAGCAAGCAGAGTTGAGGGAGGGGACAAGGAGGCGAGGAGGGGGAAAAATTAACTGGCCAAGTCACCCCAGGGCAGTGAGGCCCAAGAAAGCTCCTTTATTTCCATTCCTGCTATGCTTCATTGACTTCATTATTGTCCTGTCTCCAGGACAGGGTCCATTCTCCTTTACTGCACAGCTAGGCTGTCTCCGAGGGGCTGGGCCTGGCAACGCAGAGAAGAGGCAGGCAAAATATCAGTGGATTAACTTGCAAAGCTATCCACCGCCCCCAGCTCTGCTTTAAAGCAGCTGTTCCTTCAGGAAATTCTGACAGGCCCCTCAGGACCATCACTGGGGACTATGGCTGGCAGGGCTCTGGGCTGGCTCAACCCAAGGGTGTTGCTTCTCAGCTGGAAGCTGGAATTTTGAGATGGATCCTATAAGGAGTTGCAGGGGGGCTCAGTGACTGGCACTAGAGCTTGGAGCAGCTGCTTGGTGATGGCAGAGGCTCAAATCCGCCCTCCCCCTTCTTCCAGGAAGCCTTCTGGGATTACCTCAACCAGATGTTCCCTTCCCAAGTCCTATAAAGCTTTCTTGTTCCTCTTGGAACACTTGATACTCTTTTATCTTCCCATTATTGAATAGCTGTTTTACTTTCTGTTAGCTGCTAATGGGAAGGATCTTCATCTCATTTACTTTGGTCAGGTGAGTGCCTAGCCATTCCAGTCGTACGGGAGGCACTTATAAAATATTTCTTGACTCAATGAAGGAAAACATGGCTATGTCACATGTGCTGGCCTTCTCACCTCTCCAAGGTATTTCTTTGTACCTACCATGGTTAGAAGGAATGGAGAATGGAGGTAAAGGTTAAGGCCCTCTATACCTATTTTGGCCAAGTGTGTGTGAGATCTCAGGTAGGGTGAGGGTGTGGTGCCCTAGGGGAAGGAAGTCCAGGAAATAAAACAGGGTACTATTCAGCTGAGTGGAATTCATGAGGGTGCCAAGCCTTGGGCCCCAACTTTCTGGTTTCTTGGCCTGTCTTGTTTGGAAGGTCACATTTGCCTCACTCCGTGAAATACTAGCTTGCACGAACCTACTTTTTACAGCTCCATTTTGGGTTTCAAAGAGTGAGCCCCTTATTAACTTTAGAGAGGCAGTCTAGGAAGGTGGATAGGATCACAGGTTCTGGAACCAGACTCCTAGATCCAGCCCAGTCATCACTAAATTGCTGTGGACATTTAAGCAAGTTACTTAACCTCTCTGTGCATTGGCAATAGAGGAAAATAATAGAAACTACACCACAGAATAGTGAGGATTGGAGAACTTACAACATGTGTGAGGTTCTTGGAGTAGTAGTACCTGACACTATTAGCTGGTTTTTGATGAAAGCATCAAAATCCTCGAGTTAGGAGTCAAAATCTTAGGATCCTACATAACAGAGGTGCTCAGGTTCCCCACACCCATGCTGCTAAGCCTGTTAAGCGAGTAACGTTTTCTGAGTCTTCAACGAATACAAAATGCCCTGGAAATCCAGCCCCTACTGCCATCGGCAACCTCTGACCTTTATTTCTAGTGATCCCTGACCCTGGCTGGGTCAAAACGTGTGTGCTCAGCCTGGGGAAAAGACTGGTTGTATTTAGCCTAGGTATGCCTGACCCTGGGTCAACCTAGACAAACACCTGCCTTCCGGTGAGCAAAGGTTATAACATTCCTGAGGCTTGAGTGGGCTATACCGCGTGTTGGCGGTGATCCATTCTGCTTGCTGCCTGAAACCATCCATCAGGTGGCCAGAGTCATCCCAGCACACCTCCGATGCTCCTTACCTTGGTTAAAAGAGCCTCAGGGGCTTTGTGCACAAATTCTCAAGCCTGTTGTTAAACCACCTACCTGGCTGTTTTGAGTGCCAGGTCGGGTTATAATATCTCACTGCTAGAGAAGGGGTGGAGAAGGAAAAAGAGCTCAAAGCCTGGGGCGGGGCAAGCCAGTGGTCATGGCTGTATCAAAACTCTTCTTAAAAGTCACGCAGTTTAAGGGCAGATGCACAGGACTATTTCAGAAGGAAATCCCATGGAACTGTTAATGAAGGCCTGCGAGGGAAATAAGACATTGAACGCCAGACAGCAAGAATGCCAAGTTCTCATAGGATTTAGACATTTATTTCATTTGAGTCATGTGTTCAGCACTGTGTAACCTCCACTATGACCTGGTGGGGTGCATTTGAGGAAACTGAGGCTCAGATAGGTGGGGCTATGTGACTAATACTGCCCCACAACTTGTAAGTGGAAGAGTTTTGAACCCAAGTCTTCTGACTTCTGGCCCAGTGCTTAGTCTACTATTTACATCTCTTCTTTCTGGAAGGGACTCCAGAGCTGATCCTGCCCAGCCTCTGGCCAAGTGAGTTTTGCAGAACATTAGCCTCATGGGGTGCCTTCCAAATAAGGGTTCTGGACAAGCCATCCCCCTAGTGCAGGTTCATGATGCTTGTTAAAGTCTCTGAGACATCTTGCAGTAGAAACCCATTTAACCTAGTGCTTCTGAGACATATTTAACTACAGAGTGACTTTTTTTTAAAGTTTATTTACTTATTTTTTTTTTTTAAAGGTTGAATTTTTTTTTTTTTAATTTTTTTTTCAACGTTTATTTTATTTTTGGGACAGAGAGAGACAGAGCATGAACGGGGGAGGGGCAGAGAGAGAGGGAGACACAGAAACGGAAACAGGCTCCAGGCTCTGAGCCATCAGCCCAGAGCCTGATGCGGGGCTCGAACTCCTGGACCGCGAGATCGTGACCTGGCTGAAGTCGGACGCCCAACCGACTACGCCACCCAGGCGCCCCTTATTTACTTATTTTGAGAGAGAGAGAGAACACGCACCAGCCAGGGATGGGCAGAGAGAGGGAGAGAGAGAATCCCAAGCAGGCTCCATGCTGTCAGCACAGAGCCCATGTGGGGCTTGATCTCATGAGTCATGAGATCATGACCTGAACCAAAATCAAGAGTCAGACACTTAACCGACTGAGCTACCCTTTTTTCTTACAACATTCACCTCCTGAGGAACTGGCCTTTAGAATATGTCTTGGGAAATATTCATCTAGTCTGATGTATTCACTTTTTGGGTGGGAGATTGAAGCACAACGTGAGGAAGTGACTTGCCTGAGGACAGCCAGCAAGCTAGTGGCAGAACTGGAATGAGAACCTAGTCTTCCTGACTCTCAGCCAGAGTATTTTCTTCTACAACTGATGGACAATGTCCATTAACTTGGTATAGACCCAGTGGGGACCCAGAGTGAGAAGAAGACATAGATTTTACTGTAAGAAGCCTGGGCACAAGTCATGAAAAGGTCTTAAGAACATTTACAGCCAAGGGGCACTTGGATGGCTCAGTCGGTTAAGCGTCTGACTTCAGCTCAGGTCATGATTTCATGGTTTGTGAGTTCGAGCCCCACATCGAACTGTTAGCACAGAGCCCACTTTGGATCCTCGGTCTCCTTCTCTCACTCTGCCTCTGCCTTACTCGTGCTCTCTCTCTCTCTCAAAAATAAATAGACATTAGAAAAAAAGAATGTTTATAGCCAACAAATCAGCAAAAAAGCACATCTTCAAGGGCAACAGGATATACAGCTGCTGAAGAGGGATGAGATCAAAGAGGTCAGGTGGGATAATTCTAGGAAGGGTCTCTGAAAGATGTAAGCATGAAGACAGATTTTGGTAGGCCAGGTCACTTTTAAAGGAAAAATAATTAAAAATAAGTATTAAAATAAATAAATCAAATGTGAGAATCTTCATTCATTTAGGAAGATCATTTTGGTCTGCCTCCTGATGCCATTATGAGGGATATTAAACAGATAGATGTGGCTCCCACGCACTTGGTGAAGACAGCTGAAACTTCAAAGTAACTTTTCCACTTGCCTCCAGATGTACTTACTGAATATTGTATATGGACCTCCATGAACCACCATGATCCTTCATGACCCCCTTGGCCCCAATGTCAGGCCTCAAGGATTTAGAGGCAATAGCAGTGCACTGAATGAGAAAAATTCATGTTTGAGTCCTGGCTTTATGGTTTGGGTTCCTTCCATTTGTCTTTCTAGTTCTTCATTTTCTCAGTTAAAAAAGAGAGGATTAGATCCAAACATGGGTCCATAGACAGGCAACATCAGAATCACCTAGGTCAATTACAAGCACAGATACTTAGGCTGTGCCCCAAAACTACAGAAGCAGAGTTTCTGGGGATCTGCGATTTTAGCAAGGGCACTAAGTGTTTCTGATGTGGAATCAGGCTTAGGAAATACTAGACTAGATTATTTCTGAGCCTCTTCCAGTTCTCAAATGAGTGGCGTAAGCTTACTGAATGTCAATATTCTTGTCCTAAAACGAACATATTAGTATTCACTAATATTATGATTCTAACATTCAGTATTATATTGTATCAACAAATTGAGGACTTTGTAAACTCCAAAACTTTCTGCAAGTGCTTGATATCAATATTCTGATAAGGAAGCAATTTTGATGTATAAAAACTCACTTCATAGGGAAAATATAGGAAGCTTGAACTCAAGTCTCGGATTTTTCTACATAGTATCGCATAAAACCTCAAAATCGAGCTGGTCCCAAGCAGATGAAGTTTTTACTTGGTAACGTTTTTTAACCTTCTTGAACTTTTTCAGCTCCCTTAATCTTCCCTTACCTTTCCAGCTACCTAGAGAGAAAGCTGCTGAAATGGTTTACACAAATCAGCATTTCCCAAAATGTGTCCTTTGGAACACTAACAGGTGTTAAGAGAAGAAAAGAAAAAAAAGTGGATCAACTATATTTGTGAAACTTTGTGCCAATCAGGTTTTATTAAGAATTGAGATCCTTTCCAAAAAAATGAGGTGCCTGAATGACTCCATACAGCATGAGACTCCTGATCTCAGGGTCGTGAATCTGAGCCCCATGTTGCATGTAGAGGAGGCTTTTCTGTGCTGCTGTGAACTTTGAATCTGCAAGAAGGCAAAAAGTGTGATTAAGCATGAGTGTGATTAAGCTGAGTGTATATGCTCAGGGTATTGAGGGCCATCTCTCAGATCTAGGAAAATTTTGCATTAGGTTTCCAGCCATTCTGTGACTTATTCTTCCCCAGTGTCCTTCCTTTTCAAAATATGACAGCTTTTTTGAGCTTGGATGCAAGACTCGATTTAAAGTAGTGCTTCTTAAAACCGGCTATGTATCACCTGGGGAGCTTTTTCACAAATATGAATCTTTGGGTTCCACCCCAGGCATACTGACTCAGGATGTAACCAGCCCCAGATCATCTTTGGACCTGTAATTGGGAATCCTCCAAGGAATGAATCACTTCAGGCATCTAAGTGGGAGGAATTCTTTTAGCTGAAGGGGGTAGAGAGAGAAGAAGGATGGTTCTCTGGCATTCCTTAAATTGCATGAGGCTGTCAGGGCATAAGCTATTTCTTGTGAGACTGGACCCTCCCCCAAATGACAGGAGGGGGCTTCTTAAGTGTTCTCAAAAGCACCCGTAATCTGGAGACTTGGATTATGGTTGGAATCTGACTATAGCTTTTCTGTGTGACTATGGATCAGTTTCCTAACCTCTCTGAGCTTCAGTTCTCTCCTTGCAAATTGGTAGTCTTCCTATATGTCTTGGGTATGTCTTGGGCCCTTTATGGAGTTATGGTAAAATCAAATGAGGCAACAGATAGTGCTGTGTTTCTGGCTTTTATTTTCTTTTTACATTTCTTTATTTATTCTTGAATGGGGGCAGAGAGAGGGAGAGAGAGAGAGAATCCCAAGCAGGATCTGCACTGTCAACTCAGAGCCCAATGCGGGCCTCAATGTCACGCACTGAGATCATAACCTGAGTTGAAATCAAGAGTTGGATGCTAACCCAGGTGCCCCTCTGGCTTTTCTAAAGACTAGTGAGCTAGTGAGGCTAATATGATTATTGCTCTGGATTTTACTTCTCTGAAAAATTAGCATTTGAGGTGGTGACCCTCATTCATTTTCCTTCAAAGGACCTTTGAGCTACCTTTGTGCAGTCTGCAATGAAAAGTGAGTCAACATTATATATATTTTTTAAATATATGAGCCAAAGGATCTGTGGGGCCAGTAGGTCTGCAGCGGGCAAGATGAGGCAGAGAATGGAGACAAGTGTCCCGATCAATCAGACCAGGCGTTCCCCGATTTGAGGTGGGGATTATCTGGAAAGCTGCCTCAGCTGTCCATTTCATTTTCAGCGCTTGCTCAATGAGCCATTGTTATGAACATTTTTAAAAACCTGCTAGCCTGCCACTAAGATTGGGGGTTGGGATGGTCCACAGACTTGGAAGTGTGGAAAGAATGCCATTAAAAAAAAAAAAAAAAAGCATGAAGTCCACTGGATTAAACTAATTATGGTAAGACAATGCCTCTCTCAAAGAAAATAAACAGGTTATGAAACCACTCCTGCCAAACACCCAGTGTGTGCCCGGTGTCAGGCTAGCTCCATCTATGAGTGTCATCTCATGTAATCCTCAGAACTTTGTGAGATCAGTTTAGTTACTTGGAAGCAGACAGGTAAAGGAACTGAGGCCTGGAGATGCTAAAAAACAAAAACAAAACACACCCACCCTCACACACCACCCCTCAAAAACTCCTGCTCCCAAACCACAGTTAGTGAGTAGAAGACCCAGGATTTGAAGACCAGGCTCTTCGCATTTTACGTTGCTGCTCTAATTACTAGCTCTTTCCTTACACAATTTGAAGTTTTAAATATCTTTTTTTTTTTAATGTTTATTTATTTTTGAGAGACAGATACAGAGCATGATCAGGAGAGAGGCAGAGAGGCAGACACAGAATCCAGCTGACACAGAATCCAGCACAGTCCACGGACTCATGGACCGTGAGATTATGACCTGAGCCAAAGTCAGATGCTCAACTGACTGAGCCACCCAGGCACCCCTTTTAATTTTTTTTAAATGCCTTAAAAAAAGTTTTTTTTTTTTACATTTATTTATTTTTGAGAGACAGAGAGAGACAGAGCACAAGTGGGGGAGGGGCAGAGGGGGAAGGAGACACAGAATCCGAAGCAGGCTCCAGGCTCCAAGCTGTCAGCACAGAGCCCGATGTGGAGCTAGAACCCACAAACTGTGAGATCATGACCTGAGCCGAAGCTGGACGCTTAGCCAACTGAGCCACCCAGGCACCCCGAAATATCTTTTTTTTTTAAAAATACAATTTGAATTTTTAAAACTTAGAGATCTCAGGGAGGAGTAAGGTATAGTCTCCATTCATCTTTCATATGGAGACAACAAAAAAACATAGAATGTTCTTAATCAAGGTCTAACTGTGCAAAGAGAGCAGAACCCAGGCATCCTAATGGTCACAATGGATGGTCTTTCTATTGTACTTCGTTTTCCTAAAACCAAAAGAGGAAACTCAGTCATACAGTGTTCCAGAGCAAGCTGTTTCTCTGTGGAATTCTGGCAAGGGCTTGACTGGTATGGGAGTCGGGATGTCCTCAGGCAGATCTATTTCTCTAATTCTGAGTTTGACCGTCTGGAAAGCAAGGTCATGAGGCCATTTTCCAGCCTTGGACAACTTCTCCAAAGCAGGCTGGGAACATTCTGATGACGCCTGTTCCCTGGATATTATTTTGCAGGAGTTCAGGCGTCTGTGGCTCTCTACCACACCCTGGAAAAGGCCTCCTCCCCAGCTGCTGAGTGAATACCCACTTATTCTCCTTGCTGGGGCAGCCTTTCCCTGGCTCCCCCTTGGTTTGGGGTGTGAAGAGGGTAGTGTAAGAGGGAACTCACAGTACAGTGGGGCAGGGTTTCAGGGAGCCTGTTCTTGGAGGATTCTCTGAGGAGAGAAAGGAGAGGAAAAAAACAGGAAAAAACTGGTTTATAAAGAAAAAAGATGGGCATGGTAAACAGGGTGCCCTCGAACCCTTCTTTTTCTCCAGCCCCATTGCTTTGTAGGGAAAGAGGTCCGTATGTACACGCGTGGGCCAGGACAACACATCCCACACTGGCCCTGGTGTTTCCTTTGGGGAGGAGAGTGAGAAGCAGGACTCGAGCAAGGAATCAGAGAAGATTTTAGTCTCAAAAATGAAGATTTTATTTTTAATTTTTTTAATGTTTATCACTTTTGAGAGGGAGAGAGAGAGCATGCGTGCGTGCGAGCAAGCGGGCATGGGGCAGAGAGAGAAGGAGACACAGAATCCAAAGCAGGCTCCAGGCTCTGAGCTGTCAGCACAGAGCCCAACGTGGGGTTCAAACCCATGATCCGTGAGATCATGACTTGAGCCGAAGTCGAATGCTTAATCGACTGAGCTCCCCAGGCGCCCCAAGATTTTATTTTTAAAAGAGGAGGAGGACAAGGAGAAAGGAGACTTATCTGATAATAAAATTTTGCTTCACTGCCCTAAAGGTTAATTCGCTGACACGAGGCTTTTCAAAAGAAAGGAGATTCCAATGTTGCAGATCCTGCCCTAGGGCTGAACTAGATAGTGGCCCTAGAACCCATTTAGAGAGGGTATACGACCTGTACGAGAATATATAGATTAAATGAGAAATTACACCCCATACTCATGGTTAGGCCTCAGTGGTCTCAACTGTGAAAGGGGATTAAGAAAAACTTGTCTAAAGATAGGAGGTGATCATCCCACCCATGGAAGGGAGACTGCATTTCTGAAGGATGGAGGCCTGGAGAGCTTCCATTTGCCCCATTGGAAAAGTCCCTCAGGAGGGACAGTGTCTTTCTTCCCTGTGGGTCCATTTAACCCTGCATCACGCCCAGAATCCCTGCCTTTCCAGCCCAAGATAGTCCCATACCTGGCACATCCCAGTCTCCCCAGGACACTGCAACCTTATGTGTACAAAATGTTCCCAAACTGGAACCATCACCCCCACAGTCTGTGGGATGTTCAGAGGACCCGGCCCCTGGGGAGAGGGGGCGGGCAAACCGCCAGGCCAAATACCTTTCCCGAGGCCCCATGGAGAAGAAAGCATCAGTGGGAGGGCAGGTCCCACTCAGGTAGGGAACAACAGGGCTGGAGGGGCTGGGACAGATTCAGGACGATAACAGGAAAGCCTGCATGTAGCCACCAGCCCGGGCAGGGATTTATTTGCCTGAAGACTCAGGGCCCCCCAAAATAGGTGCAGCCGTGTGGCTTGCCTTTCATGGTCCCAAGCTAACTACCAGGTGGCAGGGGACAGCCATGCTGTGTGAAGACGATGGGCTGGTCTGGCAAGTGTAGTTCTTACCCTGGCAGGAGGGTGATGTGCTACTGGGCAGGATGGCACCAAGGAGGCCTGCCTCCGTCCATGTGCTGCTCCTGGAATAAGCGTGCTGGAACCCAATGCCACCGGGCACAGATTTCTTATCTACAGCTTCCTGAGGTTGCTTTTGGCCAGGACGCACACGCCTCTCCCGATCGCGGCATTCATTGGCACCCATTGCTGGGTGCAGTGACAGTCTCTGCTCCTGGCTCAGACCCAGCTGAGCCTCCGAAAGAGGTGATGCCTGGGGGGGTCGGGACCACGGCGTATCGCTCCTGTCTTGGCTCTAATTTACTGTATGTTTTGAGGAAGTCACCTGACCTTCCCTACTGTGGATGCCCCCAGCCCCACTTAAACTCCTGGTTTATGAAGATCAAGGGTGGAAATAGCAATTCTGCCAATCCTGACCATGTTGAGCAATGAGAAAACTAGTCTCTCAAAGATGGACAATGAATTGTTCAGGACAGAAAGTGAAGCTGGGCCTGCTAGTTTTCCCTGGGAGTGATTAGCCTCTTCTTCTTTAGATGCAGAATCCTGGGGCGCCTGGCTGGCTCAGTCGGTTTAGTGTCCGACTTCAACTCAGGTCATGATCTCACGGTTCGTGAGTTTAAGCCCCGCATCAGGCTCAGCGAAGCCTGGAGTCTGCTTGGATTCTCTCTGCCCCTCTCTGTTTACCCTCTGTCTCTGTCTCTCAAAAATAAATAAACATTAAAAAAAAAAAAAAGGAAATAAATAGAATCCTAAGTAGTAGGATTTGTAATAACCTAAGCAGAAAAAAGATGATATTTATCAACCTCTTTGTGGCCAGTAGAATTTAGGGGAAGTTCCAGAAAGTGCCTTTAAGGGAAAGAAGCATGTCCTTCACTTCTTGTGACTGCTGGTGGGCTGCTGCCAGGAAAGTTGGAGCTCAACAGTCATCTTGGACCACAAGGCAGGAGGCAAGTTCTGAGAACAGTAGACCAGATGGGAAGATCTTGGGTCCCTCATGACCTTAGGAAGCTCCCCCCAGCACCCCTGTACTGTCTCCTCCAGACTTCTTCTAGGAGATGGAGAAATAAGTTTCCATCTTGTTGAAGCCAATAATATTTTGGGTTTCTGTTACTTGCCACCAAAGATACAACCAATTGTTGCAAGAAGAGAGTATACAGTGCATTTAGAAGGGATAGCCTGCTCTAGAGATACCTAGATGAGGGTATATTACACTTTAATTCGTGTAGAAGAAAGGATCAAGTAATCTTGGAAAGGGAGGTCTCTTGCCTGCAGCTTAAGGATAGATTCTGGAACCCTAAGCAAAGATCTCAAAAGGGATTTCTGTTTTTATTGATTGAATAAAATAAATGCCTTTTTTTGGGAAAGTCACCTCCCCAAAGGAGCTGTTTGGGTAGAGTTAATCTACCCAGTCTACCCAATCTATCAAGGATTGAAAGGTGGAAGGGGAGACTTCGAGCACATCAACCATCAGGTGGTATGAAACAGCACCTTTGTGTGGCAGGCAGAGAGGAGAGCCCTTTAAGAAGTGAAAGGAGAAGGATGGTGAAAATAGTCCAGATAAGGAAGTCATGGGGCCCATTGCATTATAGTTGTTTATTTGTTTAGTTTATTAAGCAGCTATTATTTTCAAGGCAAAAGAGGTTACAATGATGAGACACAGATCCTGTCCTTATGGGCCTTATAGAAATTAGTAGGGAAGGTAAGACATAGTTTACCCGTGAACACATATAATGATACACAGCTGGAGAGAGGTTTGGATCATGTGGTGGGTCTGCAGAGGGACGAGAGGTCCCTGCCAGGTGTGTTTCAGGGAAGTTTGTGGAGGAGTGGGACTTTGTCTGTGGTCTTGCAGGATTGGTAAGATTAAGATTTGGATATGCAGGACTGGTGGGGGCACAGAATGCCTTCTACAGGGTCGCTCTTTCTCCAAACCACTGTTAAGGTGGTTCAGGTGTTAAGGTGTTTACCTCCTTGCAGCGTGATGACTAACCATGCCCTCCTAAGAACATGGATACTACAGTTGCTTGCTAAAGGCAAGAGTGTATATTGTATGCAATGCGGGTGGTTTGGGAAATGTTATAGTCCACAACTGAAGGAAGAAAGACTGGGTAAGCCCTTAGTTTCTGAGTTAGACACACTGAGATTTGTATGTTAGCTCAGTTCCTTGAACTCCTCAAGACTAAGGGCTCAGGAGGCCCGTTGAGAATGCCCAGTCAGCTGTGGCCATGCCCTAGAAGCAGGACTTAGGCGAAGCTAAGGGCAGGTGGTTGTAAGGGGGATTAGGGGAGGGCTTGAACTGGTCACGTCTATTTCTTTGAGCTCCATTACTCCATTTCCAGGGCCTTAGAACAATGTCATGGTATAGGAGGTGTCAAGGGGAACGTCAAAAGCAGGTGAAGTTACCTGGGGGAGAGATTGGATGAGGGCCTGATCCACTGATGGCCAGTAGTTGTAGGAAGCTGGTGGTCAGACTGTCAGGGATACTGGAGCCAAACTATGAGAAGGCCCCTGGCATTCCAGGCTTCCTGGTAAGCAGATGTGCTAACTGGTGGAGACATGGCTTTCCAAAGGTCTAGTTTTTCTTCTTCTCCTTTGAGGATGACTCCATATAGACCCATGATGGTCCATCACCACCATGACCTAAATGCACATTTAAATGCCTAGGGTCCAGGATGAGGCGACGATCATGCCAAGGGAAGCTGGGTTTCCTTCTCTGTCTTTAGTTTATGAGTAAATTAGAGGCAGAGGGATGGGGAAGAAGGGTGGCAATCAGGAAGGAAAATGCTTTGCCTCCTTTTGCAAGAATACTGCGGAAAAAAACCCGAAACCTAATCTTAATTTGTGAGGTATTTGTTGCTCCAGAGAAGAGCATGTCTGGGGGGCTGGGGGAGCGAGGGAACATTTTACTGTTCTTCTTTTAGATCTTTGCCTGGAAACAGGAAGTTTGTTTGGCCCACTTTACCTGCTGGGGCCACTTGCTATCTACCTCAAGGCACAATCTGCTGTTTGTAATATCACAGTCAGTTGCCGTGGAGACCGTGACGTGAGCACATCAGCCTTCTGGCTGTAGGAAAGGAACAGTCTGCTGAGATGGGGCCCCGTGTACAAATAAATACATTCCAAAGCAACAGGTGAGCCTCAGAGAAGCCAGGTCTCTGGTTTCTACTGAAATGTTTCTACCATTAAACAAACATTGGAGGAAACACAAACATCTGTCTAGAAGCAAAGCCTGGAACTCATGAATTCCAGGGCTGTGCCATGGCCCCTGCATCTGATTTCCTGTGTGGGCTGAGACAATTGGCTTACCCTCTCTGTGTCTTAGGTGAACTGGCTCTCTCTCCTTCCTGGCTTCTGCCCTCAAGCACAGCCTCATGGTGGGATTAAGAGGACAGATACAATTGGAAAGCAGGGGGAATTGTCTCATTCCACGGTGACACTAGGCAGAATCCGGCAAGAGAGATGTTTATCCTGCCAGGGCTCATAAAATCATCTCTACCAGCAAACTACCACCATGTATTAATCCCTTCTCATCTCCAGTCATTTTGCTACACTAATGCAGGAAAAAGCTCAGATAACATGGTATCTCTTAGAATGATCTGTCTCTTAAGGGCAAAGTTGCTCTTGGAGAATTTGGCATGTGAAATAGTTCATTGAGCCTATACATTTGGTTTCATTATGTTTTCATGTGTCCCTAGATATCTGGTTGAGCTAATGTACAAGATATACTCCGTTAGCTTACATTAATGTTAATTACATTAACTGCTAGCATCAATGTGGGGACTTGGCATTCCTATAAGCCCCTATCCTAAATTTCCAACCCTCTTCTTCATATACACACAGACTGATATACCAACATATGCAGTTTGACTTTACATTGAAAGTCAAATATGCATCTGGCCCATGCTTGCCTTTAAATCATAATTGAGCACTAATGTTGCTCTGCACATAACAGGCATTGATAACTATTTCATGAATTAGTGTTAACATTCATAATTTGTGTGTAATGCTCTGTGTGTGCGTGCATGCAGGTAAGCGTGGATAAATATTTAATCCTAACATTTTAGAGCTGGAAGGGACTTGAGAATCATGTGCTCTAATACCTCATTCTACATGGTAAACCTGACTCTGAGAGATGAAGTGACTTGCCCCAAGCTACAGCTGAAAGCGCGGTCTGGGCTGGACTTGAAGACCATAGAGTCCCAGTCTATTGCTTTTTCTGTGTTTTCTGTCCACATTTCCCCAACCCCCACCACCCACCAATTCCTTCCCTCTTCCTCACGTCACAGGGGCAAGAGGCCTAGCCAGCTCCTGCAGTCGTGTAGGTTGCCCTGGCCTGTATACAGACAGTTCTGTACTACCTGTCCCTGCAACTGGACCCAGTAAGATGCCCCAACCAGCTGGGAGGCCTGTGCTGTCAACCTGGCTCCTCTTCTTCCCAATGATACTCACCTGGAACTGAAAACTGGGCCTCGATGGTGTCTGAAGTCCTAAGTTTGGGTTCCAGCCTGATGATGTTCCAGCTGTGTAACTTTGGCCAAATCACTTCAATTTTCTGGGGCTCAGTTTTCTCATCTGTAAAAGAACAGTAATGGTTCCTGCCTTGAATGTATCCCAGGTTTAGGAGGAGCAAGTGAGGTAACATGTGCAGGAAAACTCTTAGGGGTGAAATGTGGTACCTATATCGGGTCATAATGATGTAACCATTATTGTCATTATCATGATTTTCAGTAATTTCTTATGCAAAAGTAGTGATATACCCAGTCAAATGTGTCCAAAAGTGTTTCTAGAACATATTTAGGACAGGGATTGGCACTGGCCACCCACAATTGTATTGACTCCACTTAGAGTTACATGGCTTCCCCTCCCCACCGCATCTCTCCTTGCAGCCTTCCCAAGTCCCCAAGAAGCCCGTGCTTCCAGCAGTAATCCTGTAGGCTCCTAATAATTACTGCTGGTGAAACCAATGTAGCTTCAGGAAGAGGGAAGGCATTCTTCATTATTGGGGGATAGGAGGGCTAATGATACTTGCTTTGTACCCTCTCCCCCTTTATATAGTTTCTTTTGGGCTCAGCACGTTTAAGGTTGAAGTTTTTTGCAATGTTTGAGTAAATGAACCCTAAACACCAAACATCCATTAGTCTGTACCTCTAAGAAGCAAGACTGATGGCTTATTCCTCCTCTGCCTCTTCCTGTGAGCTCTGTAGCAGCACAAGCTTATAGCCAGAGAGCACTCGCCCCCTCACAATGCTCATGGTGGTTTAGGGTGCTTATGGGGGCTCTCACCCCTAACAGCCCTACCCGAATCCTCCAAGCTGAGTTTTCTGTCTTCTCTATGTGAAACGTAGGAAACTTGTTTGTTTCTGCGAGTTCCTTCTATCCATCATTGCTTCTAGAAAGGATGGATCTGGGAGGATTGGCTGTGAAGTCAGGGAATCGTATCATGGGGAGATCGCTTAACCTATGTTTGTACCAATCTCACCTTTAAAAGGGGGCTGTTTTTGCACTGGCTTATATCACAATGATGTCTGTGGCCCAGCACTTTGTAAGTAGTTGCACAAACATAAAGACGGTTATTATTTGAACCCTGGAATCACTCTCCTTTTCCTTTCTGATACCCCTTCATGTCCCTATTGTATTCCATACTACACTTTTGTGCCTGACTTTTGTCTTCATTGGTACCTTTTGCATTTTGCTAGGCACCCATGGCTTGTCAGTTTGTTGATCTGTGATCACACAGAGCTGCTTGCTACAGTCACTTATGTGTACGCTTATGTATGCAAGGGCCTTGCATACACATTGTCGGGTTTGGAAGTGGTGAATTAGTGAATCTAGTTCTCCCATTTATCAGAAAAAGCAACCGAAGTCCAGAAAAACCCAGGGTCCAAGGACTTCCCCCAGGTCTATGGAGCATCAGTTATCACTCTGTAGTAGAAAGTCTGCTTTCCCAGTCTTTGAAGAAAGGCATGCAGGGGAAACAGCCTCATCTGGATCTGACTGAATGCAGTAGGTTGGGTCCAAGGGGCCCCAGGGGGATGAGAAGTCCTCATGGCAAGAACCCGGTGCAGGCTAATTATCAGTCTGACTCGCTTCTCCCTCCCTGAGTGCACAAGTGCCCGACAGCTGCTTCTTTGTGCCCTTAAATATTTGAGCAGCCTACAATCGTGGCCCAGCCCTTGTTGCTGCCTGCTCCCTCCACCCGGAAAGAGCCCAGGTCTTGCGGAGGCTACCCCTCATTCCCATGATTAGATATGGTGCCTGTCAGGAGATAAAGAGGGGTCAGAGGCCCCGAGGGGAAGAGGGAAGGAGGCGGTATCTTCTTTTCCCAGAAAACAATCCCCACAGTTTCTGAATGTTATTAAGAAGGTATTAATGTAGAATTCAAGTTCATTCCAGCACACAGTGGGTTTGCCAAGTCTAGCCAAGGGGGTTTTGTGGGTCAAGGACTGTGACCCCAACTGTCCATCACAGAGGTGTATGTATTGAGAGAAGGCAGGTCATTCTGTCTTGACAGAAACAGCAGGGAGAAGCTAACTTTGGAGAGAAGGAACGGAGAAGTGTGTGCACTCTAAGGCACACACGTGCACACAGGCACTCTTTTATTAATTGATAAACGCACCACTGCCCTCTACTGGCCACCGCCTCATTTTTTTCCCTCCCGCATTAGAAACTGCCTGGAGACGTGGTTGCTTCAGAAAATAATTTAAATAGTTACTGCAAAAGCTTTTTTTTCCAAATAACTTGCAAATGAAGTGTATGTCATAGGTTCCAGACAATTCACTAATTTGTTCGTTTGTTCAATAAGCAGTAACAGCAAGGTAGGATGTATACGTCCCTGATCTCAAGAAAGTTGTAATACTGTATTTCTAAAAGGTGGGCAGGAAAGCTAATTTAATGAGAACAATTTATTTCACCTTGTGCACGTTTGGTACCCAAGTCGAAAACCCCCTGAATCACAGAGCACAGCTTAGACCTACCAGTTTGTACCCTTGACTAGGATATCACTAGAGAAGGGAGCTCTTTCTCACTGTCCAGAACACATCTGGACTGGTATAACTGTCATGGAATCACAGGTCTGGAAGGTCAGTCAAAATTCACACAAGTCAGGGTGTGAGATTTCCAAGTCTGTATGGAAATGCTGTCTAACCATTTCTCACAATCCAACATCTCCTTCAGGTTCTGGAAGCCTGTTTGTTCTACTTTTGCTTCAGGCATCATCTTTGCTTTGGATTCTCCGGAAACTGTGATGAAGCATCCCTTTCACCTAGGCTCCTTCCTCAGATTTTCAAGCTCTTTGTTCATACTGGAGTTATTCCAGGCAACCTAAATAGGCATGGTTCCATCCAAAGCTTCTGATCCTGGTTTTTCTTTTTGTGCTTGTCTTTAATCAAATCAGGCAAAGTACGTATCCCTTTTTCCTCCAACATTTTTTTGGATTAGGTAATGCAATTCACATGGTCCAAAATCAAAACAATAAAAATGCTTATGGTAAATTTCAACTCACCATGTTGCCAACCTACCCTTTCTCCTCTCCTTCTTCTCTCCTCTGCCAGGGGCAACCATTGTTATTAATTTCATGTGTATTCTTTCAGTATTTCTTTATTCAAATGCAAACACATGTAAATATACATTGTTGTCATCCTTCCTTTTAGACAAAGAGGAAGCACGCTCTGTACACATTTCGAACCTTTTTCCACATAACAACATACATTGCATAACTTTCTATATCAATATGTTTTTAAAATGTCCTCATTCCTTTTTATAGATGTTAATAAATTCCATTATGTGATAATATAGTGGTTTACATAGCCAGTCTGCTGTTCATGAAAATTGTATTTGTTGAGAATAAGTACTCCTGAGCTCATGCAAGTGAAATATTTCTGCTCCCTTTTTCTCCCCAGCTTTAGTCACTATTTAGTGCTGTTGAAAATAGTGTTACCGAACCATTGGAGGGTTTCCTGCCAGATACCTGCCCCAGCCATTCCTGGGGACTCACCGCTGAGCGTTGGCCGCACATGCAGAGCTCTGTGAATGCTCCCAGGGTTGCAGAACGCAGGGCTGAGCTCTCCGTGGCCATGGGCACAAGGCTGCACCTTATTACAAGAACTGCTCAGACTCTGGCAGCTATGGCATGGTGAGAGGGCCTTCACTCTTGAACTCTTGGGAGAAATGATGGGACTTTCTGGTGGAATAGATGAAGAGGATGACCCTGGTGGTGGGCTAGAAACCAACTGCTGTTAATCGAAACTGGGTGGTCGTTGGATGGGCACACTGACCTAAGTAGGGAAGGAACAAAAGAATGAGTTGAATGAAACAACACCACACAGCGGGCTTATAAAATGTAATAGGCACACTCATCCTTTCCAGGGCTGCAGCATAGCATCCTAACACCATCCTGACCCTCTCCACACAGCTCAAGACAACCGGCTGATTCCCCCAATGACTGAGGTGCTTTCTTGGTGGTTTGTTGTCTCGGCAGCAGTCAGGTCACAGATTGCCTTTTTTTTTATGTTTATTTATTTTTGAAAGAGACAGAGAGGGGCAGAGAGAGAGGGAGACAGAATCTGAACCAGGCTCCAGGCTCCAAGCTGGCAGCACAGAGCCTGATGCAAGGCTCGAACTCATGAACCGTGAGATCATGACCTGAGCCGAAGTTGGATGCTTAACTGACTGAGCCACCCAGGTGCCCCACCACAGACTGGCTTTTTTTTTTTTTTGTTTATTTATTTTTTTTGGGACAGAGAGAGACAGAGCATGAACGGGGGAGGGGCAGAGAGAGAGGGAGACACAGAATCGGAAACAGGCTCCAGGCTCTGAGCCATCAGCCCAGAGCCTGACGCGGGGCTCGAACTCACGGACCGCGAGATCGTGACCTGGCTGAAGTCGGACGCTTAACCGATTGCGCCACCCAGGCGCCCCTAGACTGGCTTTTAAAACAAGTTGTGACTACTTAGAGACTCAGCTTACACCTGTGCACTTTCTGCTGTAGTCAGTCCCCCGCTTGTCACCCAAAGAAGTGATACCTTCCATTAGCATTGGGCCATATCCACGATCCCAAAAGACAGGTTTCATGCACAGTGGGTGTAACAAACCACCCTATAACTCTGTGGCTTAAACAACAATTTATTATTTTTCACAGTTCTGAGATTCAGGGATCTGGGCAGCACTTAGCTGAGCAGCTCTTCTGACCATAGGTGTCATTTGGGTTGGGGTCTTTCACTTGATTGCATCCTGCCAGAGACCAGGCTGGGCTGAAGAATCTATGCAGATGTCAGCACGTGTCTGGCGCCTCAGAGCTCTTCCACGAGGCCTCTCGGTGTGGCTGCCTTGAGCTTCCTTATAGTGTGTGGGCTGATGCTAGCCTGGCCTCTTCCATCTCCACTGGGATGAGCAAGGGAGAGGAAGTGGAAGCTATCAGGCCCCTGAAGACCTGGGCTTGGACGTCCCAGAAATCTTCCTATTAGCAAATTCTATGGGTCAAAGCAAGTCCCATGCCAGCCCAGATCCAGGGCAAGGGCAAGAGACTCCAGCTCCACTTCTTGATGGGAGTCACATATGCAAGGACAGGGAGGGGAAGGATTATCAGGGGGCCAACCTTGGACGCTTGACAGTGAACCACAGACTGTGAACCGAGGGCTGTGGGCAGAAGATGCCGCCGCAGAATTTGGGAACATTTTGAATAAGACCCATGGGCTGTCAGTACCTCTGTTATTGGTTTTTATTTGCATATTAGGGATTGAAGGGTTCAGAAGCTTTTTCTCTCCACCAGAAAACCACTCCTCTCCGTGGCCATGCAAAGGCTGGGGAAATCCCAAGTCTCTATGCCACAGGCTATAGCAAGAGGGGGAGGGGGGTCCTTAGAAGGAAATAGGGTGGAGCTGGTGATATGGGTGGAGGTGGTGTGGGTTTGGGGACACGCATTCTGCCAGGGGCACACCAGCTTGCCTCTCTCTGTGCCAAGTTCAGAGGTTAGAGTCTGAGTGTGGCCATTCTCCCTCATGGCAGACATTTCAACCAGTGCCAACTTCCCTGGTGAGCCCAGATTTTGACTTGGAGTTCTTGTTTACATGGCACCTACGACACAGATCTGAATTGGCTTGACGTATGCAGGGAAATCCTTTGAGTGATGCAGGTTATCTGCTCTGCGAGGCATCAAGGGGCCACTCTGAGATAAAGTCTGGCAAATCTTGGACTGGCCATTCTCTCCTCCATCTGGGTTTGTACTCAGAGCAAGACAGGACAGAAGAGAAAAATGCCCTCCTGGCAGGTACTTTCCTGGGTTATCAGAAAAACAACACACCATTTGTGGTTTGTTCTTGGAGCCAGTGGGCAGAAGAGGAAAGAAAGAACACTGCACCTTGCTCTATTTTAAGCTCTCCCCAACTACCAAGAGGGCTGGTCATTTAATAGGTGCAATCATGGGCACTTTGAAGCGACGCTGGGGCCCCAGGGCTCTTGATTTCATCATCTGTAAAGTCATGGAGTTGTTTCTATGATCTTTTGCAGCTCTAAGATGTTATGGCCATATAACCAGATGAACTTTGGACGTCTTTCATGCATCAGAAGATTGGTGGCTTTTCAAAGCAGATGAGGGAATGTGACCACTAACCTCCCTGCTTCATACACAGTGAAAATGAGAGAGAAAAAAAGGTAGCTTGACCAGAGGTGTACTTTGGCAGAATCAGAGTGAGAAACTTCTCTGGGAGGGCATGAAGGCGTGGAGGTGTGTTTATTTGTTTGTTTCCTGTAAGAGTCACATAAGAATCAGAGGGAGGTCGGGGGATGACCGGCTTCAGGCCTCTGCCCCGGGATCCAGGGGTCCATACTCTGGCCATCAGCTTCCATCACCACCAATCTCTTGGAAAAAAGAGCTCCTTTCACAATGGGCGGGTTTAGGAATGCCCATAAAATCCATTTCCTTCCACACAACTTCTTCCTCTCATCATTTTCCCCCCTTTTTAGACTTGCACCTGCGTTATTGCTTTTGCCAGAAAGGCTTAAACCTTGTCAACTTTTCAGCAATGATGAATCCCACCCACCCTCCAGCCCCAGTTGCCTGATTAGGCTTCAGGAAGAAGCTTCAAAATCCTCAAAGATGTTAATCAGTACCTCCAAATCCCTGAAAAAGAGGAAAACACAAGTTGAATTGGGCTCTTGAACAAATCCAGATGGAGTGGAATCCTGCTGAATGAACCAGACTGTGAGAGAGAGAGAGAGAGAGAGAGAGATGAAGAGCAGAGACAGAGACAAAGAGAAGACAAGAAAGATCTCGGGAGACAGCAGTTCAGGACCCAGAGACTTTAAAGACTGGGCTTCTCACTCCTCAGCAGTGCAGGCCACTGCTGGGAGGCCAAGGGCACAGGAGCCCTGTGAATAGGGGCCAGGCCGCCTCTGCTTTCCCTGAGAATGCTCCCAAGACCAAGAGGCAGTGGGGTGGGGAAGACTACGGGGCCTGGTGGTGGGGGAGCCTCCAGGGCTGTGACATTGAGGCTGTCTCCAAGGCCTGCTGGGGCAGGGACAGGCATCCCCACACGGTCTCCTCAGCGGGGCCTCGGCAGCCTGGCCCCACAGCAGCCTGGGCCCCAGCCCCAACCGTGCAGCCCTGCTCCGAATTTCACACCATGTCTAATCCAATCACCAGCAGATTGCAAGCTCTCTGCCTACCTCCCAGATCGAGAATTCTTGGCTGGCTCCGGTGATAGGCCCCTTCCCAGCCTAGCCGGCTGTCCTTTTGCCCATCCATGTAAACCATTCTGCAGCTCTCCCCCAGCCCCCTACCTCCCCTTCTGGGCCCACAGAGTTAATCCTGTTTGCCTGGTCTGTCAATTTAAACAGCTTTAAATATGCCTCACCAGGTCCGGGTGGCAGAACCCTGGTGCTTATAAAACAGAGGCCTTGCATCAAAGGGAGCTGGGGTAACAGGGGCCACAAGGGTGTCATTCAGAGACACAAAAACAACCCCTTGTTAAAAAAACAAAAAAAGCAATTCAAATGAATCACACACGCTTAAGGGGGGGGGGATCACCACCCAACAAAATGGAGTTCCCTGTACTAAGTGTGAAGACAGTGCCAACGTGGGGTGATATTAGGGGTACAGCCGGAAGGGCCAGGGCTACAGGTGTAGGGAGGGCTTCTGTTGTGTGAGCAAAGGCCGACAGATTGATCCCCCTGGAGGAATACTCCCACCTTCCTTCAAAGTCACAGGATTGGGGCTGGATGGCTGGGACCCGCTCAGGGAAGTGTGTGTGGAGTAGGAACAGATTCAGACACTTTGAGACGTGATCTTGCTCTGGGTTGAGGGTCCTGCCTCAAAGCTCGCAGTGAGTAATGGAGAATAAACCCTAGTCCAGTGCCTCTCAGACTTTAACGTACAAATGGACATCCTGATAAAAATGCAGAAGCGGATTCATTAGATCTGGGGTGGGCCTGATGATTTTGCATTTCTACTGAGCTCCCAGGTGAAGCTGATGCCTCCACTGGTCTGTGGACCACACTTTGAGCAGTAAGAGTTTAGACGGAGCCTAGTGCTCTCAGCCTTGGACACTTCCATCTTGGTTTCGACTTCTATTCCTTCTTCGGGTCCTCCTCCAGCCTTTTCCATTCCTGTCTCCACAAATAATAAGACAAAGGAGGGGCGCCTGGGTGGCTCAGTCGGTTAAGCGTCTGACTTTGGCTCAGGTCATGATCTCACAGTTTGTGAGTTTGAGCCCCGCGTCGGGCTCTGTGCTGACAGCTCAGAGCCTGGAGCCTGTTTCAGATTCTGTGTCTCCCTCTCTCTCTCTGACCCTCCCCCGTTCATGCTCTGTCTCTCTCTGTCTCAAAAGTAAATAAACGTTAAAAAAAAATTAAAAAAAAAAAGAAATAAGACAAGGGAAACCGATCTTGCGTTAGAGCATATGAAACATCTAATCCAGATCTCAAAAAGGTGCTCGCAGTCTGTCACATATCCGTGGAAATGCTCATCGCTGGAAACAAGCACGGATAAGCAGGGGCTACTTCAGGGCAGATAGCCAAGGGGCTATCTGTTGAGGAGTACATTAAGACTTAGCTGGAGGCAGGGGAATGCATGAAATGACCCCTTAGGGGGCCTTCCTAACCCGAGATTCTGTTATTGTAAGTCATGTCCTTGGTTTTGATAAGGGAGAGGCATCTGTCCTCTCTCCATCTGGGCAGAGGGTGACCCAGGGTGCTGGCTGGAAACTGGTATCTGCAGAGGACTTGAGCTCCAAGCAAAGCAAGGGGGGGGGGAGGGGGTGGGGGCCTGGCAAGTATGGGACAGAAAGGCTATTTGCGCTGGGTTTTCAAAGTTTTGTTTTGACTTCTAGAGAGAGGGACAGTCCCACTGTCCCACAACTGCTAGAAAACAGAGTCTCTAACCACAGTGGGGTCCACTCCACCACAACTTTCCCAAACTCCACCTTGTCACCCCACATTATCATCTCCAAAAAAGGCAACAGGACAGTCCAGTCCACTCTGCTAGAAATGTCCCTATACTTGGAGTATTTGCTGCAGAAGGGGGAAAGGCAAGGTGACAGAGACCATGAGTACAAAGTCATGGTCTGTGCGGGGGTACGGGGTGGGGGTGGTGGCAAGGATAGATTCTAGGAAGGGCCAGGTGGCCAATGCTCCAGGAAGACAGGAAAGTGAGCTTCACAGGACACCGTTGGGGGAGGCGCCCCAACCTCAGCGTGGCACCCGCAGCCACCACACTGGGGCATCCGAATGATGGCAGCCTAGGGGCTGGGAATGGGGGGCAACGGCAGAGGGGGAGGCTTAGGTGGAAGAGGCAGGGAGGCTGGTGTGAATGTAGATTTCTGTCAAAGATAGAGTCCATAACCAAAACCACATGCAGGAGGAAGTAGATGAGAAGTGAAGCTCAGAGCGTCCCATTAAGATCTTTGCCTGGAACTTCGTGTCAACCCCATGTTAGCATCCCCTCAGGCAAGCAGGGCACCAAGGCTGTGAGATGTAAGGAGGTATTTGCCCTCAGAGCCGGGCAGATGTGCCTGACTGCCTCACTCTGGCCCCAACCCTGCTTTCAGTCTTGAGCTGGTTTCCAGAGGAGAGAGGCCAGTGTGGATCCTGAAGGACTGTTTTGTCTGCTTTAAGTGAAATGGTAAACAGGACCTTGCTACTCCATTTTGGCCAGAAGTGGAAGCTTCACATTATTTTCTTAGACCTTGGTGTCTTCATCTGTAGAATAAAACTATTTTTTAAATACATCTTTTAAGATTAAAAAAAATTTTTTTAATGTTTATTTAATTTTGACAGAGAGAGAGAGACAGGGCATGAGTGGGGGAGGGGCAGAGTTAGAGGGAGACACAGAATCCGAAGCAGGCTCCAGGCTCTGAGCTGTGAGCACAGAGCCTGACATGGGGCTCGAACCCACAAATCGTGAGATTGTGACCTGAGCAGAAGTCAGATGCTCAACCAACTGAGCCACCCAGGTGCCCCAACTTTTAAGATTTTTATTTATTTTTGAGAAAGAGTGAGACTGAGAGAGTGCAGGAATGAGTGAGGAGTAGAGAGAGAGGAGGACAGAGAATCTGAAGCAGACTCTGTGCTGACAGCAGAGAGCTCAATGCGGGGCTCAAACTCACAAACCATGAGAACATGACCTGAGGCAAAGTCAGATGCTTAACAGACTGAGCCACCCAGGTGCCACATGTAGAATAAAATTATTAGATTAGGAGTGGCTTATAAATTCTCATTACTCCATGCCTTTCCCTCAAAATGGTTAGCCCTTCAATAATTAGCTTAAAAATTTTTTTTAATGTTTATTTATTTTCGAGAGACAGAGTGCAAGTGGGGGAGGGGCAGAGAGAAAAGGATCTGAAGCAGACTCCAGGCTCTGAGCTGTCAGCACAGAGCCTGACATGGGGCTTGAACTCATGAGCCATGAAATCATGACCTGAGCTGAAGTTGGATGCTTAACTGACTGAACCACCAGGCGCCCCAATAATTAGCTCCTTTGAATAAATCACAGATAGTGGAAGACTCTCAGAATATGCTCTACTTTATACCTGACTAAACCTCACACTCTTCTGCTAATCAGAGGGAGATTCCTTAATAATTCCTGCCTCTCTTCCCTCAAGTATTTTCCTAGATCTCTCTACATGATTGCTGGTCAGGGAAGATCATATCTGAGTGAGATGTGTGATTCATCTGTAATCTAAACACTGATGAGTCAAGGGAAAGCCTCCTGGCCCCTTTCTCCTCCTCTCCTTTCCTTTCCACCCTTCCCTGCTTACTCCCAAGATACACTGAGCCACTGCTGTGTCTGATACTGTGCTAGACTTAGTGATGAGATCTCCCTGTGTCCTGGGGAAACAGCTGCATGAAATATAATTTCTAACATCCAAAAAGTGTCAGAAGACTATGCTGTGTGAGCCTTGGCTCACCTAGCACCCACAAGCAATGAATAGAAACTCCATTCCCTGGTCATTCTCTTGGTCTTACCCTCTGTAGGATAACTCGACTCAAAAGGCAAAGGGAAAAGGGCAGAAAAAAAAAGCAGAGAAAGTCTAATTTTAATTTGTTTACTGTCTCAAAAAGGTATTTTGCTATTTTATTCTCTAGAAAGCTATGACGTGAAACTTCCCAGTTAGAAGACATTGCTTTTCTCTTCTATGTCCTCCTCCCCCTCTCCCTCCCCTCCTCCTTCTCCTCCTTTTCCTTTAAGAATGAAACTTTTTTAGATTATTAGAGCTTCATCATGTTAGTTTTAAATGTTTTACTTATTTTTGAGACAGTGCAAGTGGGGGAGGGGCAGAGAGGGGGACAGAGGATGTGAAGTGGGCTCTGTGTTGACAGCAGCAAGCCCCACGAAGGGCTTGAACTCATGAACCACATGACCTGAGCTGAAGTCAGATGTTCAACCAACTGAGCCACCTAGGTGCCCCACATCATGCTAATTTTAAAATGCCATTTCCTTTGGTGACCCAGAGGTGCGATGTGACTCTTACCAAGGTGTTTGCTACTCCCTTTGCACCAGAGTGTGGTCTGAGTCCATTGTTCATATATTTTTTTTGACTAGGTGGGGAAAGGAAGGCTTCCTCTTGGCAAATTATTTCCCATGATTTTGTCTATGTGTGTATGCATGTGAATGTGTGCATGTCTCAACATGCATTTCCCCTTCCTTATGGGATCTCACCACCACTGTGTGCAATTTTGGTGGGACCATTCCTGCCGAGTGTGAAGTGGTGGGTACAATGAACTCAACTACACCAATTAGATGTTGTTTCCCAATACTTAAGATCTTGAGCAGAGAGCTGAAAGGGTGAAAAACCACAGCAACAAAAGATTGGAGTACATTAATTCCCAGGGCAATGGTCAGGAGAAGTGTTCGGAAGCAGTAGTGATGCCAATTCTAAGTCCCTCTTCTGGACCCATGCCTTGTTCTGCAGCTTCCTATCCATTTGTGATCTCCTTCTTTTCCCCTCAGTAGATCAAGAAAACCAGAATTGGAGTCCGTGGCTTGCTGGCAAGGAATGCAAGGTGAAACAGCTACCGTCAGTGTTTGGTACTCAAATAATGAATATCTTCCCTCCTCCAAACTTCCAGGGAAATCCCACTGTGCTGAGTGCTGTGATTTACTGCCCAGAATCCACCCTAAGGGTGAGGCACTCATTCTCCCAGCTGCCGGAAGTGTAGGTGGCTGGTCCATCTCCAGGAATTGCCCTCTGCAGAACACAGCTACCTTACCCAAGGTCACGTACTCCACAGGGGGCGGCTCACATCCAATGACAGGCATATATGTAAATGTGCATAAAGGCCTGGTCCCCTTTCCTCAGGGCAGGACAACTCCTAGAAGCCATCTCAGCTCCAGAAACCCCCATCGGGTCATCTGAGGCTTGGGGACTGTTCTACCTTCCTTACTCCCCCCAGTCACTGCCCCATAGACTTTCTGTAGACCTCCAGTGTCTCCTTAAGAACTGACCTCAGACACCTGCCCAGGGCACTGATCCACAAGAAAGAGCAGTCTCTGTTGGCACCTGCCTCTCTTCTGTGTGACTTGGGCTTTCGGCAAGCCTCAGGTACACTTCGAGATGGCTTCCTGGATTTCAGCATCATTCATTTTAGTCAACAAATTGACAGAGTGTCTACTGTGTAGCAGACTCTGTTCTGAGTACTTGGGTAATATCAATGAACACAAAGATAAAGAAAAAACAAATGCCTGCCCTTATGGAGCTCATAGAATAAGGATGGGGTTTAAAGGTGTTTTCAAGGGTGGGAAGTCCAGAACTTAAAAGAGGTTGGTCCTGTATGGAGCTGCCAATACTCACCTTTCTGGAAATAATCCCTTCCCCTCAAGGATGCAGGTACCACTTCATGGGTTCATTTCTTTTATGAAACAATAATTTACCTTAAAAGTCTGATTTGCCTCCCAATTACTCCCACCCTGTCTAGTTGTTGCCCCAATGCACAATTTGGGAGGGAGTGATCCTCATCCCAGGAGTAGGGTCTTCTCTGAGGACAGTTGTTATTTTTCTTTCTTTTCTTTCAAAATAGGGTGTGATGGGCTCCCCAAGTCTGAGAAGTGAAGCTCCAGCAGGGCAGTGGTAAATGCCTCCCCACAGGCACTTCTTTGTTATTGTCCTTTTTAAGCAATGGAACTGCAACCTGCAGCCAGTCTTCCTCACGTCCCCTGCAGGGCAGAGTGTCACATCCTAATGCCTAAGAAATAGTCTGACCCTCAGGAAGGTCAAGGAGAGTAGCAGATTTGCTTGACGGAAGTTAAAAGGCAGGTAGGCAAGTAAGAAGAGAGAAAGGTGGGGAAAGAAATGGGGCATGCTGGGTGTCTGGGTGGCTCAGTCGGTTAAGGGTCCAACTCTTGATTTCAGCTCAGGTTATGATTTCATGGTTCGTGCAGGGTGTGGAGCCTGCTTGGGATTCTCTTTCTCTCTCTCTCTCTCTCTCTTTCTCTCTCTCAAAATAAATAAACTTTAAATTTTTTTTAAAAATGGGGCATGCCAACTTATGGTTCCCCCCAAAATTATAAATACCGTAGATGATATAAAGGGATTTTCATGGATGACCCAGGTTCTCTCTCTTTCCTTCCTAGCCATTGTGCAATCAATTAATACAGAAAGCTGCCATGGACACAATTCTAAGCAGTTCTTCCATGGTGGACCATGTCAGCCCGTGACAGATGTTTAATAGAAGGTGGAAAGGTCAAACCAAAGCCAATCCTCTCGGTTTCTTACGAGTTTCTTTCACAGAAAGAGAAAATACAGTTTTAGAATATCTGTAAATTGCGTTTGTCATCTTACTCATGCTGTTTCTCTGCACCTGCCCCTACTACCCACCCTCAAGAGTTGACCAAATACAGTAGCAGGGATGATAAGAGTTATGTTGCTAGTTTGCAACTTAAAAGGTCATGGCATCTAGTAATTCAGAGGAAGCCCAAAGTTCAACCAGTCGGCTCACCTCTTTTGTCAGATGAGAAAACAGGCCAGAGAGGTAAATGGCTTGTCGAAGGTCACAGAGCCACTGGTGAGAGGGCTGGTGTTTGTGACACAGTCACCACTCTCTTTGTCACACTGTGATGTTGATCGTTACTCAGAAGGATGGGGGCTACCAGGCAAGCCTTGTGGAAGGTGACAGTTTCTTCTTCCTAGCCATATCTGTGTATTTGGGAGAACTGCCATCTCAAAGAACATAGATGCCTGCCCATGGGTCTACAGGCTTCAAGTGTTTCCTGCAGGTGAAGAGAAGTTGAAAAAGTGGAATTGGCTGTTCAGTACACTTTCTACCAAAATGTAATTCTTTATTACATTCTTAACTCCCACTTAAATTACTCATCAATTTTTATTTGTACAAATCAAAGTTCAAAATAATATAATGCATGGGAAAATACCAAGTATCTTGGTGTTTAGCTTCATATTTATTAAACGGTTCTGAGTAAAATTTTCACCCACTGTGGGTGTCCAGATTTATTTATTGTTCTTTCTTAATGTATTTATTTTTTGTCCAGATTTATTTTTAGCAGTTGCTAACTAGCTTTTCTAGTGTGTTATGGGTGTCTATCAGGGTTAACATGTCTTTAACTCTCTGCTCTATATTTTGCTGCCACAAGAAAGTTCTTTTAATGTTCAACAGAAAAACACATCCTGCTTCTCTTGCTGGGTTTGGCTCTCAGCTGGCCCCTGTCTGTGTCTACACAGTAGGAAATGAACTTATGTCAGGTCTTTGTGATGGTTTTTCTCTAGAGAGATTTCAGCTTAATTTTACAACTAGTTAAGTTCCCTTTAGCTTATTGCCAAAGTTTGTTTTAAAATAAGCAAACTAGGGACGCCTGGGTGGTTCAGTCGGTTAAGTGTCAGACTCTTGGTTTCAGCTCAGGTCATGATCTCACTGTTCATGGGTTCGAGTCCCGCATCAGGCTCTGCGCTGTCAGCTTGGGATTCTTTCTCTCCCTCTCTCTCTGCTCCTTCCTCCCCTACTTTCTCTTTCTCAAAAATAAATAAAAATTTAAAAATATTAAAAATAAAACAAACAAGCAAACTAAATTCATTATTAGAGCAACGTAAACATTAGCCAGCATCACTAATCACTAAATAATAATGTGCAAGTATATAAGCTTTACAAAATTCAAGAGTTGTGACATTTCTCACTAATAATGCTGGCTAATGCTAATAATAATGGGCCCGCTATTAAGTGCTTTCAATCTTTAACTAACCAATCTTTGGGAAAACGCTGTTAAGTAAATATTTTTATTATGTCCAATTTATAGATCATGAAACTGAGTCAGAGTGAAGGGAAACAGCTTGCCTGAGGTCACACTTTTGTTAGTGGCAGGGCTTGGATTTGAACCCATGCAGTCTCTGAGTGTCACTCAGGGTGCTCTACCACAGCCAGCACCTGGCACTTCACCCCAAACTTACTCTCATTGCACTTCAGAACCTTTTTAAAAAATGTTTATTTATTTACTTTTGAGAGAGTGAGAGAGAGTGCTGTGCAAGCGGGGCAGGAGCAGAGAGAGAGGGAAATAGAGGATCCTAAGTAGGCTCCACGCTGCCAGCACAGAGCCCAATGTGGGACTCGAACTCACGAACCATGGGATCATGACCTGAGCCGAAGTCAGCCGCTTAACTGACCGAGCCCCCCAAGTGCCCCTCACTTCAGAACTTTTTTAGGGGAGTCTGAGTCCTTCCCTTCACCTCCACAGAATATTAAGAACCCAACAGAAACAGCAGAGGAGCAGGTAAACTGGTGATGAAGTCATTTGTTAGAAGTAATAGAGTATGTGAGAAAGCTTAGATAGCATGAGATTTTTTTTCTTAGCTTTGGAAATGGACTCGTTACCCTTGGTGCAACAGCTGTTGGGAACATAACCCTAGTCCAGGGGTCAGCAACCTGTCCCTGGCAAGGGCCAGAGAGTAAATATTTTAGGTTTTGCGGGTTGGATGGTGTCTGATGCAGCTACTTAGCCCTGCCTCTGTGGGGCAAAAGCAGCCATGGACAGTAACTGCGTTCCGATAATGCTTCATCTCTGGATGTTGAGATTTGAATTTCATAATTTTAATATGTCACAATGTATGATTCCTTTTTTGATTAAAAATAACAGGTATAGGGGCGCCTGGGTGGCGCAGTCGGTTAAGCGTCCGACTTCAGCCAGGTCACGATCTCGCGGTCCGTGAGTTCCAGCCCCGCGTCGGGCTCTGGGCTGATGGCTCAGAGCCTGGAGCCTGTTTCCGATTCTGTGTCTCCCTCTCTCTCTGCCCCTCCCCCGTTCATGCTCTGTCTCTCTCTGTCCCAAAAATAAATAAACGTTGAAAAAAAATTAAAAAAAAAAATAACAGGTATAAAAGTGAGAATCATGCTTAGCTTGTGGGCTCTCCAAAACCAGGCACTGGGCCACATTGGCCTGGGAGTCACAGTGTGCCAAGACCTGCTCTAGCTAGGAGCCTCCCCCACCGCAGGTGGGGCACAGCCATGCCCCTTTGCTCACCCTCAGAGTCATTACAGACACTTAGTACAAGTTTGCTGGGTTGAACTGAACTGAACCTGGAAAGAAGGATAAGGAGGGGGCACTTTCAGAAACCCCATCCGTCCTGCCTCAAGCCCAGGCAGGATCTCAACTCAAACAAGTATGGGACGTTCTTGCTTTCCTGCATACCTCCCTTGCTTTTCGTAATTGTTTTGTTCACTTTTGATTGCACTGGTACCTGGCTTATCCAGGTCTCCCCATGGGCTCTCTCTCCCCATCACTGTCTGGCAGGTCTCATACTGCAATTTGTAGATAGAGATCTTGACGGAAAGAAGAAGAGGCTAACAGCCTCCTCAGCTGGGCTCCCCGCCAAGCTGCCCCAGCTGGCACTGCAAGCGAGGGGGACCTTCCAGGGGATTTAGTGGTTCCTCATTTGGCTGCATAGCAAAGCAGAATGCCTCTTTCTGATTTCTGCTCCTGATAGCATGGCACACAGATCAAAGAAAGAAGTGTTCCAGATAATACTGAAACCTTCTGCCTCCAGCTGCACCGTAACTATTTGGGAAATATGTGAGTCTAGAAGGTTTGCAGCTTAGAGAAGTAGAGGGCACTTCACCTGGGTCCTCCGAAAATGCACACATTAGAGATCCCTGTGACCCTGGGGCTCGTTAAGATCGGGGAAATTCCAGTTGTCCTGTGATAGAGACAGACTGTGACCCCTGAAGCTTTATCCTGGTTGGGAGACTTGGTTACTAGAGACAAAAGCCTCATCCTCATCTACAGGAAGTGACAGGTGACTCTGAAGACCTGTAGTCAATCAGGTTATTGAGCGTAAAGCTGATTCTGGGCTGCTTTAAGGGTTCGGGACATCTAGTGGGTGCCTCTCTCTTTCAAGTGCCCAGAATTGGTTCTTGACAGGCAAAGTGAAGAAGGCGGAGTCTTTAGTTTTTAGGTGGTACATTTCCCAGCTGAGCATGAGTTGTCTCTCCCCCTCTATACCCCCTCCCACCTATATTCCCCAATAACACCTGCTCTGAACAATAAACTCCACAAGACAGCTTACACACTGTGGGTTTCCCCTCCTCTCTGTTCAGGTCTGCTTTCAAAGTGCTACTTGATTAAGGAGGGGATTTCCCCACCCATGTTGCAATGTGTTTCTCTCTTTGGGAGATGCACTTCCAGTTTCTTGGCTTTTTTCAACTGAAATAATTGGCACTCCTTTTCGCTTTTCCTGCCCACTCTTACTGTATTTTCTTTTTTTCAGAGCTTGTCCCCGACTAGAATTATGCACACACAGAGTAGGGGGTTGCCCAGTCTGGAGACCTGAAGGGATCCCAGAGGTTTTCCCCAGAACTGCCTGATATCCTACTATCAGTGAGTCACTTGTTTGGGTTAAGCATTGACCCTTTACTGTAATTCTTAAAACTCAAAACAAAAACAAATAAAAACCCAACAAACACCCATGGCTATGTCTGAAAGGGTAGAACTTAAACTTGGAATGCTTAATAATTTATTTACTTATTGACTTTAAAAGTTTATGTATTTAGAGAGAGAGGGAGAGAGAGAAAGAGAGAGCAAGAAAGAGAGGGGCAGAGAGAGAGAAAGAGAGAGAATCTCAAGCAGGCACCACAGTGTCAGTGCAGAGCCTGGCATGGGTATCCATCTCACAAACCATGAGATCATGACCTGAGGCAAAATCAAGAGTCAGATGCTTAACCGACTGAGCCACCTTGGCGCCCCTGAACTCTTAATGATTATAATCTCACTTTTCTATTTGACAAGAGTGACAATCCCATTATGAGAACAGTGAATACCAAGGGAATGGACCAGTGTTCTTCATGATATATTCCAAAAAAGGGTTCAAGCTAGATGGAGTACAGTCTAGGGACAAGAACACCAAAGTCCCAGGGCACCTGGGTGGCTCAGTCGGTTAAGCATCTGACTTCAGCTCAGGTCATGATCTAGCAATTCACGAGTTCAAAGCCCATGTTGGGCTCTGTGCTGACAGCTCAGAGCCAGGAGCCTGCTTCAGATTCTGTGTCTCCCTCTCTCTCTGCCCCTCCCCCACTCACGCTCTGTCTCTCTTTCAAAAATAAATAAACATTAAAAAAAAAAGAACACCAAAGTTCCAGGATTCCCAGCCAAGATAGCAACCAATGGCTTCCCGTTGGACTTTGACCCAAACTCCAAATTCCTCACCACAGCCCACAAGACCCTGTGTGGTTTGGCCCTGGCCAAACTAATTTCAGCCCCCATTATGGTCCCCTCTTTCACTGTGTTTCAGCCACAGCATCCTTATTTTCCTTTCTCAAACACATCAAGCTCATTCCCACTTCAGGCCCTTTGCAATGGCATTCCTTTTGCCCAGAGCACTCTTCCTCTAGATGTTTGCATGGCTACTTTCTTCTCACTCAAGTTTCCATTTATATTTTATTTTATTTTGAGAGAGAGAGAGAGAGAGAGAGAGAGAACACAAGTTGAGGAGCAGCAGAGGGAGACGGAGAGAAAGAATCCCAAACAGGTTCCACACCCAGAGCAGTCTGGCATGGGGCTCAATCCCATGAAACATGAGATCGTGACCTGAGCTGAAATCAAGAGATGGATACATAACTGACTGAGCAACCCAGGCACCCCTCATTCAAGACTGCATTTAAATTCCACTTCCTGGTACTCAGGCTAAAGTTGCCCATAGATATTCTCGATCACATTGCCTTCTATCATTTTTAGAGTGGTTATTAGTCTCTGAAATGATCTTGTTTTTCACATGTGCTTCTTTCTTATTAAACTTATTAAAACTTATTTAAATAACTTATTAAAATAAATGAATGGCAGAATGAGAGTCTGATCTTCCAGCAAAGACCAAAAGCAGAGATAGGAAGTTCAAGTGGAATCTTGAGGGGAAGCAGGGCTGTGGCCTAGAGGCCATAGACAGGTAGCCAAGCCAATGCTGGGAGCCCCAGAGGGTGGTGTTCCTTAGGAGGAATAGTGGAAGCATTGACGTAGAGGTCTCTGAGAGGGTTCCATAAATAAAGCTCCTCTTTTCCATCTCAATTCAGAACCATCAAAGAAATAAGACAAAGGAGGAAGTGACAGGAGCTAAACTATCACTTTAGTATTGATAAATTGGAGGATGTGGTTTATATCTAGGGGCAAGAGGGCTAACTAATATGAAACATCAGCACTGGGCAGACTGCCCACTTAGTCACAGCAGAGTTGAGCCATGCTGCCTTCCCTGGGGATGGGCCTTGTATAAATCTGAGGGCACGGAGAAGCAGGGCAGAAAGCATGCTTTGTGGGCAGTGGCTGTCCAGTTTTTCTTTCCAGACTCACCAATCAAGTCCACCACTCTGCCTCCCCTGTGACAGAGTGAGTGGGGGGGTGTGCAGAGAGGCAGGGGTCAGAGATGCCCCGTGACAGACAGCTCTGGATGGAGGTGCTTTCCACACAGAAGGAAACAACAGAGGTGGGGAACTTTGGCTCTCTGATGCCAACCACTGCTAGTCTTAGAGGCAGGAATGGATATATCTCAGAGGGGGTCACTTAGGACAGAACACCTGAGGACTTTGACCACCTGAGTGCACGTGGCACTGGCTTCTCTGCCTAACCATGGTCTGTTCATTCATTTTTAAAAATTTTTTCAAATATTTATTTTTGAGAGAGAGAGACAGAGAGACAGAGCATGAGCGGGGGAGGAGCAGAGAGAGAGGGAGACACAGAATCGGAAGCAGTCTCCAGATTCTGAGCTGTCAGCACAGAGGCTGATGAGGGGCTCAAACCCATGAACCACGAGATCATGACCTGAGCCAAAGTCAGACACGTAACCAACTGAGCCGCCCAGGTGCCCCTCATTCATTCTTTATATATTCATTTGTGCGTTTGTTTTGCAGACACTAGAGACCAAGGCTAGAGATGAACAGGACCTACTCACTGCCTCCTTTGGTGGTCCACTGCTGGCTAGTGGAGGAGGAGACCTGGTCTGGCTTCTACTTTTCTGGCGTCTCTCCCAGCATCTTCTCTCTCCTCCCCAGGGCTCCAGTCACTTTGGCTTCCTTCAGCCCCTGCGTGTGGTGCTCCCTCCAGCATAAGCTCTACTCTCTTGCTGTCCTTTCTGCTGTCCCTCCCGCTGTCCTGCAGCTTCTTAGTAACTGCTCGTTCTTTTTGAAATCAGTTCACTCATTGGTTCATCTGAGAAAAGCTCCCCTACCTACAGGGATCTCCTCATTATGTGCTCTTATTGCACCATCTATGTCTCCTTCGGGACACTTGCCATAGAGGCAACTTTGCTTTCAGTTGTGTGATTCTTTTATTCATTAAAAAAAAACCTTTTTTTTAATGAAAAATTCTGAGCATTTACAAAAGTAGAGAGAACAGTAAAAATAACCACAGATCCACTTCCCAGTTTTAACAATGATCAAACCATGACTTTTCTTATTGATTCTTCTATTGCCTTCTCATCAGTGAGCTTTCTAATATCCAATTGTATTTCTTCAAGTTTCTTGAATAGAATTTAAGCTTCAAGAAGGCAAAGAGAGTGTTTTTCTCACCCCTGTATCCCTAGTACCTAGCACCGTGTCTTTCTCATGTAAGGCATGCCATTTTGAATGAATAATGGCTTGAAAGAATGAATGATATAAATTATGTAAAGGCATAACCCAGTTTACTATGAGGGCACAGCGGAACAGCATCTAGCCTCAACTGATGAGTTTGAACATGTCCAGGCTACCAGCTTGTTCTGACACTGAAAGCTCTGGGACAGCACAGAAGAAGGCATGCAGGATGGATAGAGGGTCTGAAAAGGAGAGTCCATGGGTCACCTGGATGGTTCAGTCCATAAGTGTCCAACTTCAGCTCAGTTCATGATCTCACAGTTTGTGAGTTCGAGCCCCACATTGGGCTCTGTGCTGACAGCTCAGAGCCTGGAGCCTGCTTTGGATTTTGTGTCTCCCTCTCTCTACTTCTCTCTCTCTCTCAAAAATAAATAAAGATTAAAAAATTTAAAAAATAGATAGAAAGAAAGAAAGAAAGAAAGAAAGAAGAAAGAAAGAAAAGGAGGGTCCACAAGGCACAGGGGAGGGCAATACACCTCCCGTCTAGCAGCAATTCAGTCCAACTGTCTTGCCTAACCAACTTGTCATTCTTTTTTGTTTTTAGTGTTTATTTTTTGTATTCCTGAGAGAGAGAGAGAGAGAGCACAAGCAAGGAAGGGGCAGAGAGAGGGAGACACAGAATCTGAAGCAGGCTCCAGGCTCTGAGCTGTCAGCACAGAGCCCGTCGCAGGGCTCCAACCCATGAATGGCAAGATCATGACCTAAGCCGCAAACACTTAACCAACTAAGCCACCCAGGAACCCCCCAACTTATTGTTCTTTATGCCAGAATTGATATTTGGGCAATGTTAGCCTCGAACAACAATTCCAAAGGAGTGCTACTCTGGAAAGCTACTTCTTGAAGAAGGGATCATGGGTGTGGTATGGTTGGAAACATTGCTTATACTCTGCTCTCTTCTTGACTATTCACTCTTGACGTTTTTCTTTCTTTTTTCTTTTCTTTTCTTTTCTTTTCTTTTCATTTCTTTTCTTTTCTCTTATTTTCTTTTCTTTAAAAAATTTTTTTTTTCAACGTTTATTTATTTTTTTTGGGACAGAGAGAGACAGAGCATGAACGGGGGAGGGGCAGAGAGAGAGGGAGACACAGAATCGGAAACAGGCTCCAGGCTCCGAGCCATCAACCCAGAGCCCGACGCGGGGCTCGAACTCACGGACCGCGAGATCGTGACCTGGCTGAAGTCGGACGCTTAACCGACTGCGCCACCCAGGCGCCCCATTTTCTTTTCTTTTAAAGAAAGTTTTAATTTGGTCTAAGACACATAAAATTAAGTTTTAATTTGGTCTAAGACAGATCTTCCCAGATTGATTCATCACAGAACCCATCACCACTACCAGGCAACTATTAATAGCATGGGAACCTGTGTCTGAAGAATACACTTTGGGATGCATTATAAACATGGTTGCTCCATGACTAATCATTTCTAGAAACAAACATTTTTTAAAAAATGTGTGCTTGTTTATTTTTGAGAGAGAAAGCACAAGTGAGGGAGCGGCAGAGAGCAAGAGGGAGAGAATCCCAAGCAGGCTCCGCGCTTTCAGCACCAAGCTCAATGCAGGGCTTGAACTCACGAACCGTGACCTGAAATCAAGAGTTGACACTTAACTGACTGAGCCACCCAGGGACTCTAGAAACAAACATTTTTAAGTTTGTTCCTTTTTTTTTTTAAACCTTTTTTCCTTTTTATTATATCATTAATATGGGGTCAACACAGGAGAAACAGAAAGTAAAAATGAAATAAAGGAGAAACAAAAACTGCTTTTGATTCCACTACACAGAAATAATCCCCTGACTGTGTTGGTGCATCCATTTCTGGGCTCTTGAAAAAAATGCATCATTACTACACATATTTCTTAAAAGATATTTTTAAAAAGTGATCATTGACATTAATTTCCAGTGACAATGACAAAACATTCTTGAAAGTAGAATGCGTCCCCTGACAACTTAAGTAGGGGGTTCTTCCTCAAAAATTCCACTGTGCTATTTTACCTTTTGTTCCTTTGTTTTATTGTGAGTGCATTCCACTTGCTTTCCTCTGTCTATCTGACATTCCCCCAGGCTAGAATTAGTCCAATTTAACAGACAGATTGCTAGCTCCAATACAGGTAGGTCACCAAACTTTTAATCCCAGTACGAGTTCAGGGAAAGAATGTAGTCTGCCTTACTTCTTGATATCAAATGACTTGGAAAGTTCCTTAGCCATCTTTTATGGTGGAGAATTGGGGGCGCTCCTCTACGGTTATTTAAAATGAGACCAGGACACCTGGGAATGAGCTTGAGTTATTTCCCCAAGATTTACCTTTGCAGTACCCTAGGAGTAGATTTCAGTTTGCATGGCCTCCTTTCCCTTGGCAGCTGGGTAACCCAGCATTTCTGACCTTTCAGTGCTTTCCCTATTCTCCCTTCTCTTCTCTGACAATGTTACATAGCATGTATTTGTTTGTACTGGAATTTAAAGTGGAGAATTCTGAAGAGAATATCATGATACCCTGAATTGACGGGAAGCTTATTTTGAGAGTTTTAAGATGAGTGGTGGGCATTTTTGTCTTCGACTTTACACTGTGGTAGGTTGATTGCTAGTCTCAGCCCTTCACCCCTGGTAATGATGTCAGGACCTCTCCCTTACTGTGGCCTCATTGTGGGCAGGGTGGAGTCCCCGGCTGTGGATTTTGAGCTTGGCCATATGACTTTTTGGTCAATATGTTAGAAAATGTGACATGGGCAAAGGCTCAAACATGCTTCAATGGTTGGCCTTATCCTCTTGTGCACCTCTCTTTGTCCTGAGATGAATTTACCCTGCAAAACCACTGCCCCAGGGAGGATGAAAGACCCAAGGAGCAGGTCAGAAACCAAGACAAGCCCAGCTGAGCCCACCCTTTATCAGCCAAGTCCCTCCTGACCTGCAGATGCATAAGAATAAATGCTCATAGTTGCATGCCATTCAATTTCAGGGTGATTTTTCTTCCCCACAGCATCATTGTAGTATTGCTAACTGATACACATGGGCTGGGTCAATGTATGTGAAAAGCAGAACTAGGATGCCAATTAACAACCATTAAATAGGAAACACTTAGGAAGCCTAGTATTTTTCTAATACCAAGTTGTGTATATTTGGCCCCCATTTTCATCCAGGTATCAGGTGTCTGGCACTATGCTTTGAAGGGGACATTACAGAGAACACAGAAAGGAATAGAAGCAGTTTGATGTAGGTAGGTAAAAGAGTGTAGACTTTGAAGTCAGAAAAATGCAATTTTTAAGTTGTGCTATTTTTTTTGCTACTTGCTTTCTCTGGGGTCAGTGGCAAGACACTTAACATCTCTGAGATGTAACACACAACACGAACATAATAGTGTTTAATAGATCACTATCTTGCAGGATGTAAGCATCTGGCACAATGTTGACATAGCAGGGGCACCCAGTAAAATAGTCACTGTAAAAATTATTATTGTTAATTGTAGCATCTCAAGTTGATGGTCATGTTACATACAGACTTATGTCACAGAAGCATAAGTAAGAATGTCAAACAGGATATGGGAGATGCCCACTGAGTAGAAATGTTGGCTGGAATGGAGGGATCCATGTTGGTTGGAGTCAGGAGAGAAAAGCCTTAAAAAGGTAAGTGTGCGAAAAAGTGGGTGTTTCCATAATGTTATAAAGTTTAGGCTTCAGGCCCCCTCACTGCCATGAACCCCTTCCAAGACTGCGGGAAAATACCCTAGGTATTTTGCTTTCTTTTTCTTAAAGAGGGTCTCACAAATTGAGTAAGCTCTGGAGACCCTCTCTTCTATAGCCCTGGGCATGTCACGTTGCAGTGAGTCTCATGGGCGGGCTGAGGAGTTCAGATTTCTCATGTAAACCCTGGAGGGCTATCCAGTGGGAAGGAAGGGGCAATGCTGGTGCTCCTGGAAACTGCTCAATTGCCTGGCATCCAGGGAATTTGCTCAGTCCCCCTGTGTTGGTAAAGATGCCTCACAGAGCATGCCCAGAACAGCAGACTGAGAGAAAACCCTGAACTCAACTCCCCTCCCTCGGGCAAGCCAACGCAGGTCCCTCTGTTCATGTGGGATCTGCTGTGGCTCACCCACGGCCTCTAACAATTTGGGGAATCTAAAGCATGGTGCTGCTTTCCTGCCGGCTCCCAGCCGGCTGACACTACCATCCGGCTAAGGAGATTAAGCAGGCTTTATTTACAGAAGCCTTCTGGTGACAGCAGCGCCCACCACACCCAGGTAGAGCCTGGGAAGAATGAAAGCAACATTCCTTTCTTGTTGCCGCTGAATGCCAGGGCAAAGGCTACATCTGCCACAGGGATGGTCTACACAGGTACCAGAGAGATCTGTCCAGAGGCTGCCCTGACAAGGCATCATGGGAAGATCAACTCCAGTGGAGTCTTGAACATGATGGTGGCCAGTGCAGACAGGGTGTCTCATCCAGGGGAGCCTGCATTGCCTGTGTCGTGCTTAGCACAGGAAAGGAGCTCAATGAACATTTGCAGAATAAATGGAGGAACGGATAGGGACGGCAATGACCAACCCCATTGCCTCTGTGTCATATCTTCCCCCAGTCTTCATTTCTGGAAGAAAGAGTTTTTCAATAGTGTTTATAAGCACAAGCATTAACACAAAATACATTATTTTATTAATAAGCAATAGCAATCCACCCCTCAGGTGTGGAACTCTCACTCAAAGAGTTTGAACAGACATAAACAATTTATTCCCCTGTCCTTCTGCCACATGCCTTCCAGTTGTGCACACGTGTACACACACACGCGCACGAACATGCCTGGAGAGACAATGTGTAGCGTTGAGCATCCAGTCTCTGGAGTTAGATGTTTTGGGCTGGGGTCCCGGTTCTTCTGTGTAGTAATGGGGTGACCTTGGGCGAGTTACTTAACTTTTGTGAGCCTCAATGTTCTTATCTTTAAGATGGGCTGATGATACCAACCACTTCACAGGGTTTGTTAGGAGAGTCAATGAAGGCACAATAAAGTGCCATAAACTACATGAAGGGTTTTTGCTACCTAGGGGGTGGCCTGGAATGAGATGAAAATGAGGACTCTCTACTTTGGCTCTTCCTGTCATTCAGTGTGGACAAGGAAAGAATATGCATCCTTACCTACCCTGCTTAGATGGGGCTTGGTAGACCCTACTGTCACCGGAAATATTTCTGTGGAGTACGTTCCTAAACCTGCAGGGAAAGAGTCAGGGAAGACTTCCCAAAAGAAGTGCTTTTGAAAAGGATCTGAGATGCCTGATTTCTCAGTACTTCAGCTCACTTTTTAAAAACCCAAATATGTCAGGTATCTCTGACCTCTATAAAGATGCTAGTGCTATGTTAGGACTTGTGTTTTTCTGATTTCTATCCTGAGATGCATGTATTTTTTTTTTGTTTTAATTTCTGCCTATCCATGTCATTTGCAGATTTGTCTGCTGCAAGTTGTGTAGCTAGTGTTTTCTTTGTGAAGGGTCCCAGCCCTTTTGGTTGTATTAGTCTGCTTGGGCTGCTGTAACAAAATGCCACCAATGGGGTGGCTTAAACAGCAAACATTTATTTCTTGTAGTTCTGGAGTCCAGCAGTCCAAGATCTAGGTGCTGGAAGATTTAGTTCCTGGGTGTGAGTCTTTTTCCTGGTTTATTGACATTGATCTCCTTGCTGGGTCCACATGTGGCAGAAAAGGAGGGAGGGAAGGAGGGAGAGAGAGAAAGATCTTTTCTCTTATAATCATACTAACCCCATCATGGGGGCTCTACATTCATGGCCTCATCTAAGCCTAATTACCTTCCAAAAGCCCATCTCCAAATACTATCATATTGGGGGTTAGAACTTCAATACACATTTTAGAGGAGATACAGTTCAGTCCAGAGAATTCTGCCCCTTGCCCCCATCCAAATATGTCCTTGTTGTGTACAAAATACATACAGTACATCCCAATAGCCCCCAGTGTCTTAACTCATTACGGCATCATTTCTAACATCTAAAGTCCAGTCTCATCTAAATGAAATCTGAATGAGATTTGAGGTGCTATTTATCCTGAGGGAAAAATTCCCCTCTAGCTGTAAATCTAGAAAACCAAGCAAGGTATGTGCTTTCAAGATACAATGGTGGGACAAGCACAAGACAGACATTCCCATTCCAAAAGAGAGAAGTTGGAAAGAAGGCAAAGGTAACAGGTCCCAAGCAAGTCCAAAACCCAGCAAGGTGAATTCCATGAGCTCTTACGGCTCGAGGATACTTGTCTTTGGCTCGATGCTCTGCCCTCCAGGCTCACTGCCATGACAGTGTCACCCCCATGGCTGTGCAAGGTACTGAGGCTCTCTGTGGGGGTAAGGAAGGACAGCGCAGGCTGTGGATCTCTGCAGGGGTCCTGTCCTTTGACACAGCGGTAGAGACAGCTTTGCCCCTCCCTGTTCCTTCCAGACCGCTGGCCTGTGCACTCTGGACCTGGAGTGGAGTGGCAGCCCTGCTGACCTCTAAATTGCCTTCGGGATTCTCCTTCCCTTTTCTGGAAGGATAGCACACATTTGTAGCTAAATACCCCTACAGTCCCATCTTGTAGAATCTAAAAAGTCCAACAGCTTTCATTCTTTCCCTTCCAGCTTTCCCTGTTCCCTTTAGTTAAAACCTGTAAGGGTTTTGCCAATATAATCCCATCTCTCCTGGTGTCTGCTGATTAAACTCATGAGTCGGACCCATGACCCTTCTGGTTGCTCAGCGCACACCCTCCGTAATCTCTTCAGAGCAAACTTTACTTTTTGCAATATGTATAGCCTGCAAATTATCCAGATCTCAAGTTCTGGTTCTTTTTTGTTGAACAGTTCTGTCTTCAATTGATGTCTCTCCTTCATTTTACAGTAAGCCCTTAGGAGGGACCAAGTCGCTCTTTCAACACTTTGCATACGAAGCTCCTCAGCTAAATTGAGAATTTCATTTTTTGCGAGTCCTACAAGGCACAAGAACACTAGAACACAAAACACTAGAAATCAGCCAAGCTCTGCCACTTTTTAACAAGGATCCCCTTTCTTCTAATTTCCTATGTGTTCCTGATTTCCGTCTGAAACTAAACCACAACATTTTTACCATCCGTATTTCTACCAACAGGCTGCTCATGATTATCTTACGTGTTCTCTTACAAGGTGGAAACTTCCCACACAGGTGTCCCCAGATTGATAGTCACTATGGAGATGAGATCCAGGGGATGGGTCAAGACTGAGCCAAAGGACATTTTTAGGACTCCTTTCCCTACAGTTAATTTACCTTCTATTCTCCCCAACTTCTTTTTTCTTTTAATGTTTATTTATTTATTTTGGGAGTGTGTGTGAGTGTGTGTGTGTGTGTGTGTGTGCAGGGGAGAGGCAGAGAGTGAGGGAGAGAGAGAATCCCACGTAGGTTCTATGCTGTAAGCACAGAGCCCAACATGGAGCTCCAACTCACGAACTGTGAGATCGTGACCTGAGCTGAGATCAAGAGTTGGATGCTTAACCAACCAGCCAACCAGTGGCCCCCTCCCCAACTCCTTCTGTACTGTAGCCATAATCTCTGCTGCACTTGGCTTAATGTTTTGATCTTGGGTTCCTAGTGTTCCAGGGCTGCAAGCCGTTATTTTTTCTTATCATATAGAAACTTAATATCTTTGCCTGACATTTTTTCAGTATTTGTGCAGTCTCCTGAATTACTCCATGCTGCAAGGCAGAAAGAGACTACAACAGAGAGAAGCAGTACAGAGTGGTTTGGCCTCTCAGGGATTGGTTTGGCTCACTCTGGGACACCCTTGAAAGCCTGATATGCAGAAGGAGAAAAAGGCCTACACTTTAATCTTGTTTTTGCTACCAAATAGCTGTGTGACCTTGCATGAGTTGACTCATCTTGCTGGTCCTCAATTTGTTTATCTGTGAAATAAAATTTGGGGGTTAGGTACATTCATTCTCGCTCTAAAGTTCCATGATTCATATGTTTTGAAACAGCGAGGGGTAAAAAAGAATCCCTGACCTTTGAATTCCTCCAAGGTACCATCCTTCCTGCAGCCCAAAGAGCTGTGGCTTGTGCTCTATAAAAAGTTATTTAAAATATTGTTTGTTTGTGATTTAGCATTAATTAGCCTTACATCTAAGAGCAATACTAGATAACATTTATATATTTTCCACATGATATAGAGGCTCATTTTTATGCCAAACTAAGTAAATAGAAGCATAATCAAAAGATGTGAATAGGCCACTGTTGTGTTTAAAAAATATTTATGCATGTCACATTCATTGCATGTATATATTATACATTATATATACACCTGTTTATATATATATATATATAACACACACTTACATATATATGTATACATATACATATACATATACATGTACATATACATATATATGTAAAGAGAGAGAGAGTGTTCTGGAAAAGTATGCCACAGGTTATCAGTTCTACATGTGTTGTAATACAACATAAATGATGTTGAACATAAAAAAAAATTCTCAAATACAGACTCAAGCAACTGAAAATTTCCACTAAGAGATTGAAACACTGATTTCAGTAGTTAGATGTAGAATGAAATTTCCAGGCTCTGTTTTAACTTTGCATCATTGTACACATACAGTCAAAGAACCAGCCCCAGAACACATGGTTGTCAATGCAATTTTTTACATACCAATTCACCATCCAGAAATACTTAGGATTATCTTTACCCACCGAGCATTTTGGATCATTGATTTTATGTTGATTTGTGACATTACTCGGATAGAGGGGGGAAAAACCCACCTACATTAAGTCTAGGTTTGAATTTGTATTTACATTAGAAAGAAAGTTAAATGAGAAGACGAGAACATTTTGTGAAAACTTAAGAAGCAGTAGTTTTCTCACTGGGGGATTAGACCCACTGCTTCCTCTTCATGCTGTTTCCTAAAGATGAAAAGATTTGACCCTTCTAAAACTCAAAAATCAACCAAGAAATACAATGATTTTGGCAGATTTGGGAAATTTGGGACATGTTTCAAATAAACTACACTTTGACTATCGTGACTATCGTGACTATCGTGACTATGAGTCTTTGTCAAACTAAAATCGTTGTGTTTGTGATGCTGCTTTTGTTCCCTTTGTTTTTCACTTACTTGCTCTTTCCTTTTTCATTTGGCTGTGTTATTTATTTATTTTTTGAGAGAGAGAGAGAGAGTGGGGGAGGGACAAAGAGAGAGGGAGAATCGCAAGCAGGCTCCATGCTGTCAGTGCAGAGCCCAGCATGGGGCTTCAACTCACCAGCTGTGAGATCATGACCTGAGCCAAAGTCAGACACTTAACTGACTGAGCCACCCAGGTACTCCTCATTTGGTTACTTTGTTGGCTTTGTTCACTGGTAACACTAAGAGGAAAATGCATTACAGGGTTCAAATATGAATCTAGTTATACCTTGAATTCATGCTCCAATTCCCTTTTGATACCAAGTCCCTGGGCTCTTAAATCACATTTGAGTATGCTCAGTACCAAGGAGCCTGAAATATGCTCTACTGTTAAATGATTGATTAACATGTTTATGGAGCATTTATAATGAATGCTGTACAATTATCCCAACATACAAAAATTGCTTTTGCCGGAGTTAAACTAAATAATCCACGTTATGTGTACAAAACCCCTTTGTTGAAAAATAAGGGACTTTCTCAACTAATTAAAAAGGATGTTTTCAGAACTTATAGTTCACTAAAATGACCCTTTTTTAGGCAAACAAAGTTACTTCAGATGAGGAAGTTTTCTTAAATTAAATGAATCTTTTCTTAAATTAAAAAACAAGTCATGTGCCAGTGTATAGTACTGTTATAGAATCTTATCTTAGAAGCTTTTATAGCATCCTGTCAATGTCCACTGAAACAATGAAAACCCAAAAGGTACAGTCAATAACCATGGCCAAATATCATAATTGAATTACCAAGTGAAGCATATATTGAGAAATAAAAATTTTTAAGAGTTAATTTCTTGCTCATAATCAGCACATGGGCTTTGCATGGGGTCATATAGAGACACAGGCACCTTTCCACTCATGTTCCATCTTTTCTAGGTCCTCTTGAGCCAACAAACTGAGGATGGTCTCTTGTAGGTTTCTGTTTGCCAGGCTGGGAAGAAGTACACATCCTTTTGCTCCTAGTCTGTTGGCCATAATTTAGTCTCATGATGACATCTGATTGGAAAGGAGGCAAGAACATGTGACTGTTATGTATCCAGGAAAAGGAAGAGAACATGACCATGGGTGAATGCCAGCAGAGTGGGGAAACTGAGGCACCAGCTTGCCTTGATGCAGTCTGAAGTGGATAGCTTTCTGGGAAGCTTCTGGATCTCTTTCTTTCTGCATAGAGGCTCATGCATACTAGTATGGGCCTGCAGTGAAAAATATGTGTCTGAATCGTGGCCATGCTCATTCTTTCACTCATATGTTCATTCAACAAATAGTTATGAATATCACATTTGGACTGGGAACTGTACACCTAAATAAATAATAAATAAATATTTCACAGTCCAAGACCTCAAGGAGCTCACAGTCTAGTAGATGAGCCAGGACAACTACAAAAACAATGGTCATACGCAGTGGTGTGTGGTAAATAGCCTAGGAGAGGGGCAATGTCTTATAGGATATCTGGAGATATCCTATATGGAGAATATTGATTTATTTATGGTATTTTATGCATGTGTCAGAGAATGGTGAGGGTCTTGCAGATGGGTTTGCAATGGGGAAAGAGGGTGGAGAGTGAACAGAGATGGGTAGAGAGGACAGAATGATTTAATGAAGAAATCAGGGAAGCCAACCTCAGGAGGCCTTGGAAGAGTCTGGACTGTATTTCTCAGAAAATGAAGGCCACTGACAATCTTGAACACTTGGGCAGGTTGATTTTAGAGGAGAAAAGGATCTCTAGTGTACCACACTCTCCATCCTTGGCCCAGAGCTTTGCCTTGCCAATGCTGCCTGGTCACAGAAGGGGTGAGGGAACAATTGTGCATGGTGGGAGTTCTGGGAAAGCAGACCAAACCCAGATCCATCAAGGGAAGGTGGTGGTGGTGGTACCCTGGCTCATCTTGCTGTGGACACTACCTCTCCTCAGGAACCCACGCTCCATTGTTAGCAAACATTCCACTGACCTCTAGTGGTCAAATGGTGCCCAAACGGTCCCACTTAGTCCTGTTCCACAAGTTTCCCCCCACTGATATCTGTTGAGGAAGAACTTGCTTAGAATAGAGCTTCTCCTCTTCTAGAGTCATCTTTTTGGTCCTGCATGGGCTTTTCCCTTTCATTCAACTCTCTCAGCCTGGCCCAAGCTTCTGGGCTGGAGGAAACGTGACACTTCACTTGTGTCCAAGTTGGTCACAGGCAGCTGAAGCTCTTTTCACCTCATGAAGCATCTTGGTTGCGGTGAAGGATGTGCACATACTAAAAGTCAGTATCTTACAGTTACATTATACTACACTGTGAAGTGGGGTCAACTTCCTGTAATAATCACCAATGCTTGAAAAACACTGTATGTCAAATGCCATTCTAAGCACTTTAGATATAAAAATTTACTTAATCTCCACAAAATCCCCTGGAAGTAGCACTGTTTTCCTTCATTTTAAGGATGAGGGAATTGAAGGGCACCTGGGTGGCTCAGTCGGTTAAGTGTCGGACTCTTGATTTTGGCTCAGGTCATGATCTCGCAGTTTGTCAGATCGAGCCCCACATTGGGCTCGATGCTGACAGTGCAGAGCCTGCTTGGGATGCCCTCTCTCCCTCTCTCTCTGCCCCTCCCTGGGTCTCTCTCTCTCTCAAAATAAATAAATAAACTTAAAAAAAGATGAGGAAATTGAGGCCTGGTGAGGGGGGTGGGAGGGGAGGAACTGGTTTAAGGTTACATAGCTAGGCAGGGATGGAAAAGACACCAGACTTGAACAGCATAATTGCAGAACCTGTGTTTTCAGACACCACAGGATAATGACTCCCAACATCATTTTGGAATAGCCCTGTGACATTTCTATGGTCCCTGGGCCTCTGCTTCCTCATCTGCTATATGAAAGGATTGAACTAGAGCAAGATTTCAGACTTCCCTTAGAAGGGGAACAGACATGGACAAGAGATAATAGAACATTTGCTTTAGCTAAAGCAGAAGGCCAATAACTCACCTCATGTCTCCTTTCCTCCCTGCACCCTTTCCCACCCAAGGGGCTCTTAAACTCCTGGGAAGGATCTCAGGACTCCAGGGAACTGGAGGGCACCAAAGAATTGTTTAGCTAGTATTTATTTAGTACTTACTGTGGTTCTGGTGTTGCATTAGGTGTTTTAGAAATATTTTACACTTAATCCTCACAAAAATCTCATGAAGTAGCTGTTACTATTCCCATTTGGCAGATAAGTAAACCAAAGAGACAATTAAATAACTAGTTCTAAGTCACACAGCTAGTAAGCAGCAAAACTGGGTGCAGGTCTAGATCTGTCTGATCCCAAAGCCCATGCCTTTCACAGCAAACTTGGTGGTCCCTCTAACAATGAGACTGTGTCCTGGCATCTGGTTTCAAGCCTATCTATCCTTGATTCATTGTGGAAGCTAAGGAGAAGGGGAAGTCGATGCTACCTGCAGGGCAATGGGGGAAGCTGAAGGTAGAGATGAGCTTACAGGAAGAACCCAAATGGGGGACTTCCCCATGCCAGCTCTGGTTGCCTCAAGCAGACAGCTAGCCACCAGGGCCACTGTCAGTGGCCACTGACAGGGGCCACTGTCAATAAGAATGGAGGCCATCTCTGCCTTTACAGAATGTTTATGTCAAAGGAAACTGCTCTGATTGAAGTTCCTACTTTCAAGGCCCCTCTCTAGACTCTGGCTTCCACACTAGGAGGTAGTAGAAGCAGATGCTGTTGTCAGCAGCCCAGACACCAACCAGCTGCCTCTAGGAGGAAACGGCAAATCCTGGCTGAGCAGGGCTGTCAGATCAGCCCACATCGCCTCGCCCACTTGGTGGTTGCCTATCTCCACTTGGCAGGTAAGGAGACGTTGGTTAGAGGCCCGCTGGGAGGCCCCCTTTCTTGAAGGCATGTGCTGTTCCTCAAGCTTATGGTTGCTCTAAATCTGGGGTCTGGATAGTGATTATCAGTGGTCTTTGATGCCCTCTCCTTATTTATTTATTTATTTATTATTTAAAAAAATTTTTTTTTCAACGTTTGTTTATTTATTTTTTTTGGGACAGAGAGAGACAGAGCATGAACGGGGGAGGGGCAGAGAGAGAGGGAGACACAGAATCGGAAACAGGCTCCAGGCTCCGAGCCATCAGCCCAGAGCCCGACGTGGGGCTCAAACTCACGGACCGCGAGATCGTGACCTGGCTGAAGTCGGACGCTCAACCGACTGCGCCACCCAGGCGCCCCATTCCCTCTCCTAATTTAAAAAAGACCGGATTTCTAAGCAGTGCATCTGTATAGAAGAGAATCAAGAAGATCTGCATTCTAGCCCTAGCTCTGCACTTACTAGTTGTATGAACTTGGGTAAATCTTGTTTCCTCTTTGGCCTTACAGAGGGGAAGCGACTGACCAAGTTCGCCCAGCAAGCTAATGACACAGTCAGGACTTAAAACTAGGCTCCTATTCCCTCTTCAGTATCATGCGATTGATGGGCTCACTACATTATTGGATTAATTCACTAATGCAATAAATGTTTGTTAAGCTTTCCCTCTGTGCCAGGGACTGTGCCAGGAAACAGGAATACTGTGATGAACAGAAAAACACACTCCAAACTGGAGGGAAATTCTGAAATCATCAAGTTGCTTGTTTTCCATTAAAATTGAAGAAAGGGATTTCCAAAGGGGTAGCATAGTGACTTGATCAAGGTCACAGAGAAAGTGAAGTGCTAGAAATAACCTTGATGTATGGCGAGCATAAAAAGGGACCATGTAAATTAATTTAGTATATTTAACTGAATTTTGTGTATGAAGGGGATAAAAGAGCTGATTAAAAAAAAATGAGAAGGGCGGGTGGCGGGGTGGGGGGGAGCCTTATTTGGAGGCCCAGAAGTCATAGACTGAGAGGTCAAGACTGCCAAATGAACCCAAGCAAGTTTTTATTCCCCACTGTGGCTTTTTGTTCTCTAAGAATAGTAGGAATTTCTGTGTTCAGAGGAGTGTCCAGTATAGAGTGTTATTTCCCTAATATGAACTATGGCTGGGAGTGGAAGCAGAGAAAAATGATACCGAAACAAAGTTTAAGGAAGTTGTTCTCCTTAAGGTCCTTGCTCAAATGCTGGACGTGTGATAAAGACTGAAATGCCCTTGGGTGGTTTTCTGACTGTCTGAACTTGGCAAACCCAAGGATGCATCTGAGAATGGTGGACAATAAGCTCCTAGGAGACACACAATCTGATTGTGCGTTAGAGCCAAGACTTTGTGCTTTGTGATCACAAGAAACATGTTGCCAGCTGATTTCTGGCGACAATCATTTCTCCCCACTTGTAACCTGAGCATTATAGTTCAAGACTGGGAGCAAGCTGACTTTATGTGAACGGTACCAAAAGCAGTTTTGAAGCTCACCATTTTAAATTAATCTATTGTAAATCAAAACATCACACCTTAATTTATCTTTTCAGTAAATGTTGATTTTAATTGTTTTTTTAAATTATTGTTTTATGTTTATTTTTGAGAGATAGAGACAGAGAGAGAGAGAGAGAGAGAGCGCACGAGCAGGGGACGGGTAGAGAGAGAGACACACAGAATACGAAGCAGGGTCCAGGCTCTGAACTGTCAGCACAAAGCCCGATGTGGGGCTTGAACTCACAGACCATGAGATCATGACCTGAGATGAAGTCGGAAGCTTAATCATCTGAGCCACCCAGGCACCCCTGATTTTAATTGTTTTACACCAAATTATTTTTAGTGTCTGAATTATTGGATATGACTGTAGTTGAAAGAAAATGATGTAGTGGAGATAAATCCAGATAAATCCAGAAAGAGGCAGAATAAAAGTTAAATTCACTCTGTATGGGCTATCTACATAGCTATCGCTTTCATCATTTATTTGCTTAAAAAAATGATCAAGAAAGGACCCTCATCTTTGAAGAGTTCACAGTCTAATGGAGGAAATAAATGCGTGAATAGTTCAGTATGAAGTGATATATGCTCTCAGAGAAGCATACTCAAAGAATGATGATTAAAGCCATATTTTTTACAAAAGATGAAGTACCTTCATTGCCCTGTATCATTAGCCCTTACAAAAAAGAATGCATTTTGTGCCAATTTGTATGGCAGCCATATGAAAGCACAAAGTAATTATGTCCATTAGAGCAAGAATTCAGTGCTCCCGATGCGCTAACCACAACCCCACTCACTCTCCAACAGACTGTCCAGCTGCAATCCAGAGGGCCAGTGTTCCTTCATGGTTTTGGCTCTCTCCTGAGAGTGATGGGCCTTGGCCCAAGGAACTATGGGCTGAGATTTCTTGACCAAGACCCTGCAATGTTGCCCAGTGTTGTATTCTCACCAGTATTTGCCCAAGGTCATGTATGGAGCTCATTTCTCCCTTGAGCACTAACCTCAGAGAAGTGATAATGGTGTCTTGAAGGGCAAGAGTGCCTGAAGAACAAACAGGACTGGCAAGTGAGGAAATTGGGGGTACAGAAGGAAACGGGGTGAAGAAAAGGGGAGTCAAGCCAAGGAATGTGATTTTATAGTTTCTGGGTCTAGACATGTCCTACCTCGTTGAGGCCCAGACCTCATTTGGCTTAGTGATGATCCACCATGATGAAGGAGTATGCCTTGGTCCTGAGCACTCATGGTTGAGCTGGACCACAGATGCGGTCTCAGGCTGAATCCATCTGTGGAGGTCGGCCCCAGGGTGACCTTGGCCTCTTCCAAAAACCTGTTCAGTCAGACCAGGCTAAAGGATGGGGGGAATAGCAGGAGGCCAGATGGCAAGCCAAAGGGGCTAAAGCCAGGGTGGATGCTGTGGCTGATGGGTTCAGGGCCCCTGGCTGGACTTCTGTCCCTGTCCCCGCCAAACTCTCTTGCTTGTGGCTGGCAGGAGGAACCGCATGGCTGTGGGGAATTAGTAATGAGATATGGAGTCATTCACCTCCAGGTCACTAGTTCAAAACCAGGTCAACACTGAGTCAAAGTTCCCAACAAGGGGGGACATGGTAAGTGGCTTGAAGGCAGATATTTGCCCTCCCCAAAGACAGCTCAGGCAGGTCACCCTGGGCCACAGGGCAAGAAGCTCTGTCCCTAGTGACATGCCGTGCAGGCCAGAGAGGCCTCCGTGTGGGGCTTGTCCTTCTGGCTCCATTCTCTCTAAGACCCAGATTCTCTGCCTCCAGGTCAGGTCACACTCGTATATGCTCCCATAGGGCTTTGCATGTCAAGAGAATCCAGGTAGCCAGCACTCAGATCATCTGGCGACAGCTCTGCTTCCTTAGAAATCTCTGACTGTCTGAGGTCAGAGACCACATAGATTATACGTGGTAATCCCAATTTTACTGTTATTTTGCCTTATCATTTAAACTAAATTAATTATTTGTTTATTTGTGTCTTGCCTGAACCTTACACTATTATCACGTAAGCTTTTTGAAAGCAGAGACCCTATCTATGCCTGGCACTTATTAAGTGCTTAAGAACTGTTCGTTGAATGGATGAATACATAAAAGAAGGAATTAATCTCTGATGCTTCACACAGCGTCTGGCAGAGAGGATATGCTCAAAGGTAATTTGCTAAATAAACGAATGAATAAATTCATGGATCACAGAATGAGTTTTCAGAAACATTAGCTTCCAGCATACTAATGGTACCATGTCTTCCTCAATACCAAACTAAAATCTCCAAATCAAAAGCACAGTGCTTGGTTCATAGCAGATGCTTAGGAAATGTTTCTTGAGTGAATGAATGATAAATGGATAGATGGAAGGATGGATGGATGGATGGACAAGAGGATCAAACAAGTAAGGCTAGCATACATGAATGAAGCAAAACCCAAAAGATTTATGAAAGTTAATTTTTCCTTTTCAGTGAAAATGCTAGCCTTTTGGTTTCCCTCTTTCCATAACTCTAGATCTGGAATGTTCTCATGTGTTCAGGCTCAACCTAATTAAGTTTTTTCCATCATTTATTCATTCATTTGTTTTTACAATATTCTCTCTATGCCAGGCATATACAAAGATGAGTAAGACACAATATAAGCAGTGGAGTCAGACAAGTCTTGTAACTTTCTTTGCCTGCTATTTGCCTAAAATATATTTTCTTCATCATATAACTTCTAGCTTACTCATCCATGTGTTCACTGGGCCCTTGCTCCATGCCAGTCCTACACAATGGAGTTATAACAATGAGTAAGATAGTCTGGTTGTGTTTTGTGTGATTATCTCTATGTCCTGCAGCTGTACTGTTTTTCCTATGTTATAAGTGACTACTCATTCAGACACAGAAGTGGGAATTAGTCATAAATCAGAACTAAGTTCTAATAAAAATTACAAGCAGGAGCTATATTGAGCATATTCACTGTGTATCATGACTAACCTAGCACCACTATGTACAGATTTTCAATGATTAAGACTGCTTATAACACATAAAAGCATTATAATTTCCAGTTATATTTCTCCATGCAAGAATTGAGTAGTCTCATAATTCAAGAAAATTGCTGTAACATTTAGGAGTGTCTGCAATACGGCATATACCATGCTATGTGTTGAGAATGATGGATAAAATCTTACTCTGGCTCTCTAAAACATCTAAATCTAGTTAAAGATGTAAAAACATCTTGGTCAATATGATAAGGATTATAAACGAGATACGTTCGAATGCAATGGGAGCAGAGGAGAGGACTTGACTCATTACGTTTTGGGAAATTGGAGTGGGTGTTACAGAGGAGCCAATATTTGAGGTTTGCTTTGGCTAAGGAATAGAAGTTTGTGAAATGAGCGGCTCCTGGGTGGCTTGGTCAGTTAAGGGTCCGACTTCAGCTCAGGCCATGACAACATGGTTCATGGGGTCGAGCCCTGCATCGGGCTCTGCACTGACAGCTCGGAACCTGAAGCCTGCTTCGGATTCTGTGTCTCCCTCTTTCTCTCTCTGCTCCTCCCCCACTTGTGTGGTATCTGTCTCCATCAAAAATAAATAAATAAACATGAAAAAAAGAAGTTTATGAAATGAGAAAAGGGTCCTTCAGGAGAAGGGTACAGCATAGCCTAAAAGTCTGATGGCTGTAGTGTGAAAGTTTGGAGAACCATATGTAACCATGAGTTGTCTGTGTGGCTAGAATGTAGGGCATTCTCTTCAGAAGAGAATGGAACTGGAAAAGCATTTATGAGCCAGACTAAAGGTCTCCTAAAAGTTACACTACAGAGCTTGATGTTTAATGTCTAGGTAATAGGGAGTAATCAAATTAGTGCTCTTGACTATTAAATCTTGGGTCAGGGCTTCACCACTTCCAACAACATGACAAATTAGATGACCTGAAAACTCTCCTACTCCAAAATTTCTAGAAATGCTAAACAATGTATTTTAGAAAACATTTTTCCTACTACCCCAAGCTGAGCTCACAAGAGAATAAGGAGGATTCCCCCAAGGGGAAAACAAGTAGGAATTGGGAACGAGTACAGCCAGGAGGTGAACAGATGTGAGACAACCCTGGCCATTGAGGCAGGTATAGAGAGGACTGGGTTTTTAGGCTTTTAGGATTTTACAGTCTAAAATTTAGATTGGGTTTTTTAGATGCACAGATATATTGCATATGAGACCTTGGGTTGATGCCAGGTGGAGAGTTAAAAGGACTTCTGGTAATGCTAAGAAAAGGTTTATAAGAAAACATTCTGCTCACATACAAAGGGAGATGCCACACAAGCTTGTCTGTTGAGCCTGGGCTAGGAGTAGAAGGAAAAGAAGTGTCCCTTATGATCTCACCCCCCACTTGCTCACCTCCATGTGGATCAGGGCTTTGCATTTTCATTATTTGACTGGTCCAGGAGTCCCCAGGTCAATGAAGTAATACTTCTCATCTTGGGTGGATGATACTGCTGGGACTCCATGGTACACAAAATGGCTCTTGCAGGATACAAACTCAGTGCAGGTCATTCAGAATTCTCATGGCCAATGTAGCAAATTCTCAGCTCTGAAGTTATAGTCACGATTGGCAAATATCAGCAGACACACGAACAATAGGTGTAGAACTCTAAGAATCATCGTTCAGAAAATAGAGCTGTTGGTGAAAAACTGTAAATTAATGTGTTTTAAAAATAATTAAAGATGAGTAAAGGGAAAAAATGGAAAAAATTAAAAATCATAAGACACTATGCAAAAAACCCAGACTTATTTGAAAAAGCAAATAAAACTTAAAAAAAAAAGTGTAGTAGTTGACATGGATTAGACATAGCAAAAGCAAGAGTTTAAGAACTGACAGCTTTCAGAAAACTGCCTCAAACATAACAGAGACATAAAGAGATAGAAAATGTAAAAACAAGATTAAGAGACATGGAGGATGGAATGAAAGTAAATGTATGACTAATAGGAATTTCAGGAGAATATTAAGAAAATGAGAAAATAACCAAGGAGAAAAAGTCTGTGAATTTTCTAGAACCTATGAAAGAAATGAATCTTCAGAGGCAGGAAATGAGTTCTAAGAAAGATAAAATGAAATCTGTAGCAAGTAACATCATAGAAAAAATTTTAAAAAATGAACAAAATATAGGGCCCCTATCTGGCTTAGTAAGTAAAGCATGCAACTCTTGATCTCAGGGCCATGAGTTCGAGCTCCATGTTGGGTGTAGAGATTACTTAAAAATGACATATTTAAGGGTGCCTAGGTGCCTCAGTCAGTTAAGCATCTGACTCTTGATTTCAGCTCAGGTCATGATCTCCTAGTTGTAGAATCGAGCCCCACATCAGGCTCTTTGCCGGGTGTGGACCCTGCTTGGGATTCTCTCTCTCTCTGCCCCTCCACTTCTTGTGGTCTCTCTCTTTCTCTCTTAAAGTGAAAAATATATATATATGTGTTTATATATTATAAATTATATATAATATATAATATAATATATATTTATATATTTATTATATATTTATTATATATATTATATAATATATTTATATATTATAAATTATTAATATAATATATAAATACACATATTATATGAATACATATATTTTAATGTTTATTTTTGAGAGAGAGAGAGCAAGTGGCAGGGGGGCAGAGAAGGGGAAACAGAGGATCTGAAGCAGGTGCTGCACTGACAGTAGAGACCCTCACATGGGGCTCGAACTCATGAACAGTGAGATCATGACCTGAGCCAAAGTTGGATGCTTAACTGACTGAGCCACCCAGGTGCCCCCCAACAATTAAAAAAAAAATAAACTTTTTAAAAAAACAACAAAAAATAAATTAGTTCTTAACAGCATCCAGAGAGAAATCTGGACTTCTCACCAAGGAATAAGGAGACATCATGATGATTGACTTCTCAAAAGCAGCAATGAAAGCCAGAAGTCAGTGAAATAACATTTTTGAAGTGTTGAGAGAAAAAAACTGTTAGCCTTCATTTTTACCTCCTTCAGCTATCATTTAAGAACAAAAGAAAATAAAGATATTTTTAAGCAATAACCAGGAGAATTTACTAATCAAAGATCCTTGTGGAGAGTATTTCTAGAGTATGCACTTTAGGAAAGAAGAAATTGAACTCAGAGGTAAAAATTCAGAGGCAAGAAACAATGGTAAGTAAAGAGGTTGGTAAGCATCTCAGCAAAGCCAAAAGTGCATTCATTGTTCAAAAACAGCAACAATAATAATTAATAATAAGGATAATAATGAAATTTAGATGTATAGAAGTCAGGTGGAAATACCTAAAATGCTGGATGGTGGTAACATGTACGTTTAAGAACAACTGTTCTTAATTCCTTACATCATTTTGGAAGAGGTAGTAATATTAAGTTTAGACTTTCGGGCCAATATGCTTGACCAAAGTTTAAGGTTCACCATAAAAAGGGCATAAACAGAACGTGTAATTTCAAAATTAATGGAGGAAAAGGGAGAAATACAAAAAACTTGACCCAAAAGAAGACAGGAAAAGAGCAGGAAAAGGGTTGCATAAAAGCAAAGTAAGAGATAGTACAGAAAGAAATAGTGAAAATAAATCCAAATCGCTTATGAAACACAACACATTTAGGTGCATTAGACTCACTGGTTAAAAGATAATTGTTAGGTTTGATGGAAAAAAAAAAAAGATGAAAAAGAGAACTTGCTTCTTCTGTTTTCCAAATATATACCTTCACTGGAAGGATTCAAAGGTGGAAAGATAGAGGATAACAGGAGGTATATCAGGCAGGGACTAATGAAGACAAAACTGTACCTATTATAACTGCTGCACAGTAAAAGTCTCTAAGGCAAAAAAAAAAAAAAAAAAAAAAAGAAAATCATTATATAATGACAGAAAGGAACAATTCATCAGAAGATATAACAAATACAAATTTGTGTTTATTATAGACTCTCAAAATGTATAAAAACAAAAGTCAACTGAAGTATAAGGAGGAGCTGAAAAATCTTTATAGGATATTAAAATTTTTTTTTCCTTTATAGGCTCATTTATAGGATCTTTTATTTTTTTCAATTTGTTTTAATTTTTTTCATGTTTTTATTTATTTTGGAGAGACAGAGCATGAGTGGGGGAGGGTCAGAGAGAGAGGGAGACAGAATCTGAAGGAGGCTCCAGGCACTGAGCTGTCAGCACAGAGCCCGACGTGGGGCTTGAACCCATGAACCATGAGATCATGACCTGAGTTGGAGTCGGATGCTTAACTGAGTGAGCCACCCAGGCACCTCTCTTTTATAGGATATTTTAAAATACCCTTTTCTGGTAATTGATTGTTAAAGCGACATAAAAATTGGTTTTAATTTATAAGATTTGAATGACACCGTGAACAAGATTGATCTAACATATCTAGAATCTCGCACCCAACAACTGAAGAACATATACATTTTCAAACACCCAAGCAATGTTTGCAGAAATTAAGAACATTCTAAGCCATAAAGCAAGTCTCAACAGAAGGCCAAAGAATAAATATCATATAACCTACTTTTTCTGACTAAAATCAAAGTAAGTTCTAGAGCACCTGGCTGGCTCAGTCAGTAGAGCATGTGTCTGTTGATCTAGGGGCTGTGAGTTCAAGCCCCATGTTGGGTGTAAAGATTACTTCAAAAAGAAATTTTTAAAAAGAAAAAAACACAAAAAAAACAAAGTAAGTTCTAAATGAACAGCAATAAGGTAACTAAAGCCACAACAACCAATGCTCAACATTTAAAGCATTTCTAGGGGTGCCTGGGTGGCTCAGCTGGTGAAGCGTCCAACTTTGGCTCAGGCCATCATCTCACAATTTGTGGGCTCGATCCGCACTTCAGGCTCTGTGCTTACAGCTCAGAGCCTGAAGCCTGCTTCAGATTCTGTGTCTCCCCCTTTCTCTGCCCCTCCCATGCTCATGCTCTGTCTCTCTCTGTATCTCAATAATAAATAAGCATTAAAAATTTTAAAAAATAAAGCATTTCTACATGATCTACAGATCAAGGACAAATTGTAATAGAGATGAACAAGTACTTAGAACAAAATTTGAAATTCTACTTAATAAAACTTGAGGAATATAGTTAAGAAGTACCGAGAGCAGTGGACACTTTTGATCCCTCAGGAGACATTTGTTAATGTCAGGAGACATTTTTGTTCGTCACAAGTGGGGGCAGATACTACTAGCATTGAGCGGGTTGAGGCCAGACATGCTGCTACCCTACCATGCAAAGGCCAGCCACCCACAGTAAAGAATTATCTGGCCCCAAATATCAATAGGACCGATGTTGAGAAGTTATGGTCCTAAAGGTTAGTCAGGAAGAGAGGAATAATAACTGTGTGGGCAAAGTGAGGATCAATTAGAAAACAGAGCCAGATGGCAGAGAAAGTAGGTTATTATCATAGTTAAGGTGGACAATAATGGGGACTTAACCCGAAGCAGTGGCAACAGGAAGGACCAGAGAAAGAATTTTTAGGGTGAATCAACAGGACCTAGAGATGGGTAAAGGAGAGGCGTGAAGAAATGAGATGGCTCAGTAGGGACATTCCAGGGTAGAAACAAACTGCAAAACTTCACAAATTTCTTAGTCAACTGTGATAGTCTTGTGGGGCCAGTATTGATTGGACATCCACAAACGTCCAGCCCAGGGAACAGGATCAAAGATTTGTGGCTGAGTGCCATGGGTCCCCAGTGAGGAAATGAGGTCAAGGCCACGCCCTCGGAGGTGGGAAGCTGGTGGACACCGGCTCCCAGAGAAAGGAGACAGCGGGGAGACCATGTGCTTTCTGAATTATCAGATATAAGAGCACCTGAGGCAAGAGTGTGAGTGGTGAAATTCACTAGCTCCCAAGACCTCGTCTTGTTCACGTGGACATGATGCAAGCCACTGAAGAAGTTTCCAATTTCACCATGGTAGAGAGAAAGAAAGAGTCCTGCCCACACATACCACAGCTCAGAGTTTCAAAGACCACACTTAAGGTGCACTTCAAACAGCCGTTGTGCAGTCAGAGAACGCCCCAGACTGGAGTCAGTGTAAACAGAGTTATATTTACTAGCAGGAGGCCTAAAATAGAAATCTTATATGCAGCAAGCTCTTCTTCATTAACACTCTGTTTAAAAAAAATTTTTTTTGATGTTTATTTATTCCAGAGAGACAAAGTAGGAGCAGGGGAGGGGCAGAGAGAGAGGGTGGGGGAAAGAGACAGAATCTGAAGCAGGCTCCAGGCTCCCAGCTGCCAGCACAGAGCCTGACGCGGGTCTCAAACTCACAAACTGCAAAATCATGACCTGAGCCAAAATCAAATGCTCAAATGACTGACCCACCCAGGTGCCCCAACACTGTCTCTTTAATACCTAAGTGGATACCCGGGCAAGACCTGGTGTCCGTTGTTAATACCAGAAAGTGGCTGATGGGCAATTCTTTCTCATATTTTATGGGGAAATTCGAATGGCACCAGCCATAGTCTGGCAACAGCATTTGGAGCACATGCTCAGAGATTTTTCTCTTTGGACCTAGCTGGTTTCCATGGGTTGATGTTTGGTATCTGAAGAGCCTCAAACAGGTGGCTGAGGGAACTTGTAGGTTCATTGTTCAAAAGAATGTTTAAGATAGTCATGAAATTAACTTCTCTGAGCCTCTTTCAGGGTCCAATGATGTTTCTGACCTAATGAGGTTTTCGGTTTTGGGTTTTTTTTTCCATCTAGATAAAAGACAGTCTACTGGTCAAAGTAGTTGGTAATTTTTATTTGTTTGTTTCCCACCAGACTGTCTCTCTGACATACACGCAGACCTAGACTCAGTCTGTCAGTGTGTGGGAGGGATAGACACACAGACATAGAGTAGCAGACACAAAGAAAGGCAAAGAGACAAGGGACTCATCTGTTTGTGTTGCCTCCTCTGTTCAGTTGTCTGTCCTGTTGAACTCTCTGTCTCTTTGAACCTTAGAATAAATAGAACTTCCTAAGTAAATGGTGGTGGTGGTGAGGAGGTGGGAGTGCAGAGAGAAAGATCAGCGCACGTAGAGGGAGAGAAGCTGATGAAGGGGGATGGATGGCAGGAAGGTGAGCGTGTGTGGCTATTATTTTCTGCTCTTAGCCAGCAGAAAGACACGGTCAAATCCCTGAGGATGAACCCACCTGGATGTCTGGGGCTGTACTTATTTGGGGTCTAGGGTTTTAAGGGAGGAGCTGAAAGAAAAGATGTAGCAGCTTCAGCCCCAATTGGAGTGGAAGTGGGGGTCTGGGAGGAGCAGGAAAGCCAGGGGACCCAGGATGTCTTGCATCATGTCATTGACTGCCTGGCACTGGGCTATCTCCTTCCTCTAGTAAGGGTCAGGAAGGGACATTGTGGAACTTGTACAGACTGGTTGACATTTTTGTGGGATGAAGTGATTGTTGGATTTCAACATCAAGATTTAGCCTATTTGAAAGCTTCTTTGCCTACAAAAGTGAATTTATTCAGCCCATTTCCAGGAAAAATGAAAATGTTACAATGAAATTTTTTCTGTTATGCTGTGAAAGAATCCTAACACTAATACCTCTCTGCACATCATAATACCTTATGTTTCTTTATTTTCACAGCTGCAATCTCATTTGGTTCCATAAGGAAGTATGATCTATTACTCTATCACTTTTAATCCTTAGGACATGGGTATGCTTCCTCCTTTCTGATAATAAGAATTGTATGATTGATCATCTCTTATTTTTTGCTTTGGCTACCAGGAGGCTCAGAACTAAATTTTTAGCTTGAATATAACTGATTTTACTTTTGATTCTGGTTTTGATTTTTTGCTTGTATCCTTATTTTCCCTCGGTCTGTTTTTTTCATTTCTGATTGTGTTTGCCATTTTATTCTCCTTTGAATTTTGGTTAGAAGTTCACTACATTCATGCAACAAATATTTATTATCCCTTACATTTCCTGTTCCTCTTCCCTGTTTTTATTTATCTCCATAGCACTTAACGTCTTCCCATGCACCACGTACTTTACTTCTCTATCACTTGTTATATATCTCCTCTAACTTCCTAACACTGTCAATAGAAATTAAGCTCTATGAGAGTAGGGGCTTTGTCTCTTCTGTTTTGTACTGTATTTTCAGAGTCTAGAGCAGTGCCTGGCATGTTGAAAGCCCTCAATGAATACCTACTGAGTGAAAGAATTGTTTTACTACGTGCCAAGTTCTGTGCTAGGAGATCGGAATCAGAATTGTCTTAATGGTATATGACCTGTGCAGGCTCACAGGACCCCACAATTAGACAGCTTCCCTACTTGGTTTAGTGCTCTGTTGTCACCATCTTGAAATTCGTAATACATTTTGAACAGGGAGCCCCACATTTTCATTTTACACTGGGCTCTGTGAATTCTGTGGTCAGTCATGATGGAAATGTACCAATGTCATTACCTGCATAGGTCATGATCTACTACTGGAGGAAGGAATTATAAAAAGTATATATATACATAATCAAAAATGTTTATTTATAACATTTATTTATTTACCTTGAGAGAAAGAGAGAGAGCATGTGAGTGTGTGCATGGGGGAGGGGCAGAGAGAGAGGGACAGAGAATCTCAGGCAGGCTCTACTCTGTCAGCACAGAGCCCAATGATGGGCTTGAACTCACAAGCCGCCAGATCATGACCCAAACCAAAATCAAGAGTTGGACATTCAGCTGACTGAGCCACCCAGGCACACCTGAAGAATTCTTCTGTAGTTTTATAATCCTCTCTCTAATATTTTATAATCGTTTTACTCACTCCTAAGCAAGTTTTGGTGTCTTACCTTTATCAAATCTTTCTAAATTATTCAACTTAGTTTTCATATAAATGAATACCTTTTTGTTTTCACATTTCATTGGCTTGTGTAATATCAATTACATAAATATCAATATTGGCTTGTGTAATATTCAATTACATAAATTACAATAGCATGTACAACTAGCATGAGTCAATTTGGGAACAAATACAAATGACACTTAATAAAAAAAAAAACTAAACAAGAGAGAAGTAGAAGTATCCAACCATATTGAAGAGTGACCTACCAGCTTCCAGCATTCAGTGCATTGTGGGCATCGATCAGGATGCTTCCCAGAGAGCTGGAAAGAGTTGGTGAATCTGGGAATTCAGTTAAGTGGAGGTTGGTTAAGAGAGTTTCTACTGTCATTAATGCTATGACAACATATAATAAGGAGATTCAATTAGGTGACAGAGATCACAGAAGTCTTCCCTGAGGACTTTATGACTGGGAAGAACTCTTAAGAAATAAAAATAGAGTAGGAGTTGCTTTGATGAAGCAAGAGGAGTATTCCAGGCTGTAGGAACAGCATGTACAAAGACCCTGTGAAGGGTAGGGACAAGGCATACTTAGAAACCTGAAAGAAGGCTGGTGTAGCTGGAACTTATAGATTGAGGAGAACAGGGCATATGATGAGCTAGAGCTATAGAAGAAAAGGTAGGGACTAAAGGTAAAAAGAAATTACAATGATCTTTCTATGAGAGAAATACGATTTCTTTCTATGAGGAAAAAAGATTAAACCACCTAAGGTGAGAATACAGAATGAGAAGGAAATTTCTTATGAAGTCCAATATTTAATTGCTGGATAAAAAATAAAGAGCCCATAGGAGAGAAAGAAAAAAAGCTGCCAAAGAAATTGGAAGAGAGCTAAGAGGTTTTGGGTGGTGAGAATCATGGAAAGAGAGTAATCTTAGAAGGAAAGAGGTCAAATGCGCCAGAGAGTTTAAGTAAAATAAGGACTGTAACAACAACAAACAAAAAACAAACAAAAGTCCAGGACCAGATGGCTTCATTGGTGAATTGTATCAAATATTTAAAGAAGAATTAATACCAATCCTTCTCAAACTCTTCCCAAAATAGAAGAGGAGGGAATGCTTCCAAACTCATCTTATGAGGCCAGTATAACTCTGATACCAAAACAAGACAAAGACACTAAAAAAAAAAAAAAAAAAAAAAAGAAATTATAGGCTAATATACCTGATGAACATAGGTGCAAAAATCTTTAGTGAAATATTAGCAAACAGAATTCAACAATACATAAAAAGGATTGTATACCATGATCATGTGCTATTTATTCCCAGGATGTGAGGATAGTTCAACACCCGCAAATCAAGAAGCATGATACACCACATTAACAAAAGAAGGATACAAATCTTATGATCATCATAATAGATGGAGAAAAAGCATTTGACAAAATTCAACATTCATTTGCTATAAAATCTCTCAACAAACTGGGTATAAAGGAAATGTACCGCAATGTAATAAAAGCCATATATGACAAACTCACAGCCAATATCACACTCAATAGTGAAAAGCTAAGAGCTCCTTCTCTAGGATCAGGAAAAAGACAAGGATGCCCACTCTTCCCACTTTTATTCATTATAGTATTGGGAGTCTTATTCAGAACAATTTGGCAAGAATAAGAAATAGAAGCCATCCAAATCAGAAAAGAAAAAGTAAAATTGTCACTATTTGTGGACGGCATGATGTTATATATAGAAAAGTCTAATGACTCCACCAAAAAACTGTTAGAATTAATAAACAAATTGAGTAAAGTTTCAGGATACAAAATCAATATACCAAAATCTGTTGCATTTCTATACACTGATAACAAACAATTAGGAATAGAAATTAAGAAAATCCCATTATAATTGCATCAAAAAGAATATAATACCTAGGAATAAATTTAATCAAGGAGGTGGAAGATCTGTACACTAAAAATTATAAAACATTGATGAAAGAAATTAAAGAAGACACAAATAAATGTAAGGATGTACTGTGCTTATGGATTGAAAGAATTAATATTGTTAACATGTCCATACTACCCAAAGCAATCTATAGATTCAAGCAATCCTTATCAAAATTTCAACAAAATTTTCCACAGAAATAGAACATTTTTCACAGAAATAAACTTTCACATTTGTTTGGAACCACAAAGGACGCTGAATAGACAAAGTAATCTTGAGAAAGAAGAACAAAGCTGGAGGCATCACACTTCCTGGTTTCAAACAATATTACAAAACCTATAGTAATCAAAGCAGTGTGATATTAGCATAAAAACAGACACATAGATCAGTAGAATACAATAATAAGCCCAGAAACAAACATATATGCTCAATTAATTTATGACAAAGGAGTCAAGAATATACAATGGAGAAAGGACAGTCTTGTCCATAAATGGTGGTGGGAAAACTGGACAGACACATGCAAAAGAATGAAACTAGTCTATTATCTTAAAGCATATACAAAAACTAACTCAAAATGGATCAAAAACTTGAATGTGAAACCTGAAACCATGAAACTTCTAGAAAAAAACATAGGCAGTAAGCTCCTTGACATAAGTCTTAGTGATAATTTTTTGAATTTGACACCAAAAGCAAAGGCAACAAAAGCAAAATAAACAAGAGGGACTACATCAAACTAAAGAGCTCTGCACAGCAGGAAGCCATCAACAAAATGAGAAGGAAATCCTAAATGGGAGAAATTATTTGCAAATCATATATCTGATAAAGGGTTAATATTCAAAATATATAAAGAACTCCCACAACTCAATTCCTCAAAATTAATCTGATTAAAAATTGGTCAGAGTATCTGAATAGATATTTTTTCAAAGAAAGCATACAGATGGCCAACCGGTACATGAAAAGGTGCTCAACATCACTAATCAGGGAAATGCAAATCAAAACCACAATGAGATATTACCTCACATCTGTTTGAATGGCCAGTACCAAAAAGAAAAGAAATAACAAGTATTGGTGGGAGGTGAGAGAAGGGAATGCTTGTGCACTGCTGGTGGGAATGTAAATTGGTACAGCCACTATGGAAAACAGTATGGAATTTTCTCAATTAAAAAAAGAACTATCATATGATCCAGCAATCCTACTTCTGGGTATATATCCAAAGGACACGAAGACATTAACTTGAAAAGATATATGCAACCTCCCAGTGTTCATTGCAGCATTATGTACAATAGCCAAGACATGGAAACAGCCGATGTGTATACTGATGGATGAATGGATAAAGAAAATGTGGTGTGTGTGTGTGTGTGTGTGTGTGTGTGTGTGTGTATACACACACAATGGAATGTTAGCCATAAAAAGAAGAAAATCTTGCCATTTGTGACAACATGGATGGATCTTAAGGGCATCAGGCTAAGTGATGTAAGTCAGAGAAAGATAAATACCATGTGATCTCACTTATATGTGGGATCTAAAAACAAAACAAGAGAAAACAACAACAGCAACAACAAACAAACTCATAGATACAGAGAACTGATTGGAAGTTGCCAGAGGTAGGGGATGGGGATTGGATAAAATGGGTGAAGGGGGTCAAAAGGTACAAGCTTCCTTACAAAATAAATAAGTCCTGGGGATGTCATGTACAGCATGGTGACTATAGTTAGTAATACTCTATTGTATATTTGAAAGTTGCTAAGAGAGTACATTTTTTTAAAAAAATATAATTAATTGTCAAGTTGTCTAACATACAGTGTATACTTAGTTTTGGGGGTAGATTCCCATGATTCATCACTTACATACAACATCCAGTACTCATCCCAACAAGTGCCCTTCTCAATGCCCATCACCCGTTTCCCCCTCTCTCCTGCCCTCCCCATCAACGCTCAGTTTGTTCTCTATGTTTAAGAGTTGCTACAAGAGTACATCTTAAAAGCTCTTGTTACAAGGGAAAAATTTTGTAACTATATGTGGTGATGGATGTTAACTAGACTCACTGTGGTGATCATTTCACAATATATACAAATATTGAATCATTATGTTGTACACCTGAAAATAATATAATGAAATAAGTAAGGACTGTAAATATCCATTGGAAGCAGCAACATGGACGTCACTGATAACTTTAGTAAAAGCTGTTTCCTGGAGAGATGAGATAGACGGCAAACTGGAGAATATATGTATATATTCTATCTCCTTATCTCTCCCAGAAGGATTTTCTGTTTTTTTTCTTTTTTTTCTTTTTTGATGTTTATTTATTTTGGCGGGAGAGAGAGAGAGAGAGAGAGAGAGAGAGACAGAACATCAGCATGGGAGGGCAGAGAGAGAAGGAGACAGAGAATCTGAAGCAGGCTCCAGGCTCTGAGCTGTCAGCACAGAGCCTGACATGGGGCTTTAACTCACAAACCATGAGATCATGACCTGAGCTGAAGTCGGACGCCTAACCAACTGAGCCACCCAGGTGCCCCTAAGAAGGATTTCCTGTATGACTTTCAGCAAATCATATAATTTCTCTGAACCTGTTTTTTCAGCAATAAGATGGGGATGTGTGTGTGTGTGTGTAAACAAATATATATGGATATGTATGTATATTCATATGGTAGTCATATCCATCTCTCTCTATGTATACACCTGTATACAAATCCACAAATCCCTATTTTATTATTGCTAAAACGGTTCAAAGAAATTATTTTATTTGTTAAAAGTCATACAGAAAACTTGTAGTAAACCTCTGACTATAGACTCATCAGAGATGGTTCAGAACAGGGAAAGAAAATTGGATTTCAGAGAGCTCTGGCAAATTACTCATTTTCTCCAAACCTCGTTCTACCTCATTTGTCATGAGGCTCAAATGCAATAACTGTGTAAAGAACATGACAGTAGGAGCATTCTGTGTCAATTTCCTTACCCCAGAATTGCCTCCTTACCCCATAATTGCCTTCTTACCTTTTCTCCTTAGTCTAAGAAGAGAAGGGTCACATGAAAGGAGAGAGGGCAATTGGATATGTGTTTTGAGAAGGATGATGAGCTGGAAATTATGCTTAAATCAGCTGGAGAGATGTAGGTTAGATGAAAGAAACAAGGTATTTGCTGCCAAACAACCGAGAGCGCAGAAAGTGGCATCAAGGAGAGCTAGAAACCGTCTTTCCCTGGAAGTCTTTCAACTAAGGCAATAATTCCTTTTTGGGTTCTTCAAGCCATTTGTTTAGTGCTACTGTCTCTGGCCTTCAGAGGCAGTGATACATTAACAAGTCTGAGAACTTTGTTAGCAATTCTGAAATCAACTCTTCATTAGCATTTCAGAGGAATATCTAAATGCCATCACTAAAGTGCAGGCTTCCTTGGCCTCCTCAAAACACATGCACAGATTCCTGTGGAGCCAGGCCACTAAGCTGAGTCTCCAAGGGTGACCGGAAGGAATGAGGCTGCTCCCTCCCATGTGCCCCACCTCTTCATTCTGTCTAGAGTCCAGAAAACTCAAGTTACCCGGGGGCTTATGACCAGTTGTCTTCTGTCTCAGCCCAAAGATGTTAAACCAATTTAGATGACTGGGTTTGGGCAGAGGCATTAATTTGTTCCAAGTCATTTTCAGACATGTTATTATTTCCCAAGTGTAGCCCATTTTAAGAAGAGAATAGTTTCTTATCACCCTGAACCAATAAATATATAGATTTACCTAAGGGTTGGAATTGAGTTGAGGATGGCCACCGAATGACCCAACACAAGGGGCATATATATTGCAGCCGTGTACATTAACATTTGGGTTCTCCTACTCAGTTGCGGTTTTGTTTTGTTTTTCATGAGAACAAGCCCCAGAAGTTGCAAATTCCATTCAACATGGTTGAATAAACTATTTCCAAATAATTCATTCAGCGTCACAAGTCATAGCCAGGGGCTCTATTTCCTCCTAGTTGGGGGAAGGTATGGAGGGAGAATTGGAGGGGAAAAAAACCCAACTGGATGTAGTTAGAATAAATTTGAGAATGGAAGAGATGCATGGCTGATCAGACTCTGCTTGTAGAAAAGGTTAAGTAAATAACCTTCAGCTACAACCTGAGTGAAACAGGAAACTCAAACCTCCTGTATCAGAGAAGTTTCTACAGTTCATGGACTTAGCTGTCCTTAAGCACCACCCCCCCCACATGGATGTTTTCTTTCTATCCCACAAACACTTAGGTTCAAAGCATTCAATCTTTTTTTCAGGGCTTGGACACTCAACCATGGCGTCTCTTTCTCTGGTGAATTTTAGAGAGTGGTTCACCATCTGGTTTACAATTTAAACATCACCCTTAAGAAATATTGTGAGTGTTTACAATCAGGTAATGCTCAGCCTTCTCATAGAATGTTAGACATAAAGAAGGTCTTAAAAAATCTAGGGCAATTTGAACATAAAAATAAATAATAATAATAAAGAAATATAACCCATTAATAAGTAAGAATCCATGAGTCTTCCGTGATAGAAATAAATGTAGAAGAAATGATGGAGAATCACCATTTGGCAATCATCATAACTGACTTAGCCAAGTCAATAACATCATCATAACTGACTTAGCCAAGAAATCTCAGTGGGTGTTGAAACTAATGGGTGAAAGTTTGATGAGTATTAGAATTTTATACAATCTGTGTCTTCTCATAAGACATTAATATCAAGGGGGAAATGGTCATTTACAGTGGAGAAACCTGACAGACACCACGTTAATGGAGCAATCAAAATTAACATCACAGTAATGGGACAAATTGATGTTATGTGCCTCCTGAAATAATGCACTAAGAAGAACATAATATAACTTCTGTGGTGTTTTTGCCAAATATGTTAAGTTTAATCACCAGGAAGCAGTAGACAAATCCAACTCCAAGGGCATTCTACAAAAGAATTGAGCTATATTCTTCAGAAATGTCTATGACATGAAACACAAAGCCAATTGAAGAACTATTCCAGATTAAGGGAGACTAAATTAGAGACGTGATAAATGAATGCAGTACAAGTCTGGATTTTCTTTTGAAATAAAGAACATCATTGGGGTGATTGGTGGAATCTTTATAAAGTCTCTAGGTAGTAGTGTTGTTATCAATGTTTTTTTATTTTTATAATTATACTATGGTAATATCAAAGTATTCTTGTTTTTAGGAAAGATATTCTGAAGTATATAGTGATGTAGGGGCATCATGTCTGCAGTTTACTCTCACACAGTTTACAGTCTTGTGCACACACACATACACACACACACAGAAGGAAAATGATAAATCAAATAGGGTAAAATGTTAACCTTTGAGGAATCTGGATGAAGGGCATATATGAATTCTTTGTATCATTTTTCACAACTTTTCTGTATATCCAAAGTTACATTTTAAAAACTTTTAAAGAACATCTTACAGACCAGCTGTCAAGTCTTATTTGATGATAGAAGTCATTCCTAAGGACAACCAAGAGGCTGGTGGTGGAGTTAGGCTCAGAGCCTAATTTGGTCTCACGTCATACATCCAGAGAGATAGAGATACAACCCTTTATGGTTTTCATTGTCAATCACTTATGGGCTCTCTTTTGAGACCTTTCTGGATCTCTATGGCCTGGTTTAATGTTGGATAAGGTAGCCTATGACAAAAGAGGACATGCAGAGCAGTGCTGGGGATTGGCGTTGAGAGCAAGGCTTCTCTGATGATTTCTCCTCAGAACTGTTCTTGATTCAACAATTTCTAAGTGCACCTTGGGGCTGTGAATAAATCTACTGTTGAAAGAAAGGATGTTTGAATCCTCTCCCTGGCATTATTCTAGGCAGATCTGTGACCTTGGGTAAGAAATTGAATCTGTGCTCCTCAATTTCAACTCTGCAAAATGAGCACTTTCCTTTTTGCCCCCTCTCAGTTATTCAGGAATGCCTTGATGTGACATTGCTAAGATTTAAATATGTTCAGGTTCTTAGAGAAGGACACCTTTTAAAACAAAGTGTAAATGAATGTGGCCTTTGTATTCAGTGTCCTTAAGGAACTACCCACATATGGTTTTTCTCCCACCACAAAACATCCTGGTAATGTCTATATATTATCTTCATTTGATTTTGGGTAGAAGAGTTAGAGAGAGGGGAAGTGATGGAAATCCAATTTCCAGCTGGACTGTGAAATCCACAACACATGGCTCTTCCTCCTCAGACCCTCCTACCATCCATTAGCAAAGCCAAACTCCTTACCCAGGGTCCATAACCTGTTGCCAACTGTTTTCTTCTTTCAGCACTTGGGATGGGGGAAAAATGAGAATGGAAACAGCCCACCCCCTTTATAGCAGCCTTTCCTATTCCACCCACCATTCCTTTCCCAATTTGTCACCTTTAAATCCTTGGGTGAAGTATACTTTTTCTATGGAGTCTTCCCACGTTAAGACCACTCCATAACAGCAGCTCACATTGATTGCCTTCCAATTTGTGACAGATTTTATGTGCATCCAGTGAGCAAACGTAGGCAAAGGGTGAAGCACTATGTTGAGAGAATAGCAAGTATTTCATACATTTTAGCATTTACAGGTCCTTAGTCCTTATCCAAAACCCTCAGGACCAATTGAGTTTGGGAATTAATTAGTTAATTTATATTTATTTTGCATATGTTAGGAAAGTAATGAGGTGCCTGTACTAGATATTAATAAAATATGTAGTACAGTTGGGTCTGGGGCAGCATGCTCCAATCAAATGCATTCATATTGCTATGGTGAAATGTATGAATATTCATATTCAGTGGAATAAATAGTGTAAGTAGCTTTATTTCGGATCACTCAGGTTGTTCAACCAACGAGTTGCCACCAAACTTATGTAGAATTTACATAAGAGCTTTTGGGGTTTGGGCATAGGATTGTAGTATATTGGTACTCCTATTTTACAAGTGGAGAGTCGCTGCTCAGAGAGAGGAAGAGATTCTTGTAGCTAGGAACAGGGCTGTAAGGCAAACTCAGATTCTTTCTGAACTCACTCTGCAGGGAGTTACTCTTTTTCCCTCCAGCTATTTTGGCCTTCTCTGGAACTTTGCGTGCTTGTGTCTCCAGTGTCCTAACTCCATCTGGCACACTTACTCGCCCTTTCCTTTGCAAGTGGGTTTGGAAGTCCTGAGATTGTGAGCCAGAAGTTCTGCCTTGAATGTGCATTCTCTCACGAGGCATGGAAGATTTTCAAAACTGGTGTGTGTACTTCCCCAGTGAAACAAAGGGCCCAAAGGGGCTCAGCCCCACAGCTTCCCTTTGTTTTTTAACATATTATGGAGAATTTTTAAATTTTTATTGGAAATTCACAGAACACAAAATTAGCCATTTTATTTTATTTTTTTAAGTTTACTTATTTATTTTTGAGGGAGAGAGGGAGAGAGAATGCAAGCCAGGGAGGCATAGAGAGAGAGGGAGACAGAGAATCTGAAGTAGGCTCCATGCTGACAGCAGAGAGCCTGAGGCAGGGCTCAAGCTCAGGAACCGTGAGATCATGACCGGAGCTGAAGTCAGATGTTTAACTGACTGAGCCACCCAGGTGCTCCTAAAATTGACCACTTTACAATTTCTTTAAGTGTATTTCTTTTATTTTCAGGAGGGTCAGAGATAGAGGGAGAGGGCGAGAATCGCAGGCAAGCTCCAAACTGTCAGCGCAGAACTCGATGAGGGGTCCAAACCCATGAACCCTGAGATCACAACCCGAGCCTAAATCGAGAGTCACTTAACCAACTGAGCCACCCAGGTGCCCTTAAAATTCACCGTTTTAAAGTGAACAGTTCAGTGGCATTTAGTACATTCACAATGCTGTGCGACCAGTAACTCTAGTTTCTTTTTTTTTTTTAATTTTTTTTTAACGTTTATTTATTTTTGAGACAGAGAGCGACAGAGCATGAACGGGGGAGGGGCAGAGAGAGAGGGAGACACAGAATCGGAAGCAGGCTGCAGGCTCTGAGCCATCAGCCCAGACCCCGACCCAGGGCTCAAACTCATGGACCGCGAGATCATGAGATCGTGACCTGGGCTGAAGTCGGTCGCTCAACCGACTGAGCCACCCAGGCGCCCCTCTAACTAGTTTCAAAATATTTTCTTCACTTCAAAAGGAAACCTCACACCCATTAAATAGTTACTACTCACTTCTCCCTCCCTCTACCATTTGCCAACCACCAATCTGCTTTCTGACCGTATGGATTTATCTATTTTGGATATTTCACATAAATGGAACCATACATTATGTGATCTATAGTGACTGGCTTTTTCACTTAGCGTGATGTTTTCAAGGTTCATCCATGTTGTAGCCTGTGTCAAAACTTCATTCCTTTTTATGGCTGAGTAGTATTCCATTGTATGTATACACCACAACTTGTTTATCCATTCATCTGTTCATGGACGTTATAGTAATGCTGCGATGATGAGCATAGGTGTTAAGAAATTACACAACGCTTGGGGCACCTGGGTGGCTCAGTTGGTTAAGTGTCTGACTCTTGATTTTGGCTCAGGTCATGATCTTACGGTTCATGAGATCAAACCTTTTATTGGGCTCCATGTTGACAGCACAGAACCTGCTTGAGATTCTCTCTCTCTCTTTCTCTCTCTCTCTCTGTCTCTGTCCCTTCCCCACTCACTTTCTCTATCTCAAAATAAACTTAAAAATAAGCAAAGAAATTACACAATTCTTTTTTTAAAAAATAAACTATTCCAGCCAAGTGTCACCTTTCCCTTTTACCATCTCACTCCAGGCTCCTCTGCTAGGGTTTGGTATGGACTGGAGCTGGTTCTTTTGTCTACACCCAGGCAGAGTGTGGGAAGGTCTGAGAAGGAGTGAGCAGGTGGAGGAGAGAGACAAAAGGGGGTTAGTTTGTGTTTGCCTTGGCTTTAAATTGTATTTTTTTAATGCACCAAGTAATGCATGTTCATTATGAAAACTTTTAAATATGCAGAGAACACAAAAAAGAGATACTTGAAAATTCTTTTTAAGTCCATCATTCAGGGAGAGCTTTCTGGTCTTTGGCAACTTGTATTGTTTATACTGTTTGTTTATTTGTTCTTAAAATAGACTTTACTTTTTAAGACAGTTTTAAATTTACAGAAAAAAAAAACCGAGAGGATAGTACAGAGTTTCCATTTACTACATCACCCAATTTCCCCTATTATTAATATCTTACATTAATATCATACATTTGTTACAATTCATGAAGACTTGTTGATGCATTATTATTAACCAAGGCCACAGTTTATTTATTTTTTAGTGTTTATTTATTTTTGAGAGAGACAGAGCATGAGTGGGGGAGGGACAAAGAGAGAGAGGGAGAGACAGAATCTGAAGCAGGCTCCAGGCTCTGAGCTGCCAGCACAGATCCTGATGCGGGACTCAAACTCACAAACTGCGAGATCATGACCTGAACCAAAGTTGGATGCTTAACCAATTGAGCCACCAGGCGCCCCATAGTTTATTTACATTTCCTGGGTTTTTACCTATTGTCCTTTTATTTTTCCAGGATTCTATCTGGAGACTACATTACATTTAGTTATCACATCACTATGGGCTTTCCTTGGCTATGACAATTTTTCATAGTTCCCTTGTTTTTGATGACTTGGCAATTTGGGGAGGGAGTCTAATCAGGTATATTGTAGAATTTCCCTCTATTGGAATTTGATGTTTTTCTCACGATTTAACTAGGGTTATAAGTTAGGGGAGGAAAGTCACAGGGGTAAAGTGCCATTCTCGTCACATAATATGGATACATATTATCAATATAACTTATGACTGTCAATGTTGACTTGTGTCACCTGGCTGTGGTAGTGTTTCTCTGGTTTCCCCATTGGAAAGCTATTATTTTCTCCCCTCTTCCCATGTGTACTCTTTGGAAGCAAGTCACTATGCATAGCCTACACCAAAGGAATGAGAAACTCCCATGGTGTTTTAGACACTATGATTTTGAACAGTAGGAATTTACTAAAGGAAGCTACACTAATATGATTAACCTACCCTCTTATTCTACCAAGTATACTAAGTATATCACACATTGAATACTCACTGATTGCAGCTACTGTGTAGGACATCCTCATTATTCTGCTCCTACTCATTGAGCCATATACCTACTAGCCATTTCTATTTGTTCCCAAACCTACAAATCCTAATTGTATTTGACATTGTAACCATATTATTTAATTATTAGGCAATTCAATAAACTGCAAGTGATAAAAACTATTAACCAACCAGTGAACAAGCCTAACTGAAATTCATTAAGAAGCCTCTATGGTAGCGGCACCTGGGTGGCTCAATTGGTTAAGTGTCTGACTCTTGATTTCAGCTCTGGTCATATTCTCACTCTTTGTGAGATCAAACCCCATTTTGGGCTCTGTGCTGACACAGTGGAGCCTGCTTGGGATTCTCTCTCTCCCTCTGTTCCTTCCCTGCTCTCTCTCTCTCTAAATATAAATAAACTTAAAAAAAAGGCTCTATGGTAACATTGTTTTGTGTCCAAAAAGTCTTGCCTATATTCATTTATTTTCTCTGCTAGATTAGAATCAGTTTGTGAGTCTAAAGATACTTTAAAAATCTTGTTGTGATTTTCAGTTTTGTTTCTATGAGGATGAACTTGGATGATTTGGAAAGAGCCAATAAAAAAGTCATTTTAAAATCACTACTTAATTAGAAATGGTTGGGACAATCATTTCTGTTTACATTCTCATTCTTAAAACAAAAGCTCCTGAAACTGAAAATTGTGTGTTGTATTATGTGTACAGATTTTGCAAGGAAGATTATGCAGAATTCCAACCAGCAGACCTACACTCTAAGATGTTGTCCTCACAGCAAGTTTGGTGAATAAATATGCACAGATATGTTTTAAGTTAAAGTAAAATATTTGAAGTAGATATGAATTATATTTTATTATTTCCCACTTTATTAGTAGTGCTTATTAACCTACCAGTTAGTAGGCCTAACCAAAATTCATTATGCAGTTTCTATTGTATGTCATATTGTTCTATGTCAAAAATGTCTTGCCAAATTTATTTATTTTCTCTGCTAGATCAATTTTAGAAGCAATTTGTCAAGATATATTAAAAACTTCTATTGCAATTTACATTGGGATTTTTAAAATGTATTCATTAATTTGAGAAAATTGGCTTTATAATACACATTTTTATGATGGCACAAATCTCTCTCCTTTTATTCAAATCTTTTCTATATTCTTTAGTAAAGTGTCATAGTTTCACCACATAGCTGTTCTATGTTTTTTTTTAAGTTTATTTATTTTAAGAGAGAGAGAAAGTGTGAGCAGGGAGGGGCAGAAAGAGAGGGAGAGAGAGGATCCCAAGCAGGCTCTGCACTGACAGTGCAGAGCCCGATGCCTGGCTTGAACTCACAAAACACAAGATCATGACCTGAGTTGAAACCAAGAGTCAGATGCTTAACCAGCTGAGCGACCCAGGTGTCCCACTTTCTGTATTTTTTATTAAGTATATGCCTAGGTATTATAAGGACTTTGTTGTTATAGTTAATATTATTAGATTTTCAAATTGGTTATTGTTGGATTTACAGGGAAACAATTATTGTGTGTCGATCTTGTATTTAGCACTGACATCTATTGATTTTAATAATTAAAAAAATATATTTTCCTGAATTTTTAAAGTAGGTGATCATGTATAGGCTGCATGTAATGACAGTTTTATTTTTTCCTTTTGAATATTTGTATCACTTACTTTGTGTGTACTGAATTGGTCTGGATCTCTGGTAAAGTGTTGAATAACAGCAATAATCAAGGTGTCCTTCTTTGTTCCTCATTTTAATGGGCAAACTTCTGTTTTCACCATTCCTGGTAGATCAACCTACCTTCTTATTCTACCAAGAGTTTCCTTGTATCTCTATTTTGAAAAATAAGATTTTTATTTATAATGTTAACATATAAATTATATCCCTAGTGTTAACCACTTTTGCATTCCTGAAATAAATCCTATTTGGTCATAAGATATTATTTCTGTATTACATGGCTGTATTTAAGAATTTTACATCTAGTTTATACGTACGATTGGCTTATAATTTGTCAGGTTTTGTTATTAGGATTACTATAGACTTTTTAAATGAGTTTTTTATTTTTCCATCTTTTTTCTCTGCTCTGGAACAATTTATATGTCATAAGGATTATCTGCAACTTTTAGGCTAGGTAGAGTTTACCCATGCATACATCTGGGTTTCATGGCAAAAAAATTTCTAAACATTTCAATTCAGGAATATCATACACAGAGATAATTACTCAGTTTATAAGTGTGTGGCTTGATGAATTATCCCAAAGTTAGCATACTCTAATGACCACCAATAGACTAAGAAATAGACCATCACTTATACTCCCAAAGCCCTCTCCTGTCTTTTCTCATTTGCTATCCCTACTTTCCTCCCCAAAGACAATTTCTGCTCTGACTTCTACCACTTTAGATTAGTTTTGCTTTATTTTGAAATATAAATGAAAATATACAATATACATGCTTTTGTGTGTTATTTTGCTTGGTGAGATTCATCTTGTCATGTGAAGCAAGAGTTTTCTCATTTCAGTTGTCACATGGTATTTCATTATATAAAATTTGCCACAATTAATTTATCCACTCTGCTATTGAGGGATATTTGAACTTTTCAATGTTAGACTATTATGAATAATCCAGCTTTGAACATTTTTGTACATGTCTTTTGGGCATACACATGCATAATTCTAGTAAAAATGAAAAAATAGGATCAATGGGTATGCATGTGTTAATCTTTAGTAGGTCCTAACAACCACTTTCCAAAATGATTGTATAAATTTATACTCCTAAAACTAATGTATGAGAATTTTAGTTGTTTGATATGCTCACCAACACTTGGTATTATGAGCCTTTTTTTAATTAATATTTTAGCCATTCTTGTGGGTGTTTGGTTGTATTTCAGTGAGTTTAAATTTGCCACACCTGATAACTGAGTTGAGCATGTGTTCTCACATGCTTTGGCAGCTTGGCTATACATTTTTCTCAATGTCTATTGACCCAAATGTCATTTGCCCATTTTTTTCCCACTTGGTTGTTTATCTTCTTCTTAGTGATGTGTAAGATCATTGATTTTCAAATTAACTTCCTTTTCCCCCAAATATATGCACTTAAGGCCATTTACTTTCCCCTATTAGCTGGATCTTACATATGTTTGTATGTCATATTTTCATAGTAACAATGTTTAAAATATCTACTATTTCTTCTTTGTCCTAGGGGTTATTTAGAAGCATATTACTTAATTTCAATTTTATGCGGATTTTCTCATTATCTTTGTGTTATTGACTTCTAGTTTAATCTACTGTGGTCAGGACATAATCTGCATGATTTGAAAATGTTTTGAGGCTTGTTCTACAAAATAGCATACAGTCAATTTGGACATATATGTCTTGTCAAGTCCATATACACTTGAAATGAATTCTATAGTTATTGGGCACTGTACTGTATATATGTAAATTAAGTCATTTGCTAATTATGCTGCTCAAATCTTTTATATCATCACTGGTTTTGTCTGCTTATTTTATATTTTTTAAAAAACATGTCTAAATCTCCCACTATGGAGCTTTATACTTATAATTTGTATACTTTTCTGCATATGATGTGTTTCGATAAAAAATTTACTAAATATCTCCCATTGTAGTTATGGGTTTGTCTATTCCTCTTTTAAGTTTTGTCAATGGTTGCTTCATATATTTTGAGATTGTGATTTTCTTTTGGTAAATGCAAATTTGCAATTTTTATATCTTTCTGGCAAAATGACTTTCTTGATCATACTAAAATATCTTCCTTTTTCTCTGCTAAAGAGATATCTCTATATTTCTCACTTTAAAATTTACTTTGTCTGATATTAGCACACCTGTAAGTTTTGTTTTGGTTAGTGTTTTTATGGTATTTTTTTCATCCATTTATTCTTAACTTTTCTCTATTGTGATATTTATGGTATTTATTATGTAAGGAATATAGAGTTCAATTTTGTTTTTCATCTAGTCTGAGCATAGTAGTTTTGTCAGCTGGACGTTTTAGGTAATTATAGACGCATTTATGTTTAAATATATCATCTTACTACTTGACAGCAGATTAGACACAGCTGAGAAGAAGATAATTGAATGGGAAAATAGGTCAGAAAATAATTAAAGGTGCAAACAACGAGAAACAAAAGGTACACAATATATAGGGAGAGTATATAGCAAGAGTATAGGTGAAAGACATAATATACGTGCAACTGGAGTCCCAGAAACAAAGCAAATTCCATGTTTTTCTTTTTTTAACTTTTTGGGAAGTATTTGTTTTAATCAATTTCTATTAGCTTGTAAAAAATATATATTTAACTTTATATATGTTATATGTTCATATGTTATTTGTTAATACATATATATGTTAGTATGCATGTATATTTAACAAATTAATAGAATACACACACACACACACACGTATATATTTACTGCTTACCTTAGAGATTTTAACCTGCAATCTTTATCTTATTACGGTCTAATATAAATGAGTACTTTTTCTACTTTATGGAAAATTGCAGGTCCTTAGAACACTTTAACTCCATTTATCCCCTTGTAACTTTGTACTATTGTTTGTAAATTAATTTCATATCGATTTGAACTTTAAAAAATTATATTTTTATGTAATTAATATTTATTTCCATTTACTCATATATTTTTCCTTTCTATGGTTCTCATTTCTTTTTGAATCTCTGTGCTTCCATTTAGAAACATTCTCCTTCCACCTGAAAAATTCCCTTTTCTGTTTCTTTTAGCATAGGTTTGTTAATAAAGTTTCTCCAATTACTGCTTGCCTGAAATTTCTTTATTTCACCTTTATTGTTTTTTAAAACAGTTGTTTATTTTTTTAATGTTCATTGTTGAAAGAGAGAGAGAGAGAGAGAGGCTCTGAAAGTCAGCACAAAGCCCATCACAAGCCTCCAACTCATGAACCATGAGATCATGACCTGAACTGAAGTCAGATGCTTACCCAACTGAGCCACCAGGCGCCCTTCACCTTTATTTTTGAAGTATATTTTGCTGGATATAGAATTCTAGATTGCCAATTATTCTCTTCAGCCCTTTGAAGACATCAGTCAACTGTCTTCTAGCTTTTACACTTTATGTTGAGAATTAAGGTATCAGTGTTGTTTTTCCTTTTTTGAAGGTGATTTTTTTCCTCTGCTGCTTTAAGATTTTTATGCTTTTTTTTAAAAAAAGATTTCCTGCAGTGGCCCTAGGTGTGGATTTCTTTGGTTTATTCTGTTTAATGTTCAAAGGGTTTCTTAAACATGTGGGTTGATGTTTTATTTCACTGGGAAATTCTCATCCAGTATCTCCTCGAATACTATTTTTGTCTCATTTTTTCTCTCCTGGGATTTCAGTTAAATGTATACTAGTTCTTTTCACCCATTCCAGTAGTCTTATATTTTCTTTTACGTATTGTCAATCTTTTTTTCACACTTCTTCAGTTTGGATTTTTTTGGCCTATCTTTACATTAATCAAATTTCCCTTTGGCTGTGTTCATCTAATCTAATCTGCTGTCCAATCTGTTGCATTTTTAATTTCAATTATTGAATTTCTCAATTCTAAATTGCCACTCTCTATATAAAATCTTTTTTTGTATATAGTTTTCAGGTCTCTACCAAAGTTGTCATCTTCTCATTTGATTTATTTAACATATTTATGTTTTTTTAAAATAGGTTCAACCCTGAGATCAAGGGTTTCATGCTCTACCGACAGAGCCAGCCAGGCACCACTAATTTATTTCACATATTATTCATTTTTAAAAAAGTGTCTGTCTGATAAATACACTATATGGATGCTTTGTGGGTCCATTCATATTGTCTGCTATGTCTCTTTCTGTTATTTTGAATGCTTGTTTATTTGACAGGAGAGGGGGAAGTAGAGTACTAGACAGATTTTTTGTATAAAACATTGGAGAGATAATTTGACTTCCTAGATGGTATCTTCCTGCATAGAATTTATTGTTGTTTCCTGTAGACATTTAGATTAGGGCTGATCAACTAGTCCAATAAAATACTGGAAGATGGGCTAGTGTTTGTGAGGGCTGGTCTAATTCTGGTTCACTGCTATTCCTAGGGTATAGCCTTTTGATATCCCAACTAAAAACCTGGGAGGCTAATTGGCACCTTTGTCTTGGGGAATTCTGAACCTCAAATACCGTTCTCCAAAACTTGAGAGGCTGCTGAAAGTTCTTTACTTGACTTCTTCGCCACAATTTTTGATCAAATGTCTCTAGGGGAAGAGCCATATAAAATGTTGGACTCCTCAATCTGAACTTCCTTTTTCTCTAGGTCCTTATTCTTATAAATATTTGCTTCCCTGGTAGCCCTCCAGTCCCTTGAGTAGATTATTTATTTATGTGACATTTAACCTAGCTCTTCTAGTTGTTCTCGGGGACAGATTTGGTCTAAAACAGGCTGGAAGAAGCTTCCATTGCTGAAAGTAGGAAAGTTATAGCATTCCCTGATGCCGTTAAAAAAAATTTTTTTTTAATGTTTTTATTTTATTTTATTTTGAGAGAGACTGAGCACGAGAGGAGGAGGGGCAGAGAGAGAGGGAGACAGAATCTGAAGTAGTGTCCAAGTTCTGAGCTGTTAGCACAGAACCCATCACAGGGCTTAAACTCAGGAACTGTGAAATCATGACCTGACCCGAAGTCTGATGTTTGACCAACTGAGCCACCCAGACACCCCATCCACCACTCCTGATGCTATTTTAAAAGTTATCTTTCAGTACCTTTTCAATTTTTGATGTAATTATTGCTCTCAGTCAGGTTTTCTACACCTTTTGAGTAAGTCTTCTAGAATATCATCCCCATTTTATTTAAGTTAAAGTTTATTGTTATAAAATTATATATGGTATTTATTCTCTTATAATTTAAAAAATGTAATGTATCTTTTGCCATGTTTCCTTTCTCATTCTTGAGTTTCTAAAAATATGTGTTTTTTTTCTTTATCAGAGTTGGCAAATATTTATCTACTTTATTGTTCTGTTCAATAACCTGGTTTCTTGTTATATCAGTTAAGTTTATGGTTTAAAATATGTTTTTAGTGTTTATTTATTTATTTTCAGAGTGAGAGAGCATGAGGAGGGGAGGAGCAGAGAGAGAGGGAGAGAGAGAATCCCAAGCAGGTTCCACACTGTGAGTGCAGAGCCCCACTTGGGGCTCAAACCCACGAACCATGAGATCATGACCTGAGCTGAAATCAAGAGTCAGATGCTTAACCAACTGAGCCACCCAGGCACACCTAAGTTTATGGTTTTAATTTTTTTTTTTAAATTTGTTCTCTAGAGGATCTCAGTTTTGTTCTTTCTTTCTTTCTTTCTTTCTTTCTTTCTTTCTTTCTTTTAGAGACAGAGAGAAAGTGAGCATGAGTGGGGTAGACGGGCAGAGGGGGAGAGAGAGAGAAAGAGAGAGGGGAAAAAAATCTTAAGCAGGCTCCATGCCCAGCATGGAGACTGAGCAGGGCTGCTCCCATGACCCTGGGATCATGACATGAACCAAAATCAAAAGTTGGCTCAACCAAACTGAACCACCCAAGCACTAAGGATCTCAGTTTTAGGCCAAGTCAAGATGGTAACTTGGGAAATAATATTTAAAAAAATAAATAAATAAGCCTTCCCTTTGGTGTAAAAGAGTCAAGTTTCAATCCTGACACTATCATTGGCTATCTGTCTCATCTTCGGCAACTTTCTCCAAGTCTCTGAGCTTCACCTGTGAAAGGGCAATAATATCTATTCTATAGGATATTGTGAGATAGCATATTAAAGAATTTAGTACAGTGCAAGGCACATGGTTAAATACATAGTGGTTGTTATTATTTTGATGTGTGAACAACCGAGTAACAATATAATTAGAATTGTCATAACACAACTGCTGACAAATATTTAGGATGTCATGTAAAGTGATTACTCTGACAATAATGGAACATGGAAGATAAGAGCTAAGATTTAATTAGACAGACTTGGGTTTGGATCCTGGCTGTACCACTTACTTAGCTGTGTGAACTTGCACATGGTACTTAACATCTCTGAGCCTCAGTTTTCTCATCTGTAAAATGTGAATCATAATAGGATCATTTCAAGGGCTAGTCGATATAACACAAACAAAGTTCTTAATACAGGGCTTGGCACATAGTCTTTAATACATTTTAGCTATTGTTATTAAATTGCTAATTCCAGAAGGCAGGGCTAGAAACAACAAGTAGAGATCTCAATATAAGAAGGATGTTTCCAAAGATTAAAATTCTCCAAAAAGGGAAAGATCTAGCATTGCAAGTAGTAAGTTACACATGAGTTAAACACTCAGTCTCCAAGGTGTTTTCAGCTCTGAGATTCTATGATTCCATGACAGTATCAGTGTTCCAGATCTTTCCCCCTTTCTAGATTCCTAAGCCATTTGCCTTTGCTATCTCACTTGGCAACTACTTTGTTACGCTATGTGTTCTTTTTGGCTTGTCTCTTCATTCATTTAATCACAGTGCAGGAAGCCCCATGCCAGATGTTGAGAATAAAGTGAGAAACAACACTAGACACCCCCCGCCTCCCCCGAGGCTACAGTCCAGCAGGCAAGAGAGACATTAATCAACCAACCTTACTGACTACTGAGTGTGTGACTACAGCCTGAGATAAGAACCCTGAATATGAGAGAGCATGGAGAACCTGGCCCAGACCCTCAGCTCAGGATTTCCCTGAGTAAGTGACATGTGAAGTGAGATTCACATTTGACTAAGAGAGACATTAATCAATCAACTTTACTTACTACTGAGTGTGTGACTACAGCCTGAGATAAGAACCCTGAATATGAGAGAGCATGGAGAACCTGACCCAGACCCCCAGCTCAGGATTTCCCTGAGTAAGTGACATGTGAAGTGAGATTCACATTTGACTAGGATGGCTGAAGTAAAACAGGGAAATGAGCAAGTCTTGTCTTAGAGGTCCATCCACTTCTCCTAAACCTCACATCTCTCAACTGGGGCTCATGCTACACGGCAGCCATTGCTTAGGCAATTCCTTATGTGGGGCATGTCGCCTGAAACCAATCCTCCCTGACTTGCTCGTACTAATCAGAACCTACCCATCTGGTGTCACATTTCCTTATGCTTGGTTCAGCACTAAGTCAAGTTTAAGATGACACTTCTTTTCAATTAAATCGGTGCATTTTATCAAAGGCTTTAATGTGTTAAAGAAGAAGGATGAGTAATGAGGTAATTTCAGCCATTCTCTCAGGCTGGTAGAAGGGATATTTTTGGGCAGAGAGCCTTTCTCTTCCTCTAAACTACCTCACGCCATGGTTGTATACTTGACCTACCTACGCTGGAGTTCCGCTCCGCCTCTCCACACCCCATCCCCCACCTCAAAGCCCCTCCATCTTCCCACACCCACAGATTCACCACAAACAGCCCTGGGTCTCCCCTACACAAGCATTCACAGCCACAATGTGCTTTCTGCAGGGTTCCAGGGGAAAACAGCAGACAAAGGAATGTCTTCCACTTGACCCAAAGAAGGAGACATTGTTGAGGAAGGGACACTTGCTCTGTTCAGCCTTTTCTCTTGGGTAGCAATTATTATCAGCTGCTGTCAGCTCCTCCTTCAAGGAAGAGAGAGCATAAGGGGAACCCAAGGGTGCCTGCTTTGTCACCTCTGTGTCTGGCTCGGTCAGCTTCAGTTATCTGCCTCAAACTTCTCTCTTAGGCATGGGAATGCATAGAAGTGTTTTGTTTTTGGAGCAAATTGACTATGAAATGATAAATCAGAAAGGTTCTACTGAAATAGATATGAAAGACTTCTGTCTGCTTTAAAACGCTGCATGACATTAACTGTTTACCTTTTTTTCTCTTCCTCCTCATAAAAAAGAAATGCAGGCAGTACCATTTGGTGGTGGTGTTATTGTCACTACTATTTTTATAAAGTGTCACGTTGGCAATGATTATCTGTGTGCCTGCATGGTCTGCCTGGAGTCATGGAAGATTTATTTTGTGTCACCAATCACAAATTCACTGATGGGTGTGAGGGAGAGGAGCAGGGCTTGCAGTCTCAGAGAAGAAGTCAACCAGGGCTATTAAATGTAAAAAAATAGGGGCGCCTGGCTGGCTCAGTTGGAAGAACCTGCACCTCTTGATCTCGGGGTTGTAGGTGTGAGTCCCATGTTAGGTGTAAAGATTACTTACATAAATAAAAATCTTAAAAAAATGAATACAAATTTAAAGTTTAAAAAGTATATTCGCGGGGTGGATAATCTACTTCTTCGGAGGATTTCAATAGGTTATCGATATAGGAATCAAGAGAAGTAGTGGGCAGTGTGGTGGACTAATGGTTTGGAGTGCTGGTTTGTAAGGCAGTAGAAGGCACTGCACTTATATGCAGGATGAAGGCCTACAGGAGTTCTAAAAGAAAGCTCCAGAATTGATCAAATATGCAGAACATGGGATTTTGGAAGCAAGACATCAAAATCGCTCAGTTCAGAGAAGAGATAATTGAGAAGTCTTCAAGGATGTGAATGAGCCTGTAATCACTGATGTACTACTGTTGTTCTGGAATCCAAGATTGTTTTGATATTCCATCAGTAGACATTTAACTAAGACATTTACGACCAGAATTGGTGCTTGGACCCTAACCTGCACTGATAAGGCAACTAACAGCAAGACAATCAGCATCTTAATGGTTAGTCACATCTTTGCTTAGAAGAAGGAATATGGAGAGGCGCCTGGATGGCTCTGTTGGTTGAGCGTCTGACTCTTGATCTCCACTCAGGTCATGATCTCACAGCTTCATGAGTTCAAGCTCCGTGTCGGGCTCTGCGCTGGCAGTGCAGATCTTGCTTGGGATTCTCCCTCTCTCTCTGCCCCTATCCCAGTCTGTCTGTCTTTGTTGCTCTCAAATAAATAAATAAACTTTCAAAAAAAAGTATAGAAAATGAGAACTTACCTTTGGCTTTGAAAAGTAGGAGAGGATCACAAAGGAGACATTTGGGATGGGTTTTGAAGGATGACTAAGAGTTTGCCAGGCAGTAAAGGAAAGAGAGGGGAAAGATCATATGCAAAATACAGCTGTTCTGAAGAACATTATTTGTTTGGAGACTAAGAAGAAGTTCTGTGGGCCTGTGTCAAAGGCTGATGTAAAAAATCAATAGAGACTTTATTGTACATTTACTGAGAACCAGGCAACATCCAAGCGCTTTAAGCATATTAACTAAACTAATTCCTACAACAGTCATGTGAGCTTTATTATTCCCTAACTGATAAGGAAAAGAAGATATATTAGAGAATAAAATGATTGTACCTTTTCATGTAGTTTTATGAGGAGCAGGATTAGGTGGGGGACAGAGGGCAATGAACCGGCTTCATATTAAAGAAAGAAAAAGCATGCTGTTTAGTATGCAGGAAGCCCCTCTTACCAGATATTTGCCAATCGTTCTTAATTGCCTTCAACTTACAGGATAGGTGTCAGTGTTCATGATCCAGGCTTCATAACTCTGATAAGTCCAAAACATGCGCATTTAGGAAGAGCAGCTATTCATCTAGTTTGAAATAAAAATGGGACAATTTGTGTCCTAAGATATTTACAAAAGCCAAGACTTGTTTTTCTTTAAGTACATGGCTCTCTCCCTTATTCAGAATTACTTATTCTACAACTTCCATTGCCTAGAATCAGGAATACTTCGGAACAGTCAAAATAGACATTGTATTGACTATGTACTAAAAATGCGTGGATGTTATTCAGACCCATTTCTTCTTGCCGACGTACAATTCTTATAAGCTATGATGCTTTATAAACTGCTTTCAAGTACATTATTTCATTTTAATTTTCACTCACTTTAATTTTTGTGTACTTCCTTACTTTCTGGAAATAAAAGGTGCACCAGGCTCATTTTGGATATTTCCTGACCCAGTGCTAAAATCGGCTATGTCTTCAAGAAGCCTGGTTCCTTTTCAGGGCGCCTGGGTGGCTCAGTAGGTTAGGTGTCCAGCTTCAGCTCAGGTCATGATCTCACGGTTCATGGGTTCAAGCTCTGTGTCAGGCTGTGTGCTGACAGCTCAGAGCCTGGAGCCTGCTTCAGAGTCTGTGTCTCCCTCTCTATCTGCCCCTCTCCCACTTGGACTCTGTGTCTCTTTCTCTATCAAAAATAAACATTAAAAAATTTTTGTTTAAAAAGTAGGTTTAAAAAGAGAGTGCTGTTAGAAGCCAAGGTCTGGGTATAAGGTGTGTCAATTTCTCCTGGAGTACCATTACTTTTAGGCAGACCAAGGAGACACATGTTCGTATGCTAGTCCATGCATGAATACATGTCTATAAGTGCTTCTGTGTATAACCATGCATGAACGTGAGTCCATACTAATGTCTCCAATTCTAATCCATTACTATGTGGTTTGTTTTGGCCCCCTCTTCTTGCTTATCTGTAATCTCCCACTCCGATAATAAAAACCTGGCCCCCACAACTCACTTTCCATTTACTTAGTTGTTCATTACCAGGATACATGTATAGCAGAGTCAGAATACAGTGTTCAGCTAGTTTCTTTTGCCTTGAGTCTTATAGACTCCATTTATTTCCCAAGTTATTGAAAGTTGTACATTACCTACTCCCTTCAGTAAGGTTGTTCGATTCATTTGTTACCGTTATGTTATTTTGATCACATAGGGCATTCTGAAACCTCTTAAATGATTTTTTAAAATTTACATACATTAAAGATTTATTCCTTGTGCTATGAAGATCTATGGGTTTTGACAAATACCTAGTGTCACGCATCCACAATTAGTGTCATACAGAATAGTTTTACTGCCTTAAACCAAACCAAATCAAACCTGGGCTTTATCTATTCAACCTCCTCCTTTTTCCCCCAAACCCCTGGTAGCCACTGATTTTTTATTTTTACCATTGCTATAGTTTTGTCTTTTCAAACTGGCTTTCATTTATCCACATGTCTTTAAATATTTTTTTTAATGTTTATTTTTGAGAGAGAGAGCATCAACAGGGGAAGGGCAGAGAGAGAGGGAGACACAGAATCTGAAACAGCCTCCAGGCTCTGAGCTGTCAGCACAGAGCCGGATGCAGGGCTCAAACTCACAAACCACAAGATCATGATCTGAGTTGGAGTCAGATGCTTAACCGACTGAGCCACCCAGGTGCCCCTATCCATATGTCTTTAAATTAAGGTTCATCCATGTATTTTTGCCACTTTTTGTCTCATTTCTTTTTATTTTTCTTTTTTTTGTCACTGATTAATATTCCATTGCATGGATGTACCACAGTTTGTTTAAATCAATCATCTATTAAAGGATAATCTTGACATTGCCAGTTTTTGGTGATTATAAGTAAAGCTTCTATAAATATTTGTGTGCGAGTTTTGGTGTGGGCATAAATTTCAAATCACTTGAGTAAATACCTAGTAGCATGAATGTTTCATTTTGTAAGAAGCTGCCAAACCGTCTTCCAAAGTATTTGTACCATTTTGCATCCCTACCAGCCATGAAAGAAAGTTATTGCCCCACTTACTCACCAGCAACTGCTATTGTCAGAGTTCAGAGTTTCAGGCTTTCAAGTACGTGTGCAGCGGCTTTTCATTATTCTTTTAGCTGGAATTCTCTAATAATAAATAATGTGCAGCATTTTTAATATGCTTATTTGCCATCTGTATGTGTTCTTTAATGAGGTGTCTGTACAAATCTTTTGCCTATTTTTAATTGGGTAGTTTGTTTTCTTATTGTTGAGTTTTAAGTGCTCTTTGTACATTTTGCCTATAAGGTTTTTTTTTTTTTTATCAGTTACATGTTTTGCAAATATATTCTCTCTTGTCTGTGGCTTTTTAAAATTTGAGCATAGTTGACACACAATGTGACATTGCAGGCGTACAACATAGTGATCTGACAAGTTTTTACATTATGCTATAGGCACCACCGAGTGTAGCTACCATCTGTCCTGACACATTACTATTATAATAACATTGACGATATTCCTTATGCTGTGCTGTCGCCTGTCTTTTGATTCAACAATGTCCTCTATGGAGCAGATTTTAATTTCAGTCAAGTCCAACTTACCAAAGCTTTTGGTGTTGTACTGACTTATATATATTAAAGGATTTTCTACATCAAGCAAACATGTCTTCTGCAAAGACAAAAAATTTTTCTTTTGGCCAAATTTTATACCCTTTATTTCTTTTTCTTGCTTCTTTGCACAGGGTAAGACTTCTGGTACAATGTTGAATAGAAGGGGTGAGAGATGTTAATCCCATCCAGTAAATTAAAAAATTAATATATATTTATTAAATATATATTTCAATTTGGTTATTTTATTTTATCTTTTTTTAAAACTTTTTTTTAAACATTTATTCATTTTTGAGAGGCAGAGCACAAGGGGGGGAGGGGCAGGGAGAGAGAGGGAGACACAGAATCTGAAGCAGGCTCTAGGCTCTGAGCTGTTAGCACAGAGCCCGATGCGGGGCCTGAACCCACGAACCATGGGATCATGACCTGAGCCGAAGTCAGACGTTCAACTGACTGAGCCACCCAGGCACCCCTATTTTTTATTTTATCTTTTAAAAAATGTTTATGTATTTATTTTTGATGGGGCGAGGAGCAGAGGGAGAGAGAGAGAATCTCAGGCAAGCTCCACACTGTCAGTGCAAAACTCGATCCCACAAACCATGAGATCATGCATGACCTGAGCAGAAATCAAGGGTCGGACACTCAACTGAGTGAGCTACCCAGGAGCCCCAGAGTTTGGCTATTTTATATAGTTTCTACTCCTCTGTCAAGATTTACTATTTGTTAATGTATTATTAGCATATTTTCCTTTATATATTTGAACATTGTGACTTTAAAATTCCTCATACTTGCCAAATACAATGTCTATATTCTTTTGCGGTTGATCTCCCTTGATTGCCTTTTCTTTGGAAAATGAGTCACATTTTTATGTTTCTTTGTATGTCTACTTATTTTGTATTATACCCTAGACACTGTATGTGGTAGAGATTCTGTATTCCTTTGAAGAGGGTTTAGTATTTAGTTTTAGTGGACAGTTAACTTACGTGGACCATGCTCCATGCTATGTGCCCTCTGAGTGTTGGCAAGAGCCACTGATAAATTATTTCAAGTTTAGCAGGAGTCTTTGGACCCTGCTACATAGATTTGTAATTCAGGAACCAGCCAGCATTTATATACAGATTTGGGGGCTTTTTCTTTGTGGCTGTCTCCAGTCTTGGATTTCTTCCTTCAATTCCCAGATGATTGGGATTCCCCAAATTATATCTTCTGGTACTGTAAGCTAGTTAGACTATTGATCCTATTTTTAATCACCCTGGTTGGGTGCTGACTGAGACTTGCCCTAAGACAAAAAGCTGGAAAAAAGAAAAAAAAAATCCATAGGAATCAAAAGCGAAAGTAGACAAATGAGACTACATAGAAATTAAAAGCTTTTGTGCACGATCAACAGAGTGAAAAGGCAATCTATGGAATGGGAAAAAATACTTGCACACACACACACACATTATATATATATTTTTTTTGAGAGAGAGAGAGACCATGTATGCATGGGGAAGAGGTAGAGGGGGAGACAGATGGAGAGAGAGAGAGAGAGAGAGAGAGAGAGAGAGAAAATTGCAATCAGGCTCCATGTACATCATGGAGCCCAATACAGGGCTCAATCCCACGACCCTGGGATCATGACCTGAGCTGGAATTAAGAGTCAGATGCTCCAGGCACCTGGGTGGCTCAGTCTCTTAAGGGTTGGACTTCAGCCCAGGTCATGATCTCACAGCCCATGGGTTCAAACCCTACATTGGGCTCTGTGTTGATAGCTCAGAGCCTGGAGCCTGCTTTGGATACTGTGTCTCCCTCTCTCTGTCCCTCCCCCTGCTCATGCTCTGTGTGTGTCTCTCTCAATCTCTTTCTCTCACAAAAATAAATAAACATTAAAAAAAAATTTAAAAAGTCATATGATCAACCAACTGAGCCACCCAGGTGCCCCTGCAAATAAAATATTTTATAAGTAGTTAGTATACAGAATACATAAAGAACTTGTAGAACTAACAAGCCAAAAAAAAAAAAATCAAATAACCTGATTAAAAAATGGGCAAACTGGAATAAGCATTTCTCTAACAGTAGTATTGAATAGAAATATTATGCTATCTTTTCTTTTGGGGGGATGTTAATGTAAATGGTATTGTGTCTTTAACTTCACATTCTACTTGTTCATTGCTGGTATATAGAAAAGCAATTGGCTTTTGTATATTAACCTTATATGCTACCACCTTGCTAGAATCACTTTTCTAGTCCCCTCCTCCAGTAGTTTTTGGTATATTCTTTCAGACTTCCTACATAGGTAACTTATCATTTGCAAACAAAGACAATTTTATTTCTTCCTTCCCAATTCATATACCTTTTATTTCCTTTCTGTTTTGTTGTTTTAGCTAGGACTTCCAGTATGGTGTTGTAAGGAGCGAAGAGAAGAGACATTCTTTCCTTTTTCCTGATTTTAGGAGGAAAATTTCCTCTTTCTCACCATTAAATACGATGTCAACTGTAGGGCTTTCATAGGTGTTCTTTATCAAGTTGAGGAAGTTCTTCTCTATTCCTGGCTTATTGGTAGTTTAAATCATAAATGGGTGTTGGATTTTCCCAAATGCTTTTTCTTATCTATTGATGTAATCATGTGCCTGTTGATGTGAAGGATTACATTAATTGGTTTTCTGATGTTGAGTCAGACTGCACACCTGGGATAAATCACATTCAGTCATGGTGAATAATTTTTTTAATGTATTGGATTAAATTTGCTAATATTTTGTTGATATTTTACATCTGTGTTCATGAGATATATTGGTCTATAGGTTTGTTTTTCTATAGTGTGTTTGTCTGGTTTTTGTATTAGAGTAATGCTGGACTCATGGACAGAATTAGGAAGTACTTCATCTTCTTCTTTCTTCTGAAGAGATTGTACAAATATATAATTTCTTCCTTAGATATTTGGAAGAATTTACCAATGACCCCATCTGAGCCTAGTGCTTTCAGTTTGAGAAGGTTATTAATTATTGATTTAATTTCTTTAATAGATGTAGGTCTATTCAGATTGTCTATTTCTTCCTGTACGAGTTTTGGCAGATTGTGTCTTTCAAGGAATTGGCCCATTTCAGCTAGGTTATCACATGTGTGGTCATGGAGTGGTTCATGATATTCCTTTATTGTCTTAATGTACATAGGGCTTGTAGTGATGTCTTCTCTTTCATTTCTGATATTAGTATTGTGAGTCCTTTTCCTCTCAACTAGCCTGGCTAAAAAAGATCAACTTTATTGATCTTTTTCAAAGAACTAACATTTGATTTTATTGATTTTCTCTATTGATATTCTGTTTTAATTTCAGTGATTTCTGCTCTGATTTTTATTATTTCTTTTCTTGTGTTTACTTTGGGTTTAGTTTGTTCTTTTTTCTAGTTTTCTAAAGTGGAAGCTTAGTTACTGATTTTAGATATTTCTTCTTCTTTTTCTTCTCCTCCTCCTCCTTCCCCTCCCCCTCCCCCTCCCCTCCTCCTCCTCCTTCTTCTTCTTTGTCTAATATATGCCTTCGCTGCTATAAATCTCCCTTTAGGCACTGCACTGTTTTTTCAGCATCCCCCAAATTTTGACTAGTTATATTTTCACTTTTATTTAGCTCAAAAAATTTTTTAAATATATCTTTAGATTTCTTCTTTGACCCTTGCATTGTTTAGAAGTGTTTTGTTTGATCTTCAAGTATTCAAGTATTTGGGGATTTTCCACCTATCTGCTATCAATTTCTAGCCTAATTCCATTGTAGTCTAAGAATAGATATTGTGTTAATTCTATTCTTTTAAATTTCTCAAAGTGTATTTTATGGCCAAGAGTGTGGCTTATCTTGGTGAATATTGCATGTGAGCTTCAAAAGAATGTGTATTCAGTGTTGTTGGATGTAGTAATCTATAGATGTTCATTCTATTCAGTCAGTTGATAGTGCTGTTGAGTTCAATTACGTCTTTACTGATTTTGTCTTCTGGATCTGTCCATTTCCAAAAAAAGGGTACTGAGGTCTCCAACTCTGATGGTGAATTTATCTATTTCTCTTTGCAGTCTATCAGTTCTGGCTTCATGAATTTTGATGCTCTATTGTTAAATGCATACACTTTAAGAATTGTTATGCATTCTTGGAGTATTGACACCTTTTTCATTATGTAATGCCCCTCTTTATTTCTGATAACTGTCTTTGTTCTGAAATCTGCTCTCTCTGAAATTAATATAACTATTCCTGCTTTATTTTGTTTAGTGTTAGCATGATGTACTTTTCTCCATCTATCTCGAAAACTCAGGTTTAAAATGATTATTGATATAGTTGGATTAATATCTACTACATATGTTACTGCTTTCTTTACATTGCTCTTGGTCTTTATTCCTATTTTTGTCTTCCTATTTTTTCTGCCCTTTTTTTTGCCTATTCCTATTTTTTCTGCTTTTTTTTGTGGTAAAAAAGCATATAACATGAAATCTATCTTCTTACACATTTGTAAGTGTACAATACTGTTAACTATATGCACGTTGTTGAGCAGAGGATCTCTAGAAATTTTTCATCTTGCATGATTAAAAGCATAGACCCACTGAACAGCAAAGCCCTCTTCCCCCTCCCCTACACCCTGGCAACCACCATTCTATTTTCTGCTCCTATGGGTTTAACTACCTTAGACACCTCATATAAGTGGGATCATGTGTATTTTTCTTCTATGACTAGCATACTTCACTAAGCAAATATCTCAATATTCACTCATGTCTAGCATATGACAGAACTTTCTGCTTTTATAAGACTAATATTACATTGTATGTGTATACCACATTTTCTTTGTCCATCCACCTCTTGCCTACTGTGAATAATGCTACAATCAACATTGCAAATATCTCTTCAGACTCTGTTTTCAATTCTTTTGGATGGATACACAGAAGTAGGATTCCTGAGTCATGTGATGAGTTCTATTTTTAATTTTTTGAGGATCCTCTAGTTTTCAATAGCAATTGCACTATTTTACTATCCCATCAACAGTGCAAGAGATTTCCCATTTCTCACATTCTTAGCCACAGTAGTTCTTTTCTTTTTATCATAGCAATCCTAATGGGTATGAGGTAATATCTCATTGTGGTTCTGATTTCCATTTCTCTGATAGTGATGTTGAGCATCTTTTCATATACCTATTGGTCATTTGTATGCTTTCTTTGGATAAGTGCCTATTCAAGTTTTTTGCCCGTTTTTAAATCAGTTTATTTTGTTTTGTTTTGTATTGTCTCCTACTTAGTTGTGAGAGTTCCCTTGGATATTAATACCTTATCATATAAATGGTTTGAAACTATTTTCTCCTATTCCATAAATTGTCTTTTAAGTTTGTTAATTATTTCCTTTGCTGCAGTTTTTTTTTTTAATTCTGATATAGTCCACTTGTCTAATTTTGTTTTTTTCATATTCTTTCCCTTTTGTGGTTTCTATTATTCCATTTTCTACCCTTTCTTAGCATATCAACAATACTTGTTTTTTGCTTGTTTAGTGGTTGTCTTAGAGTTTGCAATATGCATTTACAATTAACCCAGTCTACTTTCAAATAAAACTATAGTTCAAGTACCTCACTCATAGTGCAAGTACCCTATAATAGCAAAATAATCCTAATTCCTACTTCCCATTTCTTTTTTTATTCCTGTCATTCATTTCATATTTATATATATATTATAATATTATATATACTTATATATTAATAATACATTAATATTATATATAATTCAGTGTTGCTATTATTTTGAAAAAACTGTTATCTTTTGGGTGAATTAAGAATAAGAAGAATAAAAGCACTTATTTTATCTTTACTTATTTCTTCTCTAATGTACTTCCTTTCTTTATGTGATTCTAAGTTTCTGATCTGCATAATTTTCCTTCTCTCTGAAGAACTTTTAACATTTCTTCCAAGGTCGATCTACTGGCAACGAATTCCCTTAATGATTGTCTAAGAACATTTTTATTTATTCTTTACTTTTGAAGGATAATTTTGTAGTATACAGAATTCTAGTTTGGGGTTTTCTCTCTCAACACTTCGAATATTTTACTTCTCTTTCTTCTTGCTTATATGGTTTCTAAGATGTAATTCTTATCTTTGTTTCTTTATAGATAAAGTGTTTTCCTCCCTCTGGCTACTGTGAAGAGCTTTGTCTCTATTTTTGATTTTCTGCAGTTTGAATATGATATGCCTAGGTGTAGTTTTTGTGGCATCTATCCTGCTTGGGATTCCTTGAGTTTCCTGGATCTGTGGTTTGATGTTTGACATTAATTTGGAGAAATTCTCAGTCACTATTTTTCAAATATTTCTTTTGTTCCTTCTTTCTTTTTCTTCTCCTATTGGTATTTCCATTGCACATACGTTATACCTTTTGTGGTTGTCCTGCAGGTCTTGAATAATTTTTTTATACTCTTTTTTTCTTCTTCCTTTTCTGTTTTGGAAATGATTTCTATTGAGATATCCTCAAGCTCAGAGATTGTTTCCTCAGCTGTGTCCAATCTACTAATGAGCCCATCAAAGGCATTATTCATTTCTGTTACAGTGTTTTCAATCTCTAGCCTTTCTTTTTTATTCTTTCTTAAAATTTGCATTTCTCTGCATACATTGCTGATCTACTTTATTCATTAGAGTCATTAGAATATTAATTGTAGTTGTTTTAAATTCCCAGTCTGATCACTCTAACATCCCTGCCACATCTGAGTCTGGTTCTGATGCTTGACCCATCTCTTTAAACTTTGTTTTTTGCTTCTTGGTGTGATTTGTTAAGTTTTTTCTTGCTAGTTGGACATGATATCCTGGGTAAAAGGAATTGTAGTAAACAAGTTTTTAATAATGTGGTGGTGAGTGGTGAGGTGTGGGGGGAGGGGAAGACTTTTATAGTCCTATGATTAGGTCTGTTTTTTAGTGAGCCTGTGCCCCAGACTGTGAATTCATAAGTGCCATTCACTCCCCCACTCCCATGCCTTAGGAGGGACAAGATGTCTAGAGTGGCTGGAGTTTAGTATTTTCCCTCCCCCATGAGGAAGGTTAGTGTAAGTGGAGTTGGCTATTTCCCTTCCCTACATGGATAGCCAGAACAGGTTGTAGTTAGCTATTTCCCTTTGCCTATTGGATCATCTCTGATAAGACCTCAGTAGGCTAGATTCTGGTAAATTTTTTTTCTTACAGACAGGCCTGGAAGAACAGAGTTCTCTGGTACATCTCGAAATGACCCCTTTCCTTTCCCCTGGCCAGATGCATGAGGGGATTTTTCTCTGATACTCGCTGTGAGTACCTGGTCAAGATCCTGGAGGTAAAACTGACAAAAAGGAGAGGGCCCCCTCTGAGTTTTTACCTCTCAGACTTGTCCATCCTGAGCCTTTAGCAACTTGTCCATCCTGAGACTTTGTTGGTTACAGTTTAACATGTCCAACTGCAGTACTGGCTCCCATGTAGGTTTATACTCCAGTAAGTTGTGATTTTCTATATTTGCCTTCGATTTTTCTGTATTTCCCCCCAATTTTGGGGGCGGTAGCTTGCCTTGTGACTTCACTTCTCTGATGGATCTAAGAAGACATGTTGATTTTTTTAGTTTGTTCAGCTTTTTCTAGTTGTAGGGATGGAGTAATGACTTCTAAGCTCTTTATGTGCCAGATCACAAACCAGAAGTCTATGATACCCTTTCCATTCTTTATATGCACAAAGATCTGACTCTTAAGTAGTCCTTAAGCAAGGAATTGCTATTCTGCTAGAGTGTTAGGTAGCAGATGAAATGTGAGTATCACATGCCCACAGTGCATGGAGCTCACCAGGTTATTAATCTGCTTGCCTGGAGGAAATTATCTTAGATCAGTGATAGTTCTCAATCAAGAGAGATTTTATTCTCCATGGAATATTTGGTAATGTCACGTTTTTGATTGTCACAACGGGGGAAGCTGCTATAGGCAACTATTAGGTGGAGGATGCCACTAACCATTCCTCATTGAGCAGAACAGCCCCCCACACCCCAGCAAAAAATTATCCAGTCCCAGATGTCAATAAGTGAGACTGAGAAACCTTGTCCTGAGTTAAACTTGAAGTTTTCTTCTCCTCCATCTTCAATAAAACCAGTGTTGAACCAACTTGTTGCCTTGAATGCTATTTTACAACTTTGAAATTCAACTATTCTCTTGATTATTTTTAGGTCTTGCCACCATTATTAGGGTATGAGTCAAGATTCAGCCAACAATGCACTGAGTATCTATGACCCACCAGGCAGCATGCCTATTACTTTCTCTTGTTATCTTGCTTCATTCATCTTCATTAAATATTAATTGAGCCCTTAATACATGCCAGGTACACTACTTCAACGTGAAAGAAGGATTGTTTTCCCTGCTTTTACAGATGAGGAAGCTGAAGCTCAGAGAGGTTACCTGATGTAACCCAAATCATATAGCTCAGAATTGGCTTGTCAGTCAGATACATATGCTGAGAGAAGCCACCATAGCCTTCTCTCTGCTGAGAGTTGTGGGTGCCCATATGCTCTGGCTAACTGAGGCTAGCTAGCATCAGCATCTGTCAAAGTTTGGGAAACTGAGGCAGGGTTGAGAAAGCGACACCATGAGTGGCAAAGAGAGGAATAGAACCCAATGTTCCAAGTCCCCACCCAGGTGCTCTGCAGGCCTCCCAGAGAGCATGAATGGGTTTTGATGGGGATAATAGTCTCTCTCCAAATACACTCACTGCTAGCCTTTCTTATTGAGCAATTCAGCTTTCAAATGCTCAGTACATTAGACCAAAGGATGGGTGTTTTGTCTTCTTTTTCCCCCTGGCTTTTTCTTTTTTAGGGAAAGCAATTTGCTCCTTTCTGATTTAGAATGAGATCTGGCAAGTAAGTGCTTGTTCTCCCTCCTTCCCTTGTTTCCCCACTCCCTCCCCACCCTTCAGTTTAAAAACAAGTTGTGGGGAGAGGGAGGGGGAAAAAGAACACAGGATCCATGCTAAGCAAAACTATTTGCATAAGCTGTACACTTGGTTCTCAGAGCCTGAGCTGATCTAACCTATGACAAATTCCTCCGTCTCGGCCACCTGCCAGCTGCGTTTTCATCGGGGCTGGCAGGACAACTGAAGTCTACATTCTGTACTAATTAACGACCTTCGGGGAGAAGACCACCAATTGCAATGCCAGCACACTTTGCTTGTTAAAGGGGACAGGGGGCCGTGTTGGACAAGGCCCAGGCTTTTTTCTTTAGGGTGGTGGGCGGGTAAGCAGGCCAGGAGGAGTGAGGGGTGGACAGGGTTGGGGGGTGCAGTAAACATACCAGAAAGACAAACTCAAAGTTGTAGTAACAGTTGAGAAGACATCTGCACATGCCAGAACATTGTCGTGAACTCTGGCTTCTTCAAGGTAACTCTTTAGCAAGTAGGAAAGGGGCCTAGGAGTGTGGGGCTATCTTTTGGGGAAAAGACTTTGACTGGTCCTGAGAGTGGCAGGCAGAGCCCATGCTACACAGGGCAGCCAGGTCTGAAAACATTAGGGTTGCTTTATCCGTGCCTGCCACAGAGCAAACAGTCATCAGCTTTTGGTAGCATCACCTTGTGGTACAAGGATCAGAGATATGGGTCTACAAGCCATGCTTCAAGAAAAATCTTCTCCCCCAGGATCCCATCCATTTCATTTTTCTTTACTATTGGGGCTTGGGGACATGATAAGAGGACATTCTCAAAGAAAGTGGGGACAAGGAGAAGACTCATCCATGAATCTCCCCATCTAACTCAGTTGCTCATTTATGTACTGGCGAACGTCGCACTGCCTTTGCCACTTTGTGTGTATTCTTGTAGCCATCCTTCATTTTCTTCTCCTGGATGCAGGAGGCCTCCAACTATGACACATGAGGGCTGAGGAGACTCTATGAGATCATTTCACATACCCTTCTGGCTCCAAGAATTACTCTTTAGAAACTAACCCTAGGTGGGTGATGACACAGTAAGCTTTTAAAGAATGAAGAAGTGTCCCCCAGGGTCCTGCTTGTCCACTCGTATGTTGGGTGGTGTAGGGAATCTCTTTGTCCAACAGAAATGTTCTTGGCTGATGCTCCTTGGCCTAGGACCTCCTGCCCACTTGCCCAGCAGTGTCACTCCTTGAGGGAAAACAGAGCCTTTGGTCTTCCAGCTCACCTCCTCACACCTCAATCTCCAAAGTCTGTGACGTGGAATTAGTTTCTTTCTTATAGGCACATCCATTCGAACTGTGGGAGGTAAAAGAAGGGCCAATTGTCCCTTCCCTCAGGAGGAGCCTGGAGTAGAAAGGTGGGGTGTCCCTCTGCTCACCCTTATTCCCTGTAGGCCCCCAACCACCCCCATAACACCAGCCCCATGCTTCATTAAGGGAGCACAATGTGTCCCCGTGGTCGCCTGCCAGCCGGGATGTCCTGTGTGACAGCAGATGCAAAGAGAATGAACAGGCGGCTGAAAGAGCTGGGGACAAAAAGAGCACATTGTCCAGAGCTCTGAAAGGGCTGCCTGAGAGGGGACATATGCATCTGAAAAAAATACCCCAGTGGGTCCCCCCCTTGCTGGCCTCAGCCCGCCCTCACCCAAACCTTCAACTGATGCTGCACAATGGCGTCTCTAGGCCCAGCAGGGCCAGGCCAGCTCCAGGCTAACAGCAGACACAGGGGTTAGAGGGTGAGTGCGAGGCACAGGTTCCCTCCAGGAAACTCTCTACCCCTGTCCCCTATCACTGAACTGCAGAAGACCAGAGCTGGGAGTGTCTGTAGAAATTACCTGGCCTCCCTCCCTCACTTTGCAGGTGAAAGAGGCTGAGGTTCAAGATAGGTGAGGCCAGGATTCCTGGGCACCCAGGTCTCCTACTGCCTGCTCTGCTCTGCTTTGGGTGCCACAGATGCATCAGAGAATGAGGGTGGACTTTCCAAAGGGGTTAGGTATTCTCACTAATCCTCCCTCTGCTGCTCTGCCAGGGTATGGAGCCAAAACTCAGCTCAGGAAGTGATTGCATCATATCCGTAAGAATCCCAGGGCTTGGTTGGATTTCCGAGTTTGGAGCCCCAAGAAATGGGAGAAGAATTAAAAGAGCTTACAAACAAGCTGCTATTTTGTGAGAGACGACTTCATGGTTTTGCAAAAGGAAAAGTACACGGGTTTACAAGTCAAATGTAAGAGTCCAAGTCCTCTATTCTGTTTTGTGAACTCAGACAATCCATGGAACTGCCGCAACTTCAACTTCAAAGTTAGAAAATTAGGGCTAATGCCAGTGTCAGTACCTTTACTGATAACCAATTCTGGTACTAACAATCATACTAGCAATATCTGCCCTGCCTCTCCCAGGGAGCCACTCGAAGATCAAATGTGATACCATGAGTGAAAGTTCTTTGTAGACAATACATCACTGTATAAATTAGAATATTATTTTTAACACTAGAAAGCTTGGGGAAAGCTGTAATGCATGGCCCAGGACAACATTTCTTTGGAAGATACTTTCTAATCAGAAATTGCTTCTTGAGTTTTTGGAGGAGGGGAGGAGGACTTAGTGGAAGTCAAGGTTCTTTTTAAAATCAATTATAAATTGATAAATCCTTTTAACCATAATGGCAGAGAAACTTTCTGGAAAACCAACTCTCCTAGTCAAGGAAGGTGTCCGTAGAAGCACTCAACCTTTAGCCTGTCTCCAGTGAATTTTATGACATGAGAAAGTTCCCCTCCACCTGGGGCCACTTCCTCTTTCCTCCTCAGCCCCTCCCAAGGTGTACTTAAGTGGACCCCACAGACTCAGACTGCGTCCCCAGGAGAAATGAGCTCACCGGCTGTATGCTAGCAGATGTGGGGAAGTCTGTGTGGTCTCTCACAACAGCTGTTCAGAATTCTTTTCCCCTGAAAGTTTCCATTCTGTATATGGGGAGGTGGGCAGGGGGGAAGGGCAAGCCGGCAGGCAAGGAAAGAATGTCGGCTCTCCACCCTGTTTTGGAGCTGTTTTGTTTCTTTGAGATCTCAGTGTTTCAGAGACAGTGTACATGCTGGAAGATGTCATAAATGAGTTTGTTTTGTTCCAGATGTATGACACCAGGATCTCCGGCTTGGATTATACATATTGTGTTGCCATGCCAACATACACACACACACACACACACACACGCACACACGCACACACATGCTAGTATCCCAAACCGTGCTCAACACTGGGGAGGGAATGAGGGGCCTCAGAGAAATATTTTTTTTTTGTCTCAAAGGAATTTCCCATGTGAAGTCAAGTAACATATTCCTGAATCAATTAGAGGCCTGGTAAATATCACACTGCCTGGAACCCAGAAGAAGGAGTGTTCTTTTTGGACAGGGCTAATCAGAAGAGAGTTAGGGTGAAGGTGGGACTTGAGCTGGCTGGAAAGGAGGGTATAGCTTGGGCAGAAAGGCAAGGGCTGGACACCCAAACAGGGTAAAAGGGTATACAAGATGGCAGAAGTGGGATGAGCCCCTTTCTCCTACCCACAGGCATCCTACATATGTCCAGAAGTCTACTTAAAGATTCCTAGAGCAGAGAAGACCAACTCGTCTATCCCTATCTCCAAATGGCTTCATGACCAAGTCATCCTCTCTCATTCATAAAGCTTATTCCAGAATCTCTAGCACGTTGTTCTAGAGTTTTACAACTGTAATTGTCAACAAATCTTTCCTCATACTTGCTTTTAATTCCTCTGGCAGCATGGTATTCACAACCTGAAAGCAAGTCTTAAATTTGTTTAAACCAATGGCTCCAGAGAGGTACTGTGTATAGGGTGAAAGGAACTCACTCAGCAAACACTAACAAACACCTATGGTGTGTCAGGCTATACATTAGGCTCTAAGCATTCAGAGGTAAGTTAGGATTTTCTTCCCTTTAAGATGTTCATAGTGTAGTAAGCAATTAAAGCATAATGTCAGAAAGCCCATTATAAAATATAAGCAAAAAGAATTCACATGAATGTTACTGTTTGGGGTTTGGGAGATGATAAGGAAGGTTGCATGGAAGAGGTTATAGTTGCGCTGGATTTTGAAGGATGAATAGCGGTTTGCCAGGTAGACATAGGAGAAACTGGTGTTCTAGGCACAGGGATCAGTAGGTGTGAATATGTGAGGGATAGACAAGCATCCCCTCCTTATTTCCTCCTTTACTGTCATAAAGTCAATTTAGCATAAGCTAAAAGAACAAAAAATGAAAGACCAAACACATAAATAGCACAACACTTCACAGAAATAAACCTTAGAGGCACACAGGGTATTTTATTAATTGGTTGGTGCCCAAGACAGTGTCTGAGACTGGTGGTGAGGTCAAAGTTCTTAGCAGAGTGCCCAAGCATGTGAAGGCCACTTGATCATTCACTTATTTATAAACTACTCTGAGAAAAGGGATTCCAATGGAGGTAATGAAAGCTTTAGCTAAATCCATGAAAGGTAGAATCATAACAAGAAGAGGGGTATAATGTTGGTGTAATGAAAGAAGACATGTTTGTGTACTGTGGCCCTTGGTCTCTTCTCAAATGTTTCTGTTACATAATATAAGTCTGGTTTCCTTCCTCATTGAGCTGGAAGAGACACACACTACAACAATAGTAAGTATGATGGCAATGGTGGCAATGGAAACTTACCATGGACCACGCTCTGCTCTACATGCTTTGTATTTATTAACTCACTTAATCCTCATGATCCTGTAAGGTAAGTGTGATTATTAGCCCCTTTTTATGGACAAGGAAACTGGAGAGTCAACTCAAGCAATTTACCCAGGATCACCTAGCTAATGGTTATCAGAGCCTGCAGGTGAGCTTAGGTGGCCTGGTCCCAGAGCCCAGATGCCAATCCATGACCTTCTGGGTCTTCTTCCAGTGATATAGGACAAACAAGAACCCTTTCCCTGCACCCTTGATGCCTATTTACTGAGTCTCAAATAATAAAAATCATTGTTGTTGTTATTATAACTGCCTTCTAGAAGTCCTTTCCTCCCACCCTCACTTCTTCCAAATATCAGAATAGGGGTGGTGGCAGAGGAAAAGCGGACCCTCCAACTAAGATTTTGTTTGATGATTTGAAAGGGGTTCTGAGCATCTCTGTGTCCCTGCCTTTTTCTTTTGCTGGGGGGATTACAAGCCCCACTTTGACCTTTTGCTTTACCTCTCCAAAGCCTTGCAAGAAAGATATCTCATTATAAAGATGAGAAACAGGCATGAGGACAACAATTCATGTACCAGTCATAAGACCCTGAGAACATCAAGGCAAGATAAGACAGCAACTCCTATTATATAGTTCCCCTGACCACACAGCTCATGTCACTAGCATCACTAGCCCAGCACCAGGTGAGAACAGATGGCGGCCATGTGACACATCTGCCTCTGTCTCCCGTTCCTGCTCCAAGACCGACTTCACACATCCATGAGGGCATTCTCTTCCACTGAGTTTGGATGCTGCCTCAGAAGACTTCTTTCTTTTTTTCTAAATCAAAAAAAAATGTTTATTTATTTTTGAGAGAGAGAGAGAGAGAGAGAGAGAGAGAGAGCATGAGCGGGGGAGGGGCAGAGAGAGAGGAAGACAGAATCTGAAGCAGACTCCAGGCTCTGCGCTCTCAGCACAGAGCCTGATGTGGAGCTCGAACCCACAGACCACAAGATCATGACCTGAGCTGAAGTCGGACGCTCAACTGACTTAGCCACCCAGGTGCCCCAGAAGACTTCTTTCTCAGTTGAGTGCTTCAAGTGGTCACTACATCTCAATCTGAGTTGACCCATGAGATAAAACCCTTTTGATATCCCTGGACCAGCCATTAGCTGTTTGAAGGCTAAGAAGTCCTTGGGGCCCCTCTTAGATCTAGAACCAATATACCACCTCTGAGGGGAGCTGGACATTTTCTCACTGCAAGGCTGTTGGGCTAGCTAGTGTTTCTCTCCTCTTTTATGGGACCTGAGCTAGAGGAACAAACATCTGAGTAGTGGCCTTACTTGAGGTTAGATAAATGAACTTTTATTGTGTGTCAGTCCCTGTTAAAAATGAGATATAACAATCCCCAAAGCTTCTGCTTAGGATTGTACAGAATATATTCAGACTACAATGTGAATGGCACCCCAGAGGGTTGAGCAGTGCACAATCTGTACCACTGTCCCTTGATGCCCTCATTATTCCTCCCTTAGGGAGCTCATAGTTGAGTTGGGGTAATGATATCTAAATAAACAACCATAATTCAGTCTCATCAGCGCTATCACTGACGCACATCCAAAGAATACAGCAAAGGAGGAAACCAGTATCTCCCCATCTGAGAGCTGGGAAAGTCTTCATAGCATAAGTGCCTTTAAAGCTAAGCATTGAACAATGAATAGGAGCTCCTCTAAGACAGCAGGAAAGAAATGGCATTCTGGGTAGAGGAGCCGGAATGCGGAAAGGCGTAAGTGCATGGCAAATGGTTTATCATGTGTGTAGAGAGGAGGGGGTTGTGGGGATGCGGGGAGTTCACTCACTCTGTTCTCAGACCACACGGGCTATGCCTGGGTGCCTGCAGTCAGATCAGGCCACTCCCAGGAATCTTCTTGTCTGTACTGCTCAAGGCTGTCTGGAGAGGAAAGGTCCTCAGAGACAAGCATGTCCAATCAGAGAGGAGATGGAGAGATTTATTTTTTTTAAGGCAACCCCCCCACACACACCTCAGTCCCACAGTACATCAGTGTGTGAAAGTCAGAGCACCGATTCACAGCTTTCTGGGAGTGAGGTGAGAGCAAGGCTATTCCCAGAGGCTCCAGTCTCTGTTTGTGCAGACAGCATGGAATCTTTTCAAGCCATGACCATGTGGCATCCGCTGTTTTCCTCCAGGAAAATTCATGACATGGTGAGGAATGGGCCAGGTTGGTCTGCCAGAGAAGGGGCAGACGTTCTGGGGCCCTGCCCATTGTGGTGGTCAATCCACTTGAGAGACTGTAGCAGTTAAAAGCTCAGTCTCAAGCTGAACATAAAAGCAGTCCCCAGGTTGAGGAGAGGGAAGCAAGAAAGGGCTTTTAGGGACCAAACCTTCCTCAAGGAAAACGCTCCAAGGACAAATAAATCCACTCCTAAGCCAGATAAATCCCCAGGCACTCGGCCACTGAGCGAAGTGTCCATCATCTCTGGCAAGGGTTTGTTTTTCTCCTGCAGCCATGGGGGAAAAGTGCAGACAAAGTCCCAGTAGGCTCAAGCCACAGGGCAAATGCTGGCTGACCATCTGGGCCAGGACGATTCTGTCAAAACTAGATTTGGGGTACCTGTCGCTGTTCCAAACACTTCAGGGACTGTCCTTGTCTATGAGTAGAATCCAAAATCCTCACTGTGGCTTATTTAGATCCATCACTACCTCCCTCTGTCGTTCAGCTGCTGCACCATTGGCCTATTCTCACTCCCCACGGGTGGCTCTCCCTTCCCTGGGAAGTTCACTGTTCCCTGAGCTCATCACAGCCATAGTGCTGCACTGCCAGCCGGCAAAGCCCGTCCGTCCCTCCCTTCTGAGCTGTTGAAAATGCAGCCTACCCCCACCCCCCACACCCACAGCTGACTCACATGTTGCCCCTTCTATACCGCTAAGTCATGATCCCTCCTCTTGTTCCTCCACATGACTGCACTATGTTGGTCCCTACCTTATTTTGATCAAAGATAAATTCAATTTGTAAAAAAAAAGTATGCATGGTTGTATATCTTTCATTGGATTTCGAATTTCTTAAGGGCAGGGACCAATCTCCCACAGTGTTCGTGTAAGTGTCTTACACTTAGTCACCATGTGCCTACTGGAAAAAAAGAGTGAAGGAAGGAAGGGAGGATGGAGAGGTGGAGAGAAGAAAGGAAAGAAGACTACTGTTTTTTTTGAAGACTACTGTTTTTTTTTTTAATTGTTTAATGTTCATTTATTTTAGAGAGAGAGAGAGAGAGTGTGTGTGTGTGTGTGTGTGTGAGTGGGGGAAAGGCAGAGAGAGAGGGAGACACAGAATCCGAAGCAGGCTCCAGGCTCTGAGCTGTCAGCACAGAGCCTGATGTGGGGCTTGAACTCACAAACCATGAGACCATGACCTGAGTTGAAGTCTGACGCTTAACTGACTGAGTCACCCAGGCACCCCCAAAGACTACTGTTTAATGAGGTGATTTTTTTTTATTTTTTTAAGTTTATTTATTTATTTTGAGAGAGAGAGATGAGAGCACAAGTGAAGGAGGGGCAGAAAGAGAGAGGGAGATAATCCCAAGCAGGCTCTACAGAGTGCAGAGCCAATGTGGGGCTCGAACCCACAAACCGTGAGATCAGGGCCTGAGCCAAAGTCGGATACTTAACTGACTAAGCCACCCAGATGCCCCTAATGAGGTGATTTCTTATTCTTGAAAGCAGACCTTACCAATATTGCCTTCTTGTATAGATATAATCAATTCTGTCTGAAAGAGAAACCCTGTAAGCCAGATGTTTTCACAAAGATCTATGTGTGATGTGGCATCACATATTTGAATACATGAAAAATGATAGTTGCTTTTCATAAAATGTTTCCTTTTTTTTTTTTCCAATAAAGATTTCACAAGCCCCTACACTGTGTCGGGCACTACACAAAAAGAGACTGAAACATGGGGGCAGATGTGAGCTATGTCCTCTAGAAGCTCCGAGTCTATAGAAAAGGGAAAGGCATGAGCCAAAATATCAAATGCAGGTGAAAATCCTTACACAAGGTGAGGGCTGGTGAAGAGGGAGGTTTACCTCCAGCCTGCAGAGATGGGAAAGCGGGGCTTTCTGCCTTGAAGGTCTGGGGAGGAATTGCAAATCTGTTTGTTTATTGCCAAAGAATGCTTGCCTTGGAAACTGGAGAGTGCCTCAGATTCAGTCCCAGTGATAGAGTGTCTCTAAACTGGGTCAGGGACAAAGACAAAGGACAGACGATACCATAAATAACAAACTTATAGGGCAGAAGGTGTCAGCTCAAGTATTTAGAGGCTCTCTGCGAGAGAGAGGGAACCGGGGGTGTAATCCTTGGATGAGAAAGGTTTAGGAAAACTTCAAAACCAAAAAGTCAATTAATTATTGAGCTCAGCACTTTTCTTTCTTTCCTGGCATGTTACACCTTCTTCCAAATTGATTTCCCCAACTTCAATCTCTCCCTGGTCTTACCTACCCTCCACAGTATTGCAAGGTTGATTTCCTCAGACAACGCTTTGACCACGTTATTTCTCTTGTTACAAATGTAACAGTTCCATTGAAAAAGAATAAAAGTAAAATTTTCATGGGCTAAGTCATTTTAGCTGCAGCCTGTTTTAACAATGCCCCCAAGTGATTCTGAGGCATGCTAAGATTTGCAAATTATTGCCATATGGCTTAACTCTTCTCCCAAGGAAGTATACGTATCTTCTGAGGCAAGAGCCCTCCCTAGTATATCTCAGAGTCCCTCAGCTCAGAGGCTGGCACATGGCAGATGTTCTAGAAATCATGGAAAGGTAACATATATATTCAAAAGTTGCTTGTCAAGTGGAGTGCTGGGTGCAGAGGGAAATGGAGCAGAATTAGATGTGTTAATGGGCGTTTGTTCATTTTTTCTATCCCCCCCCTTTTCTCCCATGACTTATTTACTCCATAACTGGAAGCCTGTACTTCCTACTTCTTTTCACTCGTTTTGCCCATCGCCCCACCACTCTGTCCTCTGGCAACCACAAGTTGTCTGTATTGATGGGTCTGTTTCTGTTTTATTGTTTGTTTCTTTGTACTTAAAAAAAAAAATCCACATGTAAGTGAAATCGTATGGTATTTGTCCCTCTCTGACTTATTTCGCTTAGCATAATACCCTCGAGATCCATCCGTGTTGTCACAAATGGCAAGATCTTAATCTTTTTTGTGACTGAGTAATATTTATTGTGTATATACATACTATGCCTTCTCTACCCATTCATCTTTCGATGGGCATTTAGTTTGCTTTTACATTTTTACTATTTTATTTATTTCTTAAAATGTTTATTTTTGAGAGAGAGTGCAAACAGGGAAGGGGTAGAGAGAGGGGGGGCAGATGGTCCAAAGTGGGCTGTGCCCTGACAACAGCAAATCCGATATGGGGCTTGAACTCACAAACCACAAGATCATGACCAAAGCCAAAGTTGGACACTCAACCGACTGAGCCACCCAGGTGCCCCATATTTGACTGTTTTAAATAATGCTGTGATGAACATACAGGTGTATGTATCTTTTCAAGCTAGTATTTTCATTTCCTTTGGGTAAATACCCAGGAGTGGAAATCATCTGATTTCTATTTTTAGTTTTCGGAGGACCATCCATACTGTTTTCCATAGTAGCTGATCCAATTTGCATTCCCACCAACAGGGCACAAGGGTTCCCTTTTCTCCACACCTTCGCCGACACTTGTCATTTCTTGCCTTTTTGATGCTAGCCATTCTGACTGGTGTGAGGTGATATCTCATTGTGGTTTTGATTTGCGTGTCTCTGATGATCAGTGATGTTGAGCATCTTTTCATGTGTCTGTTCGCCATCTGGATGTCTACTGTGCATTTGTTTTGAGTCTATTGGAGGAGACAGAATTGACACATGCAGCAAGTGAGAATAACACGGTGCTAGTCTGTAGGGGGCAGTTCCTAAAAGCAACACAAGCATAGAAAAGGGGATGAGCCCGGGTGGCTTAATTTTATGTCTTTATACGACTGAACTCTTCTTTCACGGTGCTTGTTTTATTCCTTATATGTCTAGGAGTAGGTGGCCAGCAAACCAGAGGATGATGATGATGATGATGGCAACAGTAACAGTCCTATTACTACTTGTGATAATAATAGCTAACCTGTATGAGGTGCCACTAGCATTTTATATAGGTAGCTTATGCAACCCTCACAGCAACCCAACGGTAGATACCAGGGAGGGGTTGAAGTTGGGGAAATCAATTCAGAAGTTACTGCAACGTGCTAAGTAACTCAATGAGATAATGTTATTAACTGGTTTTACAGAGGTGGAAACTGAGGCACAGGGAAGTTAGGGGAGATTCTACTGATGTGAAGCAACAATCAGGTTGAACACTTCTGTGGACCAAAAGGGTTGAGAAGGGATAGCTAGGGTTCCAGCAAAGTGCAGGATGGGACTTTAGACTAAACGGAAATTCATGATGTCTTCAGCAGGAGTCTTTCTGGATGGCCGCAGCTCCATATTTGGGCTTCCATGAGCTTTCTGGCTCCGTGATTAGCTCGCTTTCCCACCTCCAGGGGAGACCTCCCTTTTTCTTTATCCATTCTGCTTTAACCCATTTCACCATCCTCCTGTCCCTTTAGAAACCCCCAGATACTTCTAGGAGTGATATACTGGCATCTCATCGCCCTCTTTTTCTTCCTTTGCCCCTGGCTTGGGTAGGCTCACCATTAACACTGAGGATCTTTGAGGTCTCTCCTCCATCCTAGAACATTCTTTTCATTTCTTTTTGCTATCCCATCAGGTATGGAACAACAAGTTCCTATGGCTCCCCTTACGTCTGGATTTTAAAAACAGATGCACAGAGAGTTAGAGTTCAGTGTGATCCCGCGGGGTGGATGATTTAGGAGACTTGCAGCAGCTAAGTTTTATGCCATCTCTGACTTACTGTGTGACCTTGGGGCCAGCCACTTGCCCTCTCTGTGTCTCAGTCCCCCGCGGTGGGATCATAATATCTACCGCCAAGCAGTGCTCAGAGCATGAATGAATTATTATCCTGAACGCCCTCTGAGCTTCTGGGACAAAGGTGCTATGTTAATACACAGTATCCCTCTTCTTCTTCTTCTCATTAGTATTATTCAAACCCAGATGGCATTATTATTGTTGTTGATTGACAGCCCCGCATAGCCCCATTCACGGGTGTCAGAGAGCCAGGCGGTAGTTAACACAAGCAAAAACCATGTTTAAAACAAAGCCCAAGGAACACTCCAATAGTGTGTGCCTTGGGTTGCTATTAAAGCCAGAGCAGCTGCATGGCATCGCGGAGGGACAGGGCAAGGAAATGCATCCCGGAGCACAAAGAGGGGAAAGTGGGTCTTGACACTGATCATATAATCGTGCTGGGCTTTTATAGACACTGGGAGGCCTCAAACAGAATAAATGCTTGAACTTTATCCACGGTTTACAGGCAGCGGCTGTAAAGGTCTTTGTTGCTGTTGCTGCCATGTTAATGACCCAGCTTGGGGCGCTGCCGCGGCCGCCGGCCGCTTCTTCCAAAGAAAACAAATCAAAGTGAGTAACTCGATGTCCAGCAATGAGTTTTCCATTATATAAAAATAAGTATAAATCTTTCCCAGTTGGGCAGCCGTACTGCGACGTCGGAGGCTGGTAAAGGGGTCAAGGGAGCTAGACGCTTTGAACCCCTGAACCAGCACATCAAAAAGAGGCTCCTTCTCTTTGTTAATTGCAAAATAAACAGATAAAAATAAACTGTGGTGTTCTGGCTCTGTGGACAGTGTTTGCACCAAAGGAGAGAGGATCGGAGGCAGCCTGGGAGGGGCAACAGGGTCCCTTGATCTGATTCTCTGTTCCTTTTCCACCCTGCCTACACTGGTAAAACCCCAGGAGTAACTGACCCTCAACCAGCAGAGACATTAATCTTCAGCTACAGGGCCTGCCTTGCAACATTGGAAAAGTTCAGTCAAAGTGGTATCGTGGGCAGGTACAATTTAGTGCCTCGGAAGCTTTAAAAAATGATGGTCCATAAATATTCTGATCGTTTTAACAGAACTTGGGAATCCTTGGTAGCGTGAGGAAGCTGAAAAGTGGAGGCAGCATGCCTTTGGTGGAGGTTTGGACAAGCGGGAGCTCCTAGCACATGAGAAAATGGATGAACTAGGGTAGCTGGGACGAGGAGAGGCAAGCATGTGAAAGAAGGCAGGGTGGAAGTGGAGGGAGAAAGCAGGGGCAACGAAGCAAGAGAGAAGTCTGAGGGAGCTTGTCCCTGGTTGGCGGCGGGGGGGGGGGGGGTGGTGGGGGCGGTGAAGGGAGTGACAGGGACAGAGTTAGTATCAAGGGAAGGAAGTTACACATCTGTGGGCCCAGGGAGGGAAGCCTTGGATGGGGAGGCAGATGATTCCTGAAGGGTGCTGTTTATAGGGTCTGGGACCCATCCTCTTCCCATACCTATTCTTCCTTCAGTCACAGCAGAAAGAACTCAATGTGCTGCTTGAATGTGGCAGTCTCCCAAAACAGAACTCATCACCCCCAACAAAAATAAATGTGTTCCTTTTACCCACACACTTACTGAGTTTTCATACTCTTCTTCCTCACCAAGTCTCTTTCCTTCCCTGGATCCTCCAGACTATCTCTTCTTCTCCACCAGGTGGGTATTCATCCATCCATCTTTTCACTCAGTCACCATGATGGAACCCATCCTGTGCTACCTTCCAGAAACCGTACAAGCTGTTCTAGATGCTAATAAGGTAAGGTCTCTGTCCTGAAGCTGCTCTCTTCCCAGCGTCAGAGACAAACTGGTGCCATCATAAGTGCTTGAAGCGTGGGGTGGGTCAGGAACAAGATCAGGTGAAAGGGAAATCACTGGGTTATGAGATGAGGAGACTGGAGGGCAGGGTGTGGGGTGAGGACCGGCTGGTTAGGAGGCCTTGTCATCTCTGAAGCAAAAGGCCACTTGGTCTGAGCTATGCCAGAGGGAGCAAAGAAGGCAGACTATCTAAAAAGGTGGAATCAGGAGCGCCTGGGTGGCTCAGTCGGTTAAGTGTCTGACTTCAGCTCAGGTCATGATCTCACAGCTTGTGGGTTGGAGTCCCGAATTGGGACAGCTCAGAGCCTGGAGCCTGCTACTGATTCTGTGTCTCTCTCTCTCCCTCTGCCCCTCCCCTGCTCATGCTCTCTCTCTCTCTCGGAAGTAAATAAACATTTAAAACATTAAAAATAATAATAAAATAAAAATGTAGAACCACCTAGAGAGGGAGGTGTGGGAAAGGCAAGGAGAGGAAACCTTTTAGAATTCTAGCAAGTGTAATTAACTCCCTCTTCACCCTGAAGTGTGTCTAACACCCTCTACGTGTCTCTGCTTTTGTTGCCTCCCCCCCCTTACTTTCCTCCCCCAGGCATGTTCCCAGCGATTTCAAACTTTCCTCTCCATTCCCCAACATTCCTTCTCCTTCAGATCTCATTCTCACCTCCATATTCTCTCCTTTTTCCGCTTCCCTGCTCTTCCCAGGGGGCTCCGCAGTGACATCCTACTGCCCAGGGCTGCTGGAGGGAAGTGTGGAAGGATTCTCCTGGGAAGCACGACGAGGGAGATTGGGGCCCAGAGAGGAGACAGACCCAGAGAGATGAGGTCAAGGGTGCATTTGAGGCAGAAATTAAATTAAATTAAACTGGTCTTGTTTCTTCCCTGACATAGTCTGTTGGGAACAGATTTAATATGGTCCCTGGAGATTTCACATTCCATGGTCCTAAATTTGAGATTTTGTTATAGTGTGGGAGAGAACCTAATTCCTAAAAGGGCACGAGGGAAGCTTCCCTTCCTGTACCCCCCACCTCCCAGGGAGTGGGAGCCTACATTCCTGATTCTAAACACCTCAGGAAAGACCAGCACAGCCTTCAGAGAGACGACAAGGAGTCGTTTCTGTGGTTTTCCACACTGGTGGGTCCAGAGTGGTTTACTAAACATCTGCTAGATGTTCTGCTTAGCTTATGCATATGTGTATTGCTCATACATTATGTGTCTTCTACTCCTGACATCAACCTTGTCAGGTAACTGTGATTAGAATTCCACCTCAGAAATGGAAATACTGGGGCTGGCGGAATTAAGAGACTAAGCCATGTTCGCAGGAGGCCTCGGCCAGCAGCCTTTCCCACTCGGCCACGCACTCCTTCCATGGCCAGTGCTCTTCAAAAATGAAAGTAAAGCATTCCTAACCCCTATTAGCCTGACGTACATTTAATCTGCCATTTTTTCATTCTCTCTCCTAAAATGTTAGAAACAGATTCACTTTCTGGGTTTTGCCCGTAGCACATTTAAAATGTTTCCCATATAATTATGACACTTTTCCCCAGATGAAACATTTGGTATCCTGGAAAGGGTTTGGTTGCTTGGTTGGTTGGTTTTTGAAGGATGACATCAAATAAAGTCTTTCACTCACCTCATCTTCCAGACCTTTCCCAAGAGAAGCTCCTCAGAGGAACTGATCTCTGGGCCGATATGTGAGAATTCTTTCCCAGGACTACCCCAAGGGGCAGGCATTCTGGAAGAAAACTGTCTGCCTCCCCTGCATGGAAGGGGACCAGAAGCAGGCTTGATGGGCAGTGGCTGGAGGTGTAAATGGGCAAGGGGGCTCAAAGTAGGGGTGCAGAAGGTGAGAGAGAAGTGGAACACTGCTGTAATTAAAAAAAAAAAAAGATAGAAACTATGAGAGTGGCTTTGGGAGAGTGGAGGACAGAAGCTGGAAGGCCCTTGATGAGGGTACTGGTAAAAATCCAGAAGATCTCCAAAACACTGTTAGCAGAAGCCTGATATCCTTCCAGAAAGCATCAAAGATTAAGGAAAAATGAGGCAAAGGTAACCGGAAATTAGAGAGAAAAGGATTCCTCTTTTGCAGTGGCAGAAAGGTTAACCACACTCTTGCCTGCAGTGATGTGGAAAATAGAAAAGGCACCTCATGAACTGGGTGGCCTGGCCGAGGAGATTTCCGGACACCATTCAAGGTTCCCCTGGCTTCTTCCTGCTGCTTGTATTAAAATCTGACAGGAGAGGGATAAGCTCAAGAAGGGAAATAAAGTTAAATATAAAGGAGGCGAATCTGCATTGTTGGGCTATCCCCTGCCTCTTCGAGCTGAAAAGCAACGTTAAACTAAGAATGGCTTCTAGACAAAAATACAATTCAGGGAATACTCAGAATAACACTTTGGAAAGATGAAACTGAGATGGTGGTGATAAAGTCCTTTGTGAAGACCTTGGAAAGATTTAAACTAAGAAAACTATTTGGTCAAAACCAAAAACAAACAAAAACACAAGACTTTTAAGGACCCTTGGCAGCCTCAGCAGAAGCCCGAGGTACAGAATGGTTTATCATGAAAAGATTTGTGAATGTGGCCTTTTTCCTTCCCCTAATTGCATGAACCACAATAAGATTCACAGGAGGCTCCCAAAGATTTAAAGAGAATTGTAAAAACAGAAACATCACCAGTTTGGACTAAAAGAGAGAAAGAAAAGTACCAAAAAAAAAAAAAAAAAAAAAGTCTTTGGATCTCCAAACTTCTATAGGGTCGAGAAAACTCAGTAGCAAATATGGGCTACCTTTTACAGAAAAGGAAGAATGTGACAGAGGGCAGAGCCAAGAGCCACAGAGAATAATTCCCAGGGCTTTATCTCTCATGAGACGACTGACCACATGTGCCCTGCCACAGAATTACTTTAGACCCTGCACTCCTATTTGCCTCCTGTTTTCCCCCTTTCTGTGTGGAGTGTCTATAGCGGCTATCCCACACCTGTGCGTAGGATTGAATGTTGGGTGTGGCAGAGGGGTACAGATAGCTGCTCCCTTTAACTCCCAGGTTTTCAGATAGAAACGAGCTGTGCTGGGGGAACAGTGTTCATCTCTCTATAGAATACACCTTCCTTGGCACTTTGCACACTCTGTTCCCCCTCCCTAGGGTTGTCTTCCTTTTGTTTCTCTACCTGGATAACTCACTCTCACTCTCTAAGATTCAGTTCAAAAATCAGTTCCTCCATGAAGCCTTCCCAGCTTCACCAGTTAGTGGCTAGGTTTGCTGTTTTTCTACAGGACCTACCATGGCTTTACTTTCTGTCTTCTCCACTGGCCCATGAGTTCAAAAATGGCAGGGACGATGTTTTATCACTTTTGTTGTTTACAGAAACTCATTGCAAAATTAGTACAGATGTTCAGCACATACATGATGGTAAACAAACATGAAACATATATATTTAAACAGATAGCATGCCATCTTTGAAGAGAGTGAGTTAAGAAAACCTAAATGGTGTGCTTAATAACTGAGGCATGGAGAAGAGGAAGTTTGATAAGCGTGGAGCTGCGGTCCTGTCTGGAGGTCAGTGTCTTTGATTTGGTGTTTGGAAAATCTGAATGTACTTTCCAGGTGGTAATAGTATACAGGAAAGACACAGCTTCATTTCTTTGGGTGCAGGTGAGGAATTTTTTTCTCCTCAGCATACAATCAGTGACTTCTAACTCAATCTCAATCTCACAGAACATGAAGGGGGAACCAGGGGTTCTGGAGATGTGAACATCATCAAATTCCCAGAGACCACCTCAGACCTAAAATGTTCTGTTTGGAGAAACCAACTTGGAAACAAACTTGTGTTAAGCTCCATGTGACCAGAAACTGGCTGTGTCTTCCTTTGTCACCACTGGCACATAGTAGGCATAAGAACATTTCGTTAATGGTTGATTATTGGCATATGGGAAGGAGGAAGAAAGGAATGGAGAAGGTTAAGGGATCTCTTTAGAAATTTTCTAATGTAGATTCAGTGAGCAGGATTTTTTTTTTTTTTTTAAACGAATGGTGTGGATTTCTGGAGTGAGGGTGATATTGTAAAGGAGGTTTTACACCACCACAATAGTGATCTCCAATACCCATGGTCTCAGACTTTTCTCCAGAAGGCCCCTTACATCTGGATGTGACTCTGCTCTCCCCTAATTCTTAGTTAAGGCTCATTTCTGAGAAAGTAGGAGACAGAAGCCCATGCCTCCTGCTGTCATGGAAAACTCCATCTGAATGCCAGGGAACCAGAGTCTTGAGGGCAGATGATTCATGTTGGGCCCAAAATAAGATTTACTGAAATGATTGATATTTCTGTTCTTTTTCTGTCTCTCCTCATGAGAATCTTATAGCTGAGATGTAAGAATTATCACAAATACACAAATATGTGTATGCCAGACTACATAGAACAACATAGGGAGCCACTTGCAAGATACATTTTAAGAGGGGCTGGTGAGGGCTCTTTCCTCCTCCACCTGCAGCACAAAGCTGCCACTGGCCAATACAGTGGCTTTGTAGAAGTTAGAAAAACCATTCTTTCCTTCGAGAAGATGGCAGCTCTGTGCCAGGGTACATGGCTTAGCGGATAGAGGGTAGAATGGGTTTATGGTGTCACCCACCCTGTTAGCTTCAAGTTCCTCAGTGAAAACAGTCTACACATTCCCAGATGAAAGCCTGTTGTCATGGAGTCCAAAGTTCCACCATTTGGATTCCATTCTTTATGACTGGATGAAAGTAGTGTTCCCTCCTTCATCAAGTGCAAGCGTCCCTGCATCGTGACCAGGGCTGCATCGACACCAGGCTCCTATCAGCCATCACTGCATTACTCTACCAGATGACAAGAATTCGGGGCAACAACATGGGAGGAGCCACCAGGCAGAGGCAGGACCTAGTGCAAGGCCCAAGGAGGAACAGACGGGCTTGTAGGAGGAACTTAGTGGCCCTGGGAGGCTGAAGTTCTGGGGCAGAGGGTGGGAATGGTAGGGTGAGACTGAAGGTCGGTCAGACCAGACCACATTCACCTATGTCCTTGTAATGGTTTTAACGTGGCTTATAGCAACTTTAAAATTACACGTATAGCTTGCATTATATCTCTATTGGGCAGAAATAGAACTTACTCTCGACATTAACGCAGTGCCTAGCACCTAGCAGGTGCTCATATACAGGACTTGAAGTGAGATGAAACTAAAGGTACCACAATTACATGTCTAAGAACTGTGGCTGATACCCTTTCCTTCAGCAGTACTTCTTTCTCTAATTTTTGTTCTTTTATTTTTTTCCAGTTCTATTGAGATATAATTGACATGTATCCCTGGATAAGTATAATGTTTTGACTTACCTCTATCGTGAATCTTGTTCTCCTTTGCAAAAATTCATATGGATACTTAGCATAAAAAATTAAGACAATGAGCCAAAAGATACCCCTAGATGCTTTTTCTGTAAATAAAAAATTCCCCACGTCCCTCTCCCTTATCTCCTTCTCTGGGATATGCCATAATTGCTCAAGTACAGTGAGATAGTTGGTTGTACAAGTAGAAAAGACAATTTATTAACTTTGGATCCTTTTTGTAGATGGTGAAATTGATTCAGAATTCTAAATTGTTTAGGGGCACCTGGCTGGCTCAGTCAGCGGAACATGACTCTTGATCTCGGGATGGTGGGTTTGAGCTCGGTGTTGGGTGTAGAGACTACTTAAAAATAAAATGTTTTAAAAAAATTCTAAATTGTCCAAACTCTAAATCCTTTTTGAGGGCTTACCATGGATTCAAAGTCAATATCTATAGGAAATACAGCACAGAGCAGAGGAAGTAGTTAATGCCTTTTTGTTAAGTGAAATTGAATGAATAAAGCCTTGAGCCTGAATTAAGAATGTGCTGGGAAATAGAGATTTGGAGAAAAATTTTAGGCTTTTTTCCCCCCTGAATTACCAGGGATATGAAATCTCGAATAAATTTCATCTGGAGTTTTCAGGAAGCTGGGACAACTAGTGGAATCAGGAATAAAGTTGTAACGTGACATGGGACAATCACTTCTCGTCCTCAGCTCTGTTACCCCCAGTTCCCGCATGCAGCTTTGGTGTGACTCAGCCCTGTGTCCCAGAGTGAGCCCTCCGTGACAGTGGGCCAGGTGAGAGATGGCGCGTGCAGAAGGAGGTGGCTCCCAAAGAAGCTCCAGGGGCGGAGGTGCAGGCAGGAAGCAGGCATAGACAGGTGCCAGAGGAGACTGTGGTTTTAGGGGAGTTTTGTTTGTTTGCTTAATTACTTGTTAGAATGGATTTAGTGTCTCTCCCCAGAAGAGATACAGATTCAAGATGAATTTTAGATGTTTTTAGAACAAAAATGCTACTCAGTTGAATTTCTGTTTTTGCCATAGCCGTGCAACTGAGCTGGAGGAAAAGAAAGCACAAGTATCCCGCACCCAGACTGAAACTGTTTTTGTTTTTTCCGTGTCACAGAGCCTTCATTCTGTTCCTGAGGAAGAAATAGTATCCTGAAGGAGTCCAGAAAAGTTGGACAATTAAGTAAATATTTTTGCTCAAAAAACTGCCATTTGGTGCCATTTTCCTTGATAAATTATCTTCTCCTTGTCAAAAAGGGACCAAAAAAATGTAACCCTTCTCCTGAGATAGAATCATAATGAACAGAAAGATACAATTGGGCTTTTATAGATGTTAAAGCATTTAAACATACTAGACCTTGAAGTAATTAAGCTTTTTTCCATCATATTTTTAACATTCCTGAAATGGAAAAAAAAAAAAAAAAAAAACCAACCCAGCCCTCATGCTAACATCTCTTCTCTTTTTAAAAGAATGCTGTGAAATTGAGGAAGGAAATGAGACGGTTTGTCCCTAATCGTCTTGCCTTAATAGTTGTAAAGGCCACACTTTTACAAAAGTATATTAAGCTATCTTAACTGGCTTCATGCAGAATTAACTTAATGGCCATGATACAAGACAACCTTCATGGAAAAACTGTGTCCACTGCTTTCCCCCTACTTACACAGTCGCTCAGAGCAGAGACTTAGATAAACAACAATTGACCACAGAGGTAGCAATATGGCAGTAAGTCACACGTCTTGTGTGTTCACTCAGTCTTGCTTATCATATGATTCATCCATTCATTCATTCAGTTTATATGTATTGAGTGCATTGTACAGAGAAGAAATAGAAATAGCTTAGCCTGTAGGATCTGGAGCCAGCTTCCCAGTTGAAATGAGTTTTGATCAAGGTCTTAAAGTTAAAGGTGTGGCAGGAGGGCCATGCTGACAGAAGGAACAGAGGTGTAAGGGCACAGGAGCACGAATGTTCAGGGAACAGCAGGAAACCCCATGTCAATGGAGTGTGGGACGCCTGGCAGTGGAAGTGGGGTGGACCTGAATTGCAAAAGATGTTGAAAGGCAGCCTAAGGAGTTTATGTTTCAATTTTTAGGGAGAAACTTGTCTGAAATGGATATCCTGTTAATTTGGCTTTCCTTAATTTTATATTTCCCTGCTCTCTAAGCATAAAGCAATAAATGACAGGTGTAAAAAGAGAAGCAAACATAATAAGATGTAGCCAAACTCAAATACGAGGAAACAATATCTTTCTGGATCACTGCAGAGCAGTGAGAGTGGATGGAGCCATGGGCTTGTGGGGCTCCAAGTCCAAATCAGACAGCAGCAGGAAGAAGCCTAACTCCTTTGGGGGCAACCAGGACTGAGCCTCTATGCACAAGATGATAGTAACAGGCTAACTCCCTGGAGACGGGGTCTGACTCTCTCAGAAGATCTGGGGCCAGAGAAGGAAGATCTAAGACCCAACCTCCTAACTAGGAACTGATCCAGGTTCTGCGACGGACTCTGTAATACTCTCATTGTCACTGTGGGGCAGGAGCCCCTCGACATCGCTATAAACTGGTGAAGGACCGAGAGTGCAGGGTCCTGGGTGAAAGCATCCACAAAACTTCTCAATTGGGTGCAAGAGAGATCAAAACAAACAAAACAGAAATCCTCTCATGCAAAATGAGTCTGCAAACTTTCCAGAATGTATGTAGAAATGAGACAATCAACAAAATCAATCCGTAACTCCAGTGAAAAAACAATTTATGAAGCAATTTGACAAGAACTCACGTAAGATGATTAAAGACATTAAAAAGAAATTAGATACATTGACAACGAGCAAAAGTTGTGACAGATAACAGGGAGAAATTGAACTAGATAGATTTAGTATCAATAACCTTTGGTTACGTCACAAACCGCCCCAAAACTCAGTGGCTCAAAAATCAAACCTGTGTTGTACCTTACGGTTTTGTGTTGAGTAGGCAGTTCTGATCTGAACTGGCTTAGCTGGAGCTGCACAGTCCAGGATGGCCTTATTTGCACACTTGGGGCCTCAGCTGGAATCACTGGGACAGCTAGGTGGCCGCTTACTGTGCTTTCTCATCTTTTAGGAAGCCAGTCCTGGCTTCTGCGCACGGCGATAGCATTTTCCTGCAGCCAGAAAAAAGGACAAGCCCCAGTGTACAAGCTCTTCTCAAGCCCTTGTTTGAATTATATTTGCCAATGTCCCCTGGTCAAAGAGAGTCACGGAGCTAAACCCAGATTCAAGGATGGAGAAAGAGAATCCACTTTTTCATGAGGAGAACCTCAAAGTCACATTGCAAAGGGACATGCGTATAGGAATGGGATGAATTTGAGGCCATTTTGCAAATCACCACATGTAGGTATGCAAAAACGATCTGCTGAAAATCTTGGAACCTAAAAATATATTATTGAATGGAATAAGAAACTGAATAGGCAGGATAAATCCTTTGGGCACAGTTTAAGAGATCATTAGTAAATGAGAAGATAGTGCTGACAAATTCACCCAGATTTAGTACAATAAAAGAAAGAAATACAAAATTTTAAAGAGAATAGTTAAAGGAATGGAAGATTAAATGAGAGGTTGCAACACACATCTCTAATTTGAGTACCAGCAAAAGGAAAACTTGAAGGAGTGATGGAGAAGCCATTTTTTGAAAGAGAGTACCTCAGAATTTTCCAAAATTAAAGGAAAGCATGATAATTCAAATCAAAAGTGCACTTTGGATATCTAGCAGGATAAAGATACATCTATAACACAGTGAAACTGTGTAATGAATTCAATAAAAGAAAAATCTTTAAAGTTACCAGAGAAGAAAAAATAGATTACTTGTGAAAGATTAACAATTAGACTGAAGTTGTGCCTTCAACTTTCCACCCGTAGCAATAGAAGCCAAGAAATATAGGAATCGTATCTTCAAAGTGCTAAGGGAAGTTTATATTCAGCTAACTCTGAGTCAAAATGCAGTATAAAATTTTAAAAATACAGTATAAAATAGAAACATTTCAGAAATGAAAAGGCTAAAATCTTGCCACCAACTAATCCTCACTAGCAGAACTTATTATAAGTTATATTTTGACAAGAAAATGGAAAAATAATCAAGTATACAGAAATTAATTAAATATGTTACTAAATATAGTGAATTACCGACAATAAAAGTAATACTTTTTATTTATAAAGCAGTGAAAGTAGAGTTCAAGAGAATAATAAAATGGAAGAGGAAGAAGAAGATGAATTTTATGTATTACCAGAACGAGAATAAAAATATTGAAAAAAGTTTAAAAATAGTGAAAAAGTTTAGATTTGTTAATTAAAAAAATTTTTTAATGTTTATTTATTTTTGAGAGAAAGAGCGATAGAGCACAAGCAGGCAAGGGGCAGAGAGATAGAGGGAGACACAGAATCTGAATCAGGCTCCAGGCTCTGAGCTGTCAGCACAGAGCCCGACACAGGGTTTGAACTCACAAACCGTGAGATCATGACCTGAGCCAAAGTTGGACGCTCAACTGACTGAGTCACCCAGGCGCCCTTGAGATTTGTTATTTTTTTTAAAAAGTATATTATTGTTGACTGTTTAAGGATAAATATAATATTTTAAAGGATAGAAATGCATACCATAAGCAGAAGAAAAAGTAGTGGTAAAAACTATCAATCTAAAAGCACATAGAAAAAGCAAAAGCAAATTTAAAAAAGACAAAAGAAGGATAATAATAATTCACACTACTTACAAATGAATTATACATATTTTCTGATCACTGTGTGATTAAGTTAGACACCTGTAAGCCAGAGGGGAGGTTTTTTTTTTTTTTAATGTTTATTTATTTTTGAGAGAGAGAGAGACAGAACATGAGAGCAGGGGGCGGGGGGCAGAGAGGGAGACTTAGAATCCAAAGCGGGCTCCAGGCTCTGAGCTGTCAGCACAGAGTCCGACGCAGGGGTCAAATCCACGAAACAGAAGATTATGACTTGAGCTGAAGCTGGCCACTTAACTGACTGAGCCACCCAGGTGCCCAGGTGTTTTGTTCTTTTTTGTTTTTTGTTTTTTTGATTTTCTTGAGTTTATTTATTTTGAGAGAGAGAGAGAGAGAGAGAGAGAGAGAGAGAGAGAGAGAGAGAACACAAGCAGGGGAGGAGCAGAGAGAAGGAGAGACAGAACCCCAAACAGGCTCTGCACCATCAGCAGAGCCCAATGAGGAGCTTCAACGCACAAACCCTGAGATCATGACCTGAGCTGAGATCAAGAGTCAGATGTTTAGGGCGCCTGGGTGGCGCAGTCGGTTAAGCGTCCGACTTTAGCCAGGTCACGATCTCGCGGTCCGTGAGTTCGAGCCCCGCGTCAGGCTCTGGGCTGATGGCTCAGAGCCTGGAGCCTGTTTCCGATTCTGTGTCTCCCTCTCTCTCTGCCCCTCCCCTGTTCATGCTCTGTCTCTCTCTGTCCCAAAAATAAACAAACGTTGAAAAAAAAAAATTAAAAAAAAAAAAAAAGAGTCAGATGTTTAACTGACTGAGCCCCCTAGGAATCCCCCCAGGGTTTTTTTTTTTTTAAGTTAAAAACAAACAAAGGAACAAACATGTTTGGGAGCTTAAAAATGCTCTCCTAAATAGTTTTTGGGTTCAAGAGGAAATCACACTGGAAAGTCCAAAATATTTTAAACTAAATAAAAATGAAAGGGTCACATATAAATGTAAGATGCAGCTAGAGTGAAATTAAAAGGTATAATTTTGTACATAGAGCTACATAATGGTACATATTCAGTCCCTTCAAACCCATTGCCTATATCCTTTTTTTTTCATAATCATTAAGGGATTTGTATTTAATTTTCATGAATTGTTTTGTGTGATATTCTTTATTCTGATTCTGAACTTTTCATCAGGGCTATGTAAAAAAAAAAGGTACAATTAGAACCTACAATTAATTTATAAAAAGAAAGATGAAAATTACATGAATGTACAATCAATTCAACTCAGAAAAAGCCTAGAAACACCAGAAGGAAGGAGATAATAAAGCTAAAAGAGAGATCAATAAATTAGAAAACAAACTGTATCAAAAGATCAATGAGTAAGATTGGATTTTTTGAATAAAAGAAAAATATTTAGCAAGGCTACCCAAGAAAAAAAGGCATAAATAAACAATATTGAGAAGCACAACAGAAAAGAACAAAAAAAGAACATACGCATACCACATTAAGATATGGAGTAAACAAACCATGGGGAGAAAATAGATAAATGTATGCAAATAAACTTGAAAATTCAGATGAAAAGGTTGAAGTTTATTTTTACAATGGGAGAAGGGGAGAATAAATACTGGATGAAGTCAACAACCTTGGCCATATGTTCTAGTCCTAGTTTGTTAAGGTTTAAAAAAAAATCACAAGTCTGTGACAAATTCTTTTTTTTTTTATTTTTTTAATGTTTGTTTAATTTTGAAGGAGAGACAGAGCATGAGCAGGGGAAGAGCAGAGAGAGGGCAAGACACAGAATCCAAAGCAGGATCCAGGCTCTGAGCTGTCAGCACAGAGCCTGACACGGGGCTCGAACTCACAAACCATGAGATCATGACCTGGCTGAAGTCAGACGCTTAATTGACTGAGCTACACAGGCGCCCCATGTCTGTGATAAATTCTATTAAATGCTTTTTCTTCACCTATTGGGAAAAGCTTTTCCACCTTTCCCATGAAGATGGTGGAATGTGAAAGTAGAAACCAGAATCTCTCAGACTGTGATGCGCTCGCTGTGTGCCATTTGAATGGACTACCTCTGGACATCTTGAATGTGAGAAATACATCTCTATCTTGTTTAATCCACTGCTATTTAGACTTGTGTTACTTGCAGCCAAGCCTAATGCAAACTGATACAAAAAGGAATAACTTAACCAAATGAGGAATATTTATAAAAATGTATCACAAAATCACACATAATGGCAGAGTCATGTGATGGAGTCCCGTGGAGTCATGCCACACTGAGACCTAAGATATAAAACTTCATAAGGATTCCTATCAGAGTCAAGAGGAGCCAGGACTGCTTACTGTAACTGCTCCTTCTCAATACTTTACTGAAAGCCTAAGTAATACAATAAGATAAAGAAAATAAGTAATAGACACAAGAATTTAAAAGCAAAAGGAAAACTGTCCCTACTTGCAGATGATATGATAGTATGAGATTTTCTAGACAAACTTTTGGGAATTAATAAAAGTGATCACGAAGGCTGGATATAAGACCAACAAACAAATCAGTAGCCTACCTCATCATCAGTAGCAGATAATAAGAAATATAATTTTTAAAATGTTTTATTCACAAAAATGTAAGAAGTGTCTGTGGCAAAAATTAGGAAATAATACTGAAGGAAATGGAAAAAAAAAACCACGCCTGTTACATTCATCAGGATGCTTTCACATGCTAGTAACAGATACCCAACCAAAAATGTCTTAAATCAGAGAATGTTTATTATTTTGCATAAGAAGAAGTCCAGCATAAGCAGGTCCAGGGTTGTTTAATTCTGCCACTCAAAGATGTCATCAAACACTCAAGCTCTTTCCATCTTTATGCTGTGTCCTCTCCAGCAAGGCTTTTATCCTCAGATTTGTCTTCTCAGGGTTGCAGGTTAGATGTCCTAACTCTAGTCTGTGTGCAAAGTCTTCCTCACATAGCCCTGTTCTGAAGGACGTAGAAGTATCTCTTCACACATCCATTATTATCAAACCTTTCTCATAAATCTTCACCTTATGCCCCACTGCCCAGGAGGACGTCCTGAGGTCATGCCTGCCAGTAAGGGAGCTGGGAGAGCATCTCCTGTCTGCAGCCTCTATCATGGGGCTTGTTGCTCTACCAACAAGAAAGGCATGGGGTAGGGCATGTCGCTGATGAGTAGGTGACCAGCATACCCTGCCACACCTGAATAAATGGATGGAAGGACTCAATATCATTAGCTTGTCAGCTTTTCCCCTCAATTTAAATCCATGATTTCAGTGCAGTGACAACCAAAATTAAAATGAGGGTTTTTTTTTTTTCAAAGACCTTGAAAAGCTCATACTAAAATTAATATGGAAGAACAAAGGGCCAGAATAGCTAAGACAATTTTGGAGGGAAAAACATTAGAGGTGCTTGTCCTGTCAAAACATCCTATCAAGTCACAATAATTAAGCTGGAATTGCTTTGGGGTTCCTGGGTGTCTCAGTGGGTTAAGCGTCCAACTCTTGATTTCAGCTCGGGTCATGGTCTCACAGTTGTGGGATCAAGCCCTGCATCAGGCTCAATGAGGAGCATGGAGCCTGCTTGGGATTCTCTCTCTCTCTTTCCTTTCTCTCTCTATCCCTCTCCCACTCATACTCTCTCTGACTGTCTCAAAAATAAACTTTAAAACATTAATTTAAAAAAAGATGGAATTGCTTTGACATAGAAACCTAGACCAATAGAAGATAGAGAGCCCAGACATAAGCCTGACTGTATTTAAAAATACAGTGAAAGAGGTGGCATTATTTCATCAGTGTTTCTCAAACAGCAGCAGTAAAACCTTATTGCTCCCTTTGATAAAAATTAAAATCCCATGCACTCATCTGCACTCTCAAAATAATATGCTCTCCCAAAAGGATTGAGGGTTATAGTATTGCCTATATATCACTACCAAGCAGGAAATGTATTTATGAGCCAAGAGCTTTAATTTTTCTTTTCAAATAATGTCTGATGCTTTGAACCATGCTTCATTTCCTGCTAAGATTCCAAAATGTCCCCTCCCAACTGGGTTAGGAGTCACTGTGGGAGACAACGGGAAACTAAAGAAATCTAAACAGGGGGCTGACATGGTCGGATCTGCATTCTAGAGACATCGTTGAGTAACAGGAGGATGGCATGGAAAAAGAAAAATAACATATAATCTTACCCGAATGGGTTTTTAAAATCTAGCAGCCTAGCTATGAAATACACACGGTGTGAAGGACAAAAGACCCTCCTATGGGAGCCCATAAAAGACTGCCCAGGGACTCACACCAGAGGAGTGACATCTTATCATGGAAAGTGCCAGGGAACAGGAGCTGGAGGATTGGGCTGTGTCACTTGAGCACTTCAGGCCTCAATTTTCTCGTTTTTAAATGTGGGAGAATGATAACACCTACTTCGCAAAGCTGTTACAAGAATGAAATTACAAGGTGTATATGAAAAATGCATTGTTGACTGTAAACTGCTATCTAGATGAGAACCAATACAGAGCACAAAGATGTATATTGTATCTCTGAGCTACAGTGCTCACCCTGGCAGTAAAATTAATGACATTGACTTCTGTCCTCCTTACCTGCCATAAATTCTTCATGCAAGCAAGGTCACCGAAGGGCAGTTTTGTTACTTAGAAAGCAACACCAAACCTTCCAGTTGGAAGAAATCTTTGAGGTTATTATTTCTGCCTCCCACACCATGGAGGAATCCAGTCCACAAATTCCTGCCCCGGGTGGCCATCCTGCCTCAGCTTGAGCATTTCCCATGGTGGCCATTGGTAGGCAGCAGGAATCGTGATAGATGGAGCTGTGATCAGACTCCCCCCAACCTCTTTCCACTCTCTTCATTCAACCTCTGGAGCAACACAGCACTAATTCTCTCCCTCTCCCCTGTGACAGCTGTTCAAGGATTTGAAGACAACTTTCACGGTTCTCTCAGTCTGCCCTTCCCTGGGACAAACATTCTCATTTTCTAACTGCCCCTCTCATGACAAGGTTTCCAAGAGCCTTCTCTTAATTTGCTGCCCACCCAGAGTTGCTCACTGCTTTGTCGGTATCCCCTTTAAAATCTGGTGTCACCTCCCTGTCACACCTCTAAAAAGAAACAGTTTAAATGAGTCAATGTAAACAATGTAAACAACCTAAATGAGTCAATGTAAACAGATTAAGGCATATCCATATGATAATAGAATGTGTAACTATTAAAGCTGTGCTTTTAAAGGATATATAATGAGTTGGGGAGATAATTCAGGACACGATGTTACTTTTTAAAACCATATAAAACTACATAAGCCACAGTTTTATTTATTTTGGGAGAGAGAGAGAGAGGTGGGGGCTGGGGGGGGGAGGAAGAATGAAATCCTGGGGGAAGGGGCAGAGGGAAAGAGAGAATCCCAAGCAGGCTCCATGCTGTCAGCTCAGAGGCTGACATGGGGCTCGAACTCACAAACCATGAGATCATGACTTGAGCCGAAATCAACAGTAGGACACTTAACCGCCTGAGCCACCCTGGTGCCCGTACGTTTTCCCCTTTTTAAAACTTTCTCCCCTTTGCCTCCTTCTTACACTAAAAAAGATCTGAAGGATGCATACCAAAATGAAATCAGTAGTGATCCTCAACTGATGAGAGAACTAGATTGCTTTCATGTTCTTTTTTTACCTCTCTAAATTTCTAAGTTTCTAATGATTATATTTTGATTTTATAACTAAAAAAAAAAATGACAAAGTCCCACAAAGCTTAATATGAAGGAGAAACCCAGTGCCTAGGGCAAACCCTGAGACCCTGAGAGAAATGGCCCAATGGCATGCTCATGACTGGGGGGGGGGCAGGGGGGCGCCCTATGCTTCCCTCTCTGTTGCCTGATGAACATTAGTCTTTTGTAGCCATGTCAGAACTTTTGGGTTATGTTGAGCTTTTTGAGCTCAAGTCCTCAAGACTTCTTTACATTAACTATTGTCAACAGTTTTAATAACTGAGTTGTTGTTTTCTTTAAATCAAAATGAAAAACTTTCATTCCCCTCCCCCCCCATTAAATTCCACTGTGTTTGTTTTGGCTCCTTGTTCAGGCAGACCATATCCTGTTTCTGTCATGCAGCATATTATTTATATTTCATTTTGTGTCAGCCCATATTTACATGTTGGCATATAGTGCATGTCACTGAAAGATTTTCAACGGAACCGGTCCCAAACAGGGACCAGAGGCATCTTGTTGTATCTACCTCTCCTTGGGTGACTTCGCTCAATCGTGCAATGCTTTCTGGATGCCGTGGTTTGCCTGGTTGTACCTTCACTCAACTGGAAAGCATCTGGTCCTTATTTATTCATCTTACCATGAGAAACTTTGTCAAAAGCCCTGCTGAAAGATTCGCTCCCTCTGGAACAATCCGGTGAGTTTTGGTAACCTTTCAAAAAAAATGTAAAAAATATGAAATGATGTCAGTATGATGTGGTTTATTCTGCATGAATTTGTACTGGCTTCTTGAGAATACCACTTCCTTTTTGATGTGATTATAATCTCACTCTTTAATAACCCAGGTTAGGGTTTGCTGGGATCAAAATTAAACTGAACAGTGCAAACTTTCCCGAACCTACGTAGTCTCCCTTTTGACAACTAGGACAGTTGCCCATCCAGTTGCCATTTCTTTGGCATCCCTCCAGAGATTCCTGAAAGATTACTGACAATGGTTCTGTGATTAAATCTACAAGCTGTTTCAGTCCCCAGGCATGTAATTTGTCAGGGCCTGGAGACCTGAGCTTATTTAGAGAGGCCAGGTATTTATTTTCTAAGGAGCTTCGCACCTAGGGCTTCAATTTCCTCTTCACCATGTTTATACTCTTTCCAGCTTAAAGATCCTTCTTGGAGATAGGATGGAAGCTAAGTAGGAGTTGAGTAACTCTGCTTCGTATCTCTCACCTGCTAGCATTACATCCTCTGCCCTAAGCACTGGACCTGTCCTTCCCTAGTCTTCCTGAGCAGAACATATTTGCATAAAGCCCTGTCTGCTGTTCCTGAGCACTTTTTGCAAGTCTCAGCTCCTTCTGAGCCCCTGACTTGCTAACGTGGTGGCTACAAGCAAGTGACACTCTGCTTTTCTGCTCTGATTCTGTGCCCCTCCCTCCCACTTTTGTAAAGACTCTTTGAAAACCTAAGGAGTGCTGTGGAGTTTTCTCTTCTGGCTGTGCCGGGGTCCCCTTTGCGGCTGGACATCGTGTTTTCTGAATTTGATTTAATTTGGTGGAAAATGTTTCTTTAATACATCCTCTGTCCTCCTGTCCTTTAAAAATAAAACACAATAAAATAAAACGAAACAGAGTAACAACCAAAAAGTTCCTCTTCAGGTTTGCTTCCTATCACAGATGCAAATGAGGTCTGGTAAACAACTGGTGGACTTTTAGGCTCATCATGTTCAATTTGCCTAGAAAAATGTATGACAAATGATAAAAAATGTTGCTTAACTTGCTTCAAATAAGAATGTGGAGGAGCTGTTCTTTCCAGTTTATTGTGCAATGCGAAAGAGGGGAGAGGGCAGAGAATAAGAAAGAAGGGAAATTAACATTGAGTGCCAACAACACTATTTCATTTAATTTGTATATCACTCCTGTAAGCACTGTCCTGAATTTGGAGATGGAAAACATGAAGCTTGGTTTAAGTAACTTGAAATAACATTGTCTGTGATCTAATAGATCGAGCCAAGAGTCTAACTCAATCTGTATGACCCTACTGCTTATTCTCTTTTTCCTGCATGATAGGTTGTAGGGAAAGCAGCTCACAGGACCAATTTAGCCCAGAGATGTGTTTTGTGAACCATATGGCATTTAAAAAAAATTGAATATATTGTCAACATTTAGAATTTAGGAGATTTTCCATCATCAAATTCCAGATTTCCAGCTTCTTTTGAAAATTTGTGGACCCACATTTTTCCCCCGCCAACCACTGGCCAAGTTGAAGAGAGGTGATCCCTTTAGGGAGATCATGACCTCCCCAGGTCTTCATGATCTGTACTTCTTTCCTCATTTACATTCTCTACTTGGTCCTGCTAGGTATTTGGGTTTGCAAAGCCCAGGGCCATGCTGTGGCTCCATTGTTTTTCCTGGTTTCAGAGAGAAAGCCTTCTGCCACATGGAAAAGGAGGGAACAAAGGTTATGAAAATCACAGATATGTCTCTTACACTCAATTCAGCCTTGTTATTCTCCTGGAAGAGGGGCTCCCAGAAACTCCAGGGGTTCCAAAAAGAATGTACTTATGTTACTCAGCTTGTCCAAGCTCCTCCATTCCCAATAATGTACTCACTTTCTGTGCTGTGGCTTTTTAACCACAAAGTCTGACAAGAATATAATTTAAGACGTTAGAACCTCTAAGAATGGGGGCAAAAGTTTGTTCCTATGACTGCTTAAACAGGGTTCTCAAGCATAATCAAAGCTTATGTTCTCCATGAGTTTCTGGCTAAGCATGCCATCATAGATGGGCACTACTAACAGAACATTAAAAATATTTAGAGGCTGGAATGACCAGGCAGTGGAGGTAACCTAGGCTGAGAATCAGGAAACCTGTTTAATAGTCTTGGTTCTGTTACTAAAGGACACCAGGGCATAGGATATTATAGTAATACAGACTTGAGAAAATAAGTTCTAAACTAGGGCTGGTAGCTAAAATGGAGAATATAGGAGGAAATCTGAAAATCATCTTTAAAAAAATTATTTTAGAGGGAGAGAGACAGCAAGCATGGGAGAGGAGGAGGAGCGGCGGGGGTGGGGGTGGGGGCAGAGAGAAACTTAAGCAGTCTCCATGCCCAGCACAGGACTTGTTCCCATGACCCTGGGATCATGACCTGAGCTGAAATCAAGAGTCAGACACTCAATTGACTAGCCACCGAGGCACCCCTGAAAATCATCTTCAAGGGAGAAATCCATTCACTCATTCAGGTACTTGACACATATTTACTATGTGTCCACATTTTAGTCAATGAGGGTTCAGAAGTTAACAAGACAGACAAAAATCCCTGCCATCACGGAGCTTACATTTTAAAAGGGAAAGGTAGGCTATTAAAAGAAAAAGAAAAACAAGTAAATATACATAATGACAGTTGGTGATAAGGCTGTGGAAAAATCCAAGCAGGGTAAGGGAGTTAGGGAGCTTTGAGACTGGAAGAGGGCAATTTAAATAGAGTAAGTGGGACATCTTCAGCAGGAGATGAAATTGGAATACAAACCTGAAGAAGTAAGGAAGCAAATCATATAGATATTTGGAGAAGAGTATTGGGGTAGAGGAAAGAGCAAGGGCAGATCCAGAGGTGGGGCCACACCCAGCATGTTTGAGATAGAAAAGAGGCCACATAGGTAGAGTGGAGAAGGCAAGGGGGAGAGAATTTAGAAACGGGGCACAACAGGCAACAGGGCTTCAGACCATGGAGGGACTCGCAGACCACTGTAGACACTTTGATCTTTGTTCAGGTCATCGTGGGAGGCAGGGAAGTGACAAACTCAGGCTACACGGGATTGCTCTGAGAGCTCTGTTGAGAATAGCATGTAGGCAACCAGGCACAAGCAGGGAGTTAGGAGGCCATTACATGGTGACTGGACTAAGGAAGTACCTTGGAAGTGGTGGGTTGCAGTTGTATTATGCACATTACGTTGAAGGTAAAGAGAACAGGATTTGCAGAAGGATCACCATAGAATATGAGAGAAGAGAGAGGGAGCAGGGGGTGGGGGGAGGAAGGAGATTGGATTCTAAGATTTTAAGCCCCAGCAACCAGAAGAATGCCATTGACTAAGATGGAGAAGGTTGTGAGAAGACCAAGTTTTGGTATCAAGACCAGAGTTCAGTTTTGGATGCCTTCAGATGCCTCTTATACATCCAAATAGAGATTGTGAATGGGCAATTGGATACACGTACATGCAATTCCAAATGCAGGCATCATAGGCATATTGATAATATTTAAAACCATGGACTGGATGAGGTTACTCAGGGAGAGAGAGTAATTAGAAAGAGGTCTAGGGACTGGGTCCTGGACATTCAAACAGTAAGAAGTGGGGAATAAGGTGGAATCAACAAAGGAGCCTGGAAAGCTGTATCCAGGAAGGAAAAAGGAAAATCCGAAGAGGGTGGCTTCCCAGAAGCCAAGTGAAGAGAGTGTATTAAAGAAGGATGGAGTGATCAACTCGGCCAAATGCTGCCAAGGGGTCAGGCACAGTGATTACTTGGGATGACCGCAGACTGCAATGGTGAGGCAATTATTGGTGATTTTCATGGGAGGGCATGGGAGGGTAGGATGCTGTGAAATCCTAATGAGACCGAGTTCAACAGAGAATATGGGAGAAGAAAGATTGGAGACTATGAGTATAAACAACTACTGAAAGGAGTTTTGCTGTGTAAAGAAGAGAAACGGGATGGCAGCTGGAGGAGGAAGTGGGGTTAGGGAGGTTTCCTGTGTGTGTGTGTGTGTGTGTGTGTGTGTGTGTGTGTGTTTAAGATAGAGCCATGTCTGAATGCTCATGGGACAGATCCAGTAGAGAGCAGAGAAGTGATTCTCCAGAACAGAGGGGAGAATTGCTAGGAAAATGTCTAAGTAAATTTGCAGGATGGGATCTGGTGTGTGCATGGAGAAAGTGGCCTTTGCAAGGACCAGGGCCAGCTCATCCATAGCAGTGGTATAAAGGTGAGATACAGGGGTGTCTGGGTGACTTAGTTAAGCATCTGACTCTTGATTTTGGCTCAGGTCATGATCTCAGGGATGTGAGATCAAGCCCCACATCGGGTTCCATGCTGACAGCACGGAGCCTGCTTGGGATTCTCTCTCTCTCTCTCTCTCTCTCTCTCTCTCTCTCTCTGCCCCTCCCTCACACGCACAAGTGCTCTCTCTCTCTCTCTCTCTCTCTGTCTCAAAAATAAGTAAGATAAAAATTTTAAAAGAGAAAAATAAAGTTGTAATACAGATATGTTGGTACATGGGGTGACAAAAATGTGTAGCTATAGCTGGTCTCGCCACCAAGTTGAAAATGTGTAGGACAGGGAGAAGTTAGAAAGCCAGACCGAAATACTCATGAAGAGGTTGGTAAGGGATAGATGTGTTTAACTCCACTAACTGAATCTGAGAAGACACCAAGTGGAGGCATCCTCTAAGTCATGAGACAGAGTAGACTTGAGGGTCACAATTAGCTGGTCTACTTCAGGCGCCATGACCATAGGTATTTCTCCTTTGTCACGCTTCTTTTTTTTCTTTTTTAAGTTTATTGATTTATCCTGGACACTGCCACTCATAGAGACTCATAACTGCAGTTCTCTTCAACTCCCACACCATCATAAAGGTCAGAGATTCATCTTCCAAGGCCAGGGACCCTTTAGGAACTAATGCCAGCACAATCTTCTTTAATCCTGACAGTTCCACCTTCTCAATGTCCTCTTGCTCCAAAGGCAAAAAGAATATTTGGGTCTTTGATGGCCAAGTGACCCCTTTTTGCCATGCAGAAAGTTTCTCTGTTGTTGTTTTCTTTTTCCTATTCCAAGAATATTTCCATGTACCAGTTCATTAAAAGGTATGATAAGGATACAGATGACCATTCAGATGGAAGAGATGCATAGGGAAAGGTGTAGGGAAGGGGTATGGAGCTTCTGTTCTATATAGAGATACTCCATTCTCTTGAAATCTCCATGTGTTCACCAACCCAGAAGCTCTGAAAGTCACAATTAGAGATGAAGACTGTGGGCACTGCCATCTGAGCTGATGGCTAAAAAGCATGAGATGGGATGAGTTCACTGAGAAAGACAAAAAAAGGAAGAACATAGCCCAAGGAGTAAGTGTTGCAGGACACCCACACTTAGGGAGCTGTGCATGCACGTGTGTGTGTGTGTGTGTGTGTGTGTGTGTGTGCGCGTGTGCATGTGTGTGTGTGTGTTGGGGTGGGAAGGCAGAAAACACAGAAAAAAGGCATTGCTTGGTTTGTGAGTTCATACCTACTTTCTTGCTCAAGGGAGTGTAGATAACCAAGCATGCCAGAGAGGATGGAATGAAGAGTATTTTCAGAAAGGAGTCTTTAGCTGGGTGACCAAACCCAGGGAGGCCCCAGGGCTGAGAAAGGGGGCAGGGAGGGTAGCTTAGGAAAGTCACCAGATTTGAGAAGAAGAAGGTCACTGGCTTTCAGGGGAACAGTGGAAGAAGTTGGGTAGATGCCCAGTCTCGGGCTTAAGATGTAATTAAAAAAAGAAATGGAGACACTAGGTGGGTGTAAGGTTTTACACATTGAAACAATGTTCCCATGAAATGAAGAAACTTCTATAAGAAACCATATAGTGTCTCTAAAAACCAAGCAAAACACTTTGAGGGATATCCAGGACGACGTGAGGAAAGGGAATCATGGAGAGGGAAAGAGAACCCCGGAGGGAGTGTTGTGCCTGCACAGTCCTCAGACTGTTTCTGGCTGGGCTGTCCTGGTAGCATAGCCAGAAACTCTGCGGCGCAGGCGGAAGGACACAGCCTCCTGGTAAGATTGTACACAACAAGCAAATGGGAAAGCAACATGTGCTGTGCCCTAAAATCCCCCGGATCTGTCTTTCATGGCCTGGAGAAAATGATAGGAGGCAGAACATGTAGATACCGAGTCTTCTGTTGCTTTCCTTGTTCGTTTTCTGAATTACTTTTCCCACAGGCCTCTAAGTCTGGCTGTAAATGTGTGTCTTTTAGGGGTTTTTCTAACAGGCTCCTATTCCACATGAGAAGTCCAGGAGTTTATTCTTGGGGATGGCGCCATCAGAGATGGACCCTACAACTTTTGGAGAATGACAAATATTGTGCTTTGGGTCCTAAAGCCTCCTCCTAGCTGTGTCTTGTGGAGGCCTTTATTGACACTGAGAGCCAAAAACTTCAGCCACAGTAGAATAAAACAGCTTCAGGCCCCCTCTGCTCCAGTTTGCTCTTTGACATTTTTACAGAAGGTCTCATGAAGCCTTTAGGACTAAAGCACACTGAACATTTTTACTTTGGAAAGAACTCGTGTTTTTCTTACATTTTAAAGATGCATGCATTTATTTATTAATCCATTAACACATTTCTTTTTTTATGTTTATTTTTGAGAAAGAGCACGAGTGGGGGAGGGGCAAAGAGTGAGAGGGAAACACAGAATCCCAAGCAGGCTCCAGGGTCCCAGAGGTCAGCACAGAGTCCGAGTGGGGTTCGAACTCACGAACCGTGAGATCATGACCTGAGCTGAAGTTGGAGGCGAAAGGGACTGAGCCACCGGGCGCCCCCATTAACACATTACTTAATAAATACATTAAAGTGCAGAAAATGAAGTTAAAAAAAATCACCTCTCCACCTAAGGCAAGTCATTTTCTCGAAATAAAACAGATTTCAAGTACTTGAAATAACCGCAGTCACGGGGCCACGTGCTTGACCCGCATCACCAGATTGAATCTTCAGAACAAATTGATGAGGTAGGTATTTACTGTAGCTATTTTATAGATGAGGAAAGGAAGCCTCGGGGACATTCATGGGCCCAAGACCAAGAGCTGGCAAATGGCAGAGCCAGAGTCCCATTTCCAATCTGCTCCACTGAACGTGTTTTTACACCACTGCAATCCCCCATGGTTTTTGGTCAACAGTTTTTCACATGGCGGCCTCGCTTTCACGGCTGTGGTGATGAGGGGTTTCCTTGTAGGAGGAAGTCCTCTGGGAAATCCATCGGGTCCCCTTTCCTCCTCCCCCAGTGATGCTACAATTCTCAGGGAGCTTGGACCACCCCACCCCCCTTCCTCCTCCATACTGAGAACCTCTGTGGGTAGAGGGAAGACAAGGCAGCAATGGAGCCCCCTGCTGGTGAAGGGCAGGATGTGCAGACAGCTCAGAGGCTTGCAAAACAGGCCAGGTCACAATTCCTGTTCAGGGTCCCCTGGGGCCCTTACTAGAAGTGTGACTTGAGACAAGTGGCAAAACTCCGTGGGCCTCCGTTTCCTCAGGTGGAAGGAAGAAGTGATCTCATCCTCCTCTCTAGGGAGGTACGGTGGGGGTGGGGGGAAAGAGCCCTGCCCAGTCATCTGAGACCAAGCTGGAAGAGAAAAGGAGAAAATGTGGGGAAGCCATGGTCCAGGCAATGGGCCGGCTTGGAATTTGCAACCCGGTGAAGGCTGGGGGTGGGGGGCGGGGGTCAGGGGTTCAGGCATGTGAGAGATAAGGTTGGCTTCACAGGGATGGGATTTGCCAGGGAAAGTACTTTCCTTGATTTGAAGTGACAAGTGCTCTTGACGGTGCTCTTTAAGGGAAGGAGATGTGGCTTCAGTGGTGTAATTTCTGGATGACTGTTACTGGCGAGCAGGAGTTTATGTTCCCACGGCTGATGATGCGTCCAGCAATGCATGTGGCTGGGCTGTTTCTTCACACACTTTTACTTTTGCTTTCCTGTAAAGAGTTCCAGTGTTATCATTATGTTTAACAGTTATAAACACTCCCATTTATTACGAGCTTACTAAGCACTGGCTTTACTTGTATTTGCCTGGGAAATTTGTGCTTATCACCCCCAACTAGGGCAATGAGTGAGCTGTACAAACACTGCTTTATAAGCCTCAGGCTGGCTTGTTAGTATGCAGCTCTCACTATAATAGTACATGGTTCAGCCTCCAAGTTCCCAACTGTTCCTGGTGTTGGAAGATGGCAGGGGTAGTGACTACCAGAGAACTTAGCTTCTTCTCAGGTGTGTGGGGAGGTTTCGGGAGGTTGGGAGTCCTACACAGGAACAAAGATGTTTGCTGCCTTCTACATTCTACCCAGGCCCCTGGCCCCAGTGGATTCACAAATCACCGACATAGCATTTTTCTTACCACACAGTCCTTATCTGTTTCTTTAATGCTCTCTCCCCCAAGAAGGTGAGCTCCTCATGAGCAAAATCTAGATATCCTTTCTATTATCTCCTCGTGCCTAACGCCAATGTCCCCAGTAGGGTCTGGTACATAAGTGGATGTTCAGTGTGTGTTGAACATAAGAATGACTTCTTTTCTCAGCTCTGTTTCTGACATGCTTTGGGAGCAGCTCATTTTTGGAAAGAATTTATTTTTCTTCTGTCACAAACTCATTCCAAGGCTTGCCCACAACTACAGGACAAGTTGACCCTTGAACGACATGGGTTTGAACTGCACAGCTCCAGATATATGTAGATTTTTTTCCAGTACAATATTGTAAATGTATTCTCTTTCTTAGGATTTCATTAACATTTTCTTTTCTCTAGCTTACTTTTTTGTAAGAATACATGCATGTAATATGACATATTACATATGTGTATATACACATTACATATAACATATAACACACAAAATACGTGTAAATCGACTGTGTTATGGGTATGGCTTCCGGTCCACAGGAAGGGATGAGTAGCTGAGGCTTGGAGGAGCCAAAAGTCATACATGGATTTTTTCTTGTGCAGGAGGTTGGTGCCCCTAACTCCCAAAGGGTCAGCTGTATTTTTATGACAGTGGTGTGATTCTGAAGTGTTCTGTTAAGATTACTCATGACAATTTATAATTTACTATCAAGAACTATTTCACAAACATTGAGGGGAGAAGCCAGTTCTCCCTGGGATGCACTTGATGTTATGTAGGACACACAACAGTAGTTTCTCCATTGTTAAGAAATGTAACTATACCATTTATTTGGTGAAATATAAATGCGTTAGGCTGTTGGCCAATAGAAGAAGGGTTGGATTAGAATAGGATGGGCACCAATGATGCAAATTGATCCTGAAGCAATTAGTTGTCCATTCAACAACTTTTCTCAAATTTCATAGCATAGGGAGGAAAGTGAGCTAGTTTGGGCTTTGTTATCAATTGTGTACTAAAATCCTTTTCTTGCCTTAAAATGAAATGTGTTCTAGTATTGAGCTATGTGGGCTTACTTCCTATGACTCCTAAGATAAAAAAGAAATTTCTGCATATTAGATTATTACCTAAATGTTCTGATTAGGAAAAACTGTCAATGGCTTGGAATTCATTCAATAGCCCACCAAACTTTTTGGAGTATCCCCTGGACACTGCTCAACAGGAAGAGGGGAAGAGGGAAGAAGGGAGCGGCCCAGGACACACAAATCAATAACAACACAATTCAACACCCACACCCAAATGCCACAAGGATTATTGTGATCAAGTGGCAGACCAACTGCACTGAATGCATCAGAGATTTGGAGAGAGGAGAGCACTGTGCCTGGGGGTGGTTAGGAAACACTGCCCAGGAGGATTGGTAACTGCACTGGGCTTTAAAGGGCCGGTGAAACCCCACTGAAAGAGATGGCTGGGAATCACATATCACATTTCACCTTAGGGAAGTAGCCTTGGCAAAAGGATGGACGGGCCTGTGCACCTGGAAGACGGCATGGTCCATCTGAATGGATAGTAGGCTTGCACCTGGGTGGAGGGGACACAGCCAGAATTAAACGCTGGGGCCAGATATGTTGGACTCTGAGTGCCACACTACAACATTTGGATTCTAAACCAAAATGTATCTTCCAAATTAAAAAAAAAAAAAGGGTGGAATAAATTTTATTGAGAGGAAACTGAAAGCCGAGATCAATGAAAAAAGCTAGTAAGAAAATGTTAGATTACTTGAGACATAGAACAGAGACCATCAGACCTTGAAGGGCCCTTCAACATCATCTGGTCCCAATGCCGTATTTCACAGATGGGGACGTTTCAGCTGAAATAAAATCAAAACGTACCCACGCTCACTCAGTTAGTAAAGGGCAAAGCCAGAGCTAGAAACTAGTGTGGTGTTCTTTTCACCCCCCTTAATAAATTCAAATCTCCAGACTTTGACAAATCACATCCCAGGTTGCTCAAAGAACTCCCAGAACCATTGTCAATAATCTTTGAAAAAGCATGGAGAATAGGAGAACTGTTAACAGACAAGAGAAGAACAAAGTTGTCCCGATTCTCAAAAAGGGGGAAAGGGGCATATTATAAAAACTATAAGCCAGTCAGCTTGACAATTATCCCTGGCAGAATTCTAGAACAGAATTTTAAAAAGCTATTTACTCCACAAACATTATTATAATAATAGAAACGAAGGGGGAAATAACCCACAATTTCCCCACTTTAACCCATCAACTGAACAGATTATTAAGTAGACTCTTTGTAAGTCTTTAGAAAAGCAGAGATCACTCAGAGCCAACCCGAAATCTCAGAAAACAAAACATGTCTTCATTTATTCCTTTTTGGATAGGGATATTAGACTGGCAGAAAGAAGAGGCATCAAAACCATACTTGCTTTCAGCATGGCATCTGACGAAATCTATCATAATCACCTTGTGGATGAGACATGACCTGGCTGATAGCCAATGGGTACAACCACGGCTGGTGTAAGAATTATACCTAAAGACTGCTGATTAGTACATATGTCAGCCTGAAGGGAAGCCACGGCGGTGAGCCCCGGAGGTCTCTCTTTTACACGTCTCTGAAAGGATTTTTGTCTGTGTCTTACAGGAGATGCTTATCAGATTTTCATATGCCATGAACAAGGAGGGATAGCTGATATGAAGGATGATTGGATAATAATAATAATAATAATAATAATAATAGCAAACACTTAGCGAATACTTGCTATATTGCATGAACTGTGTTAAATATTTTTCCACAAAATTATCACACTTAAATTGTACCACTCTCTGAGGCAGGTGGTAATATTAGATCTCCATTTTAGACATGAAGAAACTGACATTTTCAGAGATCAAGTCACTAGCCCAAGATGACACAGTTCATGAGCAGAGGAACAAAATTTTGAATCCCATTATGTCTGGCATTGGAGTCTGAATTAAATGAATCTATGTAACTTTGACAGACCACAGCCAGAAACTGAAATCCGTGCCACATCTCAGAGCTGAACACATGCATTATAACTTAAAAAATTAATTTCATATACAAGGATTGGGCCGGTCTGACCTACCACATCCATGGGAGTGACCTAGGAGTTGGCCACAGGCTCCAAAAAGAAAACGGTGAAGAGAATTCACCAAATGTGGGTCCTCTTCATAGAAACACAGTGTTTGAACCAAGGCAGCTAATGGTCCTGCTGGCTATGTGATCAGAACACGTTTTAAGATAAATCAGAAAAAGGCAACCAAAATCAATTCAGAAACCATGTTATATAAAACATGGTTGAAGAAAGGGCTGAGAAGTCCTAAACCATCACATATATTTTTTAAATTTTTTACATGTTTTTATTTATTTTGAGAGACAGAGCAAGAGAGAGAGAAGGGGAGGGGCAGAGAGAGAGGGAGAGAGAGAATCCCAAGCAGGCCCTGTGCATGAGCACAGAGCCTGATTTGGGCTCGAACTCACAAACCATGAGATCATGACCTGAACCAAAATCAAGAGACAGGTGCTTAACTGACTGAGCCACCCAGGAGCCCCTAAAGCATCACATATTTAAAAACAAGTCATATGAAAAAAAAGCTCAGAATTCCTTTAAAAAGAAGAATGGAAATCTATGGGTAGAAGTTATAAAGAGCCATGCTTTGGTTCAACCTAAAGGACTCTCTGTTGGAATTCTCTGGAAATACGATGGGCAGTTTCTCAGAGTGGCCAGTTTGCCGTTACTATAAGAGTTTAAACAGACGGAGTGAGCCCTTGTTAATGTGGAAGAGGTTAGTGTGGGAGCTGGGAGGAAGACAGAGGTCATGTAAGCTCCTTTCCAAATCCAAAATTCTAAGACTCCACTTAGATGTTATCTTAGCAGAATTTGGTTAGTGGTTATGGTTCCAATAGTGAATAACTTATCAAATGGTCCATCAACCAATCCTGAAACAGATACAAATATGTTCAAACAATATGATTTGTTGGGAAATAGGAACGTTTCTACTTTAATTCTTAATTGAATTTGTAGCTACCTGAATTTATATCAGTATTATTTAACTGGCAAAGGTCCATCCATATCAATCCATATCAGAACAAGAATGTAAAACTTCTCACTTTTAATTATACTGCACAGTTGAGCCTCCTGACCACCTATCTCTTTGTGACACTACATAGTTAAGAGATCTGTGGTTTTTTATAAATGCCTTTACTCCTAAATACACATTATACTGCTTTCATTCGGTCTTGACCATTTGGTTGATTTGGGGTAAAGCAGCACAATTAGATTATTGCTACTCCAGACAGCTATTCTTAAATGTGCTTGACAAAAGCTGATCTTGCCCACCCAGAAACAAAGGAATTCTCTGGCTTATTAGAAAGTTTGTGCTCGCTTTTTTTTTTTTTTTTTTTAAATTAAATCACAGCCATTCTTGCCTGTGTGCCAGCGCCATCTAGTGATGAAATGAGCACATTTCCAGTCAGGGAGTAAAAACCCTGTTTCAGACAATCTGAGGGACCACCATTCCTATCTGCATCCCAAAATATTTGGAGTGGAAGATACCTCAGGGGCCAAATATTTAACAGGCTTGTATCATCATCTCATCTAGGCAGGCCTTCCCCAAGATCCTTCCCAGAGACAGTGATTTTTAGTCTAGTCCCAGAGTAAGTATTCACCCAGGAGAGCCCAGGCTGAAAGATATCCTCCCAGGACAGATGAAAATGAACGAATTGAATGGTAGAGATCACGCTGATTTTTTCCTTTCTATTTGTTTTTAGTTTCACTTTTTTTGTTTTTAAGAAGTTATGGCAAGTGAGGACATGCAAAGGCATGTGACTGGAGACCTGCAGAAATGCTTAGAATAGCCTCAGGGAGTGGGAATGGATGCGAAATGAAAGCATGACATAGGAAAATGTACAAGCGCCCTACGATAGAGGGGAGGAACTTAACTTTCTTCAGGGCAGTGGTTTTTGAGAAGTGATTCCCAGGCAAATCTTGTTCAGTTCTGTGGTAATGATCAGCCTTGTCTTAAAGCCATTCCACATTTCACCCACTGGACTTTGAAGGGGAGGATATTACAGGCATTCCTATTCCAGTTTTAGAATTATTCAGGATCATGGATAATGTTAAGAGTATCCTATCAAGTAAGAATGTAAACATGAGAGAGCATCATCGACAAATGTTAAATGTTGATGGAGGGATTTGGATTACATGTTTGCTAGGGTTCATTTTCTCCTCTGAAAGTTTCTTATTCTGTGATTTGAATCCATCCACAAGGTCTACAAGGAGTGCCTTTGTATCACGGGTACCTGTCTCAGAGGGCCCACGGTTTGACAGAGTAAGAGCCTCCTTGTTTCTTTAGTTGCACAGGTGAGTCAAAGCAAAATGATCTGGACAGGAGAACTGATTCTTAGCTGATTCCTGTCCTTGCATTCTTTGGATGGCTTGTGTATTTACTTGATATCTTTTACAAGTCTTACATGTAATTCTCTTTTTAGTTTCCTCCAATAGATTAAAAGTTCCTCAAAGGCAGGGAGTTTATCTTTTGCTTCCTGGATGTCTGGGCATCATGGCGCTGATATACCTTAGCCCAGCATCTGATCTGTCTCATTATGACACCAAATCATGGACTGTGAGATCTGGCAGCAACATTGGAGATCACCTGGTCCAATGATCTCATCTTTTAGATGTGAAATTGAGGCCCCTAAAGGGGATGTGACTTGTGCAACATCACCCAGCTAGTTAGGACCAGAGCTTGGATCAGCCTCTGAGTCTCCTGACTGTTCTAGACTTTAACATGTCATCTCAAGCTTCTCTCCCATAAAGGCAGGGAACACGTGCCCCCTAACCCTCAGCTGGAAACAGTCAGCCACAAGCAAGAAGCTGCTTCTAACAGTATGTGAATATTGCCTTCTCATGTATGCGAATATTACCTTCTATTGCATAATAGATATGTGCTTGTCTCAACATACAAATGTTAGAATTATTGTTTTCTAATAAGGAAAATTGGTACCGAAGGTATAATGGGAAAGTCATTTATTCCTTGGCATAATGCTGTAAGCATGGAAGTCAAAACAAAGTTGTAACTTTGGGTGGAGTGCTTGGGGTTTAAGACTGATGGACATCTTTCTGAGTATGGTTCTGGACTCCCTGAAGCTATGTGAAGGAGGCCAGAGGAGGGTAAACCATGGATGTGAAAGCAAAGATCTTATATTTTTTTTAAAAATGAATTGTTTTAACAGCTTTTTTTGAGCTGTAATTCACATACTGTACAATTCCTTTATTTAAAGTGCATAATTCAATGGTTTTTAGTATAAAGGCACTCTATCTTGAGAGAACGGGAAGAAAGCATGAGAACAGCCAGTGGTCAGTGTATTACAAACACACCTCCTCCACACGGTGCCTTTTAAAGTGGAAGGAAAGACAATACATATCTAGTCTTTAAATGCAGTGTATGCTCTGTCCTGCCTCCTAGTGATCTATAGGGCATTATTAATCTACAGAAGCCCCCTCTATTGCTCACCAACTCCCCCTCCCACACTGAATCAAAGCTCTATCCATAGACACGTACTTGATTTGCTGGACGAAAGCAATGGACTTCGTGGTGAACTTGCAGAAAAGAGCAGTCCTCGAGTTGGTGGGCAAAGGGTGCAAAGGGTCAGGGAAAGGGATGTAGGCAGTAAGGCAACAAGTAACACTGCCTTTTTATAAAGAAGAACATAAATTTATCTTGGGGGAGTACTTGAATTCCAATTGCAATTGGGTAATCAGGTCTGGTGTCAGAAGTAGATGGGTTGAAACCACATTGAAAACTGGCATAGAGTAGTAATTAGGGGCACAGGCTCCGTAGCCAGCCACCTAGGTTTGAATCTTTGGTCTTGGGCCAAGGTAATTAATCTCTCTGAGCCTCACTACCCTTACATGTAAAAGGGGGTAATAAGGGCACTTACTCTATAGGGTTGTTATGAGAATTATATTTGTTGGTATATAGAAAGAGCTTATAACAGGGTCAAACACATACTTTGTGCCGTGTATTTGCTAATTGTTATACCAGGCCCAGTTCAATCTGCACAACTTATCTGCTCCCTGCTCTCCAAACACGCACACTCAGACACACTCACACTCTTAGGAAATTTGCACCAACTGTTCCCTCTGTATGGAATACTTTTTGCCCAAATATACATCACACTTGTTCCCTTACCTCTTCCAGACTTTTCCTCAAATGTTACCTTCTCAATGAGGACCATCCTGATTACTCTCAATATCCTTACCTTGTTTGTTTTTTTTCTGTAGTCCTCATCACCCTATAACATACTGCACAATGTTGTGCCTGCCCCCCTAGCATGTAAATTCCACAAGGACAGGGATTTTTCTCTATTTTGTTCACTGATCTATCCTAAAAAGCTAGAGACAGTGCCTAGAACATGGAGGGTAGTTGGTAAATATTTGTCAAATGAAGAACTGAAGAGTGATTCATATCAGATAATTTGTTCTACTTTCTTGACCTTCCTGGACGTGCTCATTAGGAACAAGAGAAAGCCCCACATGCCTGGAATGACCTAATGCAGGCAGGACACCCTCCGGCCACTCTTTCCATCACCCAAAGCTTTTGCTTGCCTCCCTGTCTCCTAATTTTTAAAATTATTTCTTATGGAAGTGTTTTCCTGCTTTCTGCTTTTAACCTCAAAGCTTCTCACACTCTTTTCTAAGTCATTTCTGTTGTCCCTTTCCGGATCAGTCCTATTAAGTCCTTCTTGACAATGTGATGACCAAAACCCTAATGTGGCATTCCTGGAAGGAAAGCCCCAGCCAGGAATGTCACAGCCCCAGAGCCTTTTCAGAATCTCCATCCTCTAATTAGGATGGCCACACATCTCAGCTGCTGCTTTTGACTGCTGCTGTGAGCTGCATGTTGATGCCCAGCATTGTGCCCAGATAATTTCCCTGAGCAGCTAAAACTAATAATCAGTGGTATTTTCAATAGAGCCTTGCCATTTAGTGGGGGAGTTATTTAGCACTTCATTTTTTTTTTCAGTTGAATTTAATTTCTGGTCATGTTTCCTAATTAGGAAGATTTACGGGATTCATTTTGATTTTTTGAAAAATTCCTTCCCAGGAATGCTTATCTCGGCTTCAGCAAATGTTTCATCTGCTTGTTTCACCTCTTAATTCCTGTCGGGGTTGTTAATGCGTCAGACTTCAACAGCAGGGCTGATTCTGGGGCTGCCTCATTGTTGGCTCTTTTTCAGGCTGAGGCTGGGTCTTTATGTTCAAGGCTGATGGGCACAAATGCTGCTTTTTCTCCCTTACTCCGGGTACCCTCTTGTGGCCCCTCGGCGTTCCTTTTGCGCCTTCTTCCGGTCTCCGGCTCCTCCTTTCTGTCAAATCCAGCCTGTCTTCCATGTGCATTTTGAGCACTCCCCTATTTCTGGCTGTAAATGAAGATTTAAAAATAAAAACAATTATGAAAATTACATTAAAATTATAAGTGATGCTATATCTTGCATCTCACCACTTACTGGTTCTCTTTTCTCCCTCTACTGTCTTTATGTGACATTTGGTTTTCACCACTTTCCCTTGCCACTCAACTAATGGTTTTCTGATCATTTTCATGCTTTCCATTGACAGGTCTCCACTGCTCCTTTTCTTCTCCTCTTTCCTTTCCCCTCAGGCATTTCCTCCCTCCTCTCCTGGTATTCAAAGATCTAATACAGTCAAGCAGGTGGAAGGGGGGCTGCGAGCACTCAGTATCCTTGGGCTGGGGTTAGCATGGCTCTAGACGCTTCCACCCAGAACACATATAGAAAACATGTAAGATAAAGTAAACTGTCTTCCGTTTGTTTGGTCTTCCTGAGAAAGCCAGTGACCATGGGCAGTAAGCATAGTTTCTACTGCCGTGGCACATTGCCCAGAGCCATAATGTAGAGGGAAACATTCCCAGTGCCAGACCTTGTGTGACAGGAGACATTTCAAGCATTACATGCAGAGAGTAATCTATTGAAAGACTGAGAGGCTGGGCCCCAGTGATGGGGCCCGTCCTTGAGAGGTATAGAAAAGTATAGTCAAGTTGTTTCCTATGAGGATATTTTAGAAAGTCCCAGATCCATTGCATTTCCTTAGCCAAATAAGAGGTGCCTTATTAGTACAATTTCAAATACCTAGATGGCCCAAGTAGGTAATTTAAGGATGAGAGATATTGGCCTGGTAACTCAGGTAAAGCTGAGAGGCCATTCCTAGTGGGACGGGATCAGCAAGACTTTAGCCAGTTGTTGGCACATGAGAATACCGAGTCTAAGCGAAGCCAGAGTCACAGTATTGAATGTGAAATTTCCTAGTTTTAAAATGGCAGTAACTAACCCCCTAAACTTAGATACTCTGTGTGTGCTAAAGCTCATTAGCTATCAGTTTGCGACCCCAGGACTAAATGGTCATTAAGGTCCCTTCCCACTCTTGTTCTCTCAGTGGTCATAAATCAAGAATGATAGGAAAAAAGTTTAATACTAAACTTTGCACAGATATTTTCAATTTATGAAATATGTTCCCTTCATATTGCTTTGAGATATAGCAGTTTATATTTTAAAAGCTGATATATATTTAAACCAGTTGTGTTCTCTCCATTCCATTCTTTGATCACCACCACTGGCAACTCTAAGACTTCAAGGAAATGAAGTATAGTCCCAGTCCCACAAGGGTGGAGGACATGGTCCTAACTTGCTTTATAAAAATCCCCATCTTTGAAAAAGAGCTAAATAGTATTCACTTAATAAAAATTGTTGAACACGAACACAAAAAACACTAGTAACAATGGGCCAGTTTCATTAATTATAAATAAATTTTAATCCTAAATAATGGAATCCAGTAGTGTATTCAAAGAGTAGTGAACGCACTAAAGGGAGTGTTTATTTCAAGTATGTAAGGGTGGGCTGGACATTAGGAAATCTAGTACAGTTATATTAACAAGTCAGAGTAAAAAGTGAACATAGTAATAGAGCTTAAAGACAGTTCATAAAATTTAACCTCCTTTCCTACCTAAAACCTTGTAGGACACGAGGATTAGAAGGAAGTTTCTTTAAAGATGACTGTATTTTTAGGGGCGCCTGGGTAGCTCAGTCAGTTGAGCATCCAACGTCAGCTGGGGTCATGATCTTGCGGTTCGTGGGTTTGAGCCCCACGTTAGGCTCTGTGCTGACAGCTCAGAGCCTGCAGCCTGCTTCAGATTCTGTGTCTCCCTCTCCCTCTGTTCCTCCCCCACTCGCACTCTGAAAACAAATAAAAAAAATTGAGATATGACAGTATATTTTAAGATTTTATTTTTAAGTAATCTCTACACCCAACGTGGGGCTCAAACACACAACCCCAAGATCAAGAGTTGCATGCTCTACCGACTGAGCCAGCTAGGCACCCTAAGGTGACAGTGTATTTAAAGGATATCAAGAACGAACTAGAGACAAATGCTTGTTTTACTGCATTGTAGACTGAATGTTCATTCTCTTGTCATGTGTTCCTCAAAAGTTTTCTGAGGTTTTGGCCAATGCAATAGTAAGAGAAAAAACTGCATTATTTGCAGGTAAAATGATTGTTGACATAAAAATTCAGAGAGATCAGCTTACAAACTATTAGAACTAATAAGACATTTTCAGTGTGTAGGGTTACATGTTAAATAGACAAAAATCAATAGTTTCCCTAACTTACAGTAATGAAAAATGTCTCATTTGCAATGACACCAAAAAAATTATAAAGTATCTTGGAACAAAATTCACAAAAATTGTGCAAATCTTTGTGAAAAAATATGTATGTATTTGAAAATATAAAATAACTAAATACATGAAGAGACGTATTCCTGAATGGGAAGACTCACGATTTTGAAAATTTTGAAAAAGAAGGTAATTAGGAGAGAACTTGCTTTATGAAACAGCAAATATGTTACAAAGCTACAACGATTATAAGTGTGACATGGCAGGGTAATACACAGATAATAAAATAGACAAGAATGTTCAGAAACAGATATGCCTCCCTCCCACACATTTAGTTTGTAATTAACGTGCCACTTCAAAGCATTGGGGAAAAAATGGGTTATTCAATAGGTGATATTGGGGCAACTGGTTAACTATTTTGTAAAAAGTAAAGTGGAAAAAATAAGGTGAAGATATCTATCTGAATCCATTTATAAGAAAAAATTAGAGATTTCAAATTTAGACACTATTCTTGAGTGTGATTTGGCAATATGTACCAAAATTTCTATAATCTCTTATTTAGATTATAATCTCTATAATCTCTTATTGAACAATTCCATTTATAAGAACTAATCCAAGGAGGTAAGTGGACAAATGTATAAGAATGTTTATTGCTGCACTTTTTAGAATATCAAAAATTGAAAACAACTTAAATATTTAACACAATGAATTACTTCAAATGTGTGTGTGTAAGATATACATACAAACCGCGGAATGCCATGGGTCTCCTTCAAAATGATGAAATAGGCTTAAATGCATTGGAGTGAAGGCTATCCATATGATATTAAGTGAAAGAACCAGGTTCTAAATCTATAGGTATTCCTTGATCAAAAAAAAAAAATTTTTTTTTTTTTAATGTGTAGAGCTATGTAGAAAAGCCCGGAAGGATAATATAAACAAACGGTTTCTTTTTCCTTTCTCCTGGGTAGATTCTATTTCTTTGCCCAGAAGATTCTCCCCATCTCTTAGGGTTCTTTATCCAGGTAAGTTCAATAGTGTATCCTTTAGGTCTTAGCTTAAACTCCGTAGGCAGGAAGAAGGAAAGTAGACACTCGTCCTAGGTAAGCGGCTCTCATAGAACCCTGTGCTTGCCATACTACCTATAAACCATACTGTACCTTTTTATTTACCTAAATTACCTTTTCCTTTCTTCCCCAAGACTCTAAGCTCTGCGAGGGCATGGGCTGCCTACGGGTCAGTCTAGCATGCCAGAGCCTAGCTAGCCGTCTGGGAGCTCTTACTGCATGTCAAATACTGTGGTTGGTGTTTTAAATGATCTCACTACACCCTCAGGCGGGTACTACTACTGTCACCATTCTGAAGAGGAGGAACTTGAGAGACTGAAGTTTGTCCCAAAAGCCACTGGCCACTCTGGGATTAATTCTCAGGCCTGTCTGATTCTTGGCACTCTGACACGACACTCACTACGTAGTGATCAATAAATAACGTTGGAAACACAACCATCCGCTGCTTGAGGATCATTCAGGGAGGAGATGTTGCCGTGGGGACTCAGCACCGGAAAGGTGGTTGGAGGAGAAGCCCTTTAAATTCCCTTACACGCCCCTTACTCGCAAGCCCCGCCCACCGCGATCCGCCCACCGGCCCGGAAGGGAGCGGCTGGGGCGGGACGAGCTTCCGGAGGTGGGGCGGGGCCAGCGCTGGTTGGCCGGTTCGGGCGGAAGTCGGGAGGGTCGGTGGTCCGAAGACGCTGGCTTGTGACAGGGCGGGGTAGAAGGAAGGCCTACATAAAGGTTGCCTCTCCATCCCTTCGCTCCCGGGGACCCTCGGAAAAAACCCAACACCCCGGTCCCGCGGCTAGCCCCTTCCCCCAGGCTCTCTCCGCTCGATTTCGCCACCGTTATGTGGGAAGCGAATCCGGTGAGTAGCCGGGCGGGACGGGGCGGACCCAATGGGCGGGGTTGAGGCGAGAGGGGAGGGAGGGGGTTCCCGGGAACTGCTCCCCCTCACCCGCTTCAGGCTGGGTGTTGAGTTCCGGGACCCCGAAGATCCCGGCCCTTGTGGGTTCTACAGTCTCCGGCCTTTTGAGCGGTAGAGATGATTCCGTGGGATCCCCAACGCATTATTTCTTTCTGTTACAGTTATTTATTTGACTTGCTGTGGTTTCTCTGCCTTCCGCCCTTCACTGTCTTTTTAAACTTTGTGTTTTGCTTCCTGATCGGAGTTACGGGGCTTTGGACCTGTTACTCTTCCTTTGCCTCAGGTGTACCTGCCAGTCCCATCCGTCCAAAGCGAGAGGGATTCGACCCCCCGTGTCTTGAATGGGCCTAAGAGGAACCATCAGTACTCCTTTTCCCTTCTTGGTGGACAGTCATTTCAAACTTGGGGGACTGAGTGTATGTTCTAAGCCTCTAGATGGGGAAGTTCTTAGATTTTTTTTTTTTCAGTGGCCAGAACTGATGACCCGGGACTTTTCAACTGCAAGTCTTGTCTCTCTCTCTCGTTGTGTCTGCACGTATTTTTGTCTGCTTTGCTTTTTATACATTTATTTAATGTGCCGCCCTCAAAGAGTGGAATCTATTTGCCGAATATTCCATTAATCTCTTGTTAGAGTTGAAATCGCCTAGTAACATGGCAGACGTACACTATATACACCGTACGAGTTGACCGTGGAAATGGCAGAATCACATTTTGCCAAATTGTTGAACTGTGTGAAACTACCTCCTATGCTGAGATAACTGCCCAAATTTACTTACAGCCCCGTCTACATACTTGCAACAAGTCTTTTGCTGTAATCAACACTTATTTTTTCCCATTTCTGGAATATATTGCCAGATGAGTTGGAGAGTTTATCAGTTAATTCTGTTATGTTTTATAAGTTTTTGGCCAGTAGCAACTAGTCTTTTGGTCCACACTTGTTGGTTGTACATCCCAGCCCATCATGTCATCATCTAAGATTTTTGTTGTTGTTCGTACATATAATTGTGCAGTGTCAGGCCTCATCAGAGAAAAGTGATTGCTGGCATTTGATTTTAGCAAAAGTAATTTAGGATTATGAGAATGTGCTCTCTGCTTTTATATTCATTTTCACTGTCATCAACCGTCTTCATTTTATATCATTATATGTATATGTGTGCATGTATATGTGTACACTTGGTGTGTGTGTATTCAATTTTTATTAACAGTCCCTTTTGTATTGGTTTCTCTGTACAAACTTTCTAGTCACCGCAGTATATCTTGCTCAAATTCTTCACTATATGGTAAGCTCTAGATGGGCAGGGATTTTTGTCTGTTTTGTGAGGATTTTTGTATCCTCAGACTAGAGAACAGAGCCTGGCACTTAGCAGGCACTCAGTAAATAATTGTTGAATTAATAAAGGTGATTGGATTAGGACTAGAGAGAGTCCTTGGTTCCTACTGTTCACTCTGCCTCCTCCGTCACATATATAGTAGCATCTGCTGTTGGCTTATTTGTAAGTTTGTAAGGATTATAAAGATACTAGTGAATGTCTCATATATTTAGTTTGCTATATCATTATCTCATTTCTTTGTTTCTTCTGACATCACCCTAATGATTTTGTTTGATTTCGGTAGAGCAGACTGACTTTTTTGTTAGTAGTGGTGAACCTTCCACATACAATCCCACATTCTTCTTTGACTTTTATCATGCCGCCTTAGTATGTCTTAATGCTTCTGTGTTTTTTTACTAGTACTGGTTTTCTTCCGATGAGCATATGAATCCCATCAATAAGGACAGTTTAGTTTTTTTAATTTTTAATTTTTTAATGTTTATTTATCTTTGAGAGACAGAGTGTGAGTGGGGGAGGGGCAGAGAGAGAAAGAAAGACACAGAATCTGAAGAGGCTCTAGGCTCTGAGCTGTCAGCACAGAGCCTGACGCGGGGCTCAAACTCATAAGCCCTGAGATCATGACCTGATCCGAAGTGGGACGCTTAACTGACTGAGCCACCCAGGCGCCCTGAGGACAGTTTAGTTTTTGAAAATACAATCAACATCTGTATTTGTGTTTCTCGTGTAATTTATTATCTTATATCAATACAAGAGGCATCTGGACAGTTTGTCCAGCTGTGGTCATGGAATGAAAATTAATTTTAATGTTACCCTAAGCCAAACACATTGGGAATTAAAAAAAAAAAAAAAACAACCCACAATGTATCCTAAAGATAAATGCAGAAGACTTTTGCATTACACAGTTGAATTTACTATAAACTGAAATTCCTATTTACCATTTCTTGCCATTGAATGAGATAATAAATTCTGCTTTGTGAAGAAAGGCCACTGTGAACTGCTTTAATTGAAGTCTTCTGCCTCCTTTCTCCCTGTATATGTTTGGTAGTATATATGGCCTTAATAGACCACCTATGAGCTACAGATATGCCTCCTACTGCAAATACACCTTCAGCATGATACTGTATTCTACTCACAAGTGGCTTTGAGATAATGTTACACTGATGCTGGCCATGGTAATACTCCAAAGCAGCTGCCCCTTCCAAGCGAAAAGTCTCCGTGACATAGTTTGAGTGTGGAAAATCACCACTGAGCTTGCAACATTTCCTCAGGGGGGAAAACTACGAGATAACCAAGGAGTTATAAATAAACTTTGTCTCAGTACAAAATTTTATTTTATTTTTCAAGACAGTCATGAGGTCAGTGCTATCTACTCAAGCTTTTCACTGACCAGGCACCTTGAGGTAAGCATAATGTCCCTGCCAAGGCAGATCTGGTTGACAGAAGCAGCAGGCACACTCAGTTCTGATATGAGCTCTTGGCAGTTCTTCATCCACCTGGGGGAGGTAGCCCTTGACTGATGTCCCCCAGTTTAAGAAAGGGGCAAAGTCTGCAGAGAGGAATTGCCTTTCTCTGCCCCTTTGTCATTGTCTTCTTCCTCTTTTGCAGGGTTGGAATAAGTAATCACTGTTACATATGAAGGAGTTTCAGTTTCCCTCCATCACACGGAGAAAGGAAACTGAAAAATGACAAACATCTGTGAGGTTACAACCCCATTTATTACAGTATTAAGACCTTACTTTCAATGATAAACTCTTCCATAATTCCTTTCCACATATTACTCATACTGTTAGGATCTGATGAGTTAGCTAAGGGAGGAGAAAATGATTTTCTCAAGATCACACACGTCCTGTCTTATGAGGTGGTAGCAGTGGTAACATTTGTGTGTTGGTGCAGTGCTTTACCTGCTGAACCGTCTTTTTCTCTGTTATTTTATGTTCACAGCTGCCACCAGACTCACTTGGCACTGTGATTTTTATCTTTCCTTCTCCTGTCAAACTTCTTGAAAGAATAGTCTTAGGCTTTTTGTCATTCTTATTCATACCTCTGCTCTGCCAGCCCCACCTCTGCCCCTAACACCTTACTGGCTAATGGTCACCAAGAATTTTCAAATCTACACATACAGAAGCGACCTTTATGCCTCCAGCCTCTTCTTTCTGCAACATTAATGCACTAGGGGTGTTTCTCAGGAGTCTTTTTTTATTCTCCTGGGACTGTATACTCGTTTGGATTTCTTTTCCTTTCTGTGATTTATTTCTGAATAATAATCTTAACTGCACTGCCTTCTTCTACCCCTGAAATGTTTTACTGTTAACTTTTGTTTTCTCTTAGCACATCTTTTTTTTTTTCCTTGTGAGTTCTAAGGCTTCAGATATTACTGTAGTGAATATGCCTGCCAAATGTACATTTTCAGTCCTGAGCCTATTCCTGAGCCAGGTCATGGACACCTCTACTGGTTGTCTCTCTGATAGTTCCAACTATCAACTATAGGTCAGAACCAGACTACCAGAGAAACCAATCATTGATTCATTATTTCACCCACTCAACAAATATTTACTAAGTATCTACTACATATAAAACGTTCTAGACACTAGGGAGGAGGATTACAGACATGGATCAAGTCAGAGTCTGCCCCTAGGGGTCTTGCAATATGGTTTGGGGGAGAGAAGGTGATACCAGAGCATACAGGGGACTAGGAGGGTTTAGTAGCGTAAGTTACATTTTAGCTAGGTGTCAAAGTTATAGAAGTGGTCTTATGGGAAGGTGAGGAGAGCAAAATGACCATAGACCACCAAGGTGAAAGAGAACAACAGGTACAGTTTGGATAATGGAGTGAAATGGGAAGAGTGCATACCTGATGAGTAGAGTCTCAGTATGGGCATTTTGAGAATGAGGATGAAGGGGTTGTGGGTGGTGGTGACTAACATCTGTGTATTATCTCTTCTGAGTCAGGCAGTGTCCCTCAGGCCTGGGGGACAATGGAGGTAAGATTTGTTCCTGGAAATGGAAGTTCTATAGCGAACATAGTGTCTATTAAGATGTGTTCCTAGATCAACAGACAGTCATGGGTTCATATACTGATAATCTGTATGTTGGCATTCTTTGTAATCGTCCTAGTAGTGGATTGAGTTAAGCTTAGAGAGTAGTGTGACGTGCCAGTGTTTGGTGGCTGAGGCGGTGGTAAACAAAGTATATGCACACTGAGTTTATCTAATACCCGTGCGAGGTAGGAATTAAATCATTATCCTCACTTTTTTAGTGATGATACTAAGTCTCAAAGTTTGGTGAACTTTCGGAATAAGGACGGAAACAGGTTTTAAATCTAGGACTTTCTGGCTCCAGAACACATACTCTTGCCGGTCAGACTTAACATATGGGATTTCAAGCGGGTAGAAAAGGACCTGTGTGAGGCGACTGGGTGGCTCAGTTAAGTATCTGACTTTGTCTCAGGTCATGATCTCACAGTTTGTGGGTTCAAGCCCTGCATTGGGCTGTCTGCTGTCACCACAGAGCCTGCTTTGGATGCTCTGTTCCCCTCTTTGCCTCTCTCTGCTTGCTCTCTCTCTCTCTCTTGCAAAAATAAATAAATTTTAAAAAGAAAAGAAAAAAAAGAAGAGTGGTGTCTGGGTGACTCATCGGTTAAGCAGCTGACTTCAGCTCAAGTCACGATCTCACAGTTCATGAGTTCGAGTCCCGCATTGGACTCTATGCTGACAGCTCACAGCCTGGAGCCTGCCTCAGATTCTGTGTCTCCCTCTCTCTCTGCACCTCCCCCGCTCATGTTCTGTCTCTCTCAAAAATAAATAAACAGTGCAAATTAAAAAAAAAAAAATAGAAAAGAAAAGGACCTGTGAGGAAAGTCACAGGGAGTTGAGATAAGGAAAGGTTCCTGAGTTGCAGAAAATCATGAACTTTTTGTGACACAGACTCTCATGTGTTTAGAACTTGTTTCTAGTGGTGCAGCACCTGAGCACGAGTAGGGAAATGATACAGCCTCCTCAGGATTGGCACGGCACATGCAGCACATGGCTGAAGAAATGAGTCAAATGTTTTTTGGCGTCTCAGAGTTTGGTATACAGGCTACAGGCAGACATTTGCAACAGGTTTGAAGGATGGGGTGAGGGGAAATGCTGAGTATGACCCACCTGTTCTAAAATTCTTAAGCAGAATGTTGAGGTCTTTGGTTGATGCAACTCACCCCCTAAGAGTTAGGTCTGTTTTTGAAATAGTATCTGATAACACTCATCTATTTATTGAGTACTTAATATAAGTCAGTCAGTTCTATGCCTCTGCACTTACAGTGGTGAACAAAACAGACTAGGCCCCAGCCCTCATAGGCTTGCAGTGTAGTGCAGGGAGGCATTAAGCCAATAATTAATCACACAAGTAACATTTAACTGCAACTCCAGTAAAAGCTTTGAGAGAAAAAGAACAGTGAGGGTGCCTGGGTGGCTCAGTCAGTTAAGCGTCCAGCTCTTGATATTGGCTCTGATTGTGATCTCACGGTTCCTGAGATCAAGCCTAGAGATGGGCTTTGTGCAGACAGTGCAGAATCTGCTTGGGATTCTGTGTCTCCCTCTCTCTCTTGTCCCTCCCCGACTCATTCTCTCTCTCTCTTAAAAATAAATAAACTTAAAACAACAACAACAACAATGACAATGTATCATAGAGGGAGCTAATATTAGATTGAGAGACCGGGTAAGTCCACTCTGTGAAAGTCACTTTTACAGCAATCTGAAGGATTGAGCAAGAGTCAGCCAGGTGAAAGTTGGATGGGAGGCCAGGAGGGCTATTTAGACAACAGAAATAGTGTGAGCAGAGACCCTGAGACAGAAAGGAACTTGGTGCCTCAGGCAGAGAGAAGCCATGTGTGGCAGGAACCCAGTGAACCAGGAGATGAGGCCAGTAGGTAGGCAGGAACTAGCCAGGCATGTTTAGAATTTTGAATTTTGTCCTTAGAGGAGTGCAAAGCCATTGAAGGATTTTATATAGGAAGTGGCATTATCATATTTGTGTTTTAAAAAAGACCATTCTGACTGCTGTGGGGAACATGAGTTATGTGTTAGGGAGGGTGTTAGGCAGAATAATGACCTCCCAAACATACCTACATCCTAATCCCTAGAAGTTGTGAGTATGTTAGATTGCATAGCAAAGGGGAATTAAGATTGCTAATCAGCTGACCTTATGATTGGGAGATTGGTTACTTGGATTATCTAGGTGGACCCAGTGCAATCACAAGCATCCTTAAAAGCAGAAGAAGGAGACAAAAAAGCCAGAGAGAGATGTTACTATGGAAGAACAGTCAACATTGCTGGCTTTGGAGATGAAGTAAGGGAGACACAAGGCAAGGAATGTGGGTAGCTTTTAAAAGCAGGAAACGCCAAGGAAACAGATGCTTTCCCTACAGCCTCCAGAAGGGAATCAGGCCCACGGTGATTTTAGCCTAGTGAGTTCCATGTCAGACTTCAACATAGGTGTGAGATAATAAATTTGTGTTGTTTTAAGCCACTGAGTTTATGGTAATTTGTTCCCTCAACGATCGAAAATTAATCCAGAGGGGCATCAGAAGGGCTGTTGGAAGACCACTTGGGGATCTATAGTGTAGTCCAGGGTGAAGTTGAAGGTGATCTGGACTAAATCGATGGTAGTGGACAGAGAGAGACAGAAGTGGATCAGTTCATGCTGCGCTTTGGATGAGGAGTGACAGATTTCTGGCATGGGCAGCTGGGAGGAACGAGATACTTTTCACTGAGATGGGGAGACTGGGAAAGTGGAAGTTATGGTGGAGATCAAGAGTTTGGTTTTGGGCCTGTTCTAGGTTTAATGTGCCTGTGAAGCACTCAAGCAGGAAAGTCAAAGAGGCTATTGGCCATTGGGTAGTTGGGTCCGGAACTCAGAGGAGAAGACTGAGCTAGAAATGGCATTTTGGACTTAATCTATGTAGATGGCTTTTAAAGTCATGAGAGTAAGTGAGGCTCCTAGGACAATGTTTCTCAAACTTTGAACACCCATGCAGATCACCAATTTTAAACAAGAAAGTAGTATTTAAAAAATTGTTTTCAGTATTGAAAAGGATGATATTTTTGCAGCCTCTTACAAAGTATATATCTGTCTTGTTGACAGATAGCTTGAGATGTAGGTTAGATCCAGACACTCTGAATTGTCCCCCCTGTATTTCTACTAAATTAGGAGACTCCATGCTATAGTTGTAGATTGTCAAGATTTGCAACTGGTACTTGCTGGCTCTGTCAGATGTTTTGGGATGCCAAGACCAAACACAGACTGAGAAAGTATGAGATTTTTCCCTGAAGACTATTCCTAATGCTCCATCAGTTGCCAAATTGACACACTTAAAAGATTAAGTAATTGTAGGGGTGAATGTTTCAACTAGCCTAAATGTTTGGAAGATAGGAGCAAATGGATTCTTAGTCATTCTTTGAGTACTTCAGTCTCTGGAAAGTATCTGTTGGTGTTTTGTTGTAACATTTGGATGTGTTCCTTATATATCCACAAGCATAAAATCATTCTCACTTTGCTGAGTGAAGAAAGCCATCCAATTCTGGGAAGGAGTCACACCTTAGCAATTCAACCATTTGCAGCATAGTTTCGTGACCAGCAAATCTGGTATCTTATTCTCCTTATTAAAAACTGAGATATTTTGGCCTTGAAGTAATGGTTCAGGTTAGTTAAGCTGCTGGGTGTATTTTAGCTAAGCAGTCCTCTGGAAATCAGGAATGGCTATTAGTATTATCAGCATCACAAAGAAATATTTTTATCTCGTCTCTCCCTGTGGAAACTCTTGTCAGCGCTTTTTTCCTTGACACCCTTTACACTCGAGTAGGAAGGGTAATTTTGCAAACACTGCCATTTCTTTCCACACAGCCAAGAGCACATACTGAGTTGTCAAGATTTGCTGACACTCAATTTTCATTATTTCCTTCAACACTCAGTTACAATCAGGAGGCATATTGTTGACTTCTAATTGTTCCATGTGTCTAAAACGCCTTTTAGTAATGCAGCAACACCTTTTCTTGTTGTTTGTATAGCTCATGCTCTGTCGGTTTTGAGCGGGGTGCACCTTTTCCAGCCCACGTCACGGCTCACAAAAGCATCATCGTCTAAATGAAAACTGTCTTCCCTTGTGCCGTGAGTTTTCACTGATAAGCAGAACAAAAAGTTATTGAGTACTTCTACCTCATTACAGCGTACATATACTACACGGACTGATTTGTGTTTTTCCACAAGTAGTTTGTTCAGTTTTAAAACAAAATATATGCTGAAACACTCATGTGATAATAATTGCTCTCTCATATCATGTGCCATTGATATTATGTGACTTCCAGCAGAGTCCTATAATAAAGAAATTTTGTCAATAGCTGGTTTTTTTTCCCCCCACAATTAAATTGGGCATTAAATTTGGGGGGCACCTGGGTGGCGCAGTCGGTTAAGCGTCCGACTTCAGCCAGGTCACGATCTCGCGGTCCGTGAGTTCGAGCCCCGCGTCGGGCTCTGGGCTGATGGCTCAGAGCCTGGAGCCTGCTTCCGATTCTGTGTCTCCCTCTCTCTCTGCCCCTCCCCCGTTCATGCTCTGTCTCTCTCTGTCCCAAAAATAAATAAACGTTGGAAAAAAAAAATTTGGGCTAACAGCTTCTTAGGAATATTAAGACCTTACTGTTTTAGCTGAGGAATGCCTCTAGTTTTGGTCTCTTCTCTACCCTGTCAACAAAGTAAATTGATTTGAGGCTTTGTTTGAAGATGAGGTGAAAGTTCACTTGGTTCTACACCACCATATTTGCTGAACACTAGCTGATACGCACTGATCAGCAGAGACTGAACATACTGACATAGCAAGTTGGTAACTTTAAAGAAATCCATGAATGGGGCGCCTGGGTGGTGCAGTCGGTTAAGCGTCCGACTTCAGCCAAGTCACGATCTCGTGGTCCGGGAGTTCGAGCCCCGTGTCAGGCTCTGGGCTGATGGCTCAGAGCCTGGAGCCTGTTTCCGATTCTGTGTCTCCCTCTCTCTCTGCCTCTCCCCCGTTCATGCTTTGTCTCTCTCTGTCCCAAAAATAAATAAATGTTGAAAAAAAATTTTTTAAAAGAAAATCACTGTTACTCATATATTTCAACTTTACAAAATGTATATGAGCAAATTTCTTTAATTTTTCCTCTGAAAATGCCTGTGAACTACTTCATGATTCTTGAGGACTGACCATGTTTTGAAGTTGCTGAGAAAGACAAGAAAAGGGGCTAGGACTGAGTGAGCCCACAGAACCTAAAAGTTGCAGACGATAGATTTTGTGGCGAAAAATGTAAGACAATCTAGAAAGTATGATTTCATGGAAATCAAGAAAAGAGTAATTCAGGACAGAGGGTAAGCTGTGGAATGTTACAGAGAGGTCAAGTAAGATGAGGACTGATAAAAGAGCATAGGGTTTAGCAACATGAAGCTAGGATTGGAAATCCTCGCAAGTCCAGTACGTTTGTTTGCTTGTTTGTGATGGTGGCAGGAGGTATTGGGCCAGAAGCTAGAGAAACTAAATTAGAGTGGATTTTACAGTGAATGGAAAAGGAGGAAATGAAAAGGTGTGTATAGCAAAGAGTTCTAGTTAATCCACCAGTGGAGATAAAATGGAATCCTAAAAGTGTACTGAATCCAAAAGAAGATAGAAAAAGATGAAAAGGGAACAAAAAACAAAAGGAACAAGTAAAAAGCAAATGGCGAGATGATAAACTTAAACCTAATATCAATAATCATACCATAGTAAATGCTGTAAACACTTCAATTAGAGGACAGATTGTCAGATCAGAGTAAAAAGTGAGACCCAACTCTAAGCTGTCTACAAGAAACACACTTTGAATATAAAGATGCAAGTAGGATAAAACTGAATGGAGAAAGATCTGTGGTGCTGACAGCAGTCAAGAGAAAGCTTGAGTAGTATATTAAAGTGGGTTTCAAAGACGATGATATTAAAGAACGTCATTTCCTATGATACAGAGGTCAGTTAATCAGTAACAACCCTAAACATTTATATACCTGATAATAGAGCTCCAAAATACCTGAAGCAAAACTAATAGAACTGTAGGGAGAAATAGACAAATCCCATTATCGTTGGAGACTTTACTACTCCTCTCTCAATAATTGCCAGAATAAGTAGATAAAAATGAGCAAAGGTATAGAAGACTTGAACAATACCGTCAGTCAACCAACTTGACCTAATTCACATTTATAGACCATTACACTCAACAATAGCTGAATACACTTTTTTTTTTTTTCAACTATACAGGGAACATTTCACAAGATAGACCACATTCTGGGCTGTAAAATAAGTCTCAGTACATTTAAAAGAATTCAAGTCATATAAAGTATGCTATCTGATCAAAATGGAATTAAATTAGAATTCAGTAAAAGAAAGATCTGTAAAACCCACAAGCGTCTGGTAAGTAAATAGCACGTTAACCTATCGGTCAAAGAGGTAGAAAGTATGAAGGTAACAGATCAAACTTGTGATAAGCTGCTACAACAGTACTGAAAGGGAAATTTATAGCTAAATTGATGCCTATATTGGAAAAGAAATGTCACAAATCCATGACCATAGCTTCCTCCTTAAGAAACTAGAAAAAGAAGAGCAAATTAAACTCAAGCTGGAGCAAGGAAATAAAATTTAGAGTGGAAATCACTGAAATGAAAACAGAAAAATCAATGAATGCAGAAGCTGGTTTTTTTGTTGTTGTTGTTTTTGTTTTTTGTTTTTTTTTTTGAGGAGCATCAATAAAATTGATAAACTTCTAGCCAGACAGATCAGGAGAAAAAGAATACAAATTATCAATATTAAGAGACGTGACATCACTACATATTCTACAAACATTAAAGGATAGTGAGGGAATGTTATGAACAATTTAATGTTAAAGACACAAACTACCAGAGCTCACTGAAGAAGAAATAACATGAATAACCTAAAATCTATTCAAGAGTTCAAATTTATGGAAAAGGCCTACCCACAAAGAAAACTCCAAGCCCAGATGGTTTCTCTGGTAAATTCTAACAAATATTTAAGGAAGAAACAGTACTAATTCTGCACAAGCTTTCAGAAAATTAAAGAGAAGGTTATACTTCACAACTCATTCTATGAAGCTGGCATTACCCTGATACCAAAACCAAAGACATTATAAGCAGCTAATGAACACGGATACAAAAATTTTAAGAAAAATTTTAGCAAATTGAGTCTAACATATAAGAAGGTTGATGCATAATTACAAAATGGTATTTATCCTCAAAATGGAAGGTTGGTTTAATATTTGAACAGCAATCAATGTAACTCACCATATAAACAAACTAAAATAAAAAAAGCATATGATCATTTCAATGTATTCAGAAAAAGCATTTGGCAAAATCCAGTATCCCTGATAAAAACTCTAACCCGGGAGTAGAAGAGAACTTGCTCAACCTGATAACGGATGGGCAGAAAAGGGCTAACTCAACAGGCCTGGGGTGCTCAAACTGTGTACATTCTCAAGAAAAGCCTGGGCTCTTAAAATAGTTTGTCTGATGAGTATATTTGCATGCCTGAGATCTTGAGCCATGCTATCCCAATTTATCTAGATAGTTTATACTGGCAGTGTGATTTATGGTGAACATTTGCTTTCTCTCTGGAGGTCTGAAATGTCCGTAGCTGAGGTCAGTCACATAGGGTGCTAAATGCTTACGTGACTAACTCCTAGTAAAAACCCTGGACATGTAGGCTCAGGTGAACATCCCTGGTTGGCAACCCTTTGTACTTGTTTTCACATATGGTTGCTGGGAGAATTAAGTGTGTCCTATGTGACTCCATTGGGAGGGGACACTTGGAAGCTTATACATTTTCCTCTGGACTTCATGCACTTTTCCCTTTTGCTTATTTGACTCTGTATACTTTTACTGTAATAAACTGTAACCATGAATAGAACAACTTCTGAGTCCTGTGAGTCCTTCTCCTATGAGCCTGAGGGTGATTGTGGGAACCCCTGACATAAGGGGCATCTACAAAAACCTGTGTCTAATATCAAACTTAAGAGTGAAAGACTGAATACTTTCTCACTTAGATCAGGGACAAATGATGCCCATTCTTTATTCATCATTGAATATGCACTGGAGGTTATAATCACTGCAATAAGGCAAGAAAAAGAAGGCATGAGAAATAGCAGTCATCTATATGCTAAAACAAAGTAAGGCAATCTGTATCTCTCTATCTCTAGAAATGCCTGTATAGAAGATCTGATGGAATGTCCAAAAACCTAGAAGTAATAAGAAGGTTTAGTAAGGATGCTGAGTACAGGATTCATGTACAAAAAATAATGTACCTCTATATATAAGCAACATTCAACCAGTAATTGAAATTTTAAATGCAATTCCATTTACAATAACAAAAAATGTGGAATACTTAGGCATGAAGCTTGCATAAATGATGTGCAAACCCTATACACTGAGAACTATAAAACATTACTGAAAAAAAGGTAAAGAAGACCTAAAACAAGTCAATAGATATGCCTCAGGGCACCCAGGTGGCCCAGTCTGTTAAATATCAGACTCTTGATTTCAGCTCAGGTCAGGATCTTACAGTTTGTCAGATTGAGCCCCGCCTTGGGCTCTGTGCTGACAGTGCAGAGCCTGCAGAGTTCTCTTGCTCTCTCTCTGCCTCTCCCCTGTTCACGCTCTCTCTTTCAAAATAAATACATAAATGTTAAAAAAGAAAGAAAGAAAGAGATGTGCCTCGTTCATGGGTTGAAATTCTCAACTTTATTAAGATGGCAGTTATCTCCAAATGGGTCACATACTACACCATCCCAATCAAAATTGAAAGGACCTAGTAGAGCTAAGCAATTCTGAAAAAGAACAAATTTGGAACACTAACACTACCTGATTTAAAGATTCATTGTGAAACTGCAGTCATCAAAACTGTAGTATTAGCAGTAAGATAGAGAAAATGATTATTAGAATAGATCAGAATCCAGAAATAGACCCACCAACATAGATACTGATTTATTGTTTTTTAATAAAAGGATTAAGTGGAAAAAGGACAGTTGTTCGATGTTTGGTCAGAGGTTGTGTTTAAGCCTCTTGTGCCAGTGGAGGTTTCCACTCTGTGTTGATCCCTCCATATGCAGCTTAGGAAATGTTTTCAAGTCTGTCCCATGACCTGCTCTGATCATTCCTGGGTAGGTACAGCCTGGTGCTTGTACACAGCCTTCCTGACTCTCATGGTTAACTGTAATCCCAGGAGGGCTTTCCTTGGTTATCCCTGTTTCTCTATATTAAACTTTCGTATGCTCTACCATTTGGCTTGTATCGGAGCTTTGGGCCTCTTCATTGCTTTTCCTGGATATTTCCATTATTTTCAATAACGCTCTTTGGCATGAGGTTCTCTATTTTCTGTTCCAAATAAAGTCAATCCCCTCAGAGACATGGAGCTCTTTGTGCCTACAGTGTGTCTTTCCCCCTCAGTAGAACCCTGTTGCCACTATACCTGTGGCTTGGGGTGGGAGTGGCTTTTCCCATAGTGATTGATACCTGGTCTTTGGGTGGAAGGGGTGTTGGTAGCCCCGGGTCTTCTTGACTTACTCCTTCTGACATGGAACTTCCACCTTATGAGTAAACTAGGGTGGTAGCAATCAGGGCTCAGTATCTCTAATCTACTGAGCCTGGAGTAGAGTTTCCACCACATGAGCTAGGACTGGGTGGAGGAACCAGGAGGTCCGTCCCATCTGTGGCCTGCCCAGAATCTCTAAGCTGAAGGGGATGAGAAACACCAACAGCCTGCCCCTTCCAGGATGAAACTAGCCCAAGACTAGGATATGGAGGGAAAGGGAACCCCTGTCTTCTTCTCTGCACAGACCTGAGGTAGAGCTTCTGTAACAGAGTGCTGGAGGAATGGGGTAATGGAACAGATCTTGGCTCAAATGCCACACTCTCACCTGTTCTGAGATTTAGTAGATTTTTTCTGAATAAATGTTTCTCCATTTGCTATATGCCCTTAGAGACTTTACATGTTTTTGTTTGTTTGTTTGCTTTGGTTTTTAAAATGATGCTCACCAACTAAAATGCAATTTTGCTGGGAAGGCCCACTGAACAGGCCTTACTGTGTCATTCCAAAAGCTCCACCTTGTTTTTAAGCTTTTAATAGCAGGCTTTGGATCTTTGGATCTTCTTCTTAGACAAGAAGATTTCTTGTCTTAGAGACAAGAAAGTTTTCATTACCAAATATGATTTTTCTGAAGATACTGTGTTTATACTAATATTTTGTTAGCATTTTGTTCACTGTAATATTTTATTCACTGTAATAAACTTATCAGAAATCTTTTAACTGGTCTGAAAGATGGCATTATTTTTCTCCTATAGACTGGGATTTTGATGTTAAATTACTTTTCCACATAGCCTTTCTATTTGATGACCCAGATTGACTATTCCCAGGTTCCATATAGTCTCTTTGGATAGATAGCATTATAGACAGATTCGACCAGCATACCCACTGCACTTGAAAATTTATAAAATGCTTTTCCGGTTTATACTAGCTTCTTTTCTTCATAGCCTGGTGTGCCAGAAGCATCAATCCTGCCAATTAAAAACTGAACATTGGCATGGTAGCTGAACTAATTTGTTCAGCTAGCATTTATTAATTGCCTACTCCACGACAGACAGCTTGCTCACATTCCTCTTATTGCCTATAAATGTGTTCTAATCTAGGTCCATTATTACTATGGTTAATGTATTGTAAAGTTATTAATTTAAACTTGGCTTACTCTTTGAGCCTCGTTATACAGAATAGCCCTTCCTTTGGAGGAGTAACTTATTGTAGAAAACTATAAGACTTAGTCTTATGAACTAACTCTTGGGAAAAAGCCATAATGTCTGAGAAGTAAAGCAACCAAATTAAGCTTTCACAATAGAGGAGAGAAGGAGCAACTGTCCATATATGAAAATGAAGCCATACGCGTTGGCAGTTTAGGGAAGAACTGATGCTCAGGAAGTCTTGGGTGTTTCTTTAATCTCCTTTGTACTGCTAACTCTATGATTCTGTTTTTTACTTTTTTTTTTTTTTTTTTAGTTTCAAGGTTTTGTTTTGTTTTGTTTTTAGGTCTATTTTTTGAGAGAGACAGAGGCAGCGTGAGTGGGGGAGGGGCAGAGAGAGAGGGAGAGGCAGAGAATCCCAAGTAGGCTCCCTACTGCTAGGGCAGAGCCGGACATGGGGCTCAAACTCATGAATCTGTGAGATTGTCACCTGAGCAGAAACCAAGAGTCAGGTGCTTAACCTAAGAATGGTTAGGTTTTTATTTAAATTCCCTCAAGTTTTTATTTAAATTCCAGTTAGGTAACATATAGTGTAATATTAGTTTTAGGAGTAGAATTCAGTGATTAATCACTTACACCCAGGGCTTATCACAACAAATGCCCTCCTTAATACCCATCACCCATTTAACCCATCCACCACTCACCTTCCTTCAGTTTGTTTCTCTGTTGTTAAGGGTCTGTTTTATGGTTTGCCACTCTCTCTCTTTTTTTCCCCTATCATCATCTGTTTTGTTTCTTAAATTCCATATATAAGTGAAATCGTATGGTATTTGTCTTTCTCTGACTGACTTATTTTGCCTAGCATAATACACCCTGGCTCTATCCATGTTACTGTAAATTGCAAGATTTCATTTTTTTTTATTACTGAGTAATATTCCATTGTGTATGTGTATCTATGTATGTTTGTTTGTTTATTTATATGCACATCACATCTCATTCATCAGTCGATGGACATTTGGCTCTTTCCATTAATTTGGCGATTATTGAAAATGCTTCTGTAAACATTGGGGTGCGTGTGTCTGTCCCTTCAAATTAGTATCCTTTGGGCAGATACCTAGTAGTGCAATTGCTGGGTCATAGGATAGTTCTATTTTTAACTTATTGAGGAACCTCCATACTGTTTTCCAGGGTGGCTACACCAGTTTGCATTCCCACCAACAGTGCAAGAGGGGTCCCCTTTCTCCACATCCTCACCAACATCTGTTGTTTCCCGTGTTGTTAAATTTAGCCATTCTGAGGAGTGTGAGGTGGTAGCTCACCGTAGTTTTGATTTGTATTTCCCTGATGATGAGTGATATTGAGTCTGATGATACTTTCATATGTCTGTTAGCCACTGGATGTCTTATTTGGAAAAATACCTGTTCATGTCTTCTGCCTATTTCTTAACTGGATTGTTTGTTTTCTGGGTGCTGAGTTTGATAAATTCTTTATAGATTTTGGAAACTGACCCTTTATCAGATATGTCATTTGCAGAATATTCTGAAGGTTGCCTTTTAATTTTATTGATTGTTTCCTTCACTATGCAGAAGCTTTTTATCTTGATGAAGTCCTGATAGTTCATGTTTGCTTTTGTTTCCCTTGCCTCAGGGGATGTGTCTAGTAAGAAGTTGCTAAAGCCAATGTCAAAGAGATTGCTTCCTGTGTTCTCCTCTAGGATTTTGATGGTTTCTTATCTCACATTTAGGTATTTCATCCATTTTGAATTTATTTTTGTATATGGTGTAAGAAAGTGGTCCAGTGTAATTCTTCTGCATGTAGCTGTCCAGTTTTCCCACACCATTTGTTGAAAAGATTGTCTTTTTTCCGTTGGATATTCTTTCCTGCTTTGTCGAAGATTAGTTGACCATATAGTTGGGGCCCATTTCTGGGTTTTCTATTCTGTTCCATTGTCCTATGTGTCTGTTTTTGTGCCAGTACCATACTGTTTTGCTCACTATAACTTTGTAAGATAATTTGAAATCCAGAATTGTGATGCCCCCAGCTTTACTTTTCTTTTTCAAGATTGCTTTGGCTATTTGGGGTCTTTTGTGATTCCATACAAATTTTAGGATTGTTTGTTTTAGCTCTGTGAAAAATGCTGGTGGTATTTTGATAGGTATTGCATTAAATGTGTAGATTGCTTTGGGTAGTATAGAAATTTTAACAATATTTGTTCTTCCAACCCATGAGAATGGAATGTTTTTCATTTCTTTGTGTCCTCTTCGGTGTCTTTCATAAGCATTCTATAGTTTTCAGAGTACAGGTCTCTTTACCAATTTGGTTAGGTTTATTTCTAGGTATCTTATGGTTTTTGGTGCAATTGTAAATGGGATCGATTCCTTGATTTCTCTTTCTGCTGCTTAATTATTGGTGTATAGAGATGCAACCGATTTCTGTGCCTTGATGTTGTATCCTGAGACTTTACTGATACCATATACAACTTCATATATCAAGTTCTAGCAATTTTTTGGAGTCTTTCAGGTTTTCTACATAGAGTATTATGTCATCTGTAAATAGTGAAAGTTCAACTTTTTCCTTGCTGATTTGGATACCTTTTGTTTCTTTTTATTGTCTGATTTCTGAGGCTAGGACTTCCAGTACTATGTTGAATAACAATGGTGAGAGCAGACATCCCTATCTTGTTTCTGACTGTAGAGAAAAAGCTCTCAGTTTTGCCCCAGTGAGGATGATATTAGCTATGGGTCATTCATATATGGACTTTATGATGTTGAGGTACGTTCCCTCTATCCCTACTTTGTTGAAGGTTTTTATCAAGGATGGATGCTGTACTTTGTCAAATGCTTTTTCTGCATCTGCACGGTTCTTAGCCTTTCTTTATTAATTTGGTGTGTCATGTTGATTGATTTGCAAATACTGAACCTCCTTGCAGCCCAGGGATAAATGTTACTTGATCCTGGTGAATGATTCTTTTAATGTACTGTTGGATTCGATTTGTTAGTATTTTGTTAAGAATTTTCGCATGTATGTTCATCAAGGACATTGGCCAGTAATTTTCTCTTCTAGTGGGATCTTTGTCTGGTTTTGGAATCAATGTAATGCTGGCCTCATAGAGTGAGTTTGGAAGTTTTCCTTTCATTTCTCTTTTTTGGAACAGTTTGAGAAGAATAGGTATTAACTAATCACTTAATGTTTGGTAGAATTCTCCTGGGAGGCCATCTGGTCCTGGACTGTTGTTGGTTGGGAGATTTTTTATTACAGATTCAATTTCTTTACTGGTTATTAGTTGTTCAAATATTCTATTTCTTCCTGTTTCAATTTTGGTAGTTTATATGTTTCTAGGAATTTATCCATTTCTTTTACCCAGTTTGTTAGCATATAATTTTTCACAATATTCTCCTTTAATTGTTTGTATATCTGTGGTGTTAGTTGTGATCTCTCCTCTCTCATTTGTGATTATATTTATTTGGGTCCTTTCTCTTTTCTTTTTGATAAGTCTGCCTAGAAGTTTATCAATTTTATTACTTCTTTCAAAGAAACAGCTCCTGGTTTCATTGATCTGTTCTTCTTGGGTTTTTTTGTTTGTGTCTCTATCATTTATTCCTATTCTAATCTTTACTATGTCCCTTTTTCTGCTGGCTTTAGGCTACATTTGTTGTTCTTTTTCTAGCTCCTTTAGATGTAAGGTTGGGTTGTGTATTTGAGATTTTTCTTGTTCATTGAGTTAGACGTGTATTGCTATATACTTCCCTCTTAGGACCACTTTTGCTGCATCCCAAATGTTCTGGATGGTTATGTTTTCATTTTCATTTGTTTCCATGTATTTTTAAAATTTTGTACTTAATTTTCTGATTAACCCATTTGTTTGTTTTCGTAGGATGTTATTTAGTTTCCATGTATTTGTGGTCTTTCCAAATTTTTTCTTGTGGTTGACTTCAAGTTTCATAGCATTGTTGTTGGAAAATATGCATGGTATGATCTCGATCTTTTTGTACTTATTGAGGGCTGATTTGTGACCCAGTATGCGATCTATCCTGGAGAATGTCCCATGTGCACTCAAAAAGAATGTGTATTCTGCTGCTTTAGGATGAAATGTTCTGAATATATCTGTTAAGTCCATTTGGTCCAGTATGTCATTCAAAACTATTGTTTCCTTGTTGATTTTCTGCTTAGATTATGTGTCCATTGCTGTGAGTGGGGTGTCAGAGTCCCCTGCTATTACTGTATTATTATCAGAGTTCCTTTATGTTTGTTATTAATTGTTTTATGTATTTGGGTGCTTTCAAGTGGGGGTATAAGTATTTACAATTGTTAGATCTTCTTGTTGGATAAACCCCTTTATTATGATATACTGCCCTTCTTCATTTCTCGTTAAAGTCTTTGGTTTAAAATCTAGTTTGCCTGGATGCCTGGGTGGCTCAATTGGTTAAGCATCCAACTCTTGGTTTTGGCTCAGGTCATGATGTTGCAGTTCGTGAGATTGAACCCTGCCTTGGGCTCTGCTCTGGTAGCACAGGGCCTGCTTGGGATTCTCTCTCTCCCTCTCTCTGTGCCCCTTCCCTGCTCACACTCATTCTCTTTCAAAATAAGTAAATAAACATTTTAAAAAAATGTTGTTTGTCTGATGGAAGTATGGCTACTCTGGCTTTCTTTAATGTCCTTTAGCATGATAAATGATTCTCTATCCCTTCACTTTCAATTTGGAGGTGTCTTTAGGTCTAAAATGAGTCTCTTGTTGGCAGCATATAGATGGGTCTTGTTTTTGTTTTTGTTTTTAATGTTTATTTATTTTTGAGAGACACGGAGAGACAGAGCATGAATGAGAGAGGGGCAGAGAGAGAGGGAGACATAGAATCTGAAGCAGGCTCCAACTCTGAGCTGTCAGCACAGAGCCCCATGTGGGGCTCGAACTCATGAACCATGAGATCGTGGCCTGAGCTGAAGTGCTGAAGTTGGACGCTTAACTGACTGAGCCACCCAGGCACCCCGATGGGTCTTGTTTTTTTTTTTTTTTTAATCCGTTCTGACACCCCGTGTCTTTTGCATTTAGTCTATTTACATTCAGAGTGATTATTGATAGCTATGAATAGTGCCATTGATTTACTTGTTAAGTCATTGTTTCTGGAGATTTTCTGTTTGTTTTTTGTTCTAGACTTTTTTGCTTTTGGTGTTTCTTTCCCACTCAAAGAGTCCCCTTCAATATTTCTTGGAGGGCTAATTTAGTGGTCATGAACTCTTTTAGTTTTTGTTTGAGAAACTCTTTATCTCTCCTTCTCTTCTGAATGACAACCTTGCTGGATAGAATATTCTTGGCTGCATATTTTTCCCATTTAGCATGTTGAATATATCATGCCACTCCCTTCTGGACTGCCCAGTTTCTGTGGAGAGGTCTGCTGCTAACCTTGTTTGTCTTCTCTTGTAAACTAGGGATTTCTTTTCCTTGCTGCTTTTTTTTTTTTTTTTGAAATTTTTTTTTTTTCAACATTTATTTATTTTTGGGACAGAGAGAGACAGAGCATGAACGGGGGATGGGCAGAGAGAGAGGGAGACACAGAATCGGAAACAGGCTCCAGGCTCTGAGCCATCAGCCCAGAGCCCGACGCGGGGCTCGAACTCACGGACCGCGAGATCGTGACCTGGCTGAAGTCGGACGCTTAACCGACTGCGCCACCCAGGCGCCCCTCCTTGCTGCTTTTAAAATGTTTCCCTATCTCTATATTTTGCAAATTTTGCTACGATATGTATTGGTGTTGGCCTGCTCTTGTTGATTTAGATTCAAATTCTCTGTGCCTCCTGGAGTTGGATGTCTATTTCCTTCCCTAGATGAGGGAATTTTTCAGCTGTAATTTGTTCACATAAACCTTCTACCCCGCTTTCCCTCTTTTCTTCTGGGACTCCTATGATACGAATGTTATACTTTACGAAGTTGCTGAGTTCTCTGAGTCTACATTCATGATCCAATATATTTCTTTCCCTCTTCTTTTCTGCTTCATTATTTTCCATAATTTTATCTTGTTTTTAAATTCTTTTTTCTTTTATTTGAGAGACAGAGAGCACACGCCAGGGAAAGAGGTAGAGGAGACAGGGAGAGAATCTTAAACAGGCTGCACGCTCAGTGTGGAACTCTATGTGGGGCTTGATCCCATGACCCTTGGATCATGACCTTAGCTGAAATCAAGAGCCAGATATTCAACTGACTGAGCCACCCAGACACCCTGATAATGTTATCGTTCTGCATTACTTATCCATTCCCCTCCTTCTTCCATCCTTGTGTTCATTACATCCTACCAGTTTTCCATCTTGGCATTTTTATTTTGGCCTGACTAGTTTTTAGGTCTTATCTCTGCAGTAAGCGACTCCCTGGTGTCTTCCATGCTTTTCTCAAGCCCAGCTAGTATCTTTATGATTGTTGCTTTAAATTCTGAATCAGGCATATTACTTACATCTGTTTCGATTAGATCCCTGACCATGACTTTTTCTTGTTCTTTCTTTTGGGATGAGTTCTTCTATCTTCACATTTTGTCTAGGTCTATGTCTTCTTCTCTATGTTAGGGAAGCCTGTTATGTTTCCTGTTCCTGAGGCTTTTTTTTTTTTTTAATTTTTTTTTTCAACGTTTATTTATTTTTGGGACAGAGAGAGACAGAGCATGAACGGGGGAGGGACAGAGAGAGAGGGAGACACAGAATCGGAAACAGGCTCCAGGCTCTGAGCCATCAGCCCAGAGCCTGACGCGGGGCTCGAACTCACGGACCGCGAGATCGTGACCTGGCTGAAGTCGGACGCTTAACCGACTGCGCCACCCAGGCGCCCCTCCTGAGGCTTTTTGAAGAAGAGGTCACATAGTGTCCAGGTCCTTGTGCTTCAGGGAGTTTCTCTGGTGTGTGCTGTGTGCACTCTGCTTCTGTGTCTTAGCTACTCTATCCTTCAGACTAGTCATCTGCAGAGGCTCTCCTTGTCTACAGTAGGCAGTGTTTGGACCTTGACCAGAGTGTGGCAAATTTTAACTGGGTGTGCTCTGGTCTCCTTGTTAAAAGAGACCAGATCCTATTTCCACTAAAGCTAGGGCTTTGCAGCACACTATGGTCAGTAGACTTGGTGGGGTGGGGGGTTTTTATGCTGGCCTTCTGGGGGAGGGGCCCACTACTCTGGTTCTCAGGCACACTTGCCGTAGTAAAGAAGCACCTGCAGAGTGCACGGGAGTGGAGCTTGGTGTAAGCAGTTTAGGTCACCACTGTTGGCACTGTGCTGTTACTGAAGTTAGTTTATGCTGTGGGACAGGGGAGGGAAATGGCACCAGCCCTCTCATTCACACTGGAAAGGGGAGTTTGCAACCACCGCTGTCTGGGAAGCCCTCCCAGAAGAGCAAACAGTCTCTCTGTTTTCCAAGTGTCCCTGAGATCCCTGCCTTCACCCTATGTCCCAGCTATCTGCCTACACAGCAGTATAGTGCACCTGTGTTGTATCCCAGGCAGGCCCACTGAGTTATAAAACTCTAAACTTTAGGGACAGTGTGGCACAGACGTGCACTGGTCCTCTGGAGAAGGGTCTCACTGGGCTGGTGCTGGTTTGTCTCAGAAAGGCCGTGGCACTGAAGTGCAGGAGCTTGGAGTTTAGAGTAAAGCACAGCAAAAAGCTGGTGCCCAGGTTAGCCACCCTCAGCAGGTGTCTCTGCCCTATGCTAATAAATGGGGCAGTGCAATGGCACCTGCTGGCTATTTTGTCCCCTGAGAGGCACCACCACCTCTCCCATATGTGCTCCAAGAAGGGAGAACCATTTCTCCCAGTCCATCCAGGGGATCCTCAGATCACACTGTCTGCTCCTGGGCCTCTGCCCTGCTTTCCCACAAGAGCACCACAGTGCCTACCAGGCTCCACACCAGCCACAGTGCAGACTTCGAAAACTTCAGTCTTTGAGCCCCACTGGTTATAAAAACTCGCCATAATCAGCCCCTCTTGTTTTCCCAGTCAATGACTTTGGGAAAGTGTTTTCCTTGTATGATTCCCTCTGTGCTTGCTTGCTCTTTCTTTCTTTCTTTCTTTCTTTCTTTCTTTCTTTCTTTCTTTCTTTCTTTCTCTCCCTCTCTCTGTCTCTCCATGACCATGGCTCCTTCCCTCTGCAGCACCTGTGATCCTTCTCTCCCCCAAACCATGTCTCTGCACCTCCTACCCTCCACAGTGTGGCCTCTTCTCTCCCCCTAGTTGTGCAGTTTGTTCTGTCCTCAGATCGATTTCTTGGGTGTTCAGAATGATTTGATATTTGTCTAGCTGTGTTCGAGGGGTGAGGCACGCCTAGGGTCCTCCTGCTACTCCACCACCCTAGCCCCCCCACCCCCCACTAACTATGATTCTAGACAAAATAACTGCATTTTCCCTGCTTGATTTTTTCTCTAACTTTGATTGGAAGATAGTGACTTTTCCTGCACATGGGGTTGTAAAAGACAAAATATTTTGTGGAATTTGAAGTGCTTTAGAAATGTTCACTACGGTGGCACCTGCCTATAGTGATGCCCTCTCCAAAATAGGGATAAATATGAGTCTGTCCTAGGTCCCACCTAAAGCTGTTTATGACAGGAGATTCTGGAAGGACTTTGGTAAAGTACTTACATTTGTAGCCTGGCTTAAAGTGTGATCTTTGGGACAGTGTGACATAGCAAAGCACAAGTGATGCATGTATACTGTGTAAAGGGTATTTTCTGTTTCCCATTTCTTGTTTTTATTTCCCTCTTCTAGTAAAAAAAGATAGAACTCCTAAGCCAAATATTTACCTTAACTATTACCTTTAAACTCATCTTTCTAAATTTTGGGAGTTACTTTCAGAAGAAAAAATAAATTTAGGTCATTCTTGCTTTCTCACAGTGGAACGAACAAATGATGTGAACAATAATAGAAGAAAGAGCAGGAGCTGGAATAGTTAATATGAACAATTGATCTTAAATTTTAAACCATTGGCTTTATTTTCTGATTGAAAGGTAGAAGGCAAATAGTGGGTCCTGTACCTGAAGCTCTTGACCCTAGGGTGTTCTATTTTTCATTTCTTAGCAGCCAATCAACTTTAAAACATGAAGGAAAAATCCAGAAAATAATCGTAAAGCATTCCTTGGAGAAGTTTCCAAACATGAATAAAAAATAACAAGCCCCCTTCATTGAGCTCAGGTACTGTACTTGGTACTTTACTGCATTATCTCATTCATTTCTAACAAGAGCCCAATGAGGAAGGAGCCTTTAATCTCCATTTTATGAAGCAGAAACTGTGGCCTAGACGAGGTAATTAGAAACTTATCCTAGGTTACACAGCTTCTGGATACAGGGTGGACCATCTTAAGTAATGAAATTTAAAACAAATGTTTTATAAATTACTCAAGTAGTTACATATTCTTTGTAAAATAAATCAAAGCTGTAGGAAATACAATTTTTAACAAATCACCGATAACTATATGTTTGTATGTGTGTATATGGTTAACCGCCCCCCCCCCCCGCCACACACGCACATCTGAAACACACATAGTAAGTTGATAGTCTTAGTTAACCCTGAGGAAGGAAGGAGAGAAGATATCAGAAATGGAAGTGATGATGGTCGAAAACGTTTTTAGCTTTATCTTGAATGTTTTGACTTTTTGCAAGGAGAATATTTTCATATATTAATTGTGCAATTTAAATTTATTCAGAAACCCTGAGGACACATTCCAGATAGTTAGTCTTCTTTGGCTAACCTCATTGCCCTTTTTCTGGTGACCCTCTCTTCATCCTAGTCTCTACCCAAGAACGTTTAAAACTTTTCAAAGATCATGTGTACATGAGTTACTTGATATAGTGATGATTATAAAGTCATCATTGATGAAGTACAAAGCAGTATATTATGGTGGTTACAGGCACAGGCCCTGGATCCAGGCTGCCTGGGTTTGAATCCTGGCTTCCTTTTTGTATGACCTCTCTGTGCTCCAGTTTCCTCATTTATAAATTAGGGATGATAATACCTATTTGACAAGATTGTTGTGAGTCCTAAATGAGCTATTATATGTACAGCACTTAGTGCTTGGCATATTTTAAGAGCTAGATAAGAGTTACTGCAGGGGCGCCTGGGTGGCGCAGTCGGTTAAGCGTCCGACTTCAGCCAGGTCGCGATCTCGCGGTCCGTGAGTTCGAGCCCGCGTCAGGCTCTGAGCTCATGGCTCAGAGCCTGGAGCCTGTTTCCGATTCTGTGTCTCCCTCTCTCTCTGCCCCTCCCCCGTTCATGCTCTGTCGCTCTCTGTCCCAAAAATAAATAAACGTTGAAAAAAAAAAAATTAAAAAAAAAAAAAGAGTTACTGCAAATTATCCTAACACTCAGAAAAAAACTATGATAAATTGTATATACATCCAAACTTTCTTCTGTGTGTGTGCGTGCCTGTATGTGTGTGTGTGTATATACACATACATACATGTACATCCAAATACATTCATGTGGGTAAATATAGATGATTTTTTTTATTAAAATTGGATTATACTATTTCTATGTATTGTAATCTTCCTTTTTACTTAACTCTATAGATTGCAAACATCTTTCCATGTCATTAAATGAAGTAATGAATGTTTAAAACAAAACTCAGGTGTATTTGGTTTTAACTAATGTGATACATGGATTCTTTTGACCAAATATGTGAACATATGGTAAGACAGAAATTTCTTGGCTCTGTACTGAGAATCTGGAGTGCTTATAGATATTGAAATATCTTAAATCATTGGCGCATTGATATATCTTACTTAAGTGTATTATTATTTGTTTTATTTGTTAAGCAGTGATATTCAGCCTTTTTAAATGTTTGTCTTCAGAGTCAATATGCCAGGGAAAATGGTATTTTTATTTTTTAAGTTTATTTATTTATTTTGAGAGAGAGGGAAAAAGAGTGCAAGCAGGGGAGGGACAGAGAGAGAGAGAGAGAGAGAGAGAGAGAGAATATCCCAAACAGGCTCCATGCTGTCAGTGCAGAGCCTTGATGTGAGGCTCAGTCTTACAAATGATGAGATCATGACCTGAGCCAAAATCAAGAGTTGGACACTTAACTGATTGAGCCACCCAGGCACCCCAGAGGATGGTATTTTTGAAGTGTCACCGTGGTAAGGACACTTGGAATACAGTTCTTTGTAAGAAGAAAAAAGATGTGTAAAAAATACATTGATTGTTAAGAAACGTATATTTCTTCTTCTGCCCCTTTCTGGCTTTTCAGGAGATGTTTCACAAAGCAGAAGAATTTTTACCCGGAACGGCAAATAGTGAGATGGATGAGATGGACACGTCAGACACCCAGTGGGGCTGGTTTTACTTGGCGGAGTGCGGGAAGTGGCACATGTTTCAGGTACCTCCTTTCCAGAATGTAGCACAAGGGCGTCCCCTTCACTCAGCATCACTTTGCTGACGCACAAAGTAGCAGTGCAGACCTGGAAGGAAATCAAACCTTAAGGAAATCAGGTAGCTTGACTAAAAGAAAAATGAGAAATTCTTCTAGTCCTTTTCCTTCTCCTTTCCCCAGGTTTTCTCAATCATGTATTTATTTATTTATTTTTAACGTTTATTCATTTTTTTGATAGAGACAGAGCGTGAGTGGGGGAGGGGCAGAGAGAGAGGGAGACACAGAACCTGAAGCAGGCTCTAGGCCCTGAGCTGTCAGCACAGAGCCCGACGCGGGGCTCAAACTCACGGACCGTGAGATCATGACCTGAACCGAAGTCGGACGCCCAACCGACTGAGCCACCCAGGCGCCCCTCAATCATGTATTTAGAAGAAGCAGTGCGAGTTCACTGTGTGTACAGAGGCGAGTGTGACTGAGTTGCGTAGTCTCAGTATGGCTGAACAACTCCAAGTTCCATTTGGTGAATGAGGAGGAGGGGAAGAGAGCAAGCCCATAGTAAGCACCTTGTGTCCACCAGGTATTATGTTAGATGTTGCAGGTATATTTTCTACTTTAGCCTCACAGCAGCTCTGAAGCAGATGTTAACACTCTGTCTCATGGTCAAAGAGAGCAAAACTCAGAAAGGCTAACAGAATCTGTCCAGAGTCACGGCTAGTGAATTTCAGCCAGTACCCAGAAGCTTGGTGGTCTTTCTTTACTTAGAAGCCTACCTAAAGAAGATTTAAGTTGAGCCAGTTAGGAAGTTGTAATTATTGTAATCATTTGTAGAAATTGTAACAGTCTGGAGAGAGGGATTCTCACCAGTTGCTGGAGTTTCTTCCCTGGAAGTCCTTACACTGTTTTGCACACGCTTGCTTAGCCGTGATTCTCCCTGTGTGTGGGAACTAGAACAGGCGCTCAGTCAGTTCCCCTCATCACTCCAGTCTCTGTCTCTGTGACCACAGAACCGCCTCTGTGGCCAAGTCATTGACATGAACAGCTGGTAAATGACACTCTCTGGTTTGTCTTAAAGCCGGACACCAACATTCAGTGTACAGTTAGCAGTGAAGATATCGAAAAAAGCTTCAAAACAAACCCTTGTGGCGCCATTTCTTTTACTACTTCCAAATTCAGCTACAAGATAGACTTTGCAGGTATGTTTTTTTCCCCTAATAGTTGTGTGTTTTTAGCATATTGATACAGTAAAATCTACAGTTGTGAAGATGAGAATTAGTTAATATATTTGTGCACAGTGAAATAAATCCTTTTTGTCATACACAAAAATCTCTCTCTAAAAATTCAAGATTTAAAATCTTGCACAACATTACCTTTTGTAAAGGAATATTTGTATGCTTATCAATACTAACATGTATGGAGATTGTCATATCTTTTGAGCTTATGTAATAGTTTTCCTCTAAGGAACACAAAACACTTTTTAGCTGTTGTTTTGTTCATCATTGAAATATCTGGGAATCTTTGTGTTTTAAGGATCTATCTGAGAGGTCAAGTAACAAGGTCATAGGTAGCTGGTGATAGTTTTAAGACCAAAGTTCAGCTGAACGACCCATCTCTTAGTGTCTTTACCAGAAAACTATTTCTTTAATGGATGTTGCCTTTTGCCATTTTCTGATTTCATTGGCTCTTTCACAGAACAGACAGCTAATCTGGAAATCAGTTCTACTTTGGATTTCATCCATGATCTATGGGCATGGTTTTAGGTATCCCATGAAAAACCTGTCGGATTCAACTCTTTTAGTTTCAAGCTGTTGGTTTCAGCTGTTTGTGGCATAGAGGCATACAAGACCTAGAAAGGGAGCCTTTTTGTTTTTTAAGGTTTTATTTTTAATTAACCTCTCCACCCAATGTGGGGCTCAAACATACAACTCCAATGTCAGGAGTCACATGCTGTACTGACTGAGCCAGCCAGGTGCTCTGGAAGGCTTTCTTAATAAAGCATATTTTGGCTGCCACGTGGTTCAGTCATATAGATGTTCCGTCCTAGTTTCTATGAGTAGTGTCTTTTTGTTGTCGTTGTTGTTCTTTATATATATTTTATTGTCAAATTGGTTTCCATACAACACGTAGTGCTCATCCCAAAAGGTGCCCTCCTCGATGCCCATCACCCACTTTCCCCTCTCCCCCACCCCCCATCAACCCTCAATTTGTTCTCAAGTATTTAAGAGTCTCTTATGGTTTGCCTCCTTCCCTCTCTGTAACTTCCCCCCTGCCCCTTCCCCTTCCCCTGGTCTTCTGTTAAGTTTCTCAGGATCCACATATGAGTGAAAACATATGGTATCTGTCTTTCTCTGCCTGACTTATTTCACTTAGCATAATACTCTCCATTTCCATCTACATTGCTACAAATGGCCAGATTTCATTCTTTCTCATTGCCAAGTGGTGTTCCATTGTATATATAAACCCCATCTTCTTTATCCATTTGTCGGTTGATGGACATTTAGGCTCTTTCCATAATTTGGCTATTGTTGAAGGTGCTGCTATAATCATTGGAGTACAAGTGCCCCTATGCATCAGCACTCCTGTATCCCTTGGGTAGATTCCTAGCAGTGCTATTGCTGGGTCATAGGGTAGTTCTATTTTTAATTTTTTTAGGAACTTCCACACTGTTTTCCAGAGCGGCTGCCCCAGTTTACATTCCGACCAACAGTGCAAGAGGGTTCCCATTTCTCCACATCCTCTCCAGCATCTATAGTCTCCTGATTTGTTCATTTTGGCCTATGAGTAGTGTCTTTATGGCAGAGTTGTGTTGTGTTGTGGTGTGGGCACACCTAAGGTAGTGACACCCAAGAAAATTCCCTTGGATGAACTAAGGCCCAGAAATGGTGAAGGGGATTTGTCCAGTAAGAGATTGATGCAACCAAATCTCTAATCATTATTGTCCCCCCAAAGTTTTTATTTTATTATTGAGAATTAAAACCATTATATTCTTCTTCCCAACTAACCCATAACTGCTTTTTTTTTTGACATTAGCTAAATAGGCTGCCTTCAAGGGCCCTGACATTTGTCTTTTTGCTGCAGTGTAGACAGAAGGTATTCGCTAGACCTTTCAGACATCTTGTGTACAAGTGCCAGTTTGAAGCAATACTAAGACATAGTGATATGCACACACATCAGGCTTCATGTAGAGGATGAAGTTTATCAACACATTTAATTCAGCAAGCCACACGTTTCTGAAAGAATATTTGCTAATAAACTGTATTTTGGGGAGAGCTTTCTCTCAGACCATACAGTTTGTTAAAAAATGTCTTTATCAAAGAATAGGAGTCACATTCAATAATTTAATTCCACCAGCCCCTCTATATGATGATACTCCATCAAAGGTATCATCAGCATTTCGAATGTACTATTTGCAAAATTAGCTCCAACTGTTTTGCCATAAGCTGACTCAGGTGCTCTTGGTAAAAATGGTGAAGAGGAAACTCAGAGTGAGGTAGTAGAAGACCCTGCAGCCTTTGCCTCCTGTGCTGAGGTGATCTTGCTTTTTCCTGCACAGCGGTGATGCCAGTGTGTGTGCAGAACCTAGGGGAATCTGAAAAGGGCAGGGCACACTTTATATTTTACAGCATTTGCCTGGATGGGCGAAGCTCTTTGTTTTGGAATGGAATGATGCCAATTAGATAAGATACACTGACTGGGATCTCAAAGTAAGCCTCAGCACTAAACTTTGTGGGAACGAAGACATGGATCTGGTAACAGTGCCACAGCTAAGGCACAGAAGAGAGAAGAAGATGACACTTCCAGTTAGTTATTAGTCTTACCTCACCAGAACCTCTTGAAGAAGCACGTATTTAGTCTAGCTAGATTTTCTATTGTTGGTTCTGGTATATGGTGTAGAGAAGGCCAGAAATGTACCAATTTTTGAAATTCTGTGAATTCTTTCAGTTTTATAGTGGTAGTGTATCTTTTTATCATTCCCAAAATTTTTGGAGCAATCAAAGTACATTTCCCATTTCATAAACTGACCAGAAGATTCGGTACTATAATTTTATTCTCTTTCTAATACTCTTCATTTTCCTAAGTCTTGCACCGTAGCATCAGCTTAAGCTTAAGTGTGCTACAGAAAGGTACGGACCCTGTGTACTTAGCAGTCTGAGCCTAGCATCCTTTGTGTGACCGAATGATGAAGCCATGTTCCCTGAATAGCACTCCTAGGATGTCATGAATAGATGTGTGGCAAGGGGTCCTTGATACACTGTGCTCACCAGCGCCTCCCCAAGTGCCATGGTTCTGGATCGCCATGTGCTGTGGCTACACATCTTCATGACTATTTGTAGCACAATCTGTCCCTACCGCCTATCTAATATCTTTGTCTTTGCCTACAGAAATGAAGCAAATGAATCTCATCACTGGAAAACAGCGCTTAATAAAAAGAGCCCCCTTTTCTATCAGTGCTTTCAGGTATTGTAAAGAGAACAGGGATAGAGAGAGTGGGCTTTCCTCCTCTTTTTGAGTATTTGACAGAGGCACAAATAGACTGAAAATGTTTGGGTAGCTTATTTAACGATCTTCATGTTGGTCTTTTCATGGCTGAATTTTGCATTAGTTGATGAAGTACAGTATGATGGTTGTCTGCCCTTGTTTCCTTTCCTGTTATGCTCTTCATTTCCCCTTCTGTATTTACATTTTTCATGTCTTTAGGATGGTCACAGAATGCCATATGGTCTCTGCCATAAATCCTTAAAATAGCTTGCTGAAGTAGGTTTGAATTAACTTGTAAATACTCTAGAGCCATCCAGTTATATGGGCTACTTATAACTCCTAGGCACTTGCCCCCTTTTTCTCTACCTCCACTGAGCCCCATTGGGCAACTCCTGGGAGTGATTCCAAATCTGTAATGACCAAAGGAGACCTAAAGAAGGTGTGAGCTCAGTGGGACGGCAGCACAGCCCTCTGCTCCTGGCTCTGGGTCGCACATTGTCCTGTTTGGTTTCTCTGGCGGTACACAGCCCTAAAAGAGAGCTGTAGATGCCAGAAAAGAGTAAGTATTTGTTATTCCTGTGAATGAAATTGAAGGGGAAAATCTTCGAGAGCATACCTCCTACTTTCTGTCATGGTCCCTCAAGTAAATATTGCTGTTCAAAGAACATAAAATAAAACAGAAAAAAAAAAATGGTAGCATGTGAATTGGAAGGGATACCCCTTTGCTCTTTCCAAGGAGATATTTTGAAACAAGGATTCAAATAAGGAAAGAAATGCTTTAAGTTTCTATCAGTCTGTTTCTTAAGGCTTTTGGCTTATATTTTAGCATCCTGATTTAAAAGTTATTCAAGCACTTCTATAACAAATGCCCTGGTACTGCTGTGGAATGTGGAGGATATTATTTTCTTACCCACCACATCATATCTTTATTCTTAGGCATAAGGAATATAATAAACGAATTTCTTAGCTTCCCAAGGGTATGTAATCTAGGGAAAAAATGGGACATAATAACAGAAAATGTTATTGTAATTGTACGTTATTATTTCTGGTATACTTTGGAGGAGAGAAGCAACAACACTATGGGGCCGAACACTTTGTTCTGTCACAGACGATACAAATCATAGAGCAAAGACAGGAGAGGGAGAGAATTAACCAGAATGGACGAGAATAAGCAGGATAATAGCAGAGGAGAACAGTTAGGTATGCCACAGTAGAGCGATGCTGGTAAGTGGGTGTTGATACAGAAATTATTTACGCAGGAATATATCAAGTGTGTATTACACAAGGTGAATAGTTCACATTTCCTACTGGCCAGGAAATTACAATTAATTAAGGCTATGGTCTACATAAAAATTAAAACAACACAAACAAAAAAACCCTTTTACATAGCTAAAAGGTACTCCAGGCAAAGTAAAAAAAAAAACCAACAAAAACAAAAAACAAGCAACAACTGGGAGAAGTATTGTTACTCATGATCATAAAGGGCTCATCTCTGTAATATATAAAGTACTCCTAGGAATCTCTGAATGGTAGAAGACCAGCAAATCATTAGAAACATCTGGCCTCACTCAGAATCAGGGAAGTACAAATTACACCAGACATTTTTTTACTATCAGATTGTCAAAAATTCAAAAGTTTGATAATTTGCTTTTTGGAGAGGTTGTTGGAAGTAGGGATTATCTACATTTCTGGTGGTAATGTTAATGAGCATAACCTTCAGAGAGGGCATTTGGACAGTATCTGCCAGAATCTAAATAATAGTCTTTGACCCGGAAATTCCATCTCACAGATGTCCTCCTATAGATATACAAGTAGACAGGTAAGATGGCAGAAGAACCAATTTGTGGTTTTGCAGCATTCTTAACAGTAGCAAAAAGTCAGAGACATGCTAAATACCATCAACAAGGGACTTGTTACATAAATTATGGTATGTTGGTACCATGGAATTTTCTGCATCTGCAAAATAGATTGCACTCATTTGTTCAACCAGTAGGTATTGCATGAGCCAGGTTCTGTGGTAGGGGCTGGGAATGAGGTTACTCTCTATCTATTGATGCAGAAAGATCTCTAAGAACATATTAAGTTGGGGGGGGATGGCTGCAGAAAAACCCCGTAAATTTTATGTGTGGGGGAAAAATTTGGCTTGTGTGAACCTAAAGAAGTCTGGAAGAATACCCCCAAAGACTAAAAAAAAAAAAACAAACCAAAACTGATTACTTGGAGTTGGGGCAAGAGAAAATTGGACAGATTAATTTTCACTGTTTCTTTATATTTGTTGTTTCTTTATATGTGTTAATTTTCAAATCATATGATTGTAGGATCTTTTCAAAAATTAAAATGAGCTTTAGAAATTAAGCTAAAGATAGGCTTGAAATTTATGACTTTCTTCCAGTAACATCCAGTCCCCAAGGAGGATTAGTATGTCCTTTTCAACCTTTTGCCATTAAGCCCTCCAACTTACTTTTTTTCTGTGTTTACAATCAGTGGCTTCAACTTGGTGGGCAGGTTTTTCAAAGTTTCGCTGGCTTCGCTGGGTGAATTAATGCAGGCTGTGTATGGGGAAGAGAGGGCAGTAAACAGAGAATGGCTTAGGTGTGAGTTAGAGCTTGAAGCACATTGCATGTATTGCCAAGAGGTTTGGATTTTATTTGATAGGCAGTATCAGTCTTTTAGAGGGTTTTGTTCTGTTTTGATTTTAAATCGAGAGTTTCATTTCTTCTTGGAAATTCCTTTTCTTTATCTAAAATCTTCCTTATATTTTAAGGGAATTGTGACAATTTAAAAAAAAACAGGACAGCATTAAACAACTGTTTGTGAAATTTTGATGTTATTTAAGACTGGATGTTTTCCACCAGAGTTTTCAATTCCGCACCTAAAAAAGTAGCACACAGAAGACATGCAGTAAATATTTGAAAATAAAGAGCTGAGAGCTTCAGTTCATTGTGTTTGTCACAATGCCCTAGACGTGAAAATTCAGCTTTGGAGAAAAGGTGAAATTAAAGCACTGACAATGATTATTAATAGCTTCTAATATTTTGTCTTGTCTTTTGCTATGTAAAGTTATATATGTGAAAACGAGGCTATCCCCATGCCCCCGCACTGGGAGAACGTGAACACTGACGTGCCCTATCAGGTAAGAGCAGAGCTGATGAACCCCACTGTGGAAGAGCGGAAAGGGCCCCAGTAAAACTATGCAAACTTCTTTTTCCAGCTTATTCCTTTGCACAATCAAACACATGAGTATAATGAAGTTGCTAGTCTCTTTGGGAAAACAATGGATCGCCACAGAATTAAAAGAATTCAGAGAATTCAAAATCTGGACTTGTGGGAGTTCTTCTGCAGGTGAGACGGTGTCCAATCTGAACCCTCTCTTTGGCCTCTAAGACCTTTGTAGTCTTAGAGATAGCAAAGCATAGATGTCTAACCGGACTGCCCCTCAGGTGTTGTACCACCTGTGGAGATGCGCTGTGTGTTTCTCTTGTGGTATCTCAACCCTGTCTGTCAGTGCTCCTCCTCAGCACTCTCGAGGAGTGACACAGAGCTGCCCTAGAGGTGAAGGTCAGGCTCACTTCCAGCCCTGTGACACTACCCCCAAGGGCAAAGACCCCCTCTCCTTGCCAGGTGCAGAACTGTGCAGTCTTGGCTGAAATCTGCATTAGAAGGGAATCTAGGGAGCTCTTTAGTTTTGTTGACATTACTTTGGTGGTACAGACCTGTCTGTGGAATTAGAAGTCTCTGGAAACATTGTTGAACTCATTTATTTATTTTTTATTTTTTATTTTTTAGAGAGAGGGAGGGTGCGTGTGCCAGTCGGGAAGAGGCTGAGGGAAAGGGAGAGAAAATCCCAAGCAGGTTCCACACCCAGCATACAGCCTGACTCGGGGCTCGATCCCACCAACGTTACATGATGACCTGAGCCTAAATCAAGATTCATACGCTTAACCACCTGAGCCACCCAGGCACCCCAACATTGCTGAAATTTTTTTAAAAAGCAATTACACTATCTTGCCTCTAGTCATTTGCTTATTTTGTTTTGAAGGACATTGTGGAACATATTTTCAAATGTCTTGTTAGGCCCAAAGTTTAGGTAGTAGATCTACTGCTTAATTTAGGGTATAAATGAGCCATTGGATTGCTCAGTATGCACATCATCTAAAAATAAAGTCCATTACAGAAAACTTAAATGTATTGTCCAAATTAACCTGTTGTGCTGTATTTTTTTTTTATTTATTTTTTCAACGTTTATTTATTTTTGGGACAGAGACAGAGCATGAACGGGGGAGGGGCAGAGAGAGAGGGAGACACAGAATCAGAAACAGGCTCCAGGCTCCGAGCCATCAGCCCAGAGCCTGACACGGGGCTCGAACTCACGGACCGCGAGATCGTGACCTGGCTGAAGTCGGACGCTTAACCGACTGCGCCACCCAGGCGCCCCTGTTGTGCTGTATTTTTTAATAGCACATGCTACTTAAAATAAGTGCTTTATAAGTGGAAATATTTTTATTAAATTTTTATTTGTTTTTATTAAATATTTAAATTAAATTTATGATGATAGTTGATTTTTAATTTTTTAAATATAAGGAGGCATTTAATATTTGCTCAGGAAAATTTCAAATAATAGAATCTAATATAATGAATATAATGAATCATATAATGTATCCATCATCCTGACTTAACATATTTAACCACACATAATCCATTTCCTTTTTTGTTTTCTATTGTTGTTGCTGAAGTATTTCAAAGAAAATCACAGACCTTAACTCATTTCATTCGTATATACTTGAAAATTAGGCTGACTTTTGTTTGGTAATGATACATGGAATTCTTTCATGCTCCTGATAAGTAGTTAATATGGCCTGAATATATTCCTGGTTTTATTGTCATAATAGTTTATGGTAAAATAAGGGGTTTCAGCTTGTATTCTTTATAGTCCTGAGTCTTTGGACCAAGCTAACTTTTATTTATGACAGTAATGAGTTTAACTGAGTGTAGAAGGTTTTGTTGGGTTCTTTTTTTTCTTTTTTAATGTGAAATTTATTGTCAAATTGTTTCCATGCAACACTCAGTGCTCATCCCAACAGGTGCGCTCCTCAATGCCCATCACCCACCCTCACCTTCCTCCCCCCCCCCATCTACCCTCAGTTTATTCTCACTTTTATTGGGTTCTTGTTGACATGATTCTTTTGTTGAGGAAGATGGAGGCCTCTCTCCCCTTAAATTTTATCCTCTCAGTGAATAAAGTGAGTTTTTCTAAAATGGTCTGATGAAAACTTAATTCATTATTCTTAATCAGGCCTCTGAAGTGGAGTTCAGTTATAACTAAACTCATAACTAGAGTTGTCTCAATTTAATCATAGTGGTAAAAATGTACCAGTGAATCCACATGTTTAAACATTGTACACTAGGAATTTCACTGAAAAAGTATCACTCTGTTCACGCCCTTCATGATTTTATGTAATGTTGGCCTATAGAAATCCGTGATGGTAAATGAACCTGTCACCTGCTATGACATTAGAAAATACTGGGTCTCGTAGTAAGGACAACCTGTTATTTTGACATCTCCATTAATAACTAAAATCCTGGTCAATCTTGTTGTCACATAACCTCTGACTCACCGTACGGGCGGTCAGACATCCATTTCCATGTCGCTCAGTCCTTTTTTTTTTACTTTTCTCCTTTCTTCCTCAAAAAAACCTTTTTTGTTGTTGTTTACTTATTTTTGAGAGAGAGAGAGAGAGAGAGAGATACAGAGGGTGAGCAGGGGAGGAGCAGAGGGAGAGGGAGACACAGAATCCGAAGCAGGCTCCAGGCTCTGAGCTGTCAGCACAGAGCACAATGCGGGACTCGAACTCAGGAGCTGTGAGATCATGACCTGAGCTGAAGTTGAACGCCCAACTGACTGAGCCACCCAGGCGCCCCTCTCCTTTCTTCTAATAAATATATCAGAGTACCTACTTTGTGACATGCACTTTCCTAGGCACACATGGGATATAGTAGTATACAGGACCATAATTTAGACAAGGAGCCAGACAATTGTATCACAAAATAAAAATGAAAATTAAGATGAGTGGTTAGAGAAGAAGGTAGAAAGGTAGTCAGGAGGTTGAGCATGGAGGAGTTTGCAGTAGAGCCATTGGAATAGTTGTGTGATTTTCTTCAGTAGCCTTACCAGAGTTGAACTGACCCAGAGTTGAGGTCAGAGAGTCTGAAGGAGTAGGCCATGCAGGGCCTTATAAATCAAACTGAGGGGTTTGGATTTTTTTTCCCGGGACTGTGGAAAGCCATTATAGAATTTTAAGCAAGAGAATGATCAATATGATTTGCATTTTAGAAAAATAATTTAGCAGGCTGTACTGTGGAGAAGGGGTCTAAAGCAGTGGTCTCAGTTAGGAGTGATTTTGCCCATCAGGGGATATTTGTCAATGACTGAAGATGACTTTTAATGGTCATGTGGTGGGGTGAGGAATTAATACTGGTATCTACTGGGGAGAAGGCGTGGGTGCAAAACATCCTACAGTGCACAAGACAGCCTCCCACAACAATTATTTAGCCCAAAATGGCAATAGTGCCAAGGTTGAGAAACCCTGGTTTAAAGGGGTCACAATCAGAAGCAGGGAGACCAGTTTAGGAAATTGTTTCAGTAATTAAACTGAGCCACATTGGGTGGCTTGAACCGAAGTGGTATGTGCTGTGTTGGGAGGAAGAGGACGGTTTTGAGATATCAAGGATGTAGAATCATGATTTAATATATTCAGTGGTGTGGGTAAGGAGATGGGAATGAGAACTCCAGAGTTTCTGACTCATTTTGGTTGACTAACAGAATATGGGCAGAAACAGATTTTGGTCTTTGTCTTCAGGGAGGATGGGCAGGAAGCAGTAGTTGGTACATGTGTCATAGCTCAGGAGAGTGGTGTAGACTAGAAATAAAAGTTTTGGAGTTGTTAGGAAATGTGAGGTCGTAGAAGCTGTAGAATTGATAAGATGACCAGGAAGTGTATGTAGATTAAGAAAAGGAGAGGACCAAGGGCTGAACTCTGCAAGGGATGGACAGAGGAAAACTCAAGAAAGAAACTGAGAAGTAACAACCACAGAAAGTGGAAGAAAAACAATATACGGTGGAGTCACAGAAACCAAAGGGAGAGAGCGGTTTAAGCAAGTAGGTCTCATCCTCAGGGTCACATACAAAAGAGATGCCAAACAAGATGATATTGAATTTGTCCTTTGGAATTTTGCAACAAGGTCATTGGTACCCTTGATGAGAGCAATGTTGGTAGATGCTATATTGTGTATACACCAAATGTGACAGCTCTTCCAAGAAGCTTAGCAGTGAAGAGGAGGAGGGATGTGAGAAGATGGGTACCATGGAGTTAAGAAAGGTGTCTTTGTTTTGTTCTGCTAAGATTTTTGAATTTAAAGATGGGAGGGACCTGAGCATGTATAAATTACAATAGGAAAGAACCCAGGGAGGGGGAGTTTAAAGGACAAGAGAAAGGGGAGAGTAATTGATGCGTTTAGGCTCCTAAAGAGGTGTGATGGCATGGAATTCAGAGAATTTACTAGAATGTACAGAAGGAGCCAGACAAGGGTGGGCCAGTCATGTTTATAGATGAGTGGAGGTAGAGGATGAGGAGAGGGGTTAGGTTATGGAATTCCTGAAACTTTGAGTGTCCTTGGTGAAGTAAACGAGGTCACCTACAGAGAATGAAGGGTTAGGGAATGTGGATAAGAGAGAGCGATAGGGGAAGAGGGGAGATTTGGAATGGCCACTATGGAAAATGGGAGAGAAAGAACTAACTTGGGGACCATAGCATTTCCATCAGTGCTGAGGGTTTAGCTGATGTTGGAATATGTGAATTTAGAGTAGGGACCACGGGGATGTTGTGTGATCTATTTCAGCAGTCCATATGTAAAAGCAGAGAGTGAAGGTGGTTGGGTTGACCCATGGTTGGTCAGGATACGGCATCAAGGAAATGAGAGCAGTGAAAGCTGCTACCTCACTAAGAATATGGATTTAGGGGAGCGGTGCTCCAAATCACCTGCAGAGCTCTTTAACATGCGGCAATGTCTATCACCCATCCTGGGTCTATTAAATTAGAGCCTCTGTGTTCTGACACTTTTACCTTTCAAAAGTTCTGCAAGTGATTCTGATGGAGAATCGGCAGCCAGGATGGAGAACCACTGGTCTGAACCTAGGCGAACTTCCTTCAATCTGGAGCATGAAGATATTCCTGTTGCGATTCAGGACGCATGGCAACTTAGCCCTTTTGGCACCCTAGTCCCTGAGACGGTGGGTAATTGTAAGATACCTTCAAGAAGTAGGTGCTGCAGTATTTTCTGTAAGTTTAGAAATGACTGTGGGGTTGGGCATAGGTGGGCAGGGTTGTGAAGAACTTAGTGTAGCTTGAGTCCTATGATGTTTCCCAAAGGTTTAGCTGCAGCCCAAGAGGTCCTAGAGTTCAATGTGAACCTTTCTGGAACCTCAAGGCCATAGTATGTGAGGCTGCACATTTCATGGGTGCCTTAGTAGTTGGCACTAGAATAAATTATGCTGTGGGGATGCAAAGCTTTGCCCCCCCCCCCACTCTGCCTTCAACTGGTATTTGCCACATCCAATCCAGTGACTCAGCAGATTTTCAATGCTCACACTAAGAGAGACTCAAGTGAATTTTCAAATTAGAAATTATTTTAATTTCTAAAAGAAATTAATGAGTGAATATCCTGATTTTGAAGTGCATTCTAGTCATTACAGATGGTAAAGCTTGACCTTAGAAAGATGTATACTAAACAAATATTTACTTGGGGAAAAAGAGTACGAATTCACTAGTGCCATGCCCAGCTAACTAAGAGGATTACCATAGTGGTAGACAGCTGAGCCCCTTAGACAATACAACTTGATTTCTACAATATGGTTGACAAAGGTGCTTATGCTGGAGGCAAGATAGATGTATGCCAGTGGTAGTTCGAAGAGAAAAACTAATACCCAGTTGTAAGTATTGGGCAGAGAGTAACTTGAGTGGCATGCATGCTTTCTTCTTGAGACCCTCAACATTTCGATTGTTAATTTGGATAGAAATGTAGAAGGCTTGCTTATCACGCTTGTGAAAGCTTTAAAACTAGAAAGGTAGCTTATTTGTTGTGTAAATGAATCATGAGTAGAAAGACTTTGGAAGATTGAAACAAATTTGTCAAAACAAATTATATTATCTTTTTTTTTTTTAAGATTTTTTCCTTAGAACAGCAACAAATGTGTATCATAAGAAAAAAGACAAAAGTCAGTACCTAAAGGTCTAAAAAAGAAAGTCAGCAAATTTGTTCGTAGTGAAAACATGCTGGGTTTTTCTGAAGTAAATATTTGTTTCATGCACATCCTTCTAACACCATGCTTAATGATCTGAAAGACCATCACCAGTAGATCAAAGCATATACATTGAAGTTTTTTTTTTTTTAATTTTGCTTATTTATTTGGAGAACGACAGAGACAGCAAGAATAGGGGAGGGGCAGAAAGAGAGAGGGAGAGAATCCCAAGCAGACTCCATGCTGCCAGTGCAGAGCCCAATGCTGGGCTTGAATTCACGAAACCACGAGATCATGACCTGAGCCAAAATCAAGAGTTGGACACTTAACCGACTGAGCCACCCAGGCACCCTTGAAGTTTTGATACATATTGTCAAATGACTCTTGAGAAAGACCATTTCCATTTCTGTTGCTTTTCAAAAGTTTATTTAATTTGAGAGAGAGGGAGAACGAGAGGGTGAGGGGCAGAGAGAATCCCAAGTAGACTCTGCACTGTGTGGGGCTCGAACTCACTGTGAGATCATGACCTGAGCCAAAATCAAGAGTTGGACCCTCAGCCAACTGAGCCACCCAGGTGCCCCACCATTTCTCTCATTTAAATGCAAGTACCATTCCCCCACATAGTTACTAACCTGCATGTTGTTTATCAATTATGTATTTAAAAAAATTACTATATCAAGTTTAATCGAAATGAACCTACTACATTAGGTTTATAAATCAGTTGTACAAATATAGGAAGCCAAAAAGAGATCGGTTTGAGAAAGTCTTGGAGGTTCTGAGTGAGTACAGAATTGTGTTTTGAGTGACTACAAATTCACGCCTCTGCTGCAAAATGAACTCGGTGGTACACCAGGAGAGCCGTGCTGGCTGATGGTATCTGGATTTTTTCTATTTCTTACCAACATTTATAAATTAGAAGGTATCCAGCAGACTCTTGTCAACTAAAGGCTGTCCAGGATAGAAAAAGGCCTGGAAGCCGTGCCCTCTGAGAATAGTTGAGGGAATGGATGTGTAACCTCTAGAAGAAAGCCTGGGTTGGTGTTCATTGGTTATATTTTGGAGAATCACAGAGTTGTTACATATAAGTGATTGGAGTTGTTCTGTGTTCAGGAGAGAATTACTGGGACCAATCAGTGGACATTAACAAGAAGTCAGATTTTGGTTTAGTATTGCGGGCAACGTACTTCCTAACCATTCTAGCTGATCACAGAGAGTTGTGCTGTCGTGCAAAGCGTGTACTGGAATGAATTGAAGCAGATGTTAAGTAGCTATTTATCAGAGATATAATGAGGGGAGGGGATTTTTAAATTTTTAAGATCTCTTTTCTATGAAGTATTTCATAGAAATATGGAAACGCTGCAGTTAGTTCACAGACACCCTTGTACCTGACAATGAGATTTGACATTTTGATATTTGTTACATTTTTAAATATTTTCTTCATTTTTGTATATGGGCTTTTTCATTTTTTAGTGTATTTTTAAAATTTATTTTTATTACTGAAGTTTAGTTGACACACAGTGTTGTATTAGTTTCGGGTGTACAACATAGCGATTCAGCAATTCTACACGTGACTCGCTGCTCATCAAAATACATGTATTCCCATCGGTCACCGTAGTGTTATCACAATATCATTGACTCTACTCCCTGTGCTGTGCTTTTCATCTCCATGACTGTTTAGTTTTATGTTTATTTGTTCTTATTTATTTATTTTTATTTGAGTATAGTTGATGTATGGTGTTACAGTAGTTTTAGGCATACAGCATGACGATTCAACTTCTCTGTACACAATGCCCTGCTCACCACAAGTATAGCTACCACCTGTCACCATACAAGGCTATTACAATATCATTGGCCATATTCCCTATTCTGTGTCTTTTATTCCTGTGACTTATTCATTCCATGACTGGAGGCCTGTGTCTCCCTCTCCCCTTCACCCATTTTGCCCGGCCCCCTAACCCCCTGCCCTCTGGCAACCATCAGTTTGTTCTCTGTATTTATAGGTCTGATTATGGGGTTTTTTTTGTTTATACATTTGTTTTAGATTCCACATGTGAGTGAGATCATATGATATTTGTCTTTCTCAGTCTGACTTATTTCACTTAGCAGAATACCCTCTAGGTCTATCCATGTTGTTGCAGATGGCAAGATCTCATTCTTTTTTATGGCTGCTTAATATTACACTCTGTGTGTGTGTGTGTGTGTGTGTGTACACACCACATCTTCTTTATCCATTTGCCTATCAATGGACACTTGGGCTGCTTCCATATCTTAGTTATTATAAATAATGCTGCGATAAACGTAGGAGTGCATATGTATTGCTTGGGCTTTTTTAAAGATACAAACATTACAAATACAGTGGAAGTGTTTATCCCATCCCCTTCCTGTTCTGCTTTCCTCCTGAGGCTGGTGTTCTACCTTCTTGCCCTTGTTTTTATATTTTTTACTACCTATATGTGTTCATATACAATATACAGTATTGAGTCATTTGTCTCTTTCTGCAACATTCCTTTTACATTCAACATTATTTTTCAAGAGTTGTCTATTTAGTACATGTAGATCTGGTTTATTTTAACTTTAATGTATGGATATATAATTATTCATTTTTCTATGAAAGAATTTTAGGCTGTTTTTAGTTTGTTTGTTTTTTACTGTTACAATCAGTCTTGCACTGAATATCTTTTTATATGTTGGAAGAGATTTGTTCACTGGGAAGTGTGTTGAACTGGATGGGTTAATGTTCCTTCCAGCCCTACGATTCAAAATTCAGTTCAATCCAACCAACATTTTCTAGTCTCTGGAGATAAAAACATTAAGGCATGGTCCCTGCTCAAGGAATGCACTGTTTAAAGACTCTCTGAAGTTTATATTATTTTGTTGTTTATCGTGTCATTTTTAGGCATCTATAAAGCGTGGCTGGCTTAGGCATTCAGTTACCTTGACTATGATGGGGCATCATCTGGGATATCTCTATAGTTTTGAGTATAATTTTCAACCTTAAGTCTCAATTTTAACTAATAATTTTTGGTAAGATGATTATGTGTCCAAGAGCATTTGAGGTTATTTCTTTTCCAGAGCTGTTTTCACCACCTATGATTTATGTTAAAGAAGTCTTTTCTTTTTACCCTTCGTTATTGAACTTGGCTCTTCTGAAAATTAATAAATGCCACTTATGGTCTATCTCTCTGTGTGTTTTATGCCTATGTGTATTGTGTGCTTAGGAAAAAGGCTCAGCTCAAGAAAAAACGAGGCGTGCCTCAGATTAATGAACAGATGCTCTTTCATGGTACCAGCAGTGAATTTGTGGAAGCAATTTGCATTCATAACTTCGATTGGAGAATAAATGGTATACATGGTGCTGTCTTTGGGAAAGGTAATTATCAGAATTCCAGGCCCAGTTTGAGTCCTAGGAGACAATCTCGTCTCTTTAGAGATAATTGATTGTTTTATAATTCAGGAGTTTGATAGTCATTAAGTTAAAAGTTAAACTGTACTAGGTTCCTGGCACACCCTCAGAGTTTCTGAGCCACGGAAAAGCCACCTCCTGCATGTACAAGGTAGAAGTAAGACTTTGACACCTCTACCAGATTAAGTAGCTCCCCAAGTCCCAGTCATTCAGATGGGACAGCATGTCTGTATTGGCTGATTTTTGCATTACATTTAATTTCCATGTATAAATCCTATACAGGTATGACTGTATACCAAACCGTTTTATGTCCAATGTATAAAGAACTATAAAATAAATTGATCACACTGTACCCAGGTCTAGGTACTAGTATTTTCTGTTCATTTTGTTTTTTAGAAAATGATAGGTAAGGATATTAATGAGCAATAAGGAGTAATGGGGGAACTCCTCACCTTTTTTTCTAATACTGTGAAAGTCCAGGCTCTCAAATTTATACCTACTACTCAAGCAAATTAAGGTGAGAAATGAGGAGAAAAAGTAGGGGTGAATGTTTATTTTTCTGGCCCTTACTTTGTACCTTATCTCCAGTGAGAGAGCTGGCTACCACTTAGGATCAAGATATGCTACATTTTTAAAGAGTAAATTAATTTTTAAAGTAACTCCTGAAAAGGTCATCCCATTGATCTGACTGTAAGAGGATTAGAAAAGCGTTACCATAAATCCTGTCAGCACTGGGTAACCTGAGACTTTGTGATTCGTTTCCCAAATATTTTAGAGTAAATATTCCCTTCGTGATGTCAGTCTCCTAGGCCTGCCGTTTGGGAAGATTTGATGCTTCATTGACTTTTCACATGTAGGCGATGAACCTCTGTGAAATTGTACTTCGGGAGTGCTCAGATGTGAATAGTGTTGCACTCTTCAGAGATCTCTTTGTGGTTGTGGGGTGGTTACTATCTCCAGAAATATTATTGATTTGTTACCCCATATCATAGAAATGTGGTTTCTTGGGTTTTGAAATAATCTCCATAGACCAGTAGTTCCCACTGCGCTCTGCAGAGCTCGGTGAATGCTGGCCAAGGGCAGTGGGCTGAGGAAAGTGCTAGAGGGAAATAGAAATGGGAGGGAGATTCAAGCAGGTAAAACTCAGGCCTTGCCTTACTTTTAGTCACGGAAACAGACTGTGTCTTACGTACTGGATTTCTCTAGAAGCTTTCTTTTGAAAATAGAAGACTGATAGCTCTGTTTTGGTGGGAGCGGGTGAGGGTGTCGGTGGTGGGGAATGGTCTGTGTAACAAATCTATCTGTGAGGTGGTCCACAGCATGTGCTTTCTGTTCTTTCCTTAAAGATCTGCAGACAAGGACATTCCACATCTCCTTTTGTTATACGATTCCACGTGTCTGCTCCCCTAACAATTAGAGTGTTTTTGCTTGTGTTTCCTATATTCTTCAGAGTAATCTTGGCTTCTTCTGGTCCTTTTTGTTTAAGGAACCTATTTTGCTAGAGATGCTGCTTACTCCAGTCGCTTCTGCAAAGATGACATAAAGCACGGAAACACATTCCAAATTCATGGCGTCAGCCTGCAACAGCGGCATCTGTTCAGAACGTATAAATCTATGTTTCTTGCTCGAGTGCTAATTGGGGATTACATAAACGGAGACTCCAAATACATGCGGCCTCCTTCCAAAGACGGGAGCTATGTGAATTTATACGACAGCTGTGTGGATGATACCTGGAACCCAAAGATCTTTGTGGTGTTTGACGCCAACCAGATCTACCCTGAGTACTTGATAGATTTTTATTGATTTCACTTCCAAATCTCAGTGGTCAAGGAAGTTCTAGTCTGTTTTGCAGGAAGATTTGCTCTCCTGTCATCTAGCCACTAAATGTTCACTATCTGATACTTTTGAAACAGATATGGAAAAAAGTGGCGTCCATATAAAAAGGCATACTGACTTGAAGGTTGGTTTTTTTGTTGTTCTGTTTTTGTCCGTTGCTCGTAGTCTTGTCTGTTAAAGATTGATAACCATTGCCATTTTAACACAGAGGTAAAAGATAGCACTCAAAACTGAATCAGCTGGGTCTCAATTAACGTGATCATTCAGAGTCTGTAAAGTTTACATGTGTGTTCTATTTATTCATATATATGTTGAAAAAAATAAAAAAAAAACAGACATAACTGTGTCCCTTCAGAAGAATTGATCCTTTGTAAGTTGAATTCTGAGAGTATTGCCCACCAATCAATATGTTGCCTTTGTTGGTCTTCTGAAGTGGGAATTTTAATTTTTTTTAATGTTTATTTATTCTTTGAGAGAGAGAAAGGGGGGGGAGAGAGAGAGAGAGAGAAAGAAAGAGGGCATGAGCAGGGGAGGGGCAGATAGAGGGAGACACAGAATCTGAAGCAGGCTCCAGGCTCTGAGCTGTCATCACAGAGCCTGACATGGGGCTTGAACTCATGAACCACAAGGTTATGACCTGAGCCAAAGTTGGACACTTAACGGACTGAGCCACCCAGGCGCCCCCTGAAGTGGGAATTTTAAACCCTGAAGCAGTCTGAGTACCTTGAGAGAACTCAGAAATAAAGCCATTATTTACAGTGCTGCCAGACCAGCCAGAGGGAGAAAGTCAAGGTAGAGTGTCCTGCTTCTGATTGCGTCTGGAGGGCAGGCTGCCGTCTCATTCTCTTGTCCCCACGTTGACAACTGCAGAGGGCAGTTAGCCCACAATTCATCCACCAGGGCTCTTGAACTCTGGTTGCAGGACTTGCTGCACACAGTGTTTATTGCACCTTCAAAGTGAAATCCCTTTGTTTTGAGTAGCAGAATGACAATCTGCGAGCTCTTGAACAGTTAGATACAATTTATAATCATGCCTAATACAACTTTGTGTACCTGTTTCATCTATTTTGCTATTATTCTATTCTGAAGAAGAATAGGCAATGTTGGAACAGCTTCCCGCCCCTATAGATATTCTGACAGAGACTAGACAACACCTTGGCAGAAATGTCATGCCAGAGTTCAGGTATCAGATGGGGGAATCGGCCAGATGATTGCTGTTTCCCAACCTTGATTGTCCATGGTTCTTCCTGAAAAAAAGAATACACTTGTATCAAGCCTGGCCAGAAAACCGTTTCCTAACTCAGTATAATAGTGAATTCTCTTCCCATTATCCTCATTCAGTTTTGGCTGAGAGGTTGTGAACATAACTTAACTTCTCAGGAAAAAGCCAGTAAGTGCCCAGGCCTGTGTGCCTCGTTTCAATCATTTGAATTGGGAAGATACCTAGAAATAATAAAAATAAAGAGAATGGAGCAAGATTAGGCATGGTAATTCTTTAACTGCCATAAATCCCCAGATTTATTGTAGCCCAGAGTACATGTAACTGGGCAATTCAGAGTAAGTAGTACACAGGAAACTGTTACGTATGACACTCTGAAACCAAGCAGCAACAAAGACTTCCTGACCCAGCTGCACACCCTAGCAGCCAGCTCCCATGAAATGCTGTATTTAGGAAGAGCCCATTTTAGAAACACACAGAGGTTATTATGGAAATAATTGGAGGAAAAGTCCCTAGACAACCTTGTGAGAGGCTCTAGACTCATTCACCAGAAAACAACTAGAGACATCAGGAATTCGATTTTGAAAATCTTTTTGTTCCATGTATTTGTTATTTACACACACACAAAATGCTACGGTGACCCCCACTTCAACATGGATGTCTTGTTTTCAGTTTAACACGATTGCCCTTCCCATCACTCAAAAGGAATAAGTGTTGTAGCATTTGGGGGTTCTTCTTGTGCAGACCTTATCTGAAGGTGTGACCGAGAGCCCTAACTTGAGGTTTGCAAGGCAGTCTGTCTGAACTCTGAACTTCCCTAGCTGGCTCACATGTAGTAAGTAAAGTGCATTGCAACATTGTAAGAGAGGATTCTTTTCCTCTTGTCTGACAATGTAGTCCAACTCTCCTTTTATAAGAAAGAGCTGATTTTGATAAATTTTTTCAGTGTGATAGTGTAGCATTAATTGATGTTAAAATTCTGTTTGTTTTGATCAATAGATTGAGTTGAGAAATCGTAATTAGTATATAAACAGACTGGACACAACCATCTGCCACCTTTTCCTCTTGTCCTCACGTAGTATGTGTGGGAGAGTAAAGAGAACCTATTCCAGATTAATGAATAAATGACTTTTAAAAGTCTATGTTGAGTAAATTCCAGCTGATCGCGACTTTTCTTTTTCTCTTTGGTGACATCAGTCTCAGGGTAAAAAAAAAAAAAAATGTGTTTATGAGAAACAGTTTCAAAATCTTGTGGTTATGAACAGGAAGGCTTTTTTTTTTAATTAGTGCAACTTTCATTTCTAGACTGTTACGGTGATGATAAAGCATTTGGAGCCATTTTTGATATGTGAATGTATTGTTTTTACGTGTGGTGATTAAAGCTTTCCGTAGCAGGGCTCGGTTGTCTGTGTATGCCATATATTTGTTTCTATGATTTCTGCGTCTCATCTCTACCTTGCATTATTTAAGCCTACATTTGTAGCTCAAACTCGACCCTCAAGAAGTTTGTTACCTCTAACCCTTATGTACCGCACTTACAGATGGGACAAGTCTCTTGTTCTTGGTTTAAGTCATCATGAGCAATAGCTAATCAAATAATCTGGGAAAATCATTTACTCTACTTTTGAAAATTCCAAAAGCAGTCAAGGCCAAGTGCCTACAGACAGCGTCCTTTACTCTCAGGGTGCTCCCCTGCCTCAGAGGAGCCATTCTGGAGGGTGAGTCTACATTCACCTGAGGCACATGCCTCCTGCAATTCACCTAATCTCCAACCACAGTAAGTTGTGAAGTGTGTGTGTGTCCACAGTAAGTTGTGAAGCAAGTTAGACATTTCATTTCAAGCTTATGTTGGCAAAAAAAAAAAAAAAAAAAAAAAGAAAAGGAAAAAAAGAAAAAAGAAAGGAAAAGAAAAAAGAAAAAGGGGGGAGCTATCCAAAGCTGCCTTAATGTTAGAGGAATGATCAACGCTACTTGTGCAAACAAATCAGGTTTTCTGTTCACTAAAATCATGTCGCAGTCTGTGTACATGTTGGCCTACTGTCAAGGCTCAGTGCGATAAAAATGCAACTTCGATGATGTAGAAATGTGACATCTTTCCAAGTTTTGTTCCTAGGCCATCCGGGATGTGGGGTCGCCTCCCAGGTCACCAGGAATAACACTGGGAACAGTCTGTCAGCGGCCCTGGTTACACCGTAGCCTCACGCCGTCCGTTCTCCTTGGAGAAGGATATTCTGTTTGCTTTTAGATAAACGTATTTTGTTTAAAACCAAGAGTCTATTTCTAGATGAAATTACACATTCTGTACTTGTAAAGAGGAAAAATAAAAGGGAATGGAAAATAGCCAGGAAAGGAAAAGCAAACAAAGCCTTGTCAAATATTAGTTTTCATTAGGAACTTGAGCAAAAGGATTGTACTTATTTTTACCCCTTTGCACTATATGCAGGAAGAGGTTTGGTGAAACGAGCCGCCCTGCCTCGTTTCCTAGGAATAATTTTATAACATCGCTTGGGGCAGCACTGGTGGAAGAAATCAACATTTCCAAGAAGCATGAAGAGCACCATTATTTGGGGGCTGCCTGGGTTTTGTGAGTAATACGTGCAGAAGTGAGCCCTACATATCCAGGAAGATGTTCTGAGTTCATCCATTCAGCTTTACTTTTTTGCAGACTGGCTCACTTATCCCATTCCAGAGACTGCAGGCTAGAAGGTGGCAGAGAGCATTTGCAGTCTCTTTCCTCTGCCCGCTTCCCAGGCTGAACCGCGCCTCGCGCCTGACCCATCCCAGGTAAAAAGGTGTCTTGGTTATTCCGAACCCTGAGACAGTAAATTCCCTGCTGTTACGGAATTAAGTCTCCTGCTGTAAAATTATGTAATCCATTTTCTCAGCTCTAATTGCTTGGCTTTCATTCTTCAGCACTGCAGGCTGAGAACTTGGCTTTTATGTGAACTTTCTCACTGTGTGGCGATGTAGTTACGAATTTAACATTGATCTTACTCATTTTCAAGTGGCTTCTCATGAGATTGGAACATAGAACAATGCTAGGGACACTTATGTTTCCTGCAGCTTTTTAGCCTTGCTGTATCCTCTACCAAGAGGTTATACAGGAAACTGATTCTGACCGACTCCAGCTTATGCTGACTCCACTGTGGACAAGCCAGTTTAGGAGAATCACAATCCAGGATTTTATTCAAATCAGTTTTGCAATATTAATTCTAAGTCCAGATTGTAATTCTTGTGTTTCCGTGTTCCTTTTTTAAAAAAATGCCTTTTCCTGAAGGGCTCATTTTGCTTTAATGTCTCCTGGATAACAGGTGGAAGCTGCAGGCATTACAAGTTCACCTTTGATTAACACTCTTAGAGAATCAGTGTTCAAGCCCAGCTCCTCCTCTTTATTCCTTTAAGAAGGAGATCAAGCACCATCTTGGGAGTTGCTGATCCAAGTTTTATTTCTAGCTTTGATGTTTCACTCAGCGTGACCTTGGATAAATCAGCAGAGGGGAAGGTTCACTTTTCAGAAGGTGAAGTTTCTGAAAGACTCTTGTTAAAAGTAAAAGGGCCTGACAGAGCGTGGCTAGATTTCTCTAGGCAGCATCTGACCTGACTGAAGATGGTTTTTGAGTTTGGGTCAAGAAAGTCCAGCAGCAGGGATCGTGATGCATTATGAAGAAAGAGTACGGAGTAGGAAGGGAAGCTTCTCCCTGACCCTCTACTGCCAGTCAGCCCCTCTTCGACTCAGAGGTCCTGCGGTGTGCCAGGCGGTTGACAAGTTGTGCACCTGCCTCTGCTCTGGGGGAACTCCACGCCTAGCGGGGGGGGGGGCATACGCTGATCTGTAACAAGAGCGATGGGCTTAACTGAAGGGGAGCTTGCTGAACTGTAACAAGAGCGATGGGCTTAACTGAAGGGGAGCTTCAGGCCACTGTGAAAGCCTGCCACAAAGGGACCTAACCTCTCCTAGAGAATTAGAGAAGGCTTCCCTAAGAAGTGACATTTGAATGTGGAGACCTGAGAGATGAGTGGGTGTTAATTAGGTGAAGGATTGATTTTAGTCCCTCCGGCAACACCCAGTGGTGGGTGCCACATCAGGCTTTCGGGAGATGAGAAGAGCAAGGTATGGGTAGAAGGCAGGTTGTAGCGTTTTTATCATTAACATTAAGGTGACAGAATCAAAGCCACTTTAAGAGCCAGAATTATTGCCCAGCTGCAGCTGGCCCTGGGGGTAGCCTCAGGGGAATCAGAACCCCCACTGAGGGTCAGTGGAGACAAGAGCAGGGATGGTGTAGATCTTTATATAACATGCTAGCACAGTCAAGATGCTTGTTAGGTAGGCTTGCTTATTCTTGCCCCCATGCCTTTGCTCATGCTTTGCTGCTTCCCCCCCAGAACCCACACTTGCATACCTCCCTTCTCCCTCCAGAGTCCCATGTCTCTGACGCATGGGCCCAGGAGTCAGGTGACCAGGTTGAACACTGGCTCCACCACTTACCAGCTATCTGACCCTGGAGAGGTTTCTCAATCTCTCTGTGTTTCAATTTCCTCATCTATAAATTGAGATAACAGTAATGCCTGCCTTATGTGATGATGATGATAATAATAATAACAATAATAATAATAATGCCTGTGGAATGCTTTGATAATGCCTGGCAGCTTCAGCAAATGTTTGTGGGTATTGGTCTATAAGACCCTTCCTCTTTTAGGAAGTGTTCTGTAGCTAATTCAACCCTCCCAGATCTGGGTGGGATTCTTGCAGGTTTCACATTACACTTGGAGTTACGGGCATACTTTTTTTTTCTTTCTTAGCATTTACTTGGTCAATGGCCTTCACCCAAAGACCACCAGAAGCAGTCCTGTAGTTAAACAAGTTGGGTTGTAGTGAGGGGGAACACAGACCATGAGGAAACATGGAGTGTCCCAGTGAGAGGGTGTTAGAACTTATTATACGATTTGAACTTTGGTTAGTTAATTTGGGGAAGCATCTAAGGAAGTGAGGTTTTGCCCTAGATTGGACCCTGTCAGACAGCAGGGTGAATCTTTGATTGGGTATCTCACTAAACCATACCTGTCTGGCTGGGTAGACTAGGCATGGAATAAACTATAATCTGTAAAGCAGTAGCAATTTCTCATTTTGGCTGAAAGACAGGATGTTTGGTATTCTGCAGGTGGCACAGTGACCTAATTTTTGCATGTGCTTGGACAGAATTATGAAGTAGCCTTGCTTTGTCTCATTTTGTCATCAACTCCAATAACCTTGTCTGGGGTTTGAATTCTGGAAGATAGTTTAGGCTGTAAAGGAAAATAACATGACTTAGCACGAGTACCAGGCCAGTTTCCAAATGTCAGCAGCTGATCTTTTTTTTCCTTTTCAACTTGTTAAATAACTGTTTTGTTTGGGTTAGTTTTATTCCTTTGGGGGAAGTTATATATTCATTCATTCAACAAGCATAGGGCACCATGGTAAAAACCCTGCTTTCAAGGAGCTCCAAGTCTACATGAGAGAAGATTTAAAGACTGTCTGCTTCAGTCAGTCATTTGGATGGTTTTGATGGTATAAACGCCTCCTTCAGCTTTCCTATTAAAGAAGTTCTCTGGCCTGTGTCTGGATACAGTACCAGTAAGCACCCGCTCCCATGAGACAATATTAAAAGTTTAAGGCCAAGCATGAGAAAATCTTACCTTGACCTGTAACCCCCTCCCTGTGTCTTCCACCACTTGGATCCACGTCTCCCATTAAAGGCACACAGAACAAGTTTTCTGCATGTTCCCTGTAGCCCATCTACAGAGTCAACAACACATGAAGGGTGTAAGCAAACTCTGGATTCTTAATCTCAGTGCTGTACTGAAAGACTACTCATATTTTTCTCAAAAGAATATTCTCATTCAACAAATAATTTAATGCGGTTGTGTTTTCTGAATGGCTTTGCTATTAACACAGGCCTGTACTGTGTGGCTGGAGAACAGAGACTATGTCACTGGGGGTTCCTAGGCAGGTGGATGACATTGCGATGAGAGCTACATACACTAGATGGCAGCACCTTCCTTCAGAACTGGCAGCAAGATCTGGGCACCGAGTTCCTATCCCTGTTTTGCAGAGCAGGGTGAAGGAACCCTCCAGAAACCATCTCTTCCTTTCCTCTGCCACCAGGTGGGACAGCCCCTGCTCAGGTCCACCTGGTTATGCCTTTGTCCCATTTGTAGAAATTGCTAGGAAAAGGGGGGCCCTTTCTCAATAGTGACCTCTTCTAATATTTTAGAGTCTTGCCTATTTGAAAGTTCTTCCAACCATTCACATGCTATCGTTTCATCTTATTTTATTTCCTTTTTTCATATGAAATTTTATATAGTCCAGAAAATAATTATTGGGTACTTTCTGAGTCCATAAACACAAAGATAGTTACTCTTCAAACCTTACCTCTTTAGGCATAAAATGAAATGAAATGAAATGAAATGAAATGAAATGAAATGAAATGAAATGATAAAATAAAAATAAAATAAAATGAAATAATAAAATAAAGTCTCTTGTTCTCTAACTTCTTTCTGGCCTCACCCTGCAGCTCTTTATGTACCTGTGGCTCTATCTCCTGGGTATGTATGCTCTATATCATTTGCAAGTTATGGAGCCCCAAAGTTTCACCATTCTCCTTCAAACAGACAAGATACTGTTTCTTACAATTGTAAAGCTAACTCCTCAGAAAGCAATACATATATTCTTTACTCTTCATGTGTGCCAGAAAAGAGAGGCCATAAACTTGGCTTAAAATTGGAATCTATGACACACCAATACACATTTCTGAAATACCTCTCTCAAACTCTGAGGAGTTGAACTTGGTGCGCTACAATTTTTTTTAAAGGTATAATTGCATACAATTCAAGTGTGCTTGGGTGGGTGGGGGGTCAGGTAATAATAATTCACCACTGTGGAGGACAGAACAAAGGGATTCCCTGAGGTCATGTTTCAGTGCCAGAGCCAGCATAGACCCCAATCACAGGCATTGTGCTTACCAGTCCAGGGATCCTTTAGCATAACTTTGTTTAATGAGACTATATCTGCCTGCTCTTAGCACTGACTGATATCCTTCTTTTAAAAAAAAGGTCTATTTTAAGATGAACATGTTGAAAATATATGTCATATGTTTAGCATTTTGTATTTGGAAAACAATGTGCTATAATGAAAAAACATAGGTTTTAGAGTCAGATCATCCTACGTTAGAGACCCAGCTTTGCTACTTTATAGCCATTGTAGCCTTGGAGAAGTTGCTGGTCTCCTTTGAGCAACTGTCTCAGAGTTACTGAGTTACTCAGAGTTACCGTTTCCTTGTCTTTCCTCTTTGTCTTTCTGTGATGTTGGGAGAATTACCTGAGACTGTGAGTATGAAAAGCACTTAGCACTGGCATGTGCTAGTTGCTCAACAGTGAGATATAATTTTATTACAAGTTGAGTTGTTCCAAGAGGAGGGTATCTGTAAGGCAATGGTGGAAGGGCCAAAAGGTGTGGGAGAAGTCATTCTGTAGTGCTGCAGAGCTCAACACAGTCCTTCACCTCTCAAAGCCGTAAGAAACATGGAATGCAGGAAAGAAAAGGCAAGGCACAGAAAGTCCAAGCGATGTAAATAAGAATATATCTATGATTTAGATTCCTTCCCCTGCTTCTGTCCCCTGGCTTCCAGACAGATCTGTATCTTGTCCATTCCAGACAGCTCTAGTGGGCTGGGAACAAAGCAGCGTTGTGGGTAAGGATAGTAGGACTTTGGATATCCCTGCCAGCCTGAGAACCTGCTGTTGAGAATGCTGTGTACATCTTCATACCCAACAATAGCAACAATAGAACCTAATGCTTTGGCTTCATTTTAGATTATCATAGACTGCAGTTAAGTAACCTACCATCATTGACTTGAATCCAGTCTTGGCTCTTCCATCAACTTGGCTAGTCACTTCCTCCTCCTAGGCCTCGGTCCCACATCTATAAAATGAGGAAGTGGTCTGAAGGCCCCTTCTAGCTCCTGTCTTCTGTGATACACAGCTTTCACTCTCTCAAAGCTGCCAACAACAAAAACATCAATTCTGCAAAGCAATTTATGTTCACTGTTCTCCCGCTTGGAGTCAGAATTGGACCAGAAAATGGAAGGTAGAAAGAAAACTAAGCAATAAGCAAAATATACTAAAATAAAGGTAAAGTAGCAAAGACTGAGGGTACTTTAATTTTTTAATATATTTATTTATTTAGAGAAAGAGAATGCACAAGTGGGGAAGGGGAGAGAGAGGGAGAGAGAGAATCCCAAGCAGGCTCCACACTGTCAGTGTAGAGCCCAATGTGGGGCCCGATTTCCAGAACCATGAGCTCCCGACCTGAGCCAAAATCAAGAGTCAGATGCTTAACTGACTGAGCCACCCAGGTGCCCCTGTAGCATAGCCAGAGGTGTTTTACAGAAAGTTGACCCTCTTGCCAGATGACCTTGGAGAGTCCATTGTATTCTAATAAGAGGAATGATACCACGGGAGGCCATGAGATCTAGTTTATTTCAGCTGTTCCCCCTGCTGTCACACAGGTTAGATGACATTCACAGGCATGAAACACCCTCACAGGTAATCTAGATTTTGAAGAATGCCCCCATGTGTCTGGGGGCAATGAGGCATAAGTTGTAACTACACAACTCTGGGTGCTAAATGGTTACCAACAGCAGCTAGCTGAACTTCATGTCTTCACCTCCTCTGTGGGAAAGCACATTGCAAAGGGATGGGATGAGAATGATCTTGAATAAACTCTAAGGACATAGCCAAAATGATACCATTCAAAAATAAAGGCTCTGTTTTAGTAATACAATTCACTTGTTACAAACCTCACAACGGGCTTGGGATCTTTGCCGTTGAAATCTATTCATCTAGGGGGAGAATTCATAACCAAACAACAGGTATGTGAACTATTCAGCATGTACCTCCACAGGTACAATGTTCATTTACCTGCCGGTGGTGTGGTATATACTCTGGAACCCAGGGAAGGTAAAATCTATATACAGTTTGGGCTAATAGGACAGTCAAAAGGCTTCAAAAATGTATGACCTACACTCAGTGTATGCCTGGGTGGTGGGTATTGCAATAACATTTGGCAAATTTGAATGCGGTATTTTGGGTGGAAATAATGAAACCAAATGAACCTACTCATAATCCTTTAGTTACATCTCATTACCAAAACTGGTTCTTAGTTTTGGTAATATGTGGTCTCAGTTAATAAAACTACCAAATGAATTCTATAAATTAGAAAATGCTAATTGTTGCTTTAGTCATTCCACATTTATTGACCATCTACTGTGTGCCATTTGATAGCCATCCACATACCAGGTCCTTTGCTAGGACTGACTTCAAAGATGAGCAATGTAGAGGCACCTGGGTGGCTTAGTCGGTTAAGTGTCCAACTTCAGCTCAGGTCATCGTCTCACAGTTCGTGAGTTTGAGCCCGTGTCAGTCTCTGTGCTGACAGCTCAGAGCCTGGAGCCTACTTCAGATTCTGTGTGTGTCTCTCTCTCTGCCCCTCCCCTGCTGATGCTCTGTCTCTCTCTCAAAAATAAATAAACATTAAAAAAACAAAGATGAACAATGCATAGTACTTGCTTTCCAAGGGCTCTTGGCCTAGTGAGGAGACAAATATGTAAACAAATAAATGATGATTCCATGTAATAAGTACTTGTCAGAGATATGAATTAATGTGTCATGGGAAATACAAGATGTGCCTGGAGAGTAGAATAAGGCTTAACCTAAGGGCGGGGCAATACAATACCTAAATCTCAGAGGGAAATACCAGGTGACAAAAGTGAGAAAGGCCAATCCAGTGCAGGCAAAGAGATGAGCACAGGCAAATGAGTGTGTCTGAGGAAGAGTAAGCAGGGGTGGTGGCGCTGTGTGGTTGCTGTGGTGAAAGCAGAGGGCAGGAGTGGAAGGAGATTGGGCTGAAAATACAGGTTGGGGAGGGATTTGCTTTCCCAGCTGAGGGGTGTGGGCTTTGTTTGAGGAATTGACCAAAGGTTTTAAGAAGCTGAGGGACAGTTTGCAAGACTGGCTGAGTAGAGATGTCATGGGTGGGGGGGTAAGCATTGCTGGAGACTGTGTGATTGCATCAATGTTTTGTCTGCCTGACACTGTGCTGATTTCCTGGGAAGAACAGACCTGCTTGCTCTCCCCTAGCCCGTGTGAATACGTGAACCTAATGAGAGCTTTAGGTTCCTTAAGAACCCCATTTCCTTAGCTATAATGATTGTTCTAGGGGGTGGATGCCACATGCAAGCTGGTCCAATCATACCGTCTTGTTCTGTTCACCCTTTTCCAAGTGTTTGGTCAATGTGTGGGCATGTGACCCAGAGACCTTCCTTGATAATTCTGCATTTTGAATTGGCAGTAAGGGAAAGAATCTTTCTTTTCTGATGATGAATCTGTGAAGTTGCAAATGTAGACATGCCAGTGGTTATGTATCATATGTGGAAGAAATTGGTGTTTAGTAGAGCAAAATGGAAACTAACACATGGAGAGAAGCAGGTATGAAAGACAGAAGGGAAGTGAGTTCTGGTGGTCTTTCAGTCTCTAGCTCCAGGCATCCATGAAGCTAGTTTAATTCCTGCCTATCCTTCAGTTTGGTCAACATGAGCCAATCAATTACCCTTTTTGCCTAAGGTCGTTACTGTTGGATTTCTGACATTTGCAACCAAGAGTACTAATTAATGAAAACAGGAAAATACATCTTGATCTTGATACATTACAGTTTAAAAGGCTCTTCTTCAAGCCCAATGTCCATCAACTGATGAATGGATAAAGAAGATGTGGTATATCCATACAATGGAATACTACTCAGAAATGAAAAAGAATGAAATCCTGCCATTTGCAACAATGTGGATGGAACTGGAGGGTATTATGCTAAGTGAAATAAGTCACTCAGAGAAAGACAGATATATGTTTTCACTCATATGTGGAATGTGAGAAACTTAACAGAAAACCATGAGAGAAGGGAAGGGAAAAGAAATAGTTAAAAGCAGAGAGGGAGGCAAACCATAAGAGACTCTTAAATACAGAGAACAAACAGGGATGTTGGGGGGGCAGGGGAGAGGGGAAAATGAGTGATGGGCATTGAAGAGGGCACTTGTTGGGATGAGCACTGGGGGTTGTATGTAAGCAATGAATCACGGAAATCTACTCTTGAAGCTAAGAGCACAGTGTATACACTGTATGTTAGCTAACTTGACAATAAATTATATTAAAAAAATAAAGAAATAAAAGCAATATAGACATTTATGGTATAAAGTTTGAAAGGCAAAAGTTTAAAGAAAGAAACACGTATCTCCTGCCATCTTGCTGTTCAAAGCTACCTCTTCTGAACATCTGAATAGCTGTCTTTTCAAAATTGTATTCTAAGGCTGTGCAAACATATGTATATATCACAAAAGCGACATGATACACTGTACATATACTATTTCATAGCCCCTGTTTTTGCCGTTTGGAAATATTTCATGGACGTTTTATCAAGTCATCAAATATTCTTTGAACATACAGCTTTTATGTTTACATTTTAATGTCCATTATACAAAAATGCCGTGCTTTGTTTACTTAATATATGAATATTAAGGTAAAATAAGTTAATTTTCTAATTTGAACCATGGACAAAATGTTAGTGGAATTATGTTGGAAAAACTTTTTTTTTTTTTTTTTAATTTTTTTTTTCAACGTTTATTTATTTTTGGGACAGAGAGAGACAGAGCATGAACGGGGGAGGGGCAGAGAGAGAGGGAGACACAGAATCGGAAACAGGCTCCAAGCCATCAGCCCAGAGCCCGACGCGGGGCTCGAACTCACGGACCGTGAGATCGTGACCTGGCTGAGGTCGGACGCTTAACCGACTGCGCCACCCAGGCGCCCCGGAAAAACTTTTTTTTAAAGGGCATATTACATGTTCAGTTACCCCAAAATTAAGGATCTTTATTTAAGCAATTGCAACTGCAGTTATTCTTTCTCAGTAATTATGGTTGTCACTGGAGGTAATTTAGTTTTACTGAAAGAAATTTGATTAACATATGAAGTTAAATAAAATGGTTTTATGAATTTTAAAATAAAAAATAAAAGGCTCTTCTCCAGATAGTAATAGAGCTCAAGAGAAAGGCAAGGACTGGAGACCTAGGTTGGAAAGTCACGTTTGGATAAGGTGGTTGTTTTGCCTTGGAAGTGGACAACCTCATCTCAGGTAAGTGTAGAAGATGGCCAGAGGCGAGGACGGAACCTTGGAGAATGCCAGCATCTGAGAGTATCAAGAGGAGGAACCAGCTGTTTCACACTTGGGCCATCTCTGATTTTACCCAGAGCTTCCAACCTCACTGTCCTCAGTGGGGAGGGGGCAATCTAGGAAAGCCCATAGGGTGTCACTAGCTTTCCTTTTAATTTATTATTTTTTAAACTGCTTTAGGCCACATCTTCTGAAATCTGCCTCCTGTAGCTTTCAGTCATGGGGGCAACTAATCCTCCTTTAGAATGTTCTGGCCTGTGTTTGAAATCTGTGATCTCATAACCTTGGGTCTTCTCTTCCTCAGGGTTAAACCTCTCACTTCCTCCAGCCCTTACTCATCTGATACTACCAGATTTTACTGAACTCCTCTAAATGTCAGTCCACACTGCTTATGAAGGGTGGTATCTGGAACAGACATAGTGTTTCAAATATCATGTGCCTAGCACAGACTACAGTGGAACAGGATGCCAGAGTTTGCCATACTGAACAGCATACTAGTCACGCTGTTAGGAAATATTGCACTTGTGAGCAACCAAAACATCCTAGGTCTTTTTTTTCCCCTAGAAATTGCTGGGAAACCAGACAAATAAAAACTCTAATTTTGTGATTGCCTTTGAGCCTAAATAAATGCCTTGGCATTTGTCCCTGTTAAATTATTTTGAATATGAAAGGATGATCATTGTAACATTATCTATAAGGTTAAATAATTGGAAACAATATACCTGGTCAAATATAGGGGAATGTTAAATATATTACAGGATATATACAAGATATAACATCATGTCTGTGAAAATGATCTTCCTGAAGTACATTTAATGGCATAGGAAAGTGTGTATGGCATATGTTAAGGGAAATTCTGGACTTAAACCCTGTGTAACAAATTCTTAAAAGTCCTTCCACTGGCACTCTAGAGGATGGAAGGGAGTGTCCCTGCTCAACTTAATCTTATTGGTATAAATCTACTTTATCATCTTCAAGAAATACGTTTGGTCCTAATTGCATTGCCCAACAATTTTGTCATCCAAAACTTGATCTGTCACAAAGGAGGTATAAGTGATTATACTATTGGGCAAGAATAGAGACCTGCAGTCAATATCCAGGAATGCACTGAAGTTTTGAGACATAGTAACCCAGACCTACTGGGATTTTTGACTTAAGCAGTGTATTTTTTTGACATATACTGCATTTTTTTATTGCTGTACAATATTTTGTTTTTTGGATGATATCACAGTTCTTTTGTCTGTTGATAGACATTCAGGTTGTCTCAGCTATTATGAATAATGCTGTTTGAACATTTGTATACACATTTTTGTGTGGACACATGCTTTAACTTATCTTAATACCTAAGAGTGGGATTGCTAGGTCTTTTGGTAACTCTGTGTTTAACATTTTTAAAAGCTACCAAACTGTTTTACAAAGTTGCTGCACCATTTTGCATTTCCACTAGCAATGTATGAAATGTTCCAATTCTTCACATTCTCACCAACACTTGTTATTGTCCATTTTGTTTATTACAGTCATCCTAGTAGTTGTGAAATAGTTTCTCAATCCCAGTTCCTATACCTAGAACATCTTTCCTTTCCCTGCCCATCTTAAAAATCCATCTTTCAAATTGTACCTTCTCCATAAAGCCTTTTCTTGACCACCCCAACTGGAAGTGATTCTTTCTTTCTTTAAATTCTCTAAAACATTGCTTATATCTCTCTTGTGGTGCATTTATATCCCTTATGTTGTATTTCTTTGTATATCTTTATCATAAAGATAGAAAGTTACCACAAATGGAACTAAAATGGAAGGTACCATATCCCATTGATGTTTAAAACCCTAGATTCTAAGTCTCTGAGGAGGTATGTATAGTGAAGCAAGAAGATAATCTTAAAAGGCAGATTATGATATGTACAAAAGAGAAATATTAGTAACTGTGTCCCTGTGTGTGTGTGTGTGTGTGTGTGTGTGTGTGAGTGATGGGTTACATTTTGGGAGTGCCTGCCAAATATGCCCTTAGGAAAATTACCTAATTCTAGGAATTAGGGAAGGTCAAGTCACTATATGCTACTCTGTGATAGAAATGGGAATTATGGGGCACCTGGGTGGCTCAGTCGGTTAAGCAGCTGACTCTTGATTTCAGCTTGGGTCATGATCATGGCTTGTGGGATTGAGTCCCACCTTGGGCTCTGCACTGACAGCACAGAGCCCATTAAGCAGTGTATTAATCTCTAACAATGCATTAGTAGAAAATACATGCAGACCAAAGGGCTTCTTAAAAGATCCATTTCATCGATCTTTACCCCTCTAGCCAAATTTGGTGTTACACGTTTTAGAAAGAACCTCATAATCCAGCATTCCCATCAATGGCTTGTAAGTCAAAAGCCCTGAATTCGGTTTGTGCCTCAATATAGGATTTTGACCAAAACACTTAACCAAGACTCTTGCTTCCCCTGTCTGCAAAATGGGATTTGCTTTATGTGAAGTTCCTCATGTTAGTCTAATGTCAGGACAAGATGTAGTTGAAACAAGGAACTATTACATTCAGCTGTAGCAGAAGGAAGGTAGATTAGAACTAAGACATTTTCATCTCAAAGAAACTTGGATGGGAATTGAGGAGCCCTGACAGCACAATATGGAAATTAGGAGAGAAAATCAAGACAGAAGAAGGTGGAAATCTGACAAATCAAGATGCACATTCATGGATATTTTCGTTTTGATGATAGCAAAAGAATGATATATTTGCATACCATGTAAATACTGTGTGTGCTTAACAAAAGTCCAGTTTCCTTTCATAGAGTTCTTGAAGGACAGGACAGAACCATTTTTCTGAACAGCAGTAGACAGGGAAATGATTGATGTGCCACCTTCTGAATACCTCTTCAAATCTGATATCTGTAAAATAGTTGAACTACTGGGAGAGAAGCTGAATAAAATACAAAGAAGCTTCATGGTCAATGTAGGGCAGGAAAATTAGTTCTCCCCTTACCTTCTGAATTCTTGCCTGAGACCCATGTAAGGAAAGACAGACTAACAAGAGGAAAACAAACAGCAGCTTATTAACATGTGTACCCCATGTATAAAGGGGAGAAACTCAGGGAAAAAAGAATAACTCCCTGAGGCGGCTTGGAATTCAGGCTTAAATACCATCTTAATGGGGAAAGGGGGTGGGATGTAGGCATCTTAGGGAAGAGTAAATGGGTTTTAGGGGAGATGAATGGGCCCTTGGAAGAACAGATGGGAGGTATAATAGTTTGTGACACAGTTTGTCTGGGTGTGGTGTTGACTTCTAGTCTCCTCTCCTGTGATGAGAGTCAGTCTTCTGTGGTTGATGAAACTCCCAGGGAGGAGATTTGTGACAATTGAGTTCCTTTTGGAGGATCTGTCTTTAGGCAGATAGCGTTGTTCAGAAAACTCCTCTCCTTGTGTTTGCTGGGTTTTTTTGTTTTTGTTTTTGAGTGCTTATAGTTCAAAATAACACCTAGGCAGCATATTCTGAGGTGGCATATTCTGGGGCAGCATATTCTGCTACCATTCATTAATATTTGCAAGTAGAAAAGGATTTCTTGGATCAGAAGGTATTACCTGAGCAATGGACATTATTACCCTAACAATATTCAGTACTTTGTAGTTTAAAATTACTACCATTTGAGGCATATTTCCTGAGGACTTCACAAGTAATAAATGCATGTCTTTTTTAAACAACCTAATGACATCAATTTAATTAATATCAAGTTAAAATATAATATAGGTTTCTCTCTTTACTCCTCCTTTTACCACCTGCTTCTCCCTAAGAAGGTGACTGACTCTGAATGGGAGCAAACTCCCCTTATCTTCTAAAACAGGTTTTAACAGTGATGAAGTGTTTTTCGGGATGCATCATAGTCTGGTTATTGCCCTTGGGAGAAGATCATGGCCATCTTAAACCTGCCTACCCCAACACCTTGTCTGTGCACAAAGGCAACTGCACTGGCCTCAGGGTTGCTAAATTCCCACAGAAACCCATATGCCATGAAAATGGAGTATGATGTCTGCATTCTGTTTCCTCAGCCTACCCATGATGGGTAATCGTATTTAGATCCCAAGAGGGACTTACTAACAGTCTCAATCCCCTGAAGGGTTATTATGCAGAAGATGGTGGCCAGCTGCTGTCCATTGTCTCCAAGAGCAGACCAGAGAGACCAGATTTAAACTACAGCGCAAGATGTTTTAGTTAGACACCAGGAAGAATTGCCTGTTACTGTTTTAAGACACAGAATTGGTAACCAAGGGCAGCTATGAAATCATCTGCCTTGAGGATCTTTAACAAGAAAGACAGGCAGGTGGACTAGGGCAGGTGTACACAGAGGCCACTCTTCATCGATTTCCCCCTAGGGAGATGTGCACTTGTCCTTAGAACTTGTCTCATAAGACTGATCCCGAGGTGGGTCCATTCCTTATCCCCTCTACCAGATGCTAACAATGTTTAGGGCAAGAAGGAGGTCTGGCCTGGTACCTCAAACATAGTAGATATTCAAGATGGATTTCTGGAGTAATTAATTAAATTCAGATGAAATTTACCTTTGCAATTCCTCAATTCTTTACCTTCCTTTCTACCTCTTCCTCCTTTCAGTGCCCTTCTCAGCTCAAGCGATCTCCCAAATCTCTTCTAGGTCAGAAATTTTAGTAGTCTGGGTTTCCTTGTGTTGGTACTATACCATTTTGCCTTTCTTTGGAAGCACAGATCTAATAGTCATACCTGAATCTGAATTCCTTAATAACAGAGTAATTGCTTCCAATTGTACACATTATTTCAATTCAATCTCACAACTCTGTGGATTAGGCATAATCATCCTAATTTACAAATAAGATAAAGCTTAGAGAGACTGTGACATGTTCAAGGTCAAATAGCTAACAAGAACGTAGACTCACATCTGACTCCAAAGCCCAGTATTCAAACAAGGTCATATGAGCTCTTTCATTGAGAAAGAGAGAGGTGGGTGCAGAGAGGGAAAAACAGAGAGAAACAGAGAGACAGACAGCACTCGAAGACATTAGTCTTCAGTGATGGGATAGCAACTCCCATTCTCTGGGGTGAAGGAGATATAAATTGAACCTTATAAATGCCTGCAACATTCCAGAGCAATCCTGGAATCCTGCCCCATAAGCCTATCTGACCTTACACCAGCTATTGCTTAGCACCTGCAAAATGCAGGCAGGCCCCAGTTGTCTCCTGGGATAGGGGTCTCCAGGTACCAGAAGCTATGGAGTTGCTTAGGGCCCTAATATTTGAGTGTATGTCACTGCCTTGCAATCTTAGGACTCTAGCATTTCATCCACTGGCAGAGTTACCTGTCAACCCTCCCCTTCTATCATGGGAACCACCGGAAGTTGGATCTCTGTCAACAGGGCAGTTTGGTTTATTTTCCACTCCTTCAGTTGCCTTTTGTTCTGATCTTGGACCATTAATCCAAGGGGGAACTTTTGATCAGACTGCATCACAGAGCTCCGAGACTGTGATGTATTTAGCTGCCATATCAGAAGTAAGAAATACAGAAACCAGTAGCACACACGGCCCACAAGGCCTTGTGCACTAAGTTCTCCCAGTGAAGTTCTTACTGTTCGGCCACATATTGATCTTCCCAGACTCCTTTTAAAGAAAGTTATAAATTCTCCCCACCCTACGCCTGCAACTATGGTGTAATTTCCTGGGAAAGTGTGGTTTAATTTGCACGTAATTTTCTTGGATCGAATAAATCACCGTAAAGCAATTGTCTATTGAAGTTTTGTTATTACATATGCAAAGAAGATGGTCCAGTTATTGTAGACTGGAGACTGGCCTATTCTACAGGTTTACTTGCGATGGCACTGGTCCAGGTTTGCAACAGAGCGCCCTGAGCTGGAACTTGGAGCCCCCATTGTGGAAGAATAAGTAACTCTGGGGACACACCCAGTAAACTTTCAAATTCTCTATGTTATACATTCGTATGCAAGGTGGCGTGGTATAGTGACTAGGAATATAGACTACGAAGCCACGCAGCCTGGGTTCCAGACTTGCCGGGGCACCAGCAGGCTTCGCGACTCCTCCGCACTTCTGAGGAGTCACTGGCAAAATGGCCCTTTTTCCCGGGGCTGTCATGACTGACAGTTACATGAGTTGATATTAAGTGCTTGGGACACACCTGGCATATAGTAAGTGCCCTACAGCTAACACAGCACCTGGTGCCCAGTGGCTCAATGAATGCTTGGGAATGACCGGCAGCACATCCCTCCGCTCAGCTGTGATCATCCCGGCAGGGGACCCCTACCCCTAGATCAGAATGACAAATTGTGAGAAGTTGGAATGACGGACCAAGCAGAGAATGAAATATCTTTCTTTGAGGTTCTTATAACAATACTGACTTTCCGGAGTCAGGGATTCCCGCGTGGAGTCCTGCATATGAACAAGGAGCTAGAGGCCTGGGGAGGAAAAAGGCCCTGCATGTTCTTCAAACAAGAGAAGCAGCCTCTGCTCACCGTGCAATGCTCTCCTCCATATTGTAAACAAGCCACTGAGCTCCACTAGAGGGCGCTGTGCTGAGAGTGCTGGCTGGGGAGCCTAGAACGGCCTAGGCCTTCCTGGCAGGTGTGTGCAGAGCACCCCCCTACACTTCTCATGTACGACTTTGGTCTCTGCTGTATTTCTCTTCCTGGTACTTCGAGGACCCCCCTCCCTGTCCTCCTTCGCCCTCTGTCTTGTGATCCCAAGCCTCTGACCAAGAACTGTGCAAATCAATTGCCAACATTTAGATGTCATAGAAAACATGATTCTGTGATCCACTGGGGAAAAGCTGTGATGTAAGCATTACGTCTGTAACAGATCCACTTTGCTTCAGTATGTCTTCAATATATGAGTTTTTATGCATGTATATACATGCACATATGCACTCATGCATAAACTTTGTAAGTAATTATACATATATACACTTTAAAGACTATGATGTCTGTATTCATACTGCCCTAAAGTATAAAATGCCTTGCTTCTTTTTTAAAAGTAGGCTCCCCACCCAACGTGGGGACTTGAACTCAGCCCTGAGATCAAGAGTCGGATGTTCTATCAACTGAGCTACCCAGGTGCCCCTTAAAATGCTTTGCTGCTTCTGCTGCCTGAAGCTTTTGGTTTTGTGTTCCTCTACCTTTCCATGACTGAAATCCCCAGAATACTCCCATTACATCAAATGCTGAATGTAGTTCAATGCCTAGAAGAGAAAGAAAAATCTGTCCCATCTCATATTTTTCTAGCATGAGAATGCTTTATATCTTTTCAGAAAGGATTAACTTTACCAGCTGATGAACTTGATATTCCTACCAAGTATATTAGTTGACCATAGTTTTTTTTTTTATGTTCATTTTTGAGAGAGACAGAGAAAGAGACAGAGCATGAGTGGTGGAGGGGCAGAGAATGAGAGGAAGACACAGAATCTGAAGCAGGCTCCGGGCACTGAGCTGTCATCACAGAGCCCGACGTGGGGCTCGACTCGGAAACAGTGAGATCATGACCTGTGCCAAAGTCAGACGCTTAACCAACTGAGCCACCCAGGTGCCCCAGCTGACTGTATTTTATGCATATCTCAGTTTTGACATTTGCTGAGCAGTATATCATCGCCTATCTCCACCTTGGGCTCCCTATCCTCCAGACTCTAGTATTCAAGAAAGGAGATGGGTGCTTCTCAACCTTCCCTAACAGCACCCAAAATGTAATTTGTTAGAGGCGCCTGGGTGGCTCAGTCAGATGAGTGTCTGACTCTTGACTTCCACTCAGGTCATGATCTCACCGTCGTGGGATCAAGCCCCATGTTGGGCTCCAAGCTGAACGTGGAGCCTGCTTAAGACTCTCTCTCTTACTGCCCCTCTCCCTGTTCACACATAGTCTCTCTCTCTCTCTCTCTTTCTCTCTCTCTCTCTCTTTCTCTCTCTCTCACACACACACACACACATTATATATATATATATATATATATATATATATATATATATATATGAAGTAGTGATGTTCATGTACTTGTGTATGTGAGAGAGAGAGAGACAGCGTGTGTGTGTGGGGGGGGGGGTTGTCTGCAAAGAACAGAAACTCACTTCTAGCTCAAGAGAAAAAAGGTCAGGGTTTGATGGTAAGAATTTCTGAGAACACTAGAACTGGAAAACACATCAGGATTTCAGCAGTTTCAAGACACCCATCCTCTTTCTCGCTGCTTCAAAGTCTCCCTTGTGACAAATTTTCTCATCTTTGCATATCAGTCCTTCTTCCCTTTGGTCCTCACTGATCCGTCTCCTCTACATTCTTCGGTGTAAATTCTGACAGACTTAGCTCATTCCTACTACACTAGTGGACAGCACCATTTCCACAGGCTGCCTTGTGGACTGATGCCCACCCTGTGACTGGGCTGTCTGAGGTCACAGGCACACTCTGATCTAGTCAGTAGCTACACCTTCCCAAAATACTGCCTGGCCTTGCCACTTTGAAGGATGGGAGGTGACGGGCTGTGGACAACACGGTTAAAGAGGACAATAGTTAAAGGGAATAATAAATGCAGCAAGAACATTACAATTCATGCAGAGTATCCCTGAAAAGGGGTGCTGGGACTGTAACAAACAAGCAAATGGATGACAACTGCGTGATTGTTATCTGCCAACTTTGTTCCAGATCCTTCACACATAATCCCTCACTTGACCTTTGATGATGTGGTATTAGGGTTGTCAGATTTCGCCAATAAAAATACAGAACGGATGTCCATGCACTATTTGGGACATACTTATACTAAGAAATTATTTGTTGTTCATCTGAAATTCAAATTTAACTGGGAATATTGTATTTCATCTGGCAACCCTGTGTATCCCCCATTGTACAGATGAGAACACAAGCATGAGAAGACAATTTGCCCAAGAACACACATCTAGGAATTGGCAAAGCCAATTTGGCTTCAGGTCCTGTGCTTTTTTTTTTTTTAACCTTTATTTATTTATTTATTTTTTTGAGACAAAGAGAGATAGAGCATGAACGGGGGAGGGTCAGAGAGACGGAGACACAGAATCCAAAACAGGCTCCAGGCTCTGAGCTGTTGGCACAGAGCCCGACATGGGGCTTGAACTCACAGACCGTGAGATCGTGACCTGAGCTGAAGTCGGACGCTCAACCGACTGAACCACCCAGGCACCCCACAGGTCCTGTGCTTTTAACCACTGTGCTAAACCGCCACATGCAAACACTCGTGTGCACACGTACGCACATGCGCGCACACACACACAGACCCACACACCCACACACCCTAATGAGGGTGTTTTGTTCTTGTCAGCTTTCAAAAATAAAAGTCAAACACCAATGAGTCCTTAGCGGGTGTATTAATCAGGATCCAGGCAGAAGACAGAAATCACAGCAGAAATCCCAACAGGAAACATTTAGTATAAAGACTTGTTAACTCTATGAAGGTTGTTAACTTTTAAGAGGTACAAGCGAAGTCTCAGGGCTGGAGAGGCAGTAACTAGAGGAAGCAGGAATTTCACCCAGGACTCAGGGAAAAGAAAACAAGGAAGAAACTTAGAAACTCTGAGAAAAGGGCCCTGCAAGGCTGGGTCCTGACCTCGGGAAGAGTTTCCGTTGTGACAGGAACATGCCACCTGCAGCATGGGGAGAGGGAAGGGGTGGAGGATGCCCACTCTTGAGCTGCAAAGGGCAGCCTGCCACTGCAACAGAATGCCACTGGGATACTGCGTCTGATCTGTGACCTGCCACACCGAGAAACAGAAGACCAGAAGGAGAAGAAAAAGACCTTCCTTTCTCATCCAGCCTTGCATTGTCCCTCCCACACTACTATTGTCAATGCCTAACATTAAGCCAGCTGGCAAAGAGAATATAGCCCATAGAGTCCAGCTCCTGTAGTACAAAGCAGGATACAGGGGGTGAAACTGAAGTTTGGAGCTGAAAGATACTAAATTAATAACAGGTGCATCTTATCCCGACGATGGAAAGAAGCCCAAAACATCATCATGCAAAAGGAAGATAGATTGACTCAGATATGCATTTGCTCTTAAAAAACCAAAGGTTTTCATGAAAGCATCTCTTGGAGTAGAGCTGTAAAATGCAGTCTGCTGCCAAGGTATTGGATAAGCAAGACAAGGTGTTATGAAGCCTGTTGTGAAAAAAGGATGCAGAACACGGAGAGGTTTTTAACTGAACAAATGCCTGGTACAGAGTTAATAGAGCCAGGAAATTCATTTTGTAAGAAACCGAGTAAAGCCAAAAATCAATCATTACAGGATAGATCACTTTTTAAGGAGCCTCCTTAGTTATTACTTTCAAATGAATGGTGATAAACATTTTCTATGCAGCATATCATTTACCTCCTGGACTCCTGGCATTTCTGGAGAGGGTAAGACTGATGTTTGCAGAGTCAGGGGCACACACTTGATGAACTGTGAAGACCCCATTCACTGCCAGAAGGGAATGGGTCTGGGGATGATGAATAGAGACGGTCTTTGTATGTGAAGGAGAGGAAGTCAGGCATCAGGTCTGTTACTTTAGTCGTGAGGTAGTAACCATTCTATATTGTCAGCAGTTACTTCTTTTTGTATAGAACCCTGACTTTCCTGCTTCCATAGCATCTTCTCTAATTGCAAAGTGTCCTCTCTGATTTGCTCTCTAGACAATCATGTCTGTCCTGTAAAGTGCTGACTCTCAGCCTTGCTGGGCAAATTGAACACATCACTCTTTGAAATGCCGATGTTGCCAAGGTCAGTCCAAGGGGCATTCTTCTATATTGAAAGTATACTTCACTCTCTTGCCTAGCCTAGCAGTGGTGTCTCTTAGTATTTATGGAAGATCTACCCCTACAGCTGCACCTGGTCCACATTGATTGAGTCAAGACCCAAGCCATTCTGTATGAAAATACCTCCTATGTAGAGCCAATGCTCTGCATTCACTCTCTTCTTTAAACTGGAAATCAGGGCTACATCCTACTCCTTTTTCAAATATCTAAGCGTGCTTCAAACATTTTTATATTCCTAATTCTTCCTTGAGGGGCAATATAGTATAGCTCCTAAAAGCATGGGCCAGTCTTCCTAGGTTCAAATCCTACCTCTAACCTCTACCAGATATATGAATTTGGATGAGATTTAAAAATTCCTTTATGCCTTGTCTCTTCATCTGTAAAATGAGTGCAAGGATAATTGTATCTATTTCAGAGAGCTATCTTGAGAATTTATGTCCACATAATAGACTTAGGATCAATGGCTTTGGGAACAGCCCTCCTGCCCGAAAGAATTAGAAGGCATTGGCACAACAAGGAATACAGGACCATGATATCTGGAAGAAGAAAAACAAAACTAGCTGAGTCCTATGATTGCCCAGTTTCCCAACTGGAGGCCGTTTATGAGCTGCAGTGTAGGTCAAAGAAATCCAAAGGATGTCCTGTGGTCTCACTAAGCTGATCAGAACTCAGAGTTTGGGGAAGCCAAGGCAGCTAGAATTTGTGGTGCAGAGAAGCTCCAGACAACTACAGAAGGGTCCCCTCAAGTCTTCGGCTTATGATCTGCTTTTGTGCGGACCAAAACCTCATGAGGCAGAGGAAATTATCACCAGAAAGAATAGGCAAAGCAATTAGAGTTCATACAAAGCTGGAGATAGTGCCCATTCCAGCAACCAGAACAGAGAGAGATTATAATACACAAGACTTTGGGCAGAGTTCTTAGAAGGGCAATCCTTTAAAGTTTGCTCTGGACCCACTTCATCAAACTTAAAAGCAAGCTTCTAAAGGAATAAACATATCTTCTAGTAATTTAATCATATTCTAGGACAAAAATCCAGCATTCTTTAAAGGATTACAACAATATCCAGATCTCAACATTGTAAGATTCACAATGTTTGTCATACCATAAGAAATTACCAGACATCCATAGAGATAGGACAATATGACCCATAGCCAGAAGAAAAATAGATCAATAGAAACAGATTTTAAAAATGAGAAAGATAATGGGATTAGAAGATTAGGACCTTGAAAAACTATTATAAATATGCTGACATATGTAAAGATAAACATGAACATAATGAAGAGTAAAATGGAATATATAATAAAGACCCAAGTAGAACCTCGAGAGATGTAAATGAGATTGAGAAATCACAAAAGCAAAAAAAAAAAAAAAAAAAAAAAGGAGTGAAATTGAAGGCATACTAAGAGAAACTGCACTGAAACACACAAAGAAAAAACAGGCAAACAAGAAGTAAAAAGCCTCAGTGGACAGCAGACCACTTATAAATTGCTCAAGTCAGAAGACAGTGCAACACCATCTTTAAAATGACAAAAGGATTAAAAAAAAAAAAAGAAAGAAAGAAAGGAAGAAAGAAAGAAAAGAAAAGAAAAAGCCAAACTTGATTTATATAGCCAGGGAAAAGATCTTTCAAAAATGAAGGCAAAATAAACCCTTTTTTCATCTGATCATAAGCCAAGGGAACCCATCATCAGTGACCTACATTTAAAGAAGTCTTAAATAAAATTCTTCAGGCAAAAGGCAAGGGATAGCAAATGAAATTTTCTAACAATAGAAAGAAGTGGAGAATGCTGAAGATGATGGATATGTAGATAAATATAAAAGGTATCTTTTCTCATATTTTTAAGTCTCTAAAAATAATTGACTAAAGCAAAAATAAAAATACTGTATTGTAGAATTAATAAAATATGTACTAGTAAAATGCATGACAACAAAAACAAAGGAAAAAAGAGGAAGTGGAAATATAGTGTATGTTTTTTACACCGTGGATGAGGAAGTAAAATATTATGTGAAGGTAGATTGTGATATGAAGATAGATATTGTATATCCTGGAGCAATTTCTACTTTTTTTGTTGTTGTTAATACCAGAATTTATTTATTTTTTCATTTATTATTTTTTAAATGTGATTTATTGTCAAATTGGCTTACATACAACACTGAGTGCTCATCCCAACAAGTGCCCTCCTCGATGCCCATCAACCCACTTTCCCCTCTCCCCCCACACCCCCCCATTAACCCTCAGTTTGTTCTCTGTATTTAAGAGTCTCTTATGGTTTGCCTCCCTCCCTATCTGTTTGTAACTATTTTCCCCCCTCCCTTCCCCCATGGTCTTCTGTTAAGTTTCTCAAGATCCACATATAAGTGAAAACATACGATATCTTTTTTTTCTTTTCTTTTTTTTTTTTTTTTTTAGAGAGAGAGGGCACGTGAGTTGGGGAGAAGAGCAGAGGGAGAGAGAATCTTAAGCAGGCTCCATGGTCACTGGGGAGCCTGATGCTGGGCTCGATCCTATAACCCTGGGATCATGACCTGAGATAAAATCAAGAGTTGGATGCTGCAACAACTGAGCATAAAATTAATAATTTTATATTTCAGTGGCACCTGGGTGGCTCAGTTGGTTAAGCATCTGATATTGGCTCAGGTCATGATCTCACAGTTGGTGGGTTTGAGCCCCACTGACAGCTTGGAGCCTGGAGCCTGCTTCAGATTCTGTGTCTCCCTTTTTCTTTCTCCCCCTCCCCCGCTTATGCGCGTGCTCTCTCTCTCTCTCTCTCTCAAAAATAAATAAATAAAAACTTCTTTAAAATAAAAAAATAATCTTATCTTTCACCTTACAAAACTATGAAAAGCAGAGCAGGTTAAACCTGAAGTAATCAGAAGGAAGGAAATAATAAGGACAGAAGGATAAAAATGATACAGAAAAGCAACAGAGGAAATCAATGAAACCAAAAGCAGCTTTATTTAAAGAAACCAAAATTGATAAACTTCTAGCCAGCCTGATAATAAAAGGAAAGGACAAAAATTACCAGTATCAGGAATGAAAAAGGCAGAATCACTACCGATTCTATAGACATTAAAAGAAAAATCAGGAAATATTATGAAAATGTGCATGTCAGTATATTCAACAACTTAAATGAAATTAAAAACTTGAAAAACACAAACTAAGAAAGCCCACTGAAGAAGAAATAAATAAATGGGAAAGTCATATATCTATCTAAAATTTTGAATCTGTAATTTCAAACCTTCCCACCAACTTCAGGTACAAATGCTCTCACTGGTGAATTCTATCAAATAATTAAAGAAGAAATAATACCAGTCCTACAAAAATGCTTTCATAAAGCAGAAGAGAAGGAATGCTTCCTAACTCATTGGTTCAGTATTATTCAGAAGCCAGATGTTATTAATAGACAACTATAAACCAATAGACTTCATGAACATAAACGCAAAAATCCTTAACAAAATGTTGACAAATTGAATCCAGCAACATATAAGAAAGAATAAACAACATGGCAAAGTGGAGTTTGTTTCAAGAATGAAATACTAAATTAATAATCAAGCAATGTGATTCATCATATTAATAGACAAAAAGGAAAATCATACAATCAACTCAACAGAGGCAGAGAAAGTATTTGAGAAAACTCACAACTCATTCATGGTTAAAAAAAAAAAACAACAAAAAACCTCTCAGAACACTGGGAGTACCTTGGAACTTCCTCAAACTAATAAATGGAATCTATGAGAAGCCAAGAGCTAACTTCATATTTATCAGTGAACAACTGTGTGCTTCCTCCTTAAGACTAGAAAGAAGATAGGGATCTCTGCTTTTTTCACTTCTGCTCAACAGATATAGTCTTTGGCATTATAGTAAAGTAAGAAAAGGAATTGGGGGAAGTAAATTGGAAAGGAAGAAATAAAACAATCTTTATTTACAGTTGGTATGACCTTGTATATACAAAAAAAAAAAGGTAAATCTACGAAAAAGTGAAAAAGGTGAATAGAACTAGTTAGTTTAGCAAGATTGCACAATACAGACAATACGATACACAACATATCAGTTGTATATCTATGTACTAGCAATGAATAATTGCCTTATTTACAATAATGTCAAACAACAAGAAATACTTAGCAATAAATTTAAAAAGTATGTACAAAACCTTCACACTAAGAATGGTATGTTTATCGACAGAAGACTCACTCAATATTAAGGTGACAGTTGACCTCAAATTGTTCTATAGATTCAACACAATATCAAGCTGATTGTTAAATTTATATGGAAACTCAAAGGTCTTAGAAGAGTCAAGACAATTTTGAAAAAGAAGAAAATTTGCACGGGCTTGCACTACCTGGTTTCAAGACATATTAAAAACTACAGAAAGGGTGCCTGGGTGGATTGGTCAGTTAAGCATCCAACTTCGGCTCAGGTCATGATCTCACAGCTTATGGGTTCGAGCCCTGCATCAGGCTCTCTGCTGACATCTCAGAGCCTGGAGCTTGCTTTGGATTCTGTGTTCCTTCTCTCTCTGCCCCTCCCCTGCTCATGCTCTGTCTCTCTCTCTCTCTCTCTCTCTCTCTCTCTCTCTCAGAAATAAATAAAAGTTAAATTTTTTTTAAAAACTACAGTAATCAAGTATGATCTTAGAATAAATATAGAAAAGAAAATCTAGAAATAGACATATATATATGATTTTTTTTTGTCAAAGTTGCCAATTCAGTGATAGTCTTTGGAACAAGACTATCCAATAGTATTGGAACAATTAAGCATAAGGGAAAAAATTAAATTTGACTCATGTCACATCATACATAAAAAAAAATTCATGGGGCGCTTGGGTGGCTCAGTCATTAAGCATCTGACTTCAGCTCACGTCATGATCTCACAGTTTGTGAGTTGGAGTCCTGTATCGGGTGAACCCCGCCTCTCTCTCTCTCTCTCTCTCTCCCCCCCCCCCTTCTCTCTCTCTTCTCCTTCTGGGATTCTCTCTCTCTCTCTCTTTCTCTGCCCCTTGCTCACTTGTGCCCTCTCTCATTCTCACTGAAAAAAAAAATACTTTCTTGCCAAACTTCCTGCTCCTTAAAAAAAAAAAAGGAAAACAAAAAAACAACTCACAACATCATAAACTTAAACATAGAGCTACAATTTTAAAAGTTTAGAAGAAACCATAAGAGAAAAACATTGTCCCCTTGAGTAGGTAGGTATAAGTAGGACACAAAATACAAACCAAAAATACTTATGAACTGAACTTTATCAAAATGTAAAACATTTGCTCTTGAAAAAATAGTGTCAAGAAAACAAAAAGGTAAATCACAGTCTAGGTAAAAATATTTGCAAAACGTGTATCTGAGAAAGGACTTGTATCCAGAATAATAATAATAAAAAACCTCTCACAATTAAATGGTAAGAAGCCAAATGACTCAATTAAATATGCAAAAGACTTAAATACATAGAAAATAGGATATATAAAGAAAATATGTAAATAGAAAATAAGCACATGAAAAAATGCTCAACATCACTTAGCCATTAGGGAAATGTAGATTACAGCCACAGTGAGATGCAGTTACCCATTACACCTCTGGTATGGCCAAAATGAAAGACCCTGGCAATATGAAGTGTTGACAAGGATGTGGGGCCACTGGAGCTTTCATCCATTGCTGGTGGGAATACAGAAACAATACAACCACTTTGGAAAACAGTTTGGTAGTTTCTCACATTTCTGTAAAACCTTGGCACCCCCACTCTGACACATGTATCCAACAGAAATGAACATACATGTCGACAACAAAGACTTACTTGGACGTGAATTTTCCCAGCAGCTTTATTTGTAATACTCCTACACTGGAAACATCCCAAACAATTAGTTAATAGATAAACAAATGGTGAAATATTCATTCATCAGAAGACTACTGACTGATACACGCAACTGTGTGAATGAATTCAGAAACATTATGTTAGTAAAAGCAGACACTAAAGACTACAGTGTATGATACCATTTATATGAAATTCTAGAAAAAGCAGGGCTAGTGTGATAAAAAACAGAACAGTGGTGCCTAGGGGCAAGGATGTGAGAAGAGATTGATGGTAAAGGGGCATGAGGGAACTTTGGGAGGTAATGGAAATGTTCTATCTTGCCTGTGGAGGTGGTTACAGGGTATATACATTTGTCAAGATTCATCAAACAGCACTCTTAAAATGAAAAATGGATAAATAGTGGAGTATTACTCAGGAATAAAAAGATACAAACTACAGGTACATGTAACAACATGGATAAATCTCACAGATATCATGACAAATGGAAGAACCCAGGTACACAAGAATGCATAAGGTATTATTGGAATTATCTGAAGTTCTAGAATAGGCAAGAAAAATCATCTATGCTGAAAAAAATCAGAGATGTGGTTGCATATGAAGCAGGGGCTGGGGAGTGGCCTGATGTAATTTTTTTGGGTGTGGGTGCTGGTAATGTTCTGTATTTTGATTGAAGTGTGAGTTACACAGGTGTATACATTTGTCAAAACTTATTGAACTGTACACTTAAGTTCTGTGCATTTCATTGTGTATAAACTATAGCTCAGGAAAATGTTCTCAAAAATTAGAAAAACACCAGGGCATCTGGGAGGCTCAGTTGGTTAAGCATCTGACTCTTGGTTTCGGCTCAGGTCACGATATCATGGCTTGTGAGTTTGAGCTCTGTGTGGGGCTCTGTGCTATCACTGTGGAGCCTGTTTGGGATTCTCTTTTTCTGCCCCTCTCCCCTCAAAATAAGTAAACAAGGGGAGCCTGGGTGGCTCAGTCGGTTAAGCGGCCGACTTCGGCTCAGGTCATGATCTCGCGGTCCGTGAGTTCGAGCCCCGCTTCGGGCTCTGTGCTGACAGCTCAGAGCCTGGAGCCTGTTTCAGATTCTGTGTCTCCCTCTCTCTGACCCTCCCCCGTTCATGCTCTGTCTCTCTCTGTCTCACAAATAAATAAACGTTAAAAAAAATAAGTAAACAAAAAAAAATTAGGGGCACCTGGGTGGCTCAGTTGGTTAAGCATCTGACTTCAGCTCAGGTCATGATCTTGTGGTTCGTGGGTTCCAGCCCTGTGTTCTGCAGGCTCTGTGCTGACAGGGTCCTGGACCCTGCTTCGGATCCTGTCTTCTCTCTCTGCCTTTCCCCTACTCATGTTCTCTCTCTTTCTCTCTCTCTCTAAAGTAAATATTTGAAAAACTAAATAATTAAAAAAAAGCACTTTTGTATGCATTATTTCATTTGTTCTTCCCAACAATCTAAGAGGGGAATGCAGTGACCCCCTCCCAACACACACATATTTCACATTTCAAAAATCCAGTGTTCAAATGAAAAAATATAGGACTTGCCTGAGCTTACACAGCTAGGATAAGAATTCTGCCTTTCCACTCCTTTTCTTTCTATTACATGTGCTATTGAGTGGTTTTAACTGAGCCATGGAACACAGTGTAAATCGGTCCTTTATAAATAAGCATATGAAATACGATTCTGCGGATCCAAACCAAACCTGTATGTTTTCCAAAACAATAGGACTCAAATAAAAACGGAAGCATCAAGACATCCTCTGCGGCGATAATTCACGCGGACACGGCACAGTGTGTAAATTGCAGTCCACATGCCAGGGTTCTCTCCACCCGTTGTTAAATTGTAAAGCAAAACCACTCAAATGATAACAGATAGCAATTGCTGGTTGACAACTTCCAGTCGATCAGCAGAGTTGCTGATTGCTGCTGTTACCCAGCGGGTTTGTTAGGAACTTCAGAGACGTGTGACGAGACACCAGTCACTCATTACTGCAGGTGTTTTAGTGAACACCACTTGGGCCTCAGTCCTTCCTCATGAATGTTTCTCCCGAGGTGGGCTCATCGTGGGAGCAGTTGATTTCCTCGGGCAGAGAGGTATCATCTCCTCACTGATCTGATAGGGTATGATATGATGTATGAAAGGATCTAGAATCTCCTACTAAATTCTCAATGTCCGATTGTACAAAGTCACAAATATTTGCAGCTCTGTTGTAAAAGAGGAACAGCAACTTACACCTTGTAAGATCAGAGATCAGGAGGCTCGATGGTGTTTTATTCTGATTTTCCCATAAAGAATTTGAGATACACTTTTCATTGTTAACTGATTCCTAGATATTGTTATTAATTGGTGTCTTAAAAAGGCGCCTTTGGCTTAAGTTCCAGCTTTGCCTGGTCAGTGGTTTATGTCTGTGGCAAAGCTTCGAAATGAGTCAATTCCTGCATCTTTCTACCTCTAGATGGCGCTCTTCTCATTCCGTTTCAGATTTCATAGTTTCCAAAAAATGCCAGGGAAGATGATGGCACAGACATTAATTGGCCTGCACTCTTCTTTTTGTGAAGGTTCTCACACAGAGAATAATCCTCCCTCCCTCCCTCTCTCCCTTCCTTTTGTTCAACGAATGTTACTGAGCACTTACTATGTGCCAGGCATTGAAAATGCAGAGTTAATAATGGCAAGTCCTTCCCCATAAGTTACATCCAAGAATGGAGATAGATATGTATCCAGATAATCATAACACAATTTTCAAGTGCTAGATGCGAGAAGATAAACCTGGAAAGTTAGGTCATGACCTGGGGCGCCTGGGAGGTTCAGTTGGTTAAGCGTCTGACACTTGATTTCGTCTCAGGTCATGATCCCAGGGTTGTGGGATAGAGCACTGTCTCTGGGTCTGTCCTGGGCATGGAGCCTGCCTAAGATTCTCTCACTCCCTCTGCCACTCTCCCCTATGCTCACACTAAATAAATAAATAAATAAATAAGTAAAATAGATTGTGAAGGGACTTGTGTGCCATAGAAGAAGGTGGTGGATTGTTCCCCTTATGTGTTTTAAGCAGGGGAGGAGTCAGGATCAGATCTGACTGTTGGAGAGATTACTCTGGCCTCAACGTGTAGGACAGATTTAGGCTGTGAAGATTAGAGCCTCCTTTGCTGACTCTCCCTTCTTTTCCTGGCCTCTGCCACTGGAGGGTGTCAAGGCTCAGTCCTGGGCTTTCTCTCTTCTCCCCTTTCCTTCTCTAGTCATACCCTGTTCCACTGCTGTGTCAGATGATTACACTTAATCCGGCTGCTTTAAACAAGACCTACTGAGTGATGACTGTCAATTTTGTGTCACAGCCCAGACATGTCTCCAACCTACAGCAGCTAATACCTAAAAGCCTCTTCCACCTCCACTTGGTTGTCTGGAACCTAATCTTTCCATCATCTTTCCCACCACGGTAAATGTCACCACCACCCATCCGGTTAGCTACCGAGGACATCCCATCAGACACACTCTTTTTCCATAATGTCCTATGCTGATCCATTAAGTCTGCACCATTGCCAAAGTATATCGGGATTCATCCACTTCTCTCCATTTTCCCCACCATCACTCTGACCCAAGCCACCATGACCCCTGTACTGTTACACCAGCTTCCTACCTGCTCTACCTTCCTTTCACCCCACCCCCACCCAGTCCATTGACTGGACACTAATCAGAGGGATTTCCAAAAGACACAAGTCAGATTATGTTACCTGCCCCCCCCCCCACCGCTGCTTAAAATCTATCCATCAGTACCTAATGCACTTAGAAAAAAAAATTTCCCAGCTCCAGTCTGAGGACAAAGGGCTTTCTGTTATTTGGTCTGATCAGCCTTGCTCTGAGTCATGAGCTTGTGCTCACTATACTCCAGCCTCCCTGTTCCTTAGTCCCTCCAACACTTTGCACTTACTCTGGAATGCCCCGGGCAAGGCTGGCTTCTTCTCCTCAGCTCCCCATTTCCTCTTCTGGAGTCAGCCCCCCTCTGCCCTCAGTCTCCTTCTCACACTCACATTGCTCTGCTTATTCTCTCAGCAATATATATATATATGTGGATCTTATTTAGTGCCTTTCTTGTCTGGCTCTCCCACTACAATAGAAGCTCCACGAGACTAGCGACTTCTCTCTTACTCATCACTGTGTCCTCAGGACCTAAAAAAGAGCCTGGTGCAAAATGTGTGTCTTGAATAAATGACAATGGGTGATGTAGGGGGGCATGGCAACAGTTCAGATGAGCAATTATGAAGGCTTGAACTAAATCAGTGACAGGATGGGAACCAGAGGAGGTTACAGTCAGTGTACATGAAGATTGCATCAGTGAGACCTGGTGACTGAGAGAAGGGTGGGTGTGGGGACCAAGGGTAAAAGATATTTCTGCTCTGGGTGGATAATAATGCCATTGATGTAATGCAAAATTCAGAAGGAGGAGCAAGAATGAACCAGGCATGTGTAGGAGCTGCGAGGCTGGAGAGGATTAAGAAAAACAATGACTTGATCTGTAAAATTGGCTAGGGTTCCAAGACAATTTTACAAGTAGAATTAGATTGTAGATACATATTTTCATTTGAAATCCAGACTTGTGCAATTTAGGCATGTATTAAGATATTTTTGAATTGGCTGATTTTTTTCTACTTCCCAATTCCGTGTCTCCTATTCTACTTTTAAAAATGCATCGTGTGTGTGTGTGTGTGTGTGTGTGTGTGTGTGTGATACAATCAAAGAAAATGCCAGCAAGTGAATATCCCCACTTAACTGTCTGATCAAGATTCTGCTATTTTTTCCCATTTAAAAAATATAAAGTGTTTTGAGTTCAAAACATTTAAAATCTCCTGAACAACTTAACTTTTTCAGATCCTTAATGTACTTTGAGCCCAGGTAGCAAAATTTACTAAAAGAAGTGGACAGTTTTATTTACTTATCTTTTTAAAGTTTATTTCTTTCTTTATTGTCAAGACAGAGCACATGCACACATGCATGCACGAGTGGGGGAGGGACAGAGAATGAGGGAGAGAGAGAATCCCAGGCAGGCCCTGTGCTGTCAGCACAGAGCCTGACGGGGGGTGCATCCCACGCACCATGAGATCATGACCTGAGCTGAAATCAAGAGGTCACTTAACTATCTGAGCCACCCAGGCGCCCCAGAAATGGACAGTTTTAAAGGTGGATAGGACTTCAGAGGTCATTTAGTTTGGCTAAGGAAAAAGGTGTCCAAGTTAAATATGGCTCATCAAATGCGTGAATCAGGAAGAGAACCCAGGAAAGTGTAGGTAATTAAATCCACTGAACGCCCTGAATTTGAACTCAGTTTTCTATGGCAGCAGCAGAAATCTTCAGAATACTGGTCGCATGTTTGGTGCTGCTGTCCCTTGTCCCCACATCAGCTCAGTTTGATTTTCCACCTTCATAGATGGCACCAAACCTCATCACTCTCCATTTCAGCGTTGTTCCAGCTGCTGCTGTGGGAGTTGTGGAGAAGTCACTGCCTTTAGCAAATGTGTGTTCTGTTGTTTTAAATGACAACACTAGCCTCCCACCCTCATCCCGCCTAATAGCCTAACAAGTCGGCCGCCCAAGTTATTATTCCATCTCTCTATTCCTTCTGATAGATGAACCCCTTCTCTCCTTTTCCCTTCTGCTTCCAATGCAGGATGCCTGGCCTCAGCGGGTGTTTTGTACCCACTGCACCAGCCACCCATGTAGTCTCGGAAGAACCCTCGGAGTGAGAGCTGAATCACGTCTTCCGCGTTGTCAGACTTCCCAAAGTCTTCTGACATTCCGCCTGGGGCGGCATGTTCCTCCACGGGGTATTACTCAAGACTCTGTGTGTACAGTGAAATAAACAGTGATCAGACAGACCTGAAAACAGCATGGCGCACACCACATGTGTGTCTACTGTGGTGCTAGCAGTGGAGACAGCCCGCCTGGTATTTGAGACACTAGGTGGGAGTGCCCACCCGCAGGGACCATGCGCTGTGCAAAGGCCATCCTCATTTTCTGAGTTCCAGAGCAGACTGACTTCTGAGCAAATCATGCCCTTGGCACCTCTTGGGGAGGCCAGATCTTTCCTTCAGGAGCCAGACACAGTTCCAGCCACACAGGGCACCAAAAGGCAACAATTCGTTTTCTGCTCATGACCTCCCAGAAACCACCAAACTCTCCAGTCTCAGCGTGGATGGGACAGAACGGTTATCCAGTACAACCATCCATATTTTCCTCTAGTAACTTATGGACCTTATCCAGGTACAGCCTGAGCCTGTGCCTCCATTGTTTAAATGCCTTTGAGTCATGAGAAAGCTAACATTACCTGTCTGGAGATGAATCAAAATCTTCACTGAGTTTCAATTTCCCACTGCTCCCCAGCGCATATTCTGCATTTTAACCAAATGATATTGTGTGCTTTCCCATTTACACGTTGTGTGAATTTCCCAAATACACATGGCACTTTCCCATTTCTACAAACCTCTTCTTCCAGGCACATATCCTTCTCCCTAGCTTGTATTTCCCCCATTCCTTCAGCTCTGCGGCTCAAAGTTGTATCCAGCCTTAATGTCTGATTTCAATAACTCTCTCCATAAAGACTTCCCCATTTGTTCCAGCTAAAATGCTCTCCCCTTCTTCGAAACTCCAATAGCTCAGTTTTTATCTCATGTTACCTAATAGTTTAGTTATTTGAGCACGTAGCTTATCTACCTCCTGCTTTAATTAGACTGTAAGCTACCCAATGGCAGGTCATTCTCTGCTATCTCTGTATCCCCCCTAACATCTAAGATAGTCCTTTGCACCTAATAGGAGCTCAATAAACATCTTTTGGGACATGAATGAGAATCAAGAAACGAGTAGTTCAAGAAACATAAAATGAGTAGTTAAGACATTTTGGGGCCCTGAAAAACTCAGCTGGTGGCTAGGTCCAGAGTAAAAGAGAAAGGCAAGAGCAGGAAATGTGCTGGTTTGATCTCTCTTTGGAGGCAGCCAGCTGCAGCCCCAATGAAATACTTTCCTTAAGAAACAAAAACAAAAAAATGAAAACAAAACCAGCAAACAAAGTTGGCAGAGGAAGTGATGATGTCAACCTTCTATTCCTTCACAGATGTATCACTCAAGTAAAACTCCACAGCTCAGACACTAAAGTATGACATCTCCTCATCTTTCACCTAGGTTTTCTGGAACATACACACACACTCATTTCAGGTGGACAAACATCACCTATGTTTTACAACCTTGTATTCTTGGTAGGGCAGAAGGTATCACCCAGAATATGTGTATATTACATATATTTCACTTTTTTCTTTTTTGCAAAGGCCAAGATAGTGGTCAAGAATTGATTTTTGTTAGGTTTGTAATACCCAGGGACTCCTACTGGTATCAGAAGTGTCTACATATTGTGATGCTGCGAAATATTGAGCAGGTGGCTGGAAACTTGGCACGCTGTTCCAGAGATCCTGGCAGTGGAATATGAATCCATGGGGACAATGGACAGCTGGGAAGGACATGACCTGAACAGGAACAGCTCTGGCTAGGGTCATGGTGCCTTCAGGAGGGGAGGCAGGTGAGGAGAGAGATTTTGTGTCACAGCAGGATGGTATTATCTACACACGTAAGAGGCTTGTCACTCTGGGCTTCGATCTTCCAGAAGTCGTGTGTCTATTGCTAAATTGGTACTGAGCATCAGGTTTCCTTTTGTTGTAGATGTATAAATTACAGACCTTAAGTCATTCATTGTGAATATACAATTTAATTATTTTTTTAACTTTTTTTAACGTTTATTTATTTTTGGGACAGAGAGAGACAGAGCATGAACGGGGGAGGGGCAGAGAGAGAGGGAGACACAGAATCAGAGCAGGGCCATCTGCTGACGTCTGAGCCATCAACCCAGAACCCGACGCGGGGCTCCAACCCACGGACCGCGAGATCGTGACCTGAGCTGAAGTCGGACGCTTAACTGACTGAGCCACCCAGGCGCCCCACAATTTAATTATTTTTAATAAATTTATAGAGTTTTGCAACCATCATCACAATCCAGTTTTAAAACATGGCTATTATCCTAAAATTCTATTAAGTTTATATGCAGTCAATACTAACTCCAACATCCAGCCTCAAGTATTCACTAATCTGCTTTCTGTCTCTATAATTTGCCCTTTCAGGGCATTTAATATAAATAAAATTATATAATAGATATAGTCTGGGTTGTTTAAGTATATTTTTTCAGGTTCATCCATGTTGTTACATGTACTAGTATTTCATACCTTTTTATTGCTGAACAGTGTTCCATTGTATGGCTAGACCACATTGGGTTTAACCATTCACCAGTGGGTAGACATTTGAATTATTTCCAATTTGCGACCATTGTGAACAATGCTGCCATGAACACCCACTTACAAGTCTTTGTGTGGACATGTCTTCATTTCTCTTGGATAGATGCCTTAGAGTGAAATTGCTGGGTAAGTTTATGTTTAATTTATTTTTTTTAAGATTTTATTTTTAAGTAATCTCTATACCCAATGTGGGGCTCAAACTTCTGACCTCAAGATCAAGAGTTGCATGCTCCACAGACTGAGTCAGCCAGGCACCCCAGTTTATGTTTAATTTAATGAAATAACCAAACAACCAAACAGTTTTTCAAACCAGATGGACTGTTTTTATTTCTGCCAGGAATGTATGAGGGTTCCCACTTTTTTATACCCTTATCAATACCGTCCTCTTGAATAAAGCAGTCCACTGAGTGTGTAGTGGATTCACATTTGGATTTTAATTTGCATTTACAGATAACTAATGATGTAGATCACCTTGTCACGTGTTTATTACTCATGTATATTTTCCTTGCTTATTCAAATCTTTTATCTGTTTTTAAATCAGGTTGTTTGTCTTCTTCTTGTTGAGTTATAAAAATTTTTTTCATATTCTGGATATAAGTCCTCTCTCAGATATATGTTTTATAAATATTTTAGCCCAGCCTGTGGCTGGTCTTTCTACTTTGTTGAGGTTTCTTGAAGAACAAATATTTTAATTGTAATAAAGTTCAATGCATCCGTTTTTTTATGGCTTCTGTTTTGGAGCCATGAAGACTTTCATAAAGTTTATTAAAGATTTTTCTTCTACATTTTCTTTGAAAAGTTTCATAGTTTTAGCCCTTGCACTTGGAGCTATGATACATTTTGAATTAATATTTCTGTATTATGTGAGAGAAGGATCCAAATTCATGTTATTGCAAATGGATATCCCCTATCCCAGCCTATTGTTGCAAAGATTATCATATCTACAGTGAATTGCCTTGTTACTTTAGTTGAAAATCAATTGACCATAGTAACGTTTTATTTCTGGACTCCAAATTTTGGTCCAATAATCTATATGTCCATCTTGATGCCAATACATCATTTCATCAATTACTGAAATTTCTAGTAAATTTTGTAATCACGTAGTGTAAATTTTTTCACTTTTTCCTTCTTTTACAAAATTGTCTTGGTACTCTAGGTCTTTTGCATTTCTCTATAAATTGAGAATCAGCTTGTCATTTTTGCCAAAAAGCCTGATAAGACTTAAACTTTTTAAAATTTTATTTATTTATTTATTTTTTTAATTTTTTGTTCAACGTTTTTATTTATTTTTGGGACAGAGAGAGACAGAGCATGAACGGGGGAGAGGCAGAGAGAGAGGGAGACACAGAATCGGAAACAGGCTCCAGGCTCTGAGCCATCAGCCCAGAGCCCGACGCGGGGCTCGAACTCACGGACCGTGAGATCGTGGCCTGGCTGAAGTCGGACGCTTAACCGACTGCGCCACCCAGGGGCCCCTATTTATCTTTTAAATAATCTCTATATCCAACATGGGGCTTGAACTCACAACCCTGAGATCAAGAGTTACATGCTCCACCAACTGACCCAGCTGGGAGCCCCTAGATTTTAATAAGTTGCTTCTATAAATCAATTTAGGTAGAACTTAACAATATCAACTCTTCCAATCCATGAACATTTCATCTTCATTTATTAAGATTTTACTTCAGATTTAATTTCTTCTTATTCTTCTAGTTTCCTGAGGTGGAAACTTAGATTACTGATTTTCCATCTTTCTTCTTTTCCACTATATGCATTCAGTGCTATAATTTCCCTATAAGTACTGCTTTTACTGCATTCCACACATTTGGATAAGTTGTATTTCATTTTCATTTAGTTCCAAATATTTTTAAATTTCTCTTGAGATTTATTTCACCCATGTATTATTTAGAAATGTGTTATTTAATCTCCAAATATTTTGGGTTTTTCCAGCAGTCTTTCTGGTATTGATTTCTAGTTTAATCTCATTGTGGTGGGAACATACTTTGTATGACTTCTACTTTAAATTTGTTAAGGTTTGTTTAAAGGTTCAGAATGTGGTCTGTCTTACTGAATATTGTATGTGAGTTTGAGAAGAATGTGTATTCTGCACTTGTTGGATGAAGTATTATATAAATGTCAATTAGATCCAGCTGATTGTTGTGCTATTTGTGTGCTAATTGTGCTATTCAGTTCAGCAATATCCTTATTGATTTTATGCTGACTAAATCCATTATTTACTGATAGAGAGGTTTCAAGTTTCCAACTATAATAGTATATTTGTCTATTTGTCTTTGCAGTTCTATCAGTTTTTGCTTCATGTATTTTGACACCCTGTTGTTAGGTGCATATATATTAAGCATTGTGTTCTCTTAGGAAATTAACCCTTTTATCACTAGGTAATGCCCTTTTTTATTTTATCACTGATCATTTATCTTGTTCCACAATGTGTTTTGTATGAAATTAACATGACTAATACAACTTTCTTTTGATTAGTGTTATTTCACTTCTTCAACTTATCGGTGCCTTCACATTTAAAATGGGTTTAAGCTTTTTTACAGTTTATTCATTGTAAGAGAGAGCACAAGTGGGGTAGAAGCAGAGAGAGAGGGAGAGAGAATTCCAAGCAGACTCTGCACTATCAGCCCAGAGCCCGACACAGGGCTCAAACTAATAAAGAGTGAAATCATAACCTGAGCCGAGATCAAGACTCTTAACAGACTGAGCCACCCAGGCGCCCCTAAAATAAGTTTCTTAATAGAGAACATATAGTTGGATCTTATGTTTTTATCTGTTGTGATAATCTCTTGTCTTTTAATTTCTGTATATGTCATTCATATTTTAAGTGATTTTGGTATAGTTAGATTAATATTTACCACATTTATAACTGTCTTATATTTGTTGCACTTGCTTTTTTCTTTCTTTTTTAAAACCTCTCCTCTTTTAATGCCTTCTCTTGGTTTTTATTGAGAATTTAATTTTTATTATTTTATCTTTTTTAATATTTTATTTTTAAGAAATCTCTATACCTAACATGAGGCTCAAACTCACAATCCTGAGATCAAGAGTTGCATACTCCACAGACTGAGCCACCTAGGTGCCCCTTATAGAGAATTTTATAATATTCCATTTCTCTCCTATCTTAATATCAATTACACTTCTTTTTGAAACATTTTAGTGGTTATCCCAGAGTTAACAATATATATTTACAAATAATCTAACTCTACTTTCAAATGGGTCTATATTTTTAATTTTCAATTCCTCCCTCATGTTCCTTACAATATTGTAGTCATTCACTTGGCCAAATGCTATACTCACCCTGTATATTGTTTTATTATTATTATTATTATTATTATTATTTTAGCTGTCTATTAAATCAATTAAGAATAAGAGAAGTAAAAGATTTAATTTTATTACTTTTTAAAATTTTATTTGGTATTTCACTGATTCCTTCTCTGAGGTTCTTCTTTTGATTATATAGATCCAAGTTTCTAAATTATATCATTTTCCTTCTATCTGAAGAGCTTCTTTTAAAACATTTCCTGCAGGGAAGGCCTACTGGTGATAAATTCCCTCACTTGAGAAAGTCTTTATTTCTCCTTCACTTTTGAAGGAAAATTTTGTTGGACATAGAATTCTATGTTGGTGGGTTTTTTCTTTCAGTGGTTAAAATATTTTACTCTACTTTCTTGCTTGCATGGTGTCTGAGGAGAAGTCCAATGTAATTTCCATCCTTGTTCCTCTGTAGGTAAAGTGTCCCTCCCCTCTCCTGCCCTTAACTTCTTTGAAGACCTCCCTTGCCTTTGGTTTTCTGAAATTTAAATATTAGATGCCTACATATAGATATTTTGGTATTTATCCTGTTTGGTGTTCTCTGAGTTTCCTGTAGTTTGGTGTCCGTCATTAATATTGGAAAGTTCTCAGCCATTATTATGCAATTTCTTTTGCGTCTTTCCTTCTTTCTTCTCCTTCTGTATGCCCACTACACATATGTTACACCTTTTGTAATTGTCCCACAGTTATTAGGTATTCTCTTCAGTTGTTTTCATTTTTTCTCTCTGCATTTCAGTTTGGGCAGTTTCTATTGATGTATCTTCATTTTCATTGATTCTTTCTTCAGCTGTGTCCAGTGTACTGGTGAGCCCATCAAGGGCAGTCCTCATTTGTGGTACAGTATATTTGATTTCTAACATTCTTTGTGATCCTTTCTTAGAATTTCTATTTCTTTGCTCATGTTCTCTATCTGTTCTTGCCCATTGCCACTTTTTTATTAGAGCCCTTAACATATTAATCATAGTTATTTTAATGTTTATTTATTTTTTAGAGAAAGAGAGAGACAGAGAGACAGAGTGTGAGTGGGGGAGGAGCAGAGAGAGAGAGACATAGAATCCCAAGCAGGCTCCAGGCTCTGAACTGTCAGCACAGAGCCCAATATGGGGCTGGAACTCATGAACTAAGAGATCATGACCTGAGCTGAAGTAGGATGCTTAACTGACTGAGCCACCCAGGCGCCCCTAATCATAGTTATTTTAAATTCCATATCTCAGAATTTCAAAGTCTGTGCCATATTTCAGTCTGGTTTTGATGCTTGCTTTGTCTCTTCAGATTGTTTTCACTTGCCTTTTACCATGACTTATAAGTTTTTGGTTGAAAGCGGACATAATGTATTAGGCAATAGCAACTGAGGCAAATAAACCTTTAGTGTGAGGTTTTTTATTTTTTAATTAAAAAAAATGTTTATTTATATTTGAGAAAGAGAGAGACAGAGAGACAGAGAGACTGAGAGACAGAGCCTGAGCTGGCGAGGGGCAGAGAGAGAATCAGAGGCACAGAATCAGAAGCAGGCTCCAGGCTCCCAGCTGTCAGCACAGAGCCCAATGCAAGGCACAAACCTGTGAACCGTGAGATCATGACTTGAGCTGAAGTCCCACTCTTAACTGACTGAGACACCCAGGGACCCCTAGTGTGAGATTTGATGTCAATCTGGCTAGTTGCTGGGCTGTATTTAGTGTTTACTGTAGCTGCAGCTACCAGAGGCTTCAGTTACCTCCTGTGTCCTTGTGTTTTTCAGCCCTTTCCATTGCACTCTGCTTTTATTATACCAGAGCCCTGTTGATGTGCTGGTAAGGTGTTGAGGAGGGATGATTTCTGTAATCTTATGGTTAAATCTCAGTCTTTTAGTGTGCCTGAGTCTCTGGGCTATGACCTTTGGAAGTTTTTCTTTGTCTTTTTAAAAATTTCCTTAAGGTGAAACAGGAAGTCAATACAGAGCTAGAGCTGGCTTCCCCCAGGTAGATGAAGCTCTGATAAAGTTGGCCCTTTGGAGAGCAGATTTTTGTTGTGAAGCATATATTAAAATGGTTACTTTCCCCCTCACCTCTGCTGGAAACATGAGGGAGTTTTTGTCGGATCCTCACCTTGAGACTTTGGTGGGGTTCCTAAAGGTAAAGCCAATGTAGGTGTGGGGGCTTTCCTAACTGCCCGCACCTCCAGGAGCTTCTCACTTTCCAGCAAATCCACACTCACCCTCCAGCAATTCATCAAAATATTTAAGTATTCCTACCATTTTATGGCTGTAGTGGCTTTTCCTTTAGGTAAGGTGATTGAGGCTGTGAGTCTCTGTATTTACCCGTGTCTCCAGATGTTAGGCTGACACTTTGCCTTGTGACATCAGTTTTCTGATGGGTCTTAGAACTAAGTCATTTATCTTTGGTTTGTTGAGCTTTTATCTTGTTGAAAGGATGGAAGTGATGAATTCAAGCTTTTTACATGTCATAGTTGACTTTCAATCTCCTTGTTTCTTTCTTTCTTTCTTTTTTCTTCCTTGTTTCTCTGAATCTAAGCTGCTTTTCTTGGAGACAGCATTGAATTTGGTCTTGCTCTTTTCTACTCAGTCTGACAATCTGTGTCTTTTGAGTGGAGTGTTTTTTTTTTTTCCTCACACCACCAAGCAATTCTTGGATACCAGCTGCATGTTCTACAAGTCAACTCAATTCTGACACCTATTATCTGGAGACAAGCAACATCAGATTCCGCAGGTCCAGAGTTCAGTCCTATAACCTGCCTCCTGCTTCAGACTTCAACTGCAAGCCTAAGTTGTTGTCTGGTGCTTCCCACTTGCTGGATGGCAATTAGAAGTTCCCCTGACCCCCTTCTTGGGTTTGATTACTAGAGTGGCTGACAGAACTCAGGAAACCAGTTTACTCACTAGATTCCAGTTTACTGCAAAGAATATTAAAGGATATGCATCAATAGCCAGATAAAGTGATACATAGAATGAGGTCCCACATAAAAGAGCTTCTGTCCTCATGGTTGGGGCCTGACATGGTGACATGTGGAAGCATTCTGGCTCAGCAACCTGGAAGGTCTCCAAACCCCATCCTTTTTGGGTTTTATGGAGGCTTCATTACATAGGCACGGTTGATTAAATCATGAGCCATTGATAATTGATTCAACCTTCAGCCCCTCTCCCCATCCTGACAATCATGGGTTGGGACTGAAAGTTCTAACTTTCTGATCATGGTTGGTTGCCCTGGCAACCAGCTCCTCCTTTCCATCTTCAGGGGATTTCTAAAAGTCACCTCATTAACAGAAACTCAGTGGTGGTGGAAAGGGGATTGTTATGAATAACAAGACATCCAATTCACTTTTGTGGCTTGGAAACAATTTCAGGAACTGAGGACAAAAGACCACATATTATAATGAAAGATACCACCATTGCTCTCCTCACTTAGGAAATTCCAAGAGTTTGGGGACCTGTGAGCTGAAAGCTATGGACAGAGACCAAGTCTATACTTCTTATTATAACTCACACTATCACAGTAGACCGTATTTATATATATTTAAAATTTTTTTTAACGTTTACTTATTTTTGAGAAAAAGAGACAGAGTGTGAGGGGGAGAGGGACAGAGAGAGGGAGACAGAATTGTGAGCAGGCTCCAGGCTCTGAGCTGTCAGCACAGAGCCCAATGCAGGGCTTGAACTCACGAATCATGAGATCATGACCTGAGCTGAAGTCGGACGCTCAACGACCAAGCCACCCAGGCGCCCCTAGACCATATTTATATCTAGTGAATTACTGATAGGGTTGGACTTCCACCTGCTATTTTGCTATTTGCTTTCTATTTTGTCTTTTTATTCTTATTCTCCTCCTTTCGTTTGTGTTGAATAAATAGTTTTAGTATGTCATTTCAATTCTTCTGGTTTTTTTCCTTTTTGCTGTACTTTTTAAGTTACTTTCTTAGTGCTTGCTCTAAATATTACAATATGCATTTCAACTTATGACAATCTAATTCAGAATTCTAATTAATAATAATAATTAATTCTAGAAACTGTTTTGTAGGGGCAGAAAAATGTTTTCTTTTTCCCTTCTAGGTTCTTTAGCTGATCCAATAATTAAAGTGATATAAGATAGATTAGTAGCAGAATGTATAGGAGTCCCATAAAAATATGAGCCCCAAAGGGCAGCCGGGTAATTAAGGCTTATAGAACATCCTGAGCTAAGGAAAGGTACCGGAGTCTGGGGATAGAAAGAGAAGGATGGCCATTCACAGGAAAGTGAGAGATGTTTGAAAAGTAAATATTGTCCTGTTGTGAAGATAAATTTCTTAGGTATAAAAGGTATCTCTAGAAATAGCTCTTTTCCTAGCATATAAGGAGCAAATAATGTAAATTTAGGCCACTGAGGGGTGGGGAGAGGTAAAGAGCTTTTCCTTAATTTGAAGTTTCTTGAAAGTAATCAACCTAAAATAATCCTGATGACGAAGAGACATATTCTGCTCCCCTGCAATACTGTCTTTGAAACTTCAAATAAGAAGTTTCACAGTCCAGAAATTAAGTTGACAGATTGCTCCAAATCTCTTTGAACCAGACTCAGTCTTGGGAATAGATCAGTTCAGTTTAAGAGTTGTCTCATTTTGGGAAGCAGTCCTGCAGGTGGGCTCCCAAAGTTAGGCCTCTGTTGTGCAAGCAATCAGGTAAACAGAAGAAAAACAAAGGTTAATGGTTGCAGCAAATTATAAACCTAGTGCCTGAGTCTTGAAAGCTGCCAGTCAAGAATATTTCTAAATGCCAGGCTTGAAGCATCTTCAGATGGAATGAAGGCAGACAGGGACAATTTGACTGATTTTCCTGGTTTGCAGTTTGAATGTCTCTGATGATGTCATCAGGTATACTGTGGTAGGGTCACCACCCTAAGGAGAGAAAAAAAAAAGAGATAGAGAAAAGGAAAAAAACCAACAACCTTCAAGGTAACGTGATTATGCACCTATGTGACAACAGCCCTCATGACCTTGTAAACTGAGACCACTTAATCAGACTACATGTTTGTGTGTGTTACCATATATGGGAGACAAAGAAATAGAAAAGGTATTAAAAAAACCTGCCACATGATGTTCGGTTCTCAGTTCTTCGGGTATGAACCCAACTGAGCGGTGCTGGCACGAATAAAGTTGCTTCCTGGAAATTAAAAAGCCTCGGTGTCACGAATCTGAGAGAGAATCCTGCTATAGTACTGGTCAGCTTTCTGTGTGGCCCATTCAGCAATGGGCATGAAGGTTGTCTCAACATGAGCTATTGTGGAAATTTTTCTGAAGTTTATATCAACTCGTCTAGCTTCAGTTTGCAGGGCTTCAGGGAAAAGTTCTCAATGACCAAGTCAAAGGATGGGAAAAAATTGGAAACATTAGTTTAAAGATCTGTAGCCCGATATTTGAGGAGAGTAAAAGAATTCAGGATCTAGTCCAGTTTACAGATAAATAAAACCTCAAAGGCAATGGGCAATCATGAAATCTAATAGCCACAAAGGTGAGCTACTGAAACATAATTTTTCTCTCTAAAATCACTTTCATTTTACAGATATATAGATATAGAGATAGAGATAGAGATAGAGAGATACAGATATAGATATGTGTGTGTGTGTGTGTGTGTGTGTAATTACGTATATACGAATTTTAGTTGGTTAACATACAGTGCAATATTGGTTTCAGGGGTAGAATTCAGTGATTCATCATTTATATACAACTCTCATAAAATCATTTTTATTTTTACCAAAGATAGCCAAATTAAGACTATTTTGTTTGCAAAACAGGTCTACTTTCAAAAAACTTGGCCTGATTATTTACACAAGCATGGCAAGAATAGCAGTTGACCACATAGACTCTTTTAAATCTGCTTTACTGGAACTATCATAAGGAATCTCAGACTGAACTTTTAAAAGCCTCTCCAGGCTAGGAAGCCAAGCCAAAGGCTTACCATCAGACTTTGCCTACAATACCATAGATTTGGGTAAATTCCTGTCTTTGAGGTCCCAAAGATATCCTGAGGTTCCTTCATCTGCCAAGAAGTGACCTACCTTACTCACCTATTTAGACTGTCAGGAATCCTGTAAACAAGGTACAACAAGCCTGTTTTTCCAAGGGGCATTATTGGCTGCATGAAAGGCAGCCTGTGTTCCTTGAAGCTGTCCGGCATATCTGATTCTATGCACATCTCTCTCAAATATGTCATTCCAGTCAAAGCCTTGGTAGTCTAACAGATGTTTCCAATTTTGTCCTGTTACAAGGAGAGCAGATTCTTTTTTTTTTTTAATTTTTTTTAACGTTTATTTACTTTTGAGACAGAGAGAGACAGAGGATGAACGGGGGAGGGTCAGAGAGAGAGAGGGAGACACAGAATCCAAAACAGGCTCCAGGCTCTGAGCTGCCAGCACAGAGCCCGACGTGGGGCTCGAACTCACGCACCGCAAGATCATGACCTGAGCCGAAGTCGGAAGCTTAACCGACTGAGCCACCCAGGCGCCCCAAGGAGAGCAGATTCTTATTGAACTTTTGCACATAACTCTATTGCCATGAAAATAAGAATACTCACTCACTGAGAGTTTCCAAATCCTGGAGGGATCAGGTAGGGAGAAAATGTGATTGTTTCATCTTTGATTGTAAAACTACACTTTACCAAAGTTGCTCTAAGACATAGGTAGCTTAAGAGAAAATTTTCCTTGGGGCATCTGGGTGGCTCAGTTGGTTGAGCATCTGACTCTTGGTTTTGGCTCAGGTCATGAACTTGCAGTTCATGGGATCAAGCCCCCCATGAGGCTCTGTGCTGACAGCATGGAACCTGCTTGGGATTCTCTTTCTCTCCTCTTTCCCCCTCTCTCAAAATGAACAAACTTTATTTTTTTTTCTCCCTTTTTGTTTGTTTTTTTTTTATATGAAGTTTATTGACAAATTGGTTTCCATACAACACCCAGTGCTTATCCCAAAAGGTGCCCTCCTCAATACCCATCACCCACCCTCCCCTCCCTCCCACCCCCCATCAACCCTCAGTTTGTTCTCAGTTTTTAACAGTCTCTTATGCTTTGGCTCTCTCCCACTCTAACGTCCTTTTTTTTTTTTTTTACCTTCCCCTCCCCCATGGGTTCCTGTTAAGTTTCTCAGGATCCACATAAGAGTGAAACCATATGGTATCTGTCTTTCTCTGTATGGCTTATTTCACTTAGCATCACACTCTCCAGTTCCATCCACGTTGCTACAAAAGGCCATATTTCATTTTTTCTCATTGCCACGTAGTATTCCATTGTGTATATAAACCACAATTTCTTTATCCATTCATCAGTTGATGGACATTTAGGCTCTTTCCATAATTTGGCTATTGTTGAGAGTGCTGCTATGAACATTGGGGTACAAGTGCCCCTATGCATCAGTACTCCTGTATCCCTTGGGTAGATTCCTAGCAGTGCTATTGCTGGGTCATAGGGTAGGTCTATTTTTAATTTTCTGAGGAACCTCCACACTGCTTTCCAGAGCGGCTGCACCAATTTGCATTCCCACCAACAGTGCAAGAGGGTTCCCGTTTCTCCACATCCTCTCCAGCATCTATAGTCTCCTGATTTAAAATGAACAAACTTTAAAAAGAGAGAGAGAGAGAAAATTTTGCTTAAATCTGGAAAAACAAGACAGTTTCAAACAAAAAGTCATAAAAATTATAATCATCTTCATCAGTTTATTCAGCTCATGTTATTAATTCTTGTTCTGCTTGAACCCAGTTTTCCTACTAGTTCTGGAAAATTCTTACCCATTGCGTTTTATGATCAGAAACCTGTGCTTGTCAGAGTCCTTTCCATGAATTCGCTTGAAGATGAAGCACTTTTGTGGGTATGGTTTTGCAAATGCACCATAGTAAAACAATCACTGTAAATGACAAAAGACTTACAAATGGCCAAAGCTAAAAATCTGAGGAGAGTTCATTATAATACTATTGATAAAGAAATTTGGTTATTTCTGTGACATACATATTGTAAGATAATAACTGGAATTACAAGTGGTACTATTACACTAGGACATACTAGAATTTTAGGCATTTCATACAATTCTGGAATGGTTTTATATGTAAACAAATACAACATAAAGAAGACTTACTGTTACTTCTTATTTGACAATGTTTCTCATGTAATTTAATATATTAAAGAAGCCTAATTAGTGCAATATTTTCCTATTTATAAAGAGAGAGAACAAACCTTTTTAAGATGTTCTAGGGATCCTCTGGGAAATTCCACAGTTGGTTCAAGGTCAAAAAAACTTCATTTGGAATTTGATTTGATAAAGTTTATCACAAATATCAAAAGGTTTAGATCTTTGATTAATAAGGATCACAGATCACTATGAAACAATACTTAGTTATCTATTTAACCAAAGCGACAATACAAAATTTCAAAGGCAAACAGAAGGTCACACAGTTGTGAGCAAAACTTAGATCTTCTAATATTGAGAAGTTTTTGTTTTCTTGAGTACTAAAGACCTGATTAAGACAACATGAAGCACAAGAAATTATTTTGATAAAACATAAACTCTTTTCTTCCTAGGCAGATTACTTAAAAGGTAAAGAGGAACTTTTCATAATCTCTTATCAGGAGCAGACCAATAGTCCGAGGAAACTTTGTCCTTTTAGCAGATGAGAGAAAATCAAGTTTTAGTTTTATATAAGAACACCACTGATTTTAAAACTGAATTTTATAACCATTATAATACATTTATTCAATCTAAGCCAACTTGACCATACAAGGTCATATTCTCTCTCTCTTCCTCTCTTCCCAGCTTTCTATCTGATTTGTCCTTGATTCTCTCCTTTCCCATTTGATATTTCACTTTTGAGCCAAATTAGTTTCTTTTCCCTGTATCTCTATTTCTCAACTGTTACACTGGCATTCTCTATGTTGGCAGATTTATGAATTCATATCATAATTTTTAGAAGGCTGTGCCCTTTTTTTTCTTTGCATGTGTCATTTATAATAACACAATCTCTGGCACAGGGCATGTTTACAAATAGTCCCAAATATCTTTAGTTTCTTTGAAATAGGAAGCCAAAAGTATATAAATCTATGCTCAGTAATTAATATTTTATTATTTTACCTTATTTGAAAATGGTCTAGATATTCAATAATTTTGTATTATTTAACTTAACTTCACATAACTCTAAAGTTTCAAGCTACCAAAAAGATTTGGGAAGCTATTTTTAAGTACACATACCATAAAATGTAACTATTGCTAAAAATTTCACCTATAAATTCTTATCCTGTTTGCATCTAAATCACTGCTCCCAACAATTATGTGTATGCTAATTATAAAAACTTCATGACACATTGGACAAAGTCAGCCGTCATCCAAAATGATTTTTCTTGCTGACAAATTTTATAAGAGATAACATGAATTTGACTAGTAAACCCAAGTCGAATAAAAGTTACTTGTGTTATAGTTAATGTTGATAAATCTAAAGACATGTATGTTTCAATTAAACCAATGAATTTAAACTGGCTTTAATAGTGAATATTTTTCCAGATCATGCAAACCTGAAAAAATTTTGGGTCAGTTTCTGTTATATTTCTGAGACCTTTAGGATTGCTCTACTTATAAGCACTTAATTTTAAGCCAATTACATAGAGCTTTTTCATAAATTAACTTGGCAATACCATCCAAGGTGGAAATGAAGTGGAAAATGTCACACGTCTACTATATTACATCCAGAGACATGGAAATGTGAGAAGTAAGGGAGATGATTCAGTTTCAGAAATACCAAATAAAATGTGCTGTCTAGTTAACAGTAGGTTTACAACCTATTGGAAATATGCGTGAACCCCCTACCACAATGGAGTCCCAAAACTTTAGACACTTCACTTCCTGGTTCTTCTTCCCCTCTCTTGTTTCTCGGGCTTATTTTCTCTGGCTTTGCAATGAGCATGTGCCAAAAAACAAAGGGAGGAGGGACTGAAAGTTTCTGCATCACCTCAGGGAATGATGCACATTTGTTCCGATCAGACAACTTTTTGCCTTACATTGGCACAGGCAACTTCCGGTAAGGCTGTAACCTCTATAGTACTCAGCCAGCGAGGAACCAGGGGAGGGACTTGTACACTAGGAGATAAATGGTCGGCTGTGACTGCCCCTTAATATGCCTTTCAATCAGACACCCCCTCTTGCAAGAATGTTGATTAAAGAAAGCCTCACTTCACTGTGTTCTGAGTCTCTGTGTCCCTCCTTTGATTGGGTTGGTGGGCTTATTTCTTACAGTAAACTTACATACAGACAGACAGAGAGACCTTATAGCTATTGTTTTAAATTTTTAGCCATGAGTCCGGTACAATAATCCAAAACTAACTGGTTTATAAAATAATAGTTGAATCCAAATTTTGTTTTGCCAGTTGGAATAAATTAAATTCACCTGCTCAGATAGCTAAAGCCTTTAACTCATATTTGTCGAGAAGACATTTAAGATTTTTTCATTAGCCCAGTTTTCAAATCAGTCCTTCTTTTCTCCCCTCCTTCTCTTGAGAAACTTCTCCCTTAAAGCTTTCACTTCAAAGAATGGCTCTTAGACTTAGAGAAGATGGAGGTAGAAAATTTACATCACAAAGGCACATTTTCTTTAAGGAATTTTGGGGTATATTTGCCCATTATCAGAGGTCTAGAGTAATTACTTTTAAAAATTTTCCTTCTTTTTCTTAAGGGCAGGACAATTCTGTTTGTAGTGACATGATCTTCTACAATACCTAACAAGCATTTTGAGATGAATAGGAGAGGCTTGGGGATTGGTAAGGATAAGTGAGGTTTGCATTGCTTCTAGAGTTACATTTATGGTTTTGTAGAGATTTGTAAGACAGTAAATTGTTTCTAACTCCTCAAAGAATTGAACTGCAGCTTGAATATCAACAGAACAACCCACCTATCCAACCAGACTTGCTTCTTTATATCAGGGAGATTTCCAACTAAGATGGAAATCAGAGACTTCTGTGTTTTAAAACTTCAGGATTAACTTCTTTAATGCAGAATGCCTTTTTAATTTTTTTAATGTTTATTCATTTTTAGAGATGGTGACAGAGTGCAAGCCGAGGAAGGGCAGAGAGAGGAGGAGACACAGAATCTGAATCTCCAGGCTCTGCACTGTCAGCACAGAGTCCACGCTAGAACTCAGGAACCAAGAGATCATGACCTGAACTGAAGTTGGACGTTCAATGACAGCCACCCAGGTGCCCCCACAATGCCTTTCTAAAAATCTGCGTAAATCAGGGGTGCCTGGATGGCTCAGTTGGTTAAACCATGAGGGGCTCAGGTCATGATCTCACGGCTCATGAGTTCAAGCCCCACATCGGGCTCTCTGCTGACAGCTCAGAGCTTGGAGCCTGCTTCAGATTTTGTGTCTCCCTCTCTTTCTGTCCCTCCCCCGCTTGTACTCTCTGTCTCTCTCACTCTCTCTCAAAAATAAATAAGCATTAAAAATTTTTAGAAAAGGGGCGCCTGGGTGGCGCAGTCGGTTAAGCGTCCGACTTCAGCCAGGTCACGATCTCGCGGTCCGTGAGTTCGAGCCCCGCGTCAGGCTCTGGGCTGATGGCTCAGAGCCTGGAGCCTGTTTCCGATTCTGTGTCTCCCTCTCTCTCTGCCCCTCTCCCGTTCATGCTCTGTCTCTCTCTGTCCCAAAAATAAATAAACGTTGAAAAAAAAATTTTTAGAAAAAATCTGTGTAAATCATTCAACAAAGGACTTCGAGTGCTCTCATTCTTTCTGGGTACACAATTCAACCTTGGGTCAATTCACCTTGGGTAGGGGGGAAGAATTTAATTTGCTTTTATCAGTCCCTGAATATCAGCCTCCAGCTGATCCATTTCCTGATCATTTATAGGAAGGCCTGGGAGAAATTCTAGTTACCCTTTGGGGAGAGGGCATTCCCCAGGGGGCTATCTGGCTTGTCTGATAACTATAGTGTAATCATGCATTAAGAGAACATCCCTTAACAGCGAATTGGGGTCTCAGTGAGTGGGATTGTGAATGGCCACTAATCTTTTCAACCCTTGTCTAAATTTGTTAGGCTATTCCGAAAGTGGAGGTAAAAGGGTTTTATAATTTAGAATACCTGCTGCTGTCTAGGGGACATGAATTCTTTGCAAGATAGGGGGGTGTCCAATACACATCTGCAAAGACATTGCATAGGAAGGGCTGATCTTGCAGAACCAGATTACAGAGTCCTAGAAAGTAGGAGTTAGAAGGGACAGAACAGTGAGCCTTACTGCCCATCTCAGGTGCTTCTGCCAAATCACTTTCTTGATTTTCATATTTATATTCATATATTTCATATTTATACCCCAGGCCTGGAGTATGCTGTTCATAAATCTTGCAAAGAAAGGGAAGTCAAACCAAGCAGCTGGGTGTTGAAAGGATTTTCTGGGAAAACTGGAGGAATTGGGGGGGATCTAAGGGAATTTGATGAGGTCATAGGCTAGATTTGAGAGAAAGGGTCCAGTGACCCAAAATATCTTCTGGAGCATCAGGGACAGGGAGCTGGGGATGAGGAGAAGGGAAATTCATGTTAGATGTGGATTTTAATTTTCGTTTTAAGTACAGTTTCTATTCTTCTGTCTTATTAAGGAAGCTCCTAGGGTTAGCCCTCATACTCTTTTGTGTCCAGTTTTAACTTGATCTTTCCACAGGTACTGTTGGAGAAGTGAATAAAATATGCCAAAGATGGCCGATGGGGCTAAAACAAACTCTGGTCTCTAGCTTAGAGACCCCTCCTCCAGTTCTTCTTCCTTTGCTGAGCGTGCGAAAACCCCCACAGATATGGAAGCTGACAACTATAAATTCCCACTTGCATTCAACGCTCAGGTCTTTGGAGAAATGGTCTCCTCTGAGCTCACTGGTGTTAAATAAATCTCTGATCCACCAAGATCTCCAAGTGTTGCTTGGTTTTTTCACCAGCGGTCCAGCCTGGTTCTGTAACAGTACTAGTGAGACAATTGTTTAGGATGAGTGTTCTCTTGAAAAATTTGTTTTTCTTTGAAATATAGGCAATTCAAAGGATCCATCATCTGGCAGTGAGTGAGTAGGATCTTACAGGGACTCAAACCAAAAAGCTTTTCTATGGCTTTACCATGAACATAAGAGGCATCCTTCAAGGAGAGTGCAAAAGATACAGCCCTCCCCATTTCCACAAAGTTCCACATATTTCACTCTCAGGGTTAGTGTAAGAAAGATCTAGCCACAAATGGGATGCAACCCACATTTCTGTCTTGCCAAATTAGTGAAGTGCTGTTTCCCTTTTCCCATGAGACTAATGTGGAAATGAGGTTGAGACAACAAAAGTCCTGTATGTGCCTGGACCCATTATAACAAATCCAAGAGTTGGGAGTCAGACAAGACAGCAAGTGCACGTCAGTATGTGCATCCTCTGGTTGATGGAGACAAGAGAGAATATACTCACTGGGCATAAAACCAAGCTCACAAGACATAGAGCAAGATGAGAGAGGAAGAATCAGTTAAGCATCTGACTCTTGATCTCAGCTCAGGTCTTGATCTCAGGGTTGTGAGTTCAAGCCCTGAGTTGGGCTCTGTGCTAGGTGTGAAGCCTACTTAACACACACACACACACACACACACACACACACACACGGAGGAAACTGTTCACATTAACAGCTTTAGTTAAGCCTTGGGTTTCTTAGCACCAAATTAATATCTGAGAGCGATGTGCTGCTGGGTCTGGGATTATGTGTTGTTTTACAGTCTACTTTGCTGCATAGAAATTTTCTTGAGGTTGACAGGCGACCCAGTGTCAGTCTAACCCATTTTGTGACCAACTTATCTTAGCTCAGAGACATAGCGTTAGGTGGCCAGAGCTCTATCAGCTTTGAGGTGCTGATTTGACCACCACACGCTTTCACTTCCAAGATTGCCTTAGCAATAGCCTTTACCTCATTTGCATGTTCACTCACAGCAAAGTTTGTCTAAACAGACATCAGTCTGGAAGAACCATGAATTCACCAGTCTGTAAGGCTGGTCTGGACAATAGGCTATAGGACCTATGCCTGTCTTCTACCTATGGTTTTCCTCCTTATGACAAATGACACAAAAGACAGAGACAAAGGAAAAAAATGACCATCTCTGGGACAAAAGGGATCAATACAAAATAAAGTGCTCATAACAAATCTTTTTGAAAAGTTTATTTATTTTGAGAGAGAGAGAGAGAGAAAGCAGGGGAGGTGCAGAGAGAGAGAGGGAGAGAATCCCAAGCAGGCTCTGCACTATCAGTGTGGAGTCCAATGTGGGACTTGAACCCATGAACCATAAAATCATGACCTGAGCCCAAACCAGAGTCAGATGCTCAACCAACTGAGCCACCCAGACACCCCCATAACAATTCGTTAGCAGAGTTACTGTCCCCAAGGAGCTAGTTCACACAAATATTCTTTCCTACCAATCTAACTTTACAAAAAGAAGAGGACTCTCACCACTCTCCCCTCCATCAGACCCTGTAGACAGGGATCCAGGAGACTGACATGGTAAGAAGTCTTACCTTCTGCCAGCTTTTGTCAGAGGCCCCAGGATCTCTCAGCAGCAGCAGCAGCCCCAGAACCAGTGGTGTCCAGCCAGTAAAGATCCCTTTCACAGTTGCCAGATGTAGGGGTGGAAAAAATTTCCATTCTTCTCTTCCAGGTTCTTTGGCTGGTATAATTATTACATTGATGTAAGACAGATTAACACAAGAAAAAGAAGCACATTTTATTCCACGTATGGTGGCCCCATAGAAATATGAGCCCCAATGGGCAGCTAAGTTATAGAACATCCTAAGTTAAGGAAAGGCGTTAGGGGTCTGGAAATACAAAGGAGAGGCAGATCATTCACAAGGCGGGAGGAGACGTTTGGAAAACAGGTTGTCCGGTTACACACATGAGCTTCTTAGGTAAAAAGGTATGTATCTTTGATAATAGCTCTCTTCTAGTACAGGCCTCCTTTCCAATGTAAATTTAGGCAGTTGAGGGGGAGGTAAAGAGCTTTTCCTGAATCTACAGTTTCTTAAAAATAATCAGCCTAAAATAATCCTTATGCTGGAGAGGCATATTTTTGGGGTGACAAATTTTGCTCCCCTGAAGTTTCAGTATATTTTCTTTTCTCCCCTCCTTTGTTCCATTATTATCATACCTATTTCTACATATGTTATATAGTTAATACAGCATCATAAAAATTTTTGCTTTGTAAAATTTATGTTTTTTAAACAAGTTAGGAGGAGAACTAAGAAATTATACTTATAGGGTCTTTTATATTTACCCACATGTTTATCATTTCTGAAGCTCTTCATTCTTACTGTGGATTCAAGCATCATCTGTTACCACCTTCTCTCAGATTAAAGGGTTTCCTTTCATATTATTACAAGGTGTGTCTGCTAGCACAGCACTGTCTCCGTCTTTCATTATCTGGGACAATCTTTATCTCACCTACATTTATGAAGGATGGTTTTGCTGGATATAGAATTTTCAGTTGACAGATATTTTCCAGCACTTTGGAATATGTCATTCCACTGCTTTGTGGTATCCATTGTTTCAGGATTGATTCATTTGTATAATTTCTATCTTTTTATTAAGATTGTTTTTATTCATTGAACTGTTGTCCTACTTTCTTTAAATTTTTGAGTAATTTTGTTTTGTTTTTTGTTTTTTGTTTTGTTTTGTGTTTTTTTTTTTTTAGTTCCTAAAACATATTTATAACAGTTGCTTTAAAGATTTAGTCTGACAGAGCTGACACCTTAGGGACACATGGTCCCTACTGACTTTTTTTTTTCTGAATAGGGTCACACTTTCTTGTTGCTTTGCCTGTGTTACAGTTTCTTTGTTGAAAACTGCATATTTTACATAGCATTAAAAAAGGACTTCAGGGGCGCCTGGGTGGCGCAGTCGGTTAAGCGTCCGACTTCAGCCAGGTCAAGATCTCACGGTCTGTGAGTTCGAGCCCCGCGTCGGGCTCTGGGCTGATGGCTCGGAGCCTGGAGCCTGTTTCCGATTCTGTGTCTCCCTCTCTCTCTGCCCCTCCCCCGTTCATGCTCTGTCTCTCTCTGTCCCAAAAATAAATAAACGTTGAAAAAAAAAAAAAATTAAAAAAAAAAAAAAAAAAAAAAAAAAGGACTTCAACTACTCTCATTTTGACCTCAAGCTTTCTAATTGATTAAGTTCTTTTCAGCTTATTTCTTATCCCAGGCAAAAGACTGTACAAGCAAACCATCCCCTGATGGGAACCAAAACTATCCCCTCAAGCAGTAAGGACTTCCCTGAGCCAGCAAGACCCCAAGACAACAATCAGATTGACCTTCATTGCCGGCCTGCATGTACCCACCCACCGTTGTCCCACATTTTCCTTATATAAACCCAAAAGTATCTATGAGATACTAGTCCACTGTCTTCCTGTGGTTAGTATCACTGAAATAAATCATTTTCCTGTCTCACCTCCACTTATTTGTCTTTTCTCTTTCTCCCATCAGAGGGGGAGAGAGAGGGGGAGAGAATCTCAAGCAGGCTTCATGCTCAGAAGGAGCCTTATGTGGGGCTCAATCCCACAATCCTGGGATCATGATCTGAGTCGAAATCTAGAAATCTAGAGTCAGATGCTCAACCAACTGAACCACCCAGATGCCCCATCATTTCCATTTCTTTGAATTTTTTCCAATGGCAAGTGGCCAAACCTCATCTGTTTTGAACCCCTAGAACCAGGTGCTCTTGCACCCCTGCACCCCAGCTACAGTATATTGTAGTAACTACATATTATAGTCTCCCCCCTGAGTGCTGTTTTGTGTGTGTGTTTAATAACTTGCCTTGACTAAATCGGTGAAGTCTGCCTCCCCTGCAATGTGCATCCACAAATGTTTCTGCTGCTTTGTTCTTCTTGCTATTTATTCAATAGGTCCTTTGACTTTTATTTTCTCAAATTCCAGATTGTCAGCTAGTATAACTTTTGATATCTAAAATCTAGCATTGGTTGACAGCACCAACAATTTTTTTTTCCTTTACCAAAACAAAACATCTTCCCAAAATGGCGACGTTCCTAACAAGCTGTAGATGGTGGACGAATGAGGTAATCCGGAGCCTCCCACGGTGCACGAGGCAGCAGCTTCCTTTTGTTGTCCCTGCTTTTAGAAGGGCGCTCCATCCACCAAACTCGGCTTACAAACATTTCCTGGCTTCCAGAACCCTGCTTAACTTTCCTGTGTTTCTCATCGCCCTTTTTACGACGTTAGTATCCAGGGTAAGGTGGTTTTGCATGAATGTGTGCGCATGCGCGAGAAAGCAAACTCGCGAGGACAGAAGAGCTATCCTTTCCTTTTTCAAACATTTTATAAATAGCAAAATAGTAGACATAAAACATTAATTTAATCATCCCCACGGAGCTAATTCTACCTGAATTTTCCTGTACTTTTTTGGGTAACATATTACTCATGGTAGACTCTAACTTTTTTTTTTTTAGCAGAAGTAATGATATGGTTTCTACTGTCCTTTAGGAAATACGCTTGACTATATGGTGCCTTTTCTTTCCTTGCCCCATAAATGTGAAATTCAGAAATGCCTGATAGAAAAGTACAACCTCCTACCCAGGGTGGCATCAGAGGCCACACTTAAAGAGGGTGGAGGTGGGATGACATCCTGCATTCACAGCCAGGAGTGGTCATGTCACCACTGCCATTGGTCAAGTCACCCTGAACCACAGTTACCCTCTTTATGATAGATGGGATTGGCTCTGTGACTCTAGTTTTCTTCCAGTTCCCTAACTACAACCCCATCTGAATGATGAAGCCCATCTTGCTGCAGGAGGGAGGGCAGAAAGCCATTGCTCATGTCTTGCTTGACCTGCTTCTGAAGGATTCCAGATTGGTGAACCCCGCAGGGGAAGTACATGCCTTTCATAAATTTCCTCAAGGAGACCTCATTTTTCCTAACTTCTGGCTTTATGCTTCAATAACAGCCATGAGCCTGACTTGGCCCCTGCAGCCTCATGGAAAATGTCTTTCCTCTGCAAAGCCCAGCATTTTCAAAGAGGAGAAAGATGGCAGATGTGGATACTGGGCAACCTTCCCTGGAGTCCACTTACTCCAGTCGAGCTCACTAACCCTCTGCCCCCTCAGCAACTGTTTGCTTTGGACTTTGCTGGATAGGCCTGGGAGGTGGGGCAGATGCTGCCATTCTGCATGGCGCCGCCCTGGAGAGTCAATATTGAAAGGTCTGTTTGTTTTTCTAGCCTCCACCTGTTGGAAACTCCATAATTACAGCCACTCATAATCAGGAAGAAGGGACAGCAGGGGAATTCCTGTACTGGAACAGTGAATGTTTCCACTGTTCTCCTGGGGGGACCAAGAGAGACCAACCTGCCTTCAGTTATAGTTGAGAACAGCGTGTAGGCAAGAAGACACAGAGATGACAGGAGGAGGGTGCCATGAAGCTTAACGGTGACTCAGGAAGCACACCTCCTGGAAGTGTCCCGTGCCCTCTAAGCCTACTTGCTACTCTCCCTTATTGGGTGTCCCCCCACCACTCCCCCAGCAAAGGAGGCAGCAACTCACAGCATAAGTGTCTAAATGCTACCCACCCCATTGGCTTACCCCAGACCCTCCAACCATCACCTATTTTCCTGTGTTCTAGAGAACTTGGGGAGTCACCCAGGACATCCCTCCACCTTCCTCTTGGGCCTCACTCCCCACCCTTACCCACTGCTATCTTCTTAGGGGCTTCCCCACCCCCACCCGTGCTCTCCAGGCCCTCCTGTCTCTTCTGGAACCAGGGCCTTTGACCCTTCTGCTCTCCCCATTCCTTCTTTCTTCATCAGATTCTTGACCTCGATCTAGAAACACTTTGTCTCCTTTACATTTCTCTCCCCCTCCCTGTGCACTATCTCCTTCCCTCTGCTGCCAGCCTCCCTGAGAGGGGCCCCTCCTCACTCCTTTATTTCCTCACTTCCCATTCACTCCCAAACCATAGTGTTGAGGCATTCAACACTCCTCCTAAATAAAAACAAAACGCAACACAACACAACAAAACCCCTGTTGTAGGACCAGAGGAAAGGGAGAAAGGGGGTGCTGGTATGAGCAGCACCAGAATGGTGCACCCAAAGAGAAGATTCAGGGGTGTTCTACTAGGGTCAGTGTCTGGGGAAGGATTCCAGGAGAAGGGGACATTTCAGCGGGGCCTGGATGCATGAATAAGAGTTCCAAACTCAGATAAGAAAGGGGAAGGGTGTTCCAGGCAAAGCAAGAACTCCCAGAGGCTGCTGTTTGGCAACAGCCTGGGTGCCTAGAGCCGAGGTGCATGTGGGTGTCTTGGGCAGACGGGTGGAGGCTGGAAAATGAGCGTGTGGCCAGTTTGCCCAGGAAGGTTTTATATCCAGGCTGAGGGTCATCCGTCAGCCTGAACCTTGGGAGGCCTCTGGAGATTTATTTAATGCTTTATTAATACATATGTATTGGATGTTATTATGTGGGCATCTATGCCCACAGTTCACCGTATAGAAGAGGCAGGAGAGCATGAAGGACAAAATCCAGGCAGGTTGAACAGCAGGGGTGGGCCTGGGGTGGACCTGGAGTTTTTCAGGGGTGCATATCCAAAATGAGAGAAAAGCAGCGCCCTACCAGGCTGTCTGTAAACATTCTGAAACCTGGGCGAGGGGCCTAGGGGCACTGGAGCAGAGGGGCCCGGGAAGTCTGACCAGTCAAGCAGGCTAAGTCAGCAGCAGCCCCGCCCTCACCACCCAGGTTCCCGGGCTGGTTGAGGTCGCCTCCCGCCGGCCCAGACCCCACCGCGCGGCGAGGGCGGATCCTGGAGGGCGCCCAGGGGGCGGCGGCGCCGGCAGCGGGGGTGGGGGTGGGGGGCTCCAGGCACGCCACCGCCGCTTCTCTGGCGCCGTGGGCTGGTGCTGCCGGTACGGGTCGGGGCGGAGAAAGTGGAGCAGCCCCGCCTGGCAAGAGGCCACCTGACAGCTGTGAACTGAACCCGCGGCAAGGGCGGGTCAGAGGGAAGGCAGCGAAGCCCAAGGTACGGTGGAGGAGGGTTGAAGGGTCGAGGGGTGCGCGCTCCCCCTTCCCCGCTGGGCGCGGTGCAGCCCGGGAGTCGGCGTTTCCTCTCTGTACCCCCGGGGGCAGCCAGGTGTGCGCGAATGTGTGCGCAGCACATGGAGTTGGGGGGCAGGGGAGGCTGTGTGCCCCGGAGGGGAACAGCGGGGCTCCCTCACTCCTGCCCCCACACTGTGCCCGGCCCTTGCTCCCTGGTCGGGAAGATCCCTGAGAGGGACTGGAGGAGGGTGGAGAAGCACTAGGGTTGAGATCCAGAAGGCCCTCAGGGACCCTTTTGCCACACCCAGCCTCTTCGTTTTACAGAAGAGGAAACTGAGGTTCAGAGTGAAGTGACTTGCCCAAGGTCACAGGTCTAGAAAGGAAAACTCCTTACTTGCATGTCAGTGCTGTTATGAGCTCTTGCCACGTGGACCAGGACAAAAGCATGGCTGTTACCTTGAGTAAACACAAAGCACTGAGAGAGACAGAGAATCAAAAGACAAAGAGACAGAAAGAGAACCTTCCAGAGCAAAGGAAGAAGGTCAGGAAATGGGCTTATTACTGGGGCTGCACTTCCTCCCTGGGCCTGTTCCTGCTGTGGTCTGGCCACATGACTCAGCTGGCGCTGCAGCTGTGGACTCGGTGTGTGTGCGTGTGCGTGCATGTGTGTGTGTGCATGTGTGTCTGTGTGTGTAGGCACATGTGTATATGTGTGTGTGCACACGTGTGTATGTGTATATTAGCACCAAGATGTAGTGAATCTCGCCAAGCATTTGGAAAAGCCTGCTGAGTCCATATGTCCATCCACTTATACACAGTGAACTTGTTGGGGACTGCCCTGTGTTTGACTCTGAGAAGGTTTTTATAGACAGGTTCTGGCATTGAATGGACCATTTTAAGCCCGTATTGCCTTTATTTCCTTTAAACAACACACGCATACACAGAATGGCCCATTATTTCCACTCATCCATCAAGTGGTCAAGTAATTTCCTTGACATCTCAAATTGTTTCCTTTCCTTTAAGAGACATTTGGTTAAGGCTTAGCTTAGTCAGAGCCAGAGGGTGTCCCATCCAAGTGTGCATGGTCAGTGAGAGCTGTCAGTCAAGTCAGAAGGTACCTGTGCCCACTGCCAGCCCTCGTAGGCACTGATGGGGGGAAGCAGAAAGGAGAGGGTGGTTGTGGGAGAAGAGGAAGGAGAGGGAGGGACACAATGAAGAGATAAAGGGAGGAAGGAAGAGCTAAGTCCATGGCACAGACAAGTCAGTGGCATGGGCAGAGCTGTGTTTGGGGATCTACACTTCAGGAACATGCTCCCCAGTACTTTAGAGACGGCACAAAGCCGGGAGATAACCAGATGGACATAAAAGAAAAGACAAGAGCTAGTCAGCCTTAGAATTTATCGTGCAATCCATTCACTTATGAGAGTGAAAAGGAGAGTGTTAATAATGATGCAGGACACCCTGGACAAATTGGTCTTCCTTATGACAGCCAGTACACATTAACTGGAACACATATGCTTCCTGGTTGACGCTTCACTAACAACCCCATCACTCTGCTGTCATACTTTTTTTTATAGAAAAAGTAACTGAGGAACAGAGAGGCAAAGTATCGTGCCCACGGTCACGCAGCCAGTAAATGGTAGAGGCAGAATTTGAGTGCAGGCATTTGGGCTGTTCCAGAGCCTGGATCTGCAGCATCACATGACCCTGGCCCTCCACCACCAGCATTAAGATAGAGAGGACTCCCCTGTCCCCTTCCAGAACTCAGCATGTGAGCTTTTAGGTAGTTGTTTCCTCTTATATCTGCTCTCAACCGTCAGCTTAGCATGACATCAGCTGGATAGGAAGCCGAGCTGTGGTCAAAGCTGTAGTGACAGAGGAGAAAGCACGCTGTGGGCCTTGTCCTTACAGGCTGCACCTTGTTTAGACAGCCTTGGCCTCGGGTCTCTAGGTTCTGATTCATTCTTGCTTTGTAGCCACTCTGGCCTTTCAGACTGGGTCCCTGAGGATGTTTGGTCTGGGTTAGATGTAACAAGATCCTCTGGAGGGCCTGTGTTGGGAGTGGGTTCCTAAAGGCCCTCTACTGCCAGGAGTGACTCAAGGGGGCCACCGTCTGATGGACAAAGTTACATTCAGGGGTCCCTCCCAACTTGAGGAATATAGGATTTTCTTTTGTGACAGATTCTTATGCTGACAGGCATTCCCTTTGTCAGTTTGTTTTGGCTCCCAGCCCTGGCTTTCTCAAAATGTCAGTGGGGCTCTTTCTTCCCTGACCTGCTTGTTGACACACCCTGGATGGGCTGGTCCGGGGAGGCATTGCTGGGGGCAGCATCTTAGCAGTGAGCAGAGTCCGGCCCTGGGTGATGCTCTGGGCATTTCTAGGAGATGCAGGAAGGTGAGAGCAGACAGGCTTCCCATGTGGTTCAGGTTCCAAGAACCTCTGTCCCCATTGACCTTGTGCTAAAGACCCCTTATTCACATAACAGAGCTACCCTGCCCTGGGGGCTGGGCCTGAGAAATTGTGGGAGGGAAGGAACCTTCCTTCTTCTTCTTCTTTTTTTTTAATTTATTCATTTTTGAGAGAGACAAAGACAGAGCATGAATGGGGAAGGGGCAGAGAGAGAGGGAGACACAGAATCCAAAGCAGGCTCCAGGCTCTGAGCTATCAGCACAGAGCCTGACGCGGGGCTCAAACCCATGAACCGTGAGATCATGACCTGAGCCGAAGTCAGACGCTTAACCCACTGAGCCACCCAGGCGCCCCCAGGAACCTTCCTTCTATAAGGGAGCTCCAGCAGTGTGGCTGGATTGGCTCAGCACCCAGCCCTTGCTCCTAGCACTCTCCTGGGTCTGTGCAATCCTCTGCCCTCCTGGGCTTGGAGGAAAGGTGAGAAGGTGAGAAGGTACAACTTAGCACCCAGGCTGGAGTGTGCCAAGATCCTCTGGGGCCATGGTGTGGGTGGCCTCCCCCCCGCAGGGCCTGCATTTGCCTTTCTGGCCAGGCAACTTGCTTAGCTCCCCTTCTAACTCACAGCAGCACCAGGGAAGTATGAGCCTGGCTACAATGGCTCAGTTGCCAGTGCAGACAAGAAGACAATCTCCCATTAGCTGGGCGATGGGTTTATTTTCACTTTATTTACTTTAGAGATTGCTCAGTGTTGAGCTCCAGGATATGCAGCTGGCCCAGGTATTTGGATGGAGCTTTGCCACATTGAATCCACATAACCCCACACCTGTAGTCGATGGGGTGGGAGGGGAGAAAGATGGACTTCCAGCAGCCCCACCCTGAGTAAACACAGAACTGAACCCCCATTTTACAGATGAGGAAGCCAAGGCTCTGAGAAGTAGAGTAATTTGCCTGAAGTCATATAGCCAATAAGAGGCCAATCTGGGGGGCACCTGGGTGGCTCAGTTGGTTAAGCGTCCAACTCCCAGTTTCGGCTCAGATCATGATCTCACAGTTCCCCAGTTCGAGCTCGCATCCGACTCCGAGCTAACAACACAGAACCTGTTTGGCATTCTGTCTCCCTCTCTCTCTCTGCCCCTTCCCGACTTGTTCTCTATCTTTCAAATAAGAGTTAACCTTAAAAAAAAAAAAAAAAAAAAGAGGCCAATCTGGGATTTGAACTTGCAACCTGGCCCCAGGGCCATGCCTCAACCATCCCTCAGCTTGCACCTCTGAATGCTGAACCCAGAACCAGAACCAGACTGGCTCTGACTCTGACCAGCCATGTGTCCTCAGCCTGAGTTTCTTCCCTCTTCAGTGAAATGGGAATAATTACCTGCCAGTCTGCCTTGGGTGAGCAAATGGATATGAAAGGGCACCGCAGTGAAGGCTTTCAGGAGCCCTTTGGTCGTGGTGTCTTTTGCTGTTGAGCTCCACCGTCCAGGGCTTGTCACTCCTTGCCAGCATGCCCATCTTAGCCCCCGCTTCCCCAGAGGACAGGGACAACTTCTCTCACCTAATCAGCATCTGTGCTTCCTGAGCTCCTCTTGGCCAGCTAAGGGCCCCCAGGAGACCTGATTTAAGAAGAGAGGCCATGTCCCTTCAGCCAGCGTTCACAGTCCCCTTGGAGGGTTAGTCTAAAAAAATGGCCAGTCCTGTTGGGGTTCAGAGCAAGCAGAGTCAAGTATATATCTTGTGGCCTCACAGAGCAAGTGGGATTTGAGCTGAACCCAGAAGAGCGGGTCAACCTTGGAAAGACACAGAGGAAAGTGGAGGCATTGGAGGTAGAGCCTGTGACAGGGTACGAAGCACAGTGGGCAAAGGCATGCTGGTGAGCAGCAGGAGGGCCTTCCCGACTGAAGGGTCCCCACAGAGGCCTGTGTCACCGAGTCACTGTGTCCGGCTTCCAGCAGAACTCCGCACCACATTGCTGCCCTTGTGCTTGTAATGACAGCTGGGAAATGCTGTTGGGCCCCAGTGAGGCCAGGCCCAGGCCACAGGGCATTTATAGCAGGAGTGCCCTGAGGCACAGGACAGCCCTTTACTCTCTGGAATGGTGGCACCAGGCTGGCATGCCTTGCTGCGGACACCAGTGAGGTCATGGCCAAGGGAGTTAGAGACCCTGGCCAGAGAGGCTACATGTGCCTCCAGCTAGGGTTTATATTTCTGTGGGGAAGGAGGGGGGGGGTGTGTCAAAGCCACTCTGTTTATAACCTGAACAAGACAGCAGCACCACTGTCCCCAGAGAACATGGAAGGGAAGGGGTGGAGGTCCTTGGAAGCTTCCTTCTATTTCATCTGAATTATGGTCAGAAATTCCTATCGGGGAGATACCGTCAGAAAAGACGAATTGTTCTGCATAAGAATCTTAGCTCTTTCTCTGATGCCATGATCCGTGGTGGCTGTGGGTTTTCAAGTCTTCTGGCAGCTTGTATGAAACAGATGTCCTGGGGGCACCTGGGTGGCTCAGTGGGCTGAGTACTCGACTTTGGCTCTGGTCGTGATCTCCCGATTCGTGAGTTCGAGCCCCGCATCGGGCTCTTTGCTGTCAGAGCAGAACCCACTTCAGACCCCTCTCTCTCTGTCCCTCCCCTGCTTTTGCTCTCTCTCAAAAGTAAATAAAGCTTTACGAAAGTAATAAACAGATGTCCTGGGTAAGGATCAGCTTCATGCGAAAGAGGTGGTAGCCTTCAGTGTGGTGTCTGGGCACGGACAGTGCCTTCCCTGAGTCCCACAGAGAGAAGGCGACCCTAATTCTCCTTTCTGTTACTTTTGTTTTAATGTCTTCAGTGGGCTAAGAGTTCAGTTTTAGGATATTGTTTTATTTTAGAGTTTTTTTGTTTTTTTTTTGTTTTTTGTTTTTTGGTAACTTGGTCTTTTTTTTTAATTGGAGTAAAATATACAGAACATAAAATTTACAATTTTAACCACTTTTAAGTGTGTAGTTCAGTGGCATTAAGAACATTCACAGTGTTGGGGCGCCTGGGTGGCTCAGTCAGTTAAGCGTCCAACTCTTGATTTCCACTCAGGTCATGATCTCACGGTTTGGTGAGTTGGAGCCCCGTATTGGGCTTTGTGGGAAGCCTGCTTGGGATTCTCTCTCTCTCTCTCTCTCTCTGCCCCTCCCCTGCTCACACTCTCTCTGTCTCACTAAAAATAAGTAAATAAACTTAAAAAAAAACCAGCATTCACAGTGCTGTGTAGCCACCACAACCACCACCAGACGTGTCTTCATCTTCCCAACTAACACAGTGAGGTATTAACCCTGACCCCAGAGAGTTCCCCAGTCTTGCTGTGTCTCAGCTTCCTTTCTCGCAGTGGCCTAGCTATCAGATGCCCCCTCCACTTGGGCAATCTTTTTGCTGCTGTTCCTTGATACTTGCTGGGGTGTTGTTTTTTTTTACTCTTTGCTTCTGCCACACGAGCTTCTGTGACACTACCCTCCTTTGGGCTGGGTTCTGTGCTGAGCACTTTATACAGCACCTCATATATTTCTCCCAATGGTCCGCTATGGTATTTACTATCATTCATCCTTCGAGATGAGGATGAACAAAAAAGATGTGGTTTATAGATACAATGGAATACTCCTTGCATCAGAGATGCAACATCCTGAGGCCATGGTAATGCCAGAGGCCGGGATTGACTCTGGACTCTCTGACCTTCCTCCTTCGTCTGGATGGGAATGTCATTGTATAGAATCAAGCACAGCGTCTACTCCAGAAGGTTTCTAGAATCTGCAAAACTTTGGGTATATGTCCCATGAACCATCTTCCATTAGGATTCCTCACGGGAGGCTTTAGCCAAAAAGGGTTTGCTTGTAAATAGCTTAATTACACACCATAGATAAACTGCTAATGGAATTTACCAAACTGCTAAATTAAGCTTCTCAACTAATTACACACGTACTATAAAGTGCGAGTTTAGCTTTGACCGTACATGGGTCCCTCCCACGGCGAGATAGATGGCGAATTCTCTTTGGCCATAGGGATTTGGTCACCATGTCAGTTCTTATTCTTAATCACGAGCAGTTGTGCTTTTCTGTCCCCTCTTGGTGTTCTGATGAAGCCTGACTCTGCATTTACTCAGGCAATGTAATTTATCCCTACAACATGTTTGTCCTGACTACAAATGTGCCAGAATGTATTTCCTGTTTCTTCAGCAGACATTCTTTCCAGCATTTTTATCTTTTGCAGTGTGTGTCTCTTTGGCACCTTTCTCCTCCTCCTCCCCCTCCTCCACCTCCTCCTCCTCCTCTCCTCCTCCTCCTTTTTTTTTTTTTTTTGCTGTACTAAATGACTTATTATTTTGTAAAAAATAATTGATTGTCAAATTGGCTTACATGCAACACTCAGTGCTCATCCTAACAAGTGCCCTCCTCAATGGCCATCACCCACTTTCCCCTCTCCCCCACCCCCCATCAACCCTCAGTTTGTTCTCTGTATTTAAGAGCCTCTTATGGTTTGCCTTCTTTTCTCTCTGTTTGTAACTAGTTTTTTCCCCTCCCCGCCATGGTCTTCTGGTAAGTTTCTCAAGATCCACATATGAGTGAAAACATGTATCTGTCTTTCCCTGACTGACTTCTTCCATTTAGCATAAAACCCTCCAGTTCCATCCACATTGCTGCAAATGGCATGATTTTATTCTTTCTCATTGCCAAGTAGTATTCCATTGTATCTATAAACCACATCTTCTTTGTTCATCAGTTGATGGACATTTAGGCTCTTTCCATAATTTGGCTATTGTTCAAAGTGCTGCTATAAACATTGGGGTACAAGTGCCCCTATGCATCAGCACTCCTGTATCCCTTGGGTAAATTCCTAGCAGTGCTATTGCTGGGTCATAGGGTAGATCTATTTTTAATTTTTTGAGGAACCTCCACAGTTTTCCAGAGTGGCTGCACCAGTTTGCATTCCCACCAACAGTGCTAGAGGGTTCCCATTTCTCCACATCCTTGCCAGCATCTATAGTCTCCTGATTTGTTCATTTTAGCCACTCTGACCGGCATGAGGTGGTATCTCAGTGTGGTTTTGGTTTGTATTTCCTTGATGAGGAGTGATGTTGAGCATCTTTTCATGAGCCTTTTGGCCATCTGGATGTCTTCTTTAGAAAAGTATCTATTCATGTCTTCTGCCCATTTCTTCATAGAATTATTTGTTTTTTGGGTGTAGAGTTTGGTGAGTTCTTTATGGATTTTGGATACTAGCCCTTTATCTGTTATGTCATTTGCAAATATCTTTTCCCATTCCGTCGGTTGCCTTTTAGTTTTGTTGATTGTTTCCTTTTCAGTGCAGAAGCTTTTTATCTTGATGAAGTCCATTCAATAGTTCATTTTTGCTTTTAATTCCCTTGCCTTTGGGGATGTGTCAAGTAAGAAATTGCTACAACTCAGGTCAGAGAGGTCTTTTCCTGCTTTCTCCTCTAGGGTTTTGATGGTTTCCTGTCTCACATTCAGGTCCTTCATCCATTTTGAGTTTATTTTTGTGTATGGTGTAAGAAAGTGGTCTAGTTTCATCTTTCTGCATGTTGCTGTCCAGTTCCCCCAGCACAATTTGCTGAAGAGACTCTTTTTTCCATTGGATACTCTTTCCTGCTTTGTCAAACATTAGTTGGCTGTACATTTGTGGGTCCAATTATGGGGTCTCTATCTATTCCATTGGTCTATGTGTCTGTTTTTGTCTGGCACCTTTCTTCTTGCTTTTCATCACCCTCTCTGTGGACTCTGCTGGCCCCTGCTGTGTTGCCCCACACTCAGATTTCTAGGGTTCATCTTTGCTTGGGGCTCAGGGTTTCGTTTTTGGGAGATGTGGCTTAAGTCCAGGAATGAAGTCAGCTGGAGAAACAGCAAGGTATCCAGCAGACTTTGACATGGGCTCCCTGCATAGGATAATTTATTGAGTACCTACCATGTGCCAGGCACTGTCTCTAATCTAGGATTTAGCATCCCCATTTTACAGATGAGGGGACTGAGGCTCAGAGTGGTTAAATAACTTGTCTGAGTTCGCAAATCTAATTCTAGATTAGATACTTACATCAAGGACATCTCCCCCATTGCTGCCGATCCTTCTGTATCAGAAAGGCTCCCTGCAAAGGCTAATCCCTTGGGGAGTGAGGTCTGCTGAATAACAGAGCTCTGTTAACACACCTGTAACATGGGAGCAGATTCCTCTGACTTGGCACTAGGTAATGTGCTCCAGGCACAGGCCAGTCAGAAATATAGGGATGGGGAAGACCGATTGAAAAGTCTGCTCTAGCATTTTTTAAGGAATGTGATTTTAATACACTGGACCGCTGCTTGAATCAGAAACAAAGACACAAAAAGGAACTGCTAAGTGAAATGAATGTTAATGAAAAAAAAAATTACTAGGCCTCCATTATGCAATCACACATTGCAAACTAAAAATATTTTTTTAAACATGCAAGCCCTATTTGCTGGAGTTAGAAATAGAATGAAGAGCTCTAATTTGTTCTGAATAACAATCACATTACACCACTTACCACATCTGAATTTTCGGATACTTCAGGGGCTAAGTGAATGTGATTTTAGTGATTATTAATGCCAGCCTCCCCCACCCCCCCCCCACAAAACCCCAAAATTTAAACAAAATGGATCAACAGGTAGTGATTAAGCACCTACTGTGTGCAGTACGTTACGCTGGCAGAAAGAACAAAGGCCCTAATACTTGTGTTGACAGCATAGGTGACTGTTACAAAGAGGGCAAGACAGAGTGTGTACTCTGGAAGGAAATGGGCTTTAGAGAAGGCGTAACAGTGTAGGTGAGAACTGAGCTGGGCTTGCAGTGATAGTGGAATTCAGCAGATGGGTGGCCACATCGAGTCCTGGGAGGAGTGTTCCATGAGAATCCTTCAGTTCATTTTAATAGACAGTGTCTAAGGGCCCTTCTGAATGGAAATTAAACCCACAAGACATGCTTTAACCCTGCCAATAATTTTTTAATGTTTTTAAATTTATTTTTGAGAGAGAGAGAAAGAGAGAAGAAAGATTGAGCATGAGTGGAGGAGGGGCAGAGAGAGACAGGGACAGAGGATCCGAAGCGGGCTCTGTGCTGACAGCAGAGAGCCTGATGTGGTCCTTGAGCTCATTAACCATGAGATTATGATCTGACCCGAAGTCGGATGCTTAACCGACTGAACCACCCAGGTGCCCCAACCCTACCAATATTTTCAAGGGTTACCTCCTCCTCCTACTGGCCATCACTGACCCAGTTTACCCTCTAAAAAATGTTAGGAGCCAGAACTCTCTGATCCTTCCTCTCTCACGTGGACAGAGATGTTGTATAGAATTCAGCACAGCCTGTCCTGCCTGGGCACATGTGTGTCTACACTCGGAGGGTTCTAGATTCTGCATGGGTGCAAACCTGTGTTATATGGACCATGCTTCATTAGGATGGAGATGTGTTCAGAACCACACAGAAGGTTCTATAGGGCTGTAGAGTGGAAGCAGGCAGGGCCACCCACAGAGACTCACACTCTTTGTACAAAGTTATCCACCAGGAAAGCTACCCAAAACAGACAGAGAGGAGAAGCCCAGGTGATAACTCCTTTAACAATAGCCCACCATTGGCTTCTTCCATGTCTGCTGCCTGATTTCTTTTCAGCCTAGTTGTGGGGCACACCCGAGGCCTGGCAACAGCCTTAACCATCCTTTCTGCCCCTACCTGCCTGGGTCCCTTACTAGTTCACGCACCACACAGCCATGCCATGCTGTCTGCAGCTGCAAAGTCAGGGCCGGGCTGTCCCAGAGGACTTTAGAAAGAGATGTTAACTAGCACAGTGACGGTCATGGCTGACTGTCTTGTCCTCACTCAGGGAACACATGTGTTCACGGCACTGCTCAGGGCCGTTAGCCTATAAACTCCAGGCTGATTGGGCCTAATTAATGCTCCTGAGCGTGTTTTCTTCTGTAGCTTAAGACACAAGCTCAGTGACAGAGTCATGCCTCATGTCCCCCTGAATGCAAATGCCAGTCTGATGGAAGTCCTAATGGGGTTCTCTTAGGATGCAGTTCTCTTAGGACCTGGTCCCCAGGAGTGGAAGCAGGCAGTCAGGTAAGACCAGAAAGCTCAAGTGGAGCAGTTATACTTGGCAGCAAGTTTGTGGCACTTGCTCACTGTTATTGGCCTCAGCCACCCACCCCACTGATGGCCCCATGCCCATCACATCTCTTAGGCATGTTGTGAACAGTAGAATGAAGCAGTAACAATGGGAAACCACTTTATAAGGATAAAACCTTTTAACGTTTATTTATTTTTGGGACAGAGAGAGACAGAGCATGAGCGGGGGAGGGGCAAAGAGAGAGGGAGACACAGAATCGGAAGCAGGCTCCAGGCTCTGGGCCATCATCAGCCCAGAGCCCGACGCGGGGCTGGAACTCACGGACCGCGAGATCGTGACCTGGCTGAAGTCGGACGCTTAACCGACTGCGCCACCCAGGCGCCCCGGATAAAACCTTTTAAATGGAGGCTGCTTATATTTTTTTGCAGCCAAGTAGTCCCCATCCATTCACCAGGCTGGGCTAAATTGACCATTTGCTTTGTAGGTCTTTAAAATAGGTCCGTGGGGAATCGGCTCAGGCCTCAGTGCCATTTACCAATAGGGTGAGCTTGGCCAGTGACCAGAGTCCAGAGCTCCCAGCTTGCAAGACTCTCAGGCAGAAATGGGAAGGGTCCAGGCTGACTGGCGCCTCGGGGAGCCCGGGTTCCGTTTCATCCCCAACAGCATGGAGATGCCCCACAAATAGAGGTGTTAATCTGAGGCTTTGTCGTCTGTAAGAAACGATCCACAGTATGTCCTGATATCCGGAGCTCCTGCCCTTCCTTCACAAATATTTGCCCAGGGGTATAGAGAGTAGAGGTAGCTGTGGAGAAGAAAGGATGGAGCATGGTGCCTGGCCGCGAGTGCAGGTGTGTGTGGTCAGACACCTGTCAACTTCACTTGGTGTAGATGCAAGTTCACTCATTCATTGAGTGCCTCCCATGTATCTGAGTTACGAGACAGGACTATTACTCTCATCCTTAGCTTAGAGGTGAGGAAGGTGGAAGCCAAGCCACCTGCTCAAGGTCATCCGGGTAATAAGTGTAGAATCAGAATTCAAATGCACATGTTTGGACTGCAGATCCCCGACTCCCAACAGGCTAAGACCAGTACGCTGACGATGATCCTTCCTGCGGACCAAGCTCTTTGCTCTTTGCACAGCGGTTCCATGATCCGCTTTTAAATCTTCACAGCAGAGCAGTGAGGTGATTATAATGCTGGGTGTTGTATGCTCCACTGTGCATGTTAAATGAAATGATGCCTATGGAAACACTTAGTAAATTGTAAGATGCTCTCCAAATATGATATAATTACTGCCTCCAATTTACAGGTGAGGAGAATAAAATCAGAGAGGTTCAGTGGCTTGACTAAGGACACATGGGAACAAATGGAAGAGTAAGGATGCCAGCCCAGGTCTTAGAACTTCAGGACTGGTGTTAGTTGTTTCCTTGACACAATCAAGGGAAGATTGGTTCTGGATTTGTCCTTCCCTTCCCTGTTTGTTTTTTTTTTTTCCTTAATGTTTATTTTTGAGATAGAGCGCATGTGCACAGGGGAAGGGCAGAGAAAGAAGGGGACAGAGGATCTAGAGCAGGTTCTGCGTTTACAGCAGCAAGCCCAGCGCAGGGCTCGAACTCAAGAACCACAAGATCTTGACCTGAGCCAAAGTCAGATGCTCAACTGGCTGAGCCACCCAGATGTCCCTATCCCCTCCCTGGTTTTGTCCACCCCCACTCCCCATCACCATCCCCCCCCCCCCGCTGCCTTCTAGATTGTTGCCAAATGAAAATTAGGCAGAGAACTTCAAAGGGCCTAAGCTAACTTTTCTTAGCTGCCTTTTCTCTTCTTTCGTAGTCCTTATGAAACAGAGTGAACTCCAGGATGGAGTCAGGGAGAGTGTCTCAGCATGGGGACAGGGGTGCAGAAGCTGCAGCAGAGGGGTCATCTGTGTGCCTCCTGCTGTCTCCTGGTTGTCAGAAGAGCCCTGGGACAGGGAAGCAGGTGGACTGAACCATTTTGCCCTATGGATGGACGAACACATTTTTTATGATCTCTTAAAACTGCGAACGTAGGTTATCTTACAATTGTGAGTTAAATGGAAATCCAAAGTGTACATATCCCTGGAACGTGTGTGCGCGCACATGCAGTATTTTAAAAATAGAGATATCATATTTTGTTTGGAAGATCTTGGGCTTGATACTGAAAAGATAACAAGGAAACAGCTGCTAAGCATCAGCTCTGTAGTGCAGATTCATATGCTGTGACAAAGTGCCAGAATTGTATCTTCCACCTGAAGCAGAGGCAGTAATTCTCTGTTGCTAACAGTGTCTTCCTTCCTTGTTTATTTATTACATTTTGAAGAGATAGGAAATTAGGATTTATTTTACATCTTCTGGAGGCAGAAGCTGTGTTGAGAGCATTTGTATGTGTCTGCTCATTTATTCCTTACAACAGCCTTGAATAAGTGGTATTATTATGTGAATTTTTAAATTTTATTTATTTATTTTGAGAGAGAGAGAGGGACAGAGAGAGACAGAGAGAATATGAATCTCAGCAGGCTCTGCAGGGTCAGCAAGAAGCCCGATGCAAGGCTCCAGTTCCCACAAGATCATGACTTGAGCTGAAACCAAGAGTCAGATGCTTAACTGACTAAGCCACATAGGCGCCCCATATGGATTTTTTAAAACATTTTATTTTAAGTAATCTTTACACCCAACATAGGACTTGACCTTACAACCCTGAGATCAAGAGTCGCATGCTCTACCAACTGAGCCAGCCAGGTATCCCTATTATATGAATTTAATTTTTTTAAATCTTTATTTATTTTTGAGAGAGAGAGACAGACATGAGCAAGGGAGGAACAGAGAGAAAGGGAAACACAGAATCGGAAGCAGGCTCCAGGCTCTGAGCTGTCAGCACAGAGCCCAACGTGGGCCTCGAACTCAAAAACCGCGAGATAATGACCTGAGGTGAAGTCAGAAGCTTAACCGACTGAGCTACCCAGGCACCCCCCTATTATATGAATTTTTAAGATGAAGATTCAAGTTTCGCAGGTAGTAAGAAATGACAGCAAGAGATTAGTGTAAACATGTCTGACTCCAGATCTACGCTCTTTTGTCAGTGGACTGAGAAAATCCGTTTTCGTTTTCCTTCTTCCTCATTCCTTCTTTAATCTCAGATCTTCCATCAGAATCTTTCCTCCTGTCAGAAATATACCTTTTAAAAATTTCCTTTAAGGGGCACCTGGCTGGCTCAGTCGGTTAGGCATCTGACTTCGGCTCAGGTCATGATCTCGAAGTTCATGAGTTTGAGCCCCAAATCAGGCTCTTTGTTGTCAGTGCAGAGCCTGCTTTAGATCCTCGGTCTGCCTCTTTCTCTGTCCCTCCCCCATTTGCTCTGTCTCTCTCTCTCAAAAAAAAAAAAAATACTCTTTAATGAGGGTCTGCTTGTGGCAAACTAGAATTTTGTTTATTGGATAATGCCTTCATTTCTCTTATTCTTTTTTTAAAAAATTATTTTATTAGTTTATTTTATTATTTTTTTAATGTTTATTTATTTTTGAGAGAAACAGAGAGAGACAGAGTGCAAGCTGATGAGGGGCAGAGAGAGAGAGGGAGACACAGAATCCAAAGCAGGCTCCAGGCTCTGAGCAGTCAGCACAGAGCTGGATGCGGGACTTGAACCCATGAACCATGAGATCATGACCTAAGCTGAAGTCGGACGCTCAACTGGCTGAGCCACCCAGGTGCCCCTTTATTTATTTATTCTTTAAGTAATCTCTACACCCAATGTGGGGCTCGAACTCACAACCCTGAGATTAAGAGTCACATGCTCTACTGACTGAGCCAGCCAGGTGCCCCAATTTCTCTTATTCTTAAAGAATGTTTTTTTAGGTATAGAATTCTCAGATGACAGTTACTCTCTTCTACCATGTTGAGGGCATTTGACCACCACCTTTTGACTTAAAATCATTTAAAGGTAACTTGTCTCTTCTCGTTGGCTGCTTTTAAGATACTCTTTTTGTCTTTGACGTTCTGTAGTCTAAGATATAACTAGTTGTGGGTTTCCTTTTATTCATTCTTCTTGAGATTCATTGGCATTCTTGAATATGTGTATTGGTATCTTTCTTCACTTTTATAGCCATTATCTGTCCAAATACTTTCTCTCTCTCTTCCCTTGCTAGGGCTTCACAAAGACACATGCTAGTTTCTAGTTTTCATGTCTCTTAAGCTCTCTCCGTATTTTTCTGAGTCTTTGTCTTTCTGTGTTGCATTTTGGTTAGTTTATTTTGACCTAGCTTCTAGCTCACTACTTCTTTCTCAGACTGTATCTAATATGATATTAAGTCTATCCACAGATTGTGATTTTAGTTATTTATTTTTACTTCTAAAAATTCCCTTTGGTCCATTTTCCCCATATATTCTTCATTATTTCTCGCAATTTGTTGCTGTTGTTCCTTGTACATAATTTTAAGCTTGTCTTTAATTTCTTTGATTACATTATAGCCATTATTATAATCAGAACCTAGATATTCCATTGTCTGCAGAAGTCCCTGACCAGTGAATTCCTTCTTCTCTTGCCAGCTCATCGTGCTCTTAGAGATATTTTTTTAAAAAATGTATTTTGTACAAGATTTTTCAGTTGTTTTTAGTGCAGGGGTGGGGGGGGGTGGTCAAAGTACTTAGCCTACTATAATGCCAGAAAAAGAAGTTTAGAATATTTATTTGAGGAGGGCACTTGTTGGGATGAGTACTGAGTGTTGTATGTAAGTGATGAATCATGGGAATCTACTCCTGAAGCCAAGAGCACACTGTGTACTCTGTATGTTAGCTAACCTGGCAATAAATTATGTATATATGAAGAAAGAAATTCTGTTAAAAAGAATTGACAAAATTGGGGCACCTGAGTGGCTCAGCCAGTTAAGCGTCCAATTCATGATCTCAGCTCAGGTCTTGATCTCAGTGTTGTGAGTTCAAGTCTTGTGTTGGGCTCCACGCTGGGTGCAAAGCCTACCTAAAAAAAAAAAAAAAAAAAAAAAAAATGGCATATTATGAGTGGGAAGAGTAACCCAATGGAGATTGGCCTCTGGGACCTAGAATTGTCCACACTGTACTGAATGTAGCTTATGAACACCCTGAACAGTGCATGTGTGCCTTAATGAGAAGCCAGCCAGCATGGCTTTCCAGCCCAAGTGGTAGAGTGATGGAGGCTTGTTCTGCTCTGTGCCCCACCCCCCAAGGACATGACCCCAGAAGTAGTACAAGCAAACAAGGTGAGGAGGTTTTCAAGAGACCTCCTATCTAAGGGATCATTTTATCTCTAAGGGGTTAGAGGCACCCTGAGGAGAGGAGGCTGGGTAAGACTTGTCTCCCAATTGCTGCTATGAGTCATGGAGAGCCACTGGGGCTTGGTCTTGTCTCTGTTTGGAATTCAGGGACACATGTTACTCCAGCTTAGTGATCCTCTGGGAGTATCCAAAATGGACGTAGAGAGGACCATAGAGCACAAGCTGGCCTCAACCCCTCTCCCTATTTACCATATCCAATCCCTCAGTCCTCCTGATCCCACCTTCTAAGAAGTTCTAGAATCTCCCACCTTGGTCCAGGACACTACCATCTCTCACCTGGACTATAATATTCCCCCACCTGCTTTCGGTACATCCACTCCCCATTCCATCTTTCCCTTACCCATTTCATTCCCCACAAGTTGGCCAAAGTTATCTTTTAAAAAACAAATCAGATTGTGACTGTCCCAAACTTTTAGACTACAATATCAGTGATTTCCCAGAACTGCTTGGATGAAGTCCCAGATCCCTAACCCGGCCCCCAGAGCCCCTTCATCCCACATCCCTGGCCACTCCCTGCCATGTTAAAATTGTTCTCTTCACTTCCATTTCCTTCCATTTCCTGAACACATGAGAGCTCTTTCTCCTTGAGGGTGTTTGCAGGGGCTGCTCCTTGTCCCCGCTTTCCATCCTCTTCCCTGGCTCACTCCTGTTCATCTTGGGAAACTCACCTTAAACGTCCCTTCCTTTCCCTCATCTTCTGTCTCTGCTAGTGCTGTTGCTTTCCACTCCCTAGAGCAAGCATTCTGTATGTCTTCATGTCTTCATCAGAGCCACTTCCCTCACTTGTGATTCCATCATTATTTTTGTCATGTCTGTTCATTGTGTGTCTTCCCTCACCACCTGCTGGGGGTTGGATTCATGTGTGTCCTGCTTGTCACTATATCTCCAACATAAAGTACAACGCCTGGCTGGAGTATGGTAGATATTGCTTCTCTAGAGAATAAGTCTATGAACGAATCTGGCTTCTGCCTCTATCCCTCCACTGGGACTGCTCTTTCTGAGTTCACCTGTGACCTCCCCATTGCTAAATCCAGTCTTTCTTCTCAGTCTTGACACTTGACACTTCCTTATTGGAAGCCATTGTCAACCCTCTGCTTCTTTAGACATTCTCCAACTTTTCTCGTCCTTGGATTCTGAGACAACATTCTTTCCTTTGTTTTCTTCTGCCTCTCTAAGTTCTTCTTCTGAGTCTCCTTTGCTCACTTGCTCCAGAGTCCCTTAAACGTTAGCATCCTGCATGAATCCAAACTTCACTCTTTTCCTTCCTACACAATCTGTGATCAGCCTTAACTTTATCATGGCCTCAGGTATCACGTTTATTCAGGTGAACCCCAAACCTATGTGTCCAGCCTGGACCCCACCCCTGAGTACCAGATCCTTCTTTCTCATTGTATTTTGAAATACCTTCATCCCGATATGCCACAGATACCTCAGTATTCACGTTTCCTAAATGTACTTAATTATCTTCCCTGCCAAACTTGTTCCTCTTCCAGCATTTCCAGTCTAGCTAAACACTTTCTCCACCGACCTAACTTCTGAAGCTAGAAGCTGTGGAGGCATCCTGGATAACTGCCAACACTGTATCCCATGTCCAGCCGTTATCACAACCTGTCTCTTACATTCTCCTCTTGCATCCCTGTTTCTGTGCACTACCACCAGCTTAGTGCAACCCCTGCTCTTACCTGGGCTTCCACCTTCTGGCCGTTTCCCCTACGGTTCATTCCTAACACCAGTGCAGAGATCTTGCCCCAAAGAACAAAGCTCAATCATGCCACTTCTCTGCCTCACCTCCCACCTTCATTCAAAATGCCTATACCATAACGCCCATTCTCCTTAGGCTAATATGCAGGGTTCTTCAGATTTACCCCATTTTCCATGCTGACTTTGCTTCTCTTCCCAACATCCCTCTTCCTCTGAACATTCTGAACATGCCATCCTTTCTCATCATGTGTTTATGGTGTCAATCAGGGGTTCTCAGACATTATGCGGCTTCTAGAATGACACAGAAGGCTTATTAAACACCGCATGCTGGATCTCACCTCCAGAGGTTCTGATTCCGTAAGTCTGAAATGAGGCCCAAGATCTGAATTTGTAACAGGTTCCCAGGGGCTTCTGGTGCTGTTGTTCTGGTGACCATCGTGAGAATCACTGATGTAGACGAGTCAAGAGTATGAGCCTGGGAGCACTGGCGCCAGCAATGAAATCCTGCCTCTGCCACTCACTTCCTACATCAGCCTCTCCACGCCTTACTTTGTTTTTCCATAAAATGAGGCTAATAATATGAGCTACCTGATAGGCTTTGGTGGAGGACTAACTGAGTTAATACTCAGAAAGCACTAAAAACAGTCAGTGCCTGGTTTGCTGTAAGTGCTCAGGAAATGTTCGCCGCCATCATTGTTTATTATATTTTCATCATTATTCGTGTCCTTGGTTGTGAAGGTCTTTCTGCTCACCATCTTCTACTCTTCCTTCAGGAATTAGTTTCTTTTCCGCGGTGCTTTTGCTAGCACTGCCTACCCCGAGGTCTTCCATGCCCAGTGTGCACATCCTACCATGTGCTTGCCACATGGCACTTAACCTCCTTGCCAGGGGTGGGTCTCACCCACCAGGTACCCCTCAAGGCTTCATTTTTGAGTCCCTGTCTGAAACATCATAGGGAACTCAAAATGTCTAATTAATTAAATGACCCAATTGGCATATACTGTAGAATTGATTACTGTATTGAAAAGATGGTCAAATGTGTCAAGTCTGGGGAGATGATGGACTACCAAGAAAAGGTGGGAAGATGGGGTGCCTGGGTGGCTCAGTCGGTTAAGTGTAGACCTCAGCTCAGGTCCTCATCTCGTAGTCCATGAGTTTGAGCCCTCTGCCGGGCTCTGTGCTGACAGCTCAGAGCCTGGAGCCTGCTTCAGATTCTGTGTCTCCCTCTCTCTCTGCCCCTCCTCTGCTTGCACTCTCTCTCTCTCTCTCAAAAATAAATAAAAAAGAAAAGGTGGGAAGAGAATGATGTGGAAGTTTGGGAAGCTATAGTCAGTATGGTGAGATTGTGCTTCAGAAATATGGTCCTGTGGTTCCAGGAATGTCTGAACGCACATCACTTAGGATCATCTTAGGTGTAGGCAGTAAAAACAAAACTCCAAAACCCATTTCAGTGAACATAAACAACAGGGGTATTTATTACTTGTATAATGAGAAGTCTGGGGGTGGGGGAGTGACATCAGGGCTGATTAGTCCTGTGCTTGGTTCAATGATATCATCAATGACCTGGGTTCTTTCTTTCTCCATTCTTCCCTTATGCTTATGCATTATGGTCACAACGTAGTTGCAGAAGGTCACCGTGTGGCTGGACAAGACAACATCCAGCAGAGGAAGAGGTTGATGCATCTCTCTCTTTTTAAGAGCCAGGAAAACATTTCCAGAAACATCCTCAGGAGGCCCCTCTCATGTTTCTGTGACCAGAGGGAGTGACATACCCATCCCAAACTTGCCCACAGGCAAGGGGCCTGCATGTGTTCTGACTGGATAGGGCCCCTGAGCTGGGCATAGGTCGCCTATGCTGAGTGGTAGCACAATTGGAGTTCTGTTGGAAAGGAGCAAGGGAGAGATGGATGTTGCTGAGGCAAGCAGTGGTGTCTGCTTCAAAGCCAGACTCAAAGCCCATCTGGAAGTTCATTTGATAAGCAACAGGCTAAAAATTAAGTGACTTCAAAGGCCTTTTCTACTCTGAGAATCTATAATGAATTACATAAAGTCAAAGTGAAGAGACCTTTCCTCTGTCTGTTCGACCTGCAGGTCATACCCTGACCACAGCTGCCCCTCAGGGGACTGGCCTGGAGCCAAAGTCAGGTCATCAGGCTGCTTGTCAAGGGTGGAGCCTCAGCCACTTGCCACTTTTCCTCATGAGCCCTGCCTGGGTGTCCACCTGGCACTCCCACGGCCACGTCTGTTCGTCTCAGAGCAGCCCAACCCGGAGGCCTGGGCTTCGGAGAGAGCTCCAGGAGAGCTCAGTCCCGTGTGCTGCCTCCCCGACCCCAGGCGTGGAAGCGGATGCAAGGCTTCCTTCTGGTAAGGACTGGAGGTTCCTAGAGGCAGGTATAGTGGGAACCTGCCAGGGGGTTGGGACAAATAAGGAAAGGTTCTGAGTGATGATGCAGACGACAGTATCTTTGCTAAGGGTCTCTGATTTTCTGTAGCCCCTCTTAAAACCTCTTCTAGGTGACCTGCCGAAGCAGAGCCCCCAGACTACCTGGATTTTGTGTTTCTTGCATATCAGATTTGTAGATAAGTGTAGAATAGGCTTATTGTTCATGGTCTTCCTCTTTGAACAGGAAAAGGGAGCTGATAAGAAACTGAGGGGTAGCAGACAGTGATCATGGACAGCAGTGGGCATCCGCAGTGGGCAAGAGGTTTGGGCTTTAGGCCAGGAGCAGTGGTGACAGCTTCTAGAAATTGTCTACTAGCCTGACATTCCAACACTTTCCCAGGTCTTCCGGACACACATGTCAGGAGCAGCTAAAATGAAATACAGTGGAAGATTGAGGCCAGACAGCAGTCCAGTGGGATTTAGTTGAGAGTGACTTCTGTGGCATCCACTGGGGGGTGAGATCATGCTTATTTGGCCGATATGAAATGTATTGTGTTGTATTACATATATGTATTATATATGTATATAATGTGTATGTGTGTATATATATGTATATAACGTGCATGTGTGTGTGTCTCCCTCTCTCTCTCTGTCTCTCTGTCTCTCTGTCTCTGTCTCTCTCTCTCTCTCTATATATATATATGTATTATATTTTTTGTGTCTGTCTGACATCTTCAATCACATTGTCAACTCCCTGAGGGCAGATAGAGAACATTTTCTTTTTCCTATGTTCTTCACAAGGTCAGTACTCAGTAATTATTGACCAACTGAGTTTTTGTTGCATACCTATGCAATAAAACTTGATCAGCCAAGGTCCTAAAGTTTTCATTCACTGGGACAGAATTGCCCTCTGTGTCTACCGAGCCCCTACTGAGATGGAATAGTGTTAGATGGCTCTGTCACTTGAGCTGGCCAGAGTGTATTTATTTCCTATGGCAGCCATAACAAAGTACCACCAACAGGGTGACTTAAAACAGCAGAAATTTATTATATCAGAGTTCTGGGGGATTGAAACCCAGTGTCAAGGTGTGGCAAGGCCATGCTCCCTCCCTAACCTGTAAGGGAATCCTTCCATGCCTCTACCCAGCTTCTGGTCGTTTGTTCCCAATCATTAGCATTTTGTGGCTCGTAGCCATATAATTCACGCTCCACCTTCGTTGTCACATGGCTTTCTCCCTGTGTGTCTATCTTCATGTGACTGTCTTATAAATACACCAGTCATACTGGATTAGGGGCCCACCCTATTCCAGTACGACCTCATCTTAGCTAGTGACATCTGCAATGACGCTGTTTCAAAATCAGCTCCCACTGGAGGTCCTAGGGGTTAGGGCTTCACCATGTCTTTATTGGAATTTACCCTGGAACACTAAGTGAGCTCATTCAGGGTGACAAGATAGAAACACACAAAGGCTAGGGGTGAATATTAACAGAGAGAGAATCCCAAGCAGGTGTGGGACTTGATCTCACAAAACCATGAGATCATGATCTGAGCTGAAATCAAGAGTCAGACTCCTAACCGAGTGAGCCATCCAGGTGCCCCCCCCCTTTTATTAGTTTTATACATCCTTCTAGAGTTTCATTTTGCAAATACAAGTCATTACAAATATATCTTATGTCTCCATCCTGTTTTTTCTCACTATACACACTTCTTTTTAACCTTGTTTTTTTTCCCTTCACTTATCTTGGCGCTCTTTTTCTGTTAGTGTGTTTAGAGCTTTCCCATATTTTTTTTAAAAGGGGCATAGTACTTCATTGTAGGGATGTACCCTAATTTACTCAACCAATCCCCTGCTGATGAACACAGGTTGTTTTCAGTCATTTGGCATTTATTACAAGTAATGCTGCAATGGGTAAGATTGCCATTTTGTATTGTACCTAAATGTACCTTAAAAATTCTGAAATGTCTATGAATTGTCAAGAGGACTGGAAACACTGGGTTCTAATAACCATATGCTGACCACTGGTTTGGACATTTTCCCAACCCTTATCCCCACCAATTTGTCATCTTCTTTTTCTTCTTCTTTTTTTTCTTTTTTGGAGGGTAGGGAGGGGCAGAGGGAGAGAGAGAATCTTAAGCATGAAGCCTGACATGGGGCTTGATCACATGAACCGTGAGATCATGACCTGAGCCAAAATCACGAGTCAGAGGCTCAACAAACTGACCCTCCAGGCACCCCCCCAAAGGGAGTCTTTTTCAAGAAGAAAAGAAGAGGGTAGATTTCTGTGTGGATGTGATTGTTTCATTTGCACATGACAAGTGGGCTTTCCTGTGTTACTTGTCCAGGCACCTGGGTGTGCAGCCTTGCCTTGTTATGTCCATGCCATTTTATCCCAGAGTGGAAGGGAAGAAACCCCTACTCACTATTTGTTTTAGCACAGCCTGGGTGGCTGCTTGGGGACCAAGGATAAAAATGTCAAATGACAGTCAAAAGGCTCATTCTGTCACATGTACTGTCTCACCAGAACCCCATGAGGATGTGGGATTCCCATTCGCATTTTATAGACAAGGAAACAGTATCAGAGTGAAATCATTTGACAAAGATTCATGACTTGTGCTTTGTAGAAGGAGTATTTGAACCTACAAATTTCTCTGCCTCTAGAACCTGATGCTTTAGCTAATATATTACACTGCCTCCAGGGTCTTAAAAAAAAGTGTGATTTACAGTTATACCTTTTACCTTTTAAGTTTGCTGTTAGTGGTGGCATGGTGATGATGGTCATGACAGAGGTAAGAGAGCAGCTCTGAAAATGGACCAGTTGGTGACATGCCCCAAAGAAGGCTTATAATGAGAATGCGTTTTTGTTCTCCTAACAAAGGTGATGGCTCAGCCTTTTTGGTCTGTCGTACTGTAACTGGCCCTATTGCCCCCTTTACTCTTTCAGTCCCCAAATATTTACAGTACAACTTCTGAATGTGAGGTATGGTGCTAGATGTGAGAGATAAGAGGGGTGAGCCACACCCTGGTCCTTGGAGCCCAGTTAGGACATGTCAACAGGAAGCTGCTGTGCCACCTGGGAAATGTGGTGTTGGAATGCCATGATGTGTCGGGCTGGGGCCTGAATGTGATCAAAGAAATGAATTCACTGCAGTGGGGGAACAGGGTGGGTGGTTTCCAGTTGCCTTGGGTCTTTATCATTGCTTGATGAAGGAAGGAAGTGAGGGTCCGGAAGTGGAGACTGTGGGCTAAGGTATTGAGCCATCCTTTTGCCCACAGCAGGAGGTGGGGGATGAAGCTGATGGTGACTGCAGCTCTGTAGGCTGTGGGCTCGGGTTGAAAGGTGGGTTGAAGGAAGTATCCTCTCCCCTTTGCTGCTCCCAGCTCAGCTTTTCTCATGCTTGGCCATTCTGCTGGTGGCTCAGCTGGCCTCCCCTCACCCCCAGCTGGGACACTCACTCAGGGGGTTAGCATTCCACTAGATAGGATAGGGGGGATGGGCCAGGAGTTCGTAGGTCACTGAATCTGACCTTTTTTTTTAACACTTTTTTTTTTTAAATATAATTTATTGTCAAGTCAGCTAACATAACAGTGTATACAGTGTGCTCTTGGCTTTGGGGGTAGATTCCTGTGACTCATTGATTACATACAACACCCAGTGCTCATCCCAAAAAGTGCCCTCCTCCATGCCCATCACCCATTTTCCCCTCCTCCCCCATCAACCCTCTGTTTGTTCTCTGTATTTAAGAGTCTCTTATGGTTTGCCTCCCTCTTTGTTTGAAACTATTTTTTCCCCTTCCCTTTCCCCCTGCTCATCTGTTAAGTTTCTCAAGTTCCACATATGAATCTGACCTTTTAAAGTTTGTTTATCCATTTTTGAGAGAGAAAGAGAACATAAGCAGGGGAGGGGCAGAGAGAGGGAGACAGAATCCCAAGCAGGCTCTGTGATGTCAGCACAGAGCCCAGTGTGGGGCTCGAGCTCACGAACCCTGAGATCATGACCTGAGCTGAAATCAAGAGTTGGACTCTTAGGATACTTAACTGACTGAGCCACCCAGGCACCCCTGAATGTGACCTTTTAAATCACACCTCAGCAAAAGGATCTCCCACTGGAGCCTCTTGTCACAGGGAAGCTCCTTTCCCTGCTTTTTCATGTTACTATTTATGTATCTTCTGCCTGAGTCTGCATGCAACAGCATCTGTCATCTCTGTAGTTATCATAGAACAACTGGGGTGGGGGGGTTGCTTTTATTTCTTCTTTCTCTGAGAGTGAAGCCCACCACAGCAGCTTACTGGCAGAGGGAGTGGGGAGGGAGACAGTTGCTCTTCATTCAAAAACTGGTCTTAGGCAGGCTGGCAGTGAAATTTACAAAACACCGGTGTTGAAACTCAGTCCCAGTGAGTGCTGGGGATCTATTGCTTGTGCTTCTACGGAGGAGTAATGGAACTTGTTTTTTTCTGGTTAAAAGGAGGATTCAGCCCTGAGGGAATACAGACAACGGGATTTTTTAGGGCCACAGCTGTGTATGCGTCTCTATGCTGGTGGCTGCGTGCAGATCCGAGAGAAGAATCCCAAACCCGTCTTGTCCTCAAGTAACTCAGTGACAGGAAGAGGAGCAAAAAATACAGGTGACCGACCTTTGACCTTGGTGGGCTCATTGGAGACACCGGTAAGGTTGGGTTTGGTCAGTATTTCTAATGGGGTCAGCACTGCCCCCCAGAGGAGTGCTTCCCAGGCGTTCAGTGTGCCTTTGAATCACCTGGGGAACTTGTTAAAACACACATTCCCACCCATAGGTCTAGTTCAAGGCTTCAGATTCTGCATTTCCAACAGACTCCCAGATGCTGCTTCTGGCCCAGGGACCACAGTGCTTTGAGGATGGAAGCCCCAGAAGGCATTTAGTAAATCTGTAAGGATGGCTTTGAGTTGCTACATCCCCTGACAAGGGCCCTGCAATTTACCGTGTGGGGGCTGAGGGTGCTACCCCATCAGTGAGAATCGTCACCTGCCCTGTCAAACTCAACCCCAAACAAATACAAATCAGTCATACTTTTCTACATGTAATACTGAGAAGTTTTCAGAGACGTTATGCCAAAAGCCCAGTAATTTAGGAGATGGTTTCTGGGGAAGAGAAGCCTGACTGGAATAAAGACAAAATCTTGAAATGACTGGATAATTTCCCCACTCTATGCATTCTGTCTAGATTAGAGCATTTCCAAACATATATTTAACTGAAAAGGGTTTTAGTGCAATGTGTAGTTACTGCAAAAGCAAGGAAACCACTTACAGATTTGTAACAGAAGATTTGGGACTTCACCTAACACAGGAAGATGTAGGGCAACATATCATTAAATTAGCGGAGGCACATGAAATATTGCCATGTCAATAAACTCCTTTGTAAAACCTGCTTTTAAAATAGTTTCTATTCTCGGGGCACTCACTCAGATGGCTCAGTCGGTTGGGTTGATTGACTCTTGATTTGACTCACAGTTTGTGAGTTCAAGCCCTGCTTGGGATTCTCTCTCTCTGCCCCTTCCCCCCTCAAAATAAATAAGCTTAAAATAGTTTCCATTCTAATATATGTCTATATAATCGTAGGACAACGATAGGATCACGTTACGGTGATTTACTTTGGGGTTGCCTTTCTTTTTCACTCTTACTTTGATATTTCCCTTTGAGATCTATCAAACAACATTTTCCAATCTGCCCTCCTCTTCCCACTGCCTGAATGAAAAGGCTATTGCTTCCACAGCTTTTTTAATGCTGAAGACTGAATGTATGCCTCCACTCTGTGGGTGGGATTTCCAGATGGGAGACAGTGTTTTCCATGACTCTTTGTCACTGCCCTGTGCCATGTCAGCATAATAAATTATTAGGACACTAGATAAAGTTTAACTCATTCTCAAGAATAGCATCCTTCCTGGTTGTATCTGCTTTCACATTAGTAATTTCACCTGACTTGTTATCCCTACCTCTGTTAAGACTATTTCCTTCTTCCTCTTGTCGGATCCAAACCAGTAAGTGGGTTTGTTATTTCTTATCCTAACATTTTTTTTTAATTTTTTTTTTTAACGTTTATTTATTTTTGAGACAGAGAGAGACAGAGCATGAACTGGGGAGGGGCAGAGAGAGGGAGACACAGAATCTGAAACAGGCTCCAGGCTCTGAGCTGTGAGCACAGAGCCCGACGCGGGGCTCAAACTCACGGACCGCGAGATCATGACCTGAGCCAAAGTCGGCCGCTTAACCGACTGAGCCACCCAGGCGCCCCTTATCCTAACATTTTTAAAATTCTGTCGTCCCCTAGTCTTTTATTCCCTCGTACTCCTCATGTAGATGTATTCATTGTAAGCAGGTGTAAGCATTGACTGCTTCATTAGTGCGTTCCCATGCAGTCATGCATGAACACCTACATAATGAAATATTTATTATTTTAATATAAATTGCTTTCCTTTTTTTCTCCTGCATATTGCAATTAGAGCTAAATTATGCATGTGTGTTGACTCACTTGTCTGGGAGTATCGTTTCAGGGAGTAAAGAGAGTGGTTGCAAATATTTGTTATAAAAATGGGGCGTGGATTGGAGAAGGTGGAGCACTAGGTCTCTGACATTTGTCCAGCATTTATTATTTTTTTTAAGTTTATTTACTTTGAGAGAGAGAGAGCGAGAGAGCACGAGTGGGGGATGGAGCAGAGAGAGGGAGAGAGAGAGAGGATCCCAAGCAGGCTCCGTGCTGTCAGCACCGGGCCCAACTTGGGGCTCGATCTCACAAACCATGAGATCATGACCTGAGCCAAAATCAAGAGTTGGACGTTCAACTGGCTGAGCCACCCAGGCGCCCCTGTGCAACATTGAAAAACCAGCAGATGGCAGTCTGATCTGAGGCTACATTGAAATGATCTTGGAGGAGAAAGCAGTCAGGAAAGTCAGTATCCCTCGTAGTGTCTGCTTGGATGAGATGCGTGAGTCCTCCACACTTGAAATGGTCGTTATTCCCAGGTTGTTCCTGAGAAACTGGGAAACCCAAACAAACAAAAAGCAAAAACCCACACACATACTTCACACATTGACCCCACCCAGGGTCCTTTGAAACTGAATCTCTGGACTGAGACCCCCCCCCGCCCCCCTGCCCTGGCATCTGGAATCTAAGTCTTCCCAGATGAAGACTGAGAATCACTGCCTGCAGTAAGATGAATGGTGAAAATATAGGTCCACGTCCAGACCTACGAATGTGACTCTATCAGAAGAAGGGTCTTTGAAGATGTAAAAAAGACACAGATCTCCAGACAAGATGGTGTTGGGTTGTACACGTGGGCCCTCCATTCGATGACAAGTGTCCTTATAGAAGACGCAGAGAACAGACACTGAGAAGGGACGGCCATGTGAGGACAGAGGCACAGATTGAAGCTGGAAGAAGGAAGGACTGATTTCTCCCCTAGAACCTTCAGAGGGGGCACAGCCCTGTGGACACCTAGGATTAAGACCTCTGGCCTCCAGGGGCGCCTGGGTGGCTCAGTCGGTTGAGCTTCCGACTTCAGCTCAGGTCATGATCTCACAGTTCCTGAGTTCAAGCCCCACGTTGGGCTCTGTGCTGACAGTTCAGAGCCTGGAGCCTGCTTCGGATTCTGTGTGTCTCTCTGCCCCAACCCACTCACATTCTGTCTGTGTCTCTCTCAGAAATAAATAAACATTAAAAAAAATAAAAAAAAAAAAAGACCTTTGGCCTCCAGAACCATGAGGGAATACATTTCTATTGTTTTTAGACACCTAATTTTTTTTAAGTTTATTTATTTTGAGAGAGACAGACAGAGTGTGAGTGGGGGAGGGGCAGAGAAAGAGGGAGAATCCCAAGCAGGCTCTGCACTATCAGCACGAACCTGATGCGGGGCTTGAACTCATGAAACTGTGAGATCATGCCCTGAACCGAAATCAAGAGTCAGACGCTTAACTGACTGAACCACCCAGGTGCCCCAAGACACCTAACTTTTGATGATTTGTTATGGCAGCCCTAGAAGACAAAGCCCCTGCCTAAACGGTGGATGACGTTTGGTAGGAGGGAAGGGACATAGGAGAGTTTTAGATATGGCAGCAACATGAGTGAGAAGGAGTGGCTGGAGGGAGGATGGGTGGCAGGAAGAGCAGAAAGGATTCTTCAGAGAACCCACCAGAGAATCCTTGGATGTAGATGATTCCTTTTCCTAAGAAAAACACCCTCCCCTCCAGGCTGGTTGTCCTACTTCAGGGAATTGTCTATGCAGCACCTCTTAGGACCACAAAGAGCCCCAGAAGCTCAGGAAGCGAGTTCACTCCTCCTTTGGCAAATGTGGAAACCACTGAGGGGTTCAGAGGAGGGAGTGACAGGGTGATGTTTTAAGGGTACAGGCCTGTATGGCCTGAGATCACATGCCTAAACACTAGTGTCTATTGTGAATTCGTGTAATTTTTCACTGAATCCATTCCACTTTCCAGCTCTTCCCACCCCAGAAGTGCCCCCTACAGTGGGGGCTTCCCTTACAAAGCCATTGTTTCCCAGCCCTGGAAGTGTGGGTAGTATTACTACCATCATTGCCTGGATCTGCCTAGGTCTTAGACGTTGATCCCACCTCAGATCCCTAAGTGCAGTCACATCACTTCTGATGATCTCCAGAGGGACCATCCTCAGTCAACTGCGTTGGGAGGAAAGCAGCCAACCTCAAGCCACTTGTAATGCTAGCCGTGCTTCCTTAACCAGCCTGTTGTCTTGCAGAGGCATCTCGCGGGCACCGCACGATGGAACACAGATCCGTGCCCTACTTTCTGCAAGCGTAAGCAAGGGAAATCATTCATTGACAATGCTCGTGAACTCCGTGTCCTCCCGGACTTTTGTGGCTGGCACATAGGAGCTGAGCGGGGGCGAGAGTGCCCTGGACCAAGCCTCGCTAATCACATTGCTGGATCTTGTGTGTGCATCTCTCATGCATTCTCAGCAGCCGACTCAGGAAGGACCAGTAGTGTGGGGGCAGAGAGGTCACCTGAGTACAATTGTCTTCAGGGTGGAGAGGCAATCATACACTGTCTGGCAAGGACCATCCAGGGACTGCAGTGCCAAGCTATAGGGGAGGGGAGGGGGAGGATACCGGACTGGAAGCAGAGAGAAGAATCAGAGTGGAGCAACCAGCCCACGGTTATTCTTAGTCTTCAACTGTCAGCTGTGTTGGGGAGTTAACGTTACGCACTGTCCCAGAAACAAGCGAAGGACAGAAGAACTTCATTTCGTTTTCTGGGAATGAATGTCTTAAAAGGAAGGAGGTCACTTCCTTCTGTGGACACCACCCTATGGCACTGTGAAGTCAGTGGCTACTGTTTTCATGTTGAGGGACAGGCTGCAAACTGCTGGGTGCAGGTTGGATTGGAGCTGTTAGCCTCAGGAGTTATTTGGGGATCTTCTGGACAGGATGTCCTGCCAGAGGGCCTCCTCCCCGGCCTCCCCCTGCCTCCAGGAACCTGAGCGGCCATCCTTGCCCATTATGGATTGTGAAGGAGAAGGGCCATCCTCAAGTGAGATGTGGGGCCAAAGTTAGGGGGCAGGGATGAAGGACCATTGCTGGTGTCAAGTCTCACAGGGGCACTCAGCTGCCCCTTCCTGAGGCAGAGGACCAGGAAAAATGTTTCCAAGTTGAGCAGTGAGGTGTGCAGAGTGCAAACATACAGTTTCATCACTGTTTGAAAGAGGAATGCTCCCTTGCTCACCATCTCCTGTTTGCAAGGGAATCTGAGGAATTTTCCCGGGGTGGGCGGAGGGGTGCATAAATCTTACACTAACTGACCACGTGAACTGTGAGGAGAAACAGTGGCCCCCAGAGGGCCAGCACTGCTGGAGGATCCCTGCCGTGAGGAGAAGTCTGGGGCATGGCTGCCTTCTCTCACACAGTCCCAACCCAGAGAGAGGGCATCCCAGAAACCAGCCATCGGTCCACCTACCAGACACTGCAGCTGCCTCATGCTCAGTACTCTAGGGAAGTGCTGGGCAGACCGCTGGGGCTGAGACGGACAGGCCCTGGCCTCAGGGGGGCTCACAGTCCAGCAGGGGAAAGAGATGGTAACTGATGACACGTAGTTATCCATTACAGTGGGGAGAGATGCTAGGAGATCCATTACAGTGGGGAGAGATGCTTGAAGTCTGTGAGAACATACAATAGGAATCCTGGTCTGGGGGTCAGTGATGGAGGTGGGACTGGACACCGTTCCTGACTCCCCACTTGGCTTTCATCTGGGCGGAGGAAATTGATTTACCTATGTCAAGGCCAGCCTTATTGATATGTTCATGAAGATGTCCCAGGCTGGGAACTTTTATTTTTTTATTTTTTATCATTTTTTAAAGTGTATTTATTTATTTCAATAGAGAGAGAGAGAGAGAGAGAGAGAGAGAGAGAGAGACAGCAAATGGGGAAGGGGCAGAGAGAGAGAGAGTCGGGGAAAGAGAATCCCAAGCAGGCTCCACACTGCCAGTGCAGAGCCCAATGCGGGGCTTGAACCCACGGTCCGTGAGATCATGACCTGAGCCGAAGTTGGACGCTCAACAAGGGCCCCTACCCCCCCAGTCTGGGAACTTTTAGAGAAATACAGCGGACAGGAAAATGTCAGAAGGCTGCCTGGGGAGGAGCTCTTTCCACAAGCCCTGTTCTGATGGGTGGGAGCTCTTCCAAGGACAGGGCAAGTCCCATTGGGTGCTGTCTGTCCCTCTGTTGACATCAGAAATAATAAATGTGCTTGGGACACTTAGCAGCTCAGGAGCAGTCAGCCCTCCGTTCTCAGCACTGCCTCCAGACTCCCCCACCCCGCCTTCTATTTTCCTCACTTCCCTTCTCCGAGCAGCGGGGCTACCTCAGGTCCCTTCAGCCTTGAACGGGTGTCGTCTCCTTGTTTCTGTGATGTTGCCGTTTGACCCTGTCCTCCACACGGTCTTCAGACTCTCCTGGCTTCTCTGACCACTGGCTGTAAGACCTTAGGCAGGTTACTCAACCTTTCTGAGCCTTGTATGTGAACAAGGGTGGACGTAGCACACAGGATTATAGGTGGGACCAACGAAGACAATATAGTTTTGCACTTAGCATAGTGCTTGGTACATAATAACTACCTGAAGTATGTTAGGTTCTGGATCTCATGATGACTCCTTACTACCTACAAAATAAAGAATAACCTTCTTAGAATTCAGTTCATCCAAGGAGCATCTGTAGACTCCTGTTATGGGCTAGTTGTTATGCTAAGTGCTATGGTTACAGAATGAATGAGCCACGATCCCTGACCTCCGAGACCTGAAAATTGAGTAAGGTATAGACAGGAATACAGCCATGTGTAATGTGGTATGATGAGTGGTATATTAGCAACAAACACAAAGGGCCAAAGAAACACAGAGAATAAGCAACTGAGTCTACTTGGCACAGCATTTGAGGCCTCCAGACCCCCTGCTATACTTCCCACTCTAGGTGAGTGCCTGTACTACTGTCCTCTTACTCACATTTTCCCAAATTGTCCTCCCCATCGCTTCAGCCCTGGGGGCCATTTCATGCTTCTCCTCAGTCTGAGATCATCTCCCCCAACCTCACCACCCAATTCTACCTATCCTGCGGGGCCAATGTCCTTACCCTATTCTCCACAAAGCCTTCATTTATCATCCAAATAGCTATCCTTCATAATGTGTTGGTTTTTTTCTTGAAAAACATACTTTATTTGTTTATTCATAAGCAGCATATTATTTTTAAGTAGGCTTCACAACCAACGTGAGGCTTGAACTCACGACCCTGATATCAAGAGTCACATGCTCTACCAACTAAGCCAGCCAGGCGCCCTGAAGCACTGTGTGTTTGTCATAAAAAGAACTATCTGAGAATATAGCAGATAGTATAAGAAGAGAAAAAAAATGGCCCATAAATCCAATAAACAGAGATAGTCACCATTAACATTGGGGTGTATTTCTTCCCACCCTTTTTTAGTGCACACACAAACATACTTTTCTTACTACTTTTCCTCATTCTGCCCTACATTTAAGTTTGTCACGTACATCCATCTCCATTAGACTGTGAGCTTTTGAGGGCACGAATAATGTGCTCCTCACTTTTTATCCCTGTTACGGAACACAACATCTTGCACTAAGGGCTTCCTCCATAAATGTCCGCTGAAGATATCCACCAGGTGAATTTGTTGGGCTTTGGAATGCAGCACACTGTTATTTTTGAAAAAACAGATTTACTGCCCTGGTGCTTGCTGCTTGTTTAAAACTAGCATGCATTCCTCAAGCCCTGGTCTGCTGGGTGGCGGGAAAGGGGACAGAGATCCATAACGGTTCAACAGGTAGCTGAGACATGGGTGGGTAACTCGGTTTGCCCTGCATTGTGCGTCAGGTTGCACTGAAAAGGCAGTTCTGCCCCTGGTGCCTGGCAGAGGCCCTTTTCTTGCTGTAGAATGACACGGTTGAGCCTGGTAAATCTTTTTTTATCCTTTCTGATCAAAAATAGTGTTGGCATCTCACCCCGGGCTGGGGAGAGGTGGGTGGAATCTCCAAGAAATCCGTTTGGGCTCTTAACAACTCTTATCTTAGGTTAAAATTCGAGAGGCCCTTGGAGCCAGGGTTGGAAATGGAAATAAGACAGGGTCCTTTCCGGAAAGCTCCATGTAGGGGGATAGGGAGGCAGGGACCAAGTCAGGAGGGGAATTCGCTCAGTGCGCCACAGGGGAGAGCAAGCAAGGCAGAGACATAAGAGGGTTTCACCGGCATAAAAGCAGCGGAAAATGTTCACACAGCATCAGGATCCCGAGTGGAAACATGAGAGGCTGCTAGTGGGTTGAGTACCTTCCGTTTTTCGAAACAAAATGTAGGGAATTCATTGGTATAGTTGGCAACGGAAGAGTAAAGGCAGATGTAAGGGAGACAAGCCCCTTTGCCTTCTGAGATTTTTATTTGAAGATGGCAGGATGTTTATTATTTAGATGTCTTAGATTTGTGGCATAGCCGAAGCTCTATCTAGAATTAAATATCTCTAAGGGAATTTCATTACAAGATCAAGGAAAAAGTCTGCAAGGTTTTGGCTTCTGATGAAAAGCATCTAAAACTAAGCAAAATCAAAGCAAACCCTTAAACAAACAAATTATTGATTTGGACGATGTGAGGAAACCTCAGTGGGAGAGCCTTTTTGGGAGTCAAACAGTGGAGAGGAGAGTGGGAAAATATTTAGGGCTCAGCCTTGGAGACTACCTTCTGGGCTGGGATTTCTCCTCTATGCCCACCGGGAAAAAGAAATGAAATTGATGCCATTTCGTGGTTTATAGAGTAGAAAAGACATGAGCCCAGCACCCAAGGAGGCCAAGTGACTTTTCCAATGCTGGGGCATCAGCGCTAACGTGAGGGAGTATGCTTTTTTTAAAAAAATCCAAAATCGACTTTTCTTTCTGCAACTCTATATTGCTGTGGGAGGTAAAGGGATTTAGTAGAAAGGGCATAGGTCTGAGACGCCCTTGGGTTGAATCTGGCTGTTTGGGGACAAGTTTTTAATACTGTTTTCAGACTCTGTTTACTCACTTGTATGAAGCCCACACTGCCCCCCCAGACTGCCTCAGGACTGTCCCCACCTTCTCAAGCATGGCCTCCAGCTCTTGAAAGCTCTCCCCCAGGCCTCACACACTTATGGGTTCACTCATTCATTTAGGGCCCGTTCCATGTGCTGGGGACCCAGCTGTGGACCAAAGCCACAAAGCCTTGGCCTCCATGGAGCTTACTTGCCAGGCCAGTGCTATGCGGTAGACACATAACAGGAGCCATACATAATGCTTTTCAATATTCTAGTAGCCACTTCAGAAAAAGTAAACAGGGGAAATTGGTTTTATTCCAATTTTTTGTTGAACCTGATACACACCAAATATCATTTCAAGTGCAATCTGCAAATGTGCTAATCAGATATTTGACATTCCTTTTTTTCTGAACTACGTTATTCTTACAACACATGTCAGATTTGGCCACATTTCAAGCACTTGATGGCCTCGCGTGGTTTGCAGCTACTCTATTGGACAGGATAGTGGTAGGGGTCAGGAGCAAGACTCCGCCAGCCGCCCCGGTGACCACAGTTGCCTGCCTGCCTGCGGGAGAAGGTGCCTACCCAAACCAAGGTGCCTCCCTGGGCACCCGGGTCCACCCTGCTGCAGCACGCTGATTTCACGAAGCAAGAGGGACAATGTCTACCCAGGAGTTCTGTCCTAGTTCATGCATTCAGGCGAGAGAATGACACAGTGCTGTCTCTGTGATAACAACAGTAACATAATCAGTACTTAATGAGTACTAAGTATGGGCCAGCCCTGTGCTACCCACTTCACATGCTCTGTGTCTTGTATCTTCTGGACAACTTTGCAAGAGGTACTCCTATCACCCGTGTTTAACAAAGGAGGAAAGCGGCTCAGAGAAGTTACATACCTTGCTGAGGGTCACATGAGTAGTAAGGGACAGAGCTGGGACTTGAACCCAGGGCTGTCTAAAGCCACAGACTTGTGTTACTCAGAGAAAGCAGAGAATGAGATCCAGGATGAACACAGGTTCCCGGAGTCTTTGTCTAAGGCTCTCCTGCTCCACTCACAGGCCACACTGCCAAGTCAAAGTGCCTTGGGGATGCAGGTGTCATTGAGGATGACTCAGGGTCACATGGAGAGGTGACATCTGTGAGATGTGTGGGCGTTCCCGGGCCTAGGCATGTTCTTACTACAAATAAGATAGCACAACCTTTGAAAACCATGTAGCAGTGTGTGTGTACATGCGCACACGCGTGTGTGTTACAAATAAGATATTAGCTTTTTTAAAAGTTATTTATTTGTTTGTTTATTTATTTATTTATTTATTTATTTTAGAGAGAGTATCTCAAGCAGGCTCTGCACTGCCAGCGCAGAGCCCGAGGCAGGGCTTGAACCCATGAACTGTGAGATCATGACCTCTTGAGCTGAGATCAAGAGTTGGATGCTCAACCCACTGAGTCACCCATGTGCCCCACAAATAAGATATTAACTTGTAAAAAAAAGTGTCTCCTAACTCTTAAGTTTCATGTGAAAGTTTGCTGCCATTACTAAATATTTATTGCTATACTGTTACCGTGCAGTCACCAGTGTGTCCAGGGGGCTCACCACAGCCTTGATCCCTGGTGCCGTGATGTAATAGCAAATGGCAATGGAGAACAGAACCTGGCTTGCATATTCTGTCCCCATTGGCTCCTAGCACCTGGAAGTTTTTGAACTTCACTTACAGATATATTGCAGTAAACCCCATGCCCAGGTGAGCTAATTAGCCAGGTGTTCTCATTTGCCGGCTTTCCTGGTGCTGAAATCAGTCTTTATGTTCAGCCTTGGGTGGCCAGCAGCACTCCTGGCTCTTCAGAGCACAGCTAGAGAGACACTTAGAAGCCTTCAGACATGATCGAGGGCCCCAGGCCTCCCTGCTCCAGTCCCTGGGCCGGTGAGAGGCCAGGAAGCCAGCCACCAGCATCTGGAAGAGAAAGTGTCCCCGAATGTGCCTCAGGTTCCGGGGCATCCTGGTGGTCTTGCTAAATGAGATTACCTTGAAGACCATCCAAATCCCATGCCCTCTCCAAGGCCATTTAAGTCCTGCTTTATGTACAGAAGACTTTCCTGCATGTGCGCCCCCTCCAACCGGTAATGTCCTGCAGTCTTGTGTCACTCAGACATGGAAGCTCCTTTCCTGTATGGTTAGCTGCACATTTTCCTTTCTTTCCCATTCCCAGACTTCTGTGAGTGACCTCTCCCGGCCACAATCATCCTGTGACATGTCTGATGTTGACTTGTGACATTTCTGGTGATGTGGTTGGTAAACTCCACCTTGCTGCAGAGAAGGTTTAGTGGGTTGGTTCATTACTGTAAGTGTGCACAATGTCCTTAATTAACTTTTCATTTGGCTTTGCCTGCCACCTCTCCATCCAGAACATGCATTCTCTGAGATTTGGGCTCTTGTAATTTTGACCTCCAACTGTATCTGCCTGACTTACCTTGGAGACTCAGCAACAATGTGTTGCTCAATACTGAGCAAAGGGCTAGTAAGTAGTACCTCAGTTCCATTCAGCTCCCTCTGATGCTAATTATTTGCATAACACTCTTTACTTTTACTTTGGTGCAGTTATATATGTATTATATTTTCATGTATTAGTTAAAGCCTCTCCCCTGCACTGGCGGTGGGGGTGGGGGCGGTTAGTTCTCCGCTCTATCCTGAGCACCTAGTACAATGCTCAGAACCTGGTAGGGACTCGGACTAGTTAGTTCAGTAAACTCACATATGAATGAATCAGCATGGCCCCTGTGGGGGGCGGGAGTGATGAAGGCAGAGAGATGGGGAGTTAGGACCTGGGGTGCTCAGAGGCTTTCTGAAGGCTTCAGCTATAAAGAGAAGTGAGGTCAGCTACAGAAGGGCATGTGGAATAATGAAAAACATATTGGCCAAGAAGCCAGGGACCTAAGGGTCAGGTATTTTCCTGCACTGGGGTTTACTTCCTATGTAACCTTGAGAAAGTCTTGTGAGGATTGAGGGTGATAATTTTGCACAATTGCTTTCTAAACCACAAAGTAGTGGGGTTAGATGCTATTCACCATCCTGAGATCTGGTCCCTGCCTACTTATCCAAATATACTTCTATTAATTTTATTTAGCTAAGTTTTTCTTCTCATTTAAAAAACTGTTTTTTCCCCACTATTGCACAAATAATACATTGCAATAGCAAAAATATTAGAAAATACAGAAGGAGAGAAAAAAAAATCACCTCTTAAGATTACCATCCAGAGAGGCGCCTGGGTGACTCAGTTGGTTAAGCATCTGACTCTTGATTTCGGCTCAGGTTATGACCTCATGGTTCATGAGAAGCAGCCATGAGTCGGACTCTGCAGTGACAGTGAGGAGCCTGCTTGGGATTCTCTCTCCCTCTCTCTCTGCCCCTCCCCTGCATGCTCTTGTGTGTTCATGCATGTGCTCTCTCTCTCTCAAAATAAATAAAATTTTACATAAACTTAAAAAGAAGATTACTGTCTAGAAATAACACTGTTGATGTCTCCGTGTATAGCCTATGTAATTTTTTTTTTTTTAAAAATAGGTATGACCAGGGGCGCCTGGGTGGCTCAGTCGGTTAAGCTGAGTCGGCCGATGTCGGCCTAGGTCATGATCTCGCCATTCCCGAGTTCGAGCCCCGAGTTGGGCTCTGTGCTGACATCTTGGAGCCTGGAGCCTGCTTCAGATTCTGTGTCTCCCTCTCCACTAGAGTGGAGCCTCCCCACTCTGGTTGCTTCTAGCGTCCTCAGCAGCGATGCCAGTGAGGGGTACTGAAAGGTGACTTAGGGAGGAGGGTGTCTTCTTCCAGCACTTTTTACTCTCTCAAAGTACTTACTGGATTTATGTATCTATTGTTCGTCTCTCTCTACTGGAATATAAATTCCACAAGGTCAAAAGCCTGCTAGATTTGACTTATTGCTGCCTTTTGGCACTTAAAACAGTGCCTGCATGTAGTAAATATTTATTAAATGAAGGCATGAACACCCCTGTGCTGTATTCATATGGAATAGGAAGCATTTGCTTTGGCTGAATTGTGCATATGAGCTGTATGGAAGGCCATGTTCACCGGTAAGACACATCTGGTCTGCTAGATCAAACTATAGTTGGAGACTGGGCTTAGCAGCAGTGTGATGGATAACCCCAACCCCCTCTGAGTCACCACTGCTACCTCCAGTGATTGCAAGCCTGCTCTCAGACCGTGCTACTTAGCATGTGGCCAGTGCATTCTGCAGATTGGACACAAAGAGCTTCAAGAGCACTGCTGGGAACTGGGGCTTTGAGAGGGCCGTCCAGTTAGCCTTGAGGCTATGCCCTTCTCAGGCACAAGGGTCTGCCCTCACTGGGCTGGACACAGTCTCCAGACTCAGGCCACTAAGCACTCAGGCCACTAAGCACTTCCACTTCATCTCCTCCTCTCCAGAATCTGGAAGAGGATAGGACTACACCTGGGTCATTGCAGCCCTGCCGGGGGGGGGGAGGAAGTGAGGAATGGATCCTCTGTCTTTCCCCAAATTACCATAAAACCCCTTCCACTGTGGTCCCCAGTGGAAAGTGAGTTGTGATTGTGATTTGTCTGTGTGTGTTTCCTAGGTGGGATTCAAATCACACGTAGCATAAGTGCCTGCCAGACAGGAAGAGTTACCTATTCCTCCCTCACCCCTGTCTTCAGCCTGTGTTGGGGCCACTGATGTTTTTAGTATGCATGAGGATCATTAGCAAGTGCTTAGATTTCAGAACCTGAGTCTTCTCCCAAGACTTCTTTTCTCCCAAGCCTTCTTTTTTATTTTTTTAAGTTTATTATTATTTTTTTAATGTTTATTTATTTTTGACAGAGAGAGAGACAGAGCATGAGCAGGGGAGAGGCAGAGAGAGAGGGAGACACAGAATCCAAAGCAAGCTCCAGGCTCTGAGCTGTCAGCACAGAGCCTGACGTGGGGCTCGAACTCACAGATGGCGAGATCATGACCTGATCCAAAGTTGGACGCTCAACCGACTGAGCCACCCAGGCACCCCTTTTTAAGTTTATTTTTATTTATTTTGAGAGAGAGACAGAGCAAGCGAACATGAGCTGGAGAGGGGTAGAGAGAAAGGGAGACAGAGAATCCCAAGCAAGCTTCACACTGTCAGCGCAGAACCCTATGTGGGACTCGATTCCACCAACTGTGAGATCATGACCTGAGCTGAAACCAAGAGTCAGACATAACTGACTGAGCCACCCAGGTGCCCCTCTCCCAAGCCTTCTTGAGGACAGTTTCTTTCTTCTTTTTTTCCAGCTTTATTGAGATACATAGGTTAATTAACATATGACATTAACATATTAACATATAATTAACATAATTTACATATAACATTGGTTAATTAACATATAACATTGTGTAAGTTTAAGGTGTATAACAGAATGATTTCATATATATAATTGACAAATGGTTAGCACCATTTTGTTAACATCTGTCACAGCACATAGTTATAATTTTTCTCTTGTAATAAGAACTTTCATATCTGCTTCCTCACTATAGTCACCACTCTGTATGTTACATCCTTAAGACTTATTTATCTTATAACTAGAAGTTTGTGATTTATGACCACCTTCACCCATTTCCTCCATGTCCTGTTCCCCACTTCTTGAAATCACCAGTCTGTTCTCTGTGTCTATGAATTCTGGTTTTTTAGATTCCACCTATAGATGAAATCGTATAGTATTTGTCTTTTTCTGTCTGATGTATTTCACTCAGCATAATGTCCTCAAGATTTGTGTTGTTCACAAATGACAGAATTTCTTCTTTTTTATGGCTGAGTAATATTACATTTCATGGCTGAATAATATAATATTTTATGTATATATACATATATATATATAATGTAACACATTTTCTTCATTAATTCATCCATTGATAGATACTTGAGGTTCTTTCCATGCTTTGGCTTTGTAAACAATGCTACAATGAACATGGGGATGTAGGTATCTCTTTGAGATAATGATTTTATTTCCTTTGGATATATATCTAGAAATTGAATTCTTGGATTGTATGGTGGTTCTACTTTTAATTTTTTTAATGTTTATTTATTTTTGAGAGAGAGAGAGAGAGAGAGAGAGAGAGAGAGAGAGAGAAAGAGACTAGGGAAGGGGTAGAGAGAGAGGGAGACACAGAATCCAAAGTAGGCTCCAGGCTCCGAGCTATCAGCACAGAGCCTGATGCAGGACTCAAACTCATAAGAACTGTGATATCATGACCTGAGTTGAAGTCAGATGCTCAACCAACTGAGACACCTAGGTGCCCCTCTCCTTTTAATTTTTTGAGAAACCTCCATACTGTGTCCCACAGTGGCTGCACCAATTTACATTCCCGCCAACAGTGCACGGGGTTCCTTTTTCTCTACATCCCTCACCAATGCTTGTTAGCCAGTATCTTTTTGAGAATAGCAATTCTGACAGGTGTGAGGTGATATCTCATTGTGGTTTTGATTTGCATTTCCCTGATGATTAGTGATATTGAGCACATTTTCATGTATTTGCTGTCTGTTTAAATGAGTGTCTTCTTTGGAAAAATGTTTTTTTAGATCCTTGGGTCATTTTTAATTGGATTATTTGCTTTTTTTGTTTTTGTTTTTGTTTCTATTTTGCTATTGAGTTGTATGATTCCCTTATATATTTTGAATATTACCACTTTATCAGATATGTGGTCTGCAAATATTTTCTTCCATTTTGTAGGTTGCCTTTTTATTTTGTTGTTGGTTTCTTTTCCTGTGCAAAAGCTTTTTAGTTTGATCTAGTTCCATTTGTTTATTTTTGCTTTTATTGCTTATGTTTTTGATGTCATTTCTAAAAAATCATTGTCAAGACCAGTATCAAAGAACTTTTTCCCTATGATTTCTTTCTATGAGTTTTATGGTGTCAGGTCTTACATTTAATTCTTTAACCATTTTGAGTTATTTTTTAAAATTTTTTATTATTTTTTAATCTTTATTTATTTTTGAAAGAAACAGACAAAATGTGAGTGGGGAAGGAGAAGGGGAGAAGAGGAGCGAGGAAAAAGAGAGAGACACACAGAATCTGAAGCAGGCTCCAGGCTCTGAGCTGTCAGCACAGAGCCTGACATGGGGCCCAAACTCATGAACCACAAGATCACGGCCTGAGCTGAAGTCAGACACTTAACCGACTGATCCACCTAGGTGCCCCCATTTTGAGTTAATTTTTGTTAGTGATATAAGATATGGTCTAGTTTCATTTTTTTTGCATATGAGTATTCAGTTTTTTAAAGCATCATTTATTAAAGACTATCTTTTCTCCATTGAGTATTCCTGAATCCCTTATCAAATTGTATATGTATGGGTTTAGTTGGGGGTTTAGTCTCTACCTCTGTTTTTATGACAGTACCATACTGTTTTGATTACTATAGCTTTGTAGTATGGTATGAAAGCAGGAAGCATGATACCTTGTTTTGTTCCTCTTTTGCAGATATGCTTTGGCTATTTGGAGTCTTTTGTGGTTCCAAACTAATTTTAGGATTATTTTTTTCTATTTCTGCTAAAAAAAAATGCCTTTGAAGTCTTAAGAGCGATTGCATTGAATCTGTAAGTTGCTTTGGGTAGTATGGACATTTTAACAATATTAATTCTTCTAATCCATGAACATGGAATATCTTTCCGTTTATTTGTATCTTCTTTAGTTTCTTTCATTAATGTCTTATAGTTTTTAGTGTACAGATGTTTCACCCCTTTGGTTAAATTTATTCCTAAGTATTTTATTGTTTTTTGATGCTATTGTAAATGGGATTGTTTTCTTTATTTCTTTTTAAGATAATTTGTTGTTATTGTATAGAAATGCTACTGATTTTTGTATGTTGATTTTATATTGTGCAACTTTACTAAATTTATTGGTCAGATCTAATAGTTTTTTGGTGAACCCCTTAGAATTTTCTATATATAAAACCATGTTATCAACACACAGATCATTTTACTTCTTCCTTTCCAATTATTTTTCTTGCCTGATTGCTGTGGCTAGAACTTCTAGTGCTGTGTTGAATAGGAATGGTGAGAATGGGCATCCTTGTCTTGTTCCTGATTTTAGAGGAAAAGCTTTTAACCCTTCACCAGTATGATTTTAGCTGTGGATTTTTCATATATGGTCTTTATTAAGTTGAGGTACATTTTTTATGCCCAGTTTTTTTTAGAGTTTTTATCATGAATGGATGTTGAATTTTGTCAAATGCTTTTTCTACACCTATTGAGATGATCATATAATTTTATAATTCATTTTATTAATGTGATGTGTCATATTCATTGATTTGCATATGTTGACCCATCCATGCAACCTAAGGATGAATCCCAATTGATCATGGTGTATGATCCTTTTAATGGTGCTGTTAAATTTGGCTTGTGTCTATATTCATCAGGAATAGGGTACACAGTTTCTTAAAAACTAGATGACAGAGGTCAGTTCTACTATATTAGGGTAGTTACATTAGTGGTAGTTCCACTACAAATGTAAACATTGTTTCAACAATGCGTCGGCAGGAGAAAGTTTGTCACTTTTACATGGTGACATTACATGCCATTTTAACATAGCTCTTTTACATGGGAACGAGAAAGCCTAGAACCTTTGCTGGCTGCTATGATTTGTTGTTCCACAGTCACTTGTCACTTACAGAGCCAATTCCCTGGCAGAGCATGACCACAGTCTTTTGCTTTCCTCTCTCTGCTCTCTGACCTCTCCCATAGCAATGATAAGGATATATTTGTGTTTGTATGTAGCATTGCTATTCACTTTCACATCCAGTGTTTCATCTGACACTCCTCTGATGGGACAGGTGAGAAACAGTTATTCCTACCTTTTCAGAGAAATGAACCAATTTTCCCAAGGTCACAGGTGGTGAAGCCAGCACCTGAACCAGATTTTTTTTTTTTAACGTTTATTTATTTTTGAAACAGAGAGAGACAGAGCATGAACGGGGGAGGGGCAGAGAGAGAGGGAGACACAGAATCGGAAGCAGGCTCCAGGCTCTGAGCCATCAGCCCAGAGCCCGATGTGGGGCTCGAACTCACGGACCGTGAGATCGTGACCTGAGCTGAAGTCGGACGCTCAACCGACTGAGCCACCCAGGCACCCCCTGAACCAGATTTTTTGATGCCTGGTCAAAACCTTTTAGGACACAAGGGGCGCCTGGGTGGCTCAGTTGGTTGGGTGTCCGACTTCAGCTCAGGTCACCATCTTGCGGTTCGTGAGTTCGAGCCCCGCATCGGGCTCTGGGCTGATGGCTCAGAGCCTGGAGCCTGCTTCCGATTCTGTGTCTCCCTCTCTCTCTGCCCCTCCCCCGTTCATGCTCTGTGTCTCTCTGTCTCAAAAATAAATAAACGTTAAAAAAAAATTTAAAAAAAAACAAACCTTTTAGGACACTGTGGTTCCTGCCAGCCTCTTGATGGAGGAGCTTGAGACAGAACAAGACTTCTCCATAGAGAAGGAAGTCAGACTAGATGTTTGATGAGGGAAGGTTAGGAACTGTTAGCTAAGTTGCCAATTAGGCTTATCTCTGCAGTGTGGATTCATTGTTGTCCTTACTCCCCTTTCATTTTCTACCAGCCACTAAAGTTCATGATAGGACTATGCGGTCCAAACTCATCGTGATTCCTGCAGGACTGTGACCTGGGAGAAAATGTGTGACTTTAGCTCTTTGAGTGGCTGTTGTAGAAGGTGCATTAAACAGTGGTTCTTGGTTTTCTTTTCTGCTTCAGATTAAATCAGAAAAGAGAACATGGGCTTGGAATTTTTTTGTTGTTGTTATTTATATATGTTCATTCACTTGGCTTTGATAGTGAGCCAGACATTTTGCTAAGTGCAGGAAATAGGATATGATCCATTCTCTCAAGGCATGTGCAGGTGGTATGTATGTGTGTGTATATGTGGGGGGGAGGGAGAGAGAGAGAGAGAGAGAGTATAAGAGAAGGATGGGGGAGCACAGACAAGTCAATCTCTACCAGGAATAATTCCTGCAGCAGACGTTAAGTCCTGGAGACTGTGAAAGCCCAGAGGAAGAAGTCAGACTGTGCTGAGGTCAAGATGATTTCTCAAATAAAGTGCCCCTTAAATGGAATTCTTAAGTGTTCGTAGGACTTAGCATAGACAAGGAGAAGGGCATTCCAGGCAAGTAAGTGGTATGTTTGAGATGCTGAGGCATTAAAGAGATGTGAGAATAGAAAATCATTTGGAGGGAAGATAATGTGGAGAAGATAACTGTAAAGAGGTGGTGGCAGTCCTGCGTATTTAAGAGTTATCCTGAAAGCAGTAAGGAGGCATGGTCAGGTTCCCGGGCAATGCTGCCATGGCTTGGCTAACTGGTCTGTTTGGGTAGTATCTATTAAAAGCCACTAAAATATGCGTACAAAATGCCCTTTGGCTCAATAACATTACCTCTGGGAATAATAATACTTACCACCTACTGCATAGTGCTTACCATACCAGATATTTTTGATATATTGTGTATGTTATTTTTAAAATTCTTACAACAATTCTGTAAAGTGCAAACCATTGGTCCCATTTTACCGATAGAGAAACTGAGGTTTCAAAGAGTCTGGTTTAGGATTGAATTCACACTGTGTCATTAATTACCTGCTTTCCTAAGACAAACTACTTACCCCTCTGGAGCTGTTTCCTGAAGAAGTACTATTTAAAAAAATAATGCAACCAGAATTAAATGCAAGGTGTTCTTTTTTTTTTTTGGCTATCCATTTATTTGGGTTATTTCTGCCAGAGCTGACCTCCATTTTCTTAAATATTTACGATTAAATAGAAGAGCCAGAATTGAGTGGCGTGGAGTGGTGTGGACAGTGGCCTGGTTTTGGGGGGACCATTCTGACAGTGGCTTGCTCCTGCAGTTTTCCTTGTGTGCACCCATGCAGCTCTTATCTTCTACCTCCTTTATTTGTATCTTGTCCCCCTGCAAGATTGTAAATTCATTGAAGAAAGGGATGGTCTTAAGTACATCTTTGTATCTCTCACACCATCTGCCTGGTTCAGTGCTTTCCATGTGCCCAAGAGAGCTCAAAGTTTAGCTTTTTTTTTTTTTTAGTTTATTTATTTATTTTGAGAGAGAGAGAGAGAAAGAGAGTGTGAGAGCAGAAGCAGGGGAGGGGCAGAGAGAAAGAGAGAGAGAGAGAGAGAGATTGAGAGAGAGAGAGAGAAAGAGAGAATCCCCAGCAGGCTTCACACTGTCAGCCCAATGCGGGGCTTAAACCCATGAACCATGAGACTATGACCTGAGCCAAAACCACGAGTTGGATGCTTAACTGACTGAGCCACGCAGGCACCCCAAGATTAGCCTTTCTAGAAGTAATTAGAACATAATGATTCAAGGAAAAATAGGGGCTCTGAGAGTAAAGAGACTTGATGGCATAGGGAAGGACACAGAAAAAAAAGAAGATATTTTGGGGGAGAGACCTGGAAAGGAAGGTTTGGAATTAGGGGATCTGGGAGAATGTATTTAACAGGAAACATGCAAAATGTTCTCATTAATGCTGAGTCGAGAGAGTTGTCTTAGTATGGGTTCCCCAGAAGGAGATCTTGAGGGGAGAGGATCCATGTGCAAGTGGATGGAATTAAGGAAATGCTCTTGGGAGAACCCAGTAAAGGAGAGGGAAGGAGGACAGGTGTAGGGGAAATAGCCAGAGTGTCAGGTGGAGCTCCAGCCTCAGCCTTGTCCTACAAAAGTGTTCCAAACTGTAAAGTACAACTCAGAGTTTGTCCTCGCTTGGGCTTTCACACTTCCACCCCAGCCAGTCATTGGCTATCAGCTGTTTAGCGGTGACTGGGAAGCCCCAGGCACTTCTGTCTCTGTCTATAAGGACAAAGCCACTGCGGCAGCCCAAGGGCCGGCCTTCGAAGAGGCACAGGTGCAGGGAGTTAGAAGCAAAGGCATGTAGATGCTGGTGGGGGGCGGGGGAGGGTGCACAAATATCCGAGGGGATGTGGGTGGGGCATCAGTAGTGTCACCTTGATAATTCCTGTCTTAACTGTGTCCAGCTGTACATACTGATGTCTGCCTCTGAAGCCCACTTTGCAGCTTCCTCACCTACAAAGCGGGACAGTCTTATTTTGCTTTTGCTCATATCACAGAACGATTGTCAAAACAAAATGAAATGAGACAGGATACCTAGAATCATGTTGACATCAATAAGCCATTATACAAAGCCAGATGTCATTACCGTATCTTTCTTTTCCAGGCCCAGAGGATATATGAACTCCTGGTCCTCACTGGGCACTTGTCTTGCAGGCATCGATGCTGACAGCCTTTGAAAAGAGCTTGTTTGTGTTGGGAAAAGCAGGCACTTTTTTAATGTTGTTAAATTTTGCAGCAGTTTCTTTAATATATACCAGCCGCCTTGAACTACATCTAATTAACCACCAGATATCACGCTGTGGCAATGTTTGGCTTTGATGTGCTCATCAGCATCAGCAAGAAAATATTGGAAAGCTAATCATAATAGGACTTAGCTCTTATAAAATGCCTTTTATCTTCAAAGTGGTTTACAACCACTAATTATTAGAGGAATTGGGGTGAACAGCAACCATCTCACGGAGACCTCAAACCATTATCAGGACCTTTAATGTATCTTATAATAGAGCAAGAGAAGTGTGAAGGGGGATGTTTAATAATAGTTGTCCAGACCTGGAAGAGTTATTTTATGGAGGTAGGAGACAGCTGTTCCCTGTCTCCCTTGAGGCGAGAACAAGGAAATTGGACCTAATTTGAGGGAAGAGGAGGCAGGATGTAGCAGTTGCATAAGCGACAGCAGGCAGCAGAGTGGTAAGATTGCTCTCCCAAACGCTCTCCCGTACACCTGCCCCTTTATTTAGGCTGAGGAGGCATGTGGCCTTCTTGGTGGCCCAGGGTGGGTGACATCACACCACAAAGTCCCACCCAGCTGTGGCAGCCAGGGGTAGATTTAGGAGTTTCTTGATTGTATCTATTCATGTAATATTTTCTTTGTTTCGTTGCTTTTTTGCTTCTTAGTTTGCCCTGTTACAATTTTATCTTGGGTGGAGGAAGCCCACTTGAATTCCATAATAGTAAGAATAACCGTAGCTAATATTTTACAGATGAGAAAGTGGGGCACGGAGAGCTTAGGACACCTGTCTGTGGCCATAGAGCTAGTAACTTGGGCGGGCCAGCGTTGGAATGTGTGTTCTTATCCACCACAGTAAGAGGCCTGTCAGAGAAGGGGAGGGATTGGTCCAAAGCCCCCTGCACCGTGTGTCAAAAAAGTAGGTAACAATTGCGTTTTCCATACGCAAAGTCTCATTTCCAGACTGGTCTGGTTCCTGTGCTAAATACTTTAATCCTGAGCAGTGAGTGGTGAAAGGGGCCCTGCAAAGCAGCTCAGCATCTTTGTTCCTCACTGCAAGGAGGCATGTACCTGTCTCACCGTCCTGAACACACCAGAGGGTCTGCCCCAAGGCCGTGGAGAGGAGGGGAGGAGAGCGGGCATGAATAACAGGCAGCCACCCGTGAAACCCTGAGGTTTGGTTACAGAACGTCTTCCCCAAGTACCAAGGTGCATTTGAGATGGGCTGTGCCCCTTAAGTCATAATGTGGGGACAGCGATAGGAGGCATCAGCTACCATCGCCTGTGCAGACAGTCCTGGGGATGCAGAGATCAGGACACCCTGGGCAGAAACATTAGCCTCATGATTCCTTTCTCAGTGAGGGCTGATTGTTGGAAGCTTGAAATGGGCCGTGATAGGAATACTGACGTTATAGGAACAGGCAGATGCTACAAATCCCCCCTCCTCACCCTGGAGAACTGGTTGCCGGATATTGCGGTGTCTTTTTTTTTTTTTTTTCAGCACCATTTCCGACACAAATGATTCAATTCAATTCTAATGCTAACTCCCCAGAGTTAGCGTAGACCCGTGGTTGAGGGCTCCTTCCTGTAAGACTGCCCCCCTTCAGATCCCGGTCTCAAGTCCCCAGTTGCCACCCATATGTCCGACCGACCCGCAGGAAATTCCGGGCTTCTCACAACCCCTCCTCACATTCAATAATTCACTAGGACTCACGGAACTCAAGCAAGTGCTTCACTTATATTTACTGGTTTATTATAAAGGATACAACTCAGGAACAGTCAGTGGAAGAGATGTGAAGGGCAAGGAAAGGTGTGTGTAGGGGAGTGGCATGGCGCTTGCATGCCCTCTCACCTCCTCCATGCACTCACCAAGGTTTGGAAGCTCCCAAACCCCGTAGGTTAGGGCTTTTCATGGGGGTGTCATTATCAAGACATGATTGATTCAGTCATTGGCCATTGGTGATTAAACCTAAGCATCAGTCCCTCTCTCCTTCCTGAAGGTCAACCGTCAAATCTCCTGGTTGTTTCCTCTGGCAACAGGCCCCCATTCTGAAGCTTTCTAGAAGCCCACCAAGAATCAGCTCTTCCCCATAAACTCAGGTGTGCTCAAAAGGGGTTCATCATGAATAGCAAGAGACACCCCTTTCATTTAAGAAATTCCAAGGATTTTAGGAGCTCTGTGCCAGGAACCAGGGGCAAAAACCAAATATCTATTTTTTCATTAATCACAAATATTTACCACTCTCAGCCCTCACTGTCGATGGTCAGTTAAGAAGCCAACACATATTTCTTAGGCACCTGCCATATGCTAAGTACCAGACTTGGAATTGGCAGGGCATTTGTTTATTTAAATATTCAAATATTAATTTCATACTCACTAAGATTTATTGGGATGGCACTTCTGCCTTCAAGGACGAAGTAAGTCATATCATGTACGCTTGAAACTCTAGGCAACTAGACCAAGCTGTATATTCTAATGCTGAAAGCATGATAGAGTCAGTAAGAATTCAGAGGGACAGCAGCCAAAGCAGTCCAGACTGGGCAGCCAGAAAGACTTCTCGGAGGAGGTGGACTTATACCTGGGCCCTGAAGGCATACCCAACACTGAGAGTCGGAACAGACCTATATAGACTGTTTTTATAGGATGAAGAAGGAACTGGAAAACTTGCCTTTGTCAAGTCCTAGAAAACACTTCCCATCTGAGGCCTTGATTCCTCCTTAACTTGCTCCTTCCCCGGGGGGCCCACCAGTGTCATTCCCTCATGACATCCCATCCACTCATATTGCAGTTGTGTTTGAAAGCCTTTGCTCAGCACCCCTCCTGTGCCCTCTGCAGTTTGACAAGACCTGCCTACCTCTGCCTCCTTTTGACACTGCCCACTCACAGTGAATGTCTGAGACTTTGAGCGGCTGCTGCATACGGACAATGCCTCTGGGGAAGCCTGGGTAATTAAAGAGATGCGAACAGATCCTGAAGATGCCTTTGTGCTTTTGATTTCCCAACTTCCCGGCCTGCAGGAGAGATTCAAGCGAGATCAGGGTGATTTAGTGGCTGCTTTCAAGTGCACAGCGGGTGTGGTATGTGTTGGGGAGTGGGGGACCAGCTGCTCTCTATCTCCACTGAGCCCTGAGTAAGGGGGTATTCAGCTTAGAGCCCCTAGGAGGGATTTAGGTTTGATCTATGACCTTTCTGATTATAGCAGTTACTAAGCTACTGGAATTACTGTGGAATTCTGGGAAGTGTTCCTGGAAATGTTTGAGGGCTAGATAATTTCCATCTGTGTGTAAAGGCTTTTCAGGAAGCACTCTGGAGGGAGAAGAGTGGTCTGCAGGTCCTGATAGAGAAAGGAAGATGAAAAGTGGTGTCATGGCTCCCCTTGTGATGGTGGTGGCATTTTCCCTTTCCCTCTGGAATATACCCCACAATTTTCCCTTTTATGGCTGTGTGTTAATCTAAAAAATATTTGAGGCAGAAAGTTGTGTTCGGCCCTGAGCCCACAGCAACCATGGGCTTCACCCAAATGTGAAACAGCCCAGCCAGCCACAGGGCTTTGTTTTATTTCTGAAAGAAAAGTAGAAACACTTCTGTTGTTTTGTCTGCTATTTCCCTTGGAAAACCCACAGATGCTGTTCGAAGATCACAGGCCAAACCAGAGGGGGCTGGCGTCACAGTAGGGGAACGGTCTGCCCCATTCCCTTACTGCCAGAGTTCACTGAGCTCTCTATGGTAAGGGACTGAGGATTTTCACAGAGAAATTACTTGATTTTATGCCGTATCCTGCTTTCCAGAGTTGAATTTAGAAGGAAGAATCAGGCTCCTGGGGATAAATACAGTAGGTGGGGTCAGATTTGCAAGTTGGGAGATAGGAGAAGGTTCTGGCCTGGGCCTATTCTCTTTCTCTCTCTCTCTCTCTCTCTCTTTTAATAGATCTATTTAGCTATTGACATATAATAAACTGTACATATTTAAAGTGTACAATTTGGTAAGTTCTAATATATATTTCTACATACATATGTATGTGTATGTAACTATATGTGTATATATGTGTATGCATATATAACTATATATACACATATATACTCATACATATATACATACATACATACATATCTGTATATATCTATCTATATATATAATTTATATATATCCATGAAATGATCACAATTAAGACTGTGGACATATCCACACCCCCAAAAACTCTCCTCTTGCCCATTTGTAATCTCTCCTTCTCACCCTTCTTCACCCTCCCTTATCTCTTTTCTGTCACTATAGATTAGTCTTCATTTTTCTAATTTTATATAAATGACATCAAATACTATGTGCTCTTTTGTCTGGCTTTTTTTTTTTTTTTTTTTTTTGCTCACATGATTATTTCAAGATTCATCTGTTTCGTTGCTTAAATCAATAGTTGATTCCTTTTAATGCAGAGTGGCATTCCATTGCATGCATATATGACAGTTTGCTCACCCATGTACCTGTTGAGGAATATTTGTGCTGTTTGGGGCTACTACAAATAAAGCTTCTATGAATGTTCATGTATAAGTCTTTGTGTGGAAAGAATGCTTTTATTTCCTTGGGTAAATATTTAGGAGTGGGATGTCAGGACCGTATGGTAGAAGTTTGTTTGACTTTTTAAAGAAACCTCCAAATGTTTTCCTAAGGGGTTGTAGCATTTTACATTCCCACCGGCAGTGTGTGAGAGGTCCATCCAATTGTCCACATCTTTGCCAATACTTGGTATGCCGATCTTTTTTTATTTTAGCCATTCTAATAGGTGTTTGGTGGTGTTTCAGTGTGGCTTTAGATTGCATTTCCCTTATGACTAATGATGTTGAACATTTTCATGTAGTTATGTGATATCCATATATCTTATTTGATGAAGTGGCTGTTCAAATGTTTTGCCCATTTAAAAATTGAGTTGTTTGTTTTCTTATTCATGAGTTCTGAGAACTTTGTATATATTCTGGATCAAAACCCTCTATCAGATACAGGCTTTGCAAATATTTTTCCCAATGTGTACTTAAATGGTGTCTTTCAAAGAACAGGAATTTTAAATTTTTATAGAGTCCAACGGATCAGTTTTTAAAATATGCTTTTGCTATTGTGCCTAAGGAATCTTTGACTAAGCCACAGTCACAAGGACATTTTCTTCTTGTAGTTTTATATTTTTAGACGTTACAGTTAGGTCTATGATCCATTTTGAGTCAATTTTTGTATGTGGTATAAGGTATGCATTGACATTCTTTTTTTTGCAAATGGTTATCCAATTATTCCAGTCCCATTTGCTGAAAAGATTATCCTTTCTTCACTGCATTGCCTTTGCATTCTTGTAAAAAAATCAGTTATATATATGGTCTATTTCTGGATTCTCTATTCTTTATTTTGTTCCATTTATCTTTTTATTTTTTTATTTTTAATTTTTGATCTTCATGCCAATAGCATACTGCCTTTTTTACTATAAATTTATAATGTTTTGAAATCAGATAGTGTTAGTCTTCCAATGTGGTTTGTCTTTTTCAAAGTTGTTTTGGCTATTCTAGGTCCTTTGCATTTCAATATGAATTTTAGATTGGCTTGTCAATTTCTACAAAAAAAAAAAGCCTGCTGGGAGTTTGATTGAGATTGAGATGAATCTTTTGATGAATTTAGGGAGAAATGACATCCTAGTAGTACTGAGTCTTCCAAACCATGAACATGAATATCTACCCATTTATTTTGGCCTTCTTTAATTTCTCTCATCAATATTTTGAAGCTTTCTGTGTACAGGTCTTACACATTTTTGCCAGCTATCTCCCTATTTCATATTTTTGATGCTATTGTAAATGATATTTTTATTTCAATTTTAAGTTTTTGTTGCTGCTGTACAGAAATACAATTGATTTTTTGGAGAAAACTTATATCTTTTAACCTTGTCAAACTCACTTATTGTTCTAGTAGCTTTTTGTGAATTTCACCAGATTTTCTACATAGATAATCATGTTGCCTGGGAATAAAGATGATTTTACCTTTTCATGTCTGATCCGGATGTTTTTTATTTCTTTTCTTGCTTCATTGAACTGGCTAGAATCTCCAACACAATGTTAAATTGACTAAACACTTTTTTATATATGTGATTTATTGTCAAGTTAGTTAGCATACAGTGTATACAGTGTGCTCTTGGTTTTGGGAATAGATTCCCATGATTCATCGCTCACATACAACAGCCGTCCCAACAAGTGCCCTTCTCAATGCCCATCACCCATTCCCCTCCTCCTCACCCCCACCATCAACCCTCAGTTTGTTCTCTGTATTTAAGAGTGTCTTATGGGGGCACCTGGGTGGCTCAGTCAGTTAAGCGTCTGACTTCAGCTCAGGTCATGATCTCATGGTTTATGAGTTTGAGCCCCGCATCAGGCTCTGTACTGACAGCTGAGAGCCTAGAGCCTGTTTCAAATTCTGTGTCTCCCTCTCTCTTTGCCCCTCCCCTGCTCACTCTCTCTCTCTCTCAAAAATAAATAAACATTAAAAAAAATTTAAGAGTCTCTTATGGTTTGCTTCCCTCTCTGTTTGAAACTGTTTTTCCCCTTGCCTTCTCCCATGGTCTTCTGTTAAGTTTCTCAAGTTCCACATATAAGTGAAAAATATGATATCTATCTTTCTCTGACTGACTTATTTCACTTAGCATAATACCCTCCAGTTCCATCCACATTGTTGCAAATGGCAAGATTTCATCGTTGTTGCAAATGGCAGGATTTCATTCTTTCTCATTGCCAAGTAGTATTTCATTGTATATATAAGCCACATCTTCTTTATCCATTCATCAGTTGATGGACATTTGGGCTCTTTCCATAATATGGCTATTCTTTATAGCCCTGCTATAAACATTGGGGTACATGTGCCCCTATGAATCAACACTCCTGAACTCTGGATAAATTCCTAGTAGTGCTATTGCTGGGTCATAGGGTAGATCTATTTTTAATTTTTTGAGGAGCCTCCACATTGTTTTCCAGAGTGGCTGCACCAGTTTGCATTCCCACCAACAGTGCAAGAGGGTTCCCATTTCTCCACATCCTCGTCAACATCTGTTTCCTGAGTTGTTAATTTTAGCCACTCTGGTGTGAGGTGGTATCTCAATGTGGTTTTGATTTGTATTTCCCTTATGATGAATGCTATTGAGCGTCTTTTCATGTGTCTGTTGGCCATCTGGATGTCTTTCTTCTTTGGAAAAGTGTCTATTCATGTCTTCTGCCCATTTCTTCACTGGGTTATTTGTTTTTCAGGTGTTGAGTTTGGTAAGTTCTTTATAGATCTTGGATTGGATACTAACCCTTTATCCGATACGTCATTTGCAAATATCTTCTCCTGTTCCATCAGTTGCCTTTTAGTTTTGTTGACTGTTTCCTTTGCAGTGCAGAAGCAGCAATTTCTTGCTCGACATGTCTCTGAAGGCAAGGGAAATAAAAGCAAAAATGAACTATTGGGACCTCATCAAGACAAATAGACATTTTTGTTTCTTGATCATAGGGGAAAACATTTGGCTTTTTACCATTTAAGTATGATGTTACCTGTTGGTTCTTTTGTGGATACCCTTTTTCAGGTTGGGCAAATTTCTCCCTACTGCTGGTTTTCTGAGAGTTCTCATCAGGAGTGGATTTTGGGTTTTGTCAAGTGCTTTTTCTGCATCTACTGAGATGATCATAATGGTTTGTCATTTTTAATTTGTTAACATGGTGAATATATTGTTCATTTCAAATGTTAAGCCATTCTCTCATTCCTGAGTTAGAACTCCACTTGGTCAGGATGTATTTATTCTTTTTATATATGGCATTGGATTGAATCTGCTAAAATTTCCTGAAGAATTTTTGCATCTGGGGCACCTGGGTGGCCCAGTCGGTTGAGCATCCGACTTCAGCTCAAGTCATGGTCTTGCAGTTTGGTTCATGAGTTCGAGACCTACATTAGGCTCGCTGCTGTCAGTGCGGAGCCTGCTTTGGATCCTCTGTCCCCCTTTCTCTCTGTCCCTCCCCCATGCACTCTCTCAGAAAAAAAAAAAAACTTTTTTGCATTTATGTTCCTGGGGGATATTGGCCTGTATTTTTATTTTCTTATAATTTCTTGGTCTAGTTTGGGCATAAGGTAATCCCGGCCTCATAGAATACGTTAGGAAGTATTTCACATTCTTCAGAGTTCTGAAAAGTTTGCATAGAATTGGTATTAATTTTTCTTTAAATATTTGTAGCATTCATCAATACAGCCACCTGGGCCTTGAGTTTTCTTGCAGGAAAGGTTTTCACTATTAGTTCAATTTCTTCAATAGTGTTACTCATTTTATCTATTTCCTCTTGAGTGAACTTTGTTATTTAGTGATTTTCAAGGAGTTTGTCCATCCCCTCTAAATTGTCAAATTTATTGGCATAAAACTGTTCATAGCATTCTATTAGCCATTTAATGTCTGTAGAATTTGTAATGTGCCACCTCTCAAAGTTCTGATATTATCATTTGTGTCTTCTCTCTTTATTCATCTTCTTAAAGAACCGGCCTTTATTTTTATAAATTTTTTCTAGTGTTTTTCTGTTTTCTAGTTAATTGATTTCTGCTCAGACCCTTATTAGTTTTTCTCCTTACTTTGGGTTTCATTTGCTCTTCTCTTTCTAGTTTCTTAAGGTAGAAGCTGATATCATTGATTTGAGACCTTTCTTCTTTTCTATTATATGTGTCTAGTGTTATAATTTTTTCCCTGAGTACTACTTTAGCAATATCCAACCAAATTTGATATATTGTGCTTTTATTTTCATTTAGTTAAAAGTACTTTTTCATTTCCCTTTCCATTTCTTTTTTGACCCATGAGTTATTTAGAAGTGTGTTATATAGTTTTCACATATTTAAGGGTATTCCAGGGGTCTTTCTGTTATTGGTTCTGGTATAATTCCATTGTGGTTAGGGTACATACTTTCTATGACTTCAGTCCTTTAAAATTTATTGAAACTCATTTTATGGACCAGGATATGGACCATCTTGGACCACATATTCCATGTGCACTTGAAAAGAAAGTATATTAACCCTTTGTTGAGTATTCTATAAATGTCAGTTAGGTCGAGATAGTTGACAGTGTTGTTCGTGTTTTCTGTATCTTTACTGATTTCAGTCTACTTGTTTTATTAACTATTGATAGAGGGATATGAAAATCTTTGAATATGATTGTGGATTTGTCTATTTCTCCTTACAGTTGTATCAGTTTTTGCTTCATGCATTTTAAAGCCTTGTTATTAGGTACAGAAGTATTTAGGATTATTACTATCTTATTGATGAATTTCCTTCTTTATCACTATGAATTACTTTCTTTATTCTCATTAATATTCTTCCTTGTAGAATCAACTTTGCCTAATATTAATATGCAGCTTTTTCTTGACTAGTGTTAACATGGTATATATTTTGCTAACCTTTTACTTTTAACCTATTTGTGTCATAAAGTTTATACTTCTTATAGGCAGCATACAGTTGGGTTTCCTCAACTTGGAGACTCTGCCAGTCCCTGCCTGGATTTCCCCCTTCCTGTGTCATGGCCTAAAAACTCTTTATGCAATAATAGGGCTTGTTTTGTTTGTTTCTGTCAGGAACAGGCTGTGGGCTAGAGTGAGGTGAGTAAGGTCCCTAGGGTGCAAAATTTAGAAAGTAATTACTCTCTAATGCACAGTTTTCAGAATGGATTTCTCTTTGAATATTGTACCTTAGGCGCCTCTTCCTTAAGAAGACACTCACTTTTGGGGTGCCTGGGTGGCTCTGGCTCTGTCGGTTAAGCGTCTGACTTCGTCTTAGGTCATGATCTCACAGTCTGTGGGTTTGAGCCCCGCGTCGGGTTCTGTACTGACAGCTCAGAGTCTGGAGCCTGCTTCAGATTCTGTGTCTCCCTCCCTCTCTCTGCCCTTCCCCTGCTCGCACTCTGTCTCTCTGTCTCTCTGTCTCTCAAAAATAAATAAGCATTAAAAATTTTTTTCAAAAAAGCAGGCACTCACTTTCAGAGTTGTGCAACTACAGGGCTAGTACCTGAAAGTAAATTCCTCCTTTAATTTTGCACTTTAGGGGCCTCATTCAGCTCACCCTAACCTGGCCATGCTGAAGGATCACTGTCCTTCACTGACTGATGTCTAGTGTCTTAGAAAGAATTTTCTTTTTTTTTTTTAATTTTTTTTTAATGTTTATTTATTTTTGAGACAGAGAGAGACAGAGCATGAACGGGGGAGGGTCAGAGAGAAAGGGAGACACAGAATCCGAAACAGGCTCCAGGCTCTGAGCTGTCAGCACAGAGCCCGACGCGGGGCTCGAACTCACGGACTGCGAGATCATGACCTGAGCCGAAGTCGGACGCTCAACCGACTGAGCCACCCAGGTGCCCCAAGAATTTTCAAAAATATATTTTGTTTGGATTTTTTAAAAATTATTTTAGCTGGGAAAGCAAACCCAGTCCCTGTTACTCCATCTTTTCTGGAAACGGAAATCTGAATTTTTTCTTTATGAGATAAAAATCCCACACAGAGAGCTATCTGATTGAAACACAAATGTTTTTAGGCCTCCCTGCAAAGGATGCAGCAAAAAAATTGTTCTTCCTTCATTTAAGAATCAGTCAATATGCACCTACTGTGTACCATATTCTGGGATAGGAACTATGGTTAAAATCAAATAAGACATGGTGCCTATCTGCTAGTTGCTCATAGCTGGCTGCTTTAGAACTATTGGACTGGTTCTCTCATGCCATGCATTACCTGGGACATGGGTCAGGGAAGGCAGAGAGCCGGAGAAAGTCAGGCCTAGAACTGAGAGAGCATCTCTACTAATTTCCAGGCCAGAGTGGCTCAAGGGCTTACTTAGCTCACATAGGTGGTTAGAAGTAGTTGATTGCTATGTCGTCCGTTTTGAGGGATATGGAGGAGGGACCCAACCTGAAATACCTTCCCTTACCAGCAGTTACCATGACTGAATTCCCACTATTTGAGACTCATTCATTAACAGCAGGGACCATGTCTTATTCATGTTTGCATTTTTCAGTGTTAGCTCAGAGCCTGCTAATTGGGTAGTTGATAAATAAGAATGAATGAATGATAAATGTTAAAAGGATGAACATGCCTCTGGGAAGTGACTTAGGTTATTATCTGTTGGGGATAAGTAGACCATCAAGAGCAAGTCCATAGCTTGGAGCCATGCTAGGAAGGTAATATAGTATAGTACATCTGGTCTCTAACTATACTAGACCTTGATCCAAGTTGTTTAACCTTTCCCTAACTTAGTTACCTCATCTGTGTGATGGGAATCCTAATTTACCTAATAGAGGGATTGGGTTCCATTAGGATGAAGTATGTTATGGGGCTGGCAAGAGAAAAGCCTCAAGGAAGAACAGATATTATTCATCCAGTCTTCTGGGAACAGCAGGTGGGAATAAGGTAGGGGCTACTGGATGGCAGAGACCTCGAGACAGTCCTGGCTGGGCAACAGGAAGACACAGACTGTTCTGCTAATGCTGTACATTTACAGAAGCTCAGATGTTACCACTTCTATTATCCAAAAGCCCTTCCTAAGCTCAGTGTTGCGATAGATATTTTGGGCAATACACGTAAGCCATGCAAAAACAGCCCTACTCTCTTGGGACTTATAACCAAGGCCTTTAGTTCCCTCCGGGGAAGACAGAATAGAAATGTTAAGTCTGTCTATGATTAGGTGACAGCCAGTTCACACTGTGTAGGAATGGAGAGAAAGACCCGATTCCTGAGTGAAGGGCTAGTCAAAGGGATCAGGTGGGAGCCCATTGTCCAGTCCAAGTGGAGCAAGAATGTCAAGTCTCCTCTACTTTGTCCAGGCTCTGTTACACATGGTGCATTCCTGAGGCCAGAGGTAGTCTTCCAGCTCTGGGTCCACAGCTCTTGACACATCTGGTAGGTGGAAAATGTTGACCCAAATCACAGATTACTTTGGAGTTGTGGTGTAGCTGAGCCAGACCCCTGGGCTCTGATAATCAGACAAACCCACCTGGTGATAGTGTGATTTTCCTCCTTTTTTTCTGACAATGGTGTAGGAGATATGATCTATATTTCCTTCTTCACTTTTTGCATTTCCCCAAAATGCATTACAGTGTGTATCTGTATTTTAACATTTAAATATTTAAAAATTTAGACCTAGCTTACTTCCAAAAAGTTTTCAGGTAGAAAACTCCAAGGATATGACTATTTCCTTTCATCACATTGACCCATTTTTTTTTATTAGTAACAATTTATTATGTTGAAATATCATACACTTACAGACTGTCAGAGGTAGAAGGGGCCTTAAAGAAAATAGGACCGGTCTTCTCAATACACAGATGAGGAAACTGAGACCCAGACAGGTACTGACTTATTCAAGGTCACTTAAGGAGCAACAGAGTCCAGACTAGAAGTTGGTTTCTGCATAACTTCTCCCATAGCATCACATTACAGTGCACCCTCTGAAAAAAAAATCCATAAGGGGCTTTAAATGTCTGATCAGGACATATAATTTGTGATTTTATGTTGGCCAGAGACCAAACTAGGCCTGGCAAATCCAGTAGAGCAGGAAGCTCCTTGAGGACACAGTACACTTTCCTCCATCAGCTTTCCGCTGCATGCTCTCAGGCCCCGTAGAGGCCTGCAGTATGAGCTAAGAGCTCACCAAGAACTTGTTGATTGTGAAGGGCATAGGAAACAGTGAATCTGAGAGAAGAGAGTTCTCCACCCTTCGAAATGCTGAAGAGTCAGGACAATGTAGGATTAAGGTCAAATACAAGTTTGATGAGCTTGGATTTATATCTGTTTTTGCATTAACTTGCTGTGTGGCCTTGGTCAAGTCACTCAGCCTCTCTGAGCATTGATAAAATGAAGATGCTAATATCTATTTCAGAGGGATGTGAGAAATAAATGAGAAAATGTATACAGAGACCAAGACATGGTGCCTGCCTCCAAGTGAACACTCAATAAATGGTAGCTGGTCTGTCTATCAGAATCTGTTTTGTTGCTGTTAGTTTAAATGGGGAGAAATTATTTTCAGGCTTCCACTACCCACCTTCTTTCACTCTAGAAATGTCTGTTTTCTTTTCCCCCTTCTTCTTTTTTCAATGGGCTGGCTGATCTATTAGCAATCACAGCACATTTCCCCTTGCCGTTCTGCTAATGAGGAGGTGGTTGGTAAGAGAGGCCAGGCACACTGGTGAGCAGTTATGGCTGCCCTCTAATGCCCTCTCATTCTTTCTCAGCCTCACTCCATCCACACCACACCCACTTGTCTCTCTCATCTTCTGTGTTCAGGTTCTGCAAAGACTTGAAGAAATTGACAAACCTGGATGGCTACCCCTGACAGGAGAATGGTCTCTAGACCCCAGAGACCTGGAAAGGGTCCAAAGGAAAGCGGGGCCTGCCTGAGTCCCCTGGACAACCTGGAGTGTAAGGAGACCCAGGAGCTGGCACCGGTAGAGCTGGCCATGCTGAGCAAGGCACAGGAATTCTTTCAGACCTGTGACACAGAAGGCAAGGGGTTCATCGCCAGGAGGGATATGCAGGTAAGAGGCCAGCCCACCTGGAATGCCAAATGGCATGGCTCTCTCCATCTTGGGTTAGGGCCTGCCCCACTGGGGGCAGTAAAGGTGCCATCTACTCTGCCCTGGAAGGAGGTGTCAGCCTCAACTCTACTGGGAGCCAGACCTCCTAGGTTCATTCCTTTCCTGGACTTTGCTTGCCGTCAAACTCACAGATTGTTTCCCCTCTCTGACTCAGTAACTGTCAGGTTTGGAAAATGGTGATAGCAACATACAGGACTTGAGTAAGACATGGTGGAGAACCTTCTGAAACAGAGTGGGAAGGCACCAGCTTGCTACTTCACAATAAAGCTTTGAGCTATGCCGAGGTACTGTGTGTGCCTTAGGAACACATTGACAAGTGCAACAACCAGGGAGGAAGGCATTTCTGGAGCTCCTCCAGAAACCCAACCACACTCAACCCCTCATAACTGGGTCCCAAGAGACATACTGCAGAACCCCGGTGTACCCCATTGCCTGGTGCAGGGCTCAGCAAACTTTCTTTAAAGAGCCAGACCATAAGGATTTTAGGCTCTGTGGGCCATGTACACGATCACAACCACTCAATGCCATGCTGCTGCACGAGCTGACATAGGCAATATGTACACAGGTGAGCTTGGCTCTGATCAAATGAAACTTCTATGGACACTGAAATTTGAATTTTATATGATTTTTGTGTGTCCCCAAATAGTCTTCTTTTGATTTTTTTCAACCATTTAACATTATATCTCACCCCCGAAACTAATATAACATGGTATGCTAATTATCCTTGAATAAAAAATAATAAAAGTGTAAAAGCCACTCTTAGTTCACTAGCCATAAAAAACAGATGATGGGGTCCGATTTATAACCCTGGGGCATAGTTTTCCCACCCCTGGTCTAGTGCCTTTCCAGCATTCGCGTCAAAAGCTTCTTCTGAGTGTCTTAAGTCCGTTATGTTGCAGCCGTGATGTCCTCTGACATAAACAAGATGCAGGCTCCACCAGAGCAAGCTGGACTTAGCCCTTCTCCAGCTCTTTCCAGCCAAGAGCATCTTGGGGAGGGATGCATGGCCATGCTGTTGCAAGAAAATCCTGCAATGGTCAAGTTTTCTTCTTTTTATTTTTTAATTTTATTTATTTATTTTTTGAGAGAGAGCACGAATGTGGGAGGGGCAGAGAGAGAGAGAGAGAGAGAGAGAGAGAGAGAAAATCCTCACTGACAGCATGGAGCCTAACACGGGGCTCAATCCCATGAACTGTGAGATCATGACCTGAGCCAAAATCAAGAGTTGGACGGTCAACCAACTGAGCCACCCAGGCGCCCCTAAGCTTTCTTTTTTAAATTTGGCTTTTCAGAATACAGTGAAGTTGGGCAGTGGAATGTAGACCCTCATGGGGCTCAGTCCCCTTCTGGGCTCACATGTGGGAGCTGCAAAGAGATGAGCCATGTGACCCAGGTGAAGGCTGTGGGTCTTTCCCTGGCCCCACAGGATGGTGTTTTCAGGCTTTTCCCAGAGCTCTTCCACCATGCCATAGATGCACGAATGGAGGGAAGAGACCCGGAGGACAGGACAGGCTTAGCCCACGAGAGAGCTCAGACCATCTATGTTGTCAGTAGTTGGCTCCCCAGTACATTTCTGTCACTGAAACTCAACCCAAGTCTTACTCTCCATGGAAGGCCAGACTCTGTGTGCTTTGAGGAAACCCTGTCTGTGAACTTCATTATTGTTCTTCACAGGTCTGTGGTGGTTGGTGGTGGTGGTTTTAATGGCATACTTAACTTTTGATCGTCCCTTCTGGAAGGAAAGAAAAGGGAATTTGACATGTACTGATGGTCAGCTCTGGACCATATGCGTGGTGCAATTCAGCACTTTCTCTCTGTGTGTGTGTCCCAATTAACCTTCACTGAAGCCCACACTTTACTGAAGGGAGGAAGAGTCATGGTGAATTTAAGCTGCAAAGTGTAAGTTGTAAGAAATCATTTGTATCTGACCCGGAATGAAGTCATAACCATCAAGTTGCAGAGGGACCAACTCAGCTACATTCCTGCTCAGTCCTCGATTGTGACTGAGGCAAGAGGAAAAGGGGACAGACATCCTACCTAGTGGATACTTACACATCATGGCCTTTATTTCTACTTTGTTTTCCAAAGCTTCTGTGTACCTGTGGACAGTGAAGCATTTGAAATTTTCAGTTCTGTAGGCTGTGAAAGTGCTATCAAGGAAGAACAAGGCCCATCACTTAAGCGCTATCTCTTTGCTGCTTTCTCGGGTCCTATCTGGGGGAAGATGGGCTGGAAAAGAGATACGTGGAGAACAGCAACCCACACATCATCAACACTGGATGCTCTGTGGAAGCCCCACGTACCCCTTGGCTCTCCTGGGCAGAACCTACAGACATCTGTCTGTTCCTTGTCACTCCCTCACGGAGCTGCTTTGCCAGGTGACCCCTTTGGTTGGTGGTCACCTCCTTGAACCTGACCACTACCACCTTGCTCACCTTTGGTTCTCAGCCCGGCCTCATGGGAACTGAAAGAAGAGCTCAGATTATGCATGCACACGAAAATTCAGCCACCGGGAGAGGCCCTTTAAAGCAGGGACTGAGGGGTGCCCGGGCGGCTCAGTCGGTTAAGCCTCCAACTCTTGATTTCTGCTCAGGTCATGATCTCACGGTTTGTGGGATCGGGCCCTGTGTCTGACTCAGTGCTGACAGTGCAGAGCCTGCTTGGAATTCTCTCTCTCTGCCCCTCCCCCACGTGCTCTCATGCTCTCTCAAAATAAATAAACAAATAAATATTTAAAAAACAATAACAACAACAGGAACTGATTGTCAAGGAAGGTGAGGCCATGGACCCGAGGGAGAGCAGATCCAGGGTCTGGAAGAGGTGGGTAAAGAAGCAGAGTCAGAACAAGACCATGCAGGGCTTACTGTCCTTTAGGAAAAAGAGAGAGTTAAGCTCCTCCCTTGGTGCTCTTATTCTTCTTGGTCCTGATGGACAAAAAACTATTTTCAGTGGGTGAGAAAGACTTTGTGTCCATCCAAGAGGTAGGGGTGGGGGGGGTACGGGTGGGGAAGGAGACTGCTGCAGGGTCTGAGCCCCAGCAGTATGGAGCCAGCCCACTCTGAGAGAGCAGGGACCACAGAAGGAAAGGAGCAGGGTCCAGGAGAAGTTTTTTCCTTTGGGGTCCCTGGAGAAACCTGGAGGAACCAGAGGCAGGCTGCACTGAGGGCAAGGGTGCAAGCTGTCCTATGCTGGGGCTCCATATGTGGACGTTCTACTGCGGGGACAGCCGGTGTTGGAATCAACCTATGTGAACATATTGTAGGCAGCAGTTTGAGAAACCTCAGCTCCACCCATGGCCCCTCAGACCCCACCCCCTCCTCTATGAGGAAACTCTCTGGGTTCCATGGGGATCGCTCCAGGCAGAATTGGGGTGAAGACTGCTTTGCAGGGCAGAGTCTGGTGCAGCCCCTAGAGAAGCAGAGTCATGGGGCTGAGGACCCCGAGTGAAAGTCAGTCCTGCCTCACAGGGACAGAGGGACATGAGAAGGCCAGGCTGGAAGGGTGTGAAGGGACTTCTTCAGCCCAGAGAGGGAGAGGGGGCCAGTATGGGCAGAAGATCTCTCTGAAGACACCTAGAGCCTCAAAACCCCTGCTTCCTTGACTTTTCAAAGTGAAATGATTACCTACCAATGCCAAGTACCTACCTCCCAACACTGCCTAGAGTTCCTAGACTAGCCACACTGTTAAGAATCATTTAAGAGTTGGCAAACCAAATATTGCTTATTTGTGTGAGTAAAGTTTTGTTGGAACACAGCTGTGCTCATTCATTTACAACTTGCCCATGGCAGCCTTCATGTTTGTGGCAGGAGTGAGTAGCTGTGACAAAGACCAAAAGGCCTGCCCAGCCTGAAATGTGTATTTCCTAGTCTTCTACAGAAAAAGTTAGCTGATTCCTGGTTTAGGTTAACTTTGGACTCTCTAAGATTTTTATAGCAAATTGCACTGAGTTTTAGCCCCGAATCTGCAACTTAATAGCATGTGAGTTTGTGTGAGCCTCTTAAACCCTCTAGGCGATAGTTCCTCATCTGTGAATTATTTATAGTACCTCCCAGGGTTAGAGAAGAATTAAATGTGCGTATGCATGTAGAGCTCTTGGCCCTGAGACTGGGACCTGGAAATCCCTCCATAAATACACTTTGTGTGTGTGTGTGTGTGTGTGTGTGTGTGTGTGTGTGTGTTGGGAGCAGGGGTTGGGGGCTTGTACCCTATATGTCCTCCACAGTGTGATTTTTAAAAATTGTGGCAAAATACACATAACATACAGTTTACTGTCTTAACCATTTGTACGTGTACAGCTCAACAGCATTGAGTACCTTCATGTTGTGCAACCATCCCCACTGCCATCTTTAGAACTGTTTGCATCTTCCAAAATGGAAACACTGTACCCATTAAACACTAACTTCCATGGACTCCTCCTCCCCACAGTCCCTGGCAACCACCATTCTGCTTTCTGTCTTCTTGAATTTCACTATTCTAAGTTCCTCCTGTCAGCGGATCACAGGTGTCTATCCTTTTATGACTGGTTTGTTTCACTTGGCATAATGCCTTCAGGGTTCATCCGTGTTGTCACAGGTGTTAGAATTTTCTGCCTTTTTAAGGTTGGATAATATTTCATCGTACCTGTGCACTACAGGTTGTTTATCCATTCGCTCATCGACGGACACCTGGGTTGCTTCACACCCTCGTGTGAGACTGATGCTGTTGTGAACAGGGGGGCGCAAATACTCTGAGTCCCTGCTTCAATTCTTCGGGGTATATGTGCAGAAGGAAAATTGCTGGACCATATAGTAGTTCTGTTTCTGAATTTTCTGAGGAGCCACAGTACTATTTTCCAGCCAAACCATCATACTATGACTTTAAGTGCTCATCTGTCCCTCCTTGGGGACAAAGAAAAGGCATGCCTGCTAAAGAGGGGGCCTTCCACTCATATCCAGCTGGTGCTATTGTTGTGTGTGTCCAGTCTACATGAGTGGGACAATTTTGCTTCTTAGAGGACGTTCGGTGATGTCTGGAAACATTTTCGATGGAAACTAGACGGGGGGATGTTACTGGCACCTACTAGGTATTGTCGGGGATGCTGCTACATACCCTATAAGGCACAGGATGGTGCCCTCTTTGTCACCCAACAAAGAATCAACCATGCCAAGATTTCAGTAGTGCCAAGGTTGAGAAACCCTAGGCTATACCAAACACTCAGCCCAAAACAAGCACGTGAAAACATAAAGCAGAATAAAGGTAATCTCACATCTCAGACCTTGAATTCTCCTTATAAAGATGTTTGGAGTAGCTGAGTTATGATACAGGGAAGAGAGTTTTTGGTGCTGGAATAGAGAGGTCTGAACAGAATGCTGTAGAAGCCCCAGAAGAAGGGAGACTTTAATTCTGGCCATAAAGATGGATCTCTTCTGGTTTTCTCTTTAATAAGTTTTCCTCAGACATGTTTGAAGCTGTGCACCCATTCATTTTAAGCTGTGTGAGGCATGTTACTGGACTGGTGACCAGGAAGGTAGAGGGGTCTGGCTAGAGTATAGAAGAAGATGGCATTTTTCCATGGTTTTGGGAGCCCCAGGCCTTTACACTGCTGCTGCAGAATTGCTTCCTATTCCTGGTCTTGGAAAATGTCCAGTTTGTAAGACCTTGCTGAGAATCTGCAGTAGTGCTGGCCAGGACTGGGAGTATGAGAGGTCCAGACCAGTGCTCCCTAGATAGGAGTTCAGCATCTCCTGCCATCACCCTTAGCCGTTCATTCATTCATTCATTCATTCAACAAGTATCTGAATACTCCATGTTGGTCAGCATGGGGCTACCTGAGAACACGATAGTGAGTAAAAACGAACAGAATCCCTGGCTCAGATCTCCTAGTCCACTGAAGGAGCAGACATTCATCAACTGATTGCGTCTATCAGTATATAACTACAAGCTGATAAAAGAAGGCAATGTGTTCAGGGGAAGGCACAGCCTGGCCCTGCCCCAGGGGCTGCAGAGCCTGAATGAAACAGGAGTTCAGAGCTAACTTAAGGCAGTGGAGGGAGGCTGGCTTTGAAGGAGCTGCAGAGTTTTACAGAGCAGCAGCATGAATTGGGTGAGCTGACTTCCTCCCCATTCCTCCTCCCTCCCCCGTCTGCCCTCCCAGATGGAAGTACAAGTGAAAAACAGGATCTCTGGAAGGCTAGTATGTGGTGCTGCTGGCAAGAGAGACTTTTGGTGGTAGGTGGGTAGGCAGGGCATGGTAATGCTGAGTACGGAATTCTAGAAAGAACACAGCAGAGGACGCTTTGACTATAGCTGAAGCCCCAAATGAGAAATCAGCTCTTTAATCCCAGCGCTGGTCTCCGCTGTGACTTTAGGCAAATCTAGAGCCTTGCAGGCTCTCCGATCAGTGGAATGAATAATCCTGTCCCTCTTTGCTCTGCTTACCTCACTTGGCTGAAAATGTAGACAGCACCAGGTGCCCAGGAAACAAGACCAGAATGAGTTGGTTTCACATGTCTCTGCAGGCCCTGAGAACAAAGATACATAAGAGGTGATTATGGTGATTGAGACTAAAGAATTTTTCCAGTAGGGCCAACAAAGAGAGGGTCAAGAATCTGGCATGGTGCAGCGTGCAGAGAAGGCTGAAGAAGCACTCAGTACTAATTTGCCAGGACAGGAGGAGCAAGAACTACTTGGAAGATCTAATATCACTTTCTCCAGGTTCACGGACAGCAGAAAGAGGAAACCAGCCTGAGTTGTAGACAAGAGAGGCTGAGATTAGGTGATGGAGGGATTTGTGTTAGATTCAGGAATAGAGCCTAAGGTGGTGTATATTCAACAGCTTTTCCCAGTTCACGTCCTCGAGAGAAAAGGTACCCTCGTGTGGGGGTGGCTTCAGTGAAAGGCAAATTGAGGGTCCCACCAATGTCGGCAGACCTCTTGCAGCCCATTTGTAGTTCCAGTCCTATGTGAGGCACGTCACTGATCAGATCCAGCAATCCTAGGCTGATGGTGACGGTGGGAAGGAGGAAGGATTACCCCAAGGAGAGGGCCAGACTTGCAAGGGTTTTCACCCTACCTCCCGTGTGATGCCTTTGGTTTCAAATGGGGCTAATAAAACTTCCTGCTTGCAAAATTGACTCACTTCTCACCCCGCATACTCTTACTGTGGCTTTTGAGACAGCTGGTTTATGGATGTTGATAAGCCAGAGATTCTGCTCTGTGCTGAGCAGATGCGCTTCTAGACTCTGCACAAACGCTCACTCCCCTTGCTTTCTAAAAAACTCATTCATATTTAATTCAGTTCTCCTAAATGGCTTCCACATCATCCTGTCTTTCCACTTTGTAATGCATCACAGTCTGCCTTAATGCAGTACCTGCCAAATTAAACTTTATGGCTTATCAGCTAGAAGATTGCCATAGGACCAAGCCAAATGTTCTCGCAAGTTGTGTCATGGGCTTTCACACCTGCCGGCTCGTTTTCATTGTTCAGAGGGGTATATACCTTCCTTCCTACAGCCCTGTGTTCATTGTCTTCAGCTGTCAGTCACTTGCATACTGGCGATTTTGTGCACCTGTCCCTTGGGTAACGGGGAGGAAGGGGAGGGGCAGCTGGGCTATAATGAACTCCCTTGGGGAGTCCTCGTTTGGAGACTTAGATTATTAGGGTATAAGACTACGCTTGCTTCAACTATGCAAATTAGCCTTGGCCTGGGGCCACTGCACATCAGGCAGAAGGCCGGAGGGAAGCATCAGGAGCTCAGCCACTTGCTCCTCATCCCTTGGGCTGGTCCCTGCCCTCCCATCCTCTGTGACCCTAGCCAGGCCAGGGCTCAGGTTCAGTGCTTATATGTAACTTCCTTGCACACCATCTTGTCCAATTCTCCCTTAGAACACAAATGCTCCTGGGGGAATGACACCTTAAGCCAGTGGCAGTTAACATCTTTTTGGTTGGCAGCCAGTAGGGGGCAGAAGTGGGGCACAGCCTGGTGTGATGGGTGGGGGTCACTCAGAAGAAGGGGGCTTATCCAGCTTCCCCCGCAGAGCTGAAGGACTAAAATGTGTGTCCGCCAAAACTTACAAATGTGGTGCCGGGGCCCTGGGACGTGGGTGGCCTCCATCAGGAAGGCTCCTGAGGGTGTGACCCATACCTGCATCTCAGTAGAGGAGGTACCAGGGCAGAGGACAGGGGCCTGAGGAGACCAGGAAGGACTAGACATGAAACCTGGCTCTGCCATTCACTTGCTGGGCCTTGGTGGGTCAGTGGATCCATCACTCTCATTCTCTCTCTTTCTCTCTCTCTCCCCCTTCCTACTACCTTTTACCAGATGCTTTCTCTGGGCCAGGCACTGTGCCATGTTCTTTATGTTCACAGTCTCATTCAACTTGACAACACCATGTGCCATGGCTGTGATCCTCCCACAGGATTCAGTCCAGTACAGTTCTGGTCCTTTGTGGCTGTGAAGAGGGCCAGTTTTGGAGTCAGACCCCAGATTTGACTACTCATTGTTATTTACTGGCTAGGTGACCTTTGGGCAGGTAACTTTAACCTGTAAAATGGAGATAATAATGCCCACCTAGAGGGCTGCCACGAGAATTCAGTACAAATATACATGTTTATAAAAATATTGATAAATATTTTATTTATTTATTATTTATTATTTATGGATCGCCTAGCAAATTGCCTAGCACATTAGGAGGCACCCAATAAATAGTCAATGTTGTAACATTCAAAGGAGGAGAAGGATGGATGGTAATGGGGTCTTTTGTAGGCCAGGGCCCACTCTGGACATTTCTGGCAGAAAGCTCTGCCTTCCCAGGGCAGCCCTCTGTGACGATCCGAGTGTTAACCAGTGCCGTCTGGATTGTTTTCAGAGGCTCCATGAGGAGTTACCACTCAGCCTGGAGGAACTGGAGCATGTGTTTGACGCCCTGGATGCTGATGGCAATGGCTTTCTGACGCCAGAGGAATTCACCACTGGATTTAGTAAGTTCTGATGGATGCCGGGGCCCCAGCTACATAAAGCTATGTAAGGTGCATGCCTCCTCCCACACCACACCCATGGGTCTGTGTAGCACAAGCTTCCCTGTCCTCTTGAAGTTTCCAGGCTCCAGATTATTTGGGCCTGTTTTCTGGTTGTCCGCACCAGCTGTCCACACCACTGTTCTCTCAGTGCCCACTGCACTGTCTCTGCCAGGTCCCCTCCCACCTGAGAATGGCAAGGGGAATGCAAGGGAGCTTGGGCAGAAGGCTTGACGTAAGACGGGAGCCGAGATGAGATTTCCAGCCTCTCCTTGTCTCTTTTCCTTTCTGTGACACCAGTTCACAATAAAGTGGGATGGCTGCATGGCTCATTTCAGCCTGGGTCTGGCTGAGTCTTCCCGGGTGAGGGGAACCAGCTATCAGAGGAATTTCTAGAGGGTTTGAATAGACCAGTCATTCTCAAAGTACCCAGGATGAAGGAGGACAGAGATTCATGAACAAGATAAAGAAACCAGAAATACCGTCAGATAAGATACTGGTCAGATACTTATCAGAGCAGGTACTGGTCAGCAGGCAGGTCTTACCACACATCTGCCTCATATAAGGTGCCATATAGTTTGTTTAGAAGTATCTGAGGTCTTTCCTGACCTCTAGGAGCTTCTAACTGCCTTGGGAGCATAAAACAGATTGCTGTATATTACAGGCAGTATGAGTATGGAGAACGTGCACCAAAACTGTTATGTTGCTTGTAAATGTGAAGTTCAGTGATGCCACTGGGAGAAGTGACTAGATGGTAATATGGAGCACAGTCAGCCTGCTGGAGGTGGATGGAGGGGAGGCTCTTGTTGTTTAGAGAAGAACCCAATGAAGAGATGAGCTCTAAGCCGGAGAGCCACAAAAGTGCCACAGTCCTGTCATCCATTCTGCCTTTCCCAGGTTGTAGCAGCTCACTCAGAATCTCATGGAAGACGGGAAGACCCCAAATCCAGGAGCTGGTGTCCAGGAATGTTTGCTGGAGGGGGTTTCCCTTTTTCTTCCCTCAGAGGAGCCCCAAACGATTCCTGGCAACTAAGAATGATAAGGTCTTCCCGGGTGCATATTGCCTAATTCAGATCCTTGTGCTGTGCATCCTATAGGCCACTTCTTCTTCAGCCAGAATAAGCCAGGTCAGGAAGATGCAGGCGAGCAGGTTGAACGGCTCCAGGAAGAGAAGGTATATCAGTCCAGAGGGGAAGAACATGCGGGCTGCATGGATGAAGATGAGGAGACTCAGTTCCAAACACTGATGGACAAACTTGGAGCCCAGAAGGTTTCCGAGGAGTAAGTGACGACAGTGATTTGGGGAATGGAGCCCAGCCTAGGAGCAGCCCCTTCGTCTGCCCTGTGCACCATTGTTAAGCACTCAGCCAGGCCCCAGGTGCCGGGCTGCCAGCGAGGAGGCTTGTTCCGTACCGCCTGCCCTTGGCAGACCCCTGTCTGTGCGCCATGGACCAGGGGCTCTGTGTCTGCTTTTTTACACTGTCTCATGGGAAACACTCCTAGGCCCCTCTTCTCCCACTCTCCTCACTTCTACCCTACGTCGTCAGCATGGTCCTTGGTTCCATGAGGAGTGCTGTGCAGCACGGGGCGTGCCGGGCCTGGAGGGTTTCTCAGTGTGTTTTGCTGAGGCTTCCGGGCACCACCAGCCTGCCAGTATTTCCACCTCCCCCAAAGCCAGCCCTGGGTCTCAAGGGCTGCAGGGCATCGAAGCCAGCCCCACGGTGCTGTGCTCCTGCCAAAGGTACCTTACGTGCAAGCATTTGCACACTGTATCCCTGAGCCGAACCTAACCATCAGGAAACTGAGGCAGGAAGTGAACCCATTTGTACCAGCCCACTACTTGGATAATCAATAGCTCGGCTGAAAATTTCAGATGGCTGGAACTTCAAATAAAACATAATCCCCCATTTTCCCCCCAAAATTTATCTAAGCCCTGACATTTAAAATGAAATGCAGTGGGCCCGCCTGGGTAGCTCAGTTGGTTGGGCGGCCAACTTCAGCTCAGGTCATGATCTCATGAGCCCCATGTTGGGCTCTGTGGTGACAGCTCAGAGCCTGGAGCCTGCTTCAGATTCTGTCTCCCTCTCTCTCTGCCCCTCCCCTGCTCATGCTCTGTCTCAAATAAATAGACTTAAAAAAAAAAATGAAATGAGATAAAAATAGGATAAAATAATTAAAATAAAATAAAATAAAATAAAACAAAATACAATACAATACAATACAATACAATACAATACAATAAAATGTGATGTAGCTGGTGGAAACCAGTGGCCTGAAAAACGTGGAATAACCTTCTTCTCCCTTTTCCCATTGCATTTTGCCTTTCCGTTTCTGGGTCCCCTCGGTCCTGGGTTGGCTATGTGTTCCAGGAGTAAAAATGGCCTAATGATTGGAGCTGATGTGTCCGAGGCTTGGGAGGAGAAGGAACTGGGATTGAGAATGATAAAGAGGAAGCAGGAAAGGAGGGGTCTGCACACAACACACAGGCCAGAAAAAAGATCTGCAGCTCTGTGGAACTTTGAGCAAATGATTTGATAGACTGTGTCAGAGTTGAGAAAGGTTGGCAAAAGCCTAGGAGGGATCCTGGTGAGAGGCTTGGGGGGTGGGGGGAAGTATGTTTGACCCCAGCAGCAGGGGCAGCATCAGGGGCAGATCTTCTGGGCGTCGGCTGGGGCACGTGGGTGTGCAGGTGGGTGGGAAGTGCATGAGACAGAGACCAGACTCAGATCATCTAGGGGTAAGAGGCACAGCGACGACTGCCAGTGACCCTGTGAAGCCTCTTCCTGGCGGTGGGGGGAGGGTGGTGTGCGTGAGCTGAGGAACCGTCATGAAAGAGAGGCACTTCTCCATCCACCCATTCCTTCTGGGGAAGCCCCCTTCCTGGCCAGGCTCTCAAACCAGTCTACCCAATGTTACCCCGAGGGCTCGTGTCAGAGGCCAATGCAGAACTGAGCCAGCATGAGGCATCCTGGGAAGGCTCAAGGGAGGGTTTCCACAGTGGTCGCAGACACTGATATGTAGAAGACGGTGGCCAGCACCTTCCATCCCCGTGGAAGCTAAACAAAAGGCAGAAGGCTCGTGTTGCTGCATGAGGGGGGTGTCAAGACCACGGGGCCCCAGATGAGGAAACAGAGGAGGCTGTGAAGACTTCAGAGGTCTTCCAAGATTTCACGCTCCAGAATAGCTTGTGTGTCGTTCTGGAAGCAGGCAGATGGGTCAGCTGACCTCCCAGGGTCTCTTGTAGCCCTGCACCCCTAGCCCCTTCCACCAGGAGCAGAAGCAGTAGGCTGGACGTCTGGACTCCCAGCTTTTCGCAGTTGTCCAGTTGGCTGAGTGATTTGGCAGTTTAAGGGCCTTGGCTTATTTTTCATCAAGAATTGACAGATTTGTCCCTTCTCCAGAAATCTGGAAGGGAGTGATGTGGCCATGAGTAAGTGGTTCAAAGAGCTTTGGAAGAGGGTCGTGTGGGTCTGCAAATCTTACTGGAGGCTCTAGCCAATTGGCTGTGCCATATCTGTGCCCCAGGCACATGGCTAACATGCACTGTCAAATGTCACTTGTTTTTTAAACATTAGAAAAATTTAATGTTTATTTATTTTTGAGAGAGAGAGTGTGAGCAGGGGAGGGGCAGAGAGAGAGGGAGACAGAATCCATAGCCGGCTCCAGGCTCTAAGCTGTCAGCACAGAGCCTGACGCAGGGCTTGAACCCATGAGCCACGAGATCATGACCTGAGCCAAAGTCAGATTCTTCACTAACTGAGCCACCCAGGCACCCTTCAAATGTCACTTCTCAGGCAAGCTTCTCAAATATAGCACTTGTTGGGGCGCCTGGGTGGCGCAGTCGGTTAAGCGTCCGACTTCAGCCAGGTCACGATCTCACGGTCCGTGAGTTCGAGCCCCGCGTCAGGCTCTGGGCTGATGGCTCGGAGCCTGTTTCCGATTCTGTGTCTCCCTCTCTCTCTGCCCCTCCCCTGTTCATGCTCTGTCTCTCTCTGTCCCAAAAATAAATAAACGTTGAAAAAAAAAATTTTTAAAAAAATATAGCACTTGTTACACAAGAACAAAGGATCTTATTCTTTATCCTGAGGGTTCCTGGTTGTAGCTCCCCTCAGATCATGGTGGTTTTAGAATTTCATGGGTTACAGGTCGGACCGCTGTTCTGGCTCAGTTTGATGGTCGGCTGTTTCTCCAGAGAGGGAGAGCATGGTCCGTGGGGTGCGCCACTGCCTCCGTCCTCCCATCACTGATCAGTGTGGCCCTGTGAGTCTCTCCTGCTCTCCAGTGCACACCTGCCCTGTGTGCCTCTTAGCCAGGGGCAGTGGGGGTGGCAGTGGCTCTGGACGTGTCACTCTGTGTCTTTGTCTCTCTGCCTGCCCGCGTCCCTGCCAACTTTCTACTTGTCTTGCCCTGTGTGCACACACATCCTGCAGATTTGCACCTTCCCTTCCTTTCTCCTGTCACTCATTCCTGGTGCCACCAGGCCCCAGTGGGGTGCTGCATATTCTCCTCCATTCCCCGCAGTGACAATTGCTTTCTGCCATCCATCAGATGGCATGTCTTTACCTCTCAGCTGTGAGGACCGTCCTTCCTGGGGCGACAGGCTCTCTCCTTTAGCTCCATGGCGTTTGTCCTCACATGCACCAGGCTCCTGTCCTCTCTCCTCTTCCTGACATTCTGAGATGCTCCCAGCACGTGGCCTTGCACAGTCAGCACCACCAGCCCCTGGGGAAAACCAGAGCGTGGAAGCAGTGGAGGGTGCGGTTAAGGAGGCGAGGACAGAAGCCAGACAGCCTGAGTTTGACTCTTGACCCTGTCATTCAGCAGCTGAGTGATCTGAGACAGCTCACTTCACCCTCTTCCGGGGGTAGTAGAGCACCAGCCTGGTAGGTTACTGTGAGGATCAAATAGGCCGATGTACATAGAGTACCTAGCATACAGGAGGCACTCAATACATGCTAGCCACTCCTGTCATGATCATGACAACGGTGTTCTGGCTGTCCCTTTCACATCTGGGAAGCTCAGTGTTTGCATGCTCTGACATCAATGTCCCCCTTTCTGTCGCAGTGAAAGTGATATCAAGCAAGTCTGGCTGCAGCTGAAGAAGGACGAGCCTCACTTACTGTCCAACTTCGAGGACTTCCTGACCAGGACCTTCTCTCAGCTCCAGGAAGCTCATGAAGAGAAGAATGAACTGGAGTGCGCCCTGAAAAAGTGAGTACCCAGCCTCAGCCATTCTCTGTTCCTATGTGTGGCAAACAGAAGCAGAAGGTGCGCTTTCTCATATTCCATGAAGCCTCCTTGTCACTGTCTGCCAGAGTGGGGCCCGGGCCCTATGGCGGCCGTGATATATAGATACTGTCAAGCCCTTGCTCACTTTTATCAGGCCCTCAACATATGCTAGGCACTATTCTAAATATGCACACCACCTCATTTGGACCATTCACTGTATTTTTTTCAAGTGCATTTATTTATTTTGAGAGAGAGAGAGTATAAGTGACTGGGGGAGGGGTGGAGACTGAGAGAGCAGGGGAGGGGCAGAGAGACAGGGAGAGAGAGAATTCTAAGCAGGCTCCTCGCTGTCAGCACAGAGCCCCATGCAGGGCTCGATCCCACAAACTGTGACATCATGGCCTGAGCCGAAATCAAGAGTCAGATGCTTAACTGACTGAGCCACCCAGGTGCCCCCTGGACTATTCACTGTTACTCACACTTTATAGATATGGAAATCGAGGTACTGAAAGGTGAATGACAGGCCCCAGGACATACAGCTTGTAAGTGGCAGGGCCAGCATTCAGGGTGAGATAGCCTGGCCCCTGAGACTGCACAGGGAGGGTTCCATAGCCTGGCTCCCCCCCCCCGCCCCGGCTCTAGACCTGCCCTTGGTCCCACTGAGTACCATCCTGACCACTGTCGGGAGCATCACACCCTCACATCTCTCCTGCCATCTCCTGGCCACCAGGGCCTCTGCAGTAACTAGTGGTTTCTAGTGCTCCCCCTTTGCTTGGAGAAAGCATCCCAGCATGAACCTGAAGCCAACCTGAGTCAGCCTTGTGCCACAGCCGTGGGGCCACATAAATGCTCGTCCACCTGTGAGAATGGTATGCCATTGGGGTACCACACTTGTCCCTACTCATCAAGTGTACGTTACAGCAGTGAGCTCACATTTTGTGAAGCCTGGTGTAACCAAGAATGATTCCTAATCCTGAAGGTGTGGCCGAAGTACCAGGCTGGGTTTGGGCAGCACTGAAGTGGTCCTCCGGGTGACTGCACATGCTCTTGTCCCTGCCCAAAAATCGCTCCTATGGCATGGGCAGCCTCAACAGTCCTAATGCAGACCACAGGCCCCTGATTTAGAAAGAGACCGCCACATGTCTGTGTCTTACTGTGTAGATCAGTTGTCCACACATTGCCCTGAACTCCTTCGCATCTTGTGTCACCCCCAGATCAACTCTAAAAATTACTTGTTGGGGTCCACCGGGTATACACAGGTCTGGAAAAAAGGACCTTTAAGAGCCTGAGTTATGAAAAAATTGTGGCCAAATAATACCAGGGAAAGCACAGTTTGGCTGGAGGAGTGTTATGAATATTCTGGGCAGAGGCCCCAAGGCTCAGAGAAAAGAAGGATTGAGAGTATACTTCTATATAGTTTTTAGCTGATTAAGTTGTGACTCAGGCAGATCTGAGTTTGCATCTTGGCTTTGCTCCTTAATAGCTGTGTGACTCAGGCTAAGTTACTTAACCTCTCTGAGTCTCAGCTTCCTTATGTGTAAGATAGGGATGATAATAAAATACTGGCACATAATAAGTATTCAAAGGATGCTAAAATAATAATACTTACCATTTTAAATAAGTATGTTTGTCAGTATTAGAGGATTTGCCTGGTTAAAGTGAAGAGTTTGAGCCTGGATATGACCAGTGGTGAGGTTTAAAGATCCCTTTACCCTTCCAGACAACATGGTATACAGCCAGTAGCATTGGCATCACCTAGAACTTTCTTTGGGATGCAGAACCTCAGGTCTCACCCCAACCCTACTGATTCTGCATTGTAACAAGATACCCAGATGCTTTGTGTGTGGGTCTGAGAAGTGGGGAGCTGGGAATCAGGAGCTCTGGATTGAAGTTATGTGTGGCTCTCCAACCAGCTAGCTCTGTGACCTTGCTCAAATCTTTTGGTCTCTCTGAGCTATGGTTTTCTCACCAGTAAAATAAGGGGCTGTTTTAGTTTCTGACTCTCCCTGCAACCCCACATTCCTCTGACCCCAGCGTTGCTCACCCTGAGGAGCCACAGAAAAAGTCAGGTGGTGCCTCCCAGAGAAGAGGGTGCTCTTTTCTCTAAGGAAGGTGAGAGGAGTCACAGCCTGAATGGGCAGGCAGCGACCCAGCTCATGGCCTGGAATCTTCACTGTAGGATGCTTCTCTGCTGGCCTGCACTCCCACAGGGAGAGGCCAGCGCTCTTGACTTGTTTCAGAGCTGGTTAGCCCTCACATTCATCTTAAAGTGACCTCGTTTAGTGCTTTTGCCCTCATTTAATGACTATTAAAGAGTTCTTGAGATGAAAGCCAAGGTCACTCTTGGCTGCATGTGCAAAACTAGCTCAGCCAAAGGTTCCAGTGGATTATTCTTGCCAGGTGCATCTGCCCTGGGTCAGCCGATGGAAGCCCCCTCCTGGCTGGAGAGCTGTGGTAGGATTAGGGGTCCCCGGAGCTCCCTAGCCCACCTCAGGGGTGTTCTCTGGGTGCAGAACCAGAGACCGCAGGCTGTAGTGAGCAGAGCACTAAAATCGCTCAGGAGAAACCCAAGCTCTTGCCCAGGCACTGCCACTGACCAGACGTGTGACCTTGGGCAGCTTGCTTTATCTCTCTGTGTGTCGGTGTCCTCCCTGGTGACCTGAGAAAATAGGTGTGGTGTTTTTTACACTTTTTGTGATTGTGAGTCACCAGAAGAAATGCATTTGACTTTGCAACTCGCATACACTTCTGTGTGTGGGTAACTGAACATTTCCTGAAATGGAGCTCATGCTTCCTGCATGTGATGTACTCTGATATTCTCTATTAGAGCCTCTTTTATTCTCTTGTCTTCTGTTAAAGAAACCAGAAAGGTTGATCACATCAGGGCTTCTGGGTTGTGACTGAAGCAGCTGATCTACAGGGGCTCTTGCAGCTCAGCTGTCAAAGAAGCAAACAGGAAATCCCGATAACGTATAGACTATTTCAATGGGAGGCTTGACGAATAGCCCAGGGTGAGGTTAAGTGATTCTGAGACATCATCGAGGAGATGAGTTTGGAGGTTTGGGGATGTGTGCGGGAGGGGCATGTCCAGGCATCAGTGAGGGGGGAGAATGGAAGCTCTCGGAATGGCCCGATTCAGGCTGGAGTCGGGGGGATCCTGAGGACGGTCTGAACCCCTCCCAGTCTCCTCCGCAACTGGTTTTTCAGTGTGGGGTATAACATGTTGACTCCACAAGGCCAATGAACGCCTGTCCCAGACATGGCTCAAGTCATTGCCACTGTGTGTCCCCTCCCCCCCAGGCTAGGCACCCAGGACACAGGGTGTCCTCGTAGCTCGCCTTAACAAGCACTTACTCTGTGCCAGTCTCTGAGTTAGGCAAATAGAACACAGAGTCCTCATCTTGAGGAGTTTATGATCGCACTGATAAGGTCGAGCTCATGCTCATAAAAATTCTGCAACAAAGCCAACCAGAGAATTCGTACCGTTGAAACGCTAGACAGCGCTGACATAGGCAGCAGAGGCTTTTGCTTCCTCCTCCTTTTCCAAACCACACACCTTGTTTATCCCTCCTGTGGAGCCCAGAGAACATGGGACTGACTGGTGGGGGCGGGGGGAGGGTCCTGTCCCAGCTCCCCAGGCTGAGTCATGTCCCTCAGGGATTCAGTTCTGCTGCAGTGAGTGAACCAGGTCTGCTCTGGCTTCTGGGAGGGAGGGCTGTGCAGCTGGCCTGAGCACCTAGGGAAAGCTCCTGAGAGCTGGTGTCAGGAGACCAGGGGCCCTCCTTACCTCACTGCCCTGGATTGTTTTTACAATCTGTATATTGGGAATAGGGGGAAAAGGCAAGTCTGGGAGCACTCAGTCTCTCACCCCTTGTCCCTTGGAGTGGAGCTTGAGTCAGATCTTTGATACAATGTTCGACTCTGTTGCGTGTTCACTGGGAAGAAGCCACGGCCCATGGGGCAAGGTGGGGACATGGTCAAATGCACAAACCTGGGGCCAAAGCCCAGTTCTCCTGTTGAACCTACAGGAGCCTCCACATCTCTCTTAGGAAGTGGAGGCCAGACGAATGGAGCCACGCTCCTTGGTCCACTGCGCAGAAGTTCAGAGAACTTCACATTTAGCGTGATTAATATGGCTTAGGCTTCGGAAGAACTTCTGACTATCAGAATTATGAAGTGCTTTGCCATGGAAAACATCTTCCCAATCACCTTTTCCTGGGCGGGGCGGGGGGGGGGGAAGCTTCAGCTTTCCAGGGGATGGAGAGCGATACTGTCTAGAGGCAGCAATAGATTCAGACCTTTTGCCAGAATCACTAGTGGAAGTTAGGGCCCCACCCAGGAAAGTCTGATTTATTTGGGCTGGGTTGGGGGCTCAAAGTCTGCATTTAAAAAGTATCCTTAGGAATTCTGACTTTTGACCAGGGTTGGAATCTACTGGATGCATGGACTTGATTGGCCCCTTACCAGGATCTAATCCTGAGGCTGAGGGTAAGGATGAATTAGGTGATGTCTGGAGAGTGCTTTGAACTCTTGGTAGAAAAGTGCTTTCTAGATCAAAGGCAGGTCGTGGCTGTGCTCTGCTTACTCAGTCGTCTGCAGCTCAGTAGCCTGGAAGGCCACCCAGGCTGCCTATTTCACATCACTGGTGGACCACACTTGGCTTTGACAAACATATCAGCACCCATCAGGGCCACATTGGAATCAGTTCCTCATCTGTACAGTCTTTCTCATCCAACTGAGTCAGGCCTCATGCAGCTTCTTGAGGGCATGGGGGCCCTTAAGTTGCATCCCCTGCCCAGCCATTCTCTAGGCACTTTCTGTCCAGAGTGATTTCCCTGGGTTCTGGGACAGTGTTCAGACCAGGAGGGAATGTGTCTCATAGCCTGACAGTCTCAGCTATGATACCTGCTGCTCTGACATAAGCCTGAGAACTGGGATTCTATGATATGAAGCTTCAGGGACATGAGAGTCTCTGGGGGAAGAGGGGGTCATTGTTTCCTTGGCCTTGCCTCCAGATATGGCAGCAAATACTGCAGCATATATATGGCGTGTGGCCCTTACATTCCATCTGTGAAGGACTTTATCTGCATGGTTCTCCAATGTTAGCTTCCTTCAGAATTACAAGAGGATCTCGGTTAAAGGTAGATTCTTAGGTCTCTCCCCCAGAGAGTTTAGATCAGTATGTCTTGGGGAGGGAGCCCAAGAATGTTCATCTTAGCATACATCCCAGTGGTTCTGATGCACGCAGGCTACACACCACACTTTAAATTTTTTTTTTTTAGTGTTTATTTTATTTTTGAGAGAGAGAGAGAGAGAGAGCACGTGTGCAAGCAAGGGAGGGGCAGAGAGAGAGAGGGAGACATAGAATCTGAAACAGGCTTCAGGCTCTGAGCTCTCAGCACAGAGCCCGACATGGGGCTTGAACCCACGAACCGTGAGATCATGACCTAAGCCTGAGTCAGACACTTAACCGACTGAGCCACTCAGGTGCCCCAGCACTTTGAAAAAATGCTGCTCTAGCCTCTACATTTTTCCAAAATGTATCAGTCTGCAAAAAGCACGATCCAGGGTGTCCTTCCAGTCTGGGATTTTAGTCTCTTTCTTAAGGTGAAGATAAGTTTTTGGTGAGGGCTCTAGGTAATGATGCTATGGCTTAGTCAGGCACATGTTTTTTATTGGTATATTATTATCTGAGGCAGAAGCACATTTTTATCTGAGAGCAGATTGAAAGGTGAGGACTGTTTGTGCTCTGTGTACACCCTGGGCATGATTTGTAAACCTGACTAATCAAGAATGGGTTGCTTTATAGGATGGGATAAAGCAGCAAAGTTGGTTTATACAAGGCAGGAGAATCTAATTAGGGAGAAACCATCCATCTTGAAAATCCAATTGGCGATTATAGAGCCTGCAGAATTTTGTACAAATTCTGATGTTTTCCCGTCATTCAGCTCCACTCCAGTCGTGTGTGTGTGTGTGTGTGTGCGTGTGCGTGACAGAGACAGACAAACAGACACAGAGACAGACACAGAGACAGAGAGAGGGAGGCTGTTAGAGAGACTGAGAGAGACTCTGAAGATTTTTCTAGTAAGAATTCTCTTTGCTGTCTGGAGACTGCAGCTGCCTGAAGCAGGTGGCAGGGGGCAGCGGTGAGCCTGAATCCCTCATGTACCTTTCTCATCCCAGCCACTAAGTAGGCTGAGCCTGAACGTGCTTCCATTTTCTTCTCTGGCAAATAGCAGACTCCTTGAGAATTTTCTGGCCCAGGATCTTCACTCTGTGCTCAGTACACATGGGGGAGATGGGTGGGAGACATGGGAAAAAGGGTCAGGCCCTTCTGGTAATCTTGGCCTTCTCCAGTCCTGGTGGGGCACCTACTCTGGTTCACACTCACTCTACAATCGAAAGACTCCAGATGGGATTTGGATTGTTGATGATCCTGAGCACAAATGTATGGAGTTACCAGTGTAGACACTCAGGATGCTTGGGAAGACACTGTGGTGTCATGGATGGAACAGGAGACTGGGACTCAAGGCCTGGCTTCTCCCCTGTACTCAGACCTGGACTATCCAGATGCCCACAGACAGGTTACTTCCTTGCTTTGACCCTCATTTTCTTCATGTTAAGCTCAGTCTATGATGAGGAGGGGGATTCTTCCTCTCTTCACATCTGCCTTTCACCAGATTGTGCAAACTAAGAGACATACTGATCAGACCACTGCCCCGCCCACATGGAGACACGTGAAATCAGAATGGTTAGTCTCCAAGGCCAAAGGCATTTCTAAGTTCTGCCTTGAGTTCAAGCTTCTGAAATTTATTGAAAGTGTAGAAAAATGCCATTTGTCCAAGGTCAAGACTACACCATTTAGGGAAAGAAGAAGCTACCTTTTTCCTGAAATGATTTCAGCACCTCCTGCCTAGAATCTAGAAGGTTAACCAGATGACTTTCTGAGACCCTCTGAAATCTGAAGGGATTCTGTTCCTAAGTGCAGGCAAAAAGGAACGAGGGAACGGGAAAGAGATATTTTGACCAGCAGTATTCTATAGTAGGAAGGCCTTGGCCCGTGTGTCATTAGCTGGAACCCCAGTGGTACTGAGTATTAATGCTTTCCTCCAGTGTGGTACCTTAACTCTCAGTGTGCAAATCACTTTGTGAAGGTTAATTAATTTTCACAGTCCCTGTGGGAACCTGGCAGGGTAAGTTAATTGCTAACTACATCTCGCCTTCCAATTCCCTGCAAATAATCTGTAAAGGTCTCTCTGAACCTAAGCCTTGTACTTACATGAGAATCACTATAATCCCCACCCCTACTTCCTTCCCCCACATCCCACCCTGAATCTTCAATATCACGCACATGTGTATATGCACACACACGCTTAAGGGCCTCCTTTAGACAAGGGGCATCTTCTACAGTTAGACACCCTGGGTGGCATTCTGCCCACTATGCTGGACCTGGGCTTTTCATCCTGGCTTTCACTAGGACTCATTCTTTCATATCCATCATGCCCTATGGTATCCTCAGTATATAATTGTTGCTTCTTCCCTTCACAGTTGAAAATCTCCCTTTTCTGGACTCAGCCCCTCTTAACTTGTTCCCAGAGAACTCTGTCATCCTCCACACTACTAGAGTAAGGGGCTTTGTCCACTTCCTTCCAGGAAGGGCTCTCTTGTCACAGAGTTATTATCAGCCAGAGCCCAGGAAGGCATAGCAGGGTGGGGTCTACTCCACAGTATGTGGCTTTTTCTTCTGTTCCTTTCCTCTATGCCACATTAGCGTTGGACTTGGTGTTCTTAGATGCTAAAGTCCTGGTGTACAGAGCCCATTCCATAAGTCTAAATTATTTTACCTAGAGTGTTACTTTACAAAGGGCTTAACGAGTACTTAATGTTGATGTCTCCCTCCTTCCATGCTTTGTCTTCTCTCCTGAGCCACCTCAGGTCTTGTCCTTCCCTAAGTCTTCTGTTCCCTGATGTTGCCCTATTCTCTCACACCCCTGTTGCTGCATCATTCCCCTTCAGTCTCTACTTGCCCCTTGGCTGAAATTTGAAGGAATTAGAAAGCAGCAGCTCTCAAAAGGGTGTCAAAAACCCCTGGAGAATCAGAGAACTCATTTACTTAGAATGTATTAAATGCATACTATCTGCTCCCTATTGTGCTAAATAATTCCACATGCATTATCTTATTTAAACCTCACAACTTCTCTATAAAGTAGGTATTAACCATCTGATTTTCCAGATACAGAAAACCTCAGGCCCACTGAGGATATGTGACTTATCCAAGGCCAGAAAGCTTGTAGATATCAAAATCAGGATTTGAACCACAGCCTTTTTACTCTGGGTCTAATGAATTCTGAGACAACCATAGCTGTCAGCAGGGGGATTATAACCTAGACTACACTGGAATATGCTAGAGGCACTATCCAGCCATTATACAGAAAGAGCAAGAAAGCAAGAATAAATATTGGTGCTCATAACTCCTTTGCTGCCTTCTTTCTACATTTGTTTCTCTGTCTCACTGAGACTTCATGTCTCTTTCTCTTCCTTTCCTTTCATCTCCCTATTCTCTGTCCCTCCTCCCCCTATAGCTCAAAATGACTAGGCACAGATAGCAGACAGGGGATAATTAAATAAACACTGGGTTGTTGGGGAGTGTTTTAAGGATGACTAATAGAAGATAAACTGGATATTTATGCCCACAAGTTATTAATAGCTCAGAGAGCTCTATTCCAGATTGCTGCCCTTGTCTCTTTCAATATTTTTACCAATGGCAAAAACAAAGGGAGATAAGGAAGAATATTTTGTAGTAATAAAAAAAGTTCCATCCACAAAGAAGATACAACAGATATAAACTTTTATGCATCAAACAACATAGCAGCAAAATAGATAAGGCAAAAACTTTTAGAAAAACAGAAAATTTGATAAAAACAGACTTTAGAGGGGCGCCTGGGTGGCGCAGTCGGTTAAGCGTCCGACTTCAGCCAGGTCACGATCTCGCGGTCCGTGAGTTCGAGCCCCGCGTCGGGCTCTGGGCTGATGGCTCGGAGCCTGGAGCCTGTTTCCGATTCTGTGTCTCCCTCTCTCTCTGCCCCTCCCCCGTTCATGCTCTGTCTCTCTCTGTCCCAAAAATAAATAAACGTTGAAAAAAATTTTTTTTTTAAATAAAATAAAAAAAACAGACTTTAGAGGACTTTAACAAACTTATCTAGGATTTGATACATTAGGCAAAAAGTACAATATGTATGTAAAATATTTATTTAAATTTTTTTTTCAACGTTTATTTATTTTTGGGACAGAGAGAGACAGAGCATGAACGGGGGAGGGGCAGAGAGAGAGGGAGACACAGAATCGGAAACAGGCTCCAGGCTCTGAGCCATCAGCCCAGAGCCCGACGCGGGGCTCGAACTCCCGGACCGCGAGATCATGACCTGGCTGAAGTCGGACGCTCAACCGACTGCGCCACCCAGGCGCCCCAAATATTTAAAACTGTCAACCAGCAAGCTTAATTTAAGAGATAAATGTAGAGCTGTACACCTCACAGTAGAATACACATTCTCCTCATGGAAGTTATGCAAACATTGATCATGTTTTTGGCTACAAAGCAAAGGTTAATAGGTTCCAAAAAGTAGATACCTTACTAGTATATTATTTTTACTATAATACAATTATTTTACTGTAATACTATAATACTATAATATAAAAACAGCAGTTTTTATATTAGAAACACTCTTCTGAATAACTCTCAGATGAATTAAATTGTCAAAACCAACATATTATTTAGCTTACATTATGACTGAAATTTTTAAATATCAACAAAGCTTGGAAGGTCATTGAGTACACTAGATGACCAGTTGGGATCTATTAAGATAATGTCAGCCTGGAAAGATGGACTGAATCTAACAGAATTACATCCGAGCTCTTGTTCTGGTGTCTAAAAAGCCAGTGACAGAAACACAAGGTGGAAGAGATATGATTCAGTAGCACCATCTTTAAAAGAAAAACAATCACACGGACTTAAGATTTAGAGGTTTTAGTTGACGAATGGGTTCAGCATTCATCAACTGTGATGTGGCTGCCAAGAAAAGTTAATGTGATCTCAGGCTGCATGAATAGATATGCAGTGTCGAGAACAAGAGAGGTATAGTCCAGCTCTAAACTCTGCTAATCAGACTTGATACACTGGGCATTCAGTCTGGGGCTCCATGGCTTGAGGAAGCTAAATCAGGGCACATTCAGAGAAAAGTAAAGAGAAAGGTGAAGGGACTTACAAAAAAGAAGAAAGTCCATGTGAGACGTGGTTGGAGAAAGTGGAGAGGCATGGCATGAACCCAAGCAACCCCTTGAAGTCTTAATGCTGTTTTCAAATATATAAAGGGTTTTTATGCAGAGGAGAGATAAGGTCATAGAAAGATATATTTCTGTGAGTCAGAATATTCCAAAGATGAAAGAGCTGTTTAGAGATCCAGCCAAGTTCCCTATTGCTGGAGGTGTTTTAACCTACTTTGGGTAAATACATGGCGGGGACATTGTGGCAAGGATTTTAGCACTGGGAAAATAGGTGATTGGATCAGATGAAACTTTCAATTCTGAAATTCTTCAGTTCTTCTGGAATCTGGTATTCCTCCAGTATGGTCCTTCCATGGGCTACTGAGTTAGGTATCCCAAGTCTTAAATTTGATTTTATACACATTTTCAGCATTCACATTTTGAGCACAGACCCTGTGGGTGACAAAAATGTCTGAGTGTTCCTAACCTAGTTGAGACAGCATAAACCCAGGTGAAACAGTTTTTGAGGATTTTATTTATTTTTTTTAATGTTTATTTATTTTGAGAGAGAGAGAACATGCGTGAGCAGGGGAGGGGCAGAGAGAGAGGAAGAGAGAGAATCCCAAGCAGGTTCCACACTGTCAGCACAGAGCCTGATGTGGAGCTTAATCCCACGAACCGTGAGATCATGACCTGAGCTGAAGTCAAATGCTTAACCAACTGAGCCACGCAGGCACCCCAGTTTTTCAGGATTTTAAAAGCAAATGTTCATTGAAAGACATTTGATATTCTAAGAGTTCAGAGAAGAGACAGTGAGGATTAGAATAGGTGAGGAAATCCTCATAGAGAAGACTAAAAAGTGTAGGTGTGCATCAGGCAATATGAGTGGTTTTAGAAATTGTGGCAATATAGATGTATATAATAAGCAGACGTAATTGGTTGCCTCTTTCCTTTGGTGGAGGAATATGGTGTGCCCGCTGGAACAGCACATGCCACATGTGCAGACCTTTTTAGAGTGTCTCTCCCTGTTACTGTTCTCACGGCCACTGCAGAGCTCTCCGCAGACACAGGCTTCGGGCTCAGTGGCTCCTGCTCACACACAGCCTGCGTCTCTAATGGATTGATCTGACAGGCGCTTTTATGGACGAAGCTTTCCGCTCTTCATCTTCCTGATTGCTTCTCACCTTTACCAAACCCAGCAGCACTTTTATCCTTGAAACTAAGACCTTCCTCCCCCTTGGGGAGCAATGGCCCTTGCCCTCCACAGCCATGACAGTAATTACAATAATAAATAATCCCTTATATTTATTTAGGGCTTTGCAGTTCCAAATGCTTTTCACGCCAGCTCTCTTGTTTGTTTGTCATGCCGGTGCTATGAGGCACTCCGGGCGGGTGCTCCTCTGGGACATAACGAGGTCAGAATGCTCAAGGTCACACTGAGAATATGAGCAGGTCTTCTGAGCCCTGAGCTGGTTTAATGCTATGAATGATGTGAACAGCACCATGATGCTCCCCATTCCTAGGGCTCGTGTGTCTGACCCAGGCTGGTCATGAATCAGTCAGTTCTTGGGGCACCTGGGTGGCTCAGTCTGTAAAGCGTCCAACTTCAGGTCAGGTCGAGATCTCACGGTTTGTGAGTTCGAGCCCTGCATCGGGCTCTCTGCTATCAGCACGGAGCCTACTTTGGATCCTCTGTCTCCCTCTCTTTCTGCCTCTCCCCCATTCTCTTTCTCTGTCTCTCAAAATAAATAAACATTAGGGGCGCCTGGGTGGCGCAGTCGGTTAAGCGTCCGACTTCAGCCAGGTCACGATCTCGCGGTCCGTGAGTTCGAGCCCCGCGTCGGGCTCTGGGCTGATGGCTCGGAGCCTGGAGCCTGTTTCCGATTCTGTGTCTCCCTCTCTCTCTGCCCCTCCCCCGTTCATGCTCTGTCTCTCTCTGTCCCAAAAATAAATAAAAAGCGTTGAAAAAAAAATTAAAAAAAAATAATAATAAACAAATAAATAAACATTAAAAAAAAAATGAGTCAGTCTTTGTGGGATTCATCTTCTGAAAGCCTTTGGGCCTGGCCCGGGTCCCCTAGGATGCCAACTGTATTCTAAAGCATTTCCAGAGGGTTGGTTTCACAGATAAGTCTGGTTGAGCTGGACCTAGATGCATTGAGGCCCACCTGGAACCCCTGGGCTTCTCTGCAGTGGACCCAGCCTTTGTCAACGAGGGCTAGAAGTAGGCACCATTCAGCAGCTACCTCTGCCTTCCCCCCATTTGTTTTTTAGCAGTCTGCAAAATTACTTACTTCATGACGAGTGAACTGACATGTGGGCATGAAAAACAGTTTATTAATTTAATCAAATAAAACTTAGAGCAAAGTTAATGTAACGCAGTTAATGATAGTGTAGAATTGGTTATTAAGCATAATGGTAAACAGCTTCTATGGATGACTGTAATTAGTATTACTTTATCAGAGAAAATCAGTTTTTAAATTTCTCCCATCTCACTTTATTAGGTCTTCAGTATTTATGTAGTTGGAGTCACTGTCTAAAGTTATCTAGCACCTGAATTTCTTCAAGCATAGGAAGATGATTGCAGGGACCAAGTGAAGACTTTCTTTCTGAAAGTCCCTTGAAACAATATTCATTTCTGTCCTTGAACTGTTCCTATTCAACAGCCAGTGCCTTTGCTCCTCATTTCCCTCTATATTTCTTTGTATTTATTATGGGTTAGCTCATAACCAGCTCATAACCAAAACATCTGTCATTTACCAAGAAGGGATTTCTTACTGTTAGCCAGCAAGACATTTCCTACACCCAGGATGGTAAACACAGGCTCCAGCTCATGGAAGTCTTGGAGAGCTGTCACCTTTTGTGCTCAGCAAAAGTATGGCCATTGCCATACTCACTCAAAGGATTTCTGGTCTTAGGGGTATGGCCGGGAGAGGGAACCTAGAGGCTTCTGGCCTGATATGAGTGACGTTGGCCATGGAGACTTACACCAGTTCCTTGTCTGGATCAGTTTAATGGTTTCTACAGATCTAGAAGGATGTCAGTCAAAATGGCTCCTTTGAGTCATAGTCATGTGGTTTAAAGGTACCCCAGCAGGTAGCAAGTGAGGAAGGGACATCTTTTGGTGCAGCAGGGAAGGCTGGCACTGGATTGGAGTCCCAAGTGGATATAAGGCGGGAGGGGTTGAAACGAAGGTCTCAGTGTAATATATACATTCCCATCCTTAATCTTTTGTTCAGAAATCTCCCTAGTACCTCTCAGAATTGAAAACTGGAGCTATTTCCTCAATTATTAAAGTCTCCTTACTTGCGTAAAGGACAGAAAGTGCTTATCACCATTTCAGTTTAAAATGGCAAGTGCCAAAATCTGCAGTATGTGTGTGTTCAAACAGCCGTGGGAGCCAAGACATCAGCCTGCTCCTGAACCTGGATTTCCCTTAACAGGTGAGGAAGAAGAATGGGAGGGACTCAGAGAGAGAGAGAGCCCTTAGCTGCAGGTCAGGGAAGAGGGGTAACTGTTCAATGCCCTGGAAATGGGAATACATTGGAGTGATAACTTCCATCTCAGTTCAAATGCTAATACCTGATCCTTCCTGTTTGAATTTGGAGGTGGGGGCTGGGGGTGGGGAGGCATTCAAAGAAGGATCTATTTGGGGAGAGAAGGAGGAACAACACCAGAGATGACCTATAGCCATAGCCATATTTGTTCCCATAGCCATATTTGTCTTGGTCTCTATATAGGAGCAGAGTACCCAGGTTTTTCCTTCCTGTCCAGTGGGGCTTTTCAAGTGTAGGGAGAAGATGCTGGCAGGGAGGAGGAGGGATGTCTCATTATCACTGCCCACCTTTAACCAGCCTGCCCCTTCTCATACTGTCTGCCTGGGGCCGTGGGCCTGAGATGGCATGAGCACTGGCCAAGTGTGGCCCCCACTTCCTTTGTAGGGGGCATGGTTTCCATGATTGTCATTGTCATGGAATCTTTTGTCATCTGATGAGAAATGTGGATCACATAGACTTAAGCACACAATTTCAGGAGAACCCTATGACAGTATACTTTAGACAGGGCTGATGGAGCCAGGTAGAGAGAAAGCATCCACAGTGGGAAGGAGATAAACCAGGAGCCCAAATAGGAAAGAAGCCCACACAACACAACTTTATACTGTCTATAGGTGTAGGGACCAGCGGACAATAAGGAGGTGCGTTCAGCAGAGGCCAAGGGGCTTGTTGTTGAAATAAAGCAGAATTAAGGAAGATAGAGCCAAGGAAGCTTCACTGAGGAACGTGTGGGTCATCTGGGACTGATGGCTTCCTCATCTAGGAGGAGGACGAGGTCCTGCTGGGCCTCTATGGTCAGCTAATCCTGAGGAACTGGTCCCACCTGACCTACGCAGTCGTCCCCACAGCCCCAAGCTCCTGTTGGGATTCTGGTGCCCAAGCTCCAGAGGATAAATACTCTGGGGGATAAATGAATTTTGGTGTAGACCTTCGCAGACTCTCTTTCCACCACCTCTGCAGGAAAATTGCTGCTTATGATGAAGAAATCCAGCATCTCTACGAGGAGATGGAACAACAAATCAAGCATGAGAAGGAGCAGTTTCTCCTGAAAGTAAGAGTCCACACCATGGCTTGGCTCTGAGCACCAGGTGGAAATATCGCCTACTCTGACTACCTCCCCCAGTTTAAGATTGCAGTGCCCCCACCTGTGGCACTGTGCATTCCCTGTCTCTCTGCTGCTTTATTTATATTTTTCAAGACATTTGTCACCTTCAGACATGACATTTAATTTCCTTGTTTATTTTTGTTGATTATGGTCTGTCTCCTCCTACTATCATGTAAGCACTGCAAGAGCAGGGATCTTTAAAAAAAAAAATGTTTATTTATTTATTTTGAGAGAGAGAGTGTATGAGCAGGGGAGGGGCAGAGAGAGAGGGAGACAGAGAATCCCAGGCAGGCTTTGCACCGTTACCGCAGAGCTCGTCATGGAACTCGAACCCACAAACGTGAGATCATGACCTGAGCTGAAACCAAGAGTCAGATACTTAACTGACTGAGCCACCCAGTCTCCCTGAGAGCAGGGATCTTTATCTTTACTTGTTACTGTATCCACAGCCCCTCAGCCATGCTTGGAACACGGTTGGTACTCAATAAATACTTATTGAATCAATGAATGAATGAACTAATGACAAAAGGATGAAGGTGCATGTGCTTACCAGTTATAGCAGCTTGGAGACCGGGTCTGATACTGGCTGGTCCCAGACCTGGAAGGCAGGCCCACCCAAATGCAGTCCATTCTACTCCATGCCCAGCAGCTCCTCTAGGGGGACCATCATTAGAGCCTATGCTTCCCATCCTTTCCCTTAAACACCTAGAAAACTTAATAACCAAGACAAGTCAAATCCCACCCTTCTCGGACCCCATGGGAGAAAATGTAGAGCTCACATACCTCGTTCCGACTCTGGCATCTAGCTTCCTAGCAGCCTCTAGCCTGCTGTTTGTCTTGGGAGGTCAGAATTGGTGAAATTCTCTCCTCTTCCAAACTAAGCAGGGTCCTTTTGGGAGCATATTTATAAAACAAAGCTACAGGAAACTCTCTCTTACCCATTTTTTCATTATCCACTTGGTGAGTTCTCAACAGAAAAGTCATTGATCTTGAATGGTAGCTTTAGGCTGCCGTTACAACAATCCCATGAACTGGGTGGCTTATAAACAACAGACATTTATTTCTCACAGTCCTGGTGGCTGGACATCCAAAATCAGGGGGCCAGTGTGGTCAGGCTCTGGTGAGAGCCCACTCCCTGGTTCTGGCTGTGGCCCTCTCGCTGCATCCTCACGGGGCGGGGGGGCAAGTGCGTCCATGGGATCATCACCTTGGGGGTTAAGTTTCAACATAGGACTTCTGGGAATATAGCAGAGGGACCACGTCTTGCGCTGCCTCTCAGAACAGAACCTGGGCTATTGCCACAACCCTTCCCTCCTCCTTAATGCAGGTTGGTTTGAACCAGTTTTTATTTATATGCTGATTTGGATTATCTACACCGAGGATCTATTTATTATCACAGATACCATTCAAAAGGAGATGAAGTCTGAATGCTTTCCAGAAAAAGCCCATCATATTCTCCAACTAGAGCCCTCTGAAGGCTTGTCTGTATTTCCAGACTCCCCCTGTACCCATTCTTTCTTAGAGCTTTAAAACAGTCTGCCTGTCCCCTGCCCTTCAGCATAGTTGGATGAGTATAAGGCAGACAGAACTCACACACTTGTCACCCAGCATACCCTAAAATAGTTTTCTGAGAACAGTAGCCTTTTTTTTCCTGCAGTAGGAGAGTCACTCCCTTTACCCCAAATGATCTACTGCTGGGCCATGACTACAGGTCAGAGGTCCTAGCTAAAAAAAGAGGCCTGCTTCCAGAAGCAAAAGGTGGGCCAAGGTGTGGGAACTGGGAATGGGAAGAGGTGGGAGGAAAAATTTCAAGGACACATTAGGATCATGTAAGGGTATATGACCACACCACTGTACCCTTCACCCCCCATTCCACTCCCTCCTTCCCCTTCTAGTACCCCAGGCCTTTCAGGCCCAGTGCCTAGGTTTTCCACTTTTGCACAAACACAGAAACTGTTAAAATGTGCTTGGCTTTGCAGACACAGGCTTTTGCCTTGTCACAACGTGAGGACAGTGGTGTGACAGTTTATGACAGCATGAGAAGGGCTGGGCCTTCTGGCTCTACATGTAGCAGTCTGTTTGACCACGAGGGAAATACTTAATGACTGGCACACTCCGGCTCAAGGAAAATAGACACCCCCCCTCGATGCTCTGTGCTGGCCGGGGCTATAAGGCACTCTGCAGGCCCACCATGGGGATGGCAGCATCCGCGCCGGACTTGTGGAGCTACCCGCCTCCCCGGCACTGTTCATGGGGCACCTACTCTGTGAGTGACAGCCAAGCTGAACGAAGCAGGTTCCCCGGTGAAGGTGTTGACAGCAGGAGCTTCCCGGTCAGATCTTCCCCCTATCATTGCCTGTGGTTGATGTGAGGGCGATCACAGGCTGTCCCTGAGCTCCATGTACCTACCTGAGAACAGGCTGAGGACCAGGTAGTGTCTACAAAAGATGAGTCCAGGAAATAATTCTGAGCCTTGGAACGGAGGTGTCCAAAGGCCTGTGTCCTGAGAGTGGTTGTGTGCTCCCAACCCCCTGGTGCCACCATCACACCCAGCCTCATAGCCCCTCTAGTGTCCAGCATTCCAGGCTGTCCTCCAAGGCAGGTGGAACCCCAGGGGCTCCTGTCATGAGCTCTGTGCACATTATAATGGTTTCTTCTCTCCCTGCAAGTTTCACACCTCATTTCTGCCTTCAGGGGAGTGAAGAGCTGTAGGTGGCCTGCATATTTTTGTTTCCGTCCTGTGAACAAAGAAACAATGATAGATGAATGAAGTCAAGTCAGCTAGGTAAGACCAGGGCTGGAGCCCCAGTCTCCTGATGCCCAGATGAGGGACCTTGTACCAGACCAGGCTCTGTGAGAGTGTCAGGCGTCCAGACAGCCCACACAGTTTTCTCTTTACCCCACCCCAAGCCCTTTCTCACTGCGTCAGCAGCTTCCTGAGTGGGGAAGACCAGTTCTAGGGCGGGAGGGGAGGGGCTGTGGATCACAGAGGCAGAGCTATCACAAGAGCAAGGCTGGGACACCTCAATCATGGTGGGACACGGTGAGGACCTAGACCCTCAAGGGGAAGAAGTAATGCCCCGTGTTTCCCGAGCAAGGGGTAGTGTGAGGGAACAAATGACTGTACCCAACGTGGAACAGAATATCCACATTAGAAGGATACCCCCCCCAATTTAGAGATAAAGAGATGGAGGTGTGAGATTCTCTATGTTCAGTACTCCACCACTAACCAACACTGTCTCTCTCTGGGGGAGCGGTGCACAGTCATTGGTCATGGTCACACATGGTGGGAGCTGGGGAGTTGGCATGACCCCTTATGAGCACTTGCTCTGTCTCCGTCCCAGTGGGCCTCCCTGACCAGCCAGGCAGGGCATCGAAGCCCTGGAATGTTGTGGGAAGGGCCCTACAATCCAAAAGGATGGGGAGGCCCTGCTGTTGAGCAGGTGCAAGGTGGGGGACAAATCTCCATCCCAAGTGCCCTGGGGCCTCACGCGTCCTTCTCTCCGGCTCGGCAGGATATGGAGAGGTTTCAGGCCCGCAGTCAGGAGCTGGAGCACAAGCTGTTATCCAAGGAGCAGGAGCTGGAGCAGCTCATCCAGAAGCAGCAGCAGGTGCGCCTTTGCCACGGCCTTGGAGCACCTGGTTCCTCTCTCCATCCCCCCCCCCCCCCCCCCCCCCCCGCTCTTGCCCACTTTCCCTGCTATTCACTCAAGGATTTTGGTTTGTTTGTTTGTCTGTTTTTAATCGGAGGAGAACCATTTAGCTGTACAAAAGATAGCATTTTGAAACCACAGGTGATCTCAGGATAAAGCCTTTACCTCTCCAGCGCCAGGTGTTTAGTTGGGAAAAGTTGCCAAGAATTCTCCCTCGAGGCATCTGAAGACATTGTCAACCTAATTACACCCAGGAGCCGCCAGAATGCCAAACATTAATTTGTTTCCTGCGTCCTGGGTAAGAGGAGAGGGGGGTGCTGAGGTACAAAGGACGGAGTCACTAATGCTTTGTGGGAGGCTGCAGTGATGTCTTCCCACTGGGATGGCCATGGATGCCTCCAGCTGGAAGAGACTCTTCAAAGATCAATTTGCCCATCCCCTGTTTTCCTGTGCGCCCGGAAGAGGTTCCTTAGCCTTTTTTTTTTTTTTTTTTGTGGCTATGCCCATCACCCCACAGGATGGATGCAGACACCAGATGTTCCTCTGATGCACTTGAGCCCCCACGAGGCGGTCTGGGCAGTACACTGTGTAGAGTGGTGTCCAGCCACCATGGCTGCCTAATGACCTCAGAAAGATTGATTACCTAGGCAAACTTCACAATCATAGACTCCTCCTCAAGGTGAGGGCTCGTTGGGGAGAGAAGGCCAGGATGTCACTTGGCCTCCCGTTTTGTTTTGTCTGGCTCTGGAAGTAATCCAGCCCTGGACAGACCCAGACACACCGCATCCATTTGTATAGAGAGGGCTATTTTCAGCAACACAGTAAAATATGCTTGAAGCTACCCCATGCTGAGGCTAGAGACTGTCCCTCTCCTGCTGCTCCCTGACCTATGTATGCATTCTGGTTTCTTTCTTTCTTTTTTTAATAAATTCTTTTTTTTTTTAAGTTTATTTTTGAGAGAGACAGAGACAGTCTGAGCAGGGGAGGGGCAGAGAGAGAGAGAGAGAGAGAGGGATCGAGAGAATCCCAAGCAGGCTCTGAGCTGTCAGCACAGAGCCCAGTGTGGGGCTCGAACTCATGAAACCATGAGATCATGACCTGAGCTGAAACTAAGAGTCACCCATGCGCCCCTTGGTTTCTTTCTCTTGCAACACGATAATTTCCACTGGAGGAACTGCCAGCTGCCTTCCCATTACCCTTCCACAGCTATCCCTTGCTTCTACTCTTTCTCCCCCTCACTATTATGCATTAAGTTCTTACCAATTAGACTTATCCCTCAAACGAATGATTACCACTCGATTTAATTACTGCATGCTTGCCTGATTACACAGGAGCCTCTTGAGAATCACACAAAATTCCTTGTTGCTGCCTCCTCTTCCCCTCACTGGCCACATTTATAAAACTAAATTTATTATGATATATTTGCCTTGGTTTGATTCCTCCTCTGGTGAGAGGGTTAGAAGCTTTGCAAAGCAGAATCACCAGCCAAGAAACGCTGCAGTTATACAAATGCAGGTTTTTTTAGTTCCTTTTGGGACATGAAAAAAAAAAGGTATGTGTTTGGTCTGACCTGTTTTAGCTGTTTCCTAAGAATTTCCAGGGTTTCTGGCCACCATACAACATTTCTCTAGATTAAAGGAATGGATTTATTTAGCGGAGCAAAGAAAAGGAGATACACAGATTTGCTGTCAGAATTCAAAATTAGGAAGGACAGTTTTATGAAGAATGCCACTTAGCTGCTTCCCAGGTCCATCAGGGCCGAGGGGGACAATTGGCTGAAAGGACAAGAGGGATTTAGGTTGGCTCTCAAGACTATGGATGCGATGCTAATGGCATCATTATTGTCACCGGGATTGGGGACACAGATGGATTGTTGACCTCCCTTTCCCAGCAGTCTTTGTGAATGGTGCTGTTCCCTCTGGACTGTTCAGTAGCCCTGTGGAGACAGGGGAGAGATGAGATGTGCTCTGGCCATTCCTCCCTGCCTCCAAAAGTGCATCTGTGTGACTTAAGGAGCAGGACAAAGCCTGTCCAGTCCCAAGGGCAGCGAGGGCTGGCAGTGAGGGCTCCTGCCCACAGGTGGAGAAAGTGAGGGGAGACTGGGGCGGAGCCAGATGGGATGGGGGTTGTTCATCATTCCCTCCTGCTCCCCCACCTTCCTTTCCAGCTGGAAGGCCAGTGCACCACCCTGCAAAATGATGAGCATGAAACCAAGGCTGAGAACACCAAGCTGAGAGTCACAAACCAGGAGCTGGCCCGGGAGCTGGAGCGGACCTCCCGGGAGCTGCAGGATGCCCGGAAACAGCTGGAGAGCCTCCAGCAAGAGGCCCACCAACTCCACCAGGAGAAGGAGATGTGAGTCTGGCCCTCGTGGGTTCCTGTCCCTGCTGTCCAGCTGCCTGCCTGCCTCTGCTGTGAGCATGACATCGTCTCCTCCCTTGGAGACCCTGTCGCCTTGCCTAGAACGTGGGGCTCAGGGGCTCCTTGGTCCCTGAAATCTCTTCTAGGATCCCGAGGCCATCAAGCAGACCAGCACTGTAGCAAGCAGAATCTAGGATTGACAGGAAATCTACAACCCTGTTCTTGGGAAATGTATCATGTGATTCAAAAGATGTGTTATCCACCCAACAAATACAGGGCGGTCACTGAGAAAAGGCTGAGTGTGTGGACAGACCACACGTGACTGTCATAGGTTAGAGACCCAGGACGAGAGTGAAGCAGGTAGGCTTCTGAGATTTAATCTGATGGAGTATATGACAGTACCCTGGAATCTTCACTGCAGTCTGCCTACTCTCTCCTACCAGTGTCCCTCTGTGTGGACACAGTGTGGTGAGCCCCACATCTCTCAGGGCCTGGTTTGCCAGTGACCTGCTGTTGGTGTGCGGCCAGTGGACTCAGCCTGCTAGGCAGAAGGCACACGTAAGGAAGAATCAAGAGCTGGGTCTGCAGGCTGGGGCTGAGGAGCTGCCAGCAGTCGTCTTGGGAGTGTTAGGTTCTGAGAACAAATGCACTCTTTGACGTGCCCAGGGACAGGAATCCCACTTATTTGTTCACACATTTATATTTGTTTACTTACTCATTTGTCAAAAATTTATTGCAGACGGCTCTGCCCCAGGTACCATGTTGTACATTCAACGTATCTCACCTATGTCAACAATTTGACATTGTTTCATATGAACTTTACAGCATCCTGATGTGGCAGGTACTGTTATTATCAACTCTAAGTTATGGACGAGGAAGCTAAGAGTCAGAGGTTTTCAGTAACTCTCTAGCGCAACACTCCGTGCTAGACACGTCTTGCTGACTCCACACAGTGAATCATGAACCGGCCAGAAAATATGTACTCAGGAATGGGACTGGCCATCATTCACTCATCACTCATTCATGCATTTGTTCATCCCCTTCATTCATTCTGCAGAAGGTAACGTGTGCCTGGTCCTGTGCCAGGTATTTAAACAGTGTGATTTCAGAGGAAAGGGCAGTATTACTTACCAGTGCCTGAGTGTTACATACGTTAACTGTCCTTGTTCAAAAGGGAAAGCCCTCACTTCGTCTGAATGATGGCAAAATTTGGGTCCGTTGGCCTAAATCAAATTGTTCTGCTGTCTGTCCTGTGTGTGCTGTCCTGTACTGTTTTGGACTGATTTGCCAGGGTGAAAGAAAGGAAATGTGTTTACATGTGGAGTTTTACCCTAAAAAGACTTCTCTAGTTTTTTTATTTATTGATTGATTTTATTTTTTTTTAATGTTTATTTATTTTTGAGAGACAGAGACAGAGAATGAGCAGGGTAGGGGCAGAGAGAGGAGACACAGAATCTGAAACAGGCTCCAGGCTCTGAGCTGTCAGCACAGAGCCCAACGTGGGACTCGAACTCACAAACTGTGAGATCATGACCTGAGCCGAAGTCGGATGCTTAATGGACTGAGCCACCCAGGTGCCCCAAGATTTCTCCAGTTAAAAAGAAAATGTATTCTGAGCAGCTGACTTAAGACAAACCCCTTCACTCCAATTCTTGGGTGACCAGGGGAGGACAGTGTATTTCATTGTAAATGAGCAAAATCAGTTCCTCCTCATTGAGAGCAGGCCAACAAGGCACAGGCATTTAACTTTACAAACAGAATTAAGGACTCAGGCTCTTAAAATTGAATCAAGTTTTAAAACAACAAACATCTGAAGGCACCAGCATTAGAACAGCAAATGGAAATAAGCACCCAGTGCCAGGGTATCAAATCACAGCATGAGGATTAAAATCTTTCTGAAGTCTTATCTTAATTAACCAAGCCAGAGACAATCTCTGGAGGCTGGGAACTGAAAAAGAGGGTCAGGAGGAAGAGATAAATGATTTCAGGAACTTCATGACTTGTTTTCGAAAAGCGCACAATGCCTTATGCAGCTGGAAAGCATGCTGGAGCCCAGGAGAGTGTGTCCTGTCTGGGGAGGTCAGGAGAGAGGGCAGTGAGAGCCTTAGCTGGTTCCCTGTAGAACAGAGTCCCAGATCTGCAGTACTGATAGCAGATGAGTGCTCTAATCCACCTCTTCATTTTATAAATGAAGAACTTGAGGCTCAGAGAGATGCAGTGACACAAAGCCACACAGCTAGCTAGTGCCAGAAAACAGGGACAGAGCCGAGTTCTCCCCATATGATGTGCTTCCCCCCCAACTCACAGTGTCTTGCTGTCTGATGCTGCACCAGAGCAGCTGGGAAAGGAGAGGACGGTACTGGGAGATAAAAAGACTTAGTCACTTATCAGCTAGAATTCTAAATGGGCAAAATTAATTTTTCTGTTCTCCAAAGATGCTCAAGGAGGGAGAACTTGATTTTAAAATAAGATAAAGAAAGAACAATCAAGCAGGAGAGATAACAAAGATGAAGGTCAGCTGGAAAGCAGCACCTGTTTATTTTGTTAATGAATTTTTATTTGGGGTGGGTAGTTTATGACGAGACACAAAAGGATCTATACTCAGCAAGAGGTCTGCAAAGACCCAGAGGCCACCCCTCAGGGTTTCTTGTGGATCCTTCCAGAGTGTTCTATGCATATACAAGCACACACACACACTTTTCATTTACACACTGTTCTGCATTTGCCTGTGTTTTCACTTGGCGATATATTTTGGAGATGCTCCCTCTCTCATCCCTCTCCAGAAAATAAAGCCAACAGCAGTTCCCTAAAGACAGCCATAAACCTGTCACCAGTCACTCCTATGAAAAATGGTAATTTCTTTCTCTTTCAGTCCACATAGTACCAAGTACAGACCTTTAGAATGTCTAGGTTAGATGCCTTCCTTTTTGTGAACACAGAAAAAGTCTGACAATGTGTGTGTATCTAAATAGATGCATGTTTATTAGACAAATAGGTAGACATATTTCATCAATATGTAATGTGTGTGTGTGTGTGTGTGTGTGTGTGTGTGTGTGTGTGTCTCCAGCAGTCAACTCTGTTGTGTCTACAGTGCAAAGACCTGGAATGCCTTATTTCTTAGGAATCGCTCCTAAATCAAATGTTCTGTGAGAACACAGATGTCAGGTGTCCAGGGAGTGATTTCCCTTAGCAGGGGTAGAGTTGTCTGCTCCTGGTTGAGAATCAGAACCCAGGGCCGGGACAGAGGATCCACAAAGCCATTGTGGCTCACAGGGCACCGCAGCAGCAAACAGCTGTGCTCACATACTGCTCATCACAGCAGAATCCTAGACGGGGATTTGGGGACCCGGTTTGGATAATGGGAAATACATTGTTTTCCCTCAAGTTGAAATTAAATATAATTGGTAATAAAGTGTTAGGAATTGGCATCTCTGCAGGAGCTAGAGAAGTTTTATTGCTTAATTAGGATTGTCTGAGGTGAACTTAGAATTTGATTCGGTCTGTTATTGTTGTAAATTGACTTTATAATTATTCCATAAAGGGGGAAGAACCACACAGATACCTTTTAAGGAATCTATTGTGAGGTGGGCTCAAGCCTTATGGACCGAGCAAGCAGGTGCTGTTTTCGCCAGCTCAGTAATGACATTGAGGGTGCGGCAGAGGGGTGACTGTCCCCGCCCAGCCCGGTGTGTGCACAATCGGGGTAGTCTGGACAGCTTATGGAAATGGACGCATTTTGTGAGACTATAAGATGCTCCCTACACTAGCAACTATGCTGTGGTTTGGAAATGTGGAACTTTGGGCCTTTTGCAGTAACCTTAGGGGTGATTTAAACATTTCTAAAAGCACAGTGCAGAGCCCAGAGGGAAGGATGGAGGCAAAGTTGCGAAGTTCAGCAAGGCTTATTTTCCAGTGTCACCCAATTCTGCTTTCCTTTTTTTTCTTTCTTCCCCGGGTGGTGTTGAATACCTCCCCGACTCACCCCTCCCTTCCTCTCTTCCTTCCTCTATCCCTGCCTCCTTCTTTCCTCCCCCATCTCTCTGCCCTCTCTCCTTTTGTTTCTTACTGCTATTCGTTTGTTGTTGTTGTTGTTGTCTATGTATTTATTTTGAAAGAAAGAGAGCATATGAAGAGTGCACAAGCGAGGGAGGGGCAGAGAGAGAGGGAGACAGAGAATCCCAAGCAGGCTCCAGGCTCCAAGCTGTCAGTATGGAGCCTGATGTAGGGCTTGAACCCACGAACTGTGAGATCATGACCTGAGCTGAAACGAAGAGTTGGACGCTTAACCAACTGAGCCACCCAGGGCCCCCTGTTTCTTACTGCTTTTTGTTGACGACACCTTCATGCTGGGCACTGGGTTGCATTTAGAGATGCAGACAAACAAACCAGGCAGTTCCTACCTCACCATCTGAGTTGGTCTCCAGACACCTCCACTACCTCTCAGCTCCTCCCTCCCCTTACTCAAAGGGTGATTGACATGATTGACGTGTTCACACTGTGATCTAAGTATCTGATTATAATTGATACATTTGATCTCTGCTTTATGGCTAGAGATGAGAACTCCTAAGTTAAAGAAATGAATGACCAACAGAGGAAATTACAGAGATCTAAGAACAGATTGGAGACTTATAGGGGAGGATGGGGAAGGGGAAAGGATTCTTCTGTAGCTCCTGGAAACAAACGAAACCAGCTACAGGAAAAATACAAGTTCTGCTCTCACTTGTAGGATTGGGCTGGAGAGTATTGGTTCTGGGTAGGACAGGGTCACCTGGAGCCTGGGAAGGCCAAGTGATTATTATGAAGCCCTGTTCATGGGTTTGGGAGTAGGGGGTCCTAATCTACTCAGCCGTGGATTGTCTATGGGACATGGGGAGAGTTACTGGTTCTCTGTCTGTGTCTATAAAAGAGGGGTAATCTCACCTTCCAAATCGGGAGTCTGTGATGATGAAGTGAGATCATAGCTGTAACCACCTGTACACAGCAGGTGCTCATCAGGGGAGGGAGGCATATCCCTCAGACCCCAGGGTGGGGTGCTACCTGCTGGTCCTGGGTGCCCTGGACATCCAACTACAACACAGCCCCTCACACCGTGGTGGCTTAAATCCCTGCTATAGAAGCTCATAAGTCTGTGTTGGCCTCTTCTTCAGGGAAGTGTACCGTGTGACGGAGAGTCTGCAGCGTGAGAAGTCGGGGCTTCTGAAACAGCTGGAACTCCTGAGGTGTGTCAGCACCAGATGTGTTCTGAGAGCATATCCCACATTCCTTGGGTTGGAAGAGCTAGGCTGAAAGTCTTCCCTGCCTACGTTCTGGATGATCACAGCTGCTGAGAGAGTGCCCTCATTCCCCTGATCCCCAGCATATTATGTTTGGTCCATTCACACACACGCCCACATCCCTCTCCAGTTTGTACATGTGCAGGTAGGCTCTGCCTCATTCTTTGTGGCATCTCCCACAGCACCTTATGTGGTACTTGCTCAGGTAGGAGCGGAACTGAATTTCTTGAGCATCTACCCAGTGGAAGATATATAGTATCCCTTTCTCTTTAAAAAAAAATTGATGTTTATTTTTGAGGGAGAGAGAGCGCAAGCTGGGGAGAGGCAGAGAGAAAGGGAGACAGAGAATCAAGTAGGCTCCACATGTGGGGCTCAAACCCACGAACTTGAGATCATGATCTAAGCCGAAGTCAAGACGCTCAACCAGCTGAGCCACCAAGGTGCCCCTGGTAGGCCTTTCATCTTCAACAAAATTAAAGAAAGGAGGGCAGTTCCTGATAGGGGAATTAACAGAGAAGGAAAATGATAGCAGAGAAATGAGGCAATTTACCAAAGGAGACACAGCCACTCACTTCGGGAGTCAGAATTGAGATCTGTATCTGGCTGATTCTCTTGATTCTGCCATAGTCTCCTAATGTCTGTTGAATGAGCAAATGAGTCACAAACAGAGCATAAACAGAGCAAAGGAGTTTGGAGTTTCCTCCACTTGCTAAACCTTACTGTAAATTCAAAGCTCATTGGTCTGGAATGTGCCAAAACCAAACCCAAAACAAAACCTGCGTGTGGAAAGATGGGATTTTCACTTTTGCATGTGAGGTTTCCAAGTTACAGTACCTTCTGTCTGCCAAACACCTCTTGGGAATGGTGATGGGGCACGAGCACTTTGGGTTCTGCTTTTTATTTTTGTTTAAGCTTATTCATTTATTTTGAGAGAGATAGAGTGCTGGAGGAAGAGAGAGAGAGAGAGAGGAATCCCAAGCAGGCTCCATGCTGTCCGCACAGAGCCCAATGTGGAGCTCGAACTCACAAACCATGAGATCATGACCTGAGCCAAAATCAAGAGTCGTCCGCTTAACCGACTGAGCCACCCAGGCTCCCCAGGTTCTGGTTTTTAGAGTCCACTTGTCTTAAATCAGGTACACTCTGACTTGTTTTGTTTTATTTGAAAGCAAGGTGAGGTCACCGTGTCTGGCATCTGTGATGCTACCAAATTGAAAAGTGCTCAGAACTGAATGCATTTCAGATTTACTTCCCTCAATACATGATTCAAACAGGACTGCAAAGGCTGGGGAGATGGAAGGGGGTTCTGACATGACCAAGTTCTAATCCATTTGAGAGCAGGTCTTGAATCTTAGAAGGCTTTAGTGAAAAGAAGAGAACAGGGTGTACAAGGACAAATTTTGATTTTTCCCCTTTTTTTCTGTTGTACTTAGAAGAAAAGGACAGATTCAAAGCGAATGAGCAGAGGAGAATGACAAGGCAGATCTCTACAAACGCATGGGTCTTTTTGATGGAGACTGGCATTTGTGCAGAATTACATGCCCAAAGTCTTTCTGTGCTATCACATGCATACAAGCTTAGATTCTGCAGCAGGTCAAAGTCCATCCGTAGCGAGGAAGGCCCCCATGGCAGATTTTTCCTCCACAGTGAAATCATCGGGTAGTGACAGACAGCAGTGGGGAAATGGGAATTAAGGACAGAGATAATGCCGAGGCAAGGGATATCAAGTTGGAAGTTGGGGGGGAGGATGGGGGTCTGCCCCCATCATGGCAATGGCTGGGATATGACAGTGTGAGGAAGGGACTGCCCTCCTAGGGGCAAGTAGCAGCAAAAGGAAACAATTTCAGGGGACTCAGTTGGGAACATGGACTTTGGGGCCAGATCTGGGTCAAGACCCAGCACTACCCTTATTACTTTGTGTGACCTTGGGCAATTGACTTAACCAGATGGAATGTTAGTTTTCTCATGCCTGCCTCACAGGCTTCTCTTGACAGTGAGATGATATATATATGAGTGACCATCACGACAGGGCATTAGTGTGAATTAAGGTGGACATTTATTTAGAGGGTGTAGCATCTCTTTGACTGCCGAAGCTTCTGCCTGGAGATGACTGCACAAAGCAGGAAACACCACAGTGAACTCCCTGATGGAGATGGGGCTTCCCGGGGCCCCCATGTCCTCACCCAGGTGCAGGGCTGCTAACCTCTCTGCCAGCATAGAGCGAGGGGCCTTCTGGAAGGAAACTCTCCCTTTGCCATTCTCAGGCTTTGCTACTATCATGGAGACAGGCAGAACTGTCACATGAGCATGTCCCCTGTGCCCATCCATGCCTACCTCCTGCCTTCTCTGTCGTGGTGGCTGAACGCCCCATGTGCCTGGCTCTCCCAAATGTGCACTAGAGTGAGACCTTCCTCAAGGGCTGGTCCAGCGGGTATTGTCTCTCCTCCATGGCTGGTTGTTTCTCTTTTGGGGAGACCAACCAATGTCCTATAGCATTTCTTACCCAGTAGCTCCTGTCACCACTTACGCATCCAGCTACTTTGCATTTCTTTAATGGCTTTCAAAACCTTTCAAAAGAATTGTTTACACTTGCATTCCATCTCCACTTCCTTTCCTCACATTCTTGACCCTCCAGTCAGGCTCCTTCTGCCTCAATTGCACTGAAAGGGGAACCAGGGACCTCCATGTTGCTTGAAAGAGTGGCCAGTTCTCAGGGTGCCACCCTTGTCTCCAGCAATGTATTCTTAGCACAGCATCTATAGGGCTCCTTTGAAAACTTGAGTCAGATCAGGACACTCCTCTGCTGCTCCCCCAACCCCCACGGCTTCATATCTCATCTGGAGTAAAATCCCAAGTTCCTACAATGGCCCACGAGACTATGAATGAGCAGGTCTCCATTTGTCCCCTCACCTTTCTCTGACCTCATTTGCTTTTTTAAAAAAAATGTTTATTTATTTATCTTCATGGGGGGAGTGGCAGAGAGAGAGAGGGAGAGAGAGAATTTCAAGCAGGCTCCATACTGTCAGCACAGAGCCTGACGTGGGGCTCGAACCCACAAACTGTGAGATCATGACCTGAGCCGAGATTAAGAGTCAGACGCTCAACAGACTGAGCCACCCGGGTGCCCCTCTGACTTCATTTCCTAGCGGCTCTCCTCTGAGCACTCTGATGCCCTCCTCTGTGTTCCTTGCACACCCCTGTTTGAGCCTGACTCCAGGCTTAGCCTTTGCTGTCTCCACTGCCTGTGCTGCTCTTCCCTCAACTGCTGGCATAGTGCCCCTCCGCTCCTGCAAGCCTCTGCACAGATGCCCCTCCCTGACCGGCCTCCTGAAATACCACTGCACCCCTGGTACTCTTTATTCCACGTCCCTGCTTTATCTTTCTTGAGAGCAATGAACCCTGCACTAAAACACCAATTCCCCAAGGACAGAAACTTTTTCTTTTATCTATTTGTGTGAACCTTGAGAGCTAGGACTTCACTTAGCATGTAGTGGGTGCTCAGGGGACATTTGTGGGAGTACTGCATGCATGCATGAAATGAATGGTTGAGAGAGAGAACGCGCCCAATAGCAAGCTCACAGGTGCAGCTGGAACTGCTGGTCACCCTCTGGGGGAGGCTCCCCCTAGTGGCAGGACAGACCAGTGCATGATCCTGAAGGGCGGTGGGTGTCACAGTCATTCTATGTCCCCCCACCCCTGCCTCCAACTGATTTACACACAAACTACCCTCCATCACCCCCCGCTTAGGAAAGAGATTCCACGCGCTCCCTGGGCCTTCCACATAAAGCCTTTCTCTGCACTCCTCTCACTGGCAAAGTGGCTGCTCTTGGATTTCTCGACTGCAAATACCGTGTCTGAATAGATTCCCCTTTTCTGTTTGCAGGGAAAGGAACAAGCACCTTCGGGATGAACGGGACATCTGTTTTCAGGTAATTGCCCTGTGTTCCCTTTCCCGAGGGGGTTTGGGTCCCCTGGCCGCCAGAGACCATGCTGGGACAGGCCCAAGAATGTCCTTGCAGTCTGGCTCACCCTTTCTGTAGAAGCAGAAAATGGCATGGATTTTTTGAAAATAATAAAAAATTCGAGGGGGCCTTCTGAGTAGCAGTGTGTTAGTTTTCCGTGAAGTAACACACTTTCTTCTTGGCATGAAGAGACTACGATGCTTGGGAGGGTCACAGATTTCTTGGACATGGACATGGTAGCTCCATCCAGGAGGCGGTGCAGTTGAAATGTCATGATCACTTTTAACCAAAACACTCACAAGTTTTTTTTTCCTTCATTAAAATTTTTATCATTTGATGAAATTTGCATTTTTCCACAATCATGGAACAAATTAAAAATGTACATTTGACTATTAACATAGCTGATTTTAAGTACCCATTTTTTATCCTGTGGGGACCCTGCCCCTCCAGACCTGAGCTCTACAGTACACACTTTCCCTAATAGCACAGAATCCTATATTTATTTACAGGTCATCATTTTGAGCCACATTAAACAAAATCCAGGATTCCGTGTTCTCCTACTCATCTTCCCCTTTAGATAGGAGTCATTGGATGCTCTGAAGGGAAGGAAAAAGAGGGAAGAATTCATTGATGCAATGTTCTAATGATCAGGATTTATCACACCATGAATTTCTCGTATGTCCCTGGGCAAGTCATTAATTTCCTTGAACCATGACCCCAACTATCACATGAGGAAAGGGAATGCCTATCCTTTTTTCCATATTATAGATACTTTTGAGGGAAAAAAAAAACTCTTGGAAAGAGGAGGGTCATATGCTGTGGGCCCTTAGCTGGACAGTGGCCTAAATGTGGTCAGCACAAGGCAGCCGGTTTGCAGTGAATTAGGTCCGACCTGGTTTATAACTGCAAATCCCTGGGGAACCTGGTTACACCACTGTATCTTTTCTGTCACTGACTGGCAGCAAACTTCTCTACCGCCTACCTCTGTGTACTATTCGAGCAAGGCTTAAGCCTACACATGTTTGTTTGAGGATGATAATGGTTATAATTATTTTAGAAGTAACACTGAATTTATTATGAAACTTCCAACCAAATGTCCCCCTAATCCTTTGACCTCACGTCCCTCCACCTGCCAAACTCATTTTGCTTTGAAAAGGGAATGGAATTAACAACCCCTAGCGGGGAATAGAAAAAAGAGGGATAAAATCACGTTCATGCTGAATAATAATTAAAGATTAATTTGGAATCATTATAGCCATACCTTCAGGGACCCTGGGAGCACTGCAGCCCCTCCTTCTCTCATTAAGAATCACTGGAAATCGTGGGGATGGTTGATGAGTGATTCTTCCTTGTGATCTAACTCCCCCTCATGTTCTGGAAGACATTTGCTGGGGAGAATTGCCAACAGGGTTGCAAGCCCTGACTCCTCCCCTCCCCCACGAGGGCGCTGGGCTAATCGATCCTCTGGGCCAGTCCCTTTCTCATTCCTGGGGCTTTGGAAGTAAAGAGTTAGAGGCACACAGATGAGTGTGATTTAAAGATGCACAGACATTTCCACGCGTAAATATTTTCCTATGCATTCCACATTATCTCTTCTTATTGTCATCTTGCAAACTGTTAGTACTCCTGTGAAGGGTAACAAGGTGGACCCCAGGCTCTAAACTGTGTATAGATTCATTCCCTTAGATTTTGGGGTGGGAGATGGAGGGATCCTGGCAAGAGACAATAACAAAAGGAAAGAGTGGGTGAATGTTAACAGGGAGCATGTGAACATTGCGTCTTCCTTCAGAAATTTGTTTAGAGCCTGACCTGTGAGGTGGGAAAGTTGAGCCCTTTCTGCTCAAATATTGGGACATATCAGCAGGCATGGATCTGAGGGCATTCTGTGTTTCTGCAGAAAGATAAGGCAGCCAAGGCAAACACAGCTGCTTCCAAGGCAAACTGGAAACAGAGATCTGGCTCTGTGATAGGCAAATACATGGATGGCAGAGGGATTCTTAGGAGGTAAGTTATCCTGTATTTCTTCATTCATTATGTGTTCATTTGTCTTGCACTCCTCCAGAGCTGGCTCTGAGCCCGTTGTTTCTCAAGGAGTGGCCCTGGGTGAGGAAGCCTGGAATCAGTTTCACTCATTCCCCTTGAATCTTGGAGGACATGTTCCTTCCTTACCCTACATCCAAGTGGGAGGAGGACTGTGCAGAGCAGGTCCCTAGGACAGGACATCTGGGGCTTCTGGGGCTGCCCCACCCTGGTGTGTGTCTACAGAAAGGAACTGAAGAGACGCTGTAGATCAGTGGAGGAAAGAGAGAGAGGACGAGAGGGGTCGAGCAGGAGAGATGAAGCGTGGCTGTAGGTACTGTGCTCTCTGTTGAGTAGGCTGAATGCACTTGGTTTTTCAAGGACATGACTATTTGGGCTCTGAAGGGAAATTAAAGTGTGGTATGGAGTCTCCAATAGTTGAACTCCTTTATAAGCAGGAATAGGGCCTGCGCTTGACAGATTCCTTTCAATGACTCATATTTAATTACCTCAAAGATAACATTTTTTGTGGTTGTTAGACAGCACATTATTGAGTTGGAGTCCCCAAAGGGGTGGCTCATTGCCCATTGAAAGAGGCAAGCCAGTCCTCTGCCCTCTCTTCTTTTTTGACATGTTGCTCCATCCACATAAAGGCCACATAAAGGTAGAGGCAACCAGACCCCTAAGTATGAAAGCCAGGGAAAAAGTGAATAGATTTGCTTATCCAGGAGACCCTGAGGACAGCAAGTATGAAATACACAATACAAAAAGGGGAAGTGACTCTGGAGATGTTGATGAGCTCATCAGTCAAGGCTTGGACCCAGTCATCCCGAATTCCTTTTCTAAATAGCTCAGAGAGGGATACAGTTGGCGATCCAAGTTTCCGCAATAATAGTTGGCCTTTCACCAACTCAGCATTGAATATATTCATTCAACAAACATTCACCGATGGCTTACTTTGTACCAGACATTGTTTTGAGTTCTGTGAAGATCCAAAAATAAGCTAAACATGAGTCCTGCCGTAAAATCCATTATTGAGTGCCTCCTATGTGCAAGATATTATGCTATGTGCGAAGTATACAGTGGTGAGCAAAATAGACCCTATCTTTGCTCTCATGGAGCTTATGGTTGAGTAAAGGAAACAGGCAATCAAGTAAATAACAAATTGTGCGCCATCAGTTCCAATACAGACTTTGGCAGAGGCCACTGCTCTCTGCTGCTGGTACATAGCTTTTGGTGACAAAACCAAAAATGAACACAGTCGTGCTAAGCCAAGGGTATTACAGAGTGTCAATAGTGCTCGAGAATTTTCCAAATCAAAAGCTTTTTTCAAAAAAATGCTTCATTTTAAGGCTGTTGCGGTGGCCATTTTTTTTTCCTGGCTGCAAGGCCTTTAAAAAATATGCTGCATGTGTATTCGCACACTTGCTCACATGTGCACACAGGTACATACTTGGGTGGAAGCAGAGTGAAAGTGAATGGGAATACTAATTGTGTTTTAAAGTGGGTAAGCAGTCAGTAGGGTTGATAGACTAGAGAAGAAATTTGTTGGAGAGAGGACAGTCAGCTTCTATTAAAAACTATGATTTTATAAATAACTGGAAAAGTCCCTGAATTGCTATAAAGTTCCTTATTTTATATCAAGGGAACCAAATTAAGTCACCATTTTTGTGAGCAAGCCTTCTCTCTTAATTTATCTTTTGGAGTTGTACTTAACTTTGGGACAATGATACATGCAGTTTTTCCTTTTTCCTTCCTATTACTGGTCCTTAGGAATAATAAATATTATAAGCTGAAGACAGGGGGGAAATGAAGGGAGCTTCACTGTTCTGCATACTCTGTGACCTTCCCCCCTGCCTTCTTTCTCCATTGGCCCTGTCACTTCCTTATCTCATTCACATTCTGTTTTCTTTTCTAATCATTGCATATTTGTGTGCATGTGTGTGGACGTGCATGTGTGTTTCAGTTTTGGACTCAAAATTCTCCCTGTCAAACTTCCATTTAAAACACTTCCCAGCTTTAATTGTTCACAGAGACCCGAGCTCCTGTGCCAGGAAGGGTCTGTGAGGCCTTTGCTGTCAAAACCTTCTGAAAATACAGCCTGTGCTTTCATTCTACATCTGGTTGGCCAGTTCCCTCCTTTCACTTCCTGCTGCTTTTCCTTATTCTTGATGTTCAGATGCTTCTGGGAGCAAATATGCACGTAGACCTCTGAGGCCACTTACTCTTCACTCTGACTTCCAGGGACACTGAAAGAGAAAAAGAAAGGTAGAAAAAGCAGGTAGAGGTGCCCTGTCTGGCTTGCTTCCAACCCCAAGCCCATCCCCAAGTGAGCAGCTTCTTTGGAGCCAGTGGACGTCCATCCTGTGGTGGGGGCTTCTCCCAGAGCAGCAGTACCCCTCACTCACATTGCCAAGGGCTGTTTTGTGAACATGTCTACTTTTATGCATTGTCTTATTTGTGAGATAGGCAGGGGAGATGAGCCACATTTTATGCTGAGGAAACTGAGATTTGGAAGGGTGGAAGTGTCTTACCTAGTGGCATAGTCAGTAAGGGCTGGTATGGGACCACAGCCAAGGCCACCTGATTGTTAATTGTGGATACTTTATTTCCAGATCTTTTTTTAAATGTTCTATTTATTTTTGAGAGAGCACAAGTTGGGGAAGGGCAAAGAGAGGGAGACAGAGGATCTGAAGTGGGCTTTCCACGGATAGCAGTGAACCCCAATGTGGGGCTTGAACTCACAAACCATGAGATCATGACCTGAGCCGAAGTCAAACGCTCCACCGACTAAGCCATCCAGGTGCCCCTGTCTCCTTTCCTCACACCCTCACTCCACCTTTTAAGCACTTCCCACAGCTTGTCGAAGTATATTTAGTTGTGCCATTACTGCTTCCACTCCCCACTACGCTGAGCATTCCAGGAGGACATGTCCACCTGTGTGTGACTATGTCATTAGCTAAATATCTGGTGGTAATCATCATCACCACCACCTTCATCATCTTCATCACCACTACCATCACCACCACCTTCATGATTGCCATCATCATCAACATCACCACCATCTTTATCATCATCATCACCACAACCTTCATCATCACACCATCAACATCATCATAATCATCACCAATGCCTTCATCATCTTCATCACCACCATCATCACCACCACTTTCATCATTATCACCACTACCTTCATCATCATCACACCACCTTCATCATCTTCAACACCACCATCCTCACCACCACCTTCATCATCATCATCACTACCACCTTCATCATCACCATCACCTTCATCATCATCACCACCATTTTGTCATTTTTATATTCACTAAGCACTTCCATAAGTGTGTTGGGTGAATGAGCCAAAGAATGCAGGGTCTTGTTTTTTCCTTTCCTGGAGTTCTCTGCCCCCAAGGCGTGATGCTCTTCAGTTACTTGTTTGTCACAGAGCTTTCAAGACATCTTGTTTGTCAAAGAGCTATGAGACATCTCTCTGGTTTCCATATTGATATATTTTGTGCTATTCTCCCCATTTCTCTTCCTTCCCTATCCAAAAATAGCCAGTCAGAGGAGGAAGAAGATGTATTTGGCTTCTCGAGAAGGAGAAGCTCCCTGGGCCTGAGTGGATATCCCCTTCAAGAAGAGGAGCCAGGACCTGGGGGTCCGCTCACCCGGGCATTCCGCAGAATCATCTCTATTGAAGAAGACCCCTTGCCCCAGCTCCTGGATGGTGGCTTTGAGCAGCCACTGAGCAAATGCCCAGAAGAGGAAAAGGTCTCCCAACAGAGGGTGGAAGGACAAAGCCAACAGGCCACACCTTTGGAACGCATGCCTACATCTCCTCGAGGGCAACCTATTGGAAAAGAAGACCTGTCTAAGGTAAGGGCACATCCTATATTGGTCCATAGATGTCACTTGTCACCTCTATACCTGTCATTTGCATTTGAGCCCAAGAGCCGCAAAAGCAGCGTGAGAAGTCAGGTTCAGCTTGGGAAGTCAGGTGCAGCTAGTTTTATGAATCATCATATTTGTGTCCTTCTGATACCAGCTTGCCCTGCTGAACTGAGTGTCACTGGGGAGACTCAGGAGTCCTGGTAAATACTCTGTAACTTCTGTTGTTTTCCCCACTCCCTATGTTCTCATTTCTGATTCAGATTCAGAAGCATTTACTGAGTAGCTACTTTAGACAAACAATCTGCTTGGCTCTTAGTATAAAATTATCACATACTTTTGAAATTACACATCCTCTCTCACATTCTGTGACTGTTCCCAACAGGGCCAATCATTGCTCTGCAAAGTTTGTGTACCATCATTTTTCTCTCAGTTCCTGATCAGCTAATCATGTTTTCATTCCCAAATGCCCTGCCCATGCCTCCCTTTGGGGTGACCCTCTGTTCCCACATCCCTCCTGCACTCCCTACCAGGTATTCCTGCTAAATCCTGTGGGGGAAGTAGGCCATATTAACCATCTTCCTCTGGTTCACGGTGATGATGTTCCTCACCTTGTTGGTGATCCAGGCCCATGAATAGACTCCTCAAGCCCTTTCACCTCCCACTTGACCCTCTAAAAGGCTATAGAAATGTCTGCGACAATGTGAAAGAGGCTCCCCCCTGTCTACTGGGGCAGCCCTTTAGACCTGAGCCCTTACCACTGGAGCATTTTCAAATGGCTGTGTTAGCATGTATGACAGGAAACCTTTCTGACCACTGCAGGGACCTGTCGGCATCATTGTCATTCTTGGGCCTGGCTTAACATTCATGCCTACATACCCTTTCCCTGAAGGGCCCTAAGCCAGGGGAAACTGAGAACTGGATGGCACCAGTGGTGGGTAGGAGCTCCTCCTTCCTACACGCCCTTCCATGTACCCTTCATCACAGACCTACACTTGCAGGCAGGGGGCACATAGGGGCTTTTAAATATCCCAAGATATACCCCCCAATATAAAAGTGTTAAGAGGTCAGTAGGAGACCAGATAAAGGGAAAAACTAAGCATCCATGTGTGCTGGGCCATGTGATCCCCACAGTTGTCTGATGGGTGCATCAGAAATGGCTTCTCCCATGTGGCAGAGAGGGACACAGAAGCCCAGAAGAGTGGGGCCTGGTCTAGCCCCACGGGGACATGCGCCCAGACTTCTCACCATGTGCTCTCCTGTCAGTGCTGGCTGCCCCAGGTGTGCCAATAGTTAGCCCAGGACAGAAACTACAGCAATGGGGAAATACGCTGTACGAGGAGGCAATAGCAGCTTCAGTGGAGGCTCTGGTCTTTAGAAGAGCGCTGTGAGGCAGGCCGTCCCATGCAAGGCTGCTAAGGAATAAATTGGTACAGCCTTTCTGGAAAGCGGTTTGATAACAGGAATCAAGAACTTAAAAATTCCACATCCTACAAACTGGCACTTCTAGTCCTAGCAATCTTTCCTAAGGAAATAACCAGATTCAGAAAAAGACTTAACTCAACAATGGTTATGTATATTTGTAAACACTTGAAAAAATGTCCGATGAGAGAAACATAAATTCAAGTGTATTAACTCAATAGATTACGTAGCACTGCTAAAAATAACATTTTCAAGAAACTTTAGTGATGCAGAAAAATATTTATAATTAAAAATATATGAGAAAGTAGAATAAAATTGCATATAATATCTCAAATCTTTTTATTTTATTTTATTAAGTTTGTTTATTTTGAGAGAGCAGGAGAGAACGAGTGGGGGAGGGGCAGAGAGAGAGAGGGAGAGAGAGAATCCCAAGCAAGCTCCACACTGTCAGTGCAGAGCCCGATGCAGGGCTCAAACCCACAAACTATGAGATTGTGACCTGAGCCAAAATCAAGAGTCGGACACCTATCTGACTGAGCCACCCAGGCGCCCCAATATCTCAAATCTCTTTAAGTAAAACATATATTCATTCATCTATATGGAAAAAAGCCTGGAAGAAATGCATCCAAATACAAATAGTGACCACTTCTGGGTGGTAAGGTAGATTATGAGTAATTATTTTCTTCTCTACTCTTCTGTTTTTCCTAATTTTATTTTTTTATTATTTTTTTAATGTTTATTTTTAAGAGAGAGACAGAGAGACAGAGCACAAGTTGGGGAATGGCAGAGAGAGGGGGAGACACAGAATCTGAAGCAGGCTCCAGGCTCTGAGCTGTCAGCACAGAGCCCGACGCAGGCCTCGAACTCACAAACCATGAGATCAAGACCTGAGCCGAAGTTGGCCGCTTAACCAACTGAGCCACCAGGTGCCCTTGTTTTTCCTAATTTTAAAAATTAGCATGTATTACCTTTAGTTTCCTAAAGCTTATTTTAAAAAAAAAAGTGCTAGGAAGGAGAATGAGAACAGGTCTTTCTCTAGCCCTGGCACCCCAGTCTGGTTGCCTCACTGCAGACTGCCCCCTAGAGGGGACACAGGTTACGTGAGTAAACATGACTAGGAGTTCCCTGCACCCGTCAACTGGGTCCTGCCTAGAGCTGGACCATCAGTATGTTGACCTTCTTTGGCCTACAAAAAAATGTGCTCTTCTTGGAGCAGGGCCAGCACAGCATCTGCAGCCAGAACCTCCTTCTCTTGCCCTAGGCCTCACATTCCCCACCTGTCGCTGTGCCTAGGGATACACAGACTGCTGCACTGAGCTGTAGTCTCAAATAGATGACAGTTGGAGGCAGAGAGGCTGAGCAGAGACCATCAGGTTGGATGCCCTTCTGCATTACAAGAATAAAGAAAACAGGGCAGAGAGCATAGTTTATGAGTGTGCGGTTTTTTAAAGGTTTAGTTTAAACTCCTGTAATTGACCTTGAATTCCCTCCTAAGTACTACATGGAATTGATTTCTCCCCAAAAGGCTGTTAATGGCTTTTCTCTGAGACTCAAGTTCTGCTAATATCTGCTGTCACTCCATTATAGTATTTGCTCAATGAGAGGAGCTAATTCCCCCAAATCCGCTTCTAAATAGATTCAAAAGAGCCTCCTGGCTTGGGCAGGCGGTGCTGGGCCCAGAGGCAGGATTTGGGCGAGCACACAAGCAGCTCAATGGAAGGGAGGATCATGCAGCCGAGAGGACTTTGTGCCAGAAGGCGGCTCCTTACTCTGCTGCTCCTGGCAGTCCTGGAGCAAGTCCATTCCCCACTGGGCTCTAGCATCCCAGACCAAAGAGCAGGCTGGCTCCCAGTCTATCTCCCTACAGCTGCTGGGCACAGGAGAAGGAGTACAGTGACTGTTTGGCTCTCGAAAGCTCTGTCCAGTGGCCTGGCATTGTGGATTTCCCAACCTACTGAGTGGAGACTGTTCCCCAGGGCAGACGGGGTCCTAAACAGAAGCTGATGAGATGGACAGAAGAGTGATATGCAGGGAGGCAAGAGCGTCCTCCATTCAGTCCAGGCTTGCAATGATAGGGCAGAAATCAAGGCTCCCTAGCCCATCCCAGGCAGTCTCTGCCCCTGTGATATAGACATGCTTCCTTTTTTCTATCTCCCCCCACCCCCAGCAAACATCCCACCTGTCCTTCCCCTGCATGGAGCATCTCTGCCTCCTCTTTAAACCCCAGCTGAAAGTGTCCTCCCCTGTGGATCCTTGACTCTTCCTCTGTGCTCCTAGAGCACTCAGCAGCTTGTTTTATAATTTTTTGTTTACACGCCTGTCTCCTTCCCTCCACGGCAAACCAGGCCTGCCTCCTTGTCCCTGTGTCTTCAGGGACAACGCAGGGGTCTGCAACACAGGAGGCAGACAACACATGGTTGAATGAGTATCTCTCTTCCCTCCCACTGAAGCTAGAAGGAGCCTCTGTGCCCAGAGCCCAAAGCTACGTGCATCCAAAGCTGGAGTGCCCTCCCTCATGCTGGTCCAGGGGCAGGTCCCCACCTTCGCCTGGACGCTGTAGGGACAGGTCGTAGCAGGAGGAGGGGCTGGTGACCATCCTGGCGGTTGGCCAGACTGTCTGCCATCCACAGGAGGAAGCCTCTCCCTCCATCCCAGACCGGCTCTTCAAAATTGTGTTAGTGGGCAACTCGGCCGTGGGGAAGACATCTTTCCTGAGGAGGTTCTGTGAGGACCGGTTTGCCCCAGGCCTGGCAGCCACTGTAGGTGAGTTCTCGGGTCCCACTCTGGGAAGGGGACGGTGTGAGAAGGGGGCCCAGGAAGGGACTGGGGGCCCAGCAGGAGTGACCATGGGGGCCTGGCGGGTAGGGGGGCCCGTGTCCGCTTGTTCCCCAGTGAGGCTAAAGGGGCAAGGTGAAGTCCACCTCCCTCACCCTGCACGGTGCTAGCTGCTGAGCTTGTTCCACATGGAGCGGAACCACAGAAGGCTTCCTCTGTCTAGCCTCAGGGGAACTGAAGTTTGCCTCATGCTCCCTCGTCTCTGAGCCCATCTATTTCTTATCTTTTTTTCTCCATTTTCAGCAGGGCCCTGAGTGTTCATGCTTTTCCTCAGGTGCACACCTGACACCACAATCCCCACCCCATCCCCCAGGGGCCAGCAGCTTCCTGCCCTGCCCTCCGGTGTGTGTGTGTGTGTGTGTGTGTCCCCACCTCCCCCAGGGGCCAGCAGCTTCCTGCCCTGCCCTCTGGTGTGTGTGTGTGTGTGTGTGTGTGTGTGTGTGTATCCCCACCTCCCCCAGGGGCCAGCAGCTTCTTGCCTGCCCTCCTGCGTGTGTGTGTGTGTGTGTGTGTGTGTGTGTGTGTAGATGGGTGGAGTGGAGGACAGTGCATTGGGTGGCTTCATTTACCATCACATTTTACCCATTCTGCATCCCAGGCCTGCTGGGTGACAGCTGGGTTTCATCATTAGGCTCAGCCACTAATGGATGATCATGGCTTAATGTGTTCCCACTCCTGAGTAATATTTTATTCACATGGAGGCCTTTGCTCACTGCATTGGAATATGTGACAAGACTCAAGGGTGTACTGACCTTTTAGCTTTTGTTTGAATCACTCAAGCAAAACATAAATCCCTTAAGCACCTACTATGTACCATTTAACTGTAGTGATCGGTCAGCTGGATTTGAAAATACATTGATGTGACCTGCATAGTTAGCATGGGCTTTTATGTTCATCTCTTCAAATCTGTGTTCACACAACCCCTGTTATCAGCCCAATGGAGAGATCAGGAAACTGAGGCCCAGAGGGGTTAAGGACGCTTGTCCACATCCCCTCAGCTGGTTTAGTGCTGATATTGGCCCCCTGCATATCCCTTCTAGTCCATCCCACAGTATCTCCTAACAGTATTGAGTTGTGTGTGCCCAGCACCCAGTGGGTGGTGAGGACACTTCCCTGCCACGAGAGTTGGGCACACATTGATACAGGCAGGGGAGGCTGTTAAAGTTCAGTGGGACACCAGAGGACCTGGATCTTCATCCCAACTCTGCCGCTGGCTGATCAGCCGTGTGACCTCTGGAGGACATGCCCCACCTTGGGGCTTCAAGTTTTTCCTCCTGGAGGATTTGAACCAGGTCATCCAGGAAGGCTTCCAAGCCTGGTTCTCAGTGCAGACCATGTTTGACCTTTGGCTATCTGACAAGCTGGCTCTATAAGACAGACTTTCCCTGCTCCAGGGCCCTGCCTGGGGAGACTCCATGTTCTTCCCTTTCCTTCCAAATTTTTTCCTGCATGTGGATCCCTTCCCACACACTTCAGGCATCCTGTTCTTACGGTTGGGTCTTTTCCTATGCTGTTATCACATCTGGAACATTCTCCTGTCCCCTCCCTTCTGCCTCATTCCACCCAAAGACTGAGAGAGTCCCCAGATGAAGAATCAGGACCCTGACAGGAAGAGGGGCAGAGCCTGTGACTCAAGCCTGGAAGAGTCTGGCCTTGAGAGGCAAGTCTGGGAGTGAGCCCAGTGTGCTGCAGAAGGCAATGGCTGTGGGAGGGAAGACTCACTTTTCCAGGAGCATTCCATGGGATAGGAACCCCAGGTCAGGGCTCCAGCACAGACTCATGGGAGGCAAGAGGCAGATGCCAGCCTCTTGGGCCTCAAAGGCATCCCCCTAGGCAGTGCACACAGTGTGCCTCTCCTGTTGATGAAATCAGGGAATCAGGGTCCGTTTACATTTCCAACTTGTGCCCCTGAGCTGGAAGCCTCTGAAAAAGGAAAAACCAGACTAATCTGCACTTCCCAGGAGGCCAATTATGGAAACACCTGCAATTTAGGAAGGGAAAAATATCAAAGATTCCAAATCAGGAATGCCCTTCATCACACTGCGCAGAACATGCTGGAACAGCAGCTGAAATTAGTCTCCCTGCCACATAATGTGCCTTGTTCTGGTACACATGTCAGTAACAGATGTCATGCCAACCACCAGAAAGATGCTCCCTTTAAAGAGACAGAAAGCCCCAGAGTCCTGCCTATGGCCAAAGCAGGGAGCCTAGACTGGGGCTCTGGCTGCCACCTGTTAAGGGCAGCAGCACCATCACAGTCAGCACAGTACTAACAGGGGCTCTACAGGTCCTTCAGTCTTACCACCACCATCAAAGGGGACTTCAGGTCTCCTACCACATCATACGAATGTGATCTGTGCTCGACTTGTGGCTTGTGCACCATGTAAGTGCTACAACACAGCAATGTGACTGGGAGCACCCTGCCCGGGAGCACCCTGCCCACCCCACCTTAGGACCAGCTTTCTTCATGGGAAGGTGCTTGAGCCCTGTGGGTGTCCCGGAGATGTCAAATGATGGCTTGTGTAGAACGTTGGAGCTCACTTTGTCAATGACAAGACTGATGAATAGAAGCTAAAGCTCCATGGAAACCAGGACTCTGAGTCCTGTGCTCCTTCCACTGCCCCACATTGGTTCACAGACCCCTGCTTTAAGTCATAGGCCACAACCCAGCGTGTTTCTTCTAGAAGTTTTCCCCAACAGAATGCACTCTGCCTTTTCTTGGCCACCAGAGTCTGGTTTCCTTCCTACTCAGCATTTCTACAGAGAAATCCCCAGAGTTTTTCTCCATGACACCTTGAAGACCCTCCCCACTCCCATATCCCTCCTACTCTAAATGATGTCTGGGGCCTGTCTTGTCCAGAAGGGCTAACGTCACCCTCCCTGGACTCCATCAGCCCAGCTGTAATCCATACTATCCCACGACAAGACTGGACATAATTCACAATGAACAGGGATTCCTAAGGTCCAGCTGTCATTCAGAAACCAGTTAGGTTGCAATTTGGGGGTCACTTCCATGTGTTCATTGAATGTCACAGCTGAATTTAAAGATTATGACATCTGGGGGCGCCTGGGTGACTCAGTTGGTTAACCATCCAACTTTGGCTCAGGTCATGATCTCACAGTTCGTGGGTTTAAGCCCCGCGTCGGTCTCCGTGCTGACAGCTCAGAGCCTGGAACCTGCTTTGGGTTCTGTGTCTCCCTCTCTCTCTGTCCTTCCCCTGCTCACACACACTCTCTCTCTCTCAAAAATTAATAAACATTTAAAAAAATATTATGAACGTCTGACCTACCCCTCCATACCCTCCATCACACCTCATTTGCAGATGAGGAGTGAAACCCCACAAAATGACGTAATGCCACCAAGGTCACACAGCTCATCAGAGGCAGAACTGAGACTAGAACATAGAACAGAGGGTTACCTCTGCTCCTGAAATATTAGAACTGGTTGTGGTCTTAGAAACCAGTTTATTCCAGGCCTTCTGGTCCCATATCATTGTACGTTGCCTCTTCTACTATTGGACTGTGACACCTTGTGTCTCCTGCCATCACCCCCAGCCTTCTCCATGGGTTTATCTGTTTCCTTGGCCTCTTTGTCTGAGGCTGCAGAGAGAAGTACATTGTGTACCCAGCAGGGACCCTCAGCAAGCTCAGCATAGCACAGAGCCCATTTTGTCCAGCACTCCGTGGTCCACTTTGCTCCCTGCAAGACAAGCTCCCTGTCCTCTGGCAAAGAATTTAGCCATTATGGTAAAGCAGAACCATGACAGCAGCCAAGACCTAGCTGCCCCAAGCAGCACCACCTGTTCCCCCCCCCACACCAACGCCTGCATGCCTTTCCATTCAGGAGAAGGCTCTGTCTTCGGGGGCTTCGGACCCTCTGGCTACTTTAAGATCAGGCCCTGAAGGTGTGTTGACCATGGCTGGCTTTCTCTTGAGCAGTTATCAGGAAGCAGGAAGCTCCTTCAATCCCCTGGAACACAGACTGGGGAAGCTCTTCCACTCTTAGCTAAGAAGAAAACTCACCCTTTCAAATTCAGCCCAGCTAGTCATAATCCGTTTTGATGAGAGCATTTGGCCCTGGACTTTCTAGGTGAAATGAGGCTGCCAGGTGTCCCTGTGCACAGGGCACTGCTCCAAAAAGAAGAATGAGCCTCAGAACTGGGCTTGCAACTAGGCGGTAGCTGCTGCCCAGCTTGGACAAGGCACACCGTTGCTGGACACCTGCTTCTTCATCCCTCAATGGTGTGGGGGTGGGGAGTACACATGCACTTACCCGTGAGCATTTGCATGCAGGCGTGTGCCCGTGCATGAGTGTGTATGCATGTGCATGTGTGTACAGATGTGCATGCAGGCGTGTGCTCGTGCATTGTGTGGATAATAACCCTCACGTGGAAGACACAGGAGTGTGGTGAAGATTGAGAGATGGCATGGGAAAACTAGAAATATCAAGCATTCTACCCATGGGACAAACCACTCTTTTTCTCTCTCAAATGCACAAATGCACTCCCTTCTCAGTCCCTCACCTGTGAAGCACAGGGACTGTAGAGTCCCTGTAGGTCTGCCATTCTAGGAGTGGATGACTCTCCCGCCTTCCCGCCACTCCTGGGCCCCTCCCCAGAGCACTAGCCTGTGCCTGTAGACGTTGGCTGGAATGACCTTTTCTATTTACTGCTTCTCTGTTGTCTTTTTTGTCCCATTCTATCCAAGATTCTGTTGCTGTCCCTTGCTGAGCCCTCCATGTTAAAGGCCTCAGAGGCTGGGCCTTTTCAAAGAGGCAGGGAATGCCCTCTGGTTCCCTGATCTGATACCATGAGGGGGAAAGACGTTTTTAAAAATGTTAAGCATTTGTGAACATTCTTTTTTTTTATTTAATTTGTTTTTACATTTATTTATTTTTGAGAGACAGAATGAGACAAAGTGAGAGTGGGGGAGGGGCAGAGAGAGAGGGAGACAAAGAATCTGAAGCAAGCTCTAGTCTCTGAGCTGTCAGCACAGAGCCCGATGTGGGGCTCAAACCCACAAACCATGAGATCATGACCTGAGCCAAAGTCTGACGCTCAACCGACTGAGCCACCTAGGCACCCCCCCTTTTTTTTTAGAGAGAGAGCAAGAAAGGGTGAGGGGTAGGGGGAGATAGAGGGAATCATAAACAGGCTTCATGCTCAGCAAGGAGCCTGACATTGGGCTCAATCATGAGCCAGACCCTCAACAGCCTGAGCCACCCAGGTGCCCTGATTTGGGAACATTCTTACACGATGTAGGAAAGAAGAGTATGTTCTCAAAGAAGCTGCATCAAGGTCCTTATTTCTGAGGGCCGCTGTAGGGGTACAGAATGCATGTCTCTGACCTTGTCTCTCTGGTCTAAGACTCTGGGTAGGGTCCCGGCCTCAGAGAGATGATTTTGAGTGGCCCAGTGGATGGAATTAGGAGCTCTAAACCCATCTTAAGGGTGAAAGCTGCTTTTGATTCCCTACCTTACCCCTTTTCTTCTCTTCTGACCCCCAATCTGCCTACCACCTCTTCCCCTGCCCCACTCCTCCACAAAGCTTTGACTAGGTGATGGAAGTCTGAAGGTATGATCCATTCCTGCAGGGATATTTGGATTTTATTAGGGGAACTTTGAGAAATATTTTAGGGAGGAGGAGAAGAAAGATATATGAGGACACTCTCCTTTTCCATCTTTGCAATAGTAAATTCATGAAAAATAATGATTGTCTTTGCCTTGGTGTATTGCTTTTATACATATGTGATCTGATACTTATTATAGTATACCCAAAGAGCATGTGGATTACACTACAGTGAGGAACCTACAGTCAGAGAAGTTAAGTGATTTGATCAGTACCCCCACAGCCACCCTGCAGTGGCAGACACAGGACCAGAACTCAGGTTCCATGCCTCCCTGTCTAGTCCCCCACGTCTCCTCCCAGGAACTGCATGGGGAGGATTGCCACCCTTGGCCTCATGTGCTTCCAGCTATGTGGGGGGGGGGGGGGGCAACTTTTTCTGATTTGGAAATGATAGGCTCATTCCACCTTGCAGGCATCGATTACCAGGTGAAGATGGTGCATGTGGATGGCTCGTACGTGGCCCTGCAGCTGTGGGACACGGCCGGGCAGGAGAGGTGAGGAGCGTCCCCGATCAAACCCTGCCTCCTGCATTGCCCATCACAAGGGCTGAAGGTCCAGGCAGTGGGGGGGGGAGGGGGGGAGCCATGCAGCCCATGACCTGTGACCCCTTGATGGCAGGTATTGCTGTATCACCCAGCAGTTCTTCAGGAAGGCCGATGGCGTCATCGTCATGTATGATCTCACAGCCAGACAGTCATTCCTGTCGGTCCGGCAGTGGCTGAGCAGCGTGGAGGTGAGCTGGTGACCTTCCTAGGAGCGCTTATGCTGACTCCTGTCTCCCCTTTGTCCCTGCCCATCTCCTGCCTGGCCCTCTGCTCTTCCAAAACCCAATTCAGAACACACCTTCTCCAGAAACAAAACAATTCTGGCATTCATATGGCCATTCATCCAGCCCAGTACTGGGTACTGGGGATTCAGAAATGAACAAGACAGACACAGTCCCTGCCCTCATGGAGACGGGGACTTGAAAAATACAAATTATATCAATAACTGTGTCACTGCAATTGCCGTAAGCGCCATGAGCGAGTGGCATAGGATTGGGGGAGGGGCTTAGAGTGGAGCATCAGGGAAGGTTTCCCTGAGAAACCCACATTTAAACTGAGTCCCACCGTGTTCTTCCCCCTTTTCATCCCCGCACTGTACCAGCTGCAGGGAGCCCAGCTGTGCCTAGCCTAGGAGAAGCACCACGCAGTATTTTGGGGCCTCTGTCACATCCCTTCACAATGTGAGGGCCCCTGGCTCACCCCAAAGTTACCCTGGGCAGGGCACACAGGCAACAGTACTCTTCTGTGAATTCTGGGTTATCTGTGGGACTCTACTCTCTTGATTTATACTTGCAATAAGTCACTTTAAAAAAAAAATTAATGTTTATTTATTCTTGAGAGAGAGAGAGAGAGCATGAGCAGGGCAGGGGCAGAGCGAGAGAGGGACACAGAATCTGAAGCAGACTCCACGCTCTGAGCTGTCAGCACAGAGCCCGACGCGGGGCCATCGGGGCTCTAACTCACAAGCCATGAGATCATGACCTGAGCTGAAGTCAGACACTTAACCAACTGAGCCACCCAGGCACCCCAACAATAAGTCGCTTATAAGTGCTTTTTACTTTCTGACCATCTGCATGTTCTTCCTCTACCCCTCACATGTAGCCTTCACAAGGCCAAAGTCAGTGTGGACAAGCCACATATGTGTTTTACAGGGCCTCAGCTGAGTATTTAACCAAACAGTCAGAGAGGATGTCCCAACTCCTTCCACTGGCGGGATCGATGCTTTGTTCATTTATTTGTTGAAACCACTGCCAGGCACTGGGAATTCTAACAGCAGATAAGAGACAAGTTTTCTGTCCTCATGGGGTTTATCCCTGGTCAAGCCCCTAGAACCTGCCATAGCCCTTACCTCCTGACCACACTGTAACACTGCTGTGAAGGTCACTCCTAAGAACTGACACTATGTTTGTCACTGTGTAACTGGTGCTTGGCATGGGGCCCCCCCAGAACTAGTGCTCAGCACATGTGGGAGGCATGAATGGATACGGAATCCTTACGCGGGCAGAATACTGGAGTTGTTCATTTCTTCATCCTTTTGGCCCTAAGATCTGTGATTCCTCCCACCAAAATCTGTTTCTCTTCTAGTTTAGGTTGGCTGGGCCATTCCTTTCTCTGCTGTTAATCCACATCCCTCTCATTTCCAGGAAAAATAAGGAACAAGAATGGAAACTAAATTCAAAGGTTTCTCTGAGATTTGCTTAATACAAATTATTTCTCAAAGTATTGGGCTTAAAAAACTTACAGTAGAAAAAATATAAGTTTTGAAATTTAGTGAATGGCTCTACACCAAGCTAATAAGGGAAATAAATTGTATGGGTAATCTGGAAGTGATTCCTGTTAAAACTTTAGAATTTATGACATGATTTTTTTTTTTTGATACAGCTACAGATTTATCTTCCTTGCAGAAATTAAGCACCAGGAGAAACATTAGGGATTACCTAACCCAGTGGTTCTCAACCTTTCTTCCTTGGAGCCCTGGGAAGATAATGATGTCCCCCAGGAACTGGGGAGTGCAGGAAAAGGGGCCATGGTCACAGTTCTGGGTCCTTCACCCCCCATGTTGGTCAGAGCCACTCTTCATTCAGTTTTCTACATTGGAGGCCCAGGTACAATTTTGTTAGACAAGAGGATTTCCCTTTGAAAATCACTGATCTAATATAGCCATCTCATTATCAAATGGAGAAATAGAGGCCATGCCTTCTTTTGCATCACCCGTTCTTTTCCCAGCCACAGACATTTAATCCCTAATTTGTCTCCTAATATCTAAATCTTTTTAAAAGTTTTTTTTAATGTTTATTTATTTTGAAAGAGAGAGACAACATGAGCAGGGGAGGGGCAGAGAGAGAGAGAGAGAGAGAGAGAGAGAGAGAGAGAACCCCAAGCAGACTCCATGAGGTCAGCACAGAGCCCAATGTGGGGCTTGATCCCACAAACAGCGAGATCGTGACCTAAGCCAAAATCATGAGTCAGATGCTCAACCGGCTGAGCCACCCAGACATCCCTAAATCTTGATATATACTAAAGCAGGCAGAGGCTGTTGAAATAGTCTGGGATCAATAGGGATGGATAGAAGCAAACTTATAGAAACATGCTGTCTGCCGTCAGCAGGGGCTGTAGTTTCTGAGGCCCTTGTTTTGGACCAAGAGCCCAGGATCTAGCCAGAGAGGTGGCATGTCACACTGAATTTGGTGGTGGTGGTGGGGTGAAGGAATATCAGAGGGCCATCATGGCAGGTAGAAGAACAAGTTCCATCATTCTCTAGAAAACCAGGCCAAGCACCAGAATGTTCTGTCATTCTCTGGAAAACCAGGCCAAGCACCAGAATGTTCCATCATTCTCTGGAAAACCAGGCATGTTCCCGAGCGGGGTAGGGCTGAAAAGCATCAGCATGCACCCAGGGAAGCCCTCGTGCATCTGTAGGCCCAGAAAGCCACGCCAAAGGGGCAATTCCATATGCAGTTAACTCAGAATTATCTATGTGTGGATGGGGCTTTTCTGTATAGTTCAGAGCTTGAGTTTTCCTTCTTAAAAATTTTAGCAGAAGGTATAGGTAAACTCTAAATGATGATTCCAAACCTGGATAATCAGGATCACCGTCAGTGCTTTCAAGCAAAACAGATGCCACAAGCCCTCTCTCCCAAATAGAATGATTCAGAGCCTGGAAATACAAAGGAAAAAAAAAAAAAAAAGCAACAGTTCCCCCAGGTGATTCTGATTCTCAGCTTCTATGGTTCCCCCAACCTGGGAAGTGCTTCTCAAAGTCTTATATGCATAGGAATCTCCTGGGGACCTTGTGGAAATACAGAATTTGACTCAGCAGGTTCAGAATCTTAGGTAGCCCCTGAGATTCTGCATTTCTAACAAGTTCTCAGGTGAAGCCAATGCTGCCAGTCCAGGGACCACACTCTGAGAAGCAAGGTTCTAAATCAGTTTCAAAGATGTCCGTGCTTCTTCAACAAGAATTTGCTGAGCATCATCCACATGTCTTGCACTCGTGAGGCTCTCTGGGGGACTGACTCGGTTGTGGGGACCCAGTCTGATGGCCCAGGATTTCGAGAACAAGTGCAGGGGGCCGTGGTGTGAACATCTGAACAAGTGTCAGATGGTGGAGTCTGCGTTGAAGGTGTGGAACAGTGGGATCATGAATGCAATTATTCTCAAGAGTCTTGAAAAGCTAAGTCACTCTGCCTTGGCAACCAGCAATCAGGGGTGTCAGGTGACAGATTAAAACCTGACACCTAATTTGATCAGAGGGAACTGAAAATAATAAGAACTTTATATTTGTGGAGTACCTTATTTTTCCACAGAGCTCCAAGCACTTTGCCAACTCCCTCGCCTAGAGAAGGGAGGGTGGAGGGGGAGCTTTAATAACAGGCTTTGGGTTCCGAAGCCTTATTATTAAGTGAATGCTGGCCAGCTGTTCTCAGTGCCCCTTCCTCCCGCAACCTGAAAAGCAGTGTAAAAAGAGAGGACTTAAATTGCCACAGATTACACGTGGCAAAGACTCGCTGTTGGAAGAGGTTGTGTGGGGTGGGAACAGATGCTTGGGGGAGGTATGGACTTCCCTGAAAAGGAAGTTCTCACCACCCCAGCTTGGCACTTCCTGGCCACGAAACTGGCCAATCACCTAATGACAGAATGGACCAGAGGCTCTGAAGGGCTCCTCCTGGCCCCCACATGCTGACAGGCTACAGCATTTTGGTCCTCTGGGGGAGGGAGGGGGGATCCAGGATGGAGGAGTGTGTGCAGATGAGAGGACCCTAGAGGATCCTTCCAGCCCCGAGGGAACCCAAATCCTTTGAGATTGAAAGAGAATGAAAGCATGCCCTGCTTTATGAGGTGGGAGAGCCCTGTCCCCATGGCTGTTCTCCCACCCCACCGACCCTAGTTTTTACCCCCCAAGTCCAGGCAGCTTTACCTTGCCTGCAGGCCTTCTGCAGAAGGGGCCTAACACTGTGCCCGTTGTTGTGCCATTTTACATTTCCTATGTACCTGATAGCGAACCAAAGCAGGTAGCCATTCCTGCCAATATAGTATTCCAAACCCTCCCCTACCTCCTTCTCATCTCTGCTTGGGGGGACCGGTTCAACCAGTCTAATCTAGAGAAGAAACTGGTTGGGCTCTAAGGGTCCCATGGTTAGACCATGGAACAGACTGGACATCTGGAGTCTGGAACAGACTGGACATCTGGAGACTTTGGGGCCTGTATCAGATAGGGAAAATGGGATTTGGTACAAGCCTGAACGGGCCGTTCGTTGGTCCAACTCCAGGTTGTTGGTCCCCAATGTCTGCACCCCGGGTATGTTGAATTTCTTGTCTCGATCTTTTGTCATTCTGATAGCCCTGTGTTGTTAGGCCTATAAGTCAAGGAAGTGGAAAATGACTGAAGTCATTAAGCCAACACGATCAGTGTCTCCGAAAACAAAACAAAACAAAACAAAACTTGGAGATTAATCTAATGCAGCTTCTTGTTTTATAGATGAAAAGTCCTGAGATCCAGAGAGAGGAAGTGACTTGTCCAAAAGTACCCACAGCTTGCCAGACGCCCAGCCAGAACTGGAATCTAGGGCTCTGCCACTGCATTATGCTGCATTATGCATTATGTGACAAGAGCGTCACATGGCCCATGGTTGAAATCTGCTTCTGAAAAATAGGTGTTCGTTTCTTTTTTCAGTCCTTCCCACTTCCGCCCCAAAGCAGAACAGTCCTTTAGCTCAAAGGGGCCAGGCTCACTCTCCTCTCACTTTGTGGACCACCAGCTAATTCTCGTTCTGTGATCTTGGTCATTGGTGACAATGTACAGCACAGAGCAAAAAATAGCAGTTTGATTTTTTTCCCCCTGTTCCAAGTTGAGCTTGAAGTGCTGGCAGTTTAAAACGAACTACACAAATAAATCTTGTTTTGACTCATAGTCCAGGGGGTGGATAAATATGGAAACCCCCAAGATATAATTTTGCAGTCATTTTTTTCTTAGCATAACTACATGCTTTAATGTGCTGAGAAATTTTTTGTTCTGGCTCCAGAGAAGTAGCAGCACTATCCTGGCTAAGTGCTTTTTCTTGCCTCCCAGCAAATGGATATTAACACACACACACACACACACACACACACACACACACTACAACCAACCAACCAAACCCAGCAGCTGCACGTTCTGAGCTGAATGCCAGTCCTCTGCTCCAAGCTGACAGCTCATGTTATTTAAAGTCAGAGGTGGGTAATCTTTTGAATTTTAGCACGTCTGTCTTCCAACAAGCTCAAGTTCAAAGAAAGGCAACTAAAATGGTTGAAGGTATGGAGAGGCTTCTGTGTCAGTGTCAGAGGATAGGAACCAGCTTTTTGGGGCCATCTCATAGCTCACAGAATAGACTCTGTGAAAAGTGGTGATTCTGACAGGTCCCACACAGACAGAGACTGTATGCCCAACTAAGTATGTTCAATTCCTTCCCTCTGACCTGCCATGCCTACGGAGTTCTACCAAGCATCTATAGAAATTTCAACAGAAATCAGGTGGGGCTTAGACTTGTTTGCCAAAGGAGGTGTGCTTTCGACTTTTAAAAGGAAGTGTTGCTTCATCTGATAGGTAATGATGAGCCTCTTTGTGCAAAGCAGTATCCAGGCTGAACAACGGGTTGGGTATGTGAAAGGTGTCAGGTTTGGGCAGATAGCTCAAGACTTGACGTTAAAGTCAGAGAGGACCCTGAGACACCCACCCTAAGCCCCACCCTCCCCATGGCCCTGTGTCAGAGACTTGTCTTGGGCCAGGGTGATGATGGCTGACTGCCCATGGTGAATAGCACACCTTCCAGCCTTCCATGTGTTCTCACTTGTTTTTGCCTTGACTTTGGAGATAGGCCTGATTCTTTATCAGTGGCAGGCCAGGGTCCACAGAGGGGAAGTGAGGTGTCCAGAGTATTTGTGTAAGAGAGGAACAATGCAAAGAACAGAAGCCACAGCTCCAGCTGGGGGCTTGGCTTTTATCAGCTCCTTCTAAGATGTTTTATTTTTATACCCAAGAATTGCTTTAAAAAAGAAGACTGCTTCCCTTCCCCACCCAGAGGCAGCCCTGCTCTTTGTGGTACATGGGGCTCCAATGTTGGGCTTGTGACTATCCCTTACCTGATGCTTGGTCATTCAGTACCCACTATCCCCTTTGCAAGTGATGAAACTGAAGCCGTCACCCATTCCAGCATACCAGAATCCGGGTTCGAATTCTGCCTGGGACTTCAAGTCTGATGCTCATATTTTCAGCATTTCCATGTCAAGAAATCCCACAAGCCTTAGTCATTCCTCACACATAAATCTACAAATATCTCTCATGTGCTCCAAACAGCAAGCCTTTTGGCCCATTTCCCTGCTTCCTTCTCTTTTTTCCCTTTTCTGTGAAAAAGTCTTCACACAAGTTTCTGTGGCACAACAGAGTCAGAAAATGGGGGTATTCCCATTACCCAGCACTCTGGTAATAGGGAGCCACAGCATTGTCTGCATGCCATTAGTGGTTTCTCATGTGCAAACAATTGAAATGTGGTGCAATCCACTTAGCACGTCAACTACAGTGCACGTAATTTAATCTATTTCTGATGGATCAGAAGACACTGTAAAGATCATGTAGTGCCTTTGACTCATCATTATCAACATTAATTACCATCTTACCATGGATAAGTGGAAATACCACTTTTAGAGAGTTCTAGTTAATAAGACACTAAATAGCAGAGAGTTCATTGGAAATCAGAATTTAGAGAAAAACATTAGAGAATTGTGGACCCATATACTAAAGGGTCCTCATAACTCAGTGACTTTGTTATTGAATGTTCTTTGGGATTCTCTGAGCCTTAACGTTCTCATTTAGGAAATGAGAATTTTTTTCACTACCAAACTGCGATAAAAATGAATGTGTAGATTAAGGAACCGTTGAGGCTTAATTTCAAATTTAATTGCATTCAAACTTAAAATACATGTACCTATTGGGTGGACTTTGGACATTTTTTTGAAATGGTGAGATAAAGCAGCTGAGTCATTGACAACACTGTAAGTGATTACTAGCTTGTGTTATCCCCTAACCCTCTCTATTTCGTAAAACATTTCTCTGTGATGAATAACTATTGTTTACCAAATTATTATTAAAAGCCCCTAATTAAATATCTCATGAAGTAAAAATCACAGCCTGCTTAAATGTGAATATTACCATATTTACTCACTTAATAGCTGTGTGCCCTGGGCCCTTGGCTTGCCCTCCTCAGGGGCACAAAAGGTACACGCATTTCACAAGGGAGGAAGCCCTGGGGTGCAGAGGCTCTAGGGTGCAGGCCTTTGGCTGATATGCCACAGTCACTGGAGGAGTAAAGAAGGTTGACCCCTTGAACAAACCTGTTACTTCTGGCCCAAGAAGTGCAGCTTCTGTGGCCATATGCTTCTTCCCCATGTGGGCCTTTTGTCAGAGCTAGAGCACCCAATAATAGTGATCTATCTGTACTGCCCCCCATGGTGACCTCCAGTTAGGTGCACAACAATCCTTTTATAGGCACTGTGGCCCCACGCCTCAGGGATCTTATGTGCCCAATATGAGGCCCCTGGAGATGCCACGCCTAATCAAAACAGTCCCTAGAAATGCTCCAAACCACATTGCATTAATTCCTTTCGTTCGTTCTGGTTCATTTAGACGAAGTCTGGTCACTTAGGAATGTTTTCGGGGATACCGTAAGTGCTAGAAACGGACACATAGTTCATGAATGTCTTCTGTCCCCTCATGCTGCTACCCACAGCACACCTGAGGAGCCTGCATGGCCCATCAGGCAAGGGTGAGTGGGGAGGAAGGGAGGCCTCAGACACCTCACAGAAGCCTCAGAAACTGAGGCTCTCAGCTTTTGGGATGACTCTTATCGCCTGGCCTGCTGTGGCAGCAGGGGATTCGCAAGCCAGATTGTATCTTTACTGCCAGCATTTTAAGCCTGCCCTTCTGGGTTTTCCTTCTGGATGCTTCTCTCAGTTGGGGGATTATCTGTTTTGCAGGAAGCTGTGGGAGACCGCATTCCTGTTCTTCTGCTGGGCAATAAAATTGACAATGAGAAAGAGCGGGAAGTTCCCCGAGGCCTTGGAGAGAAGCTTGCCAAGGTAAAGAGCAAACTTTCCATCTCTCTGGACAGGGTACGGGCCCGAGGACAGTCAGGCAAGTGCCCAAGAGCCTTGGTGGGAGCCTTCCCTGGAAGCCCCCTGGGAAGGAAGCAAGTGGGCAAGATGGGTGTCCTGGCATCGTGGGAATGGCATGTGGATGCCCGTGCATGTGGAACTTTCTGTAGAAAGTCACACATTGCAAGATAGAGCTGGTTAGGAATGACTAGCGTATGGGGAATTTTCCCAAACACTTTTCCCTGGAACTCAGAATGATAGATTCTTAGATAGTAGGAGGTTACTTCTTTAAATCCCCTATCTGATCTTTGAATGCCTTCCTCTGTGTTTCCACTTGATCACCTTCAGGGACGAAACACTCTCTGTAAGGCAGACTGTTCTTTGAACAGCTGTGTTCACGAGTTTATCCATTCTGATCAATATTGAGTCCAAAAGCGGTGAACCCAAGATAAACTCAGAGCATGCCCTCAAAACTTTACCATTAAAATAAGCATCAGCCCTCTTACCCACACTGGGGGCCAATAAGGCTTGTTGGAAATCAGGCACAAACAGTGGCACTCCTTGGCTGTTTCTACTGCCTCCGAGTGCTTTTCAGGAACCTGTATGTCTGAGAAGGTGGGGGTGCTTTCCAGACCTAGGATTCCATATCTCTTAGTGTGCTTGCTCTAAACAGGCACTCATGGGACACCTGGGTGGCTCAGTTGGTTAAGCATCTGACTTTTGATTTCAGCCAGGTCATTATCCCAAGGTCATGGGATCAATCCCCACGTTGGGCTCTGTGCTAAGCGTGGAGTTGGCTTGAGGTTCTTTCTCTTTCTCCTTCCACCCCTTCTCTTTCTCTCTCTTTCTCTCAAACTAAAAAAAATAATAATAATAGGGGTGCCTGGGTGGCTCAGTCAGTTAAATATCCAACTCTTGTTTCTGGCTCAGGTCATGATCTCACAGTTGTGAGTTCGAGCCCCACATTGGGCTCCGCACTGACAGTGGGAAACCTGCTTGGAGTTCTCTCTCTCCCTCTCTCTCTCTCTGCCCCTCCCCTGCTCGCATGCTTTCTCACTCTCTCTCAAAATAAAGAAATAAACATTGAAAAATACTAATAAATAAATAAACAAACAGGGACTTGTGACCCCAGAGGTCAGGAAAATGGGCACAGATGGTAAGAGTCAAGTAAAAAAGGAGCAGGAAGGGTTTGGCAGGTGTTCCTGCGAAGGGTCAGAGGGTAGCCACATGTCTGCAGTCCCTTACCCACAATGCTCACAATACTGAAACAGAAAGGTTTCTAGTGTTTTGTCTGGCAGAAAAATCTGACCAGGACTGACATGAAGCCATTTATGGTCTTTTTGTTTACCTCACTTGGATGAATTTTCCTATGTTTCAAGAAATATTAATACATTTGATCATAGGGTGCTATCCCAGACCAACTGAGGGTAATATATAGTATATACATCTGTTATTTTTGTGAAACTCAGAGTCTCTGGATTCCAAAGTACATCTATATCCAAGGAGTTTGATTAATGAACTGCAGGCCTGTATTTTTATCATCCCATTTTTTTTCCCTTTTTATTCTTTTTTTTTTTTTTTTTTTTTTTTTGGTCAGTTAAAAAACGAACATACAAGCAAATGAGGCTCAGAGCAGTTAAGTGATTAATTCGAGTGATCATACAGGTCCTCAGGGGTGGAGTCAAGACTTGAAGCTGGAAGGTGGATCATGCCTTCCAATTCTAGATCCTATGTACTCTCCCTCCTCCCACTGGGAAGTCTTCATTCTTCCAAAGACTGACCCAGAGTCTGGCTGTGGCACAAGTGTGGACAGGGGTAGGATCTGGGCCTCTGGGGTGTGAACCAGGAAAGCTGAACTGAGGGCCAGTGTCTAGAGCCTCCTGATCTGCAAGCCACAGAAGTGTCCTCATTCAGTGCCTGCATCCCCACAGGGCATCAGCCTCCAGAGTTTCATGCCAATAGCAATGTCCTAAGGAAGCAGGAAATCTATTAACAGGAGTGATAAATGGATATAATGATGAGGCTTAGCCAAGAGCCCCCACCACGCAGGCAGCACAGCCTCTGCGTCCTGAAGTGATCGACAACTGTCCTGTGACACGAATGCTGACAGCCTAGGCAGCTGGAATAGTAATTAACTGGTGTGAAGGAGAATTCCTACTGGTGTACCTCAGTGACATCTGCCCCAAAGTTCACGGAATGCCGGTGTCCTGGGCAAAACAAGCTGCTGGGAGGCCTGCCATTAACTCAATAAGTCACTGAATGAACTGACCCGCCCTTTATACTATGCCCTTGGTTTCCCTGCCTGAGCATTGTGGAGAATGTGGTGCATCCTGGCCTTTGTTCCTCTGCCTGCACCACAGGCTGGTGTGAAAAGGAAATGGGCATCTACATACCTCAGAGCAATTTGTGAAAGCGTGAAGCACTAAGGCAGCATACTGTTTGGTGTTTTACAATTGTTATAGCTCACCTGGGAGATGCTTACAGAACTTGCATTAGGCAGGGAGCCTGAGGAGACTGAAATCAACCTTGAAGAGAGCAGGGATGGGGAGAGGAATTAAAGGGGACTGTGAGAGGAAGTGAGGCAGGCGGGCCGATGCAGATGGGGTGTTCTCCTCCCATGGGTCCCTCGAGGTCCCCCAGTACTCTCTTTTTGTCCCCTCTGCTTTATGGTTCTAGGAGAACAATCTGATCTTCTATGAATGCAGTGCCTATTCCGGTCACAACACCAAAGAGTCCCTACTTCATCTAGCCAGGTAAGGAAGGAGGCACATCCCAGCAAACAGAGTCTGGTGGGAAGCACTGCACTCACCCCTGAGAGGCCATTCCTCTGTCTGCCGAGCCTTCTGGGTAAAGGGGTTGGAGGCCTAGGGCTTTGTATGGGATTCAGGGACAGCCCTCTGAAACACAATAGGGACAAAAAAGAAAGCCCCCTTGCCTCTTGCCCCCCCCCCATAGTCTTCTTCTTCTGGGTCTTAAAAGCTGCCCTTTTCCCAGGGATCCTCTTTTTAAATGCAAATGCTTCCAGGAAAGGTCTTATCATAGGTCCCTGAACACTGGCTAATATCTTAGCAGGGATTAGCTGGCAGCCGGCAGGGAACAAGAACAGTTATAATATGGGCACGGGGGAGGGTGAGGAGAAGCCAGGGAGAGGAGGGGCTATTTGGGGGAACGAGAGGCATCTAAGGTGACAGCTCTCAAAGGGTTAGTTCCATCAAAAGACTGGTTTCATAAGCCTCCGCCTATACCAAAATTTAAAAAAAAAAAAAAAGAACCATACAGGGCCCCATTTTCAATACTTGGAAATTCACTCATTTACCCATCTTGGCATTCATTTCATTCTATCTGTCCACCGACCTAACCATCCATACACCCAGTCACCTATCCACCCATCTACCTATTCATCCATCCACCCATCCATCTATCCATCTATCCACCTATTCCTCCAGTCTATCCACCCATCCATCCACCCATTCACACATCCATTTATGCATCCCTACATGTATCCATTAATTCACCAATGCATCCATCCATCCATCCATCCATCCATCCAACAAATACTTAATAGTGCCCATTTTGGGTCCAGTGCTCATTCTGGGGAATTTTGTAAATATTTTCATTTGATTAATTAAGAACCCAGAATAACATTTTCTACGCATTGGAGAGACTGTGGAGTTACGGAAGACCATAAGGAAAGTTCTAGGCTTTTTTCTGCCACTGATTCTGGGGTAAAGTAAGTCTACCTCTCTGAGATTTGCCCCCAGCATAGGAACATCAATCATACCCTCCCTGCCTACTCAGACTGTTGTAAAATCAAAAGGGATGCTTAAGGTGAAAGCACATTGAGAGTATAAAGCAGGGATAAGATACTTACCACTATTTTTAATTCTTCACCTCCTACATTTAATCTGCAACTGTGGCAACATGGGACAGACCTTCTATAGAGTTAATAACCAAAAAGTATCTTCTTTGAGTCTCTACTGTGTGCCAGGTACTACGATAGGCTACAGAGACACAGAGACAAAGTATATAGTCTCTGCCTTCAAGCAGCTTTCTCACCTCAGGGAGCCAACGAAGGAAGCAGTGCATTATGATATGGGGTGATGGGGTTTTTACAGAGGAATGGTCAAAATGCTGTCAGGGGCACTTACATCACCTGGAAAATCTGGGGAGGCTTCTTTGAGGAGGTGTCATGAAGGATCCATATTGGTTAAACTTTGTCTTTACAAATTATGGTTATGTACCTGCACTTCCCAGGGGGAGACTTTGAAAACTCTGATGCTCTGGTGATGTTGGGTTCCCTCCTTATCATCCAGATGGCCTATATATAACCCAATGGCCTAGCAGCTCTTCTCTACTGACACTATACCTTCCCCTCTCCCAGGATCCTCAAGAAACAAGAAGATACAGCAAGAGAGGACACCATACAGGTTGACCGCTCTGCCAAAAAGAAATCGTGCTGTGGCTGATAGGAGTCCTCCTAGGACTGTTCCACCCAGGTCTGGGGTCCTAGGACCTACCCTGAATCCTGCACATAGGCTCCCACTTGGATGCCTCCACCATAACCCGCCCAAACCTTTGTCTGTGTCAGTGACTTGCCTCCACCAACAGGAGGGGAAGCACATCTAGTCAGGAAAGCTGCTCTTGGAGCATTTTGAAATCTTCTCTCTCTTCTCTCTCTAGACCCCAGATGCCCATTTTCCCCCCAGCTTGGATTTGTGGGGAAAAGAAACAGATGGGATTTTCCCGAAAAATCACCACATGCCTTCTCCACCTCCCTTCTGCTCCCCTTGCCCTTTGGAGCTGCAGCACTGTGGTTGCCATGGCAACTGTGCAGGGCAGACTTGCTGCTTCCTGTAGGCCAAAGATAAAGCACTTGGGCAGGGCCAGGGTGGTTGGTCTTCCCTTGGCTCCTCGGGACATCAATGGGATGCTCTTGGCATATGCTTCGTGGACCTTGAGATGCCCACACAGGTTGAGAAAAGCAAGCCAGGGCACCCACATTCTATTCCACACCCCACCTCCAGGGGCCCTGCTTCTTGCCAGGCTGCAGAAACCAGCCTCTAAGCAGCCAGCATGTCTACTGTATTTGTTCCCTTGGGGTCTCGGGAAGAGTGCCTTACAAGAAACCCACAGCCTTTTCTCTCAACCACCCACCCATGACCCTGACTCCAGGGTGGACTGCAGGTGATTTAAGTATTAAGTGTGTGCCCATGATTAGGGAGAGGGCTTCCTTCCTACTTAACTTTCACTAAGAGATGAAAAGAAAATTAGGGGGAAAAACCCATCTGCTGCTAAACAGAGCGACCATTTCTGGAGTATAAATAAGGTATACATAGCTCTGTGAAAGCCATTTTCCAATGTTTCTCAAAATAGCTCTTCGGAAAATTGTACATGATGATTAATGGGATAGATTGACATGCAGGCAGTGAGACCCAGCACCAGGTCCACAGTTACTGACTTCATTTTATTTTATTTTATTTTATTTTTCCAGAGGACTGTATTACAAAAAAGAAAGTGAGGCCGTGGTGTTGACATATAGCTGGTGTTTAAGAAGTAAGCAGAGTATAGCTATAGGCTTCAGCATCCCTGTGACTCTACCAGCACAGGGCACTCACATTGAGGGGAATGATCTGGGCCCATGTATTGTTCCTTTGTCTGGGTAGTGGTGAGTTTCCAGCCCCAGCAGTGCTCCAGCATCACTGGGGTGGAGGGTGCTGGTAAAGGCATTCTCGCCCTGGGTGGGGAGCTTGGGTGAAAAGATCATAAAGATCACTGCATATTACTGCCCTAGGGCTGCAGGCCCAGCCCCACAGGGAAGTGAGTGGTACCCACACCCAATCAGAACATGTAAGAATAGAGAGGAGCAGAAAGTGTCCACAGGCCTCCAAGAAGATTCAAGACAACTGTGCACAGCCAGCCAGGCAGAAGAGAATCCTCTGGTCAGAGTTCCCTGTAGCCTCCACCCCAGATTCCTAAAAGCATCAGTGCCCTGTGGGTCACCAGGCAAGTGCCTGCCTCCTTTTCGTAGGCTTTTCTTTCCCCCATTTAGTGCTTGGAGGCACCAGGGAGCCCACGGAGGGTATAGAACAAAAGCCAGCACTAAGTACCAGGAGGTGCCCCATGGTCTTGGGCAAGTCAGCTCCCTGCCGGGGCCCCCTTCCCATCAGTAAAATGAAGCGTGGGCTATTCGACACTTCTGGCTCTTCCTGCTCAGAATGCTTATGATGACAGTAGGGGCTCTGGCCCCTAGTCCAAATTTGAAGGGAACTCACAGGAAATTCCTTTCTCTAAGAGAGGGCACTGGTGATGGTCTCATTAGTGGGATGCAGGGGATCACCCAGAAGTAGCCCTCCAATATCTGTGTGGGTGTGTGTTGCTGTGTGATTATATGTTACGGGGAGGGTGCAGAAAGAGGGTAGGGATAGCCATAAAGAAAGCAAACCAACTCTCCTGCTTCTGAAAACAAAAAAGCAGAGATGGCAACTGGAATTTATGGGTCAGGCAGGCTATACCTGGAGTTGCCCAGCCCACACATGCTTTTATCCCCTATACCTAGTCCCTGGTTTGGGGCTGCATTTGTCCACTTCAGAAAAGTGCATCTAGGGGTTACAGCAGGGTGGAGTGATCCTAGTGCTGACCCACCAGGTAAACCCCCACAAATCCTCAAAGGTCCAGGCAGAAAGAAGAGAGTAGGAAAGGTCTTTAGGCCCCTGCTGCTTCTTTTTCCAACTCCACTTGAGACAACTATGCATGATGGCACCTCAGAGAGACTCTGAGAAATTCTGTGTCCCCAGATCAGAGCATCCCCCCTCTCCCCATTCCTTTTAAGCTATCATGGTGATCAAAGACACCCCGGTGGCTGTGAGCCTGTCCCAGGGCCTGGCAGAGTGCTGTCGGGGAAACCTCTGGTTCCATCCTATTTTCATTGCTAAAATGGCCTTGAGCAAGTCACCTGAACAGGTTTCATGTTTAGCTGTAGGTTGGAGGTTTCAATGTCTACTTTCCATGGATATTTTAAGTATTAAACGAGGCAATGAATGTGAAATACTTAACGCAGTGCCCAGCACATAATAGGTACTAACAAGTACGGGCTATTATTGTTGTCAACATTGAGTCACTGCCCAGGCCATCATTAGCCTTGCCCTAATTTCAGATTTAGAACCAGCTAACACTAATCATGTACCCATAAGTGAGGGCTTTCACAAATACTACCTCATTTGAGTACCCAATTGCCCTGCTCATTTGCCTGGCTTATGAGCTTGTTTTCAGTATTGCCTCTTGGCCCTGATCTTTTTTTGTTCCTGTGGGTTTCCTGGCTTTCCAAACACCCATATCTTACCAGTGTCTGTGGTCTGGTTTCAGCCCACAGTCCATTCTGCTTCCCTCCCTGTGGTTCTCCAGGACTCAGACAGCAGCTCAGACCTGGTGCCAGGGTGTTTACCTAAGAATGACCTGTGCTCATCACAATCCTTGGCCCCACATTTTTCTCCCCTGTTCTGACTCCTTGTGCTCCTTCTGGTATCTGCTGCTGCCCTCAGCCCCAAGTTGTCCCCAAGAACTTCAGCACCAAACCAAAGCCCTAGTTATTTTGCTGCTTGTCTAGCATATGTCTTTCTTGACAGTCCCTGAAGTCTTTTCTGATCCTCCGTGATACACTAGCTTTCTTGCACCTCTCCCCATCCTGTACTTTTCCTCTGTTCTTAACATTTCCACCCAATCTTGGACTCCCCTTTTCCCTACTCTCCACACCCTGGGCCCACTCCAGGCCATAACTGTATGTTCAATCAAAAATAGCTCAACCTTTTGTCTCTGTCACTAGCAGTCAATGCTCTAAAGGAGCTTGAACCAATTTCAGCTAAGATATTAATGCAATTGGTGGTTTAAGGGCTATGTATATACTTTAACAAAAAATTAAAGGAGGCAAAACTTTATCTCAAGGAAATAAATTCATAATGGTCATGGGGGTCAAAGATTTAAGACAGAACTGCCTTCCCCTAACACAGTTTGCTTCAACCTATTTCTAGGTTCATATAGGTTTATAATTGTTACATCTTCTTTATGAATTGACCCTTTATCATTATAAGGTGTCTTTCTTGCCTTTAGTAACAATTTTTGTCTTAAAGTCTATTTTGTCTGATATCAGTATAGCCACACCAGCTCTCACTTTCTGCCTATTTATGCTTTTAAATCTAAACTAAGTCTCTTGTAGACAGCATGTAGTTGGATTGTGGTTTTTTTGGGGGGGATTGCTTTTTGTCTTTGTTTTTTATTTTAGAAAGAGAGAGAGAGAGCACATGAGTGAGAGAGAGAAGCAGAGGGAAAAAGAAAGACACAGGGCTCAATCCCATGATCCTGGGATCATGACCTGGGCCAAAATGAAGAGTGAGATGCTCAACCAACTGAGCCACCCAGATGCCCCTCGATCATGTTTTAAATCTATTCTTCCAATCTCTGCCCTTTAATTGGAGAGTTTGCTATGTTTACATTTAATATAATGGGTAAAGTAAGATTTAGTGTCTACCATTTTGCTACTTCTTTTCTATATTTTATATTCTTTGTTCTTCTGTTTCTCCATTACTACTTTCTCTTGTGTTAAATAATTAATTTCTAGTGCACTATTTTAATTACCATTCCATTCACTATATATATTTTAACTTATTTTCTTGGTGACTGCCCTGTAAGTAACCATTAATATCTCAATTTATAGCAATCTAGTTTGGATTAATACCAACTTAATTTCAATATTACACAAAACTTTGCTCCTCTATAGTTCCATGCCCCCCTCTCATATGTTGTTATTGTCACAAATTATATCTTTATACATTTTGTTCCCATCAACGTAGATTTATTGCTATTGATTTATGCAGTTCTCTTTTAAATCAGATTTTAAAAGGAGTTATAAACAAAAAATACATTCATACCATTTTCTGTATTTAATTACATAATTATTTTTACTAGTGCTCTTTTTTTCTTCACGTTGATTCAAGTTACTATCTAGAGCCTTTTCACTTCACCAATATTTCTTATAGGAAAAACCCCTCTCAGTTTTGTTTACATGAAAATGTTGATTTATCCTTCAGTTTTGAAGGATAGTTTTGTCCGATTTTGAACTTCTGGTTGACAGCGTTTTTGCCCCTTTGCTACTTTGAATATACCATTCCTAGTTTCTGGCCCCCATGGTTTCTAATGAGAAATTTCCTGTTAATCTTATTGAAGCTCTTTTGTGTATGTTGAATTGCTTTTGTTTTGCTGCTTTCAAAATTCTTATTTTTTTGGCTTTCAACAATTTGATTTTGATGTGTCTAGCTGTAGGTCTTTTTGAGTTTATCCTACTTGGAGTTTGTGTAGCATCTTGGTTGGTTTCCATCAAATTTGGGGAGTTTTTGGTCATTATTTCCTTAAGTATTCTTTATACCCTTTTCTCCCTCTCCTTTCCTTCTCCTGTAATGCATATGTTGGCATGCTCGATGGTGTCCCACAGGTTTCAGAGGTTTTGTTCATTCTTTTCTTCATTGTTTTTTGTGTTCTTCAGACTGCATAATCTCACTTGCCCTATATTCAAGTTCACTGATTCTTTCTTCTGCCTGCTGAAATATGCTATTGGGACCCTCTAGTGAATTTTTTTTTCCATTGTACTTTTCAACTTCAGAATTTCTATTTGGTCCTTTTTATAATTTGTATATCTTTATTGATTCTCTCTATTTGGTGGGATTTTGTTCTCATGATTTCCTTTAGTTCCTTAGACATGGTTTCCTTTAGGTCTTTGAACATATTTAAGTAGCTCACTTAAAATTTCAGAGACCTCACATTAGTAGCCACCTGCACTGTGTACAAATCAAGTTCTGCTTGGCAGTCGTTGCTTCCTTCCTCATACTTCACACAACATAGCCAGAACTTGTCTCATTCCTTAACCCAACCTCAAACCTCCTACCTACAGCCTTACCTGACTTCAGGATAGGAGGAGGGATATGAAACTCAAAAGTCTTTCAGATCTGAGAACTGTCCCCTCCACCTTGAGCTCCTTCATGTCCTGCTGGAGATGTACTGCCCAAGGAAGTGTCCAGCTCCTGGAGGAAGTGACGGGAGGCCAGAAATCCTCAGGCAGTGTTTTCTTTCCTGCCAGGAATCCAGACATTCCATAAAGCTTCACTCAGAAGGGATGGGGGGTGGGAAGGGAGGAACTACAGATCAGAAGTGTTTAATTACTTCAAAATAATGAAATCACAGTACATAAGCATAAAGAAACAAAGATTTAAGCAACTTCTTGGTGACTGAGCTTAGGAGCACTGTCACCTCTCCTCCCATTATTTGGGGAAAAGAAATTTGCTACACAAAGCCCAGCCAAGTTTAGTCAAAAATCTATAGGATTTTACTTTATTAGTTATTTCTTCCCTTCTTATCTGGTGTGTGTGTGTGTGTGTGTGTGTGTGTGTGTCAGGGTGAGGGGTAGGGATGATGAGGGGTAGGGGTAGGGTTGCCAGGATGTAGGATCTTTCTAAACCTTCCCCACTTCCTAACTTTATTAATGTTTCTATTAATAACTATGTTAATTATCCACAGTAGCAAACATCATAGCTCCAACTTTCACACAATTCAGTGGAGCCAGTTTCAGTGAAGTGGCCTACTTAGGAAGAACCTTCCTGGAAATGATGGGGGTTGGGAAACCATATGGTGCTTGGCAGAGGACCTGAAATCAATGTAGAAGCTGAGAAGCATTGGTGAGGCTGTGTCATTTATCATCCTGGAGTAGGACTGAGTCAAGTCCAAGAACTGACCCTCTCTCAGGGCTGGAACTTCATCAGCACTTTGGCTCTGATTCAGAAGTGGTACTTGCACTCTGTTGACATAGCAGTAGGAGACTCCCAGCAAATGAGGACTCTTCGGGCCATGGAGGTCTGTGCGATCATAATGAATTATGACTGGATCCATCTGACCTATAAAAGTAAATACTACCCATAAAAACACTGCATTACTCAGCAAAAATCCCCAAAGAACATGGGCAGAAGGAATGGGATTTTTTTTAACTTGGAATTGAAACATGTAGAGCTCAAGGAACCTCATAATGAATTTGAGTAACATGACTGTGGAACTAGAATTCACTGAGCATGTGTAGCGCCAGGTCAAGGACAGAGTGTCAGGGTGCGATTTACCATCCAGTCCATAGGCACCCCCAGGCCATTCTGTAATGATACTGTGTTGTGCTTATTTATACACACTACCCACAGGGCTCTGATAAGTGAAATGCGCTGGACTGAGCTCCCGAGGGCAGAAGCATTAATCTCTGCCTCATGCTTGGCACAGTGTCTGGCAAACAGTGTTTGCCTTATAGGAGCAGTTGAGAACAGAGCATCATTTCTCAAGAACAAGGCCCACCACTTGGTGAGCCACTCCACTGGAGCCCCAGTTCCCAGAAGCTGGGTGACTGGGTCCCTGTGGTCTGTTGCAACCCATGGGGTTGCCTTGCTGGTTCAAATGAGCTGCTGCTTCTGGCACTCAAAACAGTGCTGAGAAGTATTCCAGCTGCTGTGATTCAGTTGCATTTCAGACAGTGTGATGCCCATCAAAGCATTCCATCTCATCACCCTGCAGCCTCCCCAGCTGTTGCTAGTAGCAATCCATTACCCTTGGGCAGCTCAACAACTCAATTTGACTTGGGCTCCATGCCTCTGTGCATAAAAGATGCTTCCCTGCCTGGCTGTCTTCCTTCCTGGTATGGAATGGGCCATCTTTACCCAGGCTGTGCCTCTCCCAAATGTTTTCTCTAACCCCTGAAGACCTGCCCAGAATAAGAACCTGTACACAAGTTGTGTGGCCTTAGGCAAAACCTGGAACTGCGTGGTGCTCTGAGCCCCAGCTTCCACATCTGTAAGGTAGTGTTCTCTGTCTTACTGTCTGCTAGTGTGAAGGTCAAATGAGAACTCTGGGAAAAGGGTTTAGTCAACTGAAAGGCTCTAGACAAATGTCAGTTATTACATCATCATCTATCTCCCTGTGCAAGAGTCCAAAACAAAACAAAACAAAATAAGAAAGAAAGCCACACTTCTTGGTAACTGGGAGAAGCTGAGACCTCAGGTTAGAGCATCTCCTATTTCCCTGGGCTAGTAGAATAAGGAAAGCTTGCATTCCTTCAAGGTATAGACCTCTAAGAATGTTTTGTATCTTTCCATTCTGCTTTGTGGTGGGACGGGGGCCCAGCATCCAGGCTACAAGGTCCTCACTGGCAGGGTTCTGGTCTCATCCAATGTTTTTATTACCTAATAGACACTAGGTGTGGATGTGTAGATTTGTTGCTGAGTCAAGACTTCAGATCATGTACTCTTAATTGAACCACCTTTAAATATATGGTTTGTAGACACTTTCCCTTTGGGACAGTAAAAAGCTCTGGAGTTGGAGGGGAGTGCAGTTGCACACAAAATTGTGACTGTGTTCAGTGTCACTGAATTGTACATTTGTAAATGGTTAAATGGTAAATTTTATGTTTTGTGTATTTTGCCACAATACAATTTTTTTCAGAAAACACTTTCACACACATTTATGCTGCATGAATGAATGAAGGATTGACTCTCTTCAGTGTCCAACAACTGACAGTCTAAGGTACTGAGTGTTTGTCTCAGGTAATATCAGAGATGAGGGAGCAAGAAAGGAAGACACACTTAGCTTACTTAATGCCCTTGATGCTTCAGTGTACTCAAGGGAGGAAACACCTAGAAACCCACAGGTGTACACTAACATTCCATTAAAATGCCTTGACCGTAATCCCCAGGGTCCTGTTCCTTTCAAGGTGTCACCCAGCCCCACCCAACCCTGCATTCTGCTGGGGAAGGACCCTCAGGGCTCCTGGCACTTCTGCCCCCTGCACACTCTTCTTTTTAGGAGTTTGGCCACAGTCCTTCTAGATAAGCTCCTGGGGATGGGACCTCCATATCTTACATGCCAACAGGAGGGCTACGCCGGGTCTCAGAGTGTGGCCTCAATAAAGGCGTGTTGAATGAGTCTTTTGTTATTCCTGAAATTCTATTGCATTGACTACAGTGGGAAATACACTCATTAGAAATACTTCAGCTCGGCAAGATTTATGCTGTAATCATTTATGGTAAGAAGACTAGAAACTAGCAAAGAAGGACAGGAGCAGGAGAGGACCCGAATACTGTGTTCCATGATGAAGGACTGACTTGGGCGTTACACTTGCTCTGCACAACTCAGCAGGGCCAGATTAGAAGCAGCCAGCACAGAGCATGGGGATTGTGACCTATCATAAGGAAGTGTGTCCCAGTGAGCACTGTCCGACAGTAGAATAGGCTGCCTCACCAGATAGTGAGCTCCCTGATACTAGAGGTATTCAAGCAGATGTTGAACCTTCTGCTCTTGAGAATGCCTCTACCTCGATCTGCCCAACCCTGAGAGTCTGGAATTGTTTTGAACTGAGACTGAAGCAGAAGTTTATAGTACAAGGCGTGCCCAGGAGTCTGGATCAGCTAACCAGGAAGCACCCCTGGACCAGGAGAATGCTGAGCCAGTCTATTTCTCTTGTTCATCCTCCCATTCACCCTTCTCCAGTTTATCCCCTGCTCCGCATCTGCCCCACTTCTCCTTCCCTTTCCCCTTTTATCTTTCTGATTCTGTATCCACCACCCCCTCCCGCAGCCCGCTCCCCCTGCCAGGGAGTAGAAAGCACCTGGCCTGAGAGTCTCACGATGCTTCTGCAGCTTGCCTGGCATGGAGAGAGGTGCTGCGTCTTTGCCAGCGGCCTGCCAGCTCCTCTATTGTAGCAAGTGAAATTACCAGCTTCACACTGCGGGTCTATTTAAATCAGCCTTTCATGTCTGATGGATTTAAAAATATGCTAGAAGTCAGCATCTTAAATACAAGAAACACAAACAAGCAGATGAGGCTGCATTTTCCTCCCTCTGTGCCCACCCCACCCTCTTCCCTTCCTCCCACTCTCTCCTACCCCCTCCCAAAGCAGTTTTCATTCACGAGGCCTATCTCCCCACCCACCCGACTGCCCCCCCGAACCCCCATCCCTCCCCTTCTCTAGATGGTGTGGCAGTCTTCAGCCTGATCCGTGGCGGGGAGCCCTGGGTCTAGGTTCCCTGCTCAACTCTGCAGGACACAAGTAAGGCCACCCAGTGTGATCAGTGGGGTCTTCTGCCCTATTGTGTGCAAATGGAGCTCCAGCCTGAACCCAGGGTGGGCTCTGTCACAGATGAAGAGGCTGTGGCCCAGGCAGGAGGGGTAACTTGTGGGGTTCAGAGGTCAGTGAGCAGCGACCCTGGCTCCCCACCCACTGCCCTGGCAGTCCACAGCCAGCCTTCCAAAGCAGATGTGTTCAGTTTTCAGGGCAGGCTATTTGCTAGCCCCAGAGCCCCACCGCTCCCAGTAATCCACCTGTGAGGGCCTCTCGGGCTCTGGTCACAGCAGGGGTTCTCTGTCTGTCCTTAGGAATGGACCCTTTTTGGGGCCTTGGCCCACATCGGTTGACCCAACCCCACTTTCTCCAGCTACAATTTAATCATGTTCCCTGTAAGCCCTGGGTGTCATCTCTTTGGGGCTTGATATGTGGGCCCCAGGCATGTCCTCGGGCTGTGGGTCGGTGGCAGGAGTTCCAATGGCACCATCAGGATGGCTGTGTCACCTGAAAGTGCTCTGCTGCTCTGCAGGGCACAGGCGGAGGTGATGGCTGCGGCTCGGGGTTCTCAGCTTTGGATGCCACGGGAATCACCTGGGCAGTTTTCCTTTGTCTTTACTAGTTTATTTATTGGTATTTATTCTATTCTGCTTGTTTTGCTTTATTTTTTTTTAAGAATAATACCGATTCTCATTCCCCCCAACACACGAGAATTTCTGATTTAAGTAAAAGTTAACAGAGCTTTTAAAAAATTTGTTTAATATTACCACTATCAGCAATAAAAATAGCGGAACAGAAAAATGTTCTGCTTGTGTGTGAACATTTTCTTGACTTGGGATCTGCTCTTGTGTGCCTGTGTCTTTGCCCATGCTGTTCCCTCTGGCTGGATTCTTTAAGAGAATTTCAAGGGCTTGCTTGTGGCCATGCAGCAAGCCATCAGATGGCCTGGCAGGGTTCTGAGGCCTGCCTGGGATTCCACACCCTGTCAACCAGCAGGCCTTGGAGAACAGCCACGTTCTGGTGCTCCTCACGTGGGAGGGACAGTTGGGGCTCAGATGCCATGCCGGATCATCATGTGTCTGTGGATATAGAGTACATACACATATACACCATATGCACACACACCACACTCACATACTTACACATACCACACACACACACCACACATTCAGACACATCACACACCACACACACTCACATACTCACACAAATTCACATACCACACACATACCACACACATGCACATAAAAACACACCACACGCTCAGACACACACATTCATTTTTTTTTCAAAAAGGTATCTACAACCCCATTTATTGCAGCATTATTTACAATAGCCAAGACATTGAAACAATTTAAGTGCTCACTGATGGATAAGTAGATAAAATATAGATTAAAAAAATAAAGAAAAATGCAAACACACACACGCACACATATATGTCCATCTCCCTCATCAACTTTTCCAGCATTGGTTCGAGCTCCCAAGTGACAGGCCATGGTTACAACTTCTGAAGGTGATCCCAATCTTCCCTTTTTTAAAATTTATTTTTATTTTTATTTTTTTAATATGAAATTTATTGTCAGATTGGTTTCCATACAACACCCAGTGCTCATCCCAAAAGGTGCCCTCCTTGATACCCATCACCCACCCTCCCCTCCCTCCCACCCCCCATCAACCCTCAGTTTGTTCTCAGTTTTTAAGAGTCTCTTATGGTTTGGCTCCCTCTCTCTCTAACTTTTTTTTTCCTTCCCCTCCCCCACGGTCTTCTGTTAAGTTTCTCAGGATCCACATAAAAGTGAAAACATATGGTATCTGTCTTTCTCTGTATGATTTATTTTACTTAACATAACACTTTTCCAGTTCCATCCACGTTGCTACAAAGGGCCATATTTCATTCTTTCTCATTGCCATGTAGTATTCCATTGTGTATATAAACCACAATTTCTTTATCCATTTGTCAGTTGATGGACATTTAGGCTCTTTCCATAATTTGGCTATTGTTGAGATTGCTGCTATAAACATTGGGGTACAAGTGCCCCTATGCATCAGCACTCCTGTATCCCTTGGGTAAATTCCTAGCAGTGCTATTGCTGGGTCATAGGGTAGATTTATTTTTAATTTTTTGTGGAACCTCCACACTGTTTTCCAGAGTGGCTGCACCAGTTTGCATTCCCACCAACAATGCGATAAGGTTCCCGTTTCTCCACATCATCTCCAGCGTCTATAGTCTCCTGATTTGTTCATTTTAGCCACTCTGACTGGAGTGAGGTGATATCTGTGTGTGGTTTTGATTTGTATTTCCCTGATGAGGAGCGATGTTGAGCATCTTTTCATGTGCCTGTTGGCCATCTAGATGTCTTCTTTAGAGAAGTCAGACACACACATTCAGACACAACACACACACACCACACTCTCATACTCACATACACACATTCACCAAACACACACCATACCACACATACCACACACACCATACAGTCAGACATCACACACTCATGCATGTGTCACACATACACACACACACACACACACACATACACAAACACACTGATGGAAGTGCACACTCTACCCATTCCAATTTCATCCCCACTCCTTCCCCAGTAGTCCCACCACTGACGGCTTGAACTACTTTCCATGTAAGTTTGACTATGTGCCATGGTGCCACGCAAGATACTATGCCCTTGGAACACAAAAATGGAGAAAAAAATCAAGGAGTTCAAAGTGAGTGGAAGAGTTTTACTAACAAAGAGACCAGAAATGAGAGGGACTGTGCCGAATGCCCTGGGAAGTGGATGTTAGTGAGACTAAGCTCTCCCTGTTGGGGAGGGTGGTTTTAACAAAGGATTGAATGGCTCTCTGAGAGCAGGAAGGTAAGGGGGTGCCCTCAGGCAAAGACAGAGGGGAGCAGTCCTGGTGGGGAACACCAATGGAGAGAAGGGTGATAGGGGAGGGAGCGGGTTTGGGGGTCCAGTGGTGTCATCAGCAAGGCTGGTGGGCCTGTGCAGGGAAATTATGGAAGATGAATTGGGGAATGTAAGCAGATGAGGCCAAACCTGGAGAGCCTGCCTGGACCAGAGGAGTTTAAATACCATCCCGTAGGTAACAAGGAACCACTGGAGGGTTTTGAACAGGAAGGTGACAGGGTCAGGTCTGTGCCTGTGCTAGAAGAAAGAGGAGAGGAAGGATGGGGGTGAGCCTGAGGACAGGGAGACAGATGAGGATTGATCACCCCAGTCCCAGGACCCCACACTGAGAGGCCCAGGGTGTGGTGGGGAGGGAGAAGGAGCCTCATAACCCACCAACCTCAACTTTCAATGTGACCCATGTTTGTCTGTGAACCAGGCCACATGTTAAACGTTGGCCTTCCCTCTCTGCCTTCCCCCAGCCCAGTGGGTTTCCCAGCTGGCCAATACTTCCTCATTCAGAGACAGGGAAACTGAAGGACTCCGTATAAATGTGTTTTTTTGCTCCTTTTCCTGCTTCTATTCTCGCTAGGACCTGCACCCCCACTTTCCACATGCCTCATAGTGCAGATAGTGTGTGTCCTCTTTGTGAGGGACAAGGGGTCAATGATTTCTCTAGAAATCATCAGCACAACAGATAACATCCAAGGAAGGACCTGGTGAGAACGAGCCCACGAAGCCATCATGAGCGCATTCCATACTACAGGTGCTACACATCTTTGCACCAAGACCCCCTGACTCCAAGGAATGGGTGACTTAAGGACCCTTATCCTCGTTCTAACTGGTTCCTCAATGTCTGAGGGGACATGTGCACCAGACCACACTCCTTACTGAGGAGTGACCCCCAGACCCCAAGCAAAGATGAGACTCTCTCTCCTTTTCTTTTCTGTGTTTCCCAGATGCTCTGTCTGCTTCTGCGCTCTCTCTCTGTATCTTCAGTAAACTCTGCTCTTACTTTCTGCTGGCTTGCGTTTGATTTCTGTCCTGCGAGTAACCAAGGACCCTCTTGGCTGGTCCTGCGGCTGGTCCCTCATTTCTCCGAATGAGGTGGGGGCTTAGGAGATATACACTACAAACCTCAAGGCAAATAAAATTAGATATTGTATCCTCCTCTACTTGGAATTTTCCAGGCCCAAATTTCTTCCAGGCACATAAATAGTCAAAGCTATGGCTGTGGTTTGTGGACTGGGCAGAAGTAACAGAGAACCCATGAGTAGACAACACTTTAGAGTTTACCAGTTTCTTCCACTACACCCTCTGTGGGTCATCTTCCCTCTGTAGAACGGGAGACTCAGTGAAAATGAGCACCTCCTCCAGAGCAAGGCTGGTGAGAACTAGAGCTGGGACTTATCCAGCCCCTGAACCCTCAAGACTGGGACCAGACTCACTGTGCTTAGACATAATCACATTGTTTGCCCTCAGTTTCCATCTACAGCTTGTCAACCCCAGGCCTCCCCAGATCCTGTACACTTAGGCAGCCCTACTCACACCCCCCCGGCCCCTCCCCTCCCTTTGCTCAGAAGCTGTCCTCTCCACAGGCCCCCTTGTTTGGGGACACTCTGAAGAGTGATGTGTGAAAGAGAATCTAATCAGAGATAATCAATAGGCAATATTAGCAGAACCAAATGAAGTCCCTGCCTGGATGAGAGTCACCTAGCCCCAGCCAACAAGCAGCCAGTATCCCTAACTCCATTTCCTCTCAGTTATTAAAATGATTTTACAAGAGATAGTCCCATCTCAGGAAAGTCACAGACTAATAAAGTGCAGTCGAGCGTCCGGAGAAATCCCACATCCAGGCCTACCCTCCCATTTCCTTTGGCTGCTCACTGGCAAAGCCTCTGTGGTATCTTTCTGCAGTACTGGTGGACCTTCATTTCCTCCTTGAGTCTTTATTTCTCACTTTGACCCCGGACCCTTCACAAAGCCTGGCAGCCATTCTCCTGTCTCCCACTAAAAACTCAGGCGTAGGATCTTTTAGGAAAACTCTCTGCCCAGGGTCACGAAATAAGCGCCACAGAGTTACAGAACAAATCTCAGATCCTTCAGACTGGCCATCGGGGGAGGGAAGGGGGACGGTGCCTGGATTTCATTCCAAGTGAGCACCTTTATTTCACAGATGAGAACCCTGAGGCCTAGAAGGAGCCAACCAGGACGGCTACAGGCATCCTGGCAACCGACAGGAACAGCATGGCAGCAGGTCAGCATCTGCTCCTTCAGCAAGTATTTATCAGATCGGATGTCTCTGGTGGGCCATGGGGCTGTACTCAACACTGAAACACAAACATAAGTGAGCTATAGAACCTTCCCTCCAGGAGACTGTTGTCTCAGGGCAAGAGGAGCAGACACAAAAACAGATAGGGGTAGTACAGTGTGGGAGGTGTGGGCACGGAGAGCTGCCCAGAGATGCAGGGAGCCCAGCAAAGAGGGTCACAGGAGGCCCATGTGTCTGAGTCCTGGAGGCACTCAAAGCCTGGCATGAACCATAGCCTGTACTCATAGCCATCATAGTGAATGGACACAATGTTTACCACGTCCCAGGCACGGTTCTCATCTAATCCTTACCGCCTTCCTCTGAGGAAGATAGTACTGCCAGTTCACAGGTCAAGGAAACTGAGGCAGAGAGAGGCTAGCTTCCTTGCTTGAGGTTACCCAGCCAGGAGAGGGAGAACTGAGGTCTTAGCTTCAGAGTCTACATGCCAGCATGGCCCGTGCTCCTCTGCTCCAAGGTGACTACAGGTCCTCAGTTAAGACACCACATGCGGCCGCCTGCCACTATGGCCAGGTATGAGCCCTCCATCCAGCCGTACACCAGGCAGCCAGTAGCCTTGGCCGTGAGTCACATTTAATGACCTCAGGTTCCCTAAGCCCTGGCCCTGCTCTGACCTCCCATGGCTTCTCTAATCCGGGCATTTGCAAAACCACCTTCAGAATAGTTCCCAAGCAACGGAACCAGGTGCCTTTTCTCTTTGGCCCCACAAAGCAAGCATTCCCACCTACTGTGGGCAGAGACTCTACTCGGAATTGTTTCTCCCTTTCTCCCTAAGACAGCCCGGAGTCACCTGCATGTTCTTGTCTGGGGCCCTCGGTTCCAAGAACAGGGAGCTATCATTTATAAGCAGCTGTAGCATGCTGCATGCTGCATGCTGCATGGGGGGAGTCAGCAGGCCATCTCAGACTATCTCATCCGACATTTGCAATAATCCTGGAAGAAAGGTTAGTATCATCCCCATTTAACGGAGGAAGAATTCACACAGGAAGAAAGACTGCCAGTAACCCCCTGCAGGTCTCAGAGCCATTGGCTGCAGGAGTCAGGCTTCAACCCCAGGTCTATTCATCTCCAAGACTGGCTGGTGTTCACCGCATCATCCATGACCATGAGCCTGACTGGTGAATCTGTGAAGCCTGCATCTTTGGCTTCAAGCACAATGCTATATCCAACTGAGCTAACCAACCGTGGCCAGAAAGCAATTGTCATAATATCAGAAACCCATTATGACCCACGAAGCCTCTGAAAGACGCTTCAAGAATACATCTGTGAGTTGAAAGTGACGCCGAGCATTATGCTCCCCTGGAAACAGCTGCCTGGGGCTTGAAGACAGCAGAGAAATCCCAAGATGCAGATCCAGCCTCATACAGACCCTACCGACCACCTCTTGCCTCCCAGACAATTACATCCTCTGAGCTAAGGGGAAGTCGTCCTTGTGGGGAGAACAGCATGACATGACACCAGACAGGATAATGCAAATGATCTCAGAGTTGCACAAATAGCCCCTTTGTGGATCCCCGATTGGTGAACAAGCAATCCTACAATGAAGCAATTTGTATTCAAGCCATTTTCCACAACAGCAACCCACAGAAGCCTCAATCTCCACCCTCCCCTCGTGGCTCCTGCGGGCTCTGCCCATTTTACATTGACCTTTTCTGTGGTCATCTGTGGTTTTCTGAAATAGGCAATGGAGTAAGTCTATTACCAGATTCCAAGGGAAAGGACTGCCAACTTAAGTAATTAGATTGCGAGCATGGGTGGCATGCAAATCTTGTCCTGTCACTTTCCTGATGAAACTCTTCGGTGCCTTCTCAGTGTCCAAGGCAAACGTCTCCCTGACATGGTGGCTCCCAACGCTCTTGACTGTGGGCCCTGGCTATATCTTCTCACTGCTCTCCCCTGCCCCTAGCCTTTGCTCTTCTCTGATCTTCTTTTTCAAATGTGCCACACTCTCTCGATGCCTTTGGGCTGGCCCTTGCCACGTGGCCTTCCTGCCAGATGCCTCCCTATGCCCATCTCCCTTGTCTTGCCCCTCCACTTCTGAAAGTTTCTGTTTAGTTTTTTTATGTTTATTTATTTATTTTGAGAGAGAGAGAGAGAGGATGCACGAGTGGGGGAGGGACAGAGGGAGACGGAGAGAGAATCCCAAGCAGTCTCTGTGCTGTCAGTACAGAGCCCAACACAGGGCTCGATCTCAGAAACTGTGAGATCATGACCTGGGCTGAAGTCAAGAGTTGAACGCTCAACTGACTGAGCCACCCAGGTGCCCCTGCAAATTCCTGTTTAAGGTCGTATCTTCAGAGAGGCTCTCTTGATCTCTTAGCAGTGTCTTACTCCTTCAGCCTCTGCCTTTCCTCTTTTATCATATTTGTCATTCTTCCTTAGGCTTTGCTCCCTCAGCAGCCTGTAAATTCCAGGAGGGCAGATGCATCCATTTTGTTCACTCCTATGTTCCTGGGAGGGACTCGAGAAATATCTCTGGAATGCAAGAAGTTAAGAAAGACTGGAACTGGAGCCTTCAGGGAGCAAATGAAATTACACCTGTGCTTGATCTGAAAATCATGCCCCACCTCCAGATAACATGTAGTGAGCATATCTCCCTCCTGCCCCCATATAGATCTTCCATGTTTCATGGTGACATGATAATCTTGGACTGTGTGGCTATGTGTGCGACAAAAAATTTCTGCATCTCTAAGTTTTGCTTCTTCCTCCCTGCACAGATGTTCTCTCAGGAGGCTCAATCCTTGCCCTGGGCTCAGAGGAGGATCCCTGTCGTTCTGTTCTTCTAATGCCCTCTGATGCCTCTAATGCCTTCTAATGCCCTCTTCTAATGCCCTCTGACTCACAATGCCACAGTGGCACATGCCTCGGTCACATTAATGACAATTTATGACAGTGGGGAAGTGGCTGGTTATTTCTTATTAAGTGTAGCCGAATAACTCTTATGTAAGCATTTATGTGGTTGTTACTGCAGTCAATATGAGGTTCCCAGCCTGATCCCCACCTCATCCCTCTTGCCAGGCCCAGAAGGTGCTGCCGAGTCGCTAACTCCAGCCATCAAGAAAATAGGTGCTCTAAGTACACAAACTCAGTAAATTATTAATCAAAACCAAATATGACTAGAAGAAAATTCTCCTGGGGAAAGCAGCGTGTGTTGGATTCCAGGGTAAAGTAGACATTTTGGATTATTAGAGATCCTCTCCACGGGATGCAAACCAGATACTAGATGTAGACACTAGGCTCAGTCTCAAGGTCACCGGGAAGTCCTTGTGTTTGGAGATGCAGGTGGAGAGAGACAGAAGGTGAGGACCTTCCCAGAGAGTCCCAGGTGGGACTGTGGCATCTCAAGAACTGAGGATCTTTTAGCTCTAATGGAAGGACACATATCAGGTGGTGTCAGCCACTGTCTGCTGGAGGGCTGAGAGATGGACTTTGAGATCTCTGCAAGTGGGGCACCTGGGTGGCTCAGTCGGTTAAGGATCTGACTCTTGACTTCAGCTCAAGTCATGATCTCATTGTTCATGAGATTAAGCCCCCATGTCAGGCTCTACACTGGCAGCGAGGAGCCTGCTTAGGATTCTCTCGTTCCCTCTCTCTCTGCCCCTCCCCATCTTTCTTTCTCTCTCTCTCTCTCTCAGAATAAATAAACATAAAAAAAAGATCTCTGCAAGCCACCTGTGAGGCCTTTAGAGAGCTAATGAACAGGAGCCAACAAGCAGGCCACCTCTGCCCAGGGCTTTTGGCAAAAACTCTACATGTGTGTTACTTACAAGGCTGCCCCCCAAACTCACCAAAGCTTGCAGCCCTGGGGCCTTGCCAGCTGCTGACTGTGGCTCTGATGACAAAGCCTGCTGCCATCCAGCACCTTCAGAGGTGCATAGGCTCAGGCACTGGCACCCAGGTAGGTTTCTCAGTAACAGAGCTGGAATGCAGGGCAGAAATATTAAAATAACAATCATACCTGGAATTGCTATTGTGCTTCACAGGTTCCTAACATGCTTTACACTTATCTCCTTTCATCCAGATCATCTCTAAAGGGTCTCGTGAACGTGCAGTAACTGGACCAAAGTCACATAGTGAGTAATCAGCCCCACTGGGGTTTGTCTCAGTCTTTGGCTCCAATCCCCAAGGCATGTGGCAGAGTTGTCCAGTGACTGATGCTTGCCTTTGGGGGTGGGGACAGCAGGGCCTGGGCCAAGTGACCCAGCATCCTAGGGGTTTCCTCTGCCAGTTTGCTCTGTCTGCCCTTGAGGGTGAGGTGCTAGCTACAGACCCTTTGGTAAAGACCCTTTTCACTTCTACTGGGAGAAATGACCTATGGTTAGGATCAGGAAGGGTTCTGGGCCTCCTCGAGTGCTGTCATTCTCTGAAAATGATAGACCGGGTCTTCCTGTGGCATTAACAGATAGCTGGGCAATTCAGGCATATTTTCCTTCTATTTCAAAAGCTTAATGACTGAGGGACACTAAGGAGGCAAAATCCTCACCACTCACCCTGATACAGCTTGCATCACCAAGCTGGGCTCACACTGCAGATGTGGGGGGGGGGGGTGGGTAGAGCAGCCAGGTTAGGGAGGATGGCTGAGGGACCTCATTTCTCAGTGTTGGGGCAGGAGCAAGCTCAGCCTGCCCAGAGATTGGCAACCAGACAGTGCAGGCCATAAGGACAGGGATAGTGCCTGTGACTCTGCTACGTGCCATTGCCTACCTCAGGGCCTAGAGCCCATTAAGTATCTAATAAATGTTTGTTGGTCAAATTTCTGATCATCGAACATGTTGTGTCTGAGCCTTAGCTGAATATGAGCCAATTGCTTCCAATGGGATGAGCTCAAGGCAGCCTGGGAGGCTTTAGATGTGGAGCCAGGCACACTCATCATGCCTAGACAGGTGTGAGATCACCCATCCTCAAGCAGGTTTATCCCAACAGTCTCAAGACCACAGGGCAAGGGTCTAAGACAAGCTAGACTGCCACACAGGTGGGGTTACAGTCAGAAACCAGGTATGTAACAAGGTGCTTTGCACGACTCAAGACAGCAACCAAATATAATCTGTCTTCAGGAAGAGGGTTCCAGAACCCAGGACCTCTGTGTAGTGGCAAGGGTGGGGTGGGGTGCAAGAACAGACAGAACTCCCCTAGTGTGTGATACCCAAAGATTAAGGGTAGGAGGTCACTCATGTTGGCCAAGATGCAGAGAAAGAGGATCTCTTTTGCACTAGTGGTGGGAATGCAAACCGGCGCAGCCACTCTGGGAAACAGTATGGAGGTTCCGCAAAAAGTTAAAAATAGAACTACCATACAAGCCAGCAATTGCACTACTAGGTATTTATCCAAGGGTTACAGGTGCGCTGTTTCTAAGGGGCACAGGCACCCCAATGTTTATAGCAGCACTATTGACAATAGCCAAAGTATCAAAAGAGCCCAAATGTCCATTGATACACGAATCGATAAAGATGTGGTATATTATTCAGTGGAGTATTACTCAGCGATCAAAAAGAATGAAACATTGCCATTTTCAACTACGTGGATGGAAGTAGAAGGTATTATGCTAAGCGAAATAAGTCAGTCAGAGAAAGACAAATATCATATGGCTTCATTCATATGTGGAATTTAAGATACAAAACAGATGAGCATAAAGGAAGGGAAGCAAAAATGATATAAAAACAAGGAGGGGACAAAACATAAGAGACTCTTAAATACAGAGAACAAACCATGGGTGGGGGGATTGGCTAAATGGGCAAGGGGCATTAAGGAAGATACTTGTTGAGATGAGCACTGGGTGTTATACATAGGGGATGAATCACTGGAATCTACTCCTGAAATCATTATTGTACTATATGATAACTAACTTGGATTTAATTAAAAAAATAAATAATAAATTAAAAATTAAAATTAAAATTAAATTTTAAAAAAAAGGATAGGAGATCACTCCATGATCACTACTGGCCACTAGGCCAAGGACAGACTCCTATCTGGGTGACTGACCCAAAGCGCAGGAATGGGCTGAGATGTCTCGCTTAATTTCATTTTGTTACAGAGGTCTGGATTCAGGCTGGACCTCAAGGTGGGGTGCCAGCTGTAGTGCCAAGAGGGGAGGAAGGCTGTAGAGACAGGGGAGCAGAGAGGGCCTAGCAAAGGGGAGACAGCCTCCATAGGTGGCTTTTGTGAGAGTAACAAAAATTCCAATATCTCCCCAGGGGCACAGATAGAAGGGACAGGAACCTGATAGTCCTAGAATGGCTCCTGAGCACATTCCATGAAGTCAAGTTGGTCAGGTGTCACTCTGTCACCTCCCACCTGCACCCCCATGTTGTTCAAGAGGATGAACAGAGAAAGGCAGGTTTCTGCCCTTGGAGCCTGTGCTCTAATGGGGAAGAGAGACCATGCATGCAATGGCCTTCAGAGAGACTCAGGTAGACAGGCCCAAATAAGACCACCAATGAGGCCCCAGGGCTGTGGGTCTGGGTAGAAGTAGGCTGGGAATGGAAGGGGGAAGTTTTCCCCAAAGACAAAGAAAGAAAGAAGAGAGACAGGAGTGAGAGCCACTAGTAAGTTTTGTACAGTCTCAAAAAAAAAAAAAAAAAAAAAAAGCAGAGTCAGGGACAGAACAGGTTTCACAAGTGAAGTCATCTTTATAGGGTCTCTACTGTCATGCCAAGACCTCATCTCACACACCCACTTCTATTCAGAACGTGCTCCAAGCAGATATTGCTTATTTTCCACTGAATTAGAGAGAAATTACATTCCCTCTAGAGCATTCTTGTGGGTAGGAGAAAGGGGCTGCTGTGGAAGTGCTCCCCATGCCTTGCCCAGCTTCACCCCTGCAACCCAGGGGCAGAGATGGGAAATGGCAGGGCAAGGGCTGAAGACCCAGGGCCGGGCCCAGGCTGCAGGGGTGACCTTCTTCTCCTCTGGTGGCTGGAGAGGCCTGAGAGACCTCTGGGCCTCTGTTCAGCTCAGTCCTCCCCTGTCTTCCAGGGATGAAGGGATGCCTGCAGGCCCCAAATGCCTAGAGCTCCTAGGGGGTCATCCTCCTAGTTGGTTCCTGGCCACATAGGATTCTACTCCGTTGACATGGATGGAATCCTCCACAAAGTTGGCCAGGCTCCCTACCCAGGGAAAGGAAGAATGTAAGGGTTCCCCAATTGCCACCACCATGAAAACCCACTAATGAGTTTCTGTCTAATGCCCTCTGGGGGACCCCCCACCTCCATTTCCTTCTTCACCTCCCTTCCCTCTCCTGACACATTCACTGCTGTCTTCTTGAGCTTGTCCTTTTCTTTCCTTATCTAACACATGGGGATGGAAAGTACTACATGATGTTCACTGTACTTGTGTCCAGGTACAAGGAGAGGCCTCCAGGCCTGGGCTCAGAGGGATCAGCACGGGCAGCAAAGGGACCACTGGGCAGGACTGAGGTCACAGTCTAGCTCTGCTACAATTCCATTCCTCCTTCCGGGGCCTCAGGGGGCCTCCACCACAGAACAGGTGGGGGTGCTTCTGCACCTAACTTCCAGGATTCTGGAGAAGCCAACAAGCATACAGATGCCACAGGGTTACAAAAGGGTAGGGGCCACTGCTGCTGGAGTCACTGATCATTTTCAAGGACACCACCAGCCTCAGGACACCCCACCCACAGCTGAGCCCAGGCCTCCCCTGCCTCCTCCCCAACTCTACCCACTACCTCTAAATGGCCCTCTTCCTTCCCAGCATCTGGGAAATCTCCCCCAGGGGAGATAACACAGATGACATTACCTGTCTCAGAAGCTAAAGAATAACCAGAAACCAAACCACATCCAAACACTTCACCACTCTGGCAAAGTACATTGTGTTTCCATCCTATGGAAATTTGGACCAAATCTAGAAGTTTTGCCAACAGGTCTCTAATGGAAAGCATGATTGACTGACAATTGAAATGCAGGACAGCCTTTTACAAGCTAGAGGGAAACCAACATGGGCTCCAAGAGGCTCAGCACAGCTTTTCTCAGGGCCTCTGTGTCCTATTGTGCAGTTTCTGCACTGTACCCATCACCAGACCAGGGGACAAGTGGGGACTGAAGTTCACATTTCCTGCCAAGCAGAGTCTCCACAGAACTGTGTGTGTGCCTTCAGGAGGCCTCTTTTAAAATTCAGGCAAAGGCCCCATATCTGCCCATAGAGCTTGCTCCCCTTTCTAAGTGATGATGGCTCCAGAGAGAATATTTCAGAGCTGATGGGGGCAAGAAATAGCATAAAGATGCAGGTGAGTGAAAATGGGGCTCTGGGCCAAGGGGTGGGCACCCAGCCAAGACCCAAATGCTGCTCTGGGCAACTTTAAGTGAAAATGCACAGGACTAGCAGCAGGAGAGAGAGAACGTGAGAGGGTCCAAGATACCAATGATCTCAGAATATTAGGATCAGGAGGATTCTGGGGTCACCTAGATACATCATTTTCAGAGGTATTTGCTTTTGGTCTTGGTTCCTTTTCATGTCTTTATTTTATTTTTATTTTTTAGTAGTAGAATCTTTTTCCCAAGGAAAATAAAGACCGGCCAGGGAAGAATTGGGTTTTCTTAATTTATTTTTTAATGTTTATTTATTTTTGAGAGACAGAGACACAGACAGAGACAGAGCATGAGCAGGGGAGGGTCAGAGAGGGGGAGACACAGAATCCAAAGCAGGCTCCAGGCTCTGAGCTATCAGCACAGAGCCCAACACGGGGCTAGAACTCACAAACTGTGAAATCATGACCTGAGCCGAAGTCAGATGCCTAACTGACTGAGCCACTCAGGCATCCCAGAATTTTTTTTTAAACCTGGGGAGAAGGGAACCCAGAACTCTGCCCACCTTGATCCTGGCACCTCCCACAAGCCCCAGGGCTCCCAAGGACACAGTGTGGAACATCAGCTAGTCCAGATGAGTGGTGAAAAGGCTGAGGCTCAAGAAAGTGACATGACTTGCCCAAGGTCCATGGTGCACTGAAGGCAGAGGCCAGCTTAGGCAGGGCCAAAGAAGTTGGGGGCGCTAGAGATTTACCAGCCATGCTGGGGAAGGGGGCTGCCTTGGGAACCTGGGGCACCATCCTAGGACCCATGTATTTTTCACCTGTGCTGGGTGGGAAAGCTCTACTCAAGGTGGGTGAGCTCCTGTCGGTGCAAAGGGTGGCAGACCAGGCCAAACACTAGCCAGGGGTGAGGGACCAGGGACAAGACACTGTGCAGTACAGCAAACTCTCAGCACCCTAGTCTTTCACTCAGACCCTGCCCCAGTCTCTCCCCAGGGATCCAGGACCACCATCTCCTGCTTTCTCCAGGCCCTCCCAGTGGGATGCACACCCTAGATTCTCCTATTCCTGAGGTTGGCCTTCCTCCAGGCTACATGTAGCCTTCCATTCTAGAGCACTCTTGGTTAGCTCCTGTCCTCCCCCCCACCCAACTTCACCCCTAAGTCCCTCTCCCCACCCTGTGAGAGTTTGCAGGGGACATGCTGTTGGACCAGTCCTGACTGCTTCTACCAAGGCACTGCCTTCTGGGAGCTGGGAACAGCATCTGTTGCTCCTGTGATCTTCCATTCCAGTGTGGCCTCTGACCTCCTCCCAAACCCTCCCACCCCAGAGCACCAGGAACACAACCAGGCCATCGCTTCGCTCTCATGTGCATTTATTGAGTGCCAACAGAGTGCGTGGTACTATGCTCAGGGTTCAGAGCCACAGTCTAGTCAGAAGAAGACCAGAGCTAGTACAGAGAACGTTTCATAGCTGCTTAACATCTGTAAGGGATGGGAAGTGGGGAGAACTAATCACAAAACAAATTCCTATTCGAAAGCAACAGAATCTCCTCTGAGAGTAATATATATTCTACGCGCACACACACACACACACACACACACATACACACACACACACACACCCTGAATGAACACAGAAATATACCCACGTAGTTGTATATGCATGCATATACAGGTGTGGGTAAATAAACTAATGTATATGCTGTACACGCACACGCACACACACGCGCACACGCACACCACCGCACAGACAGGTAATCTGGCTTATGCTATCAAAGACACTATGTCTCCAGGTTCTAGTGAAGCAATCTGTCCTAGATGCCTGCAGCATGCAAAACTTGGAAGTTCCAGAGATTCACAGTTAAGGAGGACAAATGGGTATACGTGTATACTTTTCCATCCTCGGGGGCCCCAGCCACAGCACTGGAGGTTGCTCTTTGTCGGCGACAACAACGCCTCTGTGAAGGGCTCCCAGAGCAGAGCTGAGGAACTGGAAGCTCTCTGTCCAGTGGCCCACAGGAGCCCTGGTGAGTTCACCAATCTTCAAGGCAGAATTTAAAAACTCTGGTTTTCGAGAGTGTAGTCCTGCAAACGGTGTTCCTTGTTACAGAGCCGCAGATCGAGGTAAGAGTTTCTCTTCTTGCTCACTGTCTGCAGCCTCCCACGTATGCTAACGCATTTTGTAGTCATTAGATACAGATGTTTCACACAGCTGTCCCTTAAAATCCAAATCTACCGTGAAATCGAGGTCTCGCTACAAAGGAAGAGCAAAGGGTCCCAGCATTAGTGTGGTAGCAAAGGCAAGCACCACCCCCTCCTGCAGGCAGAGGGATGGGTAACTACAGTGTTTCTAAGGTTTTCTAGCTAAGGGGTTCCCACAAACAGCCCTCGGGAATCTATTCTAGTGCCTCATTATCCACACAGGAAGTTCTTTGATTCCTAACCTAAAGCCTTCCTGTTATAATATAGAAATGTTCCCTCTGATTTCATCCTGAGAGAAAACAGAGTGGGGTGGTTGAGTCTTCTGTGGCACAACCTTCAAAGCATTCTCTAGATGCTTTTAATACACATGCTTGCACCCGCGGTTGCTCAGAAAGAATCGCACGATCCCTGACCCACCAGGCTCGCTGAAGAAACGTGAACCAAACATCTTCCCGGCCACCAGAAGCTGTTATTTCCTGGGTTGGCTTGTTCTAAATGAGCTGAAACCCATGGCAACAGCCTCCGTGCCCAAAGCCCCTCGGATGCAGAACTGGAGGCTAAATGCAAGGAAGGCTGAGAGTCCAGAGTGGGTCCTTGAGAAAATCTATCACCCTTGAGTTTTAAGGGTCCATGGTTGGAGGCCTTCAGTTATACGTAGTGAGATCCAAACCCGGCTTTCTACTGCCCCTCCCTCAGTACCTTGTCTGGTTGTGCACAAGGCACTTGGGGCACCAGGGTGAGGAGGTCCTGGGAGCTCCAGGGAACCAGCTCCACGGGTCCCTTCTTCCCTCTGACCCTGTCCCAGACAGAGACTGCCTCAGCACTCACCACATTTTTGGCATTTGGCTTCATGGATATGGTCCCATAGATTTCTTCCCCCCTCCGGACAGTGAGGTAATCTTCCAAGTAGAAGACAGTCTGCTTCCAGTGGGTGTAGGGGGCATCGGGGGCTGAGGGGAGAAGAAAAGGGAGGTGGGAAGGAAGAGTCAGAGAAGATGTCTCCAGAAGGACTGAGGCTGAGACCTTGCCTAGAAGTTGCTGGGCTTCTTTTGGGATTCACCGAACCAACTCCCAGCACTTGTGTGGGTCAAGGCACCCAGCCCCTGGAGCCTGCCTCCAACCCCAGAAATCCTCACTCAGCCCCAGGGCTCCTCCTTCCATCAAGATCCCAGATCCTCCAGGCTGCTGATCTTAGCTAGGAATCAGAAGAGAAAGAAGCAGGTATTACAAGTTCCTTCCAAGGGGTGGGATGAATACCCTCTCACCAACTAAACTCATTAACATAAAAGAATCTCAAAAGGCTACTGTTTTTAATTAGTTCAACAGAGTGAAGACGTTCAGACAGCGTAAGAGGGAGATTTGTAGAGTAGACCATCCTGTCTCCCCTTAAATGACATCAGGTGTGCAAATTTCTTAACTAAACCCGTGTCCCACCAACACCCCAATCCTACACATAGGCTTCCCTGCCACTTCTCTGCCCTAGAACTGAACCTGGTACCCTTGGCCCACATCTGTTGTGGGGTTTCAGCTGTGTCCTCCTAACTGTATCTAAAAGAAGTAAGGGATATTTCTCATCCCACAGCCCCACCACTGGTCCATAGCTCACTCTTCCTGCATGATCCAAAGGCACACCAATCCTGGCGACTCCCTGTATTTGCCATTAAATCCCATCCATCCTCTCTTGGCACACTACATACTCTACAACCAGAAGAGGGGGCCTGCTTATGGGCCATCTTCCTCAGCAACAACTATCTTTGGAATACTTTTCCCTCCTAGTCCACCAGTTTCTCCCTTCCTCATCCTTCAAAGTCACTTCCTTTGGGAAGCCAAGTTTGGCCACCCACCCTGAGCTTTGGTTAACACAATGCCTATCATACTGCAGCATAAATGCCTTTGTCTTTTTTCAGCTGTGTGCTTCCTCCACAAGACTGCAATTTCCATGAAGGCAGGCACCATGCCAGACTTGTTCACTGTTATATCCTCAGTGCCTACCACCACACTTGGTAGATCTGTAACTACTACACTTATAGATGGCAAAACCCAAAGAGTAGACACTTTGTTATGCCTCAAGGTACCCATAGATGTTCAATTACATTGGAGACTTTGAAAACTATAGATAGTAGAAGAACCCATTATAGTAAGATCCTCTTGGCCCTTCAGTCTCTTACCTTCCTCCACCTGGATGTAGGACTCATTAATACTGATTTCCTCTTTGCTTGGGACCAGAGCTAAAAATGAGAAGACTTGGGGAGAATAATAATAAGTGCCTTTCAATACTTCAAAAACTGTCACATAGAAAGACATATGTGGCCTTATATATGGCATTGGAGGCAGAACAAAGGCTAGTCACTGGGAGTTACTAGAAGGCAGATTTTTAATTCACCAGGAAAAATTAGGGCTGTTCTGAAATCATCTGAGCTACCTAAGGTCCAGCTTTGAGGTGTTCCTATAACAAACACTGGGGATTTATCATGCACTGAGTCTGATCAGGTCACTTCTAAGATCTTACAAACCCCAGGATCTATTTAAAAGGTAGTGAAGAGTCTTTCTTTGCCCTTTGCAATGAACTGGCTTGATCAAATGTCAGTGATCTGGTTAAAGACTTGGGTAGCCTTCAATGTATGCATTTGGGAAATCAGTGCAAACTCAAGGTCATGGCAGGGAAAAGCAGCCTGAGCATTTGGAAAGTCTTGAAGGAGGATCATGAACGTGCAGTCTGTGGCTTTTAGATCCTAGATACCCAAACATATCCAGCCTTCATGGCCTCTAAAGCATATTGCTGTCTACAGACAAAGTCCACCTGTCCCAGCCCCTTCCCTGCCAACTACATCTAAATAAATTGTCAAAAGATAGTCTCTGGTGTATACGGAGAATGGCAGTGTATGACTGACAGCACTCTCGCCCCCACTTCCTCCTACACCAGCTCAGACAGGTGTCTCTCCTGTTCTTAAAGACCTTCAGGCAAGGGGATTCAAGCAACTTCCTTCTGTCACCTAATCAGATGCCTTATGAGAGTCCCAGAGATTCACTGGCTCAGGTTTGGCAGCCATCAAGCCTAGGTGTGTCTGGTGGTGGTCCAAAAAATACACCAGCCTTGGGTTGGAGAAAAGTGGGTTTTTTCCCCTTGACAACATCAAAAGTTTGAGAATCTCCCCAAACATTTCTGTCATGGGGTCCATCAGCCATGGACTAATCATCTAGACCACTTTTCACAATACTAATTCTCCATCAAGGTGTCCAGGAGAAACTGATTAAAATTCAGATTTCTCAACTCTACTCCTAGAGACTTGAATTCAGTCATTCTGGGGGATGTGAAGGGAGCAGACCTGCCAAGACTTAAAAATCCCCCCCATGTGTTGTAGGCACAGAGCATGGCTGAAATCCCTTTACAAACCCACTCTTTCGCATCTAATAACATCTCTTTGGTGGGCAAGAGTGGAAAGAACATTTAATTAGGCAACAACAGCCCCAGTTTCATGCCTCCATGTTGCCTTGTGTTTGCACTATGACCCTGGGGCTCATTTTATACACCTGAAGAATGTGGGGCATGATATCTATCTCCCCAAGTACTTTGAGAATCAGATGGGATGAGAAGGGGGAAAGTATATGACCAAATCTCCTGCTGTGCCCAAGACAGCTCCAGTTTACTTGTCTTCCTAGCATAACTATTAATAGCTTTCCTTTTCACTATCAGAAGTGTCTTTAATTGAAAGATAAATATGGTCTCCCTACCATAACACATTAACCCCATGTTAGGGTATTGCTAAGCCATTGAATTACGTGGTTATAATCATTATGGGAGGTGGCATATCATTTTATTTATCCATAATCTATGGCTCTGACCTTCAAAGATGTTCTACATCATTCTAGTGGTCTAGAATGTCCTGGGGAAGCATCCAGAAAGGTGCTAGGTGCAAGGGTGAGCACCCAGAACAAGGCTGTGGATGACATCTAGAATTCTCATCAGTAAATAAGTCTTTCCCACCCTACCCTGCCCCAGCTATAACCTTCTAGATCATGTAACTTTCAGCATTCCCTATTATGAAGATATATTTATCCTCTTAATATCCTGACCCCACATGCTAACCTCCCCTTTTCTCCCTCCCCTTCACAGTCTCTCTGGGTTGTGGGTTATGGACAGCTTTTGTTCTATATTTTACAGTGAGTATAACCAGTACTGCCCCCAACATTCCAAGTACATATGCATTTATTCATGCATGCATTCCTTCATTCAACAGACATCAATTCAGGATGCCTATCAGTTCCCAGATATGGTCCTAAATTTGGAAAACAGCGACCTATACAGCCTTTCCTCCCCCTCACATCCTATAGTCTAAATGAGAAGACTCTCAGGCAGCAAGGTCATCCTTGTGACCAAGGATGGGGATGCAGAGCTCAGGGGGCTGTGGGAACAAATGGCAGGGGCTTTCATAAGAAGATTTTTCCTGGTGCTTTTGGAAAGGGAGTGGAATCCTGCTTCTTGTTTCACTTCACAGTGGCTAAGTGGCTGGTAGCTTTGCTTAAAATTTAAAACTTTTTCTAGCTATAAATTTGCAATTTATATTGCCCAGGGAGATCAGAAGCTTTTTAGAGAATGAAAGACTATGCACCAAGAAGCTTCTCTGACCTGAGACAATGACTCACTGTCACCAGATGGCAAAGCAGGAAGGGGCTGCTAGGCATCTAGGTCCAACTACATCATCCATAATGAGCTTGAGGCCCAGAAAGTAACTTACTCAAGACCTATCTCCTTTGTCTGGCCGCCCTACCTGGCTGACTCCTGGAAAGACTAAGACTCTACCCCAGGTCTGATTCTACTCAAGCCACTGTCCCTCCGTGCACCCCCAAGGGTCCCTGCCCCCATCCACTGAGGATGTGTCCAAGGGGAGGGGCAGCTATGCCCACTGGCTGGCACAGCCTGGAACCCTAGGTTCCTGTGCCCATTTGCGACAGCTTCTGCCTGGAGCTGCAGAGAGGAGATGCCAGAACCATTAACAGGGATTGTTTTCAAGCAGCACAATACGTGATGTGCTTGTGAGCTGGCCCCTCCAGAGCCAGCTGTGGCTGGGCTGAGATAGAAAGCTCAGCTGGCAGTCAGTCAATGGGATGGGGGCACATATGGCAGGTTACATGCTGCATGCAGTTCAAAAATAGCTGAGCCCAAACAATACAGTGTACAGACATACACATAGATGTGATAAAACTTTTTTTTAAAATAGCAAGGGGATAAAGAACACAGAATTCAGAATAATGTTCATCTAGAGGCAACATGGGGGGTGATGGGTTGGTGTGGAGCCTCCATTTAGTTAGGTGGTGAGCACACAAGGATTAATTATGTGACTGTGAATTAATTTACTTATTAATTATAAATAGTATCATTATATTTATTAATAATGTACTCTGATTAATATTTATATTCTAATTAGTAGCAGTTTATTTCTTGATATCAACTAATGTATTTACATTCTAAGAACAATAATACATTTTTTTCTAGTTACTAATGTGTGCTAGTTAATAATTATTTATGTCCTAATTACTGAGGCAGTGGTGAGTTCACAGGTGTTCGTTACAAATAAACAAAAGTGAACTGTGCCTGATTCAATGATGTCATGTACCAAAAATTAGGATTAATTCAATTCTGAGCATCTGAGGTCCTTGAAAACAAAAAGCAAATACTCTTTTCTAGATGGTCAAAGTATAGAGGATCAGAAAAGCCCACTGACAAACCCACACTACCTGGTAAAGATGTTTGCTACCTGCTGGAAGCAAAACCCCATGGGGACATTCCCCAGGTGGCTGAGGAAGCAGTGAAACAAAGTATCCCCCCAATCCTGATCTCTATATGGGAATGCTGCTGTGAGAAGGACCTATGTCAACCAGAAGGCATAGGCCTTGATGAGAAAAGGTAGTAAGCGGATGGAGTTAGCTTTCCAGTTGATGTGAAAAGCATCAACATTGGCCAAATTTACAATCTTCTTGTTCAGGCAGAGGCAGTGTTCTAGCACAGAGGCAGTGGTTCTCAAACTGATTTGTGCATTACAGTCACCTGGAGGGCTTGGTAAGACACAGATTTCTGGACCCCACCCCAGAGTTTCTGATTCAGAAGATCTGGGGCAAGTCTTGACAATTTGCATTTCTAACAGGTTCCCAGGTCATGCTGATGCTGCTGGCCGTGGACTACACGGTGAGAACCTCTGCACCAAGGCATGGAAACAGGCAGTGCAGGACCTCTGGATGACCTTTCAGACCTACGTTTCTGGGGTTCTGTGCAAAGAGGAGGTGATATAATACTATAGCTGTAAAAAGACAGACAAGGGGTTCTTGGCTGGCTCAGTCAGTAGAGCGTGAAAATCTTGATCTTGGGGTTGAGAGTTCAAGCCTCACATTGGAAGTAGAGGTTACTTAAAAAAAAATAAAATCTTAAAAAAACCCAAAAAGACAAATGAGCTCAGACCTTGATCTAGACCCATGGTCTTTGAGCCTCTGAAATATAGTCCTCATTGTTTCTCACAGGGACTTGTGACGAACTACAGTGGGAGTATGACCATAGAACAGGAAGAAACTGACCCAGTGGGCTGGAGACTTTAATACGAAGGGCAAATCCTCATTATTCCTCAGGCAGCCAGGGGCTGAGTCCTTCGATTCTGAACTTAAGGTTAACCAGGACTCCTTCCTGTGGGGCATCAGGAATGTTGTTCCCGCCATCACAGTGCCAGAGAACCACCTCTGGGCAGGGGTGGGACAGCCTGTCTGCTTGACCTCAAGGAATGGAAATAAACTCAGGGAAGGGAAACCCCCAGCTGAAAGCTATGGGCTAGATCCTAGGCTTTACAAACACACAATATTTCCCAGAGTGTCCCTGCCACCCTTTCTCATCACCTGTAGCAGGGCAGACCCCGGTGGAAACATCATCCTGGAGATGGTAGAGGCAGGGCCAGCTTCTGTGGCTCCATCCCTGGCTTCCAATCACAGCAATGGTCCTCAAGCAGGCTCCTGTTCCACCCTCCCACCACTGCCACACCCCACCACTGTGAGGCTGAGTCTTACTTACCCTTCAAGGTCCAGGTAAAACCTCCCTTCTCCCTCCTAGCCATCCCTGCCTACCAGGAAGACAATCTCTCCTGCTGCCACTCTAAGAAGGGGAACAGCTAAAAATGACCAAGGTTGGGGGCCTCTGGTTTTCCCCAGGACAGGGTGCACCAGCACTGGGCCAGATGTTGGAGACCAGAAGATCATGATCTTGGTGGTCAGGAGACACCAGTTCTGGAAAAAACCCTTTTTTCCTTGGAGGGGCTGGATAAACCTCTTGCCCTCTCTGTTAATAGGTCAAAGAGGATCAATCATTGTCACCAAGGCTTCAGGAAGTGAAGAATCATGTCCTTGGTCTCTGGTAGAGTTCACCTACCCTTGGCACATGCATGCTGGCTTGCCCCTAATGACATGCTCCTGCTTCCCAAGAAGACTTCACATGCGTGGCCAATAGGAACATGTTCCCAAGAGCAGGACTCAGATCTTCATATACTCATTTAACAGTGATCTGTTTAGAACCCACTACAAGCCAAACACTGCTCTAGAAGCCCAGAGTGCAGAGATTCATGAGATGTGATCCCAGCCCATGGGGAGACTGAGAATTGCAAACAGAGTGAAAAATGCTGAATAAGCTACATCTGACATTGAAATCCTGTGTAGTTGTTTCAAAAACAAAAAATAAAAATAAAATAAAATAAAGTGGTTATGTCAATGAGGCTGTGAAAGTGTCTCCAAGGTATATTGTTTTTTTGTTTGTTTGTTTTGTTTTTTAAGTAGGCTTCAAGCCCAGCATGGTGCCCAACATGGGACTTAAACTCACAACCCTGAGAGCAAGACCAGATCTGAGATCATAAGTTTCTTGCTTAAGTATGCCCTCTAAGGTTTATTGTTAAATAAAGACAAGGTAGCAGAGGGCAGTGTGTTTGGTATAAGTCAACCCATGTTTTCAGAAAAGTGTAGTTTGGATGTGGTACCATAGTTGGGGGGAGCTGGGTAAAGGGTTCACAGGACTGTATGTACTATCTTGGCAACTTCATATGAGAAATATTTCAAATAAAAAGCAAAAAATAAAAAGTGGTTAACATATGCTTCTGGGGCACAGAACTGGGCTGGAGTGGGAAGAGGACTTTTTCCTTGACTTTTTAAAAAAAAATTTTTTTTAACATTTATTTATTTTTGAGACAGAGAGAGACAGAGCATGAACAGGGGAGGGTCAGAAAGAGAGGGAGACACAGAATCCAAAGCAGGATCCAGGCTCTGAGCTGTTAGCACAGAGCCCGACACGGGGCTTGAACTCACGGACCGTGAGATCATGACCTGAGCCGAAGTCGGACGCTTAACCGACTGAGCCACCCAGCTGCCCTTCTTGACTTTTTTATACCCTTTTTTTTACATTTCCATGACAAACATAAGCACAAGATGTCAGGAAGCCCCAAGAAGAACTCCTAAACTTAACCAGGAGTGAAGGAAGGGATCAAGTAATATCTGAGCTGAGAGATGAGGCCTGTGCTGGGATTGTCCAGGTGAGGAGTGGGCATAGGGGAGGTGTTTGGGGCTGAATAGTGTTCCCTGAAATTCATGTGCTGAGGCCCTAATCCCCCTGCACCTCAGAATATGACTATATTTGGAGATAGAGCCTTTAAAGAAGCCTTTACAATAAGGTCTTTGGGTGGGCCCTAATCCAATCTAGTTTGTGTCCTTTTAAAGTCTCCTCATACAAATACATAAATGTCCTAATCTCTTAGGACACCAGAGAGACACCAGGAGTACATGCCCTGTGAGGACAGAGAGAGAAGGAGGCCACCTGCAAGCCAAGGAGAGAGCCTCAGGAGAAAGCAAACTTGCTGGCACCTTGATCTTCCAGAACTGTGAGAAGTAAATTTCTGTAGTTTAAACCACTAGCCTGTCATACTTTGTTATGGCAGCCCTAGCAGACTACTGCAGGGAGAAAGGAGATGACAAGAGCCTCTGACAAAAGACCCTCTTGTCCCCGTGAAACACCTGGGTGGACAAAGCGTTGGCATGTGCAGAGGCAATAGCCTGGAGATTTAGGAAGCCTTTCTAAGTTCAGGGGACTGTGAGGTGCTCAGTGTGACTGGACCCTGTGTGTGGTGCAACAATGAGACAGGGGAGGAAGGCAAAGCAAAGGAAGGGCAGTGAGAAATGAGTTGGGAGAAGTTGGTAGGGGGCCAGGTATGGTGGAACCCCCACTTACAGGGCAAAGATATGTGGGTTTACCTGCTTCAGGCAATGAGGCACCTCTGAAGGGGGCTGGGAGGGGAGCTCAGGTGGTATTTGGGGAACAGTGTCAGGAAGGATGGATTGGGGCGGAAGGAGACAGAGAGACATAGTCTGCAGCCTACCAAGAGATTCATTGAATCCTGAAGTAGGGCACAGTGGTGAAGATGGGGAAATCTTATCACACTCTGTATCCTTACCCCTCACACAGACTATGCCTAGAAAATGTTCAATGAACAAATGTGCCCCTGAAATTGGGCTTCCCCCCTGCTTCTCTCCACCGAACACATACTCTCAGCTTTGATCATACAATATACACTTTCATTTACCTTCTCCTTTTGGCAGTCAAAAGTGTGGGGAAGTGCTGAAGAAGGCTTACAAGATGCTAAGCAAGGGCTTATGCCCCAGGTCTTTTCCCCAGGTCAGGCCAGCCCTGGTCACTTCCACAAAGCCTCAGCATGGAGGGTGGGGAGGGTCTGGAGTGCCAACAAAAGGCTCACCTGTGGAAAACCCCATTTTCTTGTGGCACTTGGTAAATTCAATATTAAAATACGTGACCAGGGCGTGGATGTAGTCATTTCGCTGTATCTGCAGGCAGAAGGCAGATGTGAATGACAGCTCTTCCGTCTTCACCGTGTAAATGTCCACTTCCTGTGGCCCAGAGAAAAGAGAATGCCAGACACTTAGCATCTTCACTAGGTCTGGGTCCTGGTCAGCAGCTACATTCCCGTGGAAGACCACTGTTCTGGGGCTACCATTTACTCTTGGGATGGATCCCCAGGCCCACCCACCACCTCCCAATGACCTCATCCATCCTTTCTTAGGGTGGGGTATGCTCAGGCAATGGTGCAAACACATTTGAATCAGAATGTGAGGGCAACAGAATTAGGAAGGTAAATCTGCTGGGGATGGGGGCTTATGGAGCAGAGGGTGGAAAAGGGAGAGGATTAATGAGACAGAACATTCCTGAACCCAATCTGAACAGCCTCAGAGCAGTCCACCTCAGCACTGCTCTGCTCATCTACTTGTTCTCAAAGTGCGGTCCCAAATGATGGGCATTAGCATCACCTGGGTGCAAATTCTGTATGGGTGGGGTCGGGAGGGCATCTCAAACCTATGGGATCAAAACAGCAATTTGTACTTTATCAAACCCTCCCAGTGATATCAGTGAACCAGATTAGTCATTTCCCAATTTTTTGATATTCAAGTTCCCAGCAACAGGAGACACCAAGTATTATCTTAGGAGTGACGAACTGAGCCCACCCACAGTCACAGACTAAACTAAGGGGAGCCCTGCTGACCATCTACACCAAACCTGAAAGGAAGGAAGGAAGGAAGGAAGGAAGGAAGGAAGGAAGGAAGGGGAGAGGGAGGGAGGAAGGAAGGCAAGAAGGAAGGGAGGGAGGGACGTAGAGAGAGAGAAAGGGAAAGAGAGAAGGAGAGAGGGAGGGGGAAGGAGGGAGGAAGGAAGGGAGGGAGGCAGGAAGGAAGGAAAGAAGGAAGGAAGGAATGTAGGAAGGATGGTAGGAAGGAAGGAAAGGAAGGAAGAAAGAAAGAGAGAAGGAGAGAGAGGGAGGGAGAAGAAGGAAGAAAGAAAAGGGAACAATAAGAGGTAAGAATTTTTCAGTTCTGGCCAGGAAATGGAGAGCACAAAGAACTAATAATTCTAACAATTTCAGCTGGGAAGTGGCTGAAAATCAATGTTGCGTGGGGAGCAAGTATAATGAAAGACAGTTTACAATATGCTGTTCTTTTCTGTGTGAAGGATGCTGACCTGCTATTTGCTGGCTCCGATGAGACAGGGCCAACCTTCCAAGGGCCCTAGAGGCATCCAGACAGCTTTCAGAGGTCTAAGGAAGCTTCCCATTGTCGGGGGTGTGTAGCAAGGACCTCTGTCCTGAAGACTTTGTAAGAACCAGACAGATATCTGTGTGCCTGGACTGGTTCCAAGGGGCTCTCCTGAGACCCAGATGATAGAATACGTTGGGGATAATTAGAAGAGGGGTCTGAAGGTGGGGAAACAAGAGCAGGGAAGACACAGAGTGATGTAGCAGAAATGGTTTTTATCTCTACATACTTCTAGGATAAATAAAGGAAAGGCAGATGCAAAGCATCCCAAGGCCCTCAAAGAGAAGTCCTGCCTCCAAGGGGATGGACAAAGGAAGAGGTGCAGTCAAGGGAAAAGGTCAGATAAGAGTCCTATTGTGGTCTGGGGTGTGCAGCCATCACATCCTCTGAGGGAAGCTGAAGCTCTGACCTATTAGTTGGGAAGAGAGTGGAATGCAAATTTAAGGGGGATGGGGAGCTCCTCAGTGATGTCACCTCATCAGTTTTGCTGTGCTTCTGGAACCAAGGATGGGGAACAAGAATTAATGGGATGGGAAGCCCTGGGTTGAGCATGTAGAATTTGATGGGATTAGAAAGCCAGTCTCCCTTCATTCAATGCAAGAGCCTCTTTGGTAGCATTCCTGGGAAGTGGCCCTCTGATGCTTGCTTGGACACCTTCATGGATGATGTATTCACTACCTGCCAGGCAGCTGATTCCATTTCCTGACACCTCCAATGCACAGGTCCCTCTTCTAAATGAGTAAGGAGAGGACACACCAGTCTCTGTAACTTCCACCCATGGAATAAGTCAAATGTCTATTCTAGCTCACATGGGCCCCCTGAACATTTTCTTCTCCAGCATAAACTGTGTCTTCTTTTTTATTCACTTTGCATGAGTCATGATTTCTGACTCTGTCACCCTTCTTGTTTGGGACATACTTCTAGCAGCGTCTGATCTCAAAGACCACACTGCTGGCTCAGACTTCACTCTGGCCAAGCCACCTCCCCCCACCGCATCCTGCTCCTGTTCCTTTTTTCCTTTTGTCCTGGGAACCGAGTGTAGGGTCATCCATCATATGTCATCCTGTTAAGTTTGGGTCATTGCTCCTTTTTAAACCCAGCACCTGTTAGTCATGACATTCATTATCCCTCTGGTCACGTATTATCCACAGTTCTTTCCAGCTCAACAACTCAGAGCAAAATGTGATTAACTGTATCTTTGTTACTGGCATCAGCACAGTCCACCAGGCTCATGGTACCTGCACTCATGGACTACCATCTCTTTCTTAGCCAGGGCCAGACAGCCAGGCTCCAGGCTCTTTCCAAGGTTCTTGTTATCTTTCTCTCTTGGTCCCCTGCCTCCAGCCTAGCCTGGCCTTTCCGCCGTACTTCTGGCTCATCTCAGCAGCCTGGCCCCCACCATGAGACTGGAGCCAGAGCAGGGGATGCCCATTATTGGTCTGTGTACCCATGCTGTGTAACCTAGCACCTGACACCTCTCAGTCTTCTCCTTACAGGTCTCCCTGCTTGACAATGTTCCTGCCTACCTCCCCCAAACCCCACCCCAGACCTTTCCTCTAAAGCAACCCACTAATCTCTCAGATCCATTCAGACTGTGCTGCTCCCTGAATCCAAACCCTTCCATGACTTTTTATGGGAAGACCTGGGAAGTAGGCTCTGTGACACATTTGGACCAGGCTCCTTTCTCTTGTCAACTCTCTCACTTCTTCACCACTTTCGGGGCACACACACACACACACACACACACACACACACCACACCCATGGATCAGGAATTCCACCTCCACAGGGTCCTGCTCTCAGACATGCATCAACCACTGTCATCTATCCTGTGTTAGCTGACAGTGTTCACTAGGTCCTACACACATTTGCATCTTAATAGGGGCTTCTGAAGGAACAAAAGCCTTCAAGACAGAAGTAATGAAGCTCTACATTAAAATGAAGACAATGGAGGCAGTTGGTCTTTTGGAATGGGGGCAGGGCCATCTGCAAAGGTGGCCAGCTGCTCTGGGCTTTGGAGGCACAGAGGCCCCTCTGGGCTCAGGCCCACCCTCCTATCAGAACCAAAGCCTACAGAGCCAAACCTGGTTACTCTTGCTTCCTAGATCCCAGAGCCCCATGCTGGAAGGTTTCTGTCTTCCTGCTGCAGCAGTATCTCTGACACCCCAGGAGGACTTGGCCTCCAGCAACCCCCATGAAAGCTCCATAGGTACCAACTACTGAGAAGAGCCCCTGGCCGCCATTATCCCCACCACTAAATAATGTTACAAATGGATGTCTCAGAGCGGAGGTCTGGTCAAAACAGAGTCTTAATTATAATAAAGTGTTACACTCTAAAACGTTAATAGCGATGAAAACAGCAATTAAGTGTGTGAAGAAGGGCAAGTGTTTTCCCAACAGGCTTGACAAAATGTTGCTTAGCACATTAGCAAGAAAGCTGACGGAGGGGCTCTCTTGGTTGCAGAAGAAAACACAGACAACTCTTATCCTTCTCAGAAAAGAGAGGAAAGAAGGTTACTGCATGGGGATGGGGCAGGACCTCAGCACAGAGCTCCAGGCTCGACACACACTCATAGCCACAAGGAGTTTACAGGAGTGTGTATAATGCCTTCACCGAGTTTGTTTACTTTGTCTCTGGCTGCACTCAGGTATAACCAGGTGAAAGAGTCTTACTAGGAGAGGGGAGAAGGTGGTGGGAAGGCAGAGTGGCCCTGGAGGTGGGGTGGGGGTGAAGCATCATGTGCCTGTGACCTACAGAAGCACAGTGTCCACACCCACCCCACCCCACCAAAGGCAGAAAGCAACCTGGGGCCCAAGCACAGTAAAGGAATTATATCTTCAAGCTGATTCCATTACATGCAGGTGCCTAATGGTTACATATAGCTGCTACATGTCATTTGGGCAAATTCAATTGCACCAGTAGATTTCTATCTATTCTACAGTACTTACAAAAATGTTTTGTGCTATGGGTGGGCTTATTTGGGGGTCCACTTTCCTGCTTCTTCATTGGGGCAGGGAGAGGGAGAGGCTTCAGGGACAGAGGGGCTGGTAGGAAATAACTACAAGAACACGTTTGCTTGCAATCAACCCTGCCTGGACTTGGAACGGACCAAGTTAAGAAGTAATGAGAACACCATCAACAGAGGGCCCAAGACTTAGCTCCCAGCCACACCTCCTAGGCAGGATGTTACAAGAGGGAGGCAGCATCTGATGAGTCTCATCTGTGTGAGGCTCATCTAGTTTTATTAGTCCTCAGAGGTCCCTTCTAAATGCCACAGTGACACTATGGACCAGGAGTTATGGTTCTTCTTAGGAAGACTGTGCCCAGGCACAAAGGACAGTTCTCCCTTGGCAAAGCAGTGGTTTACATCAGAACTTCAGAAACCTCTCCTCATCCCCAGTGGCCCTATACTCTTCCCCTTTATCCATTGAAAATGCTGCAGGTCTCCAGCCGAGTACTCCCAGACAGGAAGTGACATGTACAGGACCAGAGCAGGCAAGTATGTTTTAGCAAGATGAGGGCTGCATGGGCCAATGAATACTTACAGAACGAACCCAGATTTTTAAACGAAAAAGTTAACTTCAACCATATGAAAGTGATGTCTTTCTAGATTTTAAAAAACAAATAGTCATTTATATGGCTCAACATAATATATTAGCATATATAAATGCAAATACTTAGAAAAGGGGCTGGAAATGTCAATATAATGTGTAAACAATATTACCTCCAAGAAGTGCATGGGGTTGAGAAGGAGGAGAGGTCAAGGGGAGCTTTTGGTTTTACTCTATCAAGTTTGATACATTTGAATATTTAATCATAAGAATGCACTAAGGATCGGTGTGCTGAGGATGCTGACCAGCTGCTCATCATATGCACTGAAGAAAGCCTTGTAAGAAAAGCTGTTAGACCCTGTACGAACAAGACTACTCAGGAAGGAGGTTGAGTAGCTCTGTCTGTCTGGGTCACATGTAGACTTGGAGGTGGGAGTATAATGAAGATTACAGCAGATTTAGGTATTGGATTTCTTTCCTAAGAGGGCCATCCACCTGTGAATGGAGTAGCTTCCCCAAACCTGAGCATACCCTCCTGCCTCTCCTTTGATGCTCCCTCCCCCACACCCTTCCACTTGCATCACAAAGGATATAAACTGATTCCTTCCCCTCAGCTGTGCCACCGTGGAGTCCAGTGGCTCTCTCTCTGGCTCTGCTCAGTGTGAGCACCTTCTTGTGACAGGCAGTAATGTTGGGATGCCAGAGGCTCCGGCCAAGGTGGCCTTGCCTCACCAGGCAGGGGGTGTGGAGGAGCTGGTACTGCCTTTACTTAAGGCCCACAGCTTTCCAGGGTGGCACAGCTGGATTCCCAGCATGCTTGGGCCCAAGCAGAATGAGTCTGCAGACCTTTATTAAACAGGCATTGGTCACCACTTGCTTTGGATCCACGATGTCCACCAGGGGCTCCTTCATGGCGACATCCCGGATACAGGTCATATCAAAGCCATAGACATTCTCCCACCCTGTGAAAACAGAGTGAGACATGAGGGCCAGCAGCAGGACCTCCAGAAGTATTCCCAGCCTTCCTGAATACTAGAGCACAGCATGCCCAAGAGAGCAAGGGACAGCTCATGTTCCCTGCATCAGAATAGAAAAATTGCTTGTCTGGGTGGAGAGCTTGGCAGTATGTACAGATCTCACTTGATGGTTAGGAAAACTAAAGATCAGAGGGGCTGAGAAACTTCTTTATGGCCACACAGCTAGAATATCACAGGAAGCTAGTCTTCCACAGGCCAAGACCAGAATCCAAATTGCCTGACTCTTCCTGTGTCTACTTTCCTGTCCCTCCCTCTGAGCCAAAAGAGTCTCCTACAAAGTCTTATTTGCCATTGACGTTTCTATCTTGGTGCCTTTGTTCAAGCCGTTCTGCATGCTTAGAAGACCCATCTTTGTCCCTTCTCCTGACCTCACCCACCGAACCTTTAACAAAGCATGAAGAAACATGGGCTCTTAAAATGGTATAGGCTAGTTTGAATCCCAGCACCACCACTTACTGGCCAGGGCCTTGGGCTAATTCCCTAACCTCTCTGAACCTCAGTTTTCTCAACTGAAAAATGAAAGGGGAGAGTGGGTCCATGAACGTCTTTGCCTTTCTCATATGCCATGATGCACTCACTAGGAATCCATCCCATAAGAAATAAGCCCCAAGTAGTGCACAACCATCCCAGTGGTGCTCATTGGCCCCTTGTAGCTGCTCATAAGGTGCTTTGAGAGGGAGAAAGATGTAGGGTGCAGAGTTGGTGAGTAAATGAATGCACATCTAATGGCCTAAGATCATCCTTAGATGGTGATAATCATTGCTACCATTGATTGGCCACCTAGCTCAGGCTAGACTCTTCATTTTTTTATGTTTATTTACTTATTTTGAGAGAGAAAATGCAAGCGGGCAGAGGGGGAGAGAGAGGGGGAGAGAGAAAGAAATCCCAAGCAGGCTCCACATTGTCAGTGCAGAGCCCGAAGTGGGGCTCCATCTCATGAACCCTGAGATCATGACCTGAGGCAAAATCAAGAGTCAGACACTTAACTGACTGAATTACCCAGGCACCCCTAGACTCTTCATTTAATATACCCAGCAACCTCAAGGGGATACTTCTATCTGACAGTCAAGGAAACAGGCTGGGAGAAGTTGGCATCTGGCTCACACACAGTATCTGGGCCAAGATCACACTCAGAGAGATGGTGGAGCTAAGGCTCACCCCAGCTTCTCCCCTGACTCTTCAGCTGCAATGACCCAGTTGTGACAGCAACCAGGAATGCAATTTCCTTTCCTTGTACTGCAGAGGGTGGCCTAAGCAGAGATTTTAGTTACTGAGCAGCTGAATTTCATTTGTCTGTTTATTCAGATGAGTCTAGAAATGCATCAAAGTAAAGATGCTTTTCTCAAAATCTTACAGGATTAAGTTTCCTTTTAAAATGTGCATCAAATAAATGTTACCTTAGGGAACTATGTTTCTGTATGTTTAGGAGAGGAGGTGTGTGAAGAGGGAGGTGGGGACGGTCAGCTGTGCCTCTTTGACTCTTTTCTAAGGCACACAAAGACCTTCCTCAGGGAGAAGAGGCAGAGAAAATAATCATCTCCCAGAGGACAAGCCCTGTGAATTCTGGCTTGAGAAAAAGATGTCAGTCATATACTATTAAATCACCTAAGGTTGGTGCCAAATTCCCAGTTGGAATTTACTTTTGGAGAAGGAAACTGTTTGGTTGGCAATGGGACATGTTTCAGAGAAGACCCCCTTCTAGATTCTGGAAATAGCTATCTATCCTCTCTCCAGACAAAACATTTACACTAAACACGCTGCCTTCATGTAAAATCCTTCCTTAAGGAACCTGCTGCCATGTTCCTGCTCCTTCCTCTCTCAGCCCTGCCTTAAGCTGAGGTGTAGGGCAACTGTTGGGCAAATATCCAAGAAGTCTCTGTGCATAATGGTTAAAGGCCTAAGCTTCAGAGTTCAAATCGAGGCTCTGCCATATATTTGCTATGTAATCTCAGCGAAAATTTACCTCTCAAAGAGTTGGTTTCTTCTTTAAAATAGAGATTATTATATAATTACAATGACTCTCTTTGGTTGTTATGAGGTTTAAATGTGATAATATATGCAAAGTGCATAAGACAATGTCTGGCACATAGAAAGCTGCTGATACATAATAGTTGTTATCATTATGTGGCTTGAGCTCTGGGCTTTGCCACCATCTCAGCTGTGTGACCATGGACAGATCAATCCTTTTATCTAGGCTTGCTTGTAAAAGTGAGGAGTTTGGTTCAGTGCTTCTGTGCTCCAAAATCATCTGGTACACTTTTTAAAAATACAAATTCCTGGGCCCAAACCAGACCTACTGAATCAGAATCTCCAGATTTGGCATCGAGGAAGCTGGGATTTTACAAATCTATATAGGTAATTCCAACCAGAGTGTGAAAAACTTTGTGTTAGATGATCTTTAAAGGCCCATGCAGTTGTGAAATGATGAGCTTAATGTCTTATGCTTTTGTGAAACCTTTCCTAACCACTCCCAACAATGGGACTACTTCTATATTCTCAACACCTATAGGCCAGCATCTAGCACAATACAAGTGCACAGATAATGCTTTTTAAATTAAATTAAATTCCCAAATATTTAATGTCTACATTGCTTTGCAATGCCCAGTGTTTTAGTTGCTTTTTCAGAGGTTAATTCCTATTTTTCTCCCCAGCTAAACTACCCTGTCTTCAATTATTCAGGAGAAAGTTCACCCAGGACATTAGATTAGTTTCTCTTCTTTCTGCTAACTGTTCATTTCCCACTAGCTCCTTTAATATATGTGGCTCAGGGATGGGACAACAACAAATCAAATAGGTTTGTTTTTTGCTGCAATTTCTTGTCTATTGCCTGAGTGTGTGTGGAGTGAGGGCTATTGTCTACCCAAAAATATTGTTAATAATTTTCTTATTTAAATTGAAAAAAATAACATCAGAAAGACCTGTGAACTTTTGTTAATGGATTAAAAACCAAACTCTTGAAAAGGACTGCCCTGTGGTATAATGAATGCAGCTAAGGCAACAACAAAGCCCAGACCTATCATCATTACAGACTAGATTGACTCAAATTTCCACTTTAACAGCCTGACAGAGGAAAAAGCATACTCTTTTCTGGGCATAAATGCTGTGCATCTGTCTCTATTGTGCCTTTACTGACAATGCCTAGCATTAAGAAAAAATTACAAGGTGAATGATAAAGGAAAAAAATATGACCCATAATCAGAAGAAAATAACAGTCAACAGAACCAGACTTAGAGACAGCCCAGATATTGGAATTATCCAATGGAGACTTTAAAGTACCTATAATAAGTATGTTAAAGAATCTAATGGAAAAACATGCATGAACAGATGGAGAATTTCACTGGTGAGACAGAAACTAAAAATGAGCTGATGGAAATGTTAGAAATGAAAATCACATATCAGAGAAGAAGAATTCTTTCAATGTGCTTACTAACAGAATGCAGACATCAGAGGAAATAATGAATAAACCTCAAAATAGGTCAATAAAAATTACCCAAACTTAAATACAAAGAGAAAAATAAAAGAAAAAAAAACATATATAACACCCAAGATCCATGGGGCAATATCAAACAGTATCTAATATATGTGTAATTGGACTCCCCGAAGAAGAGAAAGAGAAATCAGGCAGAAAAAAATATTTGAAGAGATAATGACTGAAAATTTTCCTAAATGAATGAAATCATCAGCCCACCAATCCAAGAATGCTATAGAATCCCAAGTGGGATAAATACAAAGAAAAACTCACATAGACACATCAGAGTCAACCTGATGAGTATCAAAATAAAGAGAAAATCTCCAAAGCAATTTGCAGAAAAAGAAATATGAAGCACTAGAGAACACATTTTACATTTCATTGGAGAGAGCTGTAGCTACATCCTCCTTTCCCACCCTGGCCCCACGACTTGAGTTTCTCTGCTAGAGCTAATGGGGCTGCCTCAGAATGTGCTCAGAGATTAAAAAAAAAAAAAAAATAGAGCAAGTGCCACGAGGTGCTAATTACAGTTTCTCTTCTAGACAGAAGGGAAAACCTTCATACATTTCAGTCTCTCAAGAATGGAATCAAGTCCTTCTATAAAATCAGAGACAGCCAGAGGATAGAACTCTGGATGTTGGGGGTGAAGTTGGAAAAGAACCCCATGGAAAGCAACTGAGTCCTCCAAGTGGTCCTGCCTTTCAACCCTCCAGTAGCAGGCACCACTGACTCCATAGGAGGCCTTCCTTTTCGTCTTCTCATGAGCCAGAAAGCTGGTCCCCATGTCTCTGACTCTCAGTAGGTTGTAGATTCACGTATTGGGTGAGGTTCATGTATTGGCTAAGAAATCAAATACAACACTGACCACATTTCCTTCCAGTTTTAAGATTCTATAAATCTCGATAGCAGAAATGTAAAAATAAATAAATAAAGGTTGCTCTTCTCTTGGGGTTAAACACTACACCTTGAACATTCCTTTACTATTTATTTTCATTCCTTTATTTGTTCACTCATTCACTCAACAAAATATGTACTGTGAGTCTAGTACATGCCAATCATTCACTTCTCTTTTTGTGTGTTCTCTAGCAGTTAATGAGCATATTGAAGGCAACTTCTGTGTTTCACTCATTCTTGTGTTTCCATGTTGCATGTGGTTGAGAAAGGAAAGGAGAGAAGAAAGGAGAGGGGAGGGAATAGAGGATAGGGGAGGGAAGGAGGGGAAGAGGGGAGAAGGGAAAGGGAGGGGCAAGGAGGAAGCTGTTTTGTAACAATTTACTTTATGAAAGGGTCTAGGCTGGTCTCATTCTCCTGCCCCACTTTAAAATTTTTCTTTTTTAGCTGGTTCTTGAAATTTGCTTACAATTGTTCCCTTAGCAACCAGCAACCTTTATGCTTTACTTTTGATTTAGAACTCAGAGTAACCAAAATCTCTGTTTATTTGAAACAGATCTCTAAAGGGGCTCACTTCCTTTACTAAAAACAAAAACATATCATTAAAAAATTTTTAAATGGAAAACTTCACAGTGTTTTAAATTTTAAATGTATGTATGATTTTTATTTGGGGGGGTTGAGGTTTTTTGGAGGGGCAGAGGTTGGATAGAAGACTCCAAAGCAAACATTTTATGGGAAAAAAGGAGGCTGATGTAATTTTTTTTCCATTCCCAGAAGCTATGAAAATTGAAGTGAGCAGTGTGAGATTAAATCACATGATCTCCAGTCCTGGACTAGCATCTGAGTGGCAGCAATTGCCCTCTTGCACCTCCCAGGGTCTGCCCAGGGTCCTCTCCAGCTCCAGCTGGCTCATTACAACATGCATATGCCACAGGTTCCCAAACACAATCCAGGGGAAGGAGGAGGGCAAGGTATGTTTGCTTTTAAACCATGAAAAAGTTCCTTAAAGAGCTGTGCCCTGGGTCAGGACTCAATAAATATTTACACATAAGAATGAAGAATGCACCTGAAGTTTCTCCTCAAAACACTATTCAGTATAGTTACACAGCAAGAACTCCAAAAGCTGCATTATAATGCAGCTCCAGGGCAAAATATGCCCTATTTTACATGCATTTGATCAATGTTCACTGTTGAGTTGTTTCTGCAATCTACTGTGAGAGCACACCTGTCCTACATTCTGAGCCACCAGAGGCCAACAAGCTTGGCAGTCAGTCTCGCTTGCCAGAGCTACAAACAAGAAGGGGCTTAGTGACATGTTCAGAGCCTAGGTCCAGTCTGGTGCCATATACCACCAGGAACTGTCACATCCTTTGATATACATCATCTCACTTAATCCTCATGGTGCTAGTGTATGGGATTGGCAATATAATCTCTGAGGTCAAAGGGGTTAGAGAATTTGTTTCCAGTCATCCAGGTAGGATTTGAACCCAGGCTTGACAGTCTTTGAATCATGATCATCTAACCTAGGCCACCCTCCCTCTCATTGCTCATCAAATGTTAGAAATGACACCAGACTGGCTGAAGACAGAGGCCATAGAGCTTCAAATAACTGTCCCATTACTGTCTTCTCCTGGATCTGGCTCTGATGTTATACTATCATCAAATGTGATCTGTGTTTTGATGTTATATTTCCAGAAGGGTTTGAACATACACACACAAATATTCACATTCCATAGCACAGTCCAGCTGAGGTATTGTTGGGCACTAGCAATACTTAGATGGCAATTGTGTGAATCAATGGAGCAGTACTCTGTCAAACTCTGGAGTCTCTGCCTCCCAGGGCAGAAGGCGTTAAGCATATGTTCAGTCTGTGAACTCTTCCATGGTAATCTTGCCAAGGAGGGTTTGTCCACTGCAGGGGTAGGAACCGCAGGTCTACTGACTCCATCACTGTGTGGAGTTTCTGCCTCATGCTTGGGGTTGGATCATGCACGTGCTTGCCTGTGTGAGGGGTTCTTTACTCCTTTGTCATGTTTAGCTCTGGTTGAGGAGACATGGCCATTTCTAACTTACAAAAACACATTTGGAATAAGCTTGAAGACCTAACTTGTGTCACCAAGAAATGCTACCCTCTAAATTGAAAAGAACAAAGCATCCCTTTTGGACCAGATAAAACATTGGAGAGGTTGTTTGTTTTTTTGTTTGCTTGCTTTTTTTTTTCCCTAAGAGAACAAGGTTTCGGGTGATAAAGCAGTATAAATATAGGTTTGGATATGAGACGCCCAACATGCACACACACATATGCATGTACCCATGTGCACACACATAGTCTCCATCTCTCCCCACCCCCACTGCTGTCCATTCCCCCAAAAGAACCTCAAAGAAGAATTTGAGTAGCATGGAGACAGGATTGAGAATGGTCGACCTGGCTAGGAATCTGCCATTTCTGACCCTCTGTGGTGGACTTTTGAGATAACTGAACCTCCACAGGATCCCAGCCAGCTGGCCTGATGTGCTCTGCAAAAATCAGCTTCAGCTGCTTCGATTCATTTTTCATTCACATTGCATTCATTCTCTCAGTCCAGGATATGTGTCTTATACCAGCTGTATTGCTTATTTTCTCTCTGTAGACCTCCCACCCTTGGGACTAGAAGAAAACATTTAGACAGAAGAATCCAGAATAAGTCACAGGTAAACTCTCCATAGGCATAGCAGCTATATTCATGAGATCAGATGCTCATCTCAGGGCCCATGAAGTGTCTCCAACCCCAAATGTACAAAAAAAAAATATCCAATGAAAACTTAAAAGGTGACTTACAGTGGATTTTGAAGTCCTTGTACTGTCTGTCTTCAATTGCTACCACGTACAATGCTGCCCGGTCTGGAAACATAAGCCCTCCAGGTTTCTGTTGATGAATTGTGGGGAAATGGGTCTCGTAATCTATTCACCTGACAAAGACATCACATTTTGAACTGCACATAGAGTCACCAGACAGGCACCCCCTTGCCAGCATTTCTCATTCAGCAGACTGTCACCTTGGCCAGGGTTAGGGTTAGGATGGCAATGCTCAGTTTTTCTTTGGGAACTAGGAGAATTTGAGGGACTTAGTTAGAGTTAATAGAACAAATGAACTGGGGAAAATGTTAGTCTATGAGGAACAGCAAAAGATGTTATAACCTTTAGCCCAGAGAAGCCAAGGTCATAAGCATGCTCAGCTCCCTGGCAGCCAAATAAGTCCTAAGCACCTGTTGATCAGAATAGATTTTTGTCTTGACAACAGAGAATGGGTGTTGTTTATGACCAAAGAGGCCAAGGATAGACCTACAGAATAATGTGATAGATATGTTGGACCTAGGTACCATCATTCTGTCCTCTAAAGCAGATCTGGCTTAAAGAGAGGGTTCTGGAGGAGGTGACCTTTTAGCTCAACCTCTCTCTGGAGTACTCATGTTCTTCCTAGACTGTCGGCCAAGGGTAGAGCAGCAGGACAGCCAGCAGACCAACAAGGGGACAGCATGCAGGACACTTACCAGCCACTTGTCCCTGGCAAAGATCACCGTGTTGAGCATTGACTCATAGAACAGACAGTAGCCCATCCACTCGCTGATGATGATGTCTACCTTCTCCACAGGCAGCTCCACCTCTTCCACTTTACCCTTAAATATGGTGATGACTGGAAAATATGAACCCCACGGCCACACTTTGCAGGGACCCTAGCCTGGAACCATGAGCATCCCACATCAGGGCCAGACCTACAGGTTTTATCCCTGTTCTGATTCTGCTTTTAAGATGTGACGTACCTCATCCCTCACCAAGCTAGTTATACAAAAAGAACTGCAAACTACTTGTGTGTTTTCTTCCTAAAATCTACTGAGCAGTCACTATGTGTCTGGCCCTGTGCCAAGCTTTTGATATACACCCTATAATGTGGTCTTCCCAGCAACTCTATGAAGTAAACGCATTATTATTATTCTCATTCAGAACTGAAGCTTAGAGATGCTAAATGGTGGCTGTGGAAGTAGAGACCATGTCTGATATGCTAGGACTCTAACACTCTGATCATGGTGCCCATCCCATTTTAGGCTGCCATGATGGTTCAAATCCAAAGGGCAAGGATACCTATTGCTCTTGCATCTGTTCACATCCAGGGCTCATCTCCCAGTGGGTTCATGAGGAAGGCAACTTTGTGTCTTGACAAGAGCATGGGCTCTGTAGTCGGGAGTTTAAATCCTGATCTTCTCATTATTAACTATAGGACTTTCCAAAGGTTACTTGACCTAACTGAACTCTGATTCCCCAGAGAATAAGCAGGGAGAATAGTATCTACTGAGTGGGTAGTTGAACTGATCTGATGAAACAGCAAATGTGAAGTGCCAGGTTCTTAGCCGGGGCTCAACAGAAGGTAGACATCATCTGACATTCCCCCGCCTTGCTGACCAGCTGATAGAGAAGTGAATGGGATAAGGTTGGGAACACTCTCCTGCTCTTAGTGGCCTCTGCTCATAAGTCACTTCCAAGACCTTTCTATCCTTCTGTGGCAGGGGAAACTTCTTATTTGGGGTTTTGATCATTTGACACAGTCGTACACATAATTTTGGAGTCTCTTTTTACATTTGTTGCCTTAAAGATCATAGCAAATACTATCTTAGATGTTGCTGTGAAATTGACAGGGTGATGTATTGGTTGGCTGATTCCATCTGAACATTTCCTCTGAAAGGATACACATATTCATGCTCTGAAATTCTCTTTCTGCACCATCTTCTGAAAAATCACACCATGCCTGAGCTTTGCTGGGAAAATTGAACAATAGCTTGTACTCAGGAGTGGAAAAAAAACACATACATACACACAAAGAGAACAGATCTGTCCTGAATCTAAGCTTCATTAAAATTAATTTGGATTAGAGGTTGCTGCATGACAAAGGGCACACAGGTCACTGGCTTTGCTTCATGTCTTCACATTGAAAACACAGGTGATGGAATGCCCATTAGTAGCCTCTAATGATGATTTGCTCTTTGATATCTGGCATTTAATCAAGGCTTAATCAGATAAGGCCTCCTCTGTAAGGAGTCAGACACTTTGCAGAAGCATATTGGCCCTGATCACTCTAGTATATGTGCTGCCGAAGCGAGCACGTGGCCCTGATCACTCTAAAGTGAGGCCGCCAGCTTGTGTGGCTTTCTTGGCTGCTACTCATGAGCCCTACCCCTAAGGAAGGCCTAGTCACTTCCAAAATGTTCAGAAGTGGTAGGAAGAGGAGATATCAAAGCTCTGCTTCTCTGGGGGCTCCACAACTTAAGAGCAGGAGCTCAAGCAAAAGCAGGATGCAGGATGAACCAAGAGGATTCACACAGGGACAAAGTAAGGGATTTTTGAAAATGCAAATCGAGTGCCTAACTTATTTCTCATTCTGAAAAAGAACTGACAAATACATGCCTGACCCACCTGCCTCATTATTTGAGTGCAAAGCCTGGTTTGTCTTACTTTTGCAAATTTGTTGTTTTTGAAGAATGACATGATATTAATTTCATGCACACAGCACCGTGATTTGACATTGTGAACTGATCACCACCATAAATGTAGTTACTATCTGTCACCATACAAAGTTGATACAGATTATTGTCTATATTCCTCATACAGTACATTACATCTCCATGACTTATTTATTTTATAACTGGAAGTTTGTACCTCTTAATCCCCCTCACCCATTCCCCCACCACCCCCTACCGTACCTCTGGCAACCACCAATCTGTTCTTTGTATCTATGAGTCTGGGTTTTGTTTTGTTTTGTTTTTTAAATTCCACTTACTAGTGAAATCATACAGTATTTATCTTTCTCTTTCTGACTTATTTCACTTACTGTGATGCCCTCAAGGTGGCTTCCCTTTCTTCTTTCTTTGCACATTTCTTGCAGGCTCTTCCCTAATGCCTGCATGTGTCTGTGAGGCTATAGGTCTGCTCCATCTCTTACATTAGATCGTGACCTCCTTGTATCTCAGGAAGATGTGTTCTCCTGCCTGTGGTTGCACCACAGCCTCCACTCTCAGTGCCTAGTATATGGTTCACTGAGAATGATTCCATGAACAGGACTCTAGTAGGATGGCAAGAAGCAGAGATGGACAAGAATTTATAGTCCAGTCTGACAGATTGGTATGTACCCAATATTCCTTGGGTGTCCCCCAGCATGAATGCTGTCCCTGTTCTCTGCAGTAGCGCTCTATCCATTAGTTGCTATATCTTGATCACTATGGGTACAGCAGATGATAGGTAGGAAGACAGATAGACAGATGAGAGAGAGAGACAGAGAGAGAGGGAGAGGGAGAGAGAGAGAGAGAGAGAGAGAGAGGGAGAGGGAGAGAGAATGAGAGTGGGTCACAGAAAGGCAGAAGGAATCAATTAACCCTATTAAAAAATCAACAGTCTGTGTCTCTGTTCATTTAACATCACCCTTCTGCATCCAAACATTTCTCAGAGCAGATGTAGCCCCTACTTTGGCTTGGTGAGTAGATGGGCCTTATGTGAAAGGAAAAAGGTAGGCTTCCCCTCAGCCAGTTGTGAACTGGATTCCAGACCCCATTCATGCCCTTGCCCAGGTGCTTCTGTAGAGTGCTTAATTTTCACAACCTCATGTTGGCACCCTGGAGACAGACAACTTCATTTTTGTTCCAGCCGACAGCAAACAAACCTTGATCAAACAGTTCCTCTCCTTTGGGGCCTCGATTTCCTTATTGGAGGAAGAAAAAAGAGGGGGATTGAACCTAAAATTCCCCAAGATGCTCTGCAGTGCCAAAATGCTTTGATTCTTCAAGTATGTATGAGCATGTAAAAGGCATTGTGCAAAGTTTACTGGTAGCTGACACCAATAAAGAAGATGTACCTCCAACCTCCAGCTTGACTCGAATTTGTACAAATTCCTTAGGACCAATTTTTAAAGAAAGAGGCCACATTGTTTCCATGGACCCAAATATAATTGCCCAGCTGAATCATCAGGGATATTCTTCCTGTTTTCTATAGTCACCACTGGCAACCACTTAAACTCCCAGATTCAATTTCCTAGTCTGCAAAATGCTACCTCTTATGGTAGGCTTTATGGCACCTAACCAGGGGCTACTGGCCAGTGCATGGCAGCAGGTTGGCTCCAAGAAGTGTGCAGGCATCCAACCCTTCTACATGTCAAGCTTTTTCAAGGGGATCTTAGCCACTGATTCTCATGTTCTGAGCAGCTATGGGCTGTAGAACTCTGCTCCCAATCTGATCCCCACATCACTAACACTGTGTTAACTCAAGGTTGCATTAAGGTCACTCTTTGGAGCTATGTTTTTATTCCATAAAGATGATCAAAATTTGTTCAAATAAGAGGACTATGGCTTGTGAATTTTGGAATGATTAATCATAACTAAGTGCACAACAGGGAGCAATAAACTCTAAACTCTAAATTGGGAGATTCTTCCCCTGTAATTTCAAGTATGCAAATGAGACATCCAGATTTTTTTCTTTTTTTGGATTTGTTTTCTTTTCATCTTCAGTGTTCATTACAGAAATCTAGCCATTCTGACTCATGGTCATTGGTTTGACTTAAAAAAATGGGGTGACTGGGTGGCTCAGTCAGTTGAGTGTCCAACTCTTGATTTCAGCTCGGGTCATGGTCCCAGGGTCATGAGATCGAGCCCCATGTTGGGCTCCATGCTAAGAGTGGAGCCTGCTTAAGATTCTCTCTCTCTCTCTCTCTCTCTCTCTGTTTCTCTCTCTCTCTCAAATAAAAACTAAAAATAAATTTAAAAAATTAAACCTAAAACCAAAAACCAAAAACCAAATTGGGCCAGCCTGATCTCATTTGGGCCTCCCACATATCCATCAGAGTCAGGTGACCCTACAGGTCTGGAGTTAGTAGTCTCCCCAGTTTACAGTCCTCTGTTCCCCAGAGCAGATCTTGTGTAATGGAGGAGTGGGCATGAGGGTCATGAGTGTGAGGCAGGGAGCATGCTCTGAGGTGGTAGAGCCTCTCTGATGCCACCCCCACCACAGCATGGACACCAGCTGCCCCTCAGCTCCTTTTCCACCTTGTTCACAGGCCTATTTTGGCGACACCCATGCCAGCTGCCAAACAGCTTCTGGGGGCCTGATTCACCTCCAGGCTACGATCTCCTCTTCTTAATTGTCTATTTCAGTTTCCTATTTCTGAGACCTAGCAGAGCACTTGACCCCTCACAAACATTCAAAAATCATTACTGAATGAATGAATGGATGAATAAGCAATTTTGAAAAAAGGATATTTGGGTTCAAAGACGAAAGATCCTCAAACTAGTCCTAATTATGATAGTAAAAAATTGCTGGCATTTGAATAGCAGCTTGCAGAGTGATTTCACTTACATTATCTCTATAACCCTCACAGGAACCTGTGTGGTTGGTTTTATTATTCCATCTGCCTAAATGAGAGAACTGGAGTTTAGAGAAATCAAAAGGTAGAGCCAAAGGCTAGGCCAATTGTGTAACCCTGGTACAAGTCACCAGCCTCCCTGAGATTCCCCTCCTTTGTCTGCCAGTGGATATAATACTTGACTTACCCACAACAATCGTGGGATTGTTGTGGACACCAAGCAGTTGCTTGGGAATGATGGGAGAAAAGAAACCTGAGAAGGCCAAGGATTAACCTATCCTTCTCCCGAAGGCCAGTCAGGTTGGTTAGTAGGGTGAGGAGAGGTAGAACCATCTTGAGCCATCAGGGTGGTGGAGGTGGAACTGAGACACCTCCCTGGTATCAGCCTTGCCTCAGCTTTCTGCCCTCATCTTCTCCAAGGTCCAGATGCATGGATAAACCTCTCTTACAAGGTCAGTCAGTGTAAGCCCCATTCTTGGGCCAGTGGTGGTGGGAGAAAGAAGACACCAATAACTTTACCCCCAATATCTGGTGGAACTTGGAAAATACCCTGCAGCAAACAGATCCCATAACTGGAGCTGGCATAGATGAGCCATGTGTGCTATGTAGCCTCCATATAGTAGAACCTTCAGTATGGTACCCCTCTTTCTTCCATAACCCCCCATTCACCCAAGAACATAGGGCTTGAGCTTCTGCCTTGCCCCTAGTGCATAATCTGCCTGGCTTCATGTCCTGACCTGCTCTGGCTCCCTTGAGGACTGAGGGCCTACTCTGCTTAGCTAGAGCTCTGAAGTCCTGCTAGCTTTGGCCCGAGCCCTTCCCTTCCCAGACACCCTGCACTGGCTGGACTAATACTTGGGCAATCAAAACCATCCTGGGACTCACCCCACCCCAACCTATCACCCACCACTTAGAATCCCTAGCATGGCACAGCCTGAGTACATACCCCACACATTGGCCACAGGCAGAGGATTGTGGGGGCTTAGCCAAGTAGGGTAGGGATTAAGAAGGCAGGGGTACTGGACAGGGTTTTTGAATCAGTGTGAATGTAGAAGGCAGCAAAGCCTTCCCTAGGCTCTGGGACTCTGAAATCATTCCAGGTATCACTGTCACCCAATACTTAGCGTTTACAGGCACAAAATGTCTTCCATCTCAAGGAGCTGGCACCAGTGGTCCCTCTGTGTGATACATGTCTGTCTACTCAGCAGGTGGCTTCTTCACTAGTTAAGTCTGTGCCTCAGTGCCCTAGATCCAGAAGTTTCCGCACTTCCAGTGCTGTGCTGGTCAGTGTCTAAAACTGGCTCCAGGAGGGGGAAAAAGGCACCTGCTGGTGTCGGTGGTGTAAATATTTCCACCATGGCTGATTTCTGTTGTTCACGCTGGGATGTCACCCGTGCACAGTTGGGAAGAAAAGTGCAGGATCAGCTCTCACAAGGGGTGTGAACTGTGAGCCAGTTCCATCATGCCATTGCGATCCCCCAGTCAGAAGTGGGCACCCCACTTTTCTCAATGACTCCATCATGTTTCTTTCTAAGACCTTTCACCATTTGTAATTTTATCATGATGTCTGTTCACTTGCGCTTATGTCTGTCTTCTCCGTGAGATAAGTGAGCTTCACCTGAGCAAAAAGCTTGTCTGTCAGGTTCACCATTGGCTCCCAGCACCTGGTACAGGGCATGGAGTGTGGCACAACAATGCCTGAAGAAACAAGGGCGTGAAACCCAGCCCTAAGATTATTAATAGGCTTCTTCACGAGCAGTTAGGAAAGGAAGCAGCAATTGCCAGGAGTCACTAGTACAGGTTCATTAAAAAAAATTATATCTGATTAATCTCATTTTTTCTTTTGACAGAGTTATTAGTCAAGTTAACAAATGAAATAATAATAACCATGCTAAAATTTCTTGGCTGCTTACTGCCTATGGGACACCATTGTGTTTTAACAGTGGTGTGCTGGTAGATACTTAACAACTGGGTCTCCAGGGGAAAGTAGCCCTGATTTGTAGCATTTGCTGGTTTCTGTGGTGTAAATATTCCCACTGTGGCCAATTTCAAGCCACCAAAGTGACTTCATCTGTTCTACAAATACACTGAAAATTTAACAGTTGGCCCTCAGGAGCCTGTAGGAGCCTGTCTCAGCATGCCACAGTTTTACGTGCAGTAACATGGAATCGTCACAATGACCCTATGACGTGTTGTTGCTCCCATTTCACAGATGGGGGAACTAAGGCACAAAAAATAAGGTATCCAAGATCACAAGCTAATCGGGCAGCACTGAGCGTGAACCAGGAAGTCCGGTTCCAGAGTAAGTGCTCTTCACTCCCCTGCCTGCAGTGTACCATGTGGGGACCTCCAACAGGAGCTCTGACAAGGCCTTGCCCCCACAGCATCCTTATCATATGGATTTGCCACTGGCTATTTGGCTGTATTCAAAGGCACTGATCAAGAGCTGAACACAGACCAGCCTACGAGAGCTTCCACACTCACCCCAGGGCACCCATCAAAAATGTGGGAACAGCAAGCAGAGAACAATGACCCTGGAAGAGCCATGCTCTCTCAAAAGCCTGAGTAGTTGTAAGGAAGGACCAAATCTACCAACAGGAAGTCTAATATGAATAAGAAGTGTGATTCTCCGTTTGGATTCAAGACATAGGTTAGGAGCTCCAGCTGGGCAGTAATTCTGATAGTCAACAGATATGGATACGGACAGACGACAGGCTGTAGCTGATTCCATCTCAGCACCAGATGACATTGCATTTTCCACAATTGCTAATGGAAGGAAGTTGGAGCCATGGTGTCAGAAGCACAGCATCTGGGTCCCTCCCGTCTCCGGGTTGGGCTTATTTCTTAGCACAACTCCAAGGGTGAGGGGGAGACGGTGGCTCAAACCAAGCAAAGAGTGTAGGATCTGGGAGGGTGTCATCATCGTCGGGGGATGTGGACAAAGGGCTGCCACATGACAGGAGGCTCCTACTCCTGGAGGAAAGGAAGGGAGGAAAGGAAGGAAAGGAAGGAGGTGGCCCGGAGGAAAGGAAGGGAGCCTTGGCAAGGCTGCAGGGAGGAGGATTCCCCCACCCCCGGAAACAAGTGCTCCTCACAACCACCAATCCCAAGTGGCTGGTGGCAGGGTTCCTATCAGGCGAACCATCCCAAGGCTGCATGCCCCGGGGCGCGGAGGAAACCTGCCGCAGCAGAGGATTGAAGCGTCATCTCCAAAAGTCTCAGGGTGCGTGTGCAGCCAAGAAAGAGCAAAGTGTAGAACATGAAGGCTGAAAGGACCTACACTTAATGTTTGAGCACCTACCACACACGAAGCCTGGCATTAGTCACTCTGTGAACACTGTCTCTCATCCCCGAATAGCCCTGCACGCTGTGTGGGGACATAGTTCCTCTCTGGGCAGCAGGTGGTGGATCAGAAAGTCCAAGCTATGGGACAGAGCCATCTCTACTGTTACGTTGTGGAGCATGCTCTGTCCATTGCCACTCTGCTGTGTGCTCAGGCTTCTTCGTCTGTGACACTTAATACTTTAGGACGTGCACAGGCAGGAAAAGAGAAAGGAAAGGAGGGATACACTTTCTCCCTTGAGTTTCCTGAGAAGTAAATGGGTTATAACTTTTTTGTTTCTAGAGCTATAAAAATTTTATCCATCCCTGAGCTCCTATGTCAATCTTCACAAACAAATCTACCTTTCTAAGCATCTTGGTAGCGCACTCAGCTCCGCAGCAGGGAAAAGGAGGAAGTCAAAGTCAAACAGGAGTCTCTGAGCACGTGAGTGGGCCATGCATGTGGAAGAAGCCATGTGAAGGCTGCATGACCACTGCAGGTGGCTTCGTGGAGGTGTGTGTCTACACGTGAATAAATCCAGCCCCAGGAGCTGTATGGAGGTGGAGGGGGAGAGAGATTGATTGATTCTGGGTAGCAGGTATTTTATGTCCTGTGTTGTTATTTATGTCTGTACACCTACGCTCCCAAGCCCCACACAATTGGCTGTTGCAACATTTCAAAAGCATTTCCATGGAAGCATTTGTACAGTCAAGCTGTCCTCTTTCCAGTACACATGCCAAGGCTGAGCGAGCGGGTGCAGCAGACAGGGCCCTGGGCGGTCTCACCGGCTCCACCCACCTGTTGCTAAGCCCAGGAAGGAAGAAATGGAAACAACTTTGCCTTGTAAAGGCCCCTGGGCCTGGTGTTCCCTCCTCCTCGGTACACTGTATGTATGAGGAATGAGGCATGGGGTTGGCTATTTACTTGGAGATAAGGGTTTGTCCCTCTTGGGCCTTTGCTCACCAGTAGAGAATCAAGTGTGAGCCATCAAAGTACAGCGCCTGGGATGATTGCATGCTAAGAATGCGGCTGAGCAAACTAGATGTCTAGGCAGCCCAGAAAGGGGGTGTGTGTACCTGCACAACAGTCCAGCATGGGGTGTTGAAGCTTGAGCAGTGTGGGGGCAGTGTGGTAAGCAGGGCATGAAGAGGTGGCCTGGGATGGGAGAGTAAAGTCCAAGGGGCCGAGGGGGCTGCTGCATGGGAAGCAGCCTGGCTCTGCAAGCTGGAGTCTAAGCAGGGAGAGGAGAGTACCCATGCCAGTGTCAGAGCCCAACACGGGGTGACAGACACGTCTGCATAGGGCAGGAGGTGGTGACAATGGGAGATGGTGTACATCCAGGGGGATGGTTTCAATAAGTAAACATATTAAGAATACTGGGAGCCAGAGCAGCCTGGGTGGCTCAGTAGGTTGGGTAGCCGACTTTGGCTCAGGTCATGATCTCGTGGTTCATGAGTTTGAGCCCCGCATCAGGCTGGCTTCTGTCAGCCTGTCAACTCCAAGCCCGCTTTGGATCCTCTGTTCCCTTTTCTCTGCACCTCCCCCGCTTGCATGGTTGCTCTCTATCTCTATCTCTATCTCAAAAATACATAAACCTTAAAAAAAAAAAGAAGAATAGTAGGAGCCAGGTTTTTCACTGTCAGAGAAAGGAATTGCAAACATGGGAAGAGAGAAAGTTAGAGGACCCTGCAGTGCTGGTTAGAGCAGGAGGTGGGGTAGCACATGGACTTACACTTGACAGTATGTATAGATAGATTCAGAAGCACACATTATGTAAATGTGTATGTAAACACACACACACACACACATTCTCTAGTTCTTTCTACTGAAGCAGCCTGGGGGCCTCAACACCCTAAAATCAATGAGCACATTTAGCCCCAGATTCTAGTTTCTAAATGCCATTGTCCAGTAAATGGACTCATGACTCCTTGGAGAAACAGCTGATTCTAAAACAAAGCCGTGGAAAGCACAAGATGAGACTGGAACGTTAGTGCCAGAAAATAAGAAAGCTCACAAAAAATAAAGAAGGAATGTCAAAAGGACACAGAAGCCAGCTTAAAGGTGCTCCCATGACCAAATTAGGAACAATTCGTGTATCAAAATAAGTACCTTTAATAATAGATGTAACCTATTGAATAAAATAGGAAATTAATGATGAGGAATGAAATATTTACATGGTTTCAAACCACTTCACCCAGAAAATCTTACTAATTACAAAGGGAGAAAGAGCAACTTGACCATGGAGAAGCCTGGCAGACATCACCAGAAGCAGTGATCAAAGCAAATGCTGTCGGTAACAGGACAAATCAAAACTGCATGTCCCCAAGAGCGTGCAGGAAAAAGGACACAGCATCTCCGCGAACTCCTGCCAGGAGGCATGATCTGAACCCAATCTTGCAGAAGCATCACATGCCCCCAACTGAGGGACATTCTACAGAACTCTAGCCTGCAATCGTCAAGCATCAAGGCAACAAGAGTTGAGGAGCATCTGGCCACTCCAGCCTGAAGGAAACCAGAGATGTGGCAACTAAATGCAACATGTGGTTTGAAACTGAGTCCTTTTAGGAGCGCCTGGGTGGCTCAGTTAGTTCAGTGTCTGACTTCAGCTCAGGACATGATCTCATGGTTCATGAGTTCGAGCCCTGCGTCAGACTCTGTGCTGACAGCTTGGAGCCTGGAGCCTGCTTCAGATTCTGCGTCTCCCTCTCTCTGTCCCTCCCCTGCTCACGTTCTTTCTCTCTCTCTCTCTCTCTCTCAAAAATAAACGTTAAAAAAAATTTTTTTAAGAAGGTGATTCCTTTTACTCTAAGGGATGTTATTTCAACAAGTGGCAGACATAAGCGGGATCTGAGCACTAGCTAATGATCATGGAAGAACGTTAGTCTCCTGATTTTGATGGTCACAGTGTGGCTATGCAGGGAAATGTCCCTGTTTGTATGACATGCATATGCATGTATTTGGGGCTGATGGGGCATCATGTCAACAACTTGCTCTCAAAGTGTTCAGGAAAAAAAAAAGTTGTACCTTGTCTATATATTGGAATGTTTTGAAGGTTAAAGGAAAGAAGTGATAAAGATAGGAAGGGAAATAAACCAAATTACAGGGGGTGCCTGGGTGGCTTAGTCAGTTAAGTGTCCCACTTTGGCTCAGGTCATGATCTCACCGTTCGTGGGTTCAAGCCCCGCGTCGGGCTCTGTGCTGACAGCTCAGAGCCTGGACCCTGCTTCAGATTCTGTGTCTCCTTCTCTCTTTGCTCCTCCCCCGCTCACACTCTGTCTCTGTCTCTCTCAAAAATAAACAAACATTAAAAAAAATTACAGGAAACTGAAGCAGAGGAGAGGCAGAGAGGGAAAGCTCTCGAGGTGTGAATTAGAGGGCATGATGAGGGGTTATTGGCTTCTTTTTCCTGGCATACTTTCAGACCCAAACCTCCCTTCTCCCAAAGTCAGGCACTCCTCACAGGGACTATTCTCCCCCACTCTCACTCAGGCCCACTCTACACACTGCTACCAATGGCTGCAAGCAGCTGCCCTTTGCAAGCTTGGGGGGCTATAGTTCCAGATCCCAAGAGAATTGGTAGCAAGAGACAGATGAAGAGTCAGGGGGACGGGGAAGGCAGACCGTCCCTCCAAGATCAGGCTTCACTGCGCAACTGAACCTGTACAGAGGCAGGGAATGGTCTAAATGTCCTTTGAAGGCCCCTTGGAGCCCAGGGGTGGTACTGGGAGGGTGTCTGATCAGACATCAATTTGTCCCCACCCTCTTCTTCTAACAGGTTTTAATTTTCATTTTCAGGATTGGCAGCCACTCCTGGGGCTTCCACATCAATGTAAACACACTTCAGGAGAGAGTACAGGAGCAAGAACCAAGACCAAATTTCTGCCCTACCTCTCCTACCTCAGTTTCCCCATCTGTTAAATGGGGGAAACCTCTTGCCCTATGTCACAGAGTTGGAGAAAGGGATGTCAGATGAAAACACATGGATGTCAGGCTATTGCACCCTTGCAGAGAAGGAATTGGCCAGTTTTCTTTTCCTATCTTTAGTAGGCAAGTAGAGAGCTCACCTCTCTTTCCCTTCTGCCCATGTCAGGGACTGTTCTGAGGAGTGTGCAGGATAGCTGGCTGCCCAAAGTGAACCAGGAGAGACTGGACACCAAAGTCAGAGGTCAGGGAAACATGTCCTCTACTCAAGCTGGAAAAAGGCCTCTGGACCTCTGCTCGTGGCCTCCCCAATACCGCTAACCTTTTTCATTGTCACTCACCTACCACCCCCCATCCCTTCCTCACTTCCTGCCTTACCCAGCTAAAATTCCATGATCCATTATTGAAAAGAACTTGTGTGCCCCCACCCACTATCAAAGCCCCCACCCAGGCGGCCCTCCTCACACCCAAGCTGGTGAGCGTGGTAAGGAGAAACTCACACAAGGACTGAGCTTATTGCATATCTATGCTGATTCATCTCCAGCAATCCCCACCAGTCCAGCATATTTGCCTCCCTCCCTCCTTCTGAAAGACCATTCCATCGTTTCCCACATCTTTTCTCATCCCCCTCTTCTCTGCCAATCACTGTCTCATTCTTTGAAAAGAAAATGGAAGCAACAAACTGGGGGGCTTTCCACCAGCAGCCCACCTCTATCTGGAGCCACACTCCTCAGTCTCCATCTGTTTCTGTGGTTAAACTGTCCCTACTCCCAGGGAAAGACCAACCCCTATACCTGTGTTCTGGACCCAAGGGCCTCATGACTGACTTTTCTTTTTCCTGTATGTGCCTGTCTACTGGACAACTGAATCAGACACACATGTTTTCATATCTCCTGCCCTTAAAAACAACTACCTGCCTTGGCCCCACGTTCACCTGTAGCTACAGTTCCATTCTCCTGCTCCCCGGCACAGCAAGAAGACTTATTTATAGCCCTCCCTCCACAATTTATCCTACTCTAACTGAAATTCAGTCCCCACCCCAGCATTGAGTCTGCTCTTGTTTAGAACACCTATGGCCTCCATGTGGCCAAATGCAATGGTCACTTCTCTGTTCTTCCCTTACTTGATCTCTGAGCATTCCCTATAGTCGCCCCTTCCTCCTTCCCTTGGCTTCATGGTGCATCTCTCTCTCTTGAATGTCCATCAGCCTCACTGGGTGTATCTTCTCTGCCTCTTACTGGCCCTTTCTCCTCTGACTGGCTTCCAAATGTTGAAATGCCCCAGAGCCCTATCTTTGGTCCATTTCTTCCTCCAGCTATACTTTAAGCCTAAGTGACATCATCTTGTGGCTTCAAATAACATCCATATGCTGAAGACTCCCAAATCCCATGTGCTGGATCTCCCTGAAATATAAACTCATAAATTTACTCTTGCTTAACAAGTCCACTGGATGTCCATCTCAAACCTGACATGTGCGAAAGAGAACTCTTGATTTCTTTCTCCCTCCCATCATCCCCAGAAGTTCTCTACTTTCTGTCTTCCACCATCCACCCAGTTACTCAAGGCAACAAAATAGCTCTTGCTCATATCTTTTTTATCATTTCCATATGCATCTCATCAGTAGACCCCCTTACCTCTAGCCCAAAGTGATCACTTTTCTCCACCTCCACTGCCACCACCCTGGTCCATGCCATAGCATGTCCCCTGAGCACTGAAACAGCCTCCTAATGTGTCTCTGCTTACACTCTTGAGGCCTACAACACATTCTAATCCATACCCCATAGGAAATACTTTTCTTTGCATAATAGTCTCCAAAATGCCTCTATCATCCTTAGGGGAAAAAAGTCAACCTTGTTTTCCTAGTTTACAAACCCTATGTATGGCCCAGCTCAGCACAGGGCCTAGAGGCTAAATCTCATCCAGTTGACTAATAAAAGATGCAAGGAGTTCTTTGGATTGGGGACACTTGTGGGTGTGAGTGTGTTCAAAATAGTTTTCCAGGAAGAGGGGCCTGGGAAAGGTTGCAATGCATGGGTAAGGAGTGAAGGGAGGAAGGGAAGGGAAGGCACCTCTATTTATAATCAGACACCAGCTTGGAGAAGGTCCCACTCCCAAAGGCAGCCTAATTGCCAAGACAGCATTATCAGCAAGACAGCCCATGGGCAGTAGAGGACCACATTTCTCCAAAGGCAGAGCCTGGGGTCTGCTAGGATGCCACTGGTTTGCTGAAAGGGAGAGGTAGGGATGGGGTTGTGGAGCGGGAAGAAGAGGAGGAATAGCTGCCATTTTGCAAAACTCAATAGAATGCCTACAGCTGGGGCCAAGCAGAAGGCATGGCAGCTAAGCCATGAAAGCTGCGCTGGGAATAACGTGCCCTTGGCTGACATGGCTGGGATTGGGAACCTCAGAATCCTGTGGGTTCATTCCTGCTAATAGAGCCTCCACCAGGCTCCACCTTCCCAAGGCCAAGTGCTCTGTACTTTTCCCTCTTACATCAGTCTATACCACCCAAACAAGAAAGTGTAAACCCCCTCACTCCCTCTGTCCATGGGAAAACACACAGAGGTATATCTTACTGTTGTCCAAGTGGTTGGCCTTAATGATCTTCTCTGAGTAGTCAGAAATACTGGAACATTCAATCTAGAAAGGGCACAGAACAAAGGAGAAAGGTGTAAAAAAGATCACAGCCTGTCTAGCTCCTATTTCACAGACAAATAAGCTGAGCCTAGATGGGTACAGTGACCCGCCCACAGTCATTCAGCTATTTTTTCATACAGCAGACTGAAAACTACAGTGCATCCCTCCCAATTTTCAGGCCTGTGGCTCTTGCATTGAATCTGGCTGCCTTTGCTGTATGGAGGCTGACTTCCATCCGCTGCTCCACAATGGAAGACCTGGCATCCAACTTGGGAGATTCAGTAAGACCTGGCAGGTCTCCTCCTAGCCAGAGGAGAATGGGATGAGGTTGCTTAGCTGCTGTACTCTACCCACTCCCTCCCAACCTCCCTGCTGAACTGGGCACATTCCAGGATAGGGACCATCAGGAAAATGCCACGGTCAGGGACTCAGGACCAGTCTTGAGATCCATCCTGCCACACACGTCATGCACAAGTCAATTCTTACCCTTTCTGCAGTGTTCACCTTTGAGATGGTTAATCCCTTTTAATCTACAAGTATTTCCAGTCTCCCCAAATCTCCTAAGGGCCAAGATATGTGAAAAATTAGCCAAGCATCAGCTGAGAGCAGGACCTTATGGGAAGAGTGGGAGATCAGGTCCACACCTGGGGCATGTGTCAGGAGACAGCCAGGGGATGCTGGAACAAGAGGAGAGAGTATTTGCATAGGAGGACTGAGGGGCTGGCCCACAGCCTCCATAAAAGCCTTGGGGATGGATGAGGGCACCTGCAGGATCAAGTAGGGGTTGCTTTGTCAGAGAAGATAGACCTAGACCAGGCTCAGAGCCCAAGAGGATGGGCCCTTTCCTGGACTAAGAGGTCCTGTGGCCTTTGATCCCACTTTCTGTGGGACTGTGTTTCTCTCCAATTCTTTCCCCCTCCTTGCCACGTTGGCATCCATCTGCAAGAGGCTGTGTGGTTTCGTGGTGAAGAACACATATTCTGGAGGCAGGAGGCCTGGATTCACATCAGGCCTTGGCCACTCTCTAACTATGCCTCAGTTCCCTCATAAGTGAGGAAACAGTCCCTGTTTAACGTGGTCATCATGAGGATTAAATAAGCCAAAGCATGCAAACAATTGAGAGCACTGACGGCCCCAGGCCCCAGGACCTTGGCAGCTTCACAGTCCTCCTTCCTCTTTTCCTGTCTTCTGCCCCCTGCTTTCCTTTCCCCTGTTCTTCTCTCTCTCTCTCTCTCTCTCTCTCTCTCTCTCTCTCCCTCCTCCCCCTACCTCTTTCTCTCCTCTCTTTCCCTCTCCCTCCTTCTATTTCTCTCTCCCTCTCTTCCCCCCTCCCCCTCCCCCTTCTCCTGCCCCCTCTCCATCTTTCTCTCCTTCTCTCTCTCCCTCTCCCTCTTATTTCTCTCTCCTTCTCCCTCTCTCCTTCTCTCCCTCTCTCTGGAGAAGAGCAGTGGGCAGAGGGGGAGCCTGGATCAGGAGAGACTGTGAAATGAGCCATCAGGAAAGAGGTCCAGCTACATGTGGGAGTTGTTTATAAAGGCTGTGACAGCAACAGATCAGGAGGCAGACGGATTGGGACAGTTGGGATAGTCACCACAGCTGGAAGGCGCTGAGTGGATGTCTCCTGACAGCTCCTTAGCTGGAGCCGCTGGCCACTTGGAAGCCAGTGAGGGGCAGCCCTACCCTTTCCCTGCTCAGCCCTCAGCTACCCGTGTCCCAGACCAGGACGAGGCCTCAGAGACAAGGCTGGCAGGGAAAGCAGGAGCATGGCTAGGTGAATCAAGCCCCACCCCCAGGCTGTGTGATCACAGGAAGTGGAGTCTGTCCATTTCTAGAAAGCCTCCCTCCTGGTGAGGAGAGCCCAGTGAAGGAAAGCTGGAAGGTAGGGAAGGGCAGCACTTGACCTGAGGCACCCGGATTGGCCCACCTCATCACAAGTGTCTCAGCTGAATATATCATGGCTTTTCCAGTTCGGTCTGTGGCAGAGATGCCTTGAGGATGTCCCGGGTTTCTAGAAGACCCTCTGCAGCCCAGGCACTGTCCAAGTCAGGTGCCGAGGGGGAATGCTGTCCCTGCTGGGGGACTCAGGGGCCGGCCTCTGAGGCCAAGTAGGGGTGGGTGGCAAGGGGTTTTGGAGGGCTCTGGTCAACCTGGGGGCCTGGAGTTGTCAGCACAAGCTGCAGGACAACCAGCTAAAAGCACAGAGAACAAAGCCCTACTAAAAGCAGCTCAGCTCCCACGGGCCTCTGCAAACAGCTATCTTGTGCATGTGCTGGGAGTTTGACTGTAGCGTGTCTTTAATTTGGACCAAGATTAATTTTCATATTCCAGCCTTGGACCCACTGCATTTTTCACACATCAGCCAGCTGTGCAGAGCTCTTCTTTTTCACAGTTTCTTCCCAGGTCCAGACCCTCAGCCTCCCTGTGATCAGTCCATGTGCAACTGTGTGGTGGCAGCCAGAGGAAGGCTGGGAAGCTTCCCAGAGGGTCAGCCTCCATTTCTATCTGGAAGACCTCAGTGACCAGAGCAGAATTTAAACCTACCAACTTGCCCTTCAAAGAACAAAGAAAGGAGATTGTCTTGTTATCTGCTAGGGCCTTATCCTAACTATATTAATATCAAACACTGAGTGTTGGTCATATGCTAAGCCCTGTTCTAAAGCACTTTACATATGTATTAAACTCAACTTCTTCTTCACAATCACCCCATGAGCAAGGTATTGTTGTTATGACCATTTAATAGATGGGGAAACTGAGGTACAGAAGTGAATTGTCCATGGTCACACATCTCATGACTATAAAGGCAGAGATTCAAGGCAAAGCTCACACTGCGCTGCTTTTCAAGCTGATGCTAGGACTAAGTTCTCTAAGGTAATGATAACACCAGAATGATTTTCAGAAAGTCAAAAATCCTCTGTAAATATCAGCATTTGTCAGGGCAAGGGGCCAGGAGCAATGCCTGGATGATAGGGAGTCGTGGGATCTTGCCACACCTCCTGAGAGTCACACTCAATTTTTCTCTACTCCTCTTCAAGGATGTGGCCCCAGCAAGGGGTGGACCTGGGCTTGTACTTGTAGGGAGGGCAGGAGAAGGTGGGAGGCAAGGGCTATCTCTACAAAAGCCAACAGGAGAGAGGGTGTGGCATGCTCACCCCAAACACCTTCTTGGCCCCTGCTTTGGCAGCAAACATGGAAAGGATCCCGGTACCACTCCCAACGTCCAGCACCACTTTGTCCTTGAACACATGCTTGTTGTGATACATGGAGTTCCGGTAGGTGAGTGTCCGCACCTCATCCTTCAGCATTTCCTGTTATGGAAGGAAAGGAAAGGCAATGTCAATTTATTCAAGGCACCTGGGAGTACACCAAGATCATCGACCCCAAGACTGTCCTGCCAATTTTTCAAGAATCTCAATGCTGGGGGCACCTGCCTGGCTCAGTCAGTGGAGCATGCAACTCTTGGTCTCAGGATTGTGAGTTTGAGCCCCATTTTGGGTGTAGAGATTACTTAAAAATAAAATCTTTAAAAATGAAAATCTCAAAGACATAATTAAGCTGAGTTGCAGGAGAGTATTGTAAGGCAGCTGGACCAGGGGCTACCTGCACAATTACAAACGTCTCCAGCCTTAAAACACTACCCAAGGAAGATAATTTTGTACTGTAAGAGAAGAAATTCCTGGCCAGCCCTGGGAAAGCTTCCATTTACCAAAGAACAAAAGTAGAAATTAGTGCAATGCAACTTGCTGGATTTAAGTTAAACCTGAAGCAGAATGTTCTGCTACAGTGAGAAAATTGTCATTGAACAGGTTATTGGAGGAGGTTTGTGTTTTGCGTGTTTTTGTGGTTTGTGTGTGGGAGGTGCATACTTTTTTGTTTGATTTTTTTTAAGAATAGAAAGTGTTTCTTAATCTACCATTATTCTAGTACTTTGTGGTAAAAGAGAAAGTAGGTTACCCTTTACAACTATCTCCAACCTAAGGAGAACACAATTCATCTGTGTATGGTGGTGACGCCAGGATCTTTGTCCGTTCAAGCTATCAGCAAACACTTCTGACTAACTCATCACCAGTAATATTGGGATTATAGTATAATTTTAGTATAACTTGCATATACTACATATTTTATTTTATTTTATTTTATTTTATTTTATTTTATTTTTAAGTTTATTTATTTATTGGGAGGAGGGGGAGGAGAGTGCATGGGAAGGGCAGAAAGAGAGGGAGAGAGAGAGAATCCCAAGCAGGCTCTGCACTGGCAGCATGGAGCTTGACACAGGGTTTGAACTCACTAACCATGACTTCATGACCTGAGCTGAAACCAAGAGTCAGACACTTAACCGACTGAGTCACCCAGGCACCCCAAAAAGCACATATTTTAAATGCGTGGTTAGGTGTAAGAGTTTTGACTCACATACACCTGTGGGACAACTACCATAATCAAGATATAGAACATTTTCCTCCCCTTAGGAAGTCCTTGATCCCCCTTGACAGTCAATCCCCACCCCCATCCAGATGACTAATCATCCAACTTCTATCACTAAAGCTTCCTTCTGCCTTCATATAAATTGAATCATATGGTATGTATGGCTTCCTTTGCTCATCATAAGGTTTTTGATATTCACTGACTTTAGTGCACATATCCAAGGTTTGTTTCTTTTTTCTTGTTCTTGTTGTTGACTAGCATTCCATTATACGAACGTCCATTCACTTGTTGATGACTATTTGGACAGTTGCACATAAGGCTGGTACAAACATTCTTGTATATTTTTGAGGATGTATATTCATTTTCCTTCAGTAAATACCTAGAAGTGGGTTTGCTAGTAGGTGTTTAATTTCATAAGAAAGTGCCAAACAGCTTTCCAAAATAGTTGCTTCGGTTCATGATCCCACCAGCAATGTATGAGCACTCGAGCTGTTCTATATGCCAATAACTTAGTATTATCCCTTTTTGAAATTTTATTCATTCTTGTAGATATGAACTGGTATCTCATTGTAGTTTTAATTGCATTTCCCTGATACCTATTGATGTAGGTAAATTTTCATATGCTTATTGGCTATTCATATAGATCTTCTATGATGTGTCTATTTGAGTCTTTTGTCCACTTTTTTTCTAGAGCTATTTGTCTTTTCCTTATTGAATTGTAGGAATTTATATAATTCTGGAAACAAATCTTTTTTCAGATATACATGTTGTTAATATCTTCTTCCGATCTATGATGGGTTTTTTGTTTTCTTAATGTTGTCTTTGAAAAGCAGTTTTTAGTTTTGACAACGGCCAACTTTTTAGGTTGCTTTGTTTTTATTTTTTTAATGTTTATTTATTTTTGAGAGAGACAGAGACAGAGCGTGAACAGGGGAGGGGCAGAGAGAGAGGGAGACACAAAATCCAAAACAGGCTCCAGGCTCTGAGCTATCAGCACAGAGCCTGACATGGGGCTTGAACCCACAAACCCACCCAGGTGCTCCTCTTTATTTTTTAAAACATTTTTAAGGTTTTAGGTGTTTTTTAAATTTTTAATGATTAGAATTATTTGTGTCTTGTCTAATCTTTGTCTACCCCAAGGTCACAAAAATATTCTCCTATGTTTTCCTCCAGAAGTTTTATAGTTATGGCTTTTACCTTTAGGTCTATGATTCATGTCAAATTATTTTTTTATGTGGTGTAAATTAGGGACGTGAGTTCATTTTTTACACAAAATAGATGGTGTAAGCACCATTTATAGAATAGACTATCATTTCCACCATTGAATTACCTTGCCAACTTTGTCAAAGTTTAATTAACTATATATTGGTGCATTCTCTAATCTGTTCCATATATAAGCCAATTCAAAACTAACTCAATTTCTGTAACTTAGTATTAACTTTGAAATAAAGTAGTGGGGCACCTAGTGGCTCAGTCGGTTAAGTGTCCGACTTCAGCTCAGGTCATGATCCCATGGTTCATGAGTTTGAGTCCCATGTTGGGCTCTGTGCTGACAGCTCAGAGCCTGGACCCTGCTTCAGATTCTGTGTCTCCCTCTCTCTCTGCCCCTCCCTCGCTCACACTCTGTCCCTCTCTCTCTCAAAAATAAACCTTAAAAAAATGTTTAATTAAAAAAAAAAAGAAATAAAGTAGTGTGAGTCCTAGTTATTTTACAAGGTTATTCTGTTTTTTTTTTTTTTAGATCTTATGCATTTCCATATATATTTTAGAATCTGCTTATTAATTCACAAAGAACAGCCTCCTGGAGTTGATTGGAATTGCACTGAATCTATAGATGAATTTGGAGAGAATTGATATCTTAGCAATATTGAGTTTTACAATCCAAGAACACTGATACAGACTTCCATTTATTTAGGTCTTCTTTAATTTCTCTCTGCAATGTTTTACAGATTTTAGAAGTCTTGCATTTCTTTCATTAAATTTATTCTCAACTATTTTTATTTTATGGTACTGTATATGATTTTCTAAAATTTTATTTTCTGATTGTTTTATGTCACTCTGCATATGACCTTGCATTTTGCAGACTTGCTCCCTTCATATACTAATTCTAGTGTGATTTTCCATAGATTCTTTTGTTTTTCCATGTAAAAAAATCTTCTCACTTGTGAATGAAGACAATTTTACTTTTTTTCCTATCTATATGTCTTATATTTTTTGTTCTTTTTTTTTTTTGTGCTTATTTTACTGCACTGGCAAGGACTGCCATGAAGTAAAACATTCAATAAAATAGAAGGCCGGCATCTTTGTTCCAATAATATATAAATGTCACCACTGAGTATAATGTCAGCTGTAGGCTTTCTATGAGTCTTTTTTCAGATGAAGAAGTTCTATTTATAATTTGGTAAGAGCTTTTATCATGATTGGCACTGAATTTTGTCATGTGCTTTTTCTACATTTATTAAAATGATGTGTGACCTTTCTCCTTCATTCAGATAATGCATTGACCTCCATAGATTGTCTTCAAATGTTGAACCAACATCTTGTCATAATGTATTATCGTTTTTAAATATTGCTAGGTTTTATTCACTAATATTCTGTTGCAGATTTTTCTATTATATTTATGAGACATGTTAATCTGTAATTTTCTCTTACCTTCTCTGGTAATCAGTAATGCTGACTGAGCTTATGACACAAGTTAGAAAGTGTCCTCTCCTCACATATTTTCTGAAAAAGCTTGTGTGAGATTGGTATTTTTCTTCTTTAAATATTTGACATATAATTCACTAGTAAAACCATCTGAGCCTAGAGCCATTTTTGTAGGAAGATCCCATTTTTTTAATGTTTATTTATTTTTGAGAGAGAGAGAGAGAGAGAGAGAGCACAAGCATATGTGTGGGGGAGGGACAGAGGGAGGGAGAGAGAGAGGGAGAAAGGGGGAGATACAGAGGGAGAGAGAGAGAGAGAGAGAGAGAGAGAGAGAGAGAATCCCAAGTAGGCTTCAAGCTCAGTGCAGAGTCCAATGTGGGGCTCAATCACATGAACTGCAAGATCATGACCTGAGCGAAAATCAAGAGTCAGACACTTAACTGACTGAGCCACCCAGGCTCCCCAGAAGATTCAATTTTTTAATAGATGCAGGACTGTTTTAGTTTTCCATGCATTCTTAGATCGGTTTTGACAAAGTGTTTTTCTAATGAATGTATCCATTTCAACTAAGATATCAAATTTATGGGCATAACATTGTCATAATATTCTCAAATTACCAGTCGAATATCTATATGATCTATAATGATGTCCTTTTCTTCATTTATATTATAATTTGTATTTCATCTTTTTCTTGATTAGTCTAAATAGAGCTTGTTGACTTAATTAGTCTTTTCAAAAACTAACTTTTAGCTTTGTTGATTTTCTCTATTGCTTTATTTCTACCTCACTGATTTCTGCTTTCATCTTTATTATTTGCTGTTTTTCAACTTACTTGGGTTTTATTTGTTTTCTCTGCTTCATAAAGTGGAAGCTTTGACCATTGATTTTGCACTTTATTTTTGTCTAATGAAAGCATTTAAAGTTATAAATTTCCCTCTAGGTTTTGCTTTAATTACATTCCACAAATTTTCATGTGTCTGTTTCTAGCTATAACAAAATACCATAGACTGGGTGGCTTAGAAAACAAACATTTATTTCTCACAGTTCTGGAGACTAGTAAGTCCAAGGTCAAGGAGGCAGCAGATCCATTGTCTGGTGAGGACCTGCTTCATGGTTTGCAGATGACCATCTTTACCTTGTGTCCTCACATGGTGGAGAGCAGAGTGAAAAGGCAAGCCCTCCTATATCTTTGTATTTTTCAAAGAATACTTTGTAAATTTATTTTGGTGAGAGAAGGATAGATCATCTAACAAATGATGCTGCAGTGCCTAACTATTTGTAAGACAATAAGGCTGGACCAAAACCTCACACGATTTAAAACATTACTTAAAGATTAAATAAGTATTTAAATATGGAGGGAAAAAACAAACAAAAAAAATAACCTTAGCAGAGCTTTCAGGAGACTGTATTAGTTTTCTATTGCTGCTGTAACAGATTACCAAAAACTTAGTGATTTAAAACAACACAGATTTGCTATCACACAATCTGGAGGTCAGAAGTTTCATACAGGTCTCATGGGCTTGTCAGGTATTGGCAGGGCTGTGTTCCTTCTGGAAGATCTAGGAAAGAATCCATCCCCTTGCCTTTCATAGCTTCTAGAAGCTACCTGCATTCCTTGGTTCATGGTTCCTTGCACCTTCAGAACCAGCAACTGCATCAGTGTAACCTCTGCCTCCATTGTCATCATATCTCATTCTCTAACTCTGACCTTACTCTTCTGCCTTCTTCTTTAACTTATTGGGACTCTTGTGTCATGTCTCCTCTTATAAGGACACTAATCCCATTCATGAGGGCTCCACTTTCGCTTTCATGACCTACTTACCTCCCAAAGGCCCTACCTCCTAATACCAATATCCTGGGGATTAAGATTTCAACATATGAATACTGAGGGACACATTCAGTCCATGGCATTGTATTTTCATTATCATTCAGTTTCATTATTTTCTTTTTTTAATTTTTTATAAGGTTTATTTTTGAGAGAGAGACAGAGCATGAGAGGGGGAGAGGCAGAGGGAAAGGGAGACACAGAATCTGAAACAGGCTCCAGGTTCTGAGCTGTCAGCACAGAGCCCGATGCAGGGCTTGAACTCACGAACCATGAGATCATAACCTGAGCTGAAGTTGGACACTTAACCCACTAAGCCCCCAGTTTAATTATTTCTTAATTTCTCTTGTTATTTCTTCTCTGGTCCTATTTTCAGTGCTGCTTAATTTTCAAATATTTAGAGATTATCTAGATAATTTATTGTTTTTGGTTTCCAATTTCATTATGATCAAAATAACATACTCTGCATGATTTCAATCTTTTGTAATGTGTTAAGATTTGTTTATTGCCTGGCATAGGATCTATCTTAGTGAGTGTTTCAATGTGTATTTGAAAGAAGTGTGTATTCTTTACCTTGAGAATGCAATGATCTACAAAAGCCAATTAGGTCAAGTTATTTGATTGAATTGTTCAGATTTCTACATCTTACTAATTTTGTGTGTGGTTATTTGTTCTATCAATTATCAAGAGAGAAGTGTTTAGAAAAATCTTTAACCATGGTTGGGGATTTGTATTTTTCTCCCTCTAGTCCTGTAGATTTTGCCTGATGTTTTTAATGCTCTGTGCACACGTGTATGACAATTTTGTAATGTGTCACCTTGGCCATCTGAATTTCCATAATTCTCTTTCTACTATGTCACCAGCTAAAGTGAGTCCCAAAGAAGATTCTTATGAGAGTTGGAAGGTAGAAGGGGGGCAGAAATCATTTTGTAGTGCACACTTGTCAATGATGATGTGTTGGCTCACTTTGTTGGCATGAAGCAGAAGCTGGGCCTTCTTCAGTTTCTTTGTCTCCTGGGCCAGGTGTGTGTGTTTAGCTTCATGATAAAATGCCCAGCCTCTATAGGATATGCCCACCACGGAAGTCAAAGGCAATAGAATGGACATGTCTTTTGGTCTGTCCTCATAGGGTTCAAGCTTGTGCATATTGGTTCTAGCTAGTCCTGATTTCCTCCTATTTTACATTCATATTCCTTTCTGACTAGCTGCCCTATGGACTTCAAGCTCAAGCATCATATCAGACATGGAGACAATAGCCTTACACAATTACATGAGCCATACGTATATATACATATATGTATACAGATTTTATATATATATATATATATATATATATATATATATATATATCCTACTGGATCTACTTCCATAGTAGAACTCTGACTGATACAGAATATGGTACCAAGAATATCTCCTGAATATAAGGATGTGTGCTCTGAATAGGTTTTGAGTTTTCTGGAAACTGTTAGAGAGACACTAATGACCCTGTTGCCATTGATAAGGAGGGCACTTGTCATCAATAACATGAAATGGCAAAGGAGTTACTTAAATTTTACTTACATATCTCTAATAAAGTACCTATGGAAACAAGATTCTGGTTGAGCAAGTATTTGCTTCCTTAGAACATTTTAGTTAACATGAGAAGTATAATGGGTGGGTTAGTTGGTTGGTTGTTACTAACTGTTCTAAAAAACTGGGAGAAAGAAAATGACCTCAGAGGTTTAAATTCACAGCTCAGGGTCTGAGTATAGCACCTGAAAGGTTCTATGACCTCTCTGGGAAAAACAAACACACAAACAAAAACATTTCATGTAGGTTCAGGATGAAGATTTCTTCTTTTTTTTTTTTTAAGTAGGCTCCATACCCAGCATGGAGCCCAACGTGGGGCTCAAACTCAAGACCCTGAGATCAAGATTTGAACTGAGAATCAGAGTCAGATGCTCAACCAACTGAGCCATCCAAGCCCCCTGCCAGAGCCAAGATTTCTAAAACCTAAATCCAAAGTCTAATCCTGCAAGTACCTGATTACAACACAAATTGCATTCCCATCTTTGCAAGGCCTCTTTTGTTAAAGTGAGGCATCTGTTGGGAAGGAACAGGATCTTGAAAATTGGAATTGGAACACATAGACAACATATGATGAAAGCAGGGCCTGAAGTTCCTAAATTACAGAATCTTCTTTGCCAATAGAAGTATCTTCCACCCCTGTCTGAGGGATTTAGTTTTCCTTTCCCTGAAGAACCATATCGGCCTACCTTGAGGTAGTTGCTTGCAAGGTACTACTGATTCTCCTCAGGACCTACCCCTGCCCTCTTTGCTGCTAACCATATAACAAGATTCAACTCTAAGCAAACCCCAAAGCGTGAGGTATAAAATGTGACTCATGAGGAGGTATGATATACACCAAAAGAGCTACATTATATTTCCCATTTATATAGATTGAATCCTGGGGAATATGTATGGGGATGTGTATGAAGGCTGTGGGATCAACATGGAGGGATAAAGTTGGATGGGGCCAAGTTTATCAATACAGGATCATTAAGCAGAAATTTTGTATTCACTGTTTTAGCTTGAGGGGCTTAGAATGTCTCTAACAGTTGATTTAGTTGGGTAGTTGAAACATGGACCTAGGGTTACCCTTCTCTAAATGAAATTTGAAATGCTGAACTTCGTTGATATGTTGAAGAGGAAGGTATCCAAAGGCTTAGAAGATTGGAATGTTAGACTGTATTTGTCATGTGAGGCCTACTCACCAAAGCCAAAGAACAGACGTTTCATCACAGCTATGAAAAATAAGTTTGCAAAGGGAGTCCAGCAACCTTAAAGACCTCTATGATTGCTCTTTCCTATAGGTCATAAATTACAACAGGAACTGCTACCATCAAACTTAAATCCCTATATGCAACAAGAATAATATCAACCTGGGATTCTGGGGAGGCTGAGGTCAAACCACCGCACTTAACTTCATATACTAGGTGGGTGTGGTTACAGCAAAGGGCTTGGAGCCAAAGCGTAACAGTCTGATTTCAGAGATATGTGGTGTTGGCCATAGGTCTCTAGAAAAGAGATCATAGTGTCTCTAGAAAATAAATAAATGGGAAGCATACTGAATTCTTATTTGATCTGTGTAAGCAGAAAAATTATAGGTCCAGTGAACAGAGGTCTGTTTTGAATTGCCAAAATCTAGAGTCATGCCCCTCAATTGATTCCTAGACTTGAGCCAGTTAACAGAACCAGAACCCCTTGAATGAAGGAAAGGCCACGTTCCATGAAGAAAACCCTTGTTACATTGCCAAAAATGGATATTGTTAATCTTTCTTCAAGTCTTCACCAAGAGGATCTGCAGCCATTACCACAGTACAGTGTGACTGCATTGGAGAAAGGAAAATAAACCAATTTTGGAGGATCATTGGACCCTGGCTCTGAACTGACACTAATTCCATGAGACCCATTAGTTCAGGACACCAATTCCAGGAGACCCACATCCCCAATTAAGTGACCTGTTTGCCTGTGCAGAAGACAGAGGCAGATCTTGGAGAGTGACTGTAGATTATCATAAACATCATCAGCTGGAGATTCCAATTGCAGTAGCTGTTCCATATGTGGTTTTGTTGCTTGGGAAAATCAATACAGAGGGTTGCTGGTTCGTTGTTGTTTTTATCAGTCTTAGAAATTGATTCACATCTATTTCTTCAACTCATAGATCCCATGCTTTTGAGCTCCCTAACCCAGAACATCATTTAGCCTGTCTCAATTTCCCCTGCTGAAGGTGGAATGATAACAGTACCTACTTCATTGGGTTGTTGTGATGATTAAATAAATGTAGTAAGTGTTACAAAAGTGTTAGTTCTGGCTGTTTGTGACAGCTGTCACCATTTTTATCCATGCAAGGAAACAGTTGAGGGTGAGCAGTAGTTGAGGAATGGAAGCAAAATAATGGCAAAGTTTTTGGAGGTTTGTCATCATGGCCATAGCTGGAAGTCCTTAGTGCTTGCCCTGCTGGAATTAGATTGGTCCAGTACTTCAGCAGATTCTGTTGTTGCTAAAGAAGAGGTTCCCAGCATCCCACCTTTGATTCAATGCCTTCCATCACTTCTTGGACCCCTTCTTCCCTCTAAGGCTCCAGACCACAGGAGTTAGGTCCAAAGGCACAAGTCCTGGGAGAAGAGTTGTGACTTAGCAAGGCTTCCCCTGATTGACCCATCAAAAGGGAAACTCTCTCCCCTTTCTCCACCCCTGCTTTAATCATCCCTAGGAGAGAATAGCCCAAAGAAGTCTCCAGACATTTCAGACAAGAGCATGTCACTCTTTGTTGAAAACAATTCCCAGCCCACAGCTGTGGATGCCTTTGTCTCCCAGTTTCCCTGCCTATTAAACACATGACAGCACATTGACTAATTGCTGGGAAATGAGGCCCTGAAGAATCTATTTCAAAAGAACCTGCAGCAAGATTGTCAAAAGAAGAGGGCTGGCCAGGAATGGGATGGGCATCCAGAGCTGGGGGCTGGGAACACAGCCCCACTGGCAGGCAGTCTTCTGGATGCTGAGAAACCAAGCCCAGGACCAACTGTCAAAGATGCTGGGAATTCAGAGCTGAGATTTGGGAGGTCCTGGTCCTGGCCCCCTCCCCTCTGAACAGAAGCCTCAGTAGGCACACATTTGTCACTTCCTCTCCTGTTCAAGATTCCATTCCTCTCAGAGACGCCCTGTGACAGAATGTCACAGTCTTCCTTCTGGAGGCTGAGTACAGAGTCATCGCTGGATGGGGCCATGGAATGGAAGTATAGAAGTATCCAGAATCACCTCTTGCTGTGTTCTCCAGCCCCAAGCAGTGCCCTCTCCCAAACTTGACACCTCTTGTTCGTATTCACAGACTAATCAAACCCAATCCATCCCACACCATGTTTCCTAAACACTCACTGATCACTATTAATCAGCAAGCTGGCGGTGCTGCTGCCCGCCCCTGTGAGCATCTTGTTAATGATGGGAGAAGACTGCCAAACGGCCAGCTCGGCTCCGGATGGTGAGGTATGGGTCTTGTCCAGACTGAGGAGGCAAAGGCATCACCGCGAGCTGTCTGGCACAGAACGGAGATCCCTGGTGCTTGATAATGAGAAACAAGCAGGCCCTGTCTCTGCAAAGAACAATGTTAAGAGTCCGTCCACATGCCCCCCTACTTTTTTTTTATACCAGATGATCTTGGAGACCAAATAGGGTGGAGGGAAGCCTCAAGGTTGAAGGAAGCCTAGGTAGCCACCCTGACACTGAAGACCTCTGCATTTCCCCAGAAGCCAGATCTAGAGATGGCCTACGGCAGCAGTAGGAGGGATTTAATCTAGTAGTGTCAATTGAGCTAAGCATCAGAAGTACTTCCAGATGCAAAGTGTTGCTAAAACTATTCCAGGTCAGGTTACTAAGGAAAGAAATGTTATATATGACCTGAAGGTCATTTACTCCATGTTTATTAGCTCATTCTGGACAATGCTTATATATGTTCGTGTACTAATTTTCTACCAATGTTTCATGTACTAGGTTTTTCTATCAATACATGAAATTGAGGAAAGCTGGTATAGTATTTATTTGATGACCCTTGGTGTCTTCTCCTGCTGGAGATCATACTTTCCGGTATGCCCATTGATGTGCTAACCAGACATCACCTGAGTGATCAGATTAGCAAAATCAGACAGTGCATCAAGCCCTGGGTTAGAGGCAGGGGAAGCAATTCTTGAAGGAATTACAGAGATTAATCATAGCACAGGCGAGCACATCCTAGGAGCCAAAGTTGTGGCCCAGCAAGAATGCAGCCATTCAGATGGAGGTGTCCCAGACGTCAGTCACAGGAGGCTCCATTGGAGGAATGGCTCCTGAAGATGGGGAAGGACAGGCACCAGGTACATGTCATAATTAGCTCGTTTCTCATGGTGGGTGGGGGGGTTCCAGGCAAGCCCAAGAGGAGGCATTTTGGGGAACTAGCATCTCTTCCTAGGAATCTGCCTTGAAATAGGTACCCAGAGCCACACACCTGTTAGAATTTGTCACATGAATTAGGGACAGGGTGAACTCTTGAAGATGCCCCCTTTCTGCTCCCAAAACTTCTCACAGGCCTAGGACAGGGCTCAGTGCACCACCTCACCCCAATCCCCACCAGCATGGGGAACAGGATCAGGGAAGGTACAGCAGCTCACTTATCTGCCCAAAGATGACATCTTAGCCACCAAGAATGGCAGGCTTAGCTGGCCCAGGCCTTTCTGGGCCAGGACTCCCAGAACACACACAGGACCCAGTCTTCCTCCCCTGCAGGCCCCAGGCCTAACACTTTTATGTGGACAGCAGTTCCTGGGAGACCAAACCCTGAGTCTCTCTCGGGTGAATGGGCCAGGTCCCTGAGTCTAGAATTCATTGAGGAACACTTCCTTCACTCTCTATCTCCACATGGAATTGCAAAGGAACCAGCAGGAAAAAAAATCAAAATTTCCAGGAAGAACGAAAGACCTGTTTTAAAGTCTATATGGCATGGAAGTTCTGAATGAAGGCCCTGGGCCCCAAATGTGAAGGTTTCATTTCTAGCTCTCCCATTTATTAGCTTGTGACCTTGTAAGCAAAGGAAGTGAGGAATGTAAGTTGATCTGGATTCTTAAGGTCTTACATCCTCATGTATAAACTGGGGACTAATAATCTTCTTGTATTCCTCAAGTTCATTATAATGAACTTGTATTACTTCTATAAGTAGATGGCTGGGTGGCATATAGAACAATGTGCTTTTTTTTTAAAGGAATATATGATGTTAAAACATAAACAAAAGGGGTAAATACTAAATAATAAAGATTTTGCTTATTAAAAAAACAAATAATTCCAAATAATTTGGGGGCAAATAATAATACCAACTTCATAGGGCTGACCTGAGGAATAAATGAGCCAACAATGTAAAATCTCAGAACAACACCCAGCATGTTGTAAGCACTCAAAAAAAAAAAAAAGGAAAAAAGTGCTGGCTATTATTTTTAAACACTCGTCTGGCAATGACATTTTGATATAGGGAGGGCTTACAGAAGCATCTGATTGAAACAGAAACTTTGACACTTATTTGAAAATGCATTTACAAAGCAAACAAGGCTTCGTTCCTTTTTCACTATTTCTTCATACTGTAAGGGGATAATAGAAATATTTTCTTCATAGGGTTCTTAGGAGGACTAAATGAAATGATACGTATGATGTGCTTAGAACAATGCCTGGCACTGAATAAACACCCAGTTAATGAGTAAGCACTCTGCAACCTGACTGGCTTAGGAAAATGCTGGAGGTGATGGGGGCAGGGGCCCAACCCCAGCCAGGAATTTTCTGGTTAGGAAGCTCTGCTCTGTTCTACAGCTAACATAAATCTTCCCTGCTGTGGTATAAGGCAAGCATTTAGACACAAGAATTTCCTGAGAATCAATCAGGGTGACAGACCTGGGCCACGTCTTCAAGGAAGCTTCCTGCATTTCTTCCCCTGGGGGTGCTCATTGGTCTAGGGCCTAAAGGGTTCATGTTCATGCCTGCCTAAAGACTGATGTCATGGCCTCCAGGAGGTCCTCTCAGCATCTAGGACTCGAGCTGCAGAGCATCTCCTGCAGAGCCAGGACTTAGAACAAGGACATCGGTCCGCCTGGATCACCTGAGCTTAGGGTCAAGAAGAGACACAGGCGCTGGACCATAAAACAAAGAAACCCTAAGCACCCCTTGCTCTCTGGCTGAGAAACACACAGACACATGTTTTCAGCTACTCACCTGCTCTGGGCCTGGCTCTGACCCTCTCCCAGAGAGGCTCACAGGAGGGAAGGAGGGCCAGGGGCCTTGAGCCACTAGGAAAACCCACTTTAAGACAGTAGACAGATGAACACATTAGGCTGCCTCAGAGGACAGTGAAGAAACAGCAGGGCTGAGCTGCCCTGTTCTGCCACCAGCTCCTCACGGTTTACCTCGTGGATCCCAAAGTGAGCGTAGGAGTCGAAGTAATAATCTCTCGAGGTCATCTCCTCTGGGTTCAGCAGCTTGGACATCTTGCCCCGTCCTGGGCAGCTGGGTTGCGTGGAGACATGATGGACACATTGCACAGGCTTGGGTGGGGCGACGGGCTGAGGGGGCTGCGGGGGGGCACTGCTCACCTGAGGGGGAAAATAAAGGGTCTGGCGTCAGCAGTGGAGACCAGCTCTTGCCCTCTGAGATGTCACCCCTGCTTGCCTCCCCTCCCTGAGCCCAGGGGTTCCAGTCTGCCACAGCAGCCACCCCTAAGGGACGAATGGACCCTTCTGGAAGTCCCACTGAGGGCCATGATTTATGGAGAGGCGCCATGCTACTGAGGAGCCAAAAAAGACGTCCATTTAACCTAATTCCATCTCTTAATAGTCAGGCGACCTGAGCCGACCCAGATCTTAGTTTTCATATGTGCTAAATGAGGACAACAATAGGCGAATAGCGAACACTCACTAAAGGGCAAGATGTATAGCATCACATAGCATGGTGGCTGTAGTGTAGATTCCAGAGCCAGTCTGCTGAAACTTGAATCCAGCTCTGCCACTTCTGAGCTATGCAATCTTAGGCAAAATTATTAACCTCTCAGTGGCTTGGTTTCCCCATCTCTCAAAGGGGAATAAAATGATCCCCATCTCCTAGAGTCATCCTGAGGATTAAATAGTTGTATTTGTGAAGGGCTTGTAAAAAGGCTTAGCACATAATAGGTGTTTGTTAAACTGAGTCCCACCTGCATGCTTAGATGAGTCTCTGGGCTTCTCCCCCAGCAGGCAGCACTTGCCCTCCCTCCCCACCAACAGAGGCAGGTATCTTAGGTTCTGGGGTCTCACACCTCTTGTCTTCCCTCCTGGCTTCTGTAAACTTTATTCTGAACTTTGGCAGAAGTTTACTCTGAGCTTGAATACCCACACTGATGGTGGCCTCCTGCCTGCACACAACCAATCACTGTTCTTTCTGGGTTCCCAGCCCCACCATGTAGCCTGGCTCTATACCCCACTGCAGCTGCCAATCACCAGCCAGGCCCTCTTCCTCTATAGGCTAAGGGGAGAAAGAGAAGAAGTTCAGGGAGCTTTGGGGCCCAAAATTTCAGCTTGACTGCAGAAGGGTAGTCATCCCAGGAGAAGAAACTTCTCTCCCTGGAGTGTAGGAATCCAGGTGTGTGAGCAGCACAGCAAAGGTTTCAAAGCAGGACAGAAGTTTAAAAAATAGTGGGGTACCTGGGTGGCTCAGTCGGTTGAACGTCCGACTCTTGATTTTGGCTCAGGTCATGATCTCACAGTGTCTTGGGTTCGAGCCCCATATCAGGCTCCATGCTGTTATGAGCTGTTAGCTTCTTAGGATTCTGTGTCTCCCTCTCTCTGCCCCTCCCCCCCACTGCCATCTCTCTCAAAAATAAAATAACTTTATTTAATTTAAAAATAAATAAAAATTAAAAATAGAGAAGGAGTACTATCCAGTAGTTGGTCTTCTGGGACTCCTGGATCCCAATCCTGCCTCTAGTAAAATTAAAAATAGATATTGAGAGGCAGGTGTCACGGTAAATCCTGGGGCCTCACTGCCTGGCTTTGAAACACAGCCCTGCTGTTTGGTGGCTGACAAATGACCTTTAGAAGTCATTTGTCATCACTGGGCCTCAGTCTCCTCCTCCATAAAATAGAGATCATGACAAAACCCATCTGAGAGAGTGGTCAAGAAGTTTGGGTGAGGGGCGCCTGGGTGGCGCAGTCGGTTAAGCGTCCGACTTCAGCCAGGTCACGATCTCGCGGTCCGTGAGTTCGAGCCCCGCGTCGGGCTCTGGGCTGATGGCTCAGAGCCTGGAGCCTGTTTCCGATTCTGTGTCTCCCTCTCTCTCTGGCCCTCCCCCGTTCATGCTCTGTCTCTCTCTGTCCCAAAAATAAATAAATGTTGAAAAAAAAAAAAATTTAAAAAAAATAAAAAAAAAAATAAATAAATAAATAAAAAAAAAGAAGTTTGGGTGAGTTCATGTACATGAAGCATTAGAACACTGCCTTGCAATAGTAAGCTCTATTGTTGTTGTTATTATTATTATTGTTACCATTATAATTATTATTCAGATTACATAAACACTTCCCTGCTTTATGCCTCAATTTTCTCATTTGTGAGCTGAATCAGCTCAGACTTACTATCTTCTTCCCATCAAGGGAAATAGGGAGACCCTAGGACAGAGCAAGATCAAGAAACCCAAGGGATTCCATCTCTTCATTGTGCTGTTCATACAGCCCCAAGACTGCCCTGTGCCCTGGGCTGGAAGACAGTGAGCTCAGGGGAGTGTAATGGTCCCATTTTCCTGGTGTATCTAGGCTACAGCCTTTGGGAAATAAGCAGACTTCCCAGTTTAGCAACATCAGATTTGAGGTCGGCGAGATCCCGGCTGGCTGGCAGAGGCAATCGGGGCTGCTTCATTAGAATGCAGCAGGTGTGCCCACCCTCAGCTTGGGATGTTGGTCACGGTCTCTGGGAGGCTAAAAATAGACTGTGTCAATTGCATACTCCGGTGCTGGCTGCAGAGTCACCTCTAAAGCTAAAGAAGGCTCTGTGCATGAAGCTGACCCCAATCTTGACTCTATTTAAATATATTAAAGAGAGAAAAAGTCCTAGCTGGTCCAGGCAGCATGCATGGTCAGGGTCCCAGGAGCCTCCGGCACCCCTTAGCTGCCATTCAACTCTGATTTGAAGTTTCCCTTTTCCCTGAGGTCTGTGAGATTTCTTTTCCCAGCTGCCAATTTACAGTCTACCACGCACCATGCGTTGCATTCATGAAGCAAAGGAATGAGTGGATCTGATGGCCTTTCACCTCAATAACTACAGATCATGAGGATAAAGAGGTGACTGTGGCCCAGTCCTTGGTCCCAAAGACTGTCAGCCTAGCTCAGCCTCTGGCAGAGGGGACTTGGCACTCTGCCCATAGCTGATAGGTGTACCCTGTCCCAGGAGGCTGGGAGTGGGGTGGGAAACAGCAGTGGCCCATAATCCCTAGGCATTCAGCTACCTGGGGATGTTGCTTTTCATTCCATAAATACCTACTGAGCATTGACTGCAGCAAGGCACTGTGCAGGTCCTGTGGAAGAACAGACATATAAGAAGAGTGCCCTCAAAGGTCTCTGATTTCTGGTAGGAATATAAGACCTTTGAGGGCTCTACTAGATGATAGAATAGGATTTGCTTTATAAGGGAAGCTTGAGCAAATTGTCGTAGGGGTTTCAAAGGAGAGAATTCACTTCCATTTTAAAAATCAGAAGCGCTTGGGATAGGCAGTGGGGTAGGTGGAGTGCTTTCTGAATGGATTTTGGTAGGTGGAGCTGGTGGGAGGGAATTCTGAGAGAAGGGGATAGCTTGAACAAAAATGTAAAGGGGTGGGAAAGCAGCATGCTTGTTTGAGGAGCAACTTGGCCAAAATAGTGGGAGATTCCATTGAAAGGAAATTAAGGCCAGACTAAGAGGTTGTAATTAAATACAAGACAATGGGGAGCTGTTGGTGGTGTGTAACCAGAGAGTTCTATGTTTGAGCTCTACTTTAGGAAGATTAATGTGGTGGCAGTGTACAGGCGGGGCAAGGAGGAGAAATGTCACATCAAGGGTCTGGGGATTGGGGAGGCATATGATATTATGAGGCCATTTTCAAAGTCCAGTCAAGAAATAATGATAACCTGAAGACTGTTGTATTAGAGGGCCTGCCTGCCAGAGAAATTGCAGAAATAGAATCCACAGGAGTTGGTAGCTGATGAGATATGGGGGAAAGAGAAACGTTGGAACCCAAGATGGCTTCAACATTTCAAGTCTGGGTGACTAGCAAAATGGTGGCGACATTAACAGGAATAAGCAAGTCAGCAGGAAGAGCAAGTGGGATGGGGGGGATAATGAGTTTCCATTTGGATTTGTGAAATTTGAAATATCATTGAGTCATCTAAGAAAAGATGTCAGGCAAGCAGAGAGTAGTGCAGTTCCAGTTAATAAATATCATAAGTAAAATAGAAAGGCAAATGATAAGCTGAGAAGTACATGTCTAACATATATGGACAAAAGTGAATATCCTTAATATGCAGAGAGCTCTTATAAACCTATAAGAGAAAGGCAAACATCTTCCATTTAGCATTGGACAAAGGATCTTCCAGTCAATTCACATGAAAATAAACACAAGGGGTGCGTGGGTGGCTCAGTCAGTTGGGTGTCCAATGGCTGATTTCAGCTCAGGTCATGATCCCAGGGTTGTGGAATCGAGCCCCACATCAGACTCTTCACTGAGTTTGAAGTCTGCTTGGATTCTCTCTCTCTCTCTCTCTCTCTCTCTCTCAAATAAAATTTTTAAAAAGAAAAGAAAGGGCACCTTGGTGTATCCGTTGGCTAAGCATCTAACTTTTGACTTCAGCTCAGGTCATGATCCCACATTCGTGAGTTCAAGCCCTGCATCAGGCTCTGTGCTGATGGCACAGAGCCTGCTTAGGATTCTGTCTCCCTCTCTCTGCCTCAATCTCTCTAGAAATCAGGCAGCTTCAAATTAAAACAAAAAGTTAAAACTTTTAATTACCAAATAAGCTTGACTCCTCCAGAAACTATTAAAACACTGCATTTTTAAGGGCTGCAGAAAAAAATAGGTACTTTCATACAGTTCTAGAGAGGATTTTTTTTGGAAGGCAGTTTGATAAAAATGCATTAAAAGTCTTTAAAAGCACAAATCCTTAAACCCAGTAATTACTTTTTTTGGAATTCATCCTAAGGAAAGAATCATGGCAGACAACACAAAAATAGGAGTCAATCTAGAGGTTCCACAAAACAAAACTGCTTACGTAAACTGTGGTACATCCACACAACAGAATGCTATACAGCTGCTTATAATATTGTGGAAGAGTGGTTAATAAGAGAAATGTGATCACGATAAACCGTGGGCTGAGGAGAACAAGTGGGAGAAGAATAGATAGTGTGATCACATTTTTAAAATTAAAACTTATTCATGCCTGTGTGTTAAGAGGGGAGATTCAAGGAAGGCACCAGAATTGGCGGCAATTATGACAGGGTGCTGGATTACAAACAGTTAATTCTTTCCTTTCTTGTGCTTGTTTATACTTTCAAAAATGTATGCCATTGACACGTACTATTTTGAAAACAGCAAAACGTAATAATATTGGTAAAAAAAAAATATCCCAGACCTCTGGAAAGAAGCTGAGGCTGACACTCTGGGTGGAAACCTTCTGCTCAGAGAAAGGCTAAAGGGTTCACTTGAGAAAGCTCCCCAGGGAAGGTGGTAGAGGGGAATGAGGTTAGGCCAGGGAGAGAAGCTGGAAGCCTCCTTCTCTGAGGACCTTGGAGGCACCAGGGGACCTGGGGAGAGAGGCTTAGGGAGGAGTTACTTCTGTGACTGGCCCTCATCTGAGGATGTGCGATCCAAGCATTACACTCCAGTGACCAGTCAATGGTACCAAAGCAAAGACGACCTCTATCTAGCCTCACTTACCCAGAAGGACACCATGCCTAGGAAGCTGTGCAGTCACTTCTAAAGCTGAAGAAAGCTCCATGCATGAAGCTGACCCCAATCTTTACCCTATGTAAAGGTATTAAGAAGAGAAAAAATCCTAGCTGGTACAGGCAGCATACATGATCAGGATAAGATCCTTCTGCACTCCTTAGCTCTGATTCCAAGGTTTCCTTTTCTACAAGATTCCTAAAACCTTTTTCTCATCTGCCAACCTACAAAAAGTGTCTACCATGCACCATGCATTGCATTCATGAAGCAAGGTGGTGAATGGATTTGGGGGGCCATTCACCTCGATAACCACAGGTCAAAAAATGAAGACAAAGAGGTCACCACGGACCAGTCCCTAGTCCCAAAGGCTGTCAGCCTAGCTCAGCCTCTCGCATATGGGACTTGCACTATCCCATTATCTGATAGGTGTGCCCTGTCCCAAGAGTGGGAAACAGCAGTGGCCCATGGTCTCTAGGCATTCAGCTACATGGGGGTGTTGTTTTACATCCCATAAATACTGACCGAACATCTGCTGTAACAAGGAACTGTGCAGGTCTTGTGAAAGAACAGAGATGCATACAAACCCTCTAGGTCCCCATATGAGCATATAGGAGCCAGCATAGGAAGCCAGGTGTGTCTGTGGAAGCTATTAAAACTTATTTTGGTTACACCACAAAGAAAGGTCCTTTGGAAGGGCTCAGAAAACCCAGCCTTTGGCACATCTGCCTACCTTCCAGTGTCCTGGAAAGAATTGAGCAATGTAGGGGGTGGGCCTTGGAGGACCATGGTGAGCTCATTTGGGAAGTCAGAAGCCCTGACTCCTCCATAGGCCAACCAGAGGCTCTGGGTGAAGGCAGCCTTCAAACTTCAAATCATCTTGTATATACTGGCTGAGAGGGCAAACTAGGGTTGGGAATCACAGTAGGAGACAGTGGCCAGACTGACTCCCAGCCTCAGCATATCAGTCTCTCTGCAGCTGTGACTGTCACAGCTCCAATTTTCTCCCTGTGCCCAAGTTCCTTCCCACTAGACATCTTAACCCCTCTAGCCCTGCAGTGTGAGGCTTATGCTTCAGCCCTGCCTTCTCCGACCTGATGTCTGGTGCTGGTAACCATTCCTGCACCACTGTCTCTATCCTTGATGCAGTGGGACGCTTGGTGCTGCAATGCATACAGCAAGCCCTGCCTTGCTCTCCCACCTCCTCCCAAGGGCCTTAGGCTCAGGGCACTGCTTTTGCAGAAGGCTTCCTAATGCCAACTGCTCTCCCAATCTGCTGAGAGTCACCTGTCACCATCAGGATTTGTGACTTTGCCTTGTACTCTTAGTGCTAACTGCTGATTGGGACTCTTCAGACACTGTGATCTGCCTCCAGGCCTGGTCTTTCCCGGGGCGTTTTCAGCAGTTATTCTCCCCAGTATGATCTTCCTAGTCCACCCCATTCCACTGGGATGAATGGGTCCAGGCCCCACTAAATGCTGAGATAAGATGTAGGGTTGGTGTGCCTGGCTGGCTCAGATAAATGTCCCACTTTGGCTCATGTCATGATCTCATGGTTCGTGAGTTTGAGCCCCACATCGGGCTCTGTACTGACAGTGCAGAACCTGCTTGGGATTCTCTCTCTCCCTCTCTCTCTGCCCCTCCCTGACTTGTGCTTTCTCTCTCTCTCTCTCTCTCTCTTAAAATAAATAAATAAACTTAAAAACAAAAAAAAAGATAAAGTGTTGTGGAAGCACCAAAGCTGGAGGAAACACCAAAGCTGTATATCAAAAGGAGGCTAGTTGGTGCACCTGGGTGGCTCAGTCACTTAAGCGTCTGACTTCAGCTCAGGTCATGATATCCCTGTTTGTGGGTTCAAGCCCCGCATCAGGCTGTCTGCTGTCAGCACGCAGAGCCTGCATTGGAACTTCTGTCCCCCTCTTGCTCTGTCCCTGCCCCGCTTGTGCGCTCTCTCTCTCTCAAAAATAAACAAACATTAAAAAAAAATTTTTTTTTAAAAAAAGAAGGATAGTTTCCTGAAGAAGTGGCATTTGAACTGGTCCTCAAAGGGTGGTTAAGATTTCCACAGGCAGGGGTAGGGATTCAGTGAGAGATTTTATTTTTCCTTTATTTTTCTTAACCTAACTCGACTTCCATCTGAAAGTAAGGGTGAGTGATAGGTGATGATAATGATGATGATCCTTAACATAGATTGAGGGCTCAGTGTGAGCCAGGCAATGTGCTAAGCACTTTACAAATACCACATCTTAAAATCCTCATAATAACTGAATGAATAACTGAAATTTACAAAGAAACTGATACTCAAAAAATTCAGTCAATTGTCTGAGCCCAGGGCTAGGGTGTAACAGAGCCGAGATATGAACCATTATCTGTTGGACACCAGAGTTGATGCTTTTGACACCGATGCTGTGGTTAGCTCAGTTCAGTCACACCAAGCTTAACTGAGCTACTGCTAGGAGCCCTGTCCTCAGAAATGGGTGGCAAAGCTGGCCCAAACAGCACGCCCAGTTCTGGGGAGAGAAAGAAGGTCAACAAGGCAATGACTAAAAAGAAGAAAATGTTCCGTGAAGGTAGGCACAGGTGAGTACCTCTCCAAGGTAACTGAATTCAAAAGGCAGCCAATAGTAAGTTCTATTTTAGAGAAGGAGAAGCTGAAGTCCACATAAGCAAAGGAATATGTCTAGGGTCACACAGGTAAACCCAGAACTGGAATCTCCAAGAAAATAGAAAAAGGGTAAGGAGGGGTAAGAGAAAGAGGTCTTAAGGAAGGAGAATGTAGGTGAAGGAATATGGAGGGGGAAGCTAGGCAGCAGGGGGCAGAGAGAAACCAGCACTTTCTGCACCAGGCAGCTGAAGCTAACCCAAGCCCATTGGGCTATAAATGGCTCTTACTGGCACCAGCCCAAGCTGTAAAAACGATTTTCCTGAGAACAAGAGGCTCCACTGGAGGAGCCAAATCCTGCTCTGTTTCCAAATGTCAAGAGAGCTTTTTCTAACCTGAGTCGTCTGTCCTTAGCAGCAGCCTGCCTGGCCTGAAGTCCCATGGGGGCGGGATAGGGGGGGAGTGGTGGACAGACTGCAAAGGGTGGGTCACTGCAGGGTGGGTAGAAGATGGTGTGGGAGGTGGGGTGACTCCCTGGCCAGGTCTCACTACATCCTTCTTCCCAGATGCCGTTGTCTCCCTCCCAGCTTCTTTTAGCCCATGCTCACATCTGGCCCCTGTCCCAGGGTCACCCTCAGACCCTCACACTCTTTCTCCATCCCGATGTTTACTCACAAGACTGTGAGGTAATCGCCTAGAGTGAGCTCTTCTAGCACTGTGTCTGCCTTTAGATAGGGACCAGAGCTTTAACTGAAAGGAGAACATTCTAATGGTAGAAAGTCCGGCAGCAGCAAGTCCAGAAAGGGCTCGGGTGGGCATGTGGACCTCTCCTATTCATACCAAAGATCCCACCAAAAATGTATAGCTCTCATGTCTGCCTTTGGCCAAAAACAATCCTGGTTCCACCTTCATATCTACCCATGTTCCCTATCATCTGGGCTGAACATGGTTCCCAGGGAAGCAATGTCAAAGTAAGCCTCCCCAGAAGGAAGTGCTATGCTAGAGTACATAGCCCCAGATCATGGTTTCTCGTCCTAGGAATCATAAACTTGTGAGTCTGGGAGATGGGAAGAAACATCTAGATGCTGCTGGTCCCACAAGACAGTGTTGTCTTCTTGTACCTGGCCCTCCAGGGTGCCTTGGTCTGTATATTTGTCAACAGTCACCTTCATGTCCCTCACTAGAGTTTTCTCTTTAAAGGCATATACTTTCTCTAGACCCCCCCTGGGGCAAGGTCAGGCACTGATGCACGTCACAGAGTATCAGCTGCTGTCACCCACTGGGACCTTCCTGTTTTACAGTGTCCTTGACTATAACTTGGTAGAGCCCATCTTCACATGCTTTATTCCTTTAGACTCAAGTTCCCTCTGAGACTGTTCTCTCTGGATTCACCTTCCCTCGGGTCCTGTCACCCACTATTCTCAGTCCCCATTCTCTCACTGGGGGGATGCCTTGTACTGAGGAACGTTGCCAGGAGGCCTGGCAGGAAGCTTGGATGAGCCAGGACTTACAGAGGGGTCTAGGGCAGTGGTTCTCAATGTCTAGTTCCCAGACCACTAGCAACAGCATCTCCTGGGAACTTGTAAGAAATGCAAATTCTCAGCCCTTACCAGAAACCACTGAATCATAATCTCTGTGGTAGGGTTTAGCAATCTGTTCCAACAAGCCTCCATGTGATTCTGATGTATCACAGAGTTTGAGCTCCACTGGTCTAGAGTTGCATTTTCCCACATTGTATTCCACAGAATAGATACTCCTAGAAAAGGGATTCCATGGTCAAATAAGTTTGGACAAACAAGCTAAAGAGATTTTTTTTTCTTTTTGTTCTCCAGCTTTACTGAGATATAATTGACATATAATGTGTAAGTTTAAGGTACACCATAATGATTCAATATATGTATATATGAAAAATTGAAAGAGATTTTTTAATTGCAGTACTTTTAAATCGTTAATTTGCTAAAATGAATTGTGAATCTCCAAGAGGGAGTTAGGGTGTCTTTTGCTCCTAAATTTATTTGTGACATCTTTTTTTTTTCTGAGACATCTATAAACATCTCTGGAAATTAATGTTCTGAGGAAACCATCTGGGTGACTCTGATTTAGGACAGTGTTTCTCTGTTAAAGTATGTATCAACCACCTTGGGATGGGTCTCAGGCCCGACCCCAGACCCATGCCATCAAAATGCCTTTGCTCCCTCTGTCTCCTGGATCAGTAACTGCTGGGAAGGAATCTATTGGATTTGTTGGGTCTGACCTCAGAGCCTGTGGGGACAAAACACAACAAGCTGCACATTTAACAAGTTCCCCCAGTGATGCCTATGAAATCCTGGTCCAGACAGAGCTGAGGACAGTTACTTGCCTTCTCCATTACTCTCTGACCCTTAATGCAGCCCCCAGAGGCCAGCCTGGCATACTCTTTGTGCCACTGTGATCCCCAATGTCAGAGCCAGGCCAAGGACACCTGGAAGAAAGGCTGCCTTAGCTCCCACAGCAAAAGAGCTGGGATTGGGTGTGAGCTCTCTCACCTTCAGTCCAGGTGACCTTGGACCAGTCCCTACCTTGCTGGCATTGCCAGGGTCATGATGTGGCTCAACTCAAAGGGCAGTCCTCGGCAGCTGTGCACACTGTCTGCGTGCTTCCCATCAGCCCCTGGCTGTCTGTGGTACAATAGCAGTGCTTGCTTCAAATCAAAATGGCATTGCACCCACACGGCACTCCCTCTGTCGCCTGGATCAGTAACTGCTGGGAAGGAATCTATTGGATTTGTTGGGCCTGACCTATTTTTTAAATAAACTGGGGCTGTTTTCCAGCTATTAGTCACTTTTCTCCCAAGCCTCCACATATTAAATTCTCTTCTTATATCCTCAGATATTTTGGCTGCAAGAGATGTCAGGTTAATTGGATGCTTGCCTCCTGGCTCTTCCTCCTTAATGGGCTTAAAAAGCAGACTTCCCCTCCACTTCCTCCCTTTCCCCTCCCCAAGGCAACAGGAGCCTTTTCTCTCCTTTGACTTGAAAGAGGTCTCCAAGCACTTGGCTTCTCTCTCCACTTTCCTGTACAGGCAAATGTGCAGAAAGACACAGCCAATGTCCTCACACCCTAACCTCTCCCAGAGTTGGACTAAGCTTTAGTCTTATATTTGGGTCAAATTGTCCCTGTTGGACATGAGATGGTTTGTGGGTCCGCACTCTAGGCTGAGTCATCTATAGAGGCAAAGAGTATCAGGCAGAAGTTGTACAGATAGTGCATCTGTGGATTCTGGTCTTGGTTCTTTCTTGCCCTGTTTGGGTCACTATGCAAAAACAACTTAATCTTTCCTACTCTCAGTTTCCTTTTCTGTCAAATGACAACAGTTATGTGTCCTGCTTCCTTCACAAACCTACTATGATGATTGAAAGATGCTGGGTGTATAAATATTCGGAGGAAATTCTAATGTGCAGTGAAAGAGTATGTGACACTTCCATCTGTGGCAATCTGAATCTATGCCCTTGTGCTATTTTTGGATGTTCTCTGGGCTCTGCTCTGGCACTAGACACAGTGGCTTTGGCTACCCTTAGCATTCTGTTCTTCTGCCTGCCTGACTCTTGTCCTCCCCCTCCATACTGTCCACTCACTAGGCTCTGTTCACCCCCCTTCCTTGGAGCTTTCTGAGTATTATGCAATTGCTATCTTTAGGAACAAGGCCGTCGTGGAAAATCAGTCATTTTTTCCAGTCCCTGACACCTGGTCTCTTCTACTCCTATTCTGAACTCATATGGCATCTGTTGATGAAGCTACTGGTTACATTTTGTTTTATTTTGTTGACAAATGGTCTCATAATTGTGTTGCTTCTACAACCAAGAAGTAAATTCCCCCAGGCCAGTGACCATATCTGATGTGTTATTGTTTCTCCTTTAATACCTGGCACAGAGCTGGGGCTCAATAAAGATGTGTTGGTTACAGTATCCTTATACACTTCAATTGGGTCAATGTTGCCCTTCATAAATATATTATGAAAGTGGAGTGAAGGAGGCTTCTTCCCACCGTGTAATCAGAGACCTTTCATTCCCCTTGAAAGGGTGGAGAGATGGCAGGAAGAAAGACAAAACTGAGAAAAATAATTATCAGGATCTTAATAATACTCAACACTCCTTGGAAGGTTCAATGGTACTCCAAATGTCTTTGTCAAGAAGTGTCTCCTGAGATTTCTAGAAGAATATATCTTGCAAATACAGAATGAATTTACTAAGCACCCGTAATTCCATCTGTACAGACTATAAGTGCATTCAAGTACAGATTCAAGCGTATTTGTTAGACATTTTCCCAACAATCTCTTCACACCAAGTAGTTCATAGCCAGAATTGCAGCTAATGATACTGTGGCTCAGGGAAGCTGACTGACAGATTCAGCCCATACAGCATAGCTGGTCTAAACCCCAGAGCTGACCCTCAGAGAGCCTCAGACCCCATCATCTGGCCATTAAGCTGATGGCTGAAGAAAAGTGCGCTACAGACACATGTCAGAAAAAAATCACAAGTTGTTTGTCAAGACCACAGACACACCATCTAGATCCTCATCTGGTTTCCATGGACCCCCCCCCAGACAATTTCCATCTAGTTCTAGGAAACCCATTTACTTCAAATAAATGTATTTCCACCCAGATCCTTAGCATAAATAACTGACTCCTTTAATCAGAGATTCTGATGCAAGTTTGCACTGAAAATACTGGCATTCCAGCTAGAAACAGAACAATATCAACCATCCAGTATATATTTGACCACTCCTCCAAAGGTGGCTGAATTAGCCAATGACAGATTCCAGGAATATGGATTTTTAAAAGCATTCCCAGGCAATGCCCATGATCAGTTAAAAAGCCAGATAAAACATAAGAAATAACAGTTTTTAAGACATTGAACATCAGGCAATGAAAAACTGTATCCCTGAGGTGGCAAACAAAAAAAGTGAATCCTATGATGACCTAGCGTGAGTATCCAAGCTACAGAGTAGGCAGTAGGAAACCTGCTAGAAATCTGTGTTAGTGAAAGAGACAGAGTCAGGACTCTGAAGACAGCAGGGTAGTGAAGGTTTGCAAGGCAAAATACTGGAGGGTAGAAAACTAAGGGAGGAGGGGTCTTGGTGATCTGGACAGAATCCCCCTCAAGCCTTCAGCTGAGATGGGTTAAACCATGCATGTGAGGAAACTACCTGATGCTAGGGGGAAAAAGTACTGAGAAGACAGAGGTACTGATTTATGTTTCTCACACAGGGGCAGGAATACTTCTTGTCCACCCAAGCCAGAGTGGAAAACTTCATAATTCATGAATATGCAGAAGAGGTTATTTTTCCCTTAGTGGTGGATATTAGCCCTAGACTAAAGACTGCTTTAATTCCCCCAAACAAAACTTAAAAGCAAGACCTGAAAGGGTTAAACTGTTTAAGTAATTTAACCATATTCCAGAACAAAGCCTAGAAGTACAATATATCAAAAAATACTCAACACCCAACAATGTCTCAAGGTCTGGATTACATACTGTCTGGTATTCAGTCAAAAATTAAAAGACTTGCCAAAGAAGTGAGAAAACACTACCTATAATGAGGAGAAAAACTGATCACGTGAAACCAGCCCAGAAAAGACATAGGTGACAGAACTGGTAGACAATGTCATTAAAATTGTTACTGTAACTATTTCATATGTCCAAGAAACGAGATGAAAAATTAAACCTGATAAGTAGAGACATGAAAGATAGAAAAAAGACCCAAATTAAACTTCTAGACATAAAAATTATATGTGATGAAAAATACACTGGATTAGATTAATAGCAGATTAGATATTACAGAAGAAAATATTAGTGAACCTGATACAGGACAATAAAAACTATCCAAAATAAAACATAAAGAGAAAAAATACTGAAAATAAGTTAAATAGAATGAAATCTTGTCATTTGCAACAACATGGATGGAGCTAGAGGGTATAATCCTGAGTGGAATAAGAGAGTCAGAGAAAGACAAGTACCGTATGATCTCACTCATATGTGGAAGTTAAGAAACAAAACAAATGAACAAACAAAGGGGAAAAAAAGAACAACAACAACAAAAGCCAGAGTCTTGCATACGGAGAACAAACTGGTGGCTATCAGAGGGGAGGTGGGTGGAGATGGAGGAGGTAAGTGAGGGAGACAAAGAGTACACTTATCTTGGTGAACACTGAGAAATGTATGAAACCGTTGTACCATTATACGGTACATGTGAAACTAATATAACACTGTGTGTTAATTATACTTGAATAATAGTTTTTAAAAAGTTAAACAGAGCATCAGTGAGCTGTGGGACAACTTCAGATGTCCTAGTACACATGTGATTGTAGTACCCAAAGAAAGGGGAAACAGAAAAATAGTTAAGGAAATATTGGAATGATGGCTGAAATTTTCCATATAATAAAAACCATAAATTTTCAGATCCAAAAACCTCAACCAACCCTGAAGAAAGTGAATATGAGGCAGAAAAACTACACCAAGGTAATAATAATCAAATTGCTTAAAACTACTGATAAATAGAAAATAGCTGTCAGAGAGAGGGAAAGAGATGTTATACACAGAACAAAAAAAATAATGACAGCCAACTTATAAATACTTATAAGTACAACACAGCCTAGAAGACAGAACAGCAACATCTTTAAAGTACCGAAAAGAAAAAAGAAAAATTATCAACTTAGAATTCTATACCCAGGGAAAATATCTTTAAAAATAAAGGCAACATAAAGACTTTTTGAGACTTCCAAAAGCTGAAAGATTCCATCATCCTCAGGCCCACACTATAAGAAATGTTAAAGGGATATTCTTTGGGCAGAAAAATGATATCAGATAGAAATTTGGATCCATGCCAAGAATGAAGTGCTCTGAAAATGGGTAAATACAAAAGAACTTTGTTCTTTTTCTTTAAATGTCCTTAAAAGATCACTGACTGAAGGGGCTCCCAGGTGACTCAGTTGGCTAAGTGTCCAACATTTGGCTGAGGTCATGATCTCATAGTCCATGGGTTCAAGCCCCGCATCAGGCTCTATGCTGACAGCTCAGAGCCTGGAGTCTGCTTCAGAGTCTGTGTCTCCCTCTCTCTCCTCCCCCCACCCTCACTCACTCTCTCTCAAAAATAAATAAACATTTAAATTTTTAAAATAAAGTAAATAAATTTTTTAAAAAGATCATTGACTGTTTGAAAAAAACAATGTGATATTTATAACATACATAGAAATAAAATGGATGATAGCAATAGCACAAAGGCCAGAAGGGGAAGAATGGAAGTGCTCTCTTATAAGATTCTTATAATATATGTGAGATGCTATAATATTACCTGAAGATAGACTGTGATAAATTAAATATGTATAATACAAACTCTAAAGCAGCCACTGTATAAAAGCACAAAAGGTTATAGGCAAAAAAACAGCAAAGGGTATAAAATGAAATCATACTCACGTATTACCTCCCCCAAAAGGTTAAAACAAGGGTGAAGGTAACAAAGAAAAGATAAACTATATAGAAACAAATAGCAAGATAGTAGGTTTGAACCCAATAGCATCAATAATTACATTAAATATAAATGGTCTAAACACCTCAATTAGAAATCAAAGATTGTCGTATTAGATTTAAGCACACCCATATGCCACCCTATTCAAAACTTACTTTTAACATAAAAAAAGTAAAAGGATAAAAAAAGGTATGCCATGTTAATTCTAATGAAAGGAAAGCTAAAGTAGCTATATTAATATAAGACAAAATAGAAATAAGAGCAAATAATATCAGGAAAAAGAAGATACTTTCATAATGATTAAGATCAATTCATAAAGAGGACATAATTTCAAATGCATATTCATCTAATAAAAGATATGCAAAGTGTATGAAGCAAAACCCAATAGAACCAATTATTAATGAAATGGAAATTGAAACTACAATGAGATACTACTTTGCATTCATTAGAAGGGCTAATATTTTTTTATTTATTTAAAAGTTTATTTATTTATTTTGAGAGAGAGAGAGAACAAATGGGGGGAGGGGCAGAGGGGAGAGAAAGAATCCCAAGCAGGCTCCACACTGCTAGCACAGAGCCCAATGCAGGGTTCAAGCTCGTAAACCGTGAGATCATGACTTGAGCCAAAATCAAGAGTTGTATGCTTAACCAACTGAGCCACCCAGGCACCCCAGGAGAGCTAATATGTTTTTAAAAAGAAAGAAAGAAGATGAAAACAAAAAGTGTTGGCAAAGATGTGAAGAAATTGGAACCCTTGTGCACTGTTAGTGGGAATGTAAAATGATGTAGTCACTATGGAAAAGAGAAAAGAGTATGGCACTTCCTCAAAAAATTAAAAATAGGATTATCATATGATCCAGCTATTCCACTTCTAAGTACACACTCAAAAGAATTGAGAGCAGGGTCTTGAAGACATATTTGTACATCCATATTCATAGAAACATTATTCATAAAGTGAAAATGTGAAAGCAACCCAAGTGTCCATCAATGAACGAATGAATGAATAAGCAAAATGTGATCTACACATAAAATGGAATATTGTTCAGCCTTAAAAAGAAAGGGAACTCTGACAATTACTGTAACATGGATGAATTTTAGGACTTTATGCTAAGAAAAATAAGCCAGTCACAAAAAGACAAATACTGTATGACTCCACCTATATCGGGTGCTTAAGAGTAGTCAAAATCATAGACACAGAAAGTATGATGGTGATTGCCAGGGGATAGGAGAGGAGGAGGAAATGGGGAGTTACTGTTTCATGGGTATAGTTTCAGTTTTGCAAGATGAAAAGAGTTCTAAAGATGAATAGGACTGATGTTTGCACAACAGTGTGAATTTACTTAATACTACTGAGCTATGCACTTAAAAATGGTTATTATAGTAAGTTTTATATTATGTGCTATTGAGTTTAATACAACACATAAACATTTAATCGTCAAATTAACACCTTAGTGTAAACTCATTCATCAGGTCTCTTAGTTCCTGAAAGGAGGAAGAAAGTACATTTTAATAATGATAAGAAAGACAAAGTTATAGTAATCAAAACAGTGTGGTACTGGCACAAAAAAATAGACACGTAGATCAATGGAGCAGAATAAAGAGCCCAGAAATAAACCCGTGCTTATATGATCAATTAATCTACAACAAAGGAGGCAAGAATATACAATAAGGAAAAGACAATCAGTTCAAGAAATGGTACTGGGAACACTAGTCAGCTGCATGCAAAAGAATTAAACTGGACCACTTTCGTACACCACAGGTGAAAACAAACTCAAAATGAATTAAAGACCTAAATGTGAGACATGAAATTATAAAACTCCTAGAAGAAAACATAAACAATATCTTTGAGATCAGCCTTAGCAATGTTTTACTAGATACGTCTTCTCAGGCAAAGGAAACAAAAGCAAAAATAAACTATTGGTATTACATGAAAATAAAAAGCTTTTGCATGGTCAAGGAAAGCATCAACAAAACAAAAAGGCAATCTACTGAATGGAAGAATATACTTACAAATGATATAGCCTGTAAGGTCCAAAATATATAAAGAATTTATAAAACTCAACATCAAAACAAACAACAAATAATTCAATTTAAAAATGAGCAGAGAACCTGAATAGACATTTTTCCAAAGAAGGTATATAGATGGTCAATAGACATATGAAGAGATGTTCAGCATCATTAATCATCAGGGAAATGCAAATTAAAACCAAATGAGGTACCACCTTACACTTGTTAGAATGGCTAATATCAAAGACAAGAAATAAATGTTGAAGAGAAGTGTGGATAAAAGATAACCCTCATGTGCTATTAGTGGGGATGTAAATTGGAGCAAATACTGTGGAAAACATCATGGAAGCTCCTCAAAAAATTAAAAATAGAAATACCAAAATATCTAGCAATTCCACTACTGAGTATTTACCCAAAGAAACCAAAAACACTATGTGAAAAATTGTGTGCTCTCCTATGTTTATTGCAGCATTATTTACAATAGCCAAATTATGGAAGCAACCCAAGTGTCCATGCCTAGATGCAAGGATGGATAAAGAAGATGTGGTATACAATGGAATATTGTTCAAGCAAAAAGAAGAATGGTATCTTGCCATTTGAGACAACATGAATGGACCTAGAGGGCATTATCTTACGTAAATTAACTCAGACAGAGAAAGATAAATACTATATGATTTCACTTATATGTGGAATAAAAAATAAATGAACAAATGGAAAAAATAGAAACAGATCCATAAACACAGAGAACAAACTGATAGTTACCAGAGGGAAGAAGGGTGGGGGGAATAGACAAAATGGGTGAAGGGTCATGGGAAGTAGAGGCTTCCAATTATGGAATGAATAAGTCACAAGGATGAATGGTACAGAGAAAGGAATATAGTCAATAGTATTGTAATAGTGCATGATGACATGGTAACTACGTTTGTGAACATAGTATGATGTATAGACTAGTTGAATTACTATGTTGTACACCTGAAAGTAATGTGACATTGTGTGTCAACTATACTTCAACTTGAAAAAAAGAACAAGAAAAAATTGAGAGAGCAAAACAAAATATCACCTTCATTACTAATAAAGTTGAAGCAGGAAAAAGAAATAATGAGATAAAAGAAGAAGAAGGTAAGACCCAAAGACCATTTGCCCAAGGAATACCTATGGGTCCTGGAGCCTGAGAAATGTAATATCTAGAAGCAAAAGGAGGCCATGTGCTAAAGGAGAAGAAGGAAGGCACAGAGTCGAACTGCCATCCCCTCAGGGTTCTAGGTTCTAAACTTTGTCCCCAAACTTCATACCCTCCTTCATACCTATAAGGCCCTGCAGCCTCTCAAAGCCCTTCTTGCTATTCAGTCTCTGACAGTCTGGACTTCATTCTACGGCTTGTGCATCCAAAACTTGCCCCACCTAGGAACTTTGTGCCAACTGCTTCCCCCATATATTTGAATTGTTCCCTCTTTCACCTAATTCGGGTTTTTATTCAAATCTCACCTTTGCAGAGAGTGGTCTCTCCAGGCTACTCTTTCTGCAAACACCCCCTCCCATCACATTCTATTCCCTTACCCGCTTTATTTTTCTTCAGAACTTGTATTGTTACCTAATAATAGGTCATATATTTGCTTATGTCTGTCTTACCCACACAATGAAAGCTACAGTAGCTACCATCAGGCACTACTGTAATCCCAGTTTATAGAACCGTGCCTGACACTGAGTGTTCAACAAATATCTGGGGGAGCTATGAAAAGAAAAGGGCTGAATAGCCATGATGGAGCAGATGGAAGTCAGTCCTGGAAGCCCACTCTCACCCCACACCAGGCAGCTCTAACTCACAGAGCCCCCAGTGCACATTTTGCCACCTGTCTGTACTTGACTCTGGCCCCACACTGTGCTGGCTCTCAGATTCTCCCCGTTATGAATGTCCTGCTCTGCCCTGCTTTATTTCAAAGGACGCTGAACACTCCAGAGCCCAGGAAAACTGGGTTAGCTATTAGCAAACCCTTTGTCCATGAGGCCTAAGCAGAAGCTGAGCTACCAAAGTCCTCACAGGTAAAGTCTAAATTTATTACCAAACTTTACACTACTCTACTCTCTGCCATGATCTGAGCCCCATCTACTCCTCAGGTTCCTCTTCAAATGCTGCCCCAGTCCACTGCCCTTCTCTGTGTCCCCTGATGCATTGTGCCCAGGCCCCTTGGCCTTGGCACCTGCTATTCCTCTGTCTAGAATCACCAGCTCCTCACTATCAACTGCCACATACTTGTCCAACCCACATCTGGACAATTCCAATTAGTCTTCAAGGAGACTCAGATGTCATTCCTACAGCAAGTCTCCCTACCTTTTTCCCTGTCATATTAAACCCCCTCCAGAAGAAATCAGTCACAGAACATTCAATCTGACTGTTAGAGAAAGATAATTCTCAACAGAATGATACATCCTTAATGCTTTGCAAGAATCCTTTCTAAGGACAGTTTTTCAAAGTTACTAATCGGAGGGTCCCAAGATCTCTTATTAAGAACAATGAGATTGCTGGGGCACGTGGGTGGCTCAGTTGATTGAGAGACCAACTCTTGATATTGGCTCAGGTCATGATCTCAGTGTTGGTGAGATCAAGCCCCCTAGTGGAGCTCTGTGCTGACAGCATGAAGTCTGCTTGGGATTCTCTCTCTCCCTCTCTCTCTTGCCCCTCCCCCACTCACAGACATGCACTCTCTCTCTCTCTCTCTCAAAATAAATAAATAAATAAATAAACAAACTTTAAAAAATAAAAAAGAATCATGGGATTTATTCCCCAGGTGAGTGTCACGAAATTTGTCTCCTGTGCAACCACAAGACAGTTGACAGAGGAAAGCTTAGGCTTCATGTCTGTATAAAAGAAAGCTTATGGTTTTGATGTACTAAGAAATATTAAGGAATGGGGATGCCTGGGTGGCTCAGTCAGTTCAGCGTCCAGCTCTTGGTTTCAGCTCAGGTCATGATCTCACAGTTCATGGGATCATGCCTAGCATTGAGCTCTGTGCTAACAGCTTGGAGTCTGCTTGGGATTTTCTCTCCACCACCCTCTACGCCCCTCCCATGCTGGTGTTCTCTCTCTGTCTCTATCTCTGTCTCTCTGTCTCTCTTTCTCTCTCCCTTAAAATAAATAAATAAACATTTAAAAAAAGAAATGTTAAGGAATGGAGGGCACTGAAGCATGCAGCCTTTTGGGGGCATGCCTTTGCCTTTCTTCTTGCATTGCAGTTCTTAGCAAATGGTGAAGTCTTATTTTAAATTACAAGTCTTGTCCTTTTCACCCAATGTCTCTCTTCTATAGAGGTTCCCTTGGCACCCCTCCTTCAGTCTTTACAAATCCCCTGTAATGGCTGGTATCCTGTCTGACTCCCCTACTAAAGCATAAGCTCCTCAAAAGCAAGGATGGTTTCTTACTGGGTTGCATCCCCAGGACTTATCATAATGCATGACATGGAGTTGGCACATAGTACATTCTTAGCAAATGCTTATTGAAGAAGTGACTAATTAAATGGATGGATGGATGGATGGATGGATGGGCAAATGGTCCAGCAGAGAAGACTGAGGCTCAAAGAGTTTAAGCAGCTTCTGCCAGATCCCTGATGCCAACAAATGACAGAACTCAAGACCTCCATGCTTTCAGAATTGGCTGTAGGCAGTTATTTCTGGGTCCAGTTTCCCCTTCCATTCCCCAGGAATCTTTCCTGATGAATGGGGCCCATATGTGGCCTCATCTCCCTTGGGGCCTAACTGTGACATGCAAACCAGGCCTACTTTTCTGAATCCACCCAAAACAGGTGAGCATGTAGCAATCCTGACCAATACTGACCACCACAAACAACAGCTACCACTTGTTAGCCAGGCACTATGGTAAGAGCACTTTCACTATCATTTCACTTGACCTTACAACAATCTTTTGAAGAAAGAATATATGATTCTTATTTTACAGAAAGGAAAATGAGGCCCAGAGAAAACAAGTAAGTTCAAGGTCATTGTGTTAGAAATTGGCAGAACATGGAATCAAGCCTAGAGGAAGCTGCCTTCCAAATTTTAACAAAGTTATGAGAAGCAGTGTTGCTCCAGGTCAAGATCCTGAGCTGTAGGACGAGTAATGACAGCCCCTGCCCAAAGTATTTTCCATTCAAAGTCATACTTGTATCCAACATACCTTATTTCTAGTCTCATCTTGCCACTAATTCACTGTGCATCCTTGAGTTAGCCTCTACCCTCTCTGGCCTTGGATTCCCAACTATAGAAAGAAAAGGGACTAGATTCAATACCATGGGGCCCAAGAATCAAAAAAGCATGTCCACAGGGACCAAACTGGTGATGTAAACCAGTGGAGTGCATGAATATAGGTGATGATACCCACCATGGGTAAGCAGAGAGCTATAGCAGGTAGAGGATGGGCACCTTCTATAAGAGGTGGCTGGTGTCCCATAATGTCATCTTTTGATCAGAAATATCTTGATTTTTAAAAATATGTTTATTTATTTTGAGGGCAGAAGGGCAGAGAGAAAGGAAGAGAGATAATATCCCAAGCAGGCTCTGTGCTGCCAGCAGAGAGCCCGACATAGGGCTCAATCTCATGAACTAGGAGATCACGGTCTGAGCTGAAATTAAGAGACACTTCATTGACTGAGCCACCCAGGTGTCCCAGAAATATTTTGATTTTTATATGCTGGCCTCTATGAGACCAAATGAAAAAAACTGTGAGCAGTTTGTCTCATGTCTTCCCATTATTTATCACCATTGTGTTCCCAATTGGGGAGCTGAGGTCTGCAAAAAGAAGAAGGTCAGTGAAAGAAAAAGGCTGGGGCAAATAGATACACAGCCCTGAGAAACAAACCATGAGGGGAACCTGAGCTTCTGGCTGATCAGAATAACCAAAATACAGAAGATAGAAACTGCCAAAGCCAAGGGCAATGCATGGTATTTAAGACAGCCTAGGGGCGCCTGGGTGGCGCAGTCGGTTAAGCGTCCGACTTCAGCCAGGTCACGATCTCGCGGTCCGTGGGTTCGAGCCCCGCGTCAGGCTCTGGGCTGATGGCTCAGAGCCTGGAGCCTGGTTCCGATTCTGTGTCTCCCTCTCTCTCTGCCCCTCCCCTGTTCATGCTCTGTCTCTCTCTGTCCCAAAAAATAAATAAACGTTGAAAAAAAAAAAAAAAGACAGCCTAGAATAGGTTAGAGAATGGAGTCAGCCATGCTAATTCAGCCACACAAGTCCAGAAGGTACAGGGAGAGTGAATTTCACTCAAAGAAAGTGGTGAGTGTTTAGATTCATGTTCCATGTTCAGTGTAGAGCAATGGTTCTCAAACTTGAGTGGGCATCAGAATCACCTGAAGAGTAGATTGCAACATCCATCTCTAGAGTCTCTGATTCAGTATGTCTCAGGCAAGGCTGAGAATTGCATTTTTAATAAGTTCCCTGATGGTGCTGATTTGGTTGGTCCAGCGATCACATTTGTAACCAGTGGGAATTTGGGTTCTGGTGTATGACTCTTTATGTTTGGAATCAGGGTCCATCAGTTACTAGACACTGGTAAATTCACTAAATTTGTCTGTATCTCAGTTCCTTCCTTTGTAAATTGAGAGCATTATTAGTATCTACTCCAAAGATTGTTTAAAAATTAAATTCGACAGTCTACATAAAGAGCTTTGAAAGGTGCTTGGAGTATAGTAAATACTCAGTGAATGCCATCAAACATTTCTGTTAGTAAAAGTATTTCAATGGAAGCTAAAGTGGGAGTACCTCAGGACTGGTAACACAGGAGCTGTATGATGAGGAAAGAGGAGAGAAGTTACTGGAACCCAGAGATGGTGAGGGTTATATGGAAAGGACTACATGAAAACTTCAGTTCTGGGGAAGAGTCAACTGTGACCCCATAGGGAAGGAACTGGAGGAATAATTACTCTGACTTCACTTCTCTCCCTTCTTTAGTCTGCTGATGCTCCCCACTGGTGGAACTCAACCAGCCAGAAGCTTGGAGGGGCTGGGAAAGGGAGCCTATTGATGTAGTCCATTATAGCTCAGTCTTCCAGGGCACAGAGAAGGATGGAGAAGGATGGAGAGAAAATTGGAGGAACAAATGTAAGACACCAGCACACTTTGAAAAGGGCCTACAGATATTTTTGTCTACACCCCCACCTTGAGGTAAGGTGGCCCCTAACCCAACTCATATTGGTGAGCCCCAGTGAAGGAGCTAATAGATTTGGTCCACATCCTGAAATGCTAGTCACACCTCAACATCAATCTGGTCACTGGCATTCCTGGCAAGGTGAGCCAGAAGATCCTGGTTTGAGACCTAGCCAAGGCTCAGACAGTGAGCTCATTAGGCACCAAGCTTGGAGAAAACTGAACTCTTTGGCTTTCTGTAAGGGATAAGAGACCACCTTGGAGGAAGCAGAAAAAACAGGATGAATTTAGCAGAAACTTGAAAACAAGCACAGTAGCCTGATATATAGGACCAGCAGTGCCTAGGCCCTGGCTCTGGCCCTGAAACCAACTCTCTGACCTTGATGAAGCATCTCTCCTGAGAGCCTCCCTCTCTGAAAGACAGTCACTCTCACTCCTGCCCTCTTCATCCACCTTGTTCCTCCTTATCCTTCAAGAGGTAGGGCCTGGAAAAGAATTCCAAGATGTGCTAAGTTGCCTTAGGCTCCTTGGAGGAAACCACTAGAGCAATACCTGATATAATTGTAATTGCTCATTATCTAAAATCGGACAGAATGAACTACTGCAAAATAATATACTGTAGGGAAGGAATCTGCTGAAGCAACGACTGAATTAAAATAGCTGCTACTAAATGTTTTCCTGAGGCCAGTAACTTTTGGTGCTCTATTTAGTCATATACTGGTTTTCATCTCCAGAATCCTTGAACAGCACTGATGTTGTGCACTTCCCTGACACTGATGAAGAAAGTAGCCTGGAAGAGGCAAGTAGCCAGCTCTCCAAAAAGATCCAGGTACAACAAAGCATAGAAGATATCACAGGGAGTTTACCATGGTAAGAGAAGATAGTATGTACAAGTATAGAGCATAATTATATTCACTGAAATCTGCAATTGGAAAAGTAGAATTAACAGGTGGAAGCCAGAAAGGGACCTCAATGAGAGATGTATCCCTGTCCCCTGGATTCAGGTAAGGTGTTATTAACCAGACCCAAATAGCCTAAGGGACTTACTGGGGTCATCAGCCAACTACTCAACCTAAATGTAAAATCCCTGCTCAAGCTGAAATACAAGGGAAAACTTAAATAGGAATTATCTGTTAAATAGGCACAAACTAGATTTGGTTTAGGAGTAAGAGCTCTGCAAAAAAGACTTCCAGAATCCCCAAGATCAAGCCCATCCTGTCATAAAAGAAAGAAAAAGAAAGAGGACATAGAAGCCCACATTAGAGCTTTCTGAAAGAATTGAGTGATTCTGGGGATGTTGAACAATGCTTCACGTAAGGAACTCCCAGGATACCTCCATATGGCTTCAACCACCTATCCAGGTTCACTCTCTATCATAATATTTGTTCTTCTTCCTCTCAAAGGATGATGCTTGCATGGTAAATGCAAAGCAAAAGAGAACCTCAAACTCCCTGATTCTTTGTTTTGCAGTACTCTCAGGGTCAAAGATAACATCAGAAAAGACCTGTCCCATAGCAAGCAAATTGCAGAGCCTGGACTATCGCCGGGTTTCCTGAATCCCTTGGACCTCATTCTAATATTATTTAACATCCAAGTATCACCATCAAGGCCAAATGAGATAAAGAATGGTGATCCCTGATGTTAACTCACAATGCCTACCAGCTGCAGAACAACCACCTTGCATTGTTCCTCTGAGCAGGCAATTTCTACCCATAACTAATTCACTCATTCATTCATTCAACTAACATTTATTGAGTTCTTCTGTGTCCAGGCATTGTGTTTCAGTGTAGCCAATGGACTGGAAAGGAGCAAGAGCAGAAGCTGGGAAGAGGGAAGCCAGTCACAGTGGCCCAGACAAGAGATAATTAGTGTCTGATCTAAGGCAGTGGGCTAAGGGAAAGGAGATGTTAACAAAATAGGATTAAGGAAGTAAAATTAAAAGGATTTTGTTATATATTACCTGGGATCGGAATAGGGGAGGTGAGAATAAGAGAAGCCTGTAGTATGATTCCTAATTTCTGGATAGAATGATGGAGAGAATGGCAATGCCCGTCATGGAGACAGGCATACAAACGGAGACAGAGATGAGCACATTCAGAGGAAAGATAAGGAGCTCAGTTTGGGTCATGTTGAATTTGAAGTGCCTACAGAATATTAAGAAAGGGAAATCCAGCCAGGTCTGGATGTCACAAGATGTAGAAGAGGATGACATCATCCAGGGACAGTAATCTGGGGACAGCCTCACTAAGAGGTGAACAGGAAGAAGAATCCACATGAAAGATTGAGATAGAACAGTCAGAGATGTGGGAGAGGCAGGAGAAAGTAGGGCTTAGGACACCAAAAAGGAGAAGCTATCAAGAAAAATACAATAACCAACAGTGTCCAATGTTATTGATTGGTCATGTGTAATAAGAGTCCATAAAAATACTGGATAACAAAGGGGTCTCCAACGTTGGTAGTAAGATCATGTCAGAGAAGGATAAAATAGGATTATCGCTCCCCCAGGCCTCCAGTATGAAGCTCAGCTTTTGGCACCAGCCATGGTACCCAAAGAAGTATAGCATCCTAGTTTGGGCCTGATCTGGGACATAAGCCAGCTCCCAACACTTTAGAAATGATGGTCCAGCACCACACACTGGGGAAGACAAATAAGTATGGCTTTAAGAAATTTGAAGCTCAAATAATCCCCCTTTTTAAGTTTATTTATTTATTTTGAGAGAGAGAGAGAGCAAGTGAGAGTGAGGGAGGGGCAGAAAAAGAGGGAGAGAGAGAACCCCAAGTAGGCTCCACACCAACAGCCGCATAAAACCTGACATGGGGCTCGACACGGGGCTTGAACTCATGAACTGTAAGATCATGACCTGAGTCAAAAACAAGAGTCAGACGCTTAACTGACTGAGCCACCAGGTGCCCCCTTCTCTTTCTTTTCCTTTAGCCCTGTACACATTCAGTACAGGCTAGACCCATGGCACAAGTAAGGTTATCCATCAGTTGCCTAGTCAAGTGGATATTAAAGGATCTGCTGCCCAAGACTGGATTCTCTCCAACATCCAGGCCCCCAGAGTCCAGAACCAAGAATCTGTGACTGTCTCCCCCTACCACCTGAATGGTAATCCCTTCACAGTCTCTCCTGCCTGAAAAAGAAAGAGCCATTGCTCTTCGAAGCCTAGAAGCCCATGCCTGGGAAGTGAGAGAGAATGGAAGAGACTGAGCCAGCAGGTGGAGAGCAAAAATGAAGGCAGTGGTTTCTGGGGGAAGATTCACTTTTCCCCAGATAAACAGCTGCCTGCAAACAGCCTACCCTTATATGCTTTGTTCAAGTCAGGACCCTAAAAGAGGTCTGCTTCTCACCAAGCCAAAGCCCAGATTGACAGCATCTTTTTGCTTTTCCCCAAACCTCCACTTTCTATGCCATTTGCCACCGAGGGGGAAAACATCTCCCATTTTGAACAGCACGAATTTAGCACACGTGGGCATGTCTGGAAGGGGAAGCCATGTGGAGGATGGCGATGAGCTTGTCTCCAACTCCACTGACAACTCAATAAGGGGAAATTGGCATAATGCTGCACTGGAAGGCACTTGAGATAGCAAGTGAATCACAACAAAGTTTAAGACTTGCACAATACCTCCTCCCTTTCCCAAATGGCCTTATGCCCATTGTCTCATTTAGTTCAGGGGCATCCCTATCAAGTAGGGTAGATTAGGATCAACTCATCCATTTTTCATTTGGTCGCTGAGAGTTATGGAAGGCAGATGGCAATAGAGTCAGAACCATGGGTTCTGTCTGTTGGCTTTTAACTCCTTCTACACTACCTAGTATCAGCCAAGGGCTTGAGGAACTGGAATGAATAAGCAAAAGTTGAGGCATTTCCTCCTTAGTGCTTAGGACAGAGCCTGACTGTCTTGACTAGATCATACGGGGTACACTCCAGAGGTGAGGGCATGGATCTCAAGAGCTCTAAGACTGTGGATATTTGATGCTGAAGCAGAGCTGGAAGAAGAAAAAGAGGTGGGCACGGGCTTGGCAGAGCTTCCGTGAAGCCTCCAAGAAAAGCCGCCAGATCTGGCCTGGTAGACAAAATCCTAGGACCCTGCAGTACTGGAAGCCCAAGCCAGTGGTTTAGTTTTCTTCACATCTTGGAAAATGGAGCATCTTATTTTTAACCTTTAAACAGAGGAGTGAGTAGCAGTGATGGACCAAGATAATGGTGAATAAAGGAGCCTCTGCAAAGCTCTAGGCAGGAATTGTGTCCACTCTGCAGAGCAGCTGGGCCCCAAGTCAGTTAGGAGTGCCTGCAGTTAGGAGCCAGAGCCTCAGGGCAGTTCAGATCCCTTGTCTTGGGACATCCCCTACTCAGTCTCCTGCTCACATCAGTCAGTGATGTTGGGAACAAATATATTGTTTGATCCAAATCCCCGAACTCCTCTGCCTCAAGCAAGGTTTTTCAGGGGAGCCTCCATAGTCTCTATGCTGCATCTTGTCACTGCTAAAGTGCAGTAGTTCCCAATTTCTCAGGCAAAACCCTGACCCCTACCCTTTCTGGGGCTTACGCCTTACCTGTTCAGGAGGGCATTAAACTTAGACCCTTGTTTATCCAAAAATCTCCCCTTACTGAGTTTTCCTTGAGTATAAACTTTCTCCTTGCAATTCTTGCTTTGTCCATCAGCAGTGAACATCTAACTGTGTCAGCTTAACTACAGCCTGGCTTCAGGTCAGGAGGATTTCTTTCTATAGTGGAATCCTAAGTAACTGACCATAGTTGCATTAGGAAGGGACAGAATGGATAGATATCCGTTTAAACACTAGCATCCGTAGAACATTTTCTGTACAGGAAAGGTACATGTAGCAATGATCATTGAGCAAATGATTTTAAACCTCTAATAGGTACTAAGCACTGTGGTAGGTGCTGTTCAATTGTGAACAGCCCCTACTCTCACAAAATTTATGGTGGACTTATAGACAAGGAAATCAGCAAGTACAGTGTGATGTGTGCCATGACAGAGGACGCACAGGTACTATGGGATCACATGGGTGGGAGAACAAAGTCAGACTTGGATAAGGGGGTAGTGTCAGGGAAGGCTTCCAAAAGAGGTGACGTCTAAGCAGAGATCTAAAGGGAGAGTAGTAGGTTGCCAGGAAGTAAAGGGAGGAAAGCAGTTGAGTATAGCTGGCGTAGGAGCAAAAGACTTCTAAGAAATTAAGGAAAGGAAGGTGGAAAAGTGCTTAGGGCATGACCGTGCAGAGCCTTATGAGCTATGGTAAGCAAGAGACCTTTCTCCTAATGAAAATGGAAAAGTCACTGAAGGGGATTAAGGAGGTGAGAAGTATCATCAGATTTCCACTTCAGAACATGCATTCATGCTGCTATGAGAACAAATTTAAGCAAGGAAGGGAGGATGTGTGGACAGTGTCCAAGAGGTTACTGTGGAGATCAGGCAAGAGATGGGGAACGAGAGTGGGCCATGAACCAGGATTACAAAAGTGGGGCCAGAAAGGGGAGGACAGGGTTCAGGACAAAGAAACAAACTTGCAGGGTGTAGAATCATCACTCACCATGAAGAAAGGAGATAGGAGAGTCAGGGCTTGTGACTGGTAGATTCTTACTAAGCAGGGTGAGGGTCAGCAGAGGAGAGGCAGGTTGGTGGGAAGAAATGCTATCTCGCAAGGGAGCCAGCAAGACATCTGAGTGGGGGTGTCCCATAGGCAGTTAGCTATGTGTGTCCAAGCTCAGAGAACAGATCTGGGCTACAGCTTGGAGTCTGGGAATCAACACATAAACTAGTAATAAAGCTAAGAGAGGGGATAAGATGACCTGGACAGAATGGGTAGGTAGAGAAGAAGGTGACTCAGAGCCCAGCCCAGAGGAAAACCACAGTGTCCGAGTTGCGTAATAAATGTCGTGCATCAGCTGCAAAGTCGGCACTGCCTAATCTTCATGACCCTGAAATTCAGGTCTGTCTCTACAAGACTCTCCCTCAGATTCCCACACTCAACCTCACCCCAACATGGGTCCCCCATAGGACACGCTTCTCCGTGTTGACTCATCAGACACTGGCTTGAGCTCGGAAGCTCCAGGCTAGTGATTAAATGTGTCCCTTATATATCTCCTACTACAAATTGCAAACCACGTAGGATAAGTACATAAGCGTACAAGGATGTACTTCTGCATCAGGGACCCACAGACTTAGGTGTACATAAACATCCCTGCACATAAACGCACCCACACACCCTACAGTCTGGATTAGGTCATTTATGTCTACTCAAATGGAACATTAGAAGTGACTTTGAACTACAGGTTTTCCCCTAAAAAAATAAAAACAAAAACAAAAACAAACAAACAAACAAACAAACAAAAAACACTGGCCTAATAAGCAGTTACAACAGGAGGAAAAAGAATAAAACGTTTGTAGAGATTCTTCTTTATGTCTTATTCCATGATCAAATTTAATCCTCATGGCTAACCTGTAAAATGGGTTTTAGAATCCCAAAGGGATGAAGACCAAAATGTTCTCCTGTGCCTCCATGGGACAATAGCTTTTATTCTGGAGAAGGGAGAGTAGGAAAAGATTCTAACAGAATCTTTGGCATATGTATGATATACAGGTTGACTTCCTTTATTCATTTAAGAAATATTCATCACTGTCCTACTATGTACCTGGAGGCAAGAGTCGACCAAATGCACGTAAATATAGAGCATTCCTTAATTAGGATCCTGTTTACACTCATGATGGGCTGTAATCATTTTTGTGGGACTGTCTGATTGAGCCTCCTTAGAGAAGGGCTGTCATAGCTGCTTGTCAGAGAGATGAAGTCCTTGAATTGAAAGCTTCTGTGGGAATTACAGTCTTCCATTTTCCAGAAAGGCCACCACTGTTCTTTATTTCAGCTAACAAGAGATTACCTTTCACAACTGAGCTACAAATGGGGGCCTAATTGATGAATTTGCTAATAGCCTTCCCTTTATAGTGGCATTAGCCTAGTTGGGTCTTAGCTGTACCTCCCTCGGGTGAGGCCTGACACACAGTGATATATTCTGCTAGATTTATGGCTTAGAGGACAGGGAGTTTAACTCAGTAATTAAACATCCAATTTGCCACATGAGCCTGGGAAATATCTCCATCCTCCCTCTTCCTTTTGCCTGTGCCTCAGTTTCTCTCGGTGGGAACGGGGCGGGGGGAGTTATCAATCCACCCAGTAACCAACAGGTAGGAGTTTCTCTCTTCTTAGCCGCAAGGCTTGTGAAGGGCACAGAGAAGTCTGTGATAATGGGCCTTCCCTCAAAAGGTCTGCAATCAAGCATGATTGAGACTCTCACATCCCCCATTTCTCTCACACTGTTAGGGACCCAGTGAGGTTTCCATTTCATTCTTAAGATGTTGCCAAACACCTGCTTCCTAGAGCTTGGAGTGGGGTAGGCCAGGCTGTGGGTCCCTCCTGTAACTGAAGCACTTCACTTGAGGACTAGTGGCCCCTGGGAGGGGGCTGCTAAAGAGCCTTGTCTTCAGTTGTCTTCATGGCTCTGGCAGGCTGACCTGAAAATGAATTGGTGATTCAATGATTGTATGACCTGAATCAAAGACGCCCTCCCCTGGCCACTGTGCTCCATCCAGCTCTACTGAAACTGGTTCCCTGACATCCGTGGTAAAGACCCTTTATTCATCCACTCCCCCTTTGGGATGGCACTAGATAAGCCCAGATTACAAATAACAGCTAATCTTTCTTGAGCATTTACCATGTGCCAGACGCATGCTTTTCGTGAAATAACCCATTTAATCCTCATAATAACTCAATGGGATAAAGTGCTATTACCATATCATAGATGATGGGCCAAGGCACAGACGATGATGGTAACTTGCGCAGCAGGCTGATAAGCTGAGATCCGACCCAAGGCGTGCCAGTCCCAAGGGCTGCACACTTCCTGTCACACAGAACTGCCTCAGGGGAGAAGTCAGTGGCCCACATGATTTAATTGTTTGGAAGGCACCAAGAAAATCCTTATCCCTCCTGCCCTCCAGAATTGCCCCTCAAATAAGCTGGTAATGGGCTCACAACTCTACCCCCAAAATAATTCCTCTGGCATCGACAAAGCAAATCTCCTGGGAGGATGAGGGGATCTAATACATGGAGCCTGCTACTGACAGGCTCCAATTAGCTATAGTCCCTTTCTCCTGCATGGAAGTGTATCACTTCCTTCCCAGATTCCCAAAACCTTCAGTGGGTGGGAGCTGGTGTAGGGCAAAGACGAGAATAAGCTTGAGGTTGGTGATGTGGATAAAAAAGGAGAGAGGCCTGAGTCAACAGCAGAGCACATTCCAAGTCTGAGAATACCCCAACTCAGCTACTTTCTGGCTCTACAACTGACCACCGCAGATTCCCATTTCTTCAACTGCAAAATAGAAGTAGAAGGAGTTGCATTGTAATCTTGTTGTGTAAATCAAATACGGTGATGCTTACAAAGTACTTAACACTGTCCAATGCACAGTACAGACATTAAGATGGCAGCTCTTGTTTTAATTATTGCTACTGCACAAGGAAGGAAGGCCTGATAAAGACACTGAGAAGTCCATGGGCAAGGTGGACCACTGAGTGAGCGGGAGGAAAGAGACTTGAAGGAGGGAGACTACCTTCATCGACTTTGCAACTATTCTGAGGCCTTTATGTATTAATTCAGTCATTTGTCAGCCATTTCAGCTCAGACCTACTGTATGTGGACATTGTGTCAGATGACGTTGTGGGTTGAACCAAGCTGAATCAAGTCCCCCTCCCCCAAAAAGTCCTAACCCCTGTTGTCTAGGAATATGACTTATTTGGAAATAAGCTCTTTGCAGATGTAATCAAGTTCAAATGAGGTCTTACTAGATTAGGGTGGGCTCTGGTCCAGTGTGACTGGTGTCCTTTTAAGAAGAAGAAATACAGACATACACACAGGGGAGAAACCTATGTGAAGATGAAGGCAGAGACTGCAGCAATGTGTCTACAAGCCAAGGAATATTGAACATAGCTGGCAACAGCTAGGAGCTGGGGAAGGATCAAGAAACAAGCTCCGCCTAAGAGCCTTCAGAAGGAACTGACCCTGTTAGCATCTGGATCTCAGACTTGTGGCCTCCAGAACTGCCAGAGAGTACACCTCTGTTGTTTTAAGCCAGGCTGTTTGTGGTTCTTTGTCACAGCAGCCCTAGAAAATAAACATAAGCAATAAAATTACCAAGATACATTTAAAAAACGAAGTTCTTGTTCTGGAATCTTTGCTATTCATTTCACCCCCCAGAAGAGGATGGATGAGAGTCCAGGTTTAATCCAATGGCCTTGGGTCTGGCTTCCAAACAGGCATACTTTGTTAAACAAGAGCTTCTCCTCTGGCCCACCAATTAGGACTCCAGGCTGGAGGATAAGGATATCTTACAGGAGTAGGCGGTGTGGAATGAGGATTGTCCCAGCCACAAGTCATATCAGGTCCCTGCCACCCACAGGGCATCGCATTGAGGACTGTGAAAAATGAGGATTGCAGGGTGGTGGTGGCGGCAGAAAAAGAAACCCTGGAAAACGAAAGGTGGGGGTGAAGTCTTGTTTTCAATTTCTTCCAAACCCACCATTCCTCACATCTCCTTTTGATATCTCCATTCTTCCTCTTCATAGTTTAAGTTTCTACTCTGGTCCCTCAGATGCCTTCATAGCCTGGTAGGCTGGAGAAGAGAAAGCACAGGTCTTGGTGGCTAGAAAACAAGAGTTTGAATCCCAGTTCTACCACTCACTATTTGTGGGATGTTAGGTAAGTAACACTGTCTGTGTGTCTGTGCTTTGGCTTTTTCATCTGTACAATAGGGATAGTATGTAACTCATATATGTTATGTATGTACATCTGACATACATTGTATAATGCATGTGTGTATGTATGTAATGCACAATAGTATACATTGACCAAGATGATACATGCCAAAGCATTTTAAACGTCATGTGAAAAGGAAAGAGATCTCATTATTCACAGTTCCTAGATCTTATGTACAGAAACTCTGGTTTTAGATATCACGTATCAGGACATACTACAAAATTAGCACAAAAATATAAAAACAATAAATCAGATGCTATGTTTAAAGGACCAATGCCAGTGTACAAATGCCAACATATAAATGGCTTTGACCTAGGAGTAAACCAGTCTCAACACCAGCACTCAAGATCTCTGTGATACTGGACAAGATTTTCCATCTCGTAGTTTAAATGATTTGTGTTTCCATCCAGCTCTAAGTTTCTATGACTTTATGAAAAAGTGCACATCAAGCTGTTTGCTCTTATAAAATTACACTTTAAAAAAACTCTTTACTTATGGGTCACCCATTACAAATCTGGGGAAAGCTGGGATGCTTGAGGGAATTCTAATAACAAGTGAAGCAGAAAAGCCATTTGATGTGTGAAATATCCAATGGGCTCGGTAACACTGGAAAGGCAAGTTTTCTGGAACAATCCTCTCCTGGTTATTCATATGAGAAGGCTAATGTCAGAATATCAGAGACTGGGTTGGAATACCTTGGAACAAAAGCCAGTAAAGAGGGTGAGACAGCCCTAATACAGCCCAAAATGCAAAAACAACCGGCCAGCTTTTATCTCCTTTTAGAATAATATGAACAAAGGTGACTCGGATTACACTAGAAGAGATTGAGCCCCACTTAAGGAAGAACTTCCTTCTGAGATACATAAGTTTGGAGAAATCACCTTCTCTAAAACTTTTCCAAAAAAAATTTTTTTAATGTTCATTTCTTTTTTGAGAGAGAGACAGAGTGACAGAGCATGAGCAGGGGAGGGACAGAGAGAGACACACACAGAATCTGAAGCAGGCTCCAGGCTCTGAGCTGTCAGCACAGAGCCCAACACGGGGCTTGAACCCATGAACCATGAGATCATGACCTGAGCCAAAGTCGGGTGCTTAACCGACTGAACCACCCAGGCACCCCTAAAACTTTTCAATGAGAGACCCAGCAGCCAACTTTGTGTCCTGGGTGAAGTGTGTGCAGCAGCAGAAGCAAGGACAGAGCGACCCTTTGAGAACTTTTTGCTTGTGTTCTCTCCATGCTTTTTCCAAGTCAGTTCACAATGGCACATAACGCCTGCATTTCACACAACACAATCCGGCTTCCAGTTACCTTGGCAGTTCACATGTTGTCATGCTGCCGACTTTTCCCCTGCTGGCACACTAGACTCCAAGGTGTAAGTACTGTTTTTACAGATGTTTGCATGTTCCACACTGGTATGTGATAATCACTTTGCATTTCAGTTAGCAAAGAGGAAATGAAACCCACTGCTGAATTGGAGACAAGAGTGTTGTGTTTCACCCTCGTTGACAGCCAAAAGCCAATTTAGGACTCTCTGAAAGGCCGAATTTCCCTGGGGGGAGGGGAGCATGGGGCAGGGGTGGGGGGTGGGATATGGGTATCTTCTTAATGCTCCTGAGCTTGCTTAAGGATTGAAATTGGTGTTTGCTGAGGGAGGAAAAATCAATGTGGATTATGGTTTATGGATCACTTCAGCTGGAGAAGCAAGCAAGTGGGAGAGCTCATCCAGTTTGCACTTTTTCAGCAAGACTCCTACAAGCTAGCAGGCTAATAGCATAAACACCTATCCAGAGCTCACCACATTCTAAACCCTTTGCACGAATTAATTCACTTAATTATCACGACAATTTGATGAGGCCGGAGAGGTTACGCTCAACATAACACATCTACTAAGTTCAGAGCTGGATTTTAAGCCAAGCAGTCTGGTTCCAGAGCTGGCATGGTAAGTTAGCTTTCACACTCTTTGGAAGGAGATGTGAATACAGACCATCCTCAAAGAAGTGGGGCTGGATACTGCTTCCTCTTCTCTTCCTCCTCAATTCCCTGACTTTTGTGCTATGGGACCACACACTTCAGCTGAAAGGAACTTCCCAAGGAGAGGGATCCCTTAGCCACATACACCATGTCAGAAGTCAGCTCTGTGCTCTCTATAACACTAACCCCCTTGTCCCATTGCAGGATTTTTCCCAACCCATAATTATTATCACTCCCTGGGTCAGTAAGTCAATAGAACATTTAAAAAAACAAAACAAAACAGCCTCCAAAATGACTCCTTTGCTAAAACTCTTTTCTCACCCCTAGGGCTCTCCTCTGAGGTGCTAAAACCCCAATCAGGGAGTCATCACCATAAATAATGCATCAGGCTTTCACTAAGAATCAGTAAAGCAAGGAGCAGCTCAGAAAAGTCCATTATCCCCCCATGGTTCATAATTGGGCATTGTGATTAATCCATTTATCTGCTATTCAGATGAACACCCCATAGTAAGAGTCAGTAATTACAGAATATTGAATAGGTACATGAATAGCCAAAATGTACCCATGCTTTGAGTTACTGCGGCAACTTGATTCCCAGAATCTTTAGTCATTTTGAGTTTTAAAGGTCCACAACATTAGCAGAGAGGTGAGAGATAGGAAGCCCAATTTTCAGAATATCCTGAGTGGCTAAAACCCAGAAAGCTCATGAGCTTGCTTGTACATAATCACACGAATCAGCTCACATTCAACAATTTATCAACATTTATTATCTGCTATGTGTCGGGCACAGTGTTAAGAACAGGGTATACCAAAGAAAAGTTCTGAAGAGACAGACATATAAAAAGCCAATCATCTTGTAATAAGAAAAGTGAGATCTGTGTTAAGAACACAGAAGAAGAATGAGTACTCACTCCCCAAGAGGGTGGAGGATCAATGCAGATCTGGGAAGGCTGCCCAGAGGAAATGACCTTTGAGTTGAATCTTGCAGGTTAAGGAAGATTTTTTTTTCCAGAGAAGAAGGGAAAAGAGCATCCCAGGCAGAGGGACAAGTATGCACAAAAGTATTTGGGCAGAAAGTGATCTGTACAGAGAATTGCATAGGACAGGCATTAAAGGGCTTTGTGTACTATGCTAGGGGAACTGGACTTTATCTTGTATCCTGTATTCAGTAGGGCAACATGGTAAGATTTTAAAGAGATGTGTGAGCATGAGCAGTTTGGTGCTTTTGAAAACCCACTGAGCGATGATAATGAGGCTGGATTGGAGAAGGAGACCAACAGTTGAGAGGCTACTGCCTTAGTGAGGGCCAAAGTGAAGATGACCTGCCTCAGGCACTGGGAGAGAACCGAAAAGGATAGTGGGATGGAACAGTCCGACTAAAGGCTTTGCAGACATTTCAGAAGGCCATATCAGAAAGTTCCTGATGATGGGTGGGGAGCAGAAGTGATGATGCGTTTAGTTGAGGAGGAGAAGCCTATCAAGTAGCTGGACAAAGTGTAAATGATACGGATATCGCTTCATGTATGTTATGTTCCAAGGACTGTCATGGTATTTCCTTATATCCTCTGCCTACCATCCACCATAAGGGAAATCGGCTCAAGTTAAAGGGGACTGAGGCACTCAGTGCCACACAGAACGTACCCTGCCCACTAAGCCTGTGCCCCTAGTGTTCCCACTGCCCTAGCTCTGAACTTCACTTATTGAGGGAGGCTTTGTTTACAACGTAAATAGCTTTATTCTTCACTTTTTCCTTCCTGTCTAACAATTCAAATGTCTTTCCCTGTCTTTACCTTGTGAAAAACACCTTCTCCCATCATCCTTGCCTACCCCCAACATTGTATCTCTCCCTTCCAAAGTATCTCTATCCTCCCCATTCCTTACCCACTCCTATTCACACATGACATCTTTTTAGAAGTGGCAAGTGTGGGGCAAAGGACAGTGAATCAGAAGTGAGGGCAATCTGGAGTGCCTGGATGGCTCAGTTGGTTAAGCATTCGACTTTGGCTCAGGTCATGATCTCCAGATAGTGAGTTCAAGCCCTGTGTTGGGCTCTGTGCTGATAACTCAGAGCCTGGAGCCTGCTTCACTTCCTATGTCTCCCTTTCTCTCTTCCCATTCGCTACTCACACTCTGTCTCTGTCTCTCTGTCTCTCTCTCAAAAATAATAAACATTAAAAATTAAAAAAAAAAGTGAGGACAGTCTGTGTTCCAAGACTGTTCTAGCTGACCAGGTGACTTTCAGAAACTGCTTGATCTCTCAGCCACAGTGTCCTCAGTTATAAAATGGGGATATGAAATGAATACTAACCTTTGCTTACCTCACAGGATTATTATAAGAGGAAAAGAGATAAAGTGCTTGCAAACAACACCAACAGAAAGTAGGAAAAGTGCTACAGAATTATCTGGATTGTTGGGCACTACTGACCACCAGACGGTGAGTTGCTTACGGGCAGGGGCCTGGTTGCCTTCATCTTTCAATCTGGAGTACTTAATTATTTCTAGTACAGAGTCAGTGTTTGATAAACACATTGAATTAATGACAAGGACCACTGCCACCACCAACACACACACACACACACACACACACACACACACACACAGGTGTCCTTGCCTCTCTCTCCCACCATAATGCAGGCAAACCCATAATACCTCCGCTTTTGGAACTACTGCTCTAGTCCTGGTGTGTTCCAAAAACAGCAAGTTCCTGGAGGAAAACCAAGTGATTGTCACGCGCCTGGATGCCTCCACTGGGCACGTTTGACCAAGTCTGAATTCCTCCCCTTCTCAAGGGAAGTTGCTAAGAACTGAACCCCAGAATCCCTCTCCTCCAAGGAGCCCCAGCTGGGTCTTTCCTTACCCCCTCCCACCTTTGTGCCAGGCATGAGACGTGTTTTTTTTTTCTTTGCAGGAGCTCAGCCGCCTCTACTGCTGTTTTCATTGATGCCTTGAGCAGACCTGGCATGTGCAACTGCTGAGAAGGGGGGGGGGAGCGTGGAGCCGCGGGGGAAGCAAGTAAAAATAGCCTGGCGCGCACCGCTCTGCCTGCTCTGGACGCCTTTAACCCTGGCCAAGGTGGGGAGCTCAGCAGCCACTACAGCACACTGCTGAACCTGGCAGGGGTCTGCATCCAGACCCCGTACAACAGCTGGGGTGCGGGGGCTTAGAGACCCGTGAAAACTTTTTTTTTAGAAACCCAGAAGTGGGGGGAGGGAAGAGCAGGAGAAAGCTGTTTCTTGCTTCTAGCACTCCAGCCACCTGGCTGCAGGGACTGCTATGTGCCCACTGGTCCAACACTTTACAGAAGTGCAGCCTTGACTCGGAGCTATTTTTAGCAACCTCTTCCGCGGGTGGGCGATCAGAGGGAGGAGTGTGAGGGGATTGGGAAGGCTAGCTCTCTGCTGTGAGGCTAGGCGCCTTTGCGGGTGGAGAAGAGGAAGTGTCGAGGGGATAAGCATGCTGGCTTTGCCCTAACTCAAGGAGACAGCGTTAGCTGCTGAATGCCCTACTGCTTTCAAGCCCCTGAGCGTGTTTGTTTTTCGAAATCGACAATTGCCAGATGCATGCTGCTTCTAATCTCTCAGAGAATTGGGATTTTAAAAGCGTTGCTGCCTATTGCTATGGGGTAAAGGTTAGCTGCAGTTAAGACCTTACCGAAGATCGGAAGGGTCTCTGCATCGTTTTGCATTCCAGCAAGACAGAGGGACAATCCCCGTGCCACACCTCCATCCCCGCCTCACGCTGCATATGGGTAACCATATGTGAAATGTACGGCAGCCCCACCAGACACCCGGCTATTAATAGAGCCCGGGAGTTTGCTCTCTGTCTTTTTCCTGCCACCGAGTAAGGGATGATCTTCACACACATACCCCACTCCGCCCCCACCTCGGCGCACCGTTTCTCCAGGAAGGTAAGGGGGCTGCCCACGCTGATCCCCTTCGTGACTACAGGTGCCTAGAGCCTACGGACTAGTCCAGTTGTAACGACAGCAGGGTCACTGCGAGGCCAGGGAACACAGCCTCCAGTCTTGGGACGCAAAACCCAGCAGGGCTGTTTGCGTCTCTGGGCCAACTCGAGAGTAGAGAAAGGGCAGCTATTGGGCTGCCGAAGGCGAGGGGAGCAAGAGCGCAATCTGAAGAGCTAGAGTGGCCTCCTCCAAAGCCGCTGCGGGACGAATGGCTGTAGACCCATTTCTCCCCTGCAGCCCGCGGCGCGCAGCCCCCACCCGGCGCGGGCTTGGCTGCGGCAGGAGCGGGCGCTGTCCCTGGTTCTGAAGGTGGCCGCGACCAGAGCTCCCTCCCCGGGTTTAGCGCCCCAAGGCGGCTCAAACATTCCAGGGTTGCAGACCTCTCTCCGGCCCAGATCTGAGCGGGAGGGTCTGTTGGTGGTGCCCAAGTCCCACCACCCGCTCGGTGTGGCCCCGCCGCGGCCCGGAGCTCTCCGCGGTGCTGCGGGGACCGAGAGCTGGGGTGACTGACTTGAGCCTTGAAGGGTAAAGCTCAGGCAGCGTCTGGAGATGGTCAAGGCACCGCAGGGAGCCGACCTGGTCCCAGGATCACCCACCCCAGCTTTGCACAAAGCTGGGACTCTGGACCCCTAATGAAGCCCAGAGGAGAGAGCAGGGGAGCACTGCTGCCCAGGGTTTGGGACTTGGGGAAAGAGAAGCGAGCAGCGGGTGGCAGGAGAGGGAGATGGGGTGAGAGCGATTCTTTTGCATTTTCAAAAGGGAGGGGACCTGAGACATGCACTGGCTTTTCCCCCAACACACATACACACACACACACACACACACACACACACACACACACACGGCCGGCAGAAGCAAGCGGGATGGAGCCGGGGAAAGTTTGGCACTAGGTGCTGAGCAGCGGCGGCGGTGGCGGCGGCGGCAGCGACAGCGGCGGCGGCGCGGTGGTCCGGGGTGGGCTGCCGGGGTCGCCGAGAGCCCCGGCCCTCTCGCCTCCTTACCTCGGTGTTCTCGGCAGCGTTCTCCGCCATTTTCCTCCTTAGGAGCAGGCAGCGGGAGGAGTGTTTCATGCCCATAAGAGCCAGCAAGGGTTTGATGATACAGAGATAGTAGAGAAAGAGAGAGCTGGTGTAGCTTTAAAAGAGAGAGAGAGAGAGAGAGAGAGAGAGAGAGAGAATGGGAGGAAAAAAAAAAAAAACCAACCCAGCCCCTCTGCTGGAGCGTCAGCCGATACAATCAACTACGGTTGAGTCTTTTCTGCAGTCTCCACTTTGTTTTATTTTCCTCCCTTCTCATCTGCTTCGGATTCCTTCACACAGTTTCAAGTTCTTCTCGCGCACCCGACCCCCTCCCCGCCCCTCTCCACCCGCGCTGCGGGCTAGGCTGGAGGGAGGCAGCCCCGAAGGCTTCGCGGCAGCGGCGGCGTCTCTTCTCCTGGCTGCTCTCAAAGTCCGGCCGGCCGGAGGCAGCCACCAACTCCTCTCAACTTCTGCCGATCGGCTGGGCGAAGCAACACGCTTCCTGCGCGTCTCTCCTAGGGGCTGAGCCGGGTGAGTGGGGGCGGGGTAGGAGGTTCGGTAGAGCGAGCGGCGGCTGGGCGCAGACGGAGGGCCCCCAGCGCCCCCGGGCCCGCCGCCTCCTTCAGGCTCCAGGGGTCTTTTGGCCGCCTCCACCCCCAGGCGCCGTGGACAACTTGCGCGGGGGCAAAGGGCGGCGCGGACGCTGCAAGGCCACGCGGGAGACTCGATGAAAGCAGGCGCCGGAGCTGGGCTCTTGCAGGTTCTTAGACCCGGGTGTATGTCCTCCCACCGAGGACAAGCTCTGGGCAAGATTGGGCCATAGTTACCTCGCCCCCATCCCACCCCACCCCCAACTTCCCAGATCCTCTGTCAATTCTTGGTTCCTTCCTTGGCGAATTATGGTTTCAGGAGCGAAGGGGTGGGTGTCTGGATGAGGGAGGGTCCTTAACTCCTTCAACTCTAAGGCTAAGTGTGCTATCATCTCTCCTTTTCTCCCACTGTCCCTGTCCAGGCACTTGGGGCTCCAAGCTTCTCTCAGGTTGAGAGGTCGGGCCAAAGGTTCAGCCAGAGGTGGCTCGGAAGAGACCATAGGAGAAAGTCAAATGGCTGAGCCCACAGTCCTGTTCCCCTTACCCTAGTCTTCCCCGGCAGCCCCCTGCCCACACATTTCTCTTCTCCCTCCTCACCCCTCCCCCATGGTCACCAGATTTTGAAGTCCCTTTTATGGGAGAGAGGGAGGATGTCACGTACCCATTAGGATTCTCTTGATCCTTTTTTAAGGGAGTTTGGGCGGCAGCAGGGGGTGTGAATTTTTATACAATGCATTCCTGTCTTCACTTTGAGAGCTTCTTTTTCTCTGTCTTACTGGCCATCTGTCAGGCGGGTGGGAAATAGAACAGGGGGGGGCACTCTGTCTCTCCCTTTGCAACAGGCCACTCAGGCTGGACTCCTTCAAAGACAGCTGCACTTTCAAGCTTTCAACCCACAAGTCAAGGACAGGGACCTAAAAGATGCATGCTCCTTGAACACCCTGGCTCTCTTCACTTCATCCCTGTACTTGCATCGGGAGATCAGTTCCGCATGCGTGCCCTATTTGTTTTATCACCTTTGACAGCCAGGAAATGTGAGCCTGGTTGTCCTCAGCTAACCTCAGGGTCCATTGAAGAAATGGACCAGAATCTAAAAATGCCTCCATCACCTGGTCCTAGGGGAAAGAGAAGATGCATTGCAATAATTGGAGGAGGGAGAGGAGGAGGAGGAGTGGAGAGTAAAAAGAGTGAAAAGATAATGGGCAACAGGCTTGAGTTATTGGGCGTGTGTGCATGTGTGTGCATGTTATATGTGTTTGGGAAAGAGCGAATGTAAATGAAAGAATGAGCCTAACTCCTTAACCTTTTTCTTACTCAGACCACAGACCTTGACTAGTATTGGGGGTGAGGAAGCAGAATCTTTGGCAACACCTACTTGGTCATCCTCCTTCCCTTTCACACATGCAGAAAGCTGTAGGGGGGTGAATGAGATGAATCTAAGGAATGACTTTTACCCTCTTGACCCCCATTTTCTCTAAGCAGCTTTCTCAGAAACAACAGATTTGAGACATCTCATCCTCTACGAAGAGGGTCTCAGTACTATTACAATCAATGAAAATCAGAAAGGAAAGGATCCTCACAGCTCTTTGGTCCAGTTCTCTCATTTTACAAATAAGTACCCTGAGATCAGAAAAAGGAGGCCATTTGTCCATGATCCTTCAGCCAGCTGAGGGAGCATCTGAGAGAAGCTCCCCAGCCTCCTGACTTTCAGCTTTACACTTTTCTCCCACCCTGTTTCTGCCTGTGCAGTGCATCCATTCTGTGACTAACCAGGGAGGAGGGGAGCGGAGACAAGCTCCCACCGAAATAGGCTGCTGCCTGTGCGTGATTATGTTGCTATGAGAACCTCAGTGGGTGTGTTTCCTCTGTTCTCTGTTGAAATCTTTTGCTTGGCTTGGCTTCTCCCCAAGCACAGACACAGCTCCCCTTAGAATGAGGAGTGGAGAGGCTGATATGGAGAGCTGCATTCTCCTGGCAAGAGTTTTCTATTCCAACCCATCCAATGCAGGCCCAGCCTGAGGCTGTGAGTGAGAACCATAGGCCACCATGGTAGTTCCACAATGGCTAGAGTGAGTAGTCTTGAAAGTGAATAGTCCAGTCCTCTGTTGAGCCACCTTGGAGCAGAGAGTTGTTCCTGCTGTGTTCCCACCTAATTACAAATTCACAAGCAAAAGAATTGTTACTTTAAGAGACTAAGTTTTGGGATGCCTTGTTACACAGCAAAAGATTACCTGAACACTCATGTCCTAGGGTTGTGAGAATTGATGATGTGTGAAAAGTGCCTAGCACATAGTAGGCATCCCCACTACCCCACCATTCACAGGAATTCAGTCTTTCTCCATCTCTTTTGCATAAGTATGTTAGCACAGCTCTTACAATATTAAAAGAATTCCACAAAGAATTTACTGGATATCTGTTATATGCCTAGCTCATTAATAGGCACTGGGCTTGACAATAGGCAACAAAAGGTATTGGACTGATCATTGAGGAGCTCTCAATTTAGCTACCTTGAATGCTTTGAAAGTGTATAGAACTTTCATAGAAGAGATTTTGAAGGGATTTAATGGGAGGCAAGAAGATACATAGGACGACCAGACATACACTAAGAAGTAGGTTAAATATTCTGGAACAAAATGCCCTTCCAGGTAGAGATGTCTTGAGGACACATTTTACTTTACTTACGTCTTCGGTGCAACAAGATGTATTGAAGAGGACATGTGAAGTGCTTAGGATAGTGTCTGGCTCATGGGAAGACCACAAACGTTGTGTTAATGCTTGCTAGGCCCTGTGCTAGGCTCTGAGTCAAACATTACAGAGCACTTATTACATGCCAGAGACTCATCTAGACTTAATGTGTCCTCATGCAGTTCTTTCAACAACTCTTTTGGGAAAGTACTGTTATTATCCCTCAAAAACAGATGAGAACACAAAAACACAGAGAATTGTCCAAGTGTTACGTAAAGTCAGGATTCAAATCTAGTATGATTTATTCCATAGCATGACCTTCAAGAGGTTAACCAGATTCTGTGAACAAGACAGTGGTTCTCAAACTTGGCAGCAAGGTGGAGTCATCTGAGCTTTAAAAATACCAGTGCATTTCTTCGACCCCCAGAGAGTATGATTTAGTGAGGCCTGGGCGTCAGAATTTTTTAATTCTCTAGCTGATTCTATTGAGCAGTCATGGTCGAGGACAACTGGATAAGGATATGTGGAAAAGACGAAAGTATCCACAGAGAAAGAAGGTCTCTAAGTTATAGAAAGGGCCCCCCAAAACTATAGGAGCCCCCCCCCACAGTATAGAAATCTCCATCTCTAACACAGAAGTTCTTGAGAGCCACAAAGTTCTTGAGAGTGAAAATGTGCTGATGGTTTAGCCAGCATACAAAGGTTGGAATAAGACTCTTGGGAAGGGTATAATTGGAAAAGTTATCTGCCTTTGTGAGATGCCACAGAGAAGTGAGTTTCCTGCCACTGGAAAGGGTTCAGTCAGACTATTATTTGACATAGCTATTGCAGTGGAACTGCAAACCCTAGAAGGTTGAGCAAGGCCTCTGAGGTTCCATCTACTCCATTCTGTGACTCCTGAATGATCTCCTCTCATTTCTGAGTCCTCCGGGAGGTATAGACTGTGTAGTAGCTCAAGTTCAGGAGGTAGTCAACACTGCCTTGGCTGTTTCCCCAAATCCAGTGCCCCTGCAATCAGGATGCAATTTCTCTGTCTGAGAAAGCCTGGACTCTGGCTCATCCAAATGTGGTTGCTGCAATAAAAGATGTATAAGACATGTCCTGTGTCTTCCCCCCTCTTCCTTCTAGGAGAACCTCACATGTGGCTTGGGCTCACATATGGCCAAGGCACGCTGCAGTGAATCCTTGGCTCCTCAAGAATCGGGCCACAGCCATGATCCATCACTACCTCATGGCAGCTAACCCAGCAGTGTTCCTAATGTCTTCTGGGCCAGATGAGAACCCAGCCAAGGCTGCAGCAGCCAGCTAGCTACCTGGCTGAGCCTCCAGGCAGCCCCACACCTGGGCAGCTTTCCTGTACAAAAAGGCCCAATTATTTCTTAAACTACATCTCAAAGAAGGACTTGCAAGAGTGTCCCCAGTACCTGCAAAGTCTGGGTTTCTTTTGTTTTTTCTTTTTCTGTTAAAACCAGAATGTTATTTCTTTCTCACTCTGATAATGTCTGAGTAAGTCAGTTCATTGTTGTTTTGTGCTGGATATGAAAACATTTGGTTTGATTATTCTAAAAATATCTGACGGGCACTTTCTTAGTAGTTCATTAATAGCTTAATCCTTGGTGTTTTGTGCCTCTAAAAAACTGAATACCATCATTATCTGCCTTTGTCTCAGGGTAAGAAGGACTTAAAAGACATCTAGATTTTCTCAATGGCCTATGATGGACCCCAAACTTCTTCAGAGAAAGGGAAAGAGGGAGATAGCAGTAGAACCATAAAGGTACTGAAATATTCCTTCTAAAATGCTATCACAACAGAAATTAGTTTTTTCTTCTTGGCAGAACTTGTACACCCCACTCCTTTCTTCCTTTTCAAATCTTTCATAAAGGCTTACCTTTTTCTGGAAAATCTCTCCTAAATCCTCCAAAGCTAACTAGAAATCAATTCAGTTTATCCAGTGCAATAACTCAATACACCTTCACTTTTTAAATTTTTTTAACTTTTATTTATTTTTGAGACAGAACATGAGCAGGGGAGGGGCAGAGAGAGAGGGAGACACAGAATCCAAAGCAGGCTCCAGGCTCTGAGCTGTCAGCGCAGAGCCCAATGCGGGGCTTGAACCCACAGACCAGAGATCATGACCTGAGCTGAAGTTGGACACCTAACCAACTGAGCCACCCAGGCACTCCTGAATACACTTTCACTTCCATTAGCCTTTATATTAAGTATTATGACCCAAACACTGTGCTAGGCATGCTAGACTAGAAGATTAAATGACATATCCCTACCCCGATGACACATCTTCCAGGAAGAGTTGGTTATGGATTCAGGTCCTATCAGGGGTCATATGGATTGGTTCTAATAGGTTAGATATGGCTATAATCAATGGTTTATAGTTACATAGGTCTTGCAATAAAAGAATCTATTGATATGGACAGGGAGACCCTCAAGGCTATAGGGTCTGGACAAGAAGCATAGTAGCCTCCATTCAAGGAAGGCTGGGGACACATTTTCTACCAAGATTCCAAAGTTTCTGTGTGTTTCCGAAACTTTTATGGATAAGAAATGTTCAGCCTTGCCTCCCTGCCAGGCACATTATATATATATATACATTGATGTCACTTAGAGCATAACATATTATGACCTGCCCTAGAGCAGGTCTGATCTCTGGTGTCTCAGGTATAGATAGCCCTACCTGAAAATGCACAGTGAGTGGAGATGGTTAAACAAAACTGTGCTTGATTCCGTCGGTTTCATTTCTGGACCATTTAACCACCCTGATCTCTTTCTTCTCTTCCCAGAAGAAAGAGCATGGGCTTTGTGGTCTTACAGACCAGTAGGTTAACCTCTCCATCTGTGTAAAAATGGCTTAATGGTGATCTCTCTCTGGCAGAAAAGTTGTGACAATAAAATGAGACAATGCAGATGAAACACCTAGCATAGTTCTCAGGAAATAGTGTTCTAATGAAAGTCAGTTTCTTTCCCAGCATCTCATCATATAAGACCATGTCTACCTACATGAGATAGACACATGGTGTGATGTGGAGAGTGTCACCCAAGGGTCAGCAGAACTGTGCCCTAGTCCCAGCTCCATCATTAAGTAAGATGGTGGCCTTGAGAAAGCCACTTTGCCTCTCTAAGCCCATTTCTTCTTCTTTAAAAGAAGGGATTTCCTTCCCCTTTATGTTTTATCATTTTATCCATGGTACAAATTATGATTCTAACCACACCAAAATCACCACAAAGACTCGTCACACACATCTCAAACCAAAATGCAACTCTGATGGCCAAAACAAAGGCTGAAGAGTAGAACAGCCTCTACCTCCCACTTGTAAGAGAGCTTGAGTAGAAAGTTAATTTCTGTTAATTCCAAGAATTTACAAAGGATACTTGTAGGTAATGCTCATTACAATGTTCACTCCAGTACTGGGCTATCATTAGAGCTTTCCAGAGGTCAAAAGGGGTTTCATTTTTTTAAAACAGTCCTGCTTGATTCTAGCAGCCTCAATGACTACAACCAAACAGTCATTATAAATGGTCATCACCACTTCATATCTCCAACACTTGTCAGGGGACAGATTCAGTGGGGAAACCAATGAATTTCTTGACAACACAGACTACCTGGATGTAGTCAGCATAACTTCATCGAAGTCTCAATGATCCGTATCAATTTCCAAACAATGCAAATCAGCAGATGATCCAAAAATTGTTTTTCTTCGACTCATTTTATATACTCAGATACACACAAATAGAATTTCTACCTGTCTAATGATTCTTGGTTTCAAAACATATTCAAATTAATGTGCTGTCCCACAGTACACAATAATGGTCAAAGATGATGGTCCAGAAAGCAGCCAGTTGTGTTGCTGGAGAAGCCAGTCACAGTCCTCTTCTTGCCAGAAACAATCCACTCTGTGGCTACTTCACCTGTGAAAGAACAAAAATCAATTATCACACCTAACACACCAGTCTGGGTCATGGATTGTTCAAGTTATTCCACAGAAAAAACTACATAAAGGTTAGGTGACATTTTAAAATCACACTGCAAGAGAAGAGTGACTTCAATTTCTTGGACTATCCAGCTATCCATTTAATTCAAATGCAACTGTGGCTTTCCAGAGGAAAGGGCTTCCCCTCTCCTGGGATGGAAATACTGTTTGCAAAGCTAAGAGCTATTTCCTGTGGATATTGTTCTTCTCCTAGGCCCTCATGGAAGGGAGAAGAAGCCCAGTGACCTCAGAATAGTGACTTCAAGCCAAGTGTCCACTCCAGGCCAGGCACTGTGCTAAGTACCCTACTGAGTTCTCACACCATCCCCAGATGTTAGTTGCATTGTTACCCCTATTTTATAGATCAGGAAAGGACATCTCAGAAAGGTTAAAGAGCTTACTCTCAAGTCACACCCCTGGTAAGGGATTGAACAATGCTCAGAGTCCATGTCTTCCTGACTCCACCAGTGGAAGGAGCACAGACCTCAGAGGCAAACATGCCTGGTTTTCAATCCAGCCATAAACTTCTTATCTGCAAATAAATAAATAAATAAATAAATAAAGTGGACCTGGTAAAACCTACTTCAGGGTTGCTGTAGTGACTGACCCAGAATCAGGCTTATCGTAGACCTCAAAATATGGGCATGATGGTATACAGCATGTGGCCGGATGTGACCGACTTAACTCAGCAAAACTGCATCTGCTGCTATGTTACTCTCAGCCGTAAGTACAAGAATAAAAAGTACACCCCACCTCCAGAGGCCAGAGTATCTGTCAACCTGGCAATGGCTCTAGACAGGGTAACTCCATCTAAATGGCAGCTATCAACCTGTATTCTTGCTGCAGTTCTTACTGTCACATCTGCTTAGTAACTGCCCGAAGTGGTGTCATTCTGGGTGGCATACCACATTTGCAGGTATAGGGGATGTTGATTTTTTTTTAACTTCTGGAAAACTCAGCCACGGCAGTGGGCAAATCTGCCACATAACTATGTTAGGACTTAGTTAATGCATCCTGAGTGAATGTGGGATTAATCGCAGGAAGGAAGGAAAGATCCGGCACTTTAGCAGGTGGATGGTGGATTAAGAAGGAAGAGAATGATATCAAAACAACTTTGTATATATTCTCTGACTGTCTTCCAGCCAGCAAAGATGGCCTTTTCTTTTTTTGAAAGAAAAATTATATATATATATATATATATATATATATATATATGTGTGTGTGTGTGTGTGTGTAATTTTTTTTTTTCCTTTTGGTCCATAAACCCTGGGTCCATAAGGCCCTGGAAGGTTCAGGTTATGCTTTCTGGGAGGCTCTGAATAAATCATGCCTGCTTCCTTGTGCCTCATTTTTTCTCTAGTTAATACAAGATTGGGCTTCCTCCTTCTTCCTGCTGGTTGGGTAATGGAGTCCCTGACATTGTTTTTCTTGCTGCTCTTTCCCAGACTGAGTTTGGAACAAATTTTCTGGTCCTATAGAATCATGACCTAAATTTGGGTGGATAAGAAAGAGGGAAATTTGACCAGTGAGCTATTGGACTTTTCTCTAACCAGGGCCAAGGGCTCCTTTCCCTGGTCGTGGGATCAGAGTTTATTTTTGTGTATTGGCATCTCAGGCAGGATTCAAATGATGTAAGAGGAACTCCAGTATAACCAAGCCACTCCAGCCCATCACACTAAATAACAATTACTCAAGCTTCCCATTCTTGACCTCTCTTTTTAATTTTTTAAATGTTTGTTTTTGAGAGAGAGAGAGAGAGAGAGAGAGAGCGTGAGCGCAAGCCATGGGAGGGGCAGAGAGAGAGGGAGACACAGAATCCGAAGCAGGCTCCAGGCTCAGCTGTCAGCACAGAGCCCAATGCAAGGGCTCTAACACACAGATGATGAGACAATGGCCTGAGCTGAAGTTGGACACTTAACCGACTGAGCCGCCCAGGTGCTCCTCTTGGCCCCTCTTTTGACAGAGACTCTCCTTACCACCCTCTCCCTTTATGAAGATCCTCCCAAGGGTTTCTAGGAGACCCGTAGGACCACATCACATGTACTCACACTGAGTCTCTCCCCCCTCCTCCTCCTCCTCTTCCTTCTTCATCTCTGGCTTCCCATAACCAATGTCCAATGACTTTGAGGTTGCTTTTAGGAGCCTTGCCATTGCCCAAGTTGACAACGTCCCTCATGAGGATGCTGATAGCTGTACCAAAGCTGGTCTTCCAGCACTTTCAGCAAATTCCGGATGTCATGAGAAGCAGGAGCAGACCCGGTGAGCCCCCAAGCTCATTCCTTGCACTCCAAATCCCTTCAAGGCTCTTAGAGAAGCAGCCCCTTCTACTTCTGGTACAAATTCTTCCATTGTTCTGCAAGGGCAAAAAGCCCAGTGTCAGGGTGGAATGCCGATGACACACCATCCTTTCTGTTGCTCAGTTTCTTCCTCCCCTGTATTCCACACACAAGATAGTAGTACAAACTCCCCCATTCTTCAGCCATAAACAGAAGTGCCTATGATGGTCAACTCATGCAAATGAAGCCTTGGGGGAGGAGAAGGGACCTGGTTCCAACCAAGCCTGGATACCCACTACACAGAATGCAGTAGACTGAGCATCTTCTGATGGGAGATGGGTGTGGGCAGCACTGTCTTTTCCATTGGGCTGCCAAGCATTTGTTCATGCCTTGTCAAGGAAATTTCTCACCAGCGTGTCATTCTTATATATTTAGTTGGATGGGTAGATAGTAGCATTTATGAAATGTCTACAACAGGGTGGGCCCATTCTCACATCAGCCCCAACTTTGTCCTCCTATTTCAATGAATTCCAAACTCTCTCTGCCCCAGCTTCCCCTCCATCATACCACCACACCGTTGGTTATTAACACTCTTGGGGAAACAGCCCTTGCAGTTTATTAGCTATCAGCTGTTGGTGGCCTTCCAGAGGTATTTACATTGCAAGAGGAGACTCTGGAAGTCTACCTCCAAGTTACAAAAGAATGAATCTCTAATGGTGGAAGGTCAAGCATCAGTGACAGACTGGTTAGAACGGGATTTGTGGAAGGTCATCCTGCCCTCTTTAAAATCATTACACTCATTTCATTCTTCCACCCGCCACTAAGTTGTGGCCCGGCCTACAGGCTGCAGAGAAAGCATGGAGTTCCTTGGTGGGGGAAGGGGGAGAGATAAAGCACTGAACTTGAATCAGGAGACAAATTCTAGCTCCAATTCTGTCACAAGTTGCTGAAGACCCTGGGTTGGGGAGGTGTCAAGATAGGGACCCCTGAGCAAAAGGAGAGGGTGACTATCCCTGCCCTCACAACTGTTTGTAGTTCTGGTTTCCATCTCTTCCTCTGTAATGTGAGGAGTCTGGACAAGCTGAATTTGTGGGTCACTTTCAACTCTTTCAGCCTATTATTATGAACCTTGTGGCTGGCATTCAGTGTAGAGATGCTGTTCCCAAGAAAAAGTATTTAGGAAAGCTGTGTTTCAAGGGCTCAGGCACTTGGGCCCTAAGAATGAATACCCAACCCTACCTGTCTTCATAGTTGTTTTTCTTTAGAAAAAAAAAAAAAGATAAGTTTTAAATATCACCTTGCAGAGTTCAAATGCTCATGGTCTCCTGGTAGGAATCATTTGTTTAAAAAATTATGTCCAAGCTAGACTTGCAGAGAAGTTCTGTCTATAGCTAGAAGTTTATGGGGAAACATGTGAGCCAGGGTTATCCAGGCACATGGAAGGGGCAGGCTGGTGAAATGCATCTGTAGACTGGGACTCCAGGCTCTGTGCAAGGCAGCCATAGGCAGCTGCCTGTTCCTCCACCACCTTCCCAATCACACTTCTTACTCTCTGCCCCTATCAGTTTTCTCCAGTTCCATTCAGATGCTTTTAAGTGGCATATAGTGCCTGAAGCATGAATAAAAACGTCTGAGGGTCTAACCTGACACTAATATAACATATAAAAACTCTCCACAGCATGTTCAAGAATCAAGAAATCTTTTCTTTTTTTCCCCTAGGCAAGGATGCCATGAGGTCATGTGCACTCAAAGCTCTTTGAGGGATGGGAAGAACTCTCAAGCTGGTCCTTTCCCCAAGTCCAGTGGGTCTTCAGGGGAGTGACTTAACCTTTCTTGGCAAACAGCAAGTGAAATGCAGGAAAGCCTTCCCAAGAGATGCTAAAGTAGCTGCTTCTTTAGGGGTTATTTTTTTCTCAGCAGAGAAGAGAGTTATCTGAAGAAAATAGTTTAAATTCAGTACTTGGGGCGCCTAGGTGGCTCAGTCAGTTAAACATCTGACTCTTGATTTTGGCTCAGGTTATGATCTCATAGTTCGTGAGTTTGAGCCCCGCATCGGGCTCTGTGCTGACAATGCAGGGCCTGCTTGAGATTCTCTCTCTCTCTCCCTCTCTCTGCCCCTCCCCTACTTGCTCTTGCTCTCTCTCATTCTCTCTCTCTCTCTCTCAAAATCAATAAATAAACTAAAATAATTTTAAAAATTCAGTACTACCTGGAGCCAGGGGACAGGACATGTGGCTTCAAGGGTCCCCTACTAAGTTGTACAATCTAGGATTATAATAAAAGGACTAAAAAATATTATCCAGGTTCCTAGGGCTCTTCTGAAGACAGGTGATTGAGCGTGGCTGCTTCTCAGCCTCCCTCCAATCTTGAGAGTCAGGGAGAAACTGTACAAATGCCCACGTGAGTGGAGAGAGGATTAGGCTCCACAGAGGGCCAGGCCCCATCTCGAATGGGAGAAGCTGCCAGAGAAGCACAAACTCACATCAGGAACATGAGCCCCATTTGGTTTTCTCAAACGTAATTATACAAAGGATAGAAATTTGAGGGGGAAAAATTACTTTAATAACATGAATTTTTAAAAACCTTCCAAATCCTCCTCTGTGGAGAAGGTCCAGACCACTTCCCAGTCAGAATCTGTTGTGCCTTGGCTTGAATTCTGCTGACCCGTGAGACAGCCCCATATGCCCCTCTCATGCCCACAAGGAGGCTTCCTGAAGCAGCACTTTGTGGATTCACCTGGACTTCTGGTACCTACAGCCTCCTACAGTTACTTTTCCTTTTCCTTCCCAAGGTTGTAAGGCCCCTTTCCTAACTGGTCTTCCCCCTCCATCCAGGAGAGCTGGCAGTTTCCCAAACTGCCAGGTCACTGGGCAGAGTTCCCAGAGGCCCAGGCCATGCTTCCCTCTACTCAGTTGGGCATACACCTGATGTTCTGAGTGATTTAAGCCTGACATTGTACTGCTTCCAATCAAAGTCACAGAGACGTGTTTACTGCAATCTAGAGCATCAATCGGGGAGAGAATTAGTTTCCCCACCCTCATCCTTCTGAACACTTAATGGGATGGCTTTGAGAAGTTAAGAGACAGAAAACATTTAATGGGATGAAGGCAACCCCTAGCCATAGGTCTTCAGGCTTCAGAGACAAAAGCAAGGACTTGGATCAGGATTGAGAGGAGATTGCCAACATGTCCTGCCCATTCCACACTTTAATACAGTGAACCTACACAGGCAGCGCAGCTCATACCTTCTGGATGGGGAGTTGTTTCTATTTAGCCAATTGTCTGTGGAGAGAACAGATACATTCCCTCTTCCTCAACCAGATGCAAACTAATTGAAACTGCCCTGCTCTAAGACAGAAGTATGTGACATTAGCAAAAAGTAGGTCCTTGACTCCCATTCCCATCCCACTTCTTTTGTTCTATTTTTCATGACCTCTAGTGATTTTTTTATATTAAATATAATTCATTGTCAAATTGGTTTCCATACAACACCCAGTGCTCATCCCAACAGGTGCCCTCCTCAATGCCCATCACCTACTTTCCCCTCTCCCCCACCCCCCATCAACCCTCAGTTTGTTCTCAGTATTTAAGAGTCTCTTATGGTTTGCCTCCCTCCCTCTCTGTAATTACCCCCCCCCCCACTGGCCCCTCCATGGTTCTCTGTTAAGTTTCTCAGGATCCACATATGAGTGAAAACATATGGTATCTGTCTTTCTCTGCCTGAGTTATTTCACTTAGAATAATACCTTCCAGTTCCATCCACATTGCTACAAATGGCCAGATTTCATTCTTTCTCATTGCCAAGTAGTATTCCATTGTATATATAAACCACATCTTCTTTATCCATTCGTCAGTTGATGGACATTTAGGCTCTTTCCATAATTTAGCTATTGTTGAGAGTGCTGTTATAAACATTGGGGTACAAGTGCCCCTATGCATCAGTACTCCTGTATCCCTTGGGTAAATTCCTAGCAGTGCTATTGCTGAGTCATAGAGTAGATCTATTTTTAATTTTTTGAAGAACCTCCACACTGTTTTCCAGAGTGGCTGCACCAGTTTGCATTCCCACCAACAGTGCAAGAAGGTTCCCATTTCTCCACATCCTCTCCAGCATCTATAGTCTCCTGATTTGTTCATTTTAGCCACTCTGACCGGGATGACATGGTGTCTCAGTGCGGTTTTGATTTTTATTTCCCTGATGAGGAGTGACGTTGAGCATCTTTTCATATGTCTGTTGGCCATCTGGATGTCTTCTTTAGAAAAAATGTCTATTCATGTCTTCTGGCCATTTCTTCACTGGATTATTTGTTTTTGGGGGTGTGGAGTTTGGTGAGTTCTTTATAGTGCTTTATAGGGCTAGTTCTTTGGATACTAGCCCTTTATCCGATATGTCATTTGCAAATATCTTTTCCCATTCTGTCTGTTGCCTTTTAGTTTTGTTGATTGTTTCCTTTGCAGTGCAGAAGCTTTTTATCTTGATGGGGTCCCAATAGTTCATTTTTGCTTTTAATTCCCTTGCCTTTGGAGATGTGTCGAGTATGAAATTGCTGTGGCTGAGGTCAAAGAGGTTTTTTTCCTGCTTTCTCCTCTAAGGTTTTGATGCTTTCCTGTCTCACATTCGGGTCCTTCATCCATTTTGAGTTTACTTTTGTGAATGGTGTATGAAAGTTGACCTCTAGTGATTTTTATAGAGGGAGCCAGCAAATGATAAACTATTTGAATCTGTTATGTCAGAGATGATCCTTTTTCATATACACAATCAAATCATAATTTTCCTGAGTATACAATTCAAGTTCAATATCTTCCCCACCCTCCCCAGTTGTGTGCGTACAATTCCACTGCATTTTTGCTTCTAGCATTTCTAGTGAGAAGTCTGCCATTGCTATCATTCCATTTTAGATTTCATTTCAGATTTTTTTTTCCTCTCTGGAAGAAGAGGTGCTTGAACTCATGATCTCAAGATCAAAAGTCACACACTTTCCTGACTGAGCCAGCCAGGCACCCCACCCACTATTTTCTAAATAGTTTTCCTTTAGCCTTATTATTGTGATGTATCTAGTTACAGGTATTTTCTCATTCATCGTCTTTGAATCTTCAGACTTTTATGTTATACTGATTATTTTATACCTCCTGGTAAATTTTACTGTATTGTTTCTTTTCTGTTTTCTTCATTCCACTCATCCTATCCTTCTGAAACTTCTTATAGACAGATATTAAAATATCTGAATATGTTCTCCAAATCTCAACTTTTCTTTCCGTATTTTTATCTCATGATCTTTTAGGCCACATAAGAGAATTCCTCAGTTTTATCTTCCAGTTCACTAATTTACTCTTCAGTTATGTCCACTCTGATGATCCTGCCCATTTGTTGGTTTTTAAATTTTGTTATGAACATTTTTAGTTTCCAAAGTCTTTGATTTTTTTTTTTTACCAATCCAATATCAGTACTTATTCCAATAGCTCTAGAAAAGTCTCATTTTTCTTGGACTACTAACATTTCCTTGGGTGTGAACATTTTTTAATTGCAGTCAGCACCTCTTTTTCATATTATTGTTTTTCTACACATTTTTGGTGAATCCTACATACACGCCCATTTTTGTGTAAAATCCATGTTAAATCCAGAAAATCCATGTTAGCTTGGTCAGAGGCAAAGAATAGGATGTACTATGGGGCAGATTTTACTTCAACTTTTCCAACATAAGTGAGGGAAGATGCTTGCTGTTGGTATAGTGAGCCAGTAGGGAGTACAAAAGTAGAAATCCTTCTCCTGGGTTATGCTGGCCATCTGGAGCACTAGTTTGCCTCTCTGACCAAAACATCCAAGTGATCTCTATTACTCACCGCTTACCCTGAGGGAGTCAAATGTAGAGGTGTGGAGGGAATCATCTTCCTGGTAACCCCAACTACTTGCCTTGTTATTTACTACAGGCTTCTTTCTGCCCCATATTTGCTATTTCGAGACCAAGACCCCATTTTTTAGGAATCCTACAGCAGCATTTGGAGATGTGGCTTCCTTCATCAGATCTTGACTACTTTCCATTCTTCAGGGATTCCTCAGTTTCTGATCTACCAAAGATACCCTTTCTTGTTTTCTAGCACTGGGTGTATTTTTAAAATATGTATCATTTCGGGGCACCTGGGTGGCTCAGTCGGTTAAGTGTCCAACTTCAGCTCAGGTCATGATCTCACAGCTCTGTGAGTTCAAGTCCCACATTGGGCTCTGTGCTGACAGCTCAGAGCCTAGAGCCTGCTTCAGAGTCTGTGTCTCCCTGTCTGTCTCTCTGCCCCTCCCCCACTCACTGTCTTGTCTCTCTGTCTCTCTCTCAAAAATAAACATTAAAAAAATTAAAAATAAAATATATGTCAGTTCTATGGAAATATTTGTCATTGCATATGGGAATTTGGGATGGAAGGGTGAGATTGTCAATTTTTGTTAATCCCTCATCTTAAACAAAAAACACATCCTATGTTCTCAATAAAGAGTTATTGGTTGAGTGGATTCTCATGCTTCACTATAAGTTTTATTTGAAAAATTTCTACCTTTGAAAAATTATTGATTGACTAAGCAACTGCTTTCAGCATGCCCCTCCCCTCATTTTAAGTGGGTGCAGAATTTGGCATCAGATGGTACGATCTTATTCAGGGCCTAAAGGCATGGCTTTTCTTGCCTTTTCTTATTATTCCAGATTTTCCAAGGATTGGTAAATTGAAAAAAGACCCTAATGTTTTTCATTAATAACAGATGCCCACATGAACTAATTAACACCCATTGGTGGCTCCTGATGTTGAGTGCAACTTTGTAATCTTTAGGGAGTATTAATAAAATTTGGATTCTAGAGAAGAGGATGGTCCTTGGATAGCTCAAGAAGGAGATAAAACTAGTCTTCCCCTCTGCCATTGAAGTACATGTAGAAGCTCAGGGATACTGTACCATTTTATGTCATCTGAGTGAAAGCCATGGTACAAGTTTCTGTCCTGCAATTCATGCTCACAATCCAGGAGACACAGCCAGCAAATGAGACATGGCTTCCTACAGAATGTGGAAGGGCCCAAGCCAAGGATCTGTAGAATAAATCTCTGCATGGGGTGGCAAGGTAAGTGACATGCCATCACATATAAGCTCATGAACAGTTATAATATATCATAAAGATTCTGATTCCATTGGAGAGTTCAGTCTACCCCTTCTGAATAATGTAGCCACTTCCCTACAACTCACCAAAGCCCTGTCATGTCCTCAAGGTCTCACTAAGTTTTATTTCCATGAAAACTTTCCTGTGGCCTCCCAGCCCAGAGGGAATCTTTTTTTTTCTTTAAACATTCACAGCATTATGGACAGTGTCACTGACTTTGACATCTCATCTTAATAGAGTTTTGTCCTACTTTTAGCCAAAAGTTACATCCAACAACTGTGATTATGCAGAACACAGGTTAAGGGAAGGAAAAAACTCTCAGAAAAGTAAGGAGAATAGTTATCACATTGTCCATGCAACACTCCAACCACCAAACAAAAGTTTTGAATATAAAGATAAGCTTGCTCGTTAAACAAAAATAATTCTCTCATTTCTCCAGTCAATCCTCAATTCTAATGGTTACAGCCAGTTAGAAGCTAAACAGCTAGAAGTTGACAAGAAATAACTGCCATTGGTTTGCAAGAAAGAAGCACCAACAACTAGAAAATTTGGGGGGACATTTAAGGAAAGGTCAAGTTAGAAAGAGATGAAATTGTGTTCTGTGAATTCTATTTTATAAAGCAGAAGATATGACCCTTTTAAACACCTCCATCAAAAGTATTTGAATAAAATGTTTCAGAACTTAAAAGCTATAAGAATATCTGCTGCAAGAAAATCCAGGTACAAGGGGCAGCCCATGTCCCAAGTGGAATAAAGAAAACTCAAACTACTTCCCCCTTCTGTGCTGCAGATGCTTAGCCATTTCTTGGCCGTGTCTCTTGACTTCTCAATTGTAAGATCCAATAGGGCAGGGTAACACCTTCTGTTCATTTCCCTCTCAATGACTGAATACACAGAAGATGCTTATGCATGCTAGTTGAATGAATGAATGAATGAATTCATGCATGCATGCATGTATCTAAAAAACTGATCCCTTCCTCTAACTTTTATTTTTAGGCCCAATGCCTTTCATTATTCTGGAGAAAGATTAGGAAGTGGGTTTTTAAAAATAATTTTTGAACTAGGAAGCCTTGTAAATAAACCACTGCAGCCGCACAGTGCTCACCACCCCCTTTCCTTTAGCTTTCTCTTCACTTCCAGCGCTACTATAAGGAAAATTGGTTCTCCTATAATCAGTCACACTCTAGGCTGATGCTACTAATACAAATTCTTAAGGAAAAAAAGACACTACAGAATGTTGATTCCCTTGAAAATCTTGCCTGATTTCTCCAAGGCTGGAGCCTTGGGGCCCAGCCCCTGAGGATCCCTCTTCCCTCCACCATCTGCCAAATGGACAGACTTGAAACCTAGTCCCTATGGAGCTGCATGCTAGGATACTTGCATCCAGAACCCACAAACAGCTCCAGATGCTTTGTCAGGCAGAAAATGGAAAAAATAGGAGTCTGCTATTAGTGCTCCAGGGAAGTCATCCCTCAATTGGCTATTCTGATTGACCCAGCTGTGTAAGTCTCTGCCGAGAAGGCTTTTGGCAGGGGCCCATTCAATCTCCCTCACTTCATGACTTCTCTGCACAGCACTGAGCAAAACTCCTGTCCTGAGAGAGAGATGGGGGAGGCAGAGAGAGAATATATGTGTACTAATGAGGGGCCTCAAGCACCTGTGGACCTTCTATATAAATTCAGACCAACTCATAGATACTTCCTGGTTCATCGTTTATAAACCTGCCAATAGCAAAACCTAATCCAAGTGGAGAATCAGACTTCAAAGAAATGGTCTACCCTCAGGTAGTCCAGCTGCTTTAGTCCTCCATTGCCCCACAGTCCCTCATATCTCTCACTCCACACAGCTGAAAGTCTTCCTTTTTAGAAGCCTCTGGAAAAGCAGCTTCAACCTCTCTCATTCACAAACACCCTGACTCCTAGCAAGAAGTGTTGATGTCTGCCTAACCTACACAGTTCTCACTTGCAGCTGAAGTTCCTTTTAAGGTGCTTGGCTCCCGGTAGGGCCAGAAAATATTTGAGTCTCTGTTCTAGTGTTGTGTTGGTAGAGAAGATAAAGGAATTTTTATTAAAGTCAGTCTTAAGACCAAGTACCCAAATGAGGACTTCCTTCTATAAAATTTCTTAGATTCTTAGTAAACAAAACACATTCGTCCTAACCCAAGCCCAACCGCATTTCTTAGCAAATTATCAGAAAGCCAACTTTAAAAGCTCTGACATGGAAAAAGGCATCTAAAAAGAGAATCTAAGGTACATCAGTCTTTGACCCCTCGTCCTCCACGTACATCATACACTTACGGGATGTGGAAGAGAGTGAGCATAACAAACAAGAGTGTTCTGGGGACACCGGGCCCTCCTGGGAGAGGGGGAGCTCAGTAGCTGCCTGCACCTTCCTCTCCCCAGGAATCAGTAACCCAGCACCCCACTGGGTAGGGTGGTGAGAGAGGAAAGCTTGTCCCACCAGTATGGCTAGAAGGAATAATAATGCCCCCCAGCTCTTGCAAGACAACAGATAGGGTAGGGGGATGGGGGTGTCTGAAGATTGCTTGCAATCTATCTCCACTTCTATTAGAGATCAAAAGTAATGAATACCCCAGTAATTTCTAACAACTCAGGAGATGGTAGGATTCTACCACGTTAAGGGCTGCCAAGCAAGATCAACCCAGATGGTCAGACAGAAGAAACCCCCAAGGATCCTTTTAGCTAAAAGCAGACAGGTTCACTCATGAACTGATGGGAAGTGACATTCTGAAATGCCTGGAAACTGATTTTGAAACAAAAGCTAAAACCAGTTTCATGGCAAAGGTCCTTGCTTGACAGTCCCTGGGGGCAAATGTCCACAATTCTCCCAGCTAACCAGAAGAGGAAACCATGTGTTCCCTCCAGGACTTTGCACCTCCGCTCTCAAATTTCCCTTATCCCCCACCACCAATGCCATCTTTCATGACCACTGCTGCTGCAGTACCTCAGAGACAGCCCAGGACCCTCCATGGCCACTAAATTTGATTTGCACAAAGTAAGATGAAGACCCAGTTTACTCATCACTACATTTCCCTTCTCTCAGAAGCCAGGCAGTCAGCAATATGTGATGAAAGTCACCGATAGGTTAATTCTACAGGCACCCTCTGTGGGGACCCTGCCCTCAGGGAGCTTACAATCTGATGGGCTGACAGCACCTGCTCCCAAGAGGAACAGAAAAATAAACAAGAATGGACATGTTATAAGCAAATCAATAATGAGAGTAAGAGCTTGAATACCACCTGGATAGAGTTCCATGTTTAAGTTTGTTCATTCAGCAAATGTTTACTAACAGCCTGGTGTGCCTGAGGTACTACGTAGGTACCATTGATATAAAGATAAGTAAGACATGATCCCTACCCTGGAGGAGACGCCTTGCAAAGGGAGGAGTGCTTGAGAAGGTAATTGTAAGACAATGAAGGGCAGTCCTTGACAGGAGCTTGAAATGACTGCTTTGGAAACATCTAGGCCCAGCAGCTAGTCTTGGTGTGCTCAGGAGAAACTTCCGGCAAGGAACCCTAACGATTATGACGAGTTATTCAAGCAAAGAGAGGAAAGTGCTGAGGCAGGCACAGGGCTACAGACAGTGTAAGCTGGGTGGACAGGTGAGAAGGAAGTGCAGCATCTTCCAGGGAGGACAGCAGCTCAGGGGCACAGGATCAGAGAGCATTGTGTGTAAAGCTGACAAGCAAGAGGCAGAGAGGGGGAATAAATGTGCTGCATGCCTATAATGAGCAAGGACTTTTCTAGAGTTGAAAAGACAAGTATACATTACTTCATTTTATCCTCACAGCATCCTCTGAGGTAGGCACATTACCATCACTATACACATAAGAACGTGGAGGCTCATAGAGGTTAAGTAACTTACTCAAAGTCACATAGCCAAAATACTGCCAGTATTTGAACACAAGTCTACCCGAGTTATCCTGAGTCTATCCAAGTCTGAATACTAGTCATGCTCATATTACCACAAGATGTGAAGGGCCTTGGACACCCCGCTAAGGAGTTTGGACTTTATCCTGAAGGCATCGGGGAAGCCCTGAAGAATTTCAGGCAGGGGGATGCCATGAACAGATTCGCATTTTTAGAAGTTCATTCTGGCAGCTGTGTGGAGAATGAATGGGAGAGTGTCTGCACACCAAGACAGAAGGAGCAGACAGAGAGGCTGCTCATAAATCCCAGCAAGAGACTATGGGGGTCTGGAGGACGGTTGTGGCAGTAGAGATGAAGATGAACTCCACGTGGAGTAAGAAGGTAGAATCTGCTAAACTTGGTGATGGAGTGGGAAAGGGTAGAAAGGAGAATGAACCATCAAAAATAAGCAGGTGGAGCAGAGGAAACACCCACTGGGATTGGTCAGAGCTGGGTCTCACATAATGGTTAATTTGGCCAGTTGGGTGATTGGAGATAATATTTATCATGATAGGGAGCAAAGGAGAAGAGCAGGTTGGAGGGGTGAGGGAAGGAATCCTGTTTGGGGAGAGCAAGAGGAGATGCCCCTCCAGGCCGTGACTGCCCCATCTGGTCCTCAGGAAGGATTCCTGGCTGGGCTTCCATCCAGTGGGTGGTCATCAGCATCACAATCACATTTGAACCCTTGAAGAGAATCTGCCCACCCAAGGAGAAGGTGATGATTGAGAGCTGCAGAGAGTAGGCATAGAACCCTGCAAAACCCTAATCTCTAGGTGGGATGAACAGAAGGAGAGGATCTCAGGAAGAAGAGTGAAAAAGACCAGCTAGAGGAAAGAAGGAAACCCAGAAAGAGCTAAGGCAGGAGAGCATCTCTGGGGTGGAGCTATCAATGGCATTCCACTGCAGAAGCTTGAGTCTGGGAGGCTGGAGAAGCAGTGTCCATTAGGCTTACAATCCGGAGGTCAGCAGTGATTCCAGCTGAAGGAGTTGCATGCAGCAATCATGGAAGCGTGGTCTGTGAAAGCAGATCATGAGCGTCGAGAAGTGAATGGGAAGGGGAAGCCTTAGAGACAATAAATGCAGACAACACTTTCAAGAACACTGACTGTAAAAAGAAACAGCAACGGGGCCTTGGTTTCATAGGGACCCAGGGTTGGGTGGGTCTTTTTTATTAAAAGGAGCACATTTAAATGCTAATGGAGAGAGATTAGGAAAAGCCTAGGGCTGTGAGAGGAGCATCCAAGGAAGAAGCTCACTGAGGGTCCAGAGAAAGGATGGAACTCAATGCTGTGGGCAAGTATTAGCTTTACTCCAAAGAGCTGGTTATCATTGTTATGGGAGGAGAAGCTACCAGGAAGAGTGGGCCAGAGGGGCCAGAGAGTGGGATCTTCCCTCATAATGAAACTTCATTTTGACCTTGAAGGTACAAGGTGAGGTTGCTGGGAGTTGGGGTGGGTACAGATGAGTTAGTAGGAAAGAAACCTAGAGTGACAGGTAGAGGCTTGTGACCTGTACATGAAGCTGGCCGGGGTCCAGGGAAGGGCTCTGGGGAGGCAGTGGCACCAGGGGCTAAGTGCAGATCAGAAATCCTGTGCCGGCCTAAATGCAGGAGGCTGTGTGACCTTTGGCAGCTGTGCTCCGCCTCAGCTAGGAGCAAAGTAGGCATCCAGCTGGACAGAGTCAAGGTCAGCTCCTCCTTAGCGGCTGACAGGAGCAGACAATGAGGCCAAGGAGTGGAAGCAGCACAGGCGTGGTTGGCACAATGTGTCACAGAGAAGCAAGTGATGGCATGAGGGGACTTCTTGGGGGTCTTGAGAGGAAATGGAAAGGCTAAGTCCTGGATGCAGTGAGGCCTCGAGGTCACAAGGCCGACAACCACAAGGACCAGAGCTGGGATGGAAGAGATCGCAGCATATCAGCATTAAGAAGTAGAGCAGTTCTGGGTAATGAAGATGAAGAGAGTGATTTTGACTGGAGTGACGGACATTGGCAATTGCAATAGCCTTGTCTCCACCAGAACATAAACACGCAACAGTCACATTCAGCAAGGCGTCACTGCTGGAGCTGTTCTGGAAACCTAGTGCCTTTCCTGCCTAGAACCTCCCTTTCCCACCACCTCTGTGTGCATTACATCTAGAAGAGCCTGAAAGGCAATGAGCTGGCACATGTTGGGACTCCAAGAGCTGCTGCATCTTTGACATGGGTGAGGGGTAGACACGAAGGAGAGGCTTCCTGGCCTCCTGTGGTCAGAGGCCACCCTCCCAGCACAGTATTCTCTGCCTCCCACCTCAGGGCCTCCTGTTCTTGGCTCCAGATGCCTCATGGCTCTTGGGCTTTTGCCCCCAACCTGCCCCACAGACTTGTTCTCTGACTAAGCCTTCATTTACCCCGTGAAGATTTTGGCACCACTGGTGGCGTTCCCCTCATATTAGATCCTGATGTTCTCCAGCTGTTTTCCAAAGGCTGGCTTCTGGGCACAATCCCCACCTGCTGTATTTGTAGCCTAACGCTGTTGGAACTGGTACCTGAGTCCCAGCACGGCAGCCTTGCTAACCCCCCGGGAGGTGAAGGCGAGACAAGCAGCTGGCATGTGGATTTGCCCGTTGATTTCCCAATGGGCCTGTGCACCTGTGTCCACATGTGGCAAATGGCCTGCTCGTACCCTCCAGGCCCTTTGAGCTGGCCCTAATACTCCCAGCTCTTGGACACTAGAGCATCCAGTGTCAGACCCTGTGCTAGGAAGTATATAGTCACTTGGACTTTCCAAAGAACTTTGACGTGAGCATTATCCTAACCTTACAGTTGAGGAAAGGGAGGCTCAGAGAAGTTAAGTAACTTGTCCCATTGTGTCACAGCTTGCCAAGTGGCAAAGCCAGGATTCAGAGCCAGGCCTTTGTTCTACCAAAGCCCCAACCTCAACCTTCTCTGAGTCAACCTCCCCTTGAAGGGCTGATGTCAAAGTCATGTTTTCATTTACACCCATTCATTCATTTATCAAACATTTGAGCACTTACTAAGCTCCAAATACTACCTTAGGATTTAGAAATGATAGGTTTAGCATACAAAAGGCAAAGGTTCAGGGCGCCTGGGTGGCTCAGTCAGTTAAGCATCTGACTTCGGCTTAGGTCATGATCTCATGGTTTGTGGGTTCGAGCCCTTCGTCAGGCTCTGTGTTAACAGCTCAGAGCCTGGAGCCTGCTTCAGATGCTTTGTCTCCCTCTCTCTCCCCTTCTCCTCTCACATTCTGTCTTTCAAAATTGAATAAACATTAAAAAAATAAGTAAAAGGCAAATGTTCGGATGAGCTAAGGTGTCAATAACCAGGGGCACAGTGAAGTCCATTTCTTAGGGCAACCTGCAGACCACCTCCTGTAGCCAGAAAGAGCTCTGCAAACCTTTCCAGTCACTCTTTCCTATTCCCGTTTACAGAACCAAAAACAAAGGAAGAGAGTAGGAATGAGGCAGTACCTTCCAAGCCTACCACTCTCTGCAACCTGACTTGGAAAAACAGTGCTGTGGGTATTAGCGTCTCTCCCACACACACCTAGAGGCCTTTGGAATCTTTTCAAAGCACCCGCCCTCCCAAGTGCTTCATAGTCTTTATTGCCAGGACAAAAGTTCAGACAGGCCAAGTCTTCAGAGACCTGTTACTCTCCCATTCAAACCCTCACCCCCTCCACCCACCACCCCCCCCCTCCATGTGCGCGCACACACACACACACACACACACACGCCCTACCACCAACAGTCTCCTTCGACACAGGAGAAAATGCATAATGTTACCCCAGCTATTGCTTATGGGACCAGGGACAGGCATCAGACTTAAGGGCAGCCTGTTTATTGGCCAGTGGCCCAGGAGGTGGCCTAGCATGAAAGTGGCTACTAACATGGGCCTAATTGAATTCTCTAGAGAAGTTTGAAGGTGAGAGAAAAGGCAGCAGGGTGTGTGACTAGACGCTAAAAGACACAGAGAGAAGCCACAAGTAAGCAGAAGCCATGAAGAAGCAGAAACCACATGCTGTAGGCACAGAGCATCAGAGTCAGTAGAAGCAGAGACAGAGGAGTGGAGAGCCAAGTACCAGGATGGAGGGATTTTACCTCGTTGTAGAGAGTATGAGATAATCAGACCCCTGGAGCTGCCTGAGGTCCAGAATCCTGTTCCGAGCCCCTAGAAGCCAATCTGTCCTCAGTGTTTATGGAATTCTAAGGCTTTGAGGCCTCCCAATTTCCAGAAATATCCTTACAATAAATCCCCATTACTGAAAGTAACCTGAGAGGGTCTCTGTGCCCTCTGAGAGAGTCTGACTAACAGGCAGGCTCTTTAAACCTATACGGATTCACGGGAATGGATGGGGGAGGGCTGGGAGCACGGGTGAGTCACCACACAGAGACTCTTGGTGTTTTTTTTTTGTCACTCCAACCTGCCCTTCTCATTCCTGCCAAAAGCACAGCCGACTGCACAGCCCAGATTTGGCTCTCTATCCAGTCTTGAACAGCACAATCGCCAAAACACTCCCCAGGTACTACCATCACTGCCACTTGCTTTTCCATGAAGAAACCTTTGTTCCATCTGACTCCCTCACACACAAGCAACTTGGTTCTAGTCTCCCATTACTCAAGACATGGGTCACCAACCCCTGGACTCCACTAAGTGTGGTCCCAATGGAAAGCCACTAATTTACAGCAGGGCATCTTCCCTTTAAATGTATCTTTTCTAGTAGCAGGTTTGAACTTAGGCCTTTAAAAACTCCTAAATGCTTGCTTTCAAGAGCAGGCACCATGTCCCAAAGCCTGTGGCAAGTTGGAAGCTTGGGGTCCTTGAAGGAGCCCAAGAATGGAAATAGCAATTTAGAGCTAAGGAGCTCATCCAAATTCGCCAGGTTCACGTTTAGCTGAAGGAGAGCTTCCGTTCTCCTCTCCCTCTGCCCCTGAGGCTCCCTCTTAAACCACCTGTGGACACAGCTGTCCACCAAAAGCAGTGGCTTGTAATGGTGCATAGTTCCTATGATCTGAAACCATTCTGAGATGGGTGCTCACTTCACACCTACCCCATTTCCTCCACCTAGAAAACTATAGTGGGTACTTCTACACTGGCAATGGTTTCCGGCCATACAATGGAGGCAGGGCTCACATGTATCTCCCACACACTGAGAAGAGAGAACAAACCACAGAGAGCCGCTGAAAGGGGACAGATTTCTCTCCTCAGTGGCGCCCCGCCCTGACCACAGCCCTCTGCCATGAGCCCTCTTTCCCTCCACCGTAGCTTGCTTAGTGCTGCCCTTGGCCCCCTGAGTAAGAGGCACATCAAATATTTTGGGAAAATCACAAAAGTTAGTATAATTGGTGCAGTCGCCATGACATCCCAGATGCCCAGGAGACTGGATGATTTGAAACACTCTAACTGACCCGCTCTCTGGGGTTATTGAGATATGTGGGCATGTTTGCCTTTCCATAGATACAGTGGCATCTCATTCTCTGGTTTCTATGGGAGATGAGCCATTCCACATGCATTATCTTTCTAGCTAACTGAAATTTGACACCAGAGGTTTTAAGATTTCTTTAAAAGGTTGGCAAACTGAATTTTTTTCCAAATTATGTGTGATCCACTCCTCTGCCTTTTTAAACTAAGAGTTTTGAAGATAATGTGACCTTTTCGTGGTGACTTGCTTGGGAGTCATTAGTATGAATGCCCTGAGAGGTGCTCTGTCCAGAGTTCAGGGACCTTGGTCCTCTTTATATCCTTCAGCACCTTGGCCAGCAGGGGTGTCCGGATGCATGTGTGGGATCACATGGAAGAGAACCCAGAGGTTATGAATCAAGACGTGGGCAGAGTTTGCAGCTCTTGATGGCCCTGCTTTGGGAGTGAACTTCTCCTTAGTGCCTTGCCATATCTTCACCCTCTTTCTTTTTTAACATTTTTGAGATATAGCTGACATATCATAAAATTTACCCTTTTAAAGTGGTTTTAGTAAATTCACAAAGCTGTGCAACCATCATCTCTAATTCCAAACATTTCTTCACCCCCAAAAGGGAATCCCATACCCATCAATTGTCACAGTCTCCCCTTCTTCACCCCCTGGCAACCACTAATCTACCTTCTGTCTCTCTGAATTTGCCCATTCTGGAAACTTCCCTAGAAATGGAATCATACACTCTGTGGTCCTTGGCATCTGGATTCTTTCATTTAGCATAATGTCTTCAAGGCCCATCCATGTGCCAGGACTTGCTACTCTCCTTGCTCCTGCTTCTGAGCATTCCCTTTGCCTTCTCCCTTCTGTGAGCATGATAACACAGCTCATTAGGATATGTGCAAAACAGAGTAAATAGAAAAACTGGAAGTATTTGCGCACTTTTATTTCAGGTGCTCAGAAGTGTTGCTTGCTTGCTTTCATTTTCCCAGTGATGTTCTCAATGGCCAAGGTTTCTGGATTAGTACCTCCCAGATAAGAAAAGGGTCAAGAATCATTCACTTCATTCTCATTGTGCTTCACGTTTTTACAAATCCTTTTATACCTCTTTTCTATTTTGAGTCTCTCAGCAGTACTGAAGAATTAGTTCATACAAGAAAGAGAAAAGTGGCCCCCAACATTTAAGAATGGGCCTGATATTCACAACTAGGCTTCAATTTGTTAGGAGTTAGCCATGGTGTTCTGTTGGACATAATAATCGCACAGAGCACGAACATCAGACACAGTCTCACTCTGACTCCAAGGGAGACAAAAAACAAGACTACTTCATAATCATGTCTAAGGCCAGACGAAAAATCAGGCTGCTGTGCAAATCACAGAATATCAAGCACCTGGACAATACAAGTGACTACTGCTTCTTTACCAACCACAACTTGAGCCTGGATCCATTCTTCTCATCTTCCAGATAAGAACTAAGATATACAATCATAGCATTACACCTGCTTACTGACAATAGCCAACTCAGAGAAAGGCCTCACTTTCCTAAACACTCCTGAAAATCACCAGACACAAGCCAAAACCCCATAAGTGTTTTCTAACATTCTCTTAATTGGTGTGCATTCTTCCTTCTTGCGACATCAATGAACCCAACTTTGTTCAATCAGAGGTACATTCTTGGTGGTTTTTAACTGGAAAATATTGGCAGAAATGAAGTTTCTACTGAGACACAGCAGAAACACTCATTTCCTCAAACCAAGTGACCCCTGCCTCTTTTATGGTATTCACATCTGAAACCTCTTGACTCTCTGCCTGTTTGGGAAATTATGCAGACCCTAGCAAGCAGGTAAGCTCAGAATTCCAGTGTTTCCTTGAGGCTTTTCTACTTTGAGCTTATTTTGTTTTCCTAGAAATTTGATGCTGAGGGACTTCTTTATTATCTAGTCATCTTTGGACTGTTCCCTGGTGAAATTGTTGAGTAGCCTTCTAACAGCTGCTCCAATGTCTGTCTGTCTAATGTCTTAAGTGTTGTTTGTCTTTAGGTGGAGAAGTTGATAGGAAGAGCAGAGATGAGGGCCAAGAAGTCCATCCTTGAGCTGGTCTCCATGGCAGAGGAATTCAGGAGATGTCTTTGGATTAGAACCCTTTGGGACAGGCTTTACCCGAGGTCACCATTTCAAAAAGGCTTCTTCCCCAATTGGGTCATTGTGTTCTTCCAAGAAACTGCTCTCATTAATGTCTCTTCTGCCTAAAAGCTAGAGGACTTTTGGCTGGCCCCTGATTGGTGATAATCAGCTTTTGGCCTTTGACAAAGCTCCAAGACACAAAGTCTCCTTACAGTCTATTCCACTTTTCTTGGGGTCTTCTTTATCTAAAATGGCACTTTTCTGGGCCAAACACCCACTGCTTTATTATTCTTGAACATGTTAAGGCATCTCCTTATTTCTCTAACACAATATAAGAGAAAATTTGGAATTGCAGTGGCTACTTGAGGGAATTTTGACATGAACCAGTTGGTATAGATATAGTACAAAAAGTGAAGAAACCCTCACGAAGATCTTGTCATGTCTAAAAGAGAGATCATTTTGTTTAATATAAGAGACACAGGCTTTCTCCTTTGTTTCCATACTTCAGGGATTATTAAGTGCTGGCTTTTTATCATACAGTTTGATAAAATGTCAAGGGCCCAAGCTATTGTCTAAAACAGTATAATGTCACTCTCTTTCAAGTGTATATGTCAAAACCCATTTTTCTACAGCTAACCTTTTTACCTTTCCTTGCAGAAAGAATCTCATTAGCCTTGTAGTGATAATTTCATACTTATTGGAAGCCAGCTCCCTCTGATTTTGTTTCTGTCCTTCTATATTCCCACCCTTTGGAAATTATAAAGATAGCTGATCAAAAGCATCATTCAGTTGTGTGTGTGTGTTTATGTGTGTGTTCTAGCACTGTCTAGAATCCAGATAAACAGTCAAAAATGTCTACATAGGAAGTTGTTCAATTGTGTCCCCTTTTGTCAACACTAGAAAGCATATTTAGATAATAGTCTGTCTCTTACTCTCTCTCTCTCTCTCTCTCTTTTTACCACATTTGTGAGATAATAAGAGAAGGTTTTAGCTCCAAGATAGAGAGTCCTGGGCTTGATTCACAGTTCTTAAAAAAATTTACCATATACAAATATGTCAGTATGATGTTTTGCTTTGAACAAGGCCTTGGTTCAAGTTCATACTTCCCAAGTTTCTACATTGGTTTTATGATGTAGGTAAGTTATGCTGTTTCCATAACTTATTTAAAAATAAAAATATATACACATACATATAAAATTATATTCAACTAAAAAGAATCAGGATAATGGTTCATTTGGGAGGTGTTTATGTAAAAGACATTGAGGTTCTGGCTCATCTGCTTCCTACTGTATTTTGACTCCTCTCCTTTCTTTGCTCCCTTACAATCCACCTGTTTTTGACTCTCTGAGGTCTTCTGCCACTTCAGAAGAAATGAAACTCTTGTGGTTTTCTCCAACCTTAGCTACTGCTCTGAATTTAACTGACTTTTTACAAATTTAACTCCTTTTTAAACATTTAAGGTGTTTAAATGTTTAACACCTAAGGTGTTCCCTTTTGGGGGAAAAGGGATTCCCTTTTGGGGGTGAAGAAATGTTTGGAATTAGAGATGATGGTTGCACAGCTTTGTGAATTTACTTCTACCTAAGGTAGAAGAATATTTATTCTTCTACGTGTATCTTCTGGTTCTTAAGTTTCTCTTACATAATCCAGACTTGATTCTATAAAAAAACTGAACCTTACTCCACTTCAAGAAGATGCTTGTGCTAAGGTTATTACAATCATATCGGCAAAACTTAGCCCATTGAAAATGGAAACTACTATCAGGGCTCTTTTAGCTACAAGAGTCAATCTGTTCTTGCTTTGCAGGAACTATTTGAATCCACTCAAGGAATCTGCCCAAATTGAGGGACAAATACCTGGTTCACTACTGTTATGCTAAATGATGCTTATTCTCCCACTCCCAGTCTTTGACCCTCTAGGGGATTACTTCTCACATGGACATTGGGTTTACACCCACCTGAAAAACACTAACTTAACCTATGTATCCAGGATAGCTGTTAGAGACTTTCAAATGCTTCAAATCACTACCCTCCCATTGGATCACGTTCCCCTGAGAAGTATACTCAGAAACCTCCAAAACAGGCAAGGACAGAGTACAACATGCATACTCTGAGAGCTACAGTTCCCCCAGCAGGATATTCATACAGCAGAGAAAGATAGTCCAAACTTGTCTCTGGCCATAAACAGACACCATAAATGAAGCAGATTCTCCTCTAGAAATCCAGCAGATCAGTGTAAACTTCATTAGCCAGAGTTGATCATTGTGTGGATAATCATATGGCCCTAAAGTTTGTCTCAGGTAGTCAAAGAGAAATTTATATTGCAGTAAAAATGTCTTGCTATCCCATTGTCAATACTATAGGAAAAGCAGGGCAGTATGTGACTAAGTGAAAGAGAAAGCCACCTGGCTCTCTAAAACAGACCCAGATGGATTTTAAGTACATGTTTTCATTGTCTGAGTTTTATAATCTGGGCTCTTTGACTTTAAGACCTGTCACAAGGAACAAATCAGCCTTTTGTTTGTAATGATTGCCTGTGTGGCAGTTAACTGATATATTATGCCCAGGGTCTTTGGTGCTACTGTGCAGGAATTATCAAGTCACAGGAGCCAGTAATTCACCTTGCAACAAAAGAAAGAGGAGAAGACCAACCCTTAGTCCAACTACACACTACACTCTCTGGACACCCTCTTGACCCTAATCAGTATAAATTCAGCAAAGAGCAAGATCTGGATGTCAAAGATAAATGTCCTATAGCTTGAGTCTGTCTCCATTGCCAAAAGGAAGAATCTTTGGCTGGAGGTCATTGATGCATTAATCTATCTTTTTTTTTTTTTTTTCAAAAGGAAACAGAGGCTCATGGAGGTTAAGTGACTTGCCCAAGTTCACACCGCTAACCTATAGCAAGGGCATAATTTGAACTCTGGTTGTAAGACCTGGCCAGGAATCTGAGTACATCTTATTGAGTTGCCTCCTTCAGTACCAATGAGAGAGAAGGAAAACTGGGGGATCATCAGACTTGCCATGCCGGAGCTACCAGCAGCTTTCCTTAGTCCCACAGAATGTCAGAGCTCAAGGAACTTTAGATACCATCCAGTCTAACTTCTCCAGAGAAGAAAAGTGACTTGTTCAAGGTCACACAGCAAATTAATGGCAATATCCAGACATCATCCAAGATCACCAGAGCTTGGTGCACTGAAACACCTTTCCATTCATCAGTGGCAAGTGCATTCATCCTTCCTGGTTGCTGGAGGATGTTATGTTCTGCTTCAGTGCCCTTTCTCCTAGAAAGAAATATCTCCAGACTGAGGTGGCCACTTCCTCTCTTTCAGCCATGTGGAATTTCTCTTATAATTTTAATTGAAACAAGGTCATCTACATTTCTTAAGTGACTGAGTCTATCTTGAAAGAATTCAACTCTCCTGTGTACATGTGCACTGTTCTTCATGCCAAATGGAGAATGAGAAGCAGTGCATATACCCTTAACAGGAGGGCAAGCTACAAGCGCTGCCCCTTTGGAAACTTCTCAAGGCATCTTTCAACCCACCCATGCAATTATCTTCTAAGTTCATTCTCAGAATGGAGATTCCAAATTTCAGGATCTATTTATATCCAGATGACAGTGCTACTTCCCAGCCGAAAAAAACAAACTTTGGTAACTCCCTATGTCTTCAAAATAAAGTCACAAATCCTTAACCCATTATCCTAGGCCATCCGCTGTCTAGTTTAGCTCTACCTCTAGAGCTCACGCCCACTATTTCCTCTGCAGACACTTAGTCTCCCCTTCAGCAGATCAGATATACTACAAAGAACTGCTCCTCTTTCTGAATCCCAAATCTGTTCTCTCTCTCAGCAAATCAAATACACATACCAGCGTAAACGTCTTTTCTTCCCTAAAGGTAGGGTCCCTAGTTTATTTTTGTCTTCCTTACTCAGCAGAGAGAGCCTCGCATATATCTTAATATTGAGTAAATGAATGAGTTATGTTTGAAAAAATTATATTTATCCTCCCCCTCTGTGCCTGGGAAGAATCAATTACTACTGAAAACAGATAATGTCTTTAGGTTTTCTCAACAGAATATAAACATAAAGCTCAAATGAGAAAGCAAGCTGAAGGGAGTGTGACATTGCTTTATTGGTAGGATCTTTTCTCTCTGAAAGTACACTGAAGAATAAGAAACACATTACACCAGGGGTTGAGATGGTATCTACTATCTTTGTGGTTTGTATGCACTTTTAAACCAGGATTCATGGCTGGGGAAACAAAAGAACCTCTCTGCCTGTATAATTTTGTTCCTTTCCTTTATTGCTTTAAATAGGCAAGATGTGGTTTGCATTCCTTCCACCACTAATGTTGTTTGCTTTCTGTTCCTGAACAAAAATAACTTGCCGTTCATATTGCTCTCAGAGGTTGTTAAAGATCCCCTCCCCCTTATGCATTCCACTCATTTGTAACCAAGGTCTTGAGTGTTGCTAACAGAGGCTCCCTCGGCCCCATATCTTCTGTGATAAAGCAGCAAGTGGTGGGTCTAATTCTATTAAACACTGGATAATATCAGTATCCTTTAACCTTACTAGGAGAGTCCTGAAGCTGGAAGGATTATGTTGTATACACAGTTGCTCTAGGCAAGGATGTGTCCCAACATCCCAGAAGTATAAATATCGTCACCATCACCACTGTAAGGTGATGACAGCTTTTTACAGTTTACATATCTTTTTCCTGGTTATTCTTCCTCCTAATCATTAAAAGCATCTTGCAAGATAGGTGTTACTCTCTAGAGCACAGCCAAAAATGCTAAGTGGCCTGCTCTGGAGCACACAGCTTGGCAGGGCCAACATTAAAAAGGCAATGCCTTTTCCTCTAAGCTGCAGCAAACCTCCACTAGAGTTTTATGAAAGTCTAGCTTCTTGGCAATATGTAGAAAAAGCAACTATAACCTTCCTTGATATTCTAACCTAGCTAACAACCTTTTAAGTCTAGAGAAAATCTTCTAAAAGTCCAAGACAAGAACACGTGCTGCATACCTGCACTTGTAAACATTCACCCCTCAACTATCACCTTCACTCTGAAGCCAGAAACTAGAAATTCTCAGAGTAGCATTTCAGTCATTAAGGCTCACTTTCAGGGCAAGTCAGGATTTGGGTTCATGTCTCCCTCCTCCCAGATGTCTCTGATTTTACAAAAATCACACCCTGAATCTTAGGGCCATCTGCTAATTCCACTCTTTCTATATGCACTCCAGGGATTTCTACCACTCACCACCTCCAGTAAGGAGGGTGATCCCTCAACGTGTGTGGCAGTTAATGCTTGCCATGCCTCTTCCATCTGCCTGCAGTTATGTCACAAGATCTCAGAAAAGGACTAGCCAGGTCTAACAAAGACATTTCTGTGACTTCACAAACTGGCTTCTATCCATCCAACCCCAAATTAAAGTGCTTTTTGATATTGGTTACAGTCAGGGGGCTGCTGGCCCTCCTCAAGCACTTTCATTCCTTTGCATACCCTCAACCTGGCTTCCCTCTACCCCTGCCAGCAGCTTTTCATAGGAGCAATCATGACACTTGTCCTGAACCACATAAGGAGATTCCTAATGAGAATAAATGAATGACCCAACTTGTCTCTCTGTCTGAAACTTGGCCTGCACGTGAGGGACTTCCTGCTTTAAGAGAGGAGAGAGACTATCTCAGAATAAAGAGGAAATCGTGTCCACTAAGGAAGCAGTTCTCTCCAGTGAGGTCAGGGCAGGGCTGTTGGCAGCTTCCGTTAATTCCGTTGGGGCAGGCAAGTGGTGATTGGCAGTTAGTTCTGAGGTTGAGCTGAGGATGCTGGGATGGATTTTTAAGTGCACAGTTGGCCCTTATGTCATGAGCCTAGCTTAAGTGCCCAAGGAAATGGAATAGCAGGGAGAAGGGATATTCGCAAATAATGCCAAAACCTCTTGTTAGTCTTTGGCTTCCATATCCTTCCCCAAAACTTTAGCTCAGGTGCTAAGCAGCCCAACATCTCCCCCATTCCTTCATGGAAGAGGTTCCTGCTGGCAAACCAGTAGCTGAAATGTTGGCAAGATAGAGGGTTGTAAAATTTACCCTAGATAATCTACAAAAAGCTTTGTTGGAGTTAGGTTATGCATCTCTGAATCTGAGTTAGGTTTGTTGGGTCAGTGACCTTGCTCACTTATTGGCTCAAGAATTGACAGAGGAAGTATCTAATAAATGCCTGTTGGATGGATGGATAAACAGCTAAATTATCTTTATCTGAGCCTGAAAATTGCCTTTACCATCACAGAGGTAAAGCCCCAGCTGCTTCAGGCCAACACCTGTTGGAAGAATTCCAGTCAGCCAGCCCTAGGAAAGTGGGCAAGAAGAAGTCCTCAACAAGGGTAACACAGAGGATTTCCATCCTCCTTTTCTTGCCCTCACTTCCACTGTGGTGCTAAAAAATCCCATCAAGCCTAGTCATCAAAATAGCAACAGCAGGATACAAAAGAATAACTCTTTGTTATGGCCACTAAGAGTTTCCTGAAAACCTGGCTCTCTCCCTATAGCATTGCCTCGTGAGCATGGTGGTGACGAGCTGGGCCTCTGAAATCAGGAAGCCCCAACTTTGAATCCTGGGTCCTCTTATTAACTAGATGTGAGACTTTGGGCAAATTACTTAACCTCTCTAAACCTCAATTTCCTCAATCTGTAAAATGGGGATAATATTGGGTAAAGCACTAAGAATAATATCGTGAGTATAGTTAGTGCTCAATAAATGTATTTTATTACTCCTGCACTCTATCCTGCCATTCCCTTCTTTCTCCTCCTCTCCATTACTTCTAATGACATAACATTGTCTATGAACAGCCATAGGGTAGAATGACCAGAAAAACTAGGCGGCTTTGGACATCCCAGAAGTTATTTACAAGCCTAAGAGCGATCACTGTAGTCTGACCAACTGCCTGATCTTTTGAAAAGCATGATTAGTAGCTGATAGTGTCCATAAGCCCACATGTATTCCTAAGAATGACAGAGATGTGCATCCATTCATAAAGTAGCTCTTAACTGTTTAGAAAAAAAGTATTTTGTGCTCCCAGCATATCTCACATGGCACCTACAGTGCCAAGAGTCTGCTACTTAATCAGTGATGTCACCCAGAGAGATAAAGGGTGGATTAAGCCTAGGTCTGTGAACTGGAGTAACCCACTTGTTAGTGGCTTAGTCCCCTCATATATAAAGCATAAGGTATTGGACTAGGTGCTCACTGAAGTACCGTTAAGTTTTAAGACTTAAGGTTTAAACAGTTCTATTTTAGTCCAGAGAGGGACCATAGAAAAGTAAAATACAGCTTAATGTCCTAGAAGGACAATAAAAATGTTTCTATTTGAAGTTAACCTAAAAAGTGGTATAGTTGCATGTAAATGCAATGGCATGGGAAGTCAAGTCTTCTCAAACATTTCTCAGCACCAGATGTGGCACCTGGAACAGACCAAAGGGGAGGCCAATAGATTCTATCCCCTACCCCTCTCTCAAGAGGACTCCATAGTGAGAAAGAGAAAGGAAGCCCCCAACTCTCCCTGCCCCTTCACTGGCCACTCTCAAGCTGAAAGTCAGGGGAAAAGGAGACTCTGAGGTCTTCCATTACTGCTGTAGACACTAACCAAGCCCCTCCCCCTCCATTCCTAGGTTTTGAGACTCTCACTTGCACCCCCACCCCCAAAACAGTCTCCCACTAGGTATTAGGCGTCAGCTGCGCTTCACCTGCAAAAGGTCTTCCTTTGCCAGTTTTTGGCACAAACTTTTGCATATTGTTTGCATAAATTTGCAGGTAGGGTTCAAGAGGCCTTGACTCCAATTATGCAGGAGAAAACATGACTGCGTTTGCAGTAAAAGGCGACTATGGGGAAAGCATACTTGATCTGTTGTGGAGTGTTGGGAAAGGCGTGCTAACTATGTTGGCTGGGATGTCCATACTGTAGCCCCAACACCTGCCCCGCCCCCCGCCAGCTAACACTGAGGTCCAAGAAATTGGAGCTTTCTCAGTGTTGGCTTGAGGTCATGCCTAGTAGGTAGAAAAAAGCTTTGCCCACTCATGGGGGAAGAATAGAGAGGGTGGGAAGGCGGACGAGGCCCATGTATTCCATCCAAGAGGAGCATTGAAAGATAGCTGAGTGCCCAGGTTCAGAGCTGTTCACTCCAAACTGTGAATGTATGATAACTCAACACAGAAGTTCTTGTGTTCTAGTGAGTCAAATCAGGCTATGACTTCCAAAATAACTGTTCCCAGAACAGCTCAACGAATGAAGGTATCTGGCTGAAAGATGGAAATTGGAATGCTTGCCCCTGCCATCAGCCCTCAGGCCACCTTCGCAGAAATTAATGACCATGCCTATTTGTACTGCATGTCCACCTAACTTAAGAAAAGTTCTTAACTAGAAAAGCAAGTGGGTGAGTACCAACCAAATAAGGCCAATCATTTCAAGTGGAGACCCTCTGAGCAAGCTGGCAAATAAACCAGGCTTTGACCTTCTTCCACAAGGTGTGGGAAAACCTCTTGTGATGACCACACATGAGGAGGGGCTCTGATTACAACCTCCGAAGGGACAAACTTTCCACTGATCACAGGGATTAGTGAAGTGAGACCCACAGCATGGCCACAAAGGCCACCAGAGCAGTCTAAAGTAGACACCAAATTTATTATTTGCCACACAAGGAGAGAGGCCCATTTCTTTAAGAAAGATCAGGAAGCCTGTCCAAACTGAAGGTAAATAAGAAAGAAACAGTGTGGAAAAGAAGTTCTGTCTGAACCTCTGATTGGCTCAAAAAGTACTTTGTAAACTTTGTTTTGGGATTGGTTGCTTTTCTGATTTTGTGTCACAGAGGTGTGGTCACAGGTGTCAACAGATCCTGGGCAGACCTATCATGCATGGCCCTGGGAGGCTGGAGTATGTGCCTGATCTCCCCTCCATGAAATTTTTCTTTGACACCCACTTCGGTTAAGAGTTAGGGTCCCTGGGGTTCCCCTGGCTGCTGAGTGGCTTTGTGCCTATTACTCCCACTCCCTTATCCTCATTGCCTATAATGGATGGACACACCTCTCTCCTGGCTCAGTGGATGATATAACTACATAAAAGCGTTTGGGTAATTTTGTTTAGCAGGTAGCTATATTTTCTAAACAGGAAAACTGAGGCACAGAGGCCCAAGCTCCAGTAAGTTGGGGAATATATGTTTAAAACATGACTAATCCGAGGTGCGGGGGTGGGGAGCAGGGAAAGCTAATGGGAAAGATCCAACCAAATGTTAACTCTGCTTAATTCTGGGTGGTGGGATTGCAGGTGATTTTTATTTTCTTCTTTTCTGTATTGGTTTTCTACATTATTGTTTCCTGTATTGCTGTTCTATATTCTTCAAATTCTCTACTATGCGTGGTTTTGAGATCATATTTAAAAAAAATTTTTTTTGATGCAGCAAGGATGAGCTCAAGGTCAAGGTGACTGTAGTAAAGGTGTATGCGCTCAGCAAAATCAGGACATTCTCCCCAACAGGAGTTGAGAATTCAGAGCTTGCAGCTGAGTCTGGAGCCCCCATGCTGGCCCAGCTCTGGGCTCCATCAAAGCCAGACAGGCCTGCCTTTCCTCTCCAATGACTCTGAGAGTGTGACAGTGCTGGCCTGGCTCAGAAGCCCCCACCAGCTCTTGCAGAGTATACTCAGATGCTGGTGGAACAAAGACAACAAATAGCATGTCGTCTTTATGAGACACCTCCACTGCAAGAAAAAAAGAGAGAGGGAGGGAGAGAAAATATTCCTCTGTTCTCTAAAAGTGGTGGGGAGCACAGTCCCACCCGGACTCTATTTTTTCTGGCCTTAGTGTTTCCATGGCAGGTATGGTCAGTCCCCAACCTTACAATGTTAGGACCTGAGCTGCACCAAGAAAATGCACATCTGACCTTTGTTTCTAAAGCCTTTGAGTTAAGAAAGCCCACAGCTTCTGTTCTGTTGTTCACCTACTTTCCCTGCTAGAGGGTTTCAATTCTTCCTGATAACATTCTTTTTTTCCTCTCCCTCTCCATTCAATATTTAGTCAAGGGGGAAGAGATAGTGGCCAACATCAATGTTTCAGCCCCTTGTCATCTGGTCCTCACTGCACTCTCTCCTCCATGCCAAAGCCGCTCAACCCTATAACTCTCCCTCCAGAGTCACCTTCCTGACCATCCACTCACATTCCTTGACTATTTATTCCTGCCCCATTGGATAGATTCAGAAGGATCATCCTGGCCATTTCACGAGGGAAAGACTTTGTGAATTGAGGAACAATTGGGCTAAACAACAAATTACTCACATTGCTAAATTTATGCCTATATGCCCTGACTTTCCATCTGGAGTTTTGCATGTGGATTCAGAGATTCTGGGGGTCCTCTGATATTCTACAGAAAATGGCACATGTGGATATGTGTGGGTATTAATTTTTCTCTCGGGAGGGGGATCCATAACTTCCATTAGATTTTCAAAGAGGTCTTTGATACAGAAAAATGCCCAGAACATTTCATCTAATGGCTCCACCCCCTAGGTTAGACAGAAATTCATCATCCCAGTAGAAATTGTAGCTTGGCCACAGAGGATGGTGAAGCCAGAGGAAGGACAGTCAAGGGAAGGCCACCAAGTATGTTCTCAGAGGAGGTGGTGTGTGGTGTAGTGGCCTAACTAGCATATACTTTGATGTGGTCACTGGGAAATGTGTTTCAAAGGAGGAAGGAAAGAAGCATTCATTGAGCACCTACTTGACGGTGGGGAGTTGGGCTAAACAGTTACTATACATTTTCTTGCTACAACTTCACACATCCTCTGTGAGGTAGGACTTATTATCCTCATTTTACAGATGAGGAAACAGGCTCAGAGAAGTTAAGGAACTTCCCCTATGTCACATAGCTAGGAAGAGACAGAACTGGATTTAAAACTAGGGCTGTGTGGCCAAAGGTCTGTGCTCTCTTTCACTACATTTTATAGCTCAGTCTCATCTCTTGTGTCCCTGACATCGTCATAAGAGGGAAACAGCCATGTCACTTGATACCTTGGAGATTCAGGTTCTCTTAACTGCAAAAATGGAAATTCAGTCTGTCCCTTCGTCCCCTCACCTGTCTGGCTGTTTGTCAAGGTGCAACTAAGGGAGGCAGAAGGACCTATCCCTATTCAGTTTAGCAGACTCAACTCCACCATCTCTCCCCTCAACCCTCCATACCAGGGGAGGGATGGGAGGTTAAGGCAATGGGCCAGGATGGCCTCAGTAAGCCCGGAGCCCAGAGAGTGGGTTATGTCACTAGCAGCTCTCTGTAAATTGGAGTGCTGGCTCAGCCATGACTAAGGAGAAAGGAAGGGCATGGCAGAGTGCTGGACCTAAAGCTTTCACTGAACAGCCCTCACCTTGCATGTGTGATAGCCTCCTCATGGCTAAGTGAGTAGCAGTTTCTTTGTTCAACGTGGCAAGGACAGAGGAGAAGAGTTAATCCAGTTTGGGGAGGAGGGGGAGGGCAGAAGCAGAAGGAAGTCAGTGCCCCACCTCTCCACCAGCTCACCCTCCTTCCATCCTGTCTGAGGGTCCTCGTCCTCTCCTGTTTAGGCCCCCTCCCCACAGGCTTGGTGGCACCTTCACCCTCCTCCATCTTCCACTTCCAACCCACCAGCCACAAAGTGTGAGTTAGTTAATCATAATGTTTTTGTGAGGGACTGGGAGCCATCCATTTGCTGGAACTTAATCTCCCACTTGAGAAATGTCCAAACGGGTGGCTTTCCCCAACCCCTCCCTCCCTGGCCCCTTCTCCTTCCCTCTCTCAAAGCTCAGCCTGAATGACTTCCTTTGTGGTGGGCTTCCCTTCTTTTCAGGCCCCCTCACCCCTCCTCTACAGCACTTTCACAGAATGTGGTCTTTCATTAAGATCAGTGATTCATTTCCCATCAAACTTTAAATATTCCTCTCTGAAATGAGTAATCCCGACTTTGAAGGGAGCCATGCAGTGACAGCCCCGCCTCTATCTGATTCCCGCCACCTCCTGCCTTTCCCCATTTAAGGCCTTGAAAATCAAGAGGGAGAAGCCTTGGTAAGTGAGCCCTTAGTTGAATCAGGAACCAGAGTTGGGGGAGGAGACTTGATGCAAACATGTGAATCCAGGACGCCCAAGCATCCTAAACCAGAGACAGTGAGGGAGGGGGTAGGTTGCCGGACCTGGAGACCCTGGCAATCCTTTCCAGCCCCAATTTTTAGGAATCTGTTATGAGCCTTTGGTGGCACCTATAAGGACCTCTGATAACATGGTAGAGATATCCACAAAGCTTTCCAACACACAAGCAGAGAGGTGTGGGTATGGCTATGTCCCAGGACTTGGTTAGCATTGTCAGAAAGAGCTTCTGACAGCAACTGACCACTCACTTGGCCCTTGACCACCCACCATGTGGCTTTGGCCCTCGTTCTTAGCTCAGCTCGCTCATGTGCCCCTGGGCAGACTTTTCTTAAAACCTCTGTTCCCTCTCAAGTACACACCCAGATGTGAAAAAAAGCAGCCTGTTATTCCACATGGGTCACCATGCTTTGTACCCTGTGACACCACCACCCTGACCACAAATGTTTGGACATAGGATTAGTGCCTGAGCTGACAGCAGCCACCTTGAGATTAACAGCCGCCCATGACTCGGCCTTGCTGGGGACCTGGAGTTCAAAGAAGCTTAGAGAGACCAACAGGAGATCAAAACAGAAGCCGAAAGGCGCCCTGGGGGCAGCAGGCATTTGGCCATGGAGATGAAAGAGCTGACAAGGGCTAGAAGCACAGAGAAAGCAAACTCATGGTTAGAGTTGGTGTTTGCACTGGGTCCCCAGGATGGTCAAGTTCTCTATGAGGCTAAGAGCTAGACTGTTGCCCAAGTTGGCTTATTTCCTTAGGTATCCTTACAATAAGCCCCCATTACCTGAGGTGGCCTGAGTATATCACTGCTACTTGATACCTGAAAGAGCCTGTTCTAAATTTCCTGTGACAAACACATGAGACAACATATGTTGAGCATTCAGACAATGCTCCACTAGAGGCTAGACTTAGACTCCATTGCAGGCATGGGGCAGGTGCTGAAAGCCCAGATTTAGGCATTGGTCCTGAAAAATGGAATACATGGCCAGGAGAGTACAAGGGTACCAACCGTTGGGCCACATCAGGACTCAAATCACAGGGGGCCTGAGATAAGATGTGTGGTTGGGACATACAGGGAAACAAGCCAGTGTGGCCAAGCCCCAACACCCAGCTTGACTCCTAGACCAGTGAGAACAAGGCACAGCCTCTGAGTGAGCCGGTTTCAGCCCAGTCCTCCCTGACTGTGGAAGGGTGGAGTTCATCTTCTAAAAGATGTCTGTTTACTCAGTGCTCCCCAGGTTTTCACCCAAACACATCATCCCCAACCCTACTTTGAGGTCACTTTGGCATGTGGAGTGTAGCCTCTGGAATCTCCCCATGGAAAGCAAGGTCTTTCCATGTCCTACCCCTCTTGACAACACCAGCAGCAGTAGCCTCCTAACGTCTCGGGCTTTGCAAGGACTTACTAGAAGTCTATATATTTCCAGCACACTCCCTTAACTCCTCCATCTGTTACCCCACCAGCTTGTATAAACCACCACCTTTAGGACCTGGCACCAGGCCCTCCACTCAGTGGGAGCTTCACAAACAACCACTGAGGGATGAGGCCTTCGGAGTCCTAGAGATGATCTTTGTACTAATATATGATACCATCCAGGAGTATATTTTTACTTCTCTCCCCTATCAGGTCATATGCTCTGAACAGACAGGTATGGATTTTTTATTGGTTCCTTGTTGTTTTGTTTTGTTTTTCCTTTGAAATGACTGCTAAACTGATATTCCACCTATGAATATATGGGGCTTATTGAACAATCCTGTGATTGACGTTTCTGGCCTCCCTCTCCCACCAAAGATGCTTGCTCTTCAGGTCTTTAGGTATTTCTACAGCATCCTTCAGGGGAGCCAGCATCTGCCTGAAGTGACCTAGGCTATGGTGCTGACTCTCCTCTGCCCTTTGTGGTCCCCAAGACCAGCCAGTTTTGCAATCCAGGGCTTCACCATCCTAAGAGGCCTGGCTCAGAAAGCCAGGGAAGCTGAGGTCCTGGGAAGAGACCTGGAAGATAGCCAGCCCCGTTCCTAAGCCTGAGGGATCTGGGAAACCATGGGAGGGAATTGTTTGTGAAACAAGAAGCTTCCAGGCCACACGGTCACCCTTCACATTACAGTCCTCAGATATGGGCCCTTAATTACCAGTAGAAGGACCAGAATGCTGAATGTGACCCAAGGCCACCTTGCCCAGGGGAACCCCAGCCCAGGAAAGCTTCTGAGAGATCACTTGGGACATTAACTCTTGCATCTATCTGTTGGGGAAAATGAAGGACAGAATGGCTAGAAATAATTTTCAAGTTCTATTTCAGACTCTTAAAATTTGCCAATAGGTTCTCTTCCCTTCATGGTGTTTGAATGAAACCAAGAGGAAAGGGTCACCATTTCCTCAGCTCAGCTGTCTGGAAGCCAAGCAGACCTGGCACTTTCTTAAAGAAAATTGCAGGTCACTGGGAAGAGGTTTTCATCCTCACTGTCATTAATAATTTTGACTTGGTGTTCTGCAGCTTATTTATGTGGAGAAGACACATCTTACCTTCTCTGCTCCTCAGCTGCCAGAGAAAAACGGCCACAGTTTTCTCGTGAAATGCCATGAGGCACAATAGATCAAAGTGATGACTGGGATCAAGGAAATTAGCAACATCACGGCAACCCAGTTAAGGCAGTTCCCATGGAAAATGTTCCAGAGCCTTCCCTTAAGTGAGCCATGGTGCAGGTGGAAACATGGAGTCCTTAGGTGATCATATTGTGAGGTGACCTAATTGGGTGGAAAAATCCACATGGCCTCTTGGTTAACCAACTCCATAGGGTTCTGACTGCTAGAGTACAAAGGCATAACTAAGCACCTGCATACACCTGGTGGCCAATTTCAATAATTGTAGGCCAAGCAACTGGAGAAAACAGGCAGCCTCCTAGATTTTGGCTGGGCAAAAACAAACTCATAAACCAATGGTAAATAGGACAACAGTAATAGAACATTGCTCACCCCAACTAGAAGACGGATCTTTTTGCAGGTGGGTTTGTGTTAGACACCACTCCGAGTGCTTATCGACAGTGGGGTGTGGTTGAAGGAGCACCAGACTGAAATCAGAAGACCTGGATTCTAGGTTTGACTCTGTCGCAACTAGCTGTGGGACTTTGGGTGAGTTACTTCCCCTCTCTGGGCCTAAGCATGCTGGTCTGGAAAATAAAGGGGCTACATTAGACCACCTCCTAGAGCCCTTCCAGCCTGAAACTTTGAACCCATGGCTATTTCCTTGGCAACTCATGAGTTAATCATATAAATAGAGCTCTTCTCTCAAGACTGGCTCTTGAAGTAGTTTCATTTCCTGATCAAAGTAAAACAACACTGGCGTAGCCCAACAATGGGGTCTGTTCTCCCCATTGTTCACCCTGGGTCCCAAAACCCTTTCAGAGTCAATGAGCTCAAAATTATTTTCATAATAAAACTAAGATGTTAATTGCCTTTGTCACTGTGTTGACACTTGTGCTGGTGGGTAAACTGTGCCTTCACACAATCAAGGCAGACCTGGCCGCTGTGTCTTTCCCAGCTGGGGGCCTGCAGAAGGAAACAAAAAAACAAAACAGTTTCACTTAGGAATGTCCTGGATGAAGCAGTAAACAAGTTAATGAAAACTCAACTCCTGAATACACTTTTTAAAATACTCCTTGTGACGATGAGGGAAGTATACCTAAAGCAATATGGCTGTGTATCAGAGTAAGATGCTTGTCTTGAGGAAAAGCACATGCGTGATTGAGCTGCAGGCTGAACTAGTCATTTCTTACATGAAACATTAGTTTTGGAAAGGACAATTTATAGTCTGAATGTGTAGGCTTTGGTATTTGGTGGCCATTTTTTTTTTCCGAAAATAAATAAGCAGTCACTTCAAGGAAGACAGTTAATAGTATTTCTTGCCAGTGACAAAATTTGAGCTTTCAAAAGGAAATCAGACTTTTGGAAAACTTGTATCTGTTATGGTGATCTTGATAGTATCCCAGTACTTAAAACTTTGCTAATAAAATTGCTAATAAAATTAATATTAACAAATGTAATTTCTTTTATATTGTGCAATGAGACATGTCAACATTTAAAAGACCTGCATAAACATTTTCCGAATAACTAATGTATGATGTTACAAAATCTCACATGGATAAGAGATCCATTTAAAGTTTAAGGTAAACTGGGGCGCCTGGGTGGCTCAGTCAGTTAAGCACCTGACTTCAGCTCAGGTCATGATCTCACGGTTCATGGATTCAAGACCCGCATTGGGCTCAGTGCTGACAGCTCAGAGCCTGGAGCCTGGTTTGGGTTCTGTGTCCCCCTCTTTCTCAGCCCTTCCCATGCTCATCCTCTGTCTTCTCTCTCTCTCTCAAAAATAAACAAACACTAAAAAAATAGAAAGTTATTAAAGTTTAAAGTAAAGTAGTATATTTTAACGTAACAGAGTAGGAAAATTTCATTAATATGGATTGAGATTTCCACATTACAAGTAACCTTTAGGAAATCACCACTTGCTGAGTTTTGGTGTAGAATCAAAGAAGACTATGCACACTTAATTTAAAAGCTATTAAAATGTTTACCCCTTTTCCAGCTACATATCTAGGCAAGGCTGAAATTTCACCATATACTTCAACCAAAACAGCATATTGCAATGGACTGGATGCAGAAACAGATATAAGGATCCAGCTGTCTTCTATAAATTAAGACATTACAAAGATTTGCAGAGATATAAAACAGTGGTTCTCAACCAGGGGGATGTTGTCCTCCCCCAACCCCAAAGGGAAATTAGGACATTTTTTTGGTTGTCGTAAGTAGGAGGAGGGGGGTAAAAGCTAACATTCAAGTGGATAGAGGCTAGTGATACTGCTAAACATTGACAATGCACAGGACAGCCTCCTACCATGAAGAATGATCTCGTCCAAGAGTTCAATAGTGCCAAGGTTGAGAAACTGATACGAAATAATGCCACTGTTTTAAGTTTTTTACTTCAAAAACATTTGTTTAGCATACAATGGGCTTATTCTTGTCATTTTTATCTTTAAAAAATTTTTTTAATGTTTTTATTTATTTTGTTTTAATTTTTTTTTCAACGTTTTTATTTATTTTTGGGACAGAGAGAGACAGAGCATGAACGGGGGAGGGGCAGAGAGAGAGGGAGACACAGAATCGGAAACAGGCTCCAGGCTCCGAGCCATCAGCCCAGAGCCTGACGCGGGGCTCGAACTCACGGACCGCGAGATCGTGACCTGGCTGAAGTCGGACGCTTAACCGACTGCGCCACCCAGGCGCCCCTGTTTTTATTTATTTTTGAGACAGAGAGAGACAGAGCATGAGCAGGGGAGGGGCAGAGAGAGAGGGGAGACACAGAATCCGAAGCAGGTTCGAGACTGTGAGCTGTCAGCACAGAGCCCGACATGGGGCTCGAACTCACAGACTGCGAGATCATGACCCGAGCCAAAGTCGGACGCTCAACCAACTTGAGCCACCAAGGCGCCCCATCTTGTTATTTTTAAATGAGTTATTAAGGTCTCTTAATTTTACAATTTTAATTTATAATATGGTAACTATCAATAGATATAACCCACATAAACAAAAGCTCTGGTGTCTTCAACAATTTTTAAGTTAATAAAGGGTTTCTGAGACCAAAAATTTTTAAGAACTTTTGATACAGACTAAATGTGTTGAGCACCCCTATGCATTAACCACTCTAAAAAAGAAGAACATTTTATGGCAGGTGTGCCCACAGACGCGTAGTTTCTTCTCAAAAAAGGGAGGTATCTAGACTGAGGCAAAGTAAAGAGGTCAGTGCAGGGGTAAACAATAGCAATTTAAGTATCCAGTATGTGTCAGGCCTTGTGATCACTGGTAGTCATGCAACCATAACTGAAATGCATCCATTGTTCCCAAAAAGCTTACTGTCTAGAAGGGAAGAGAGACACATTAACATAAATTTTAACTAAAATACGGGTAAGAAGAGGGAAATATACACAGGGAGTATGTGAGATCAGTGGGGAGGAGCCTTAGGGTTAGGAGTAGGGCAAGGTTAGGGAGACAGGGAAGTCTCCCCAGGGAAAGTCATGTCTGAGTTGAATCTTGAAGAATTAGTAGGAATTTGGTTACTGAGAGCAGGAGGGGCACTGAGGAGCAGGTGGTGTTCCAGGCAGTAGGAACAGCATTAGCAAAGGCACAGAGATATAAAAAAGCATGGCAGATTTGGAGAAGATATGAAAATGTTGTAGAGAAAAGGAAAAAAATACATACTAGATATGCCCCCTAACAAAATAAATCTATGCCCCCAATAAAATTAAGGTATTTTAAAGTCAAAAAATAACAACTCTGATAACACCAAGTATCTCTAGTTCTGGAAGAGGATAGGCTGGTTCATAATTTAGGTATACTGCTACAAAGTACCTGTTTTGGAAAACAAAAATGAGACCTTGCTCTTTTATCTTGCTGCAACATCAAATGCTGTGCACACACTTCCCTCCCGTGCACGCTTTTTTTCTGTCTTTACACCATTTCTATCTCTGGCTCACAAGGGCTTCCCAGGAGGCTTATTGTGGGTCAACACATTATGCTGGGAATGGACAAGGAGCCTTTCTAGCTCATTAGCATGAACCCCCTGGAACTGGCTCTACATTTTCCAGAAAGGTCTCCTGTGGTTAGTTTACATAAACACACGTGATACTGTTTTTCCTACCAAGGAAGCTGGTCAAAGTGGTTGAATGTTTATTTCAGAAGCAGTATGTCAACACCATTCTGGAAAACTGGAGCCAATATGCTGTACTAAAAGCCCACTGGGGTGGGAGGAGTTCCTCCCTCCTTACACAAAATAAAAGAGGAGAGGGAAAAGAAAAGGAACATTTGTAACAGTAATCACTGTCCATCTATTCCTACCAAGAGACTTGGTCAAAGGTTGAACTAATCCGGAGGACACCCTGGCATTTGCCCAGGACCCCAGGGGAGAGCCTGCCCTTTCCATTGGTAGGCTACAGAAGAAGACTGCATGACACGCATCTGGGACTCTTGCTTTCAATAGGAGTCTGATTGATTGGCATTCCTTGCATTAAGGAGGGCTACTCAAGTCCCCAGCCCGGGGCCTCGGCTCCCAGGAACCCCTTCAGGAGGCCTGTGCAGGCTGGTGTTGGGGCAGCCAGTGAGGGTTCAATCAGGATGGGCGTTTTCCCAGAACAGCATGCAGCTGAGGCAGTGCCTCAGGAGTGAGACTATGCACAGTGGTCAGGATGGGGGATTAAGGCAGTAGGAAGGAGGGCTGGCTTGCATCCATCTGCAGGTGGAGGTGGTTGTATAAACAGGAGAAGGAAGCTATCGAGAGAAGTAGGAGGCCCAGGGGCATGTTGAGATGGGACTCTTGGAGCAGACTGGGGGCAAATAGCAAAGGGGTGAGGATACCAGCAGTGAGTGAGTGAGTGGATCCTTACAGGCTACCTGGTTCAGGGGCAGGCAACCTAACTAAAAGAAGCTCATCCATAGGGACTTTGGCTTGCACCCCTCTTGCCAGTAAGCCAGTGATTGAGAATCACTCTTGGACTCTATGAACGTCTACAGACCAACGCTCAGGAGGGCAGTGAGTGTGCCCGAGGACGTGAGCATTGTGAGAAGGGTGTCATATGTGTCCCCAGGAGGGCCTTGGCCTCCCCCCCCCCCCCCCGCCATCCAGGTCCAAGGTGCAGGCCTGGAGTGAAGTCTTATCAATCGAGTTAAAATCCAAGTGGAATTATATGGGACCCCATTGGTGGGGCCAAGAGATAGATGGCTCTCCCAGCTGGGCACCAACCTCAGTAATCACCACCCTGGTATGCGCTCCACCACTGCAAAACAGTAGGTTCCTGCTTCAATGACAAGAAGTGCAGCTTGCATGCATCCTATAGCACATGTATGGGTATTGAAATCATTGCTAAAAACAGATACTAAGCTGGAGAGCACTTCATTTGCAGAAGGCACCAGTGTCGGATGTTAGGTCAGAACAAAGATCTGTATGCACCAGCTGTTACCTCCACCTTCCACCCCCTCTCCTCTGTGTCTATTAAACCCATCTGGCAAGCAAACAGAACCAATCAGCACAGCCCTGATCCCCCCAACCCCCAGCCCCAGGAACCCCGAGAAGAGTTTGTTGATACAGACCACCAGCATTCAGTCATTGAAACACCGTAGCTGCAATAATAACAATTATTTTTTAAATAATAGCTGAGTGCCAGGTACTGGACTAAGCTCTTCACAAACATGAAGTCATTTAATGAACAGTAGTTGGTATAGCTTTTTATTAGCAACTGAAACCAATAAAGTGACTTTACCTGAGTTTGGTGACTAAAACTGAAGCACAGGGTAATGGCACCAACTCAGTAGCACTCTATACTCTGTCCCGGCCCCACCCTGACCGGGATGGAGGCTGCTGGGCTGCCCCCACAGCACCAGGTGGGGTGAGCATTTCCCTCTTTCAATGCTTGTTTTGTGTCAGCAGTAATGACAATGAGAAGACAGAGGACAATGTGGACGCATGTCTGGCTTCATGATTTATACTCCCAATCTGATTCAAAGCAAGAGTGGGAGATCAGCACCCACATGGGGGCTTTCTCCACCCTGAAGCACCAAATAACCCTGTTAGGGTTCCACTTCACTAAAAATGCCTCTTTGAAACAACCACTCCTTTCAATGGTACAAAGCCTTCCCTCCACTATCTCCCTGGTCTTTCCCCCAAAGGGAACTAGCGGGAACCACCGGTGGCCATGCTTTTAAAGACCATGTGTTTCCTTCATCCATGGTCTTTCCTTCCAAAGCCACACTATGGGGCAGAGTCCGTTGCTGGGACCACCAGCAGGGAAACTGCACAAGGCAGCTTCAACATTCCTTCTGCCCACCACATTGGTCCTCTTCACTGTTGCCATTGGAAGAAGGCAAACCCGCCACTCAACTGCCTGAGTTTTCTCCTTGTCTTGCTCTCTCATTCCATGAGTTCCCGCAGCCTGCACAGTTTCCATGCTTCAATCAGAATTGCGCTAGCTGTAGTAACTGTCATACCTTTCCCTTCCCACTCATAGAAAGTTGACCTCTAAATTTCCCCTCTGACCAAGACTTTCACTCAACGTTTACTGAACACAAGACATGTCTACAGAGAACTGAGAGCATGACTGGAAAATCAGATTTTGCAAAAAGACTTAAAAGTGGCTGATGTTGGAGAAAAGCTGCTTGCCTCCCTAGGATTTTGCCCTAGTAAGGCTAGCTCTGGGGCTGCCAGAGACCATGATCCCAAGACATTTATCTGAACTAGGTATTCGTCCCCTTGTCCCCATCCCCTTAGAGGTCCACAGGCCAAAACAGTACAAATAGCAAAATGACAGAGCCAGAATGGAGAAGAAGTCTGGGAGGACGATGGCCGGGTATAGAGACATGAAGTCCAGGAAGGTACTGCAGGCGGGGTAGGGGTGTTTGCCAACATCTGGGAACAGTACTTTCCTTGATCCAGAATGGCTGCAAAAAGAGCGCCATAGCACCTCTGATAAGAAAGGAAATTAACCCAAATCCTTGTCTGGGTTCTAGGCTAAGAAGGAATAGGACAATGAACCGTTCATTACTGGCTATGTCCATAGATGTATGGGAGTGCATGAAGACTTTTAGACCACCCTTTACACTATATATTGAAACTATAACAGGGAGATGTGATAGAGTGAGGGGGGCTGTACCTTGAACTGAGTTCAAAAATATGTTTAAGCTGAAATTACACCTTTAGAAAAGATTCAGTTATAAGAAGATTTGGGGAGCGTGCATCACAGGAAAAGATGCTAATTCAGGTCTGTGAGGTAGGAATAAACTTGGAGATCAGAGAAAAAGGCTATTGTGGCTGAAGCGTACTGTGAGGAAGGAGAATGGCAAAGGCCAGCATTGAAGAGGAGGGCAGGGGCCTGGTTCTTTGGAGCCTGTAGGCTAGGGAAAGGGATCTGAGTTTTATCACAGATCTGATGGACAGCTCTTGGAAAGCTTTAACCAGGAGGGTGATGGGGTCAGTCTATACTTAGAAAGATAACACCAGATGGTCCATGGAGAACACCCAAAGGGAGAACAAGCAGAAACATGAATCCCATGTAAGAGACTACTGCAGCATTTTCTCATGGGCAAGAAATTATGGTGGCTTTGACCTGGGTGCAAGTAGTGGAGGGAGAGACAGCACCGTGTCAATCTAGGAAGCGCTTTGGAAATAGTCTTGGCCAGACTTCATGTAGACTGAATATGTGTCAGGAGGGGAGAAAGGGAATCAAGGATAATTCCTAGGATTCCAGCTTGAGCAACTCTAGGCACATGGTGGGGCTGTTTAGTGGGACGGAGGAGGTGGTGTGGTGAAGCAGGTCTGGGAGTCGTTAAGAAGTCTGATTTTAGACATGCTGAATTTGAGACTTAATAGGTTATAAAATAGAATGCTATCCTGGACCCAGAATGCTTCCTGAAGCTGTGGCTTTTTCCCCAGGCTTTTAAGCTCTACCAAGAGGATCGCCTACAGAGTCCACAGGGTTATTTGTCCTCTTCAAGGTCATCAAACAATAGCTTTGTCCTTGGTCCATTCATTCATCCATTCATTCGTCTCACACACACACACACACACACACACACACACACCTGTGGGGTCCCAGAAGGAAGGTCTGCACTTCCCTTCAATCTGCATAATAATTCAACCTATAGAGGCCTTTAAATCCAAAAGCTGTCATTATACTGTTTAGATACAGGCACAGAAAATTACAAATGAGGCCGAAGCACAGCCTCCAGTCCTCTAGTAGAGAATGCCTCTCAGGAGTGACCCCAGCCTGGTTTGCTTAGACTCTGCCCCAGGCCCGGCTCCAGAATGCCAGCCACCTTGTGGTCTGGATGGGAGTTTCCTATTTCCCCTCCTGAGGAAACCAGCTAGGCACAGCTGAAGGGACTGGGCTGCTCATTTGGAGGGGTCAACAGGTCTGGAGCTGAAGATTGCTCAGGAGCCTAGGCTGGAGCTACCATCAGCTCCCTGTCTCTCCACCTCCCTGTACAGTGTTCTAGAAGATAGGCTCTAAGAAGTCACTTTCCCCTATGTCTTTGGGGACTTTTTTTTCATTTTCACTTTTGTATTTCTGCTTTCTCTGTTTAAAAAATAATAATAATAGCTGTCCTCTAATTAGCTTTTTGATGATTTTATCAAGTTTTCAGATATTTCCAAGTTCCAAAACATTTGTTTCAATATTATTTCCATTATTCTGCTCTCCTTGTGTTTCTTTCTTCCGTTTCTAACCTTTTTAGCTAGATGCTTAATTGTCCAATTCATGTCCACACTTTTGGTTTAAGCATTAAATGCTACGAATTTTCCTCTTTACATAATACTGGCTCTATTCCACAGATTTTGATATAAAGTGTCTTCATTGTTAGTATTTTCTAAATAATTGTGCGGTTTGGGTTTTACGGTGATTTTCTCAAAATTTGTTCAGGGGAGTTTTAAAATATCCACAGTTGTTTCCACTTTGATTTTTGTGACTTGTTTCCAAATTTCCTGAAATGTAGATACAGAAAATAATCTCTATCAGATAAGTTTTTCAAACAATCATGAGGTCTTCTTTGTAGTTCAAAGGGTGAATTTTGAGGAATGGTTCATGTTCACCCAATGTTGAACATGTGTTAAATATTTTTAATGATATTATGCAGATATTTTACACCCATAGGAATTTTAAACCCCTCAAGTGGAACCATATGCTGAACCAGCAGACCTTTGTGTGTGAGTCTTGAGGGATGGTCAAAGATGACTTTTTCCCTCCTTCATGTATTCATCTCACAAACATGTGGGGCATCAAACACCGACTCTGTGCCAGGCCCTTCCTCCGGGAACACATGAGTGATGCGGCCCAGTAGTATGGATGGGCATGCACTTGCCACATGGGCAGTGAGAGCAAAGTCTTTCCAGGTGGAAGGGGCAGCAAATACAGCAGATGGAGTGGTTGGTTCCTCGAGGGTCACTAAAGAAGTTCAAGTAGAAGAAAGAGAAGCCCCTGGCAAGGTTGAGGATATGTGAGTCTTTCATTGTTTCTGTCCTCTCCATTCCCTTCCCCACTCTGATAAAATCAACCCTACTTGCCTGGTGCAGGTGTCGCCTGGACAGATGTGGCAGTGCAGCTGGCCGTGGTGGCCACAAGGCACTCCCTCCGTGGTACCTGGAGCCCCGTGGCAGAACTTCGTGCTGTGGGTGAACTCAGGAGACACCACACGCGAAGCTTCGTGGAAGAAGTACCTGACAAGGATGTCTTGCTCTCTGGGTATCAGTGACAGTGGTGGAGTGTGCCATGGTCGTTCCTGTGTTTCTTGGTTATAGGCAGAAAGATCTTCCGTACAGAGAGACAAAGAACACATCATTAGCAGTTGGGCAGTTATTCTAGTAAAATGTAAAGGTCTCGAGTTTCACCCTGTGATGAGAAAACACCAGAGCCCTGGACACGCCCAATCCTGTGATTTGGCCTGTCACACACTTCATAGCACACCAGCTAGCAAAAGAGGAGCCTCGATGTTCAGATCAAGAAGGGCAAATGTCTGACTCTTCAAAAAAGTTCTAAGTTCTGAAAGAAGCTAAATCCACCAGAATAAGAAGCTAAAACATGCTTAAAATTGTTACAGGCAACTGAAGAATACTCAGGCTCTCCTTATTGATCTATAAGACCTGCGTGGAAAGGCAGACAGAGTGAGTCCCTGCAGGAACATTCTCTAATGATAAAAGCACCGGCAGCTTCCCTTGGAGAGGAGACGCAGGTGAGGACTTGGGATCAGGAAGTGAAGAGCAGAGATGACTGGTACTCCCCTCCTCTTGGAGCCAGGAGGAGACTGACTGAGGTGGCAGAGTCAAGTACACACCAAACACCAAGGGCAGGGAGAAAAATCCATTCTGTACCAATTTTGCTGAAGAAGAGGACAGGGAACTTCTAGCCTTGATTACAAGTGCAGAATGTTTGGGAGACAGTAAATGGAGTGACTTAACTTTGTTAAGAAGAAATGGAGCTTCTTAGAATGCCATCTGTGAAGGCAGACCATGACTTTGGAGAGAAGGGAAGAGTATTCAGAGCAAGTGACAAGATAAGCCATGCAGATGAAGAGCAGGAGACCTGCAGAAAGTGATTCAAAGACCTGGGAGAAAAGCTGCAAAGAAGCATTTCTCTTCTCAAAGCCAGATTCTGCCCCTTGAGCTGACAAGCTCTTGCTCATGGGTTGAAAGTTTGGGGGGCTGACAGAAACCTCATCGCCTCCAAACAGGAGGCTGCAGACCTGAGAAAAAGAGTCACTGAAACAGTGGCTAAAGTGAAGCTTCTAGAAGTGGATTTCATAGTCCAGGCGGAGCATCTGACAGAGAACATTGCTCCCTGTTCCCTGAGCGTGGGGTGGGGCTTCCTCTGAGACTCTCCTCTCCTCTGCAGAACCCCTCTTGGCCACCACAGTTTCTTCCTCCAGCTTCTCCCCTCCATTCATGCTCAAATCCCATATTTCCAGTGGAGACAAACAGGGAGTTCACTAGTCAAAACTGCAAAACACGGAGGGGGCCATAGGACACTTTGTTTCTCAAAATATTGTTGAATCATTTACATTTATTTTTAGTTGAGAAAACTTTTTTTAATGTTTTTATTTTTGAGAGAGGGAGTGCAAGCAGAGAGGGGCAGAGAGGGGGACAGATGATCCGAAGTAGGCTCTGTGCTGACTAAGCTACCCAGGCACCCCTAGTTGAGAAAACTTTTAAAACAGCAATTGTACTTTTGTTCAATTTACAACTTGATTGCATTATAAATTCAGGACAGTTTTAGAAAATAGGTATCATTTAAGTTGCTTTCATTATATTAGATTTTTAGAAAACATAAGCAGTAAATTCTCGTTTAATGATTCATTCTCCTACTGCCTAAAAAGTATGTAGCATTTGTATATTGCAGTTCAGCAATGAGGGGCATTTGAAATAGCAAAGACTGTATCCCTCTGTTAATGTTTCTGTGGTCTACCGTGATAAAAATGTGGAAGTTATTTGTTGGTCTCCATGAATTATGAGTGATCTTTTAAAAATTAATACTGGATGTTAGATCTTGACATGTCTCCCAAACATTTCTTCCTGTAATTATGACCTGGCCTCTGGAGGAAATCCTATGGAAAACAACATGGCCAGAAGATTTCTCCGCAATTACCCAATCCACATCTTGACTCTTCTCTTATTGGATATCAGTAAAACACTACAGCACACCCCAAAATATGCATTTCATTATATGTAAATTACGTGGATATACTTCTGTACTAATATATTCATTACAAAACAACCAAAAAACAGACTTTTGGGAAAAAATGCCATAAAACTTTACAAATGTTCCCAATATACTTACATCTAGTTAATTAGAGATTTTTATTCTCATTAAAGTACTGTCCATGATATTTTTAGTGAGAGCAATGTGGTAGAATTTGCATCATTTTTTTAAAAACTTTAATATTATACTTTAAGATACATCAAGTTAAATATTTAAAATATCAAACTTGATACATCAATTCATGCTTTTAATGATCTTCAGAGCTTAGAAAGGTAACTCACAAGGGCACAATGGATACACCACACAGAGTGTATCATTGACGAGAAAAAGTCCATGTTGGGGCGGCGCCTGGGTGGCGCAGTCGGTTAAGCGTCCCACTTGAGCCAGGTCACGATCTCGCGGTCCGTGAGTTCGAGCCCCGCGTCAGGCTCTGGGCTGATGGCTCAGAGCCTGGAGCCTGTTTCCGATTCTGTGTCTCCCTCTCTCTCTGCCCCTCCCCCATTCATGCTCTGTCTCTCTCTGTCCCAAAAATAAATAAACGTTGAAAAAAAAATTTAAAAAAAAGAAAAAGAAAAAGTCCATGTATTGAAAGTCTAGAAAATTTGGGGGTTTTAAATCAACATCTTACCTGATCTGGTTAGATCTTTCATTGTTTTTAGCCCCTAATGATACTGATGTACTGTTCCAGGTGCAGAAGGGTGGCCTCTCTTGCTTTTCTTGCTATTGTGCTTGCAAAATTACCGTTATCTTTAATCCATGCATTTCTTTGCAGGAATCTTTTAAGTCACTCATCCATTTTACGAGGGTTAATTTGGTTCACACTATCTAATACATGGTAATGAGGCCTGGGCAGATTGCAAAACATTACAGTATGCTGAGAACCCACCCACCAGTGAGGAGCCCACTGTCAACAACCCTGCATAATGAACCTGCCCCTTCTCTCGGTACAGTGGTGGGGACATGGGCGCCTGTCCCCATGACAATCTCTGTCTACCATACTGGAGGTGTGAGCACCTGACGTAGAGCACCCGTCACTATCCAGCTAATTTGAAAGACCAAGTATCAGTACAAGGTCTAATATCTGCATTTTGTACCTCAGTGGTTTGTGTGGGCACTCCACATAGAGGCCAACCTATTTATTTTCCAGATGAAGAAAGGTGGGGCAAGGATTTATGACTTGCTCCAGGTCACACAAACATCACAGGATAAGGGCCTGCTAGACCAGACACCCGGTACTCTCCCCACACTACCATGATGCCTCAGTTATACTTCTGGCACAGCCAGCCTCTCGGTCCCTGGCCCTGTTTGAGACCACTAATTCCCACTGAAAACAATGAATGCTTCAAAATTAAAGCAACAACTTCACGCATGACAGTAAATGGGTAGATGAGAACAAGTTTATCTAGCAAAAAGGGTGATATGGAAGGTACCATTTTTATCACTATCAAATTAACGTCAGGTCCCAGAGAGTCACCCCCGTCTTTGTTTCTCACGTGAATCACTCTCGAATCCGATGGTAACAGGAGTCGTAGTAAAGGGGAGTTACAAAATACTGAGTTAGAGCCTACTGAAAAATGTAAGTTGTAACTGATAATGGAGAATGAACATGGTAACCATGAGCTAACAATGGACTTTTATGCTAACAAATTAACCAGGAAAGACACTGAGCTGTAAGCAGAAGAGTAAATCTAAGGTGTTGGAGAAATAAGGAAGTTATGAGAAAGTACATTTTTTTAAATTGAGCACAGAATGATAGACCGTGATGCCAGCTGTGTTGGTGACATCTCTCAAACTTACATGGATGAGCATATTCCATTGAGGCTGGTGCTACCCACGAGAGGTAGGAAGGGGGAAAAACCACCTACAACAGTGTTCGCCACTGTCAGATTTTACAGATAATGAAAACTCTAAAAGTTTGGGGCTCTGTGTGGGACTATTTTTTTAAATCCTTGGGGCGCCTGGGTGGCGCAGTCGGTTAAGCGTCCGACTTCAGCCAGGTCACGATCTCGCGGTCCGGGAGTTCGAGCCCCGCGTCGGGCTCTGGGCTGATGGCTCAGAGCCTGGAGCCTGTTTCCGATTCTGTGTCTCCCTCTCTCTCTGCCCCTCCCCGTTCATGCTCTGTCTCTCTCTGTCCCAAAAATAAATAAACGTTAAAAAAAAAAAAAAAAAAAATTTATAAAAAAAAAAAAAAAAAAAAAAAAAATAAATCCTTGAAATAAGGACATAAAAACAACTAGGGGAGAAACCAATAAATTTAAGACTTTAATGACGTTGAACTGAAGAGAAGATTGTACAAATTTGAAATAAAGCATGGATTTGTTTTTCCACTGCTCTTATTATCCAAATTGCAAAAAGAATTACATAGGAGTGCATAAAAATGTAAACTGCACATGGAGAGCATGATACATAAAATTGACATGTGACAAATTATGATGTTTTGTGAATATTTTCCTCAGGGGTTAATGTTTTTAAAATGTAGAATACATTACAAAGCAATATAAAAACCATTAACACCCGGTAGAAATACGGGCAAAGTCCATGAACAGAAAATATCATTGCAAATTAAATGTTTCCATTTGTCCAAAAAAGGACCACTGTTTTGAAAAGGACATTTTAATGCCAAGTAGGTAATCCCCCAATCTCAAAGGGTAAAGAGCAGTCTTTTAAATATGCATAGCTTTATGAAAACTTACCACTCTGTTATTTCTCTCATTTCACTGTGAACCAACTCCTGAAACCAGTATACACAGCACTATTTGAGTCACTGATCTAGAAAATTCTGAGGACATAGATAAGCTTGTGCAAATTGTTGGAGCTGCCTAATCTGCATAAACACCCAGGGATTGCTGGGATATTAAAGGAAGCCATCAGGGATGCATTTGTCTAATGGCCCTGGAGCCTCCAGAGAGAAATAGTGAAAAGACTTTGGGACTATCTGACTGGTCCCTGGCCCCTAGAATGAAGAGACTCAAGATAAAACCATGTCAACATCTTGGAGTCTGGGGGGGGGGGCAATCTATGAATGTGGGTGTGCTAGGAGAATATTCCACCTTGAGGCCTGATTTGTAGGATGCAGGGGGCTGACACCCAGGTCCCATGTTTTCTAAGTTCTTCAACAAGGCGAGCTGATGGTACAAGACTAGCTTAACGGTACTAGCGAGTTATAATCACTAAGAGTTGAGGCCATCTAGATGAAGAATGATAGCCCTTAAGGAGAATTGCCAGTGGCTCCAGTCATTTACACAAGTGGTGGCCGTGGCATGGCAAAACACCAGGTGTCTGGCATCATGACTAAATCGTAGAAGGTCCTTGCATGAGGACCTTGCATAAGACCCCTTCACTTCTCTGAGCACAATGTGCCCACCTGCGGTAACATAACCCTCAAAGGTGTGCAGCTCGCAGAGCAGAGGCAGGAGACCCACCTCCTTTCCAGGGCCTCCCAGGGACTTCCCCAGGCTCCACCTCTCACAGGAGATGGCATCTTTATCTGCAGATACTGTACAGTTGGCATAACCTGGATCTGCATTTCTCCAATCTTCCTCCTTAGAATCCCAGACCATGTAGAGCTCTATCCTCTAATTACAGCAGTGAGAAATATGCCAAAACAAAGGAAGACTTCTGAACGCAGAGTTACCACTTACATTTATTGGACGCTCACGTGTGTCAAGCCCTTCTGACAACACATGGATCATCTCATTGAAGCTGTTTGCTGTCCCCACTTGTCAGTGCAAGACTTTGAGCATAGAGAAGCTTGCAAAATGTCCATAAGGTTACATAGTAAATGGCAATGCTGAGATTCAAACCTGAGTCTGTCTACTCCCAAAACCTCTGTTTTTGGCACACTATATTCCCAGAAAGAGTACCTGGGCAAAAAGCTAGAAATAACCTGAATACACATCAGAAGAGCAACAATTAAAGAAATTATGCAATCCCCATAGTCCGTAATTGTATGCAACTGTTGATAAGAAATGAGCTAGATTTGTATGTGTATTGATCTAGAAACTTTCAATGATATATGGTTAAGCAAGAAAAAAGTTGTAGAAAAAGTGTTGTGCCATTTTTTATGACATTTCTGCACCTGTGAACATGTCTATATAAGCATAGAAAACCTATAGAAGCCTATAGCACAAACTCAACATTGGATACTCCTGGAAGGTGGGGTTAAACGGGATGAGAGTGACCTTCTAGCTTATCATTTGAATTGTTAGAACAAGAATATTTAATGATAATTTAAAAGAAGGAAGACCCTTGCTCTTGTGTACTTTGAGCAAACAGTAAGAGTTGAGTAAATGTTTGCTGAATTGAATCAAACTGAGACAGTTGAACCTTCCCCATCCACTGGACCCCCAACAGCAAGGCAGGCTGCCCAGAGCAGAAACGTGAAGTCTCAGCTCGGGCACTGGTGGAGAGAAGGAGCAGCCTTCCCTGCTAAATCCATCTCTCCCATCACCCAGACCTCAACGCTGTTGGGGAGATACTGCAATTGATCAGCTGGAAAGAACTCCACCTTGATGCTTGACTCGTGGATTTTGCATTTCCTAGCAGCACAATCATATCAACAACCCCATAACCCAATTATGGCTACGCACCCAGCGGAAACTTCCCAGTGCAAAGTGGGGCAGCTAAGCCTCGTTGGCTGCACTATTGCCTTCTTTTAGAAACATCACCAGCAGCATGTAATCTTTAGTCTATTAATAGAGATCTCCTGCACTCTGATAACAGCAGCTCAAAAAGAGAAAGCGGCTACCTGGGTTCTTATGGCTGAAACCAGAATCTTGCCACAGTAGTCCAGCCCCTGTCTTACCTGGGGCTGCTGACATTGAAAAGGTGGAGAGCTTTTGCCTTTCAAAGGCATGAACTTGAAAGTTACCCAGTGTTCCTATGGTAAGCATATTAAGATGTTTTAAAAGCAAGTGAGTGTCAAAGACAAATGTGCTAGAGATATGTGATAGGAAAAGCCAAGTATATTTCTCCAGGACTTTGAGATGAACTCAGTGCATAATTGGATCCTACCCATCCTCATCGTGGGTGATGGATCCTACCCATCCTCATCAAATCATGACTTTTTTTAGAGGTAGGTAGATGCTTTACCAAGGCACCTGGGCGGTTCAGTCAGTTAAGCGTCTGGCTTTAGCTCAGGCCATGATCTCATGGTTCGTGAGTTCAAGCCCCACGTCGGGCTCTGTGCTGTCAGCTGGGAGCCTGCTTGGGAGTCTCCCTCTCTTCCTCTCTTTCTGCCCCTACCCTGCTCATGCTCTCTCTCTCTCTCTCTCTCAAAAAAATGAATAAACACTTGTGAAAAAAGACACTCTACCTGGGACACCTTTGCCCTGCTCAAGAGTGAGTAATTCCTCCAGCCACAACAATCCAGCACTGAATTTGGGTGTTTTCCCTAAGGGTCAATCCTGAATTTTCATCCTGGCTTCACATAAACCTTCAGTCCCTGTGGAAATCTCAGCTGGAATGTGAGTTATAAAAAAAAAAAAAAAAAAAAAAGGATGGAAATTCACCCATGTTCACCATTCCCCCAACATATACCCCCAGCCTACCCCCACACACACCACCCCATCATACCTGAACACCTGATGGTACACATCAGTGTCTGGACACAACTCGTGCCATTTGCAAAATTTTCTGGGAAGCTCCTTTCATAACCTGATACATCAGCCATGCCCCACTGTGAGAGGGAAAAAATGCCCATGAAACTGTAGGAATCTGGAAGTAGTGCCAGGTGTGTGTGTGTGTGTGTGTGTGTGTTGAGAGAGATTTTAAATAGCTTTTACTCCCTAATTTCATGTTGCTCAGGGTTATGTTAAAATTAGTATATCCAGGAAATAGCAGTGAGGAAAGGTGGCCCAGAAACCTTTTAAGATAGCAGGGAGAGGGGCGCCTGGGTGGCGCAGTCGGTTAAGCGTCCGACTTCAGCCAGGTCACGATCTCGCGGTCCGGGAGTTCGAGCCCCGCGTCAGGCTCTGGGCTGATGGCTCAGAGCCTGGAGCCTGTTTCCGATTCTGTCTCTCCCTCTCTCTCTGCCCCTCCCCCGTTCATGCTCTGTCTCTCTCTGTCCCAAAAATAAATAAACGTTGAAAAAAAAAATTTAAAAAAAAAAAAAAAAAAAAAAAAAAAAGATAGCAGGGAGAACGTTGGCCTGCTTTTAATTTTGCACATGTGGATAAACTACAAAGTGAATGGTAATTGACAAAATCTTCATTTCCCTACTATCTTTTCTTGTTTGTGCCTGGTAGCCCTTAGTGAGTAGGACTGGTGTAGGGAGGGGCCTCTCTGGGATACCTCCCTGTTGGCCTTCTTTCTAAGCTACATTGTCCTTGGTTCTTCAACCATCCCAAATGGGTTTTTAATGTCTGGATCTAAAGTACGGAGTTCATCATGCCCTCCATGTCAAGACAGATGGCCATCATTGTTGTGTGCAAGGCCCCTCATTTTTCCTTTCATCCTTCCCTGTCCTCACTCCCACCTATAGGAACCCACTGAAATAACCCTTCCCTGAAGGGTAGCTGATATTTTGGGTGAATGTATGTGTCTATTTTACAAAAGTGGTATCATGATATGCATCCCACTTTTTCACTCAGCTGTGTTTTTTACAATCTTGTCCTAAGTCTAGTTCCTGGTTTCTGACTACCACAGGGTGTTCCACTATATTCACCTACCATATCCTGGCTCTTCCACTTGCTAGCTGTGTGATCTTGGGCAAATCACCTAACTGCTCTGTGCCTCAGGTTCCTAACACATAAAATGAGATACTAAGAGTAACTACATCTTCAGGTTATGAGGATTAAATGAATTTTTGGTTTATCTGAAGAGCTTTGAAACACACTTGGCATATCATAACTGCTAAAAAAAAAAAACAAGCTAATTAATAATATTACTATTATTAACTAGTTCCCCATGCCTCTGATGTAGGGTGTGTTGATTAGACAGCTCTCTGATACATAAACAATGCCTCCGTGGACATCCTTATTCATGTTTTCTCCTAGAATTATTCATGAATTTCTCTGGGGCATATACTCAAAAGGAGGATTCCCAAATTATGGAATAATTTCACAAAGCAATGCCAGGACATGGACAATGGATAGCTCTCCTGGATGTCCAGCTTTACACTCCTACCAGCAGTCTTGAGAGTCCTCATTTCCCACATTCTCTCCAATACTTGGTAGCACCCCATTTCCCAATGGTTGCTAATCCAATGAATGGAAAGTGGTATCTTGTTTTGTTTTGCTTGTCTTAATCACTAGTGAAATTGGGCATCTCTTCATATATTTGTTAGCCTCCTGTGAATTCACTTAATTTTCTTTAAAAAAAGTTTTCTATCTTTTCCTTCTTGATTTGTGCTAGTTCCTGGCACATTCTAGAAATTAATTCCTTTTCATTTTAAAACTTGCAAACATCTTCAGGTCTATCACCAATCTGTCAACTTCATCTATGGTATCATTTACTGAACAGAAACTCTTAATGTGGTCACATCCATCAAGTTTTTCCCTTATGATCTGTGCTAGTTAAGTATCGCTTAAAACTCTTTTTCTACCCTAAGTCACACACATACAAAGACACACAAAATTTTTTCATCATCTTAATACCGTAATTTTACCTCCACATTTAGGTCTCCAATCCTTGGCCTCCCATGGATCCATTGAGTCTACAATTCATTTAGAGTTTATTTTTGTATGTGGTAGAAGTAAGAAATCTGAACTATTCTTCTTAATAATATATATAATAATTTCATGCACATTTTAAAATTGTTTGTTAAGCTAGTCCCAAAATTCTCTCTTCATTCTTGCTGTAATTTCATTGGATTTATGGATTCGTTTGCAAAGAGTTTACATTTTCATATTAAGTCACGAACATGGTATACCTCTCGAGTTACCTAAGTCTTATAATGATCTTTAACAAAATTTAAAATTTTTGTCCTCAAAGGTCTTATACATTCTTTGTTAGACACTTCCCTAGGTACTTCACAATTTTTGTTGCCTCTGAAAATATCTTTTCCTACCCAGTATTCCAGTTGGTTATAAAAAGACACTATTGATTTTTAGAAGTTGGCTTCATATCCAACAACTCTGCTGACATCTATTATTAGTTCTAATGGTTTGTCTCTTGATTCTTTTGAGTTTCCCAGGTAATTTATCAGAACATCTGCAAATGACTTTTTGTCCCTCTCTATCTTTATTCTTTTTATTCATTTTTCATGTGTTGTCACATTGGCCAGGATCTCCAGTAGTAAACTGAATGGTAACAATGTTTTTGTAAGCATCCTGTCTTGTTCCATATTTCCAAATAATTAAGTTTCTCTGTTAATATATATGTCTGCCATAAATTCTTGGTAGATAGCCTTTATCAAACAATTTCTACTTCTAGTTTTATGGCCATTTACTTTGAGGGCCTTTATGAGTTTTAGTCATCTTTGCATTTTTGGAATAAATGTACTTGTCCATTATCATTTTTAATACACTGTTGGATTGAGTGAGTTAATGTTTAATTAGGGAATCCAAATGACATAGGACCATAACTTTCTTTAATTTTATTGTACTTACCTGACCTCAAAGCCAAGGGTATATACTAGCATCATAAAAGTAAATCGGATGGAGTTCTCCCTTGTTCAATTTTCTGAAACAACTTGTATAAGAGAGATTCTTGGTTCTTTGTCTATAAAACTGTGTATTCTTTTCTTATGGGTGATAGGGATGGTTTCAATTAACTTTGCAATTCTTCAGTGGCTGTATTTCAAATTTGGCATTTCTTATGTAAATGTAAGCATATACGTATGTATGTGTGTACGCATATATATATGTGTATATATATATGTGTATATATATATGTATATATATGTGTGTATATATACATATATATATATGGTGTGTGTGTGTGTATAATTCACAAAACATCCAAGTCATTTAGTTTTTTTTATTTGTTTATTTTTTTTTTAATTTTTTTTCAATGTTTATTTATTTTTGGGACAGAGAGAGACAGAGCATGAAGGGGGAGGGGCAGAGAGAGAGGGAGACACAGAATCGGAAACAGGCTCCAGGCTCTGAGCCATCAGCCCAGGGCCCGACGCGGGGCTCAAACTCACGGACCGCGAGATCGTGACCTGGCTGAAGTTGGACACTTAACCGACTGCGCCACCCAGGCGCCCCTATTTGTTTATTTTTTAATGTTTATTTATTTTTAAGAGAGAGAGAGTATGAACAGGGGAAGCACAGAGAGAGAGGGAGACACAGAATCTGAAGCAGGCTCTAGTCTCTGAGCTGGCAGCACAGAGCCAGATGCAGGGCTCAAACTCAAGAGAGTGAGATCATGACGTGAGCCAGTCAGATGCTTAACCAACTGAGCCACCCAGGTGCCCCAATTCATTTAGGTTTTCTAAATTTTGGCTTTCTAATTCACAATATTCTTTTTGATATTTTAATCCATTGCTTAGGCAGTTATTTTCCCTTTCTAAGCCTTCATTTTGTTTACATGTCATTTATTTTTAGTTATTTTTGCCAGAGATTTGCTTTACAGAGAATGAGCTTTAGATTTGTTAATCATTTTTATTGTTACTGTTCTCTATTTCAACATTATTATTTTTTATATTATTTGCATCTTGTACAAATCTGTTGCTTCTTTTCTAAATACCTGAATTGAATGCTTGACTCATATGTTTTCAGTCTTTATGGTTGGGTAATAAATGTATTTTTTTTAAAGCTACACATTTTCCTCCAAGTATTGCTTTAGTTATGTCTCTCAAATTTCAAGTCACAGTGTTTTCATTATTGTTCATCACTATTTTGTATTTTTTATATGGATTCATCTTTAAATAGGAATTATTTCCAGATAGATGGGAGTTTTTTTAAGCTACATCTTTACTAGTAATTTTTCAATTTCATGGCACTATGGTCAGAGAACAGTCTCTCTGCATCTACCCAACCATGTTGGCATCTTCTATTGTTACAGTATTAATTGCTATGGCTTGACCTCTATATTCTAAGTTCCTTTCAATACTTTGAAAATATTATTCTGTCTTCTTCTTGAAACTAGTGCTCCTATTGAGAGGATGGATGTCAATTTGATTCTCATTTTTTATAGGTTTTTTTCCTCTCTGAAAGTTTTGATATTCTTAATTTTCACCATTGATATGTCTTATGGTGATTTATTAATTTTTATATTTGTGCCTATATTGTCCAGCATTCGAAATAAATTGTCCAGTTCTTCCTAACTGCTTGTTTCTACTTCAGGCTTACAACATCCTCTTATATCTCCTTGAATATATAATGTTTATTTTAAATTTGTGTTCACTTGCTGTACTAATTTCGCTCACTCCAGCATAGTGTATTCAGTGTGTTAAACATTTTGCTCTAGTGATTACTCTCTTTGGACATCTGATAATTTTCCCTGGAAGTTAATATTTCCTTAAGACTATCAACTTACTATTTAGGCAAGTGATATAAACTCAGGGAAGAAGTGGGATCATGGGTTCTAGTTTGTGTTTCTCCTAGTACACTGGAGGGAGGAAAGCCTTGCCTCAAGGCTCAGAGCTTCCAGCAGGACAGTCTGGACTCAGATTCCTCCTTCCCAACCCAGCCAGGAGACCCTTCTCCTAAAGGAATCTCCCAGCTGAGCACTTTCCAAGAGTTGATTCTTCCCTTGGCTGATTGCCTAGCCCACTCCCCTCTATGGCTGAGGAGGGGAGAAGGCTACTCTCAGGAGGGATTTAACAACCACCTTTATCTTTTACCTTCACACCAGCCTAAATCTGGTGTATCTCTGTCCTAATGGTAGCTTCCCTCTTCTGGCTGGCACAGGGTGGGGTGTGCCATTTTCACACCTCATGGCAAAGCAGAAGGCAATGATCCAACCAGGACAACAATCGGGAGATAATGTGACTCATCTGAAAAGTCTCCTTCCCTCCTATCAGTGGCGTCTGACCTACCTCCTTTCTAACCATCCTTTCCAACTTCTCCCCCAACTGACATCTAAGTTTCTAATGTCTCCCCAGAATTTCTTGGAGCCACTCACCTCCCCCTGGCTTCTCCAGCATCTCCAGGTTGGCTTTGGACAGGAAGCCAGCATCTGTCCTGCTTGACCATTTCTTCTGGGAGTGGAATGGTTTCTTTCCATCTGCTGATTCAGTGTCCCTGCTCTATTTCTGATCCATTTCCATGCTTTCACCACCTTACTTCATGGCTGCATCACTTTAAACAAAACAACATGAAAAACAAGAATTCTTTCCTGGAATTAGAAATGAATTAGAATCATATGAGCAATCTAGAGCCTAGAATGGAAGGCCCAGTAGGCCCTGAGCCCTGCAGAGCCTTTGTCAGAGGAGCCTTTCTCACCCCACTCCCAGCCCCTCAACCCCCTGAGCAGTTTCCCTCTCTCCAACCTTTTCTTCCTCCCTCCAACAGGTCTTTCAGGAATCTCAAGTGTTCCCCATTTTCTTAGGATTAGGTACAGATGTATGTCACTTCCTCTGCATTCTGACCTTATTTCCATCTTTCCCCTGGGCTGCACCATACATTGGTTTGAATGGTTACTTCAAAGTCTTTCCATTCTGTGCCAATAAGATTCTGCACCAAGATGGTAAGGTCCATGAGAGCAGGTCTTACTGTGAGGTCAGCCAATATGTTGGATGACAGAATCACAGTCCAAAAGCATCTCAACAAACTGGAGTGATGATGGGTTGTCTTTTGCTTACTTCAAGATGGAAAGTGAAACCAAAGGAAAAACAGGAACCTAATCTGGTAGTGGGGCCTACCACAAACATCCTTGCCACCTCTGCTACCACCATCATCTCAGCTATATTAGGCCTTTGTCCAAAGACCCCTTCAACTTGGGCCTTCTGCTTCAATTGGGAGACTTCTCTGTAACCTAGAGGATGGCACATCCCTTGGGACCCATGCTAGGGACAGCTACCCCACAGCCTGTGAAGGAAGCTTCTGCATTCTTTAAACTCTATAGCCCATTCCAGACTCCTCTGACCTTATGTAAAAATTCCTTCTCCTTTAATGCTCACACAACCTGCCACGAGCATTCTCTACCCCTCCCCATTGCTGCCAGCCAGCAACCTACTGCTCACTCTAATTTCTTCTGGTTCCTCCCCAAGAACATCGATATACTTGAGCCTCCTGCCTCTGCCCCCACCGCAGTGAGCTCCCCTGTGTGCGGCCTCATGCCTCACTTTCTCCCAAGAAACAAGCTTCTGGATAAAGTAGACTGCAAATTTCCCCACTCGCTTACCCCTATTTACTACACGACTGTTGGCTCAGACTGCCCAGGGAAATGGTTCTTGCCAATATCATTGGTGACCTTGACTATGATCATTTAACATATTTCAGCCCTAATCTTGCTGCAGCCTTTGATACTATGTACCTCTACTTCTTAAAGCTTGACCTTTCCTTGATCTCTGGGACACCACTCACTGGTGGTTTTTAATCCTCTCCAGTCTGCTCTCCCCTGCCAACCATTAAATAGAAGTGTTCCCCAAATCCCAAACTCAGCCTTACCCCTCTCTGATTCTTTGATCCTGACCTCTAAAGTGGCTCACCATGACATCATTTGCCACCCAGATTCAGAAGCCTCTGCCTTCTGGAGACTTTCTGAGTCTTTGCTCTTCCATAAGCCCCACATTTAAATGGTCACCAAGAGCTAGCAATTCCACCTTCATGCCCTCTCTGACATCGGCCCCTCTCTCCCTGCCCTCTGTCACTGCTTTGATCAGAACCCCATCCTTGTCAAGCTGAACAATTGGTGTGACTTCCCAACTTGTCCCTCTGTGTCCAGTCTTACATTCTCCCAACCCATTCTCTGACATGCAGGCAAAGAGATATTTCTAGAACAAAAATCTATGTCAGTCCTCTGTTTAAGGCCACCCACTGGTTTTAAAATCAAATCTAAATTCCTTGGCACACAAGGCCTTGCAGGACTGGGTATTCTTAAAGGCCTCAAGTCTCTCTGACTCATTTCATCCCTCAAAAGCCAGACAGCCCAACTTCCAGGACACTTTCCCTGCACCACCCTTGTTCCTGGCTAGGAGCTCTTCCCTCATGCTCCAGGACACCATCTGGACTTACCACTTTCCAGTACTTCTGATGTTATGTCAGATTGTCTTCCCCACGAGGCTATAAACTCCTTGTCTTTTGTTTCTGTGTTTTTCCATGTGTATTACAGTGCCTGAGTCCTAGTAATTGCTCTGGAAATATTAGGTGGATGGGTGGAAGGATGAATGAATGTTCTATCCTGCCTCGTGTATATTATACCATGGTTAGTTCTTTGTGCAAAACTGGAAAAGTTTAGATAATGTCAACCAGTGCAATGAAATGACTTAAAACCATGTCACTTGACAAATTTCAAAAGGGTGGGGAGGGGGGTAAGGGAAAGGGACCTAATGTTTATTGGGTAATTACTTATGACTTCCTAGTGGGCATTTTAAAAAATGTTATCCCATTCAAACTCCGTAAGAATAATCTGAAATCAATATTATTTTCATTTTAGAGATCCATAAATAAGGCACAGAAAAACTAACTTGGCTGAGGCTACCCAGTTAAGTGGCAACACCCAGATTTAAACACAGGTCTCTGTCTGATTCCAAAACCCATGCTGTCTCCACCACAATTTTGCCCAAGGACCACTGGTACCAGTGAAGGCCAGAACCCAGGGAGAGGAAGGCTACTGTCATGGTCCTGGTGAGAGATGGGAAAAATCTGCACCAACGTGGGGATGGTGAGGTAGACATGGATTTTAGAGGCTCCTACAAGGAGCATTACACAACCTGATGTCCAGATGAGACAAGAAGAATCAGCGTGACTTCTGGATCAAGTGGATGGATGAAGGTGTCATTGCAGGGAAATATTTGTTTTCCATGACTTTAGAGAAATGTGACCGGGTAGCAGATTCCTGTTCTCTGCAAAGAAGGATTGTCTGGCCAAGGTGAAAGGTGCTGCTTGCAGAAGTGGAGGGCAACAGACCTCAGCTCATTGCCCTTTGGCAAGGATGGTGGACAGTGAAGTACAAGCATCCACAAGAGGTGACTGAACTGGAAAATCTCAACAGGCACACATTTCCCTGCAAGTCCATGGTCTGATTCACTCCAACAGGTGTTGAATGGTCAACAAAAGCAATGCTTTTTCTTTAGCTTTTTCTCAACCTACATGAAGGTAACAAGGATGGTGGGGGTGGGAGGTGGAGGTGATTAATGCAGTTTGAGAGGATGGATGAATTTGAAAGGTGAGCTACCAGATCTCAGGCAAATATGGCCATGACTTCCCTTCCCCTTCACATCTACTGTCTGTCTGGCACCAACAGCATGCTTTATATCATCTTGCTTTTTGCTTGGAAGGAAACATATGAACTTTCATATTAACTTCCTTTAAATTCAATCAAACAAACTTATTTGGTTAAAATGACATATTTTTGGAACAGCTTCTAGAGTTTTTATTTCTGCTGTATTTCTTTTTTTAAGCCATCAAATTGCCTTCCTTTGTTGCTTTGCATTTTGATGGTCTGGTGTCTGGGATCCATGGTCAGTGTGACTTTGCCCCGATCCTCCCATCACTCTGGTTTGAGATAATAGTAGGTGGCCAGTTAATTTCCAGGTAGGACAACCAGGGACCTGTTCCTCCAGCTTTCCTTGTTTCTTACCAAGACAAACCCATGCAATTCCAGGGAGGCATTCCCCTTGAGGCAGTGGGACATTTGTCCACTGATCCATAGGGGACAGCAGCTTTTGCCCATTGTAATGGATGATCAGCAAGAGAATGATTGTGGCCCTAACCCCTGAACCTCTCAGCCCAGCTTCTGACACCTCAGAGGCTTGGGGGAAATACAGAGCCACCAAAGAAAAGCTAGTTAGAAATGAGCTTGGCAATCATTGAGCCTCCCTCCCTTATTTTACAGGTGAGGAAACCATGACCCCAGGAGCTAAAGGGAGTGCTGGCTGTGTGCTGCTCCATAACTCCAGAGCCACAGCTCAGACCGCGGCTCCTCATAGCCTCACCTAGCCCTTGGCCCCTAAAGCCCCTGAAGACTCTTGGAACTGGCAGAGAAAGCACAAAGGAGGGACAGCCCATTGCCCTGAGCAAGCAACCACCCCAACAGCAGGCTAGCAATTGGTGGTATTTGCCTGCAGAGGCAGAGAGAGAGTGTGCAAACTCCTCTCTGCAGCAGCTTTGGTCTGGGTCCGCTTGGTTATTGCACTTAGTTCTTTGTGACGGTAATGGCTCTGCTTTCACATAAGCCTGCCTGACAACTTGCTCTTTCAACCTGGGGGGGGGGGGGAGGGGGAATTAAACACTATAATTAAGTACGGTGCCTTCCAAGTGCCTCCTTTGCAGAGATGGCAGTTAAAGGGGGGATGGGTCCCGTGGGTGAGGACCCAATAGCACATCCTTTCTGTCCCCAGGTGCCTGTTTCAGGCTCTTGTGCTTTGGAATGTTTTCCAAAGTGGAGGAAACAGCAGCTTTTGGGCAATGGGGGTATGAAACTGCCACACCTTTCACGTCCAGCTCAGACCAGTTAACATGAAAGATTGCCTAGAGCCTGGCCTCCCGCTGCCCTGGCTCCTGCTTTCTGAGAACCGAGGAGCGGACCGAACAGATGTGAGCTCAGGGATCCTCTCTGGGCAGGGTGGGGTGGGTTGGAGATCAAGTAATTGAGGAGGAGGGGTGTCCCCTCAAGTGAAGCCCAGACGTTAGCAGGCAGCTTCTAAGGTTTCCATGGCCAAAAGAAGCCTAGAGCCACAGTTTGCAAGGGTGTCTTTCCAACCAGAGAAAATGACACCACAGGCTGCCAAAACTGGACTCTACATCCTGCGAGACTGGTTGCAGAAAATAAATGTCTGCTCCTCCGTGCTAACAGTCTATCGAAATGGACCTATGCCTTTCTCCATCTTTCTTGAACAATTATGTTTTTAAGTTAAATTTAAGACATCGTGGAGGAGGAGTGGGAGGGCTCTCTACTGGTAAGATGAGGAGAATGTCTTAGATGTTCCTTGTCCTTTACAAAGCTTATTCACAATATCTCATCCCCACAATGATATGCCTGGTATTTAATATGGTTTTGACCATTGTAACTTCAACCTTTTTTTTTTAAATATGAAGTTTATTGTCAAATTGTCAACCTTTCTTTTAAAGCATGGGTGCAGTAGGCCCTATTATCCCAGACCTAGACCCTCCGTCACCTCCCCCCACAACTAAGACAACCTCTACCTGCTCTGAAGTCCCAACCACAGTCCTGCTTTATCCTGGCCATGCTGTGAAGTAGGTGAGGTTTTGAGTGAAGCCACGGTTCCATCACCAGAAATTAATTGGCCTAGTGAACATGAATGGAATTCACTGAGAGGAGATCAGGCAGCTGCCAGCATTGACTAAAAGACAGAGGATAAAGGTGAGTAGCAAGGAGAGTCCCGTCTGGACCCTCCAAGGCCACCTCCATGGTTAGTGTCATTGTTACTCCACCGCCTCTACTGGAATGATTCTCAGCTGTGCCACAGTATTCACATTATTCTCAAGGTACAAATACCTGGACAGGAGCATCTCTCCCTCATTGTCAGGGGCTGGTCACAGTATATGGCTTTTTTAGTTTCCCAGTAAGGGCATACCTTCTCTTGCACAGAGGCTCACACAGTAGAGGATTTCCCAAAACAAGAAGGTAGTTCGTATGCTGTATAGCCAAAGAAAAAAGACATCTACACTGTAGGACAGCTGTCATATCCACTTCACAAATGAGGAAACCAAGACTCACAGCCTCATGACTTTAAGTGGCTAGCTCATTGTCACTTAGTTAGAAACGTCAAGCCTCTTAGGGTGATTGTGCCTTGCTCACCAATGAAGATATACTGTCTGGAGAGAGAAAGCTTTGAGTTTGCAGTCTTGCTTTGATAGATCCTACCCACCTTTGAGTCTGACAGCAATGCTCTGTAGGTTGAGAATATCCCATACAAAGGCAGTGCTTCAATGAGGGCAAATGGTTCAGTACAGCCCAGACCCAGGTTCTAAGGCTTCCTCTCTCTCCCCCTACTCATTTCTATGATCTTTGTCTGTCTCCTTCTGGCCCTCTTGCCAAAATATCCACAGCAGGATGAGCTCAGGGAACACAAGCTCATTCTGGAACTTGGGGTAGAATGTAAGGCAGAGCAGTGGATGAGTCTAGAGAGATTGAGAGATATCAGGGGGTTTGTATTAAGGTTTCTGGGCTTTATCCTGAGGCTGTTGGGATCCTTGGCAGGGTTTTCAGCAGGAGAGAGACCTGAAAAAGTTTTGGGAAGTAGGGGAATGGATATGAAAGAATAAAAAAAGTGGGTGTGCAGGGAGCTAATTAGTAGGCCAATATGGTAGACAGGTGGCCAGAATGGGGATGGAAAGAAATGGGGAGATTCAAAAAATATTAAGCACATGGAATCAAAAGGTCTTGGTGATTGATTAAACACAGTGTGGGTGACAGCGAGCAAAAGAGAAAACCCAAATTGCTCAGGCAACTGGGTGATCAGTGGGGCCATTCTCCAAGAGAGAGGACACTGGTGGATGAGCAGGCAAATGCATGACATGAGGCTCCAGGCATTGAGGACCCAGGCAGGAGGTTTTGAAGCTGAAAGGCCAAGTATAGCCTCTTGGTTGGTCAGTGTGGATCACGCCCCTTCCCACCTCTCTAGTTCTGTACCTGAAGGCTGTGACCAATCAGCTTTGATACCCCTCATCAGGTGTTCAAAGGCAAATAAACCAAGCAAAGTGAAAGTCCCTCGCAAGTAGCAGTGTGATGCATGGAGACCTGGGATCTTCTGTCAGCTCTGCAGCAAACTAGTTTTGTGACCTTGAGCAAATCACTTGTCCTCCCTGGGTCTTGGTTTCCTGGCCATCACTAACACTCCAGGGTTTATGGATGAATATTTGAGGAGGTGAAGTGCTATGTAAATGTTTACTGCTAATAACAAATCATCCACAAAACGTCTGCGTATTGCCTGGGCAACCCAACGGCTTTACAAGTCTTAAGTGGCTCTTGTTCTGATTCATCACATTCTATGCATTTAACTTCCAGAACAAATTTAGCCCTCAAAATATCTTGGTACATTTTCTACCCACCCCTTAACATTTAACTCCTCCATCTTCCATACCACTTCACCATTTCTGTATCACCTGTTTCCCCAGCACACCCTCATCTTTTTCCTCTTCAAGCAAAGAGCCCAGCCCCACCCACCCTTCCCCTGGAGAAGACAAAAGCCACCTGAGACTTCACTGGGTCTGCACCAGCCACCTCCAAAAAGAGAAACCAGCAGGGCATCTAAACAAAAAGGAGCATGGGCAGGAGAGGGAAGGGGAAGTTAGGACCCAGTGAGGGGGGGGGCAAGGGAGTTATATTCAAACTTGACAATTACAGTACCTTCCCCCACACCTACTACACACATACATGCATGCTGTGAGCTTGAAGCCACAGGATCTGGGGAAGGTCTCCACAGGATGCCAATTTCAGCAGACATTCCAAGCTGTGCTGGTCACTGGCTAGAGTGCTGGTATCATCATCAGTGGCACCGGACCAGCCTGGAGTTGCAGCCCATCCTATTTGTTCACTTGGACCAGCTGCTCATCAAGGAACAACAGAACCAAGGTTTGCACTGTCGGAAGCATTTGCCTTAGCCATACTCAGTTTGTGCCACCTTTTTAAAGCAACACTGCCACTATAACATCCAGCACTGCCAAGATCTTAACCACAGGGTTATAGGACGAGCCATGAAGAGAGGTAGAAGTTCAACAACCCCCTGATTAACTGATGACCAAATATGATGTGCAAGCTTTTGTTCCAAGGAAACTTCTTTTAAAATTACCTAGTCCAGTTTCCCTTATCCTATAACCTATTGGCTTGCTTGATTTTCCTTCCCTGTTCTGCCTCCTTACCCCATGTTCCCACAGTAATTTTCCATTATAAGGGCCAAGGGATGTTTCAAAGACATTTTGCAGTTGAGAATTGGAGAACTGAGGACCGTTGGCCTCCTCTCACAGCCTCAGCCATGGGCACCTTCACACCTGGCTGGGAGCAAGATGGGCAAGTCCCTTAGACCAGCAGGTGCCACCATTCTGAGAGCTGATGAGAATAATGATAGAAACATTTGCCAAGCACTCACTGGGCTCCAGGAACTGCTGTAAGTGTCTTACATGCTTCAGCTCCTCTAAACCCCACAACAACCCTGTGAAGTAGATACTATTCTTATTTTCATTTTACAGGTGGGGAAATCGGAGCACAGAGAAGACAACTAACTGGCCCCAAGTCCCCCAGCTAGTAAGCTGTAAGCTGCAGAGTTGGGATTTGAGACCAGGCAGGCAGCTACAAATGAGGCCTCTCTGAAAACAAACCACACCCAAGATTGCTCTTGAGGCAAAAGAAGTCATGTGGGTGGAATTTTTATCTTCTGTTCCTACCTTTCCTCTTTCCAGGTAAAGTGATGGGAAAGGGATTCTGTAAGCCTCACTCAAGTAAAGTGGGGGCGACGGAATGGAGTGCATGCCTTATGGTGAAATTCAAGCCCTGTGGCTGGGATTATTTGAATTGGGATCAAATTATCAGCCCCCTTTAGATTATGCTACTTCTATCATAAGTAAAGTTCATCCTGCCCTAGTGCCTCTTCCCTCACCCTCCCCAAACATATCACCAAAATGGAACCCTTTGGGTACCCTTGAAAAGCCACTTCCAAAACCCACAGGGACCTCATTTGTTTGCAAACACCATGAAAACTGAATGCTCTTCTACATCCCCAACAATTTATTGAATTAGTTTATGTTGCATGACTAGTTTTCTGAAAGTTAACTCGTTTGAGCGTAGCCTCTGAGCATCTGTCCAAATCCCCAAGGCAAGGTGAAAACAAGATTCCCCCTCTCACTTCTTTCCTGTGCTACAGTCTGACATTGGATTGTTACATCAGCTGGTTCTAACATGATAGATAGACTACAAACCCTATCCCCCAAAAAAACTCTGTGCTCCAAAGAAGAGACCCCAAAATTTATGAACTTCAAGTCCCTCATTCAGACGTCTTTGGTTTGTAAATCTCCTAGACTCCCCATTCAATTACACGCCTCTGCTCCAGTACCTAATGTAAGTCATCAAAAACCTGAGATACTCTGGCTTCAGATCAATATAATAGTTCCCTCGGTAAGGTTCCCTCTGCAAAAGAACTGGAAGTATCCCTCTCCCAAACTCCCAAACACATTGGCTTGTCATTATTATTTGACACCAAAACTCACATTCTATTTGTTCTCTGCCCAAACTCATATTCCAGTTCTTTGTTCATGAGGCCAGCCCACCCCACCCCTGAGAAAATGTGTTCAAACTGCAGGAGCACCTGCCTTTACAGGTGGTCTCCCCACCTCTCCAGACCTGCATCCCTATTACATTGCTTCCTCTTTAAATCATCTTTACCTCAAACAGTACAACTCGTTTTTCTCCTTTCAATATTTGTTCCCTCCAGACTCTGGGTCCGCTCATGTCTTTCTGAAGCCAACACCAGAATCAAGGGAAGAAAGAAAAGCCAGCAGAAAGCCTTTGCCAGGCTCCAATAATGAGCTCTGTACTGCCTGCCCCTTTCCTGGCTGCTCATCAAAATTCTTTGTCAGTTCCTTCTAGATTTTCCCCAGCCTCTCACAAACACATTTCTTTCAAACTGTTCACCCCTTGTTCCACGAGTATTTACGGAGTGCCCACCTCATACAAGACCCTGCCTTTTGAGCCAGGGAGGATGCCAGGATTTGGAGAATATGTCCCCACCTTCCAGAAACTTCCAGAAACAGTCTCAATAAGGAGACCTGACAATTATCAAAAGAAATGCTACAGAATCCTTTCCAAATGAGAGGAACAGTCTCCACTAGCTGCAAAAGTTCATGATGGGAGCTAAACCTGGAAGGGCAAGTGGAATGAGGGTAAGAGAGGGGAAATGGGAAAGAGGCTCTTAGTAGGGGGCCATGTGAGCAAGGACACAAACATATTTGAGGACAGTAAGTCCACTACGCAGCATGGGATGGCCAGAATAGGGCCAAGGGAGTCTAGAGAAGGTGTACAAGAGGTCAGAAAAGTATGTGGGGCAGGGAGATCTGGATAGACCCAGGAAGCTTCTGAATACAAAGCTCAGAAATGTGTCTTGTAGACAGGGCCATCCACTGTGAAGCTAACCACTCCCCAACAAAACCAAAGCCAGGGGAAAGGTAACAGAGCCTCCCACCAACAGCCCTGGTGATTCCTCTGCCTGAGGAGGTCCAGCTGAGCCAGGCTGACTTCCTTTCAGTCTATGGTCCCGGCCAGCAGGGAGAGCCATCTATCACTTCAGCAGCCCACGTTTATTTGACAAGGTCCTCTGGAAAGAGCTTGTGCCTCAGGCAGACCCAGCTGCCTGACCATTGCTGTCTCCAACTAGATGGCAGGCCATGCTGTCTCATGGACCTCAGTTTCCTCACCTGTACAAGAGGGGTTTAAATAAGATGAGCTAAGTTCTTCTCAGCTTTGAAATGCTATCTTGCAATCTCTCTGGGGCCCCACATTCCTTCCTCCGTGATTCTGGGGTGTCATTTTTTCCTCGAATGTTCTCCTTCCTCTGCCTACTGCTTTCTGGCCATTGCTTTCCTCTAAAATAGCAATTTTTTTAAATATGAAAGAGTTCATTTATCATAGAAAATTTGGAACATACAGAAAAGCATAGAGACAATATGAAATCATCTATAAACCAGTCATCTGGAGAGAACTATCATTAATGACTTGACCTATATCCCTCTGTCTTTCTACATATATACCTAATCACATACTTTTATTTTTAACGAAGGTAGCACCATACAGCACATACTGTTTTGAAAATTGCTTTTCTTTTCCACTTAAAATATATATATCTCGTTGAGAGTTCCATTTCCATTACTGATTGATAGGGTTGGGCTTGGACCAACTCTCCCACTGGGAACTAGAAAAGCTGGAAGCATATAACAAACTCTGAAGGCTTGTGAATGATGATCAAGGCAGAGGAATTTTGTCTGCAGTCATCTGAAAGAGAAAAGAAATCAAGAGAAAGGAGCCCAGAATTTGGGGCCTCTTTACCCCCTCAATACAATAGCTAGTCTGTAAGCAAAAGCAGTGACAGAGAGGCAGTTAAACGAATGAGCTTTCAGCAGTCTTGTGGGATCAGTATAACCAGAATGGAGTCCAAGTCCACTAGGAAGGAAAGAGCTTGGTAAACACCCCAGGAATTCAGAGAGGACCCCAAAGGGCTACGCTCTGATGATGAAGACGGAAGCCCAGCTTTGAATCATATCAGTTCTTGAGGGAATCAAAGTGACCTACTCCCAGATGAACTAACAGCCAGCAGCAAGCCCATATCCCCTCTGGAGGAAGATAACAACACCCAGAACCTCAAATTATCTCTATAATTTTTCAAAACAAAATGTGTAGCATTCAGAAACATGTATATGGTAATGGGGCCTGGAGGACTTTCACTACCAGGTAGGATGGAAAGCTGTGGCAGACCGATGCCCCACAGAGTGCAACTAGAAAAGCAGATAAAATGCAAACATCTTGTTTAAAGGCATCATAGAGCCTGTGGGCCAGTAAGAACTACACAGGATATGACTCCAGGGAGGGAAGTGACTGACCTGCAGGTGCTGCTTCTCCAGGGGTCTTTGTCAATTCTGTGGACAGGAAAAAGCTGAGAATATTTTTCCCAGGTTGCAGGTCACTGATTCAGAAGTCTCATGGAGTTTAAGTGACAAAAACTGGAGACCTGAGGACCCTAAAAATATGTCTGATTTTTTGCCACAATACATTTGCCAAATTCTATAACTGCACAAGGCAAAAGGTTAAAATTCCCGGCAGAGAATTTCAGGCAGTTTTATGGAGCTAGAGACAAAGATTAGAGTTGGGGAAAAAGGGCCCCAGTGAACATTCTGGAGACTCAATTGGAAACCTTGGAGGTCTAAGCCCCAGGGCCAAGAGCAAACCAGGGGCAGACAGAGCCTTACCAAACCACAGCAACAGCCTTGACTGGTGACTCAGTCTAGTCCCTGGGTGGACCAGCTCCCACTCTGCGCTTTCCTAAGAGAGGAAAGGGCAAACTCTTCCTAATGTTGGTAACAGCTTCTGGGGTCTCTAAACAGTGTTACATGTAACAGTCCAGAGTTCAACAAAAAATTATAAAGCATGCCAAGAAGTAGGACCATAGCACCAAAAATCATGAATAAAACAAATGAGAGAAACAGACCTACAGTTACCCAGATACTGGAGTTAACCAACAAAAACCATAAAATAAATATGATGAGTGCCTTTAAGGAAACTGAAGGGAGGATGGGGAAAATAAATGAAAGGATAAAGAATTTCACCTAAGAACTAGAATCTATTGTTTTAATAGAATCAAATAGAAATTCTAGAACTAAAAAATACAATATTTGAAATTATGAACTCAGTATCTGACATGAAGAACTCAATGGACTTTTTAACAGCAATTTAGAGGAGGTTGAGATTATGAACATAAAGACACATCAATAGAAAAAATCCAAAAAAGATAAATTTTTAAATGGAAAATGTACAAAAGAGGATAAACCACTCGGAGCTATGGTCAGAAGAGTTAACATACATGAAAACATAGTCCCGTGAAGAAAAAAAAAGAAGAAATTGTTTTTGAAAAGATAATGGCCAAGAACTGATAAAGGATATCAACTCACAGGTTCAAGAACATATTTGAATCCCATAAGTAAAATCATTCCTAGGTGCACTGCAGGAAAACTGCTGAAAACAAAAGAGGGAAAAATCTTAAAAGCATCAGACACATTACCTTCAAAGGAGCAACAATAAGATCTATATCTGACTTCCCACAGAGATGATGGAAGCCACAAGACAATGGAACGCTATCCTCCAAGTGCTAAATGAAATTAACAGCCAACCCAGAGATCTACACACACCAAAACTAGTTCTCAAAAATGACAGCAACATAAAGACATTTTTCAACAAATAAAAATGGAGAATTCATTACCATTGGGCCTGCCTTAAAAGAAATCTAAAAGGAATTTATTCAAGCAAAAGAAAGATGATCCCAGATGAAAATACAGAAATGTATGAAGGAAAGAAGAATAACAGAAAAGGTAAAAATGTAGGAAAACATAAATGAGTGTTGACTTTATGAAACAAAATAATATTAACATATTATGGAGTTTAACATAGATGTAGAATTGAAATGCATGAAGACAATGACATAAAAGGAGGAAAGTGAATAAAGATAAAATACTCTAAGGTCTAGCATTATTAGGGATGTGGTGAAAATAATAGTTTCTGTTAGACTGTAAGTCAAGGATATACATTTCTAGCCTAATTACTACAAGAACAGTAAAAGAATGTATAACCACCAAGTTAATAGACGGCGAGAAATGAAATACTCAATATTTACTTACTCAAGGGGCGCCTGGGTGGCTCAGTCGGTTGAGCTTCCGACTTCGGTTCAGGTCATGATCTTGCAGTCTGTGAGTTCGAGCCCTGCGTCGGGCTCTGTGCTGGCAGCTCAGAGCCTGGAGCCTGCTTCAGATTCTGTGTCCCTCTCTCTCTGCCCCTCCCCCACTCATGCTCTGTCTCTCTCTGTCTCAGAAATAAATAAACATTAAAAAAAATTAAAAAAAATATTTAGTTATTCAAAAAGATAGTATACAAGGAGAGAAAAAGGAATATAAAACAGGTCAAATAGACAGCAAATATAGCAAATGGTAGATAAGAACCCAAGTATCTCAGTAATTGCCTTACATGTAAATGGGCAGATTACTAAATATAAATAGGTTAATGCAAATACAAAGGTACTAAAGATGTAAAAATGGATTTTTAAAAGCCACCTATCTACTGCTTACGAGAAGTACTCTTTAAATATGAGTACACAGAAAGGAAGTAAATAAAAGAGTGGAAAAGATATGCAAGCACTAAGCAGATGAAAGGTAGGATAGCTATTCTAATAGCAGAGAAAGTAGACTTTACAGCAAAAACATTACCAGGTAAAGATTTATTTAATTAGAAAGGAGTCAATTCACCAGACATTTACCACAATTCTAAAGCCATACGCATGCAATAACATAGCTTTAAAATATTTAAGGCAAAATTTGACAGAATTAAAAGGAGATACAAAAAATCCACACTCAGAGTGAGTTTGATACATCTCTCTCAATAGCTAATAACAGACCCAAAACATCAGTAAGAAAAGAAAAGATCCAAACCACATGACTAATAAATGAACTGATTGGCAAATATAGAACACCATGCTTCCTTTTATATAATGTTCAAAAACAGGCCAGGTGATGTTATTAGAAATATGAGAGTGGCTACTTTGGAAGAGGGAAAAAAAGCTCATAGTTGTTGGAAGTGGGCATGGAGAGTTTCTGGGGTACAGGCAATGCTATTTCTTGACCTGGGGGCTAATTAGATGGGTATGTTCGCTTAGAGATAACTCTTAGAACTGGTATAACTCAATGAAAACAGTTGAGTAAATATATTTGTGTAGTTGGAACACTACCTAGAGCAATAAAAAAACATCTCATCTATTTCATCAAAATGGGTAAATCTTAACAATTGTGGTGCATGAAATTGCACATTACAGGATATTGCAATTTTTATAAATTATAAAACATAGGCTTTATATTTTTATGGAGATATATATAGTAAGATAATAATTTCTGGATGAGAAGGTATGTACCAATTTCAGAAAAAGAGTCACCTCTGGGGAAGTAATGAAGGGAGGAGTCTAAGAGGCTTCAGCTATATCTGTAACCTTTTATTTCTTAAAACGTTCTTAAGTAAATATGGCAAAATGTCAACATTTGTTAAATGTGGCTGGAGTGTATATAGATATTTGCTTTATTTGCTCTAATTTTCTGTATCAAATATTTCATAATTTCTGAAAGTTTTAAAAATTGGAAATATGTTATGCCACCAAATATTCTGAAATAGCGATTTTTATTAGTTTTATTTTTTAACGTTCATTCATTTTCAGAGAGAGAGAAAGCACGAGAAGGGGAGGGGCACAGAGAGAAGGAGAGAGAGAATCCCAAGCAAGGCCCCACGCTGTCAGCACAGAGCCCAACGTGGGGCTTGATGCCAGGAACCAAACTGTGAGATCATGACTTGAGCAGAAATCAAGAATTAGACACTTAACTGACTGAGCCACCCAGATGCCCCTGAAATATCAATTTTTAATGTTTTTTTACTACTATAAATAGTACTGTGATAATAAATATTCTTATTTTAAATATTTGTGGTATCTCTAATTTCTTTGGAGACATTCCTAGACGTCAGATTCTTAGGTCAAAGGTTACAAGCATTTTAAAAGCCTATCATGGATCTTGACAGTCATCCATTAACCCTTACAGAAGAATAGAAATCAAAACAATGCTTTCTTTCTGAGAGTGGAGAATAGTCAGAGACCCATTCTCAATCCAACTCACATGCCCACATTTGGCTGTATCCATTACCAAACACTTTTAGCTAATTTTCTTTTTTTTTATTATTTAACTTCTTTTTTAAACTTACATCCAAGTTAGTTAGCATATAGTGCAACAATGATTTCAGGAGTAGATTCCTTAATGCTCTTTACCCATTTAGCCCATCCCCCCTCCCACAACCCCTCCAGTAATGCTCTGTTTGTTCTCCACATTTAAATATGTTTTTGTCCTCCTCCCTGTTTTTTATATTATTTTTGCTTCCCTACCCTTATGTTCATCTGTTTTGTATCTTAAAGTCCTCATATGAGTGAAGTCATATAATTTTTGTCTTTCTCTGACTAATTTCACTTAGCATAATATCCTCCAGTTCCATCCACATAGTTGCAAATGGCAAGATTTCATTTGTTATGATTGCCAAGGAATACTCCATTATATATATTTACCACATCTTCTTTATCCATTCATCCATCGATGGATATTTGGGCTCTTTCCATACTTTGGCTATTGTTGATAATGCTGCTATAAACACTGGGGTGCATGTGCCTCTTCAAAACTAATTTTCATAGTCTGAATCCATGATGAGAGTTCTACTGGTTGCCTGGAAGGAGCTAATAAGGAAAGGCCAGCTGTACATAATGAGGCTGGACTACCAGGGGACCCTGAGAGAGTGAGAGAGTGGTTATTCCTAATGGCACTGTGAAGGAGGCTACAGTTGACGACCTGGACTCTGATTGGACTCATCCCAGGGTGTCGTTCCACATAGAATTCTGCTTGTCATATGGTTTTCTGCACATGGCAAGTTCATGAAGTCCCTGGGGCCCAGCTCCCTTCCACTGTGGCAAACCAGCTATTTCTCAGCAGAAGACGACTGCTTTTCTTTCACTCAATGCAGTGGAAAGGAAACTGAGAATTACTGGTAGAAGTTTCTCCCTCCACCCCCACCCCCAAATTCCCTGAAAGTTTGATACTGGATTTCTCTGAGCCACACCATTCCTGCCCCTGCCCCAGCTCCGCCATTCCCAACCTTGAAAACTACGTGCTCTTCTGCTCCTGTGTTTTGTGGGTTCCAGAAACCTAGGTATGCTGTGCAGGGATGGTTACTGATGGGAACCCTATGTGGGGAGAAAGGAACCTTTGCAGTTAACCTGGAGAAACTTAGTTGGGGCAAAAAGGTTAGTTGGAGTGAACAAACCCATTCCCTCAAAGGAATGGCTGACAACTCTCAACTCCACTGGACTTCTGTCTCCATTTTAAAAGAGCTTCCCAGGGGTGCCTGGGTGGCTCAGTTGGTTAAGCATACGACTTCTGCTCGGGTCATGATCTCACAGTTTGTGAGTTTGAGCCCCATATTCGGCTCTGTGTTGACAGCTGAGAGCCTGGAGCTTGCTTCAGATTCTGTGCCTCCCTCTCTCTGCCCCTCCAACACTCATGCTCTTTCCCAAAAATAAACATTAAAAAGTTTTTCTTAATTAAAAAATAAAAATAAAAGGGCTTCCCAGAAGGCCATTTCCCCACCAGCAGCAGCACCTCTGCCACAATAGTTAGAGGCTGGAATAATTCAATGCTTGACCTATCAGATGGTGCCTTTGCATGCCCCTTCTGGGTGAGAAGTAGAAGCCTCAGCTCCTCCTTCTAGAAGAAATGCCTAAATCGTCATGACTGACCCCCTGCTTCAGAACTAGATAGCTTTGGAGCAACACACCATGCACCGGGCAGAGCAGGTCAGGTAGACTCCAACAGCGTCCTCCCGCACAGGGGAAGAAATTAAATAACCCCAGGAGCCTCATAGCTGATCGATCTTACATAAGGGCAGGCAGCGTGGATGAGCAGCATAATGAAATCATAGCTGGTACTGAACTGGACACAGGCACCTATGGAACATTCCTGAGTAAACCGCTACATTTTTCATTGCTCAATGACAGGGGGACACGCAGATGGACTCCTTCCTTCTGCACATGACAGTATTTCTACACATATAGCCTGCACAGTCTATAGCACAACATCATGGCACTGTCTGCCCCAACACCATTCTTGGCATGGCCTGCTGCCTGCTTTGGCTATAAACCATGGCTGAGCTAACAGCCAAAACCTAATGGGCTGAATCCCACCCTCCAAGATGGACACACACACTTGTAAAATCTTGCCATGGCTCCCCATTGCCTGCAGCCCAAAATCCAAGCTTGTTAGCTGGACATGCAATCATTTCAGGATCTGGCCCAAGTCTATAATTCTGGCCTCCCATCCTGCTGTAAGCCTCCTCTCACCCTGTGCTCCAGAAACATTTATCTACTTTCTCAATTTGCCCAGCATGCTTATGCCTCCAAACCTTTGCTCCTGTCCCTTGCTCAGTCTAATATACTTTTTCCTTTCTCTCAACCTAGGAAAAGCCTCCCATTCTTCCAGGCCTAGATGAAAAGCTACCTTCCACATAAAGCATCCCTCTTTCCTCAAGTTTAAATGTATCGGTCCTTCTCCTGGGCCTCTATTTGCACCCTGATTTAGGTTATTTCATTCTGTTTTATGTTTTTGTGTGCTTATTTATTTCATAGCAAGGCATTGAAACATCTGCCATATACCAGGGACTGTGCTCCGCGTTGGGAATATATACATGGTCCCAACCTTGGGATAGAGAGGGGGAGATAGATATACATATGGGTAACATTAAGGAACAACAGGCAAGTCAGATATGTCCTTTGTCTGCCAAAATCCTCCAGTGGTCTCCCACATCACTCAGAATAAAGGCCAGGGTCATCACTTAGACCTAGACAACCTTGCACAGCCTGCCTGTGGTTGTTTCTTGAACCATCTCCCATCACTTTCCTCTCACTCATATCCCTTTAACCTCTGACCTCTCCATCATTCCTCTAACATCCAGCAAGATTTTTCCCCAGGACATTTGCTCTTGCTGCCTGGAAACCTCCTTCCTTCAGTATTTGTAGGCCTTGCCTCCTTCCTTCCTTCCTCCCTCCCTTCCTACCTTCCTTCCCTCCTTCCTTCCTTCTGGTATTTTGTCAAATATCACCTTCTCAGCGAGGCTTTTACTGGCCACCTATCTAAAATTCTCCCTCTCTTCCTGACACATTGTATTCTCCTTCCTGAGCATCTATTCCATTGTGCATATGCTGTTATGTGACTTCTTTATTGCTTGCTTATCGTTTGTCTGCTCCATTGGATTGCAAGCTCCACATGGGGTGGAGGTTTTATCTGTCTTATTCACTGCTCTGCCTGGGACAGTATCTGGCATGTCATAAAGATGTGTATTAAATACCTATTGAATATATAAATCAAAGCATGAGTGGGTGCTACAGGAAATGAGAGCAAGAGCAAAGAAAGGAACAGCTCTGCTAAATCTCGCCAGAGGCCTCTCCACAGAGCCCAGAGAGCTCATACCTTGAGAAACCCATATCCAAAGAAAAGCCTGTCTTCACTGACTTTTCTTGCTAGTATAATCGGCAAAATATAAAATAGGCTCCGTAACCTGATCCATAGCTAGTCAGTCAGCCCCAAATACATATTAGACCTCTCCAGTGTGCCAAGGACAGTATAGGCTTTGAGGGCCCAGCGGTGAACAAAACAGCCATTCCTTGCCTTCATGGACCTTATCGGCTAACGAACAACAAATAAAGTGAATGAACAACATAATCGCACAGTATAACAAGCACCGGAACTCTTGCCTGAAGCACATCTTCCTGGAATTAAGAAATAATGTGGCTGAGTGGGCATGGGTGTGGGCTTTGGAATCACGCTGCCTGATTCAGTCCTAGTTGCACTATTAGCTGTGTGGCCTTGGGCCAGTTACCTACCCTCTCTGAGCTTTGGTTTCTCCCTGTGCAAAATGGGAACCTTAGCAATGCAATTGTTTCGGTTACTGCGTGGATTAAATAGGTAGCCCACGTAAAGAATTTAAAGCATCCTGACAAAGTAAAATCCCATGTGATTGTCACTGTTTCTGCTGACTATTGTTAGGGGAAGAAGGGCTCCGAGAGGTCCAGCACCGCCCAAGGCCATGCTGTATAAAGTCATTACATCAACTCACTGATAGGTATGCAGCTGTTTCCTAATTGGCCCGAATTATGCATGTGGTCAGTGCCTGGAGCAGGAAAAAAGCAGGCAGAACTTTTCCCTGCCTATGTAGGCCTTGGTCTAATCAGCACAGCAAATTCCTTCCTTCCAGCTTGTGATGTGATTGTTCCCTTGTGCAGAATGAGACTTGGGCTTGGTTGAGATTCCATAACTACCCGTCCATTATGCAGTGTACTGAGCAGCAAGCAGAAGATCACAAGGCCTGTCGCAGCTGGGGCTGCAATTAGCGCCCTCGGGGGCCACTGTGTCCCTGCTGCTCTGCGGCCTCACCCCTCCCTCCTCCAGCTCCCTCCCCCATGCCTACAACACAAATGGCCTGAGGACACTATGCAGCCACGGAGGACTCTGACCTGAGCTCTTGTCTAAACCCTTAAGCGGAGCCAAGTCAATGACCAGCAGCAGGTTTCTGACTGCTGGCCAGCGGCAGTTGCCACCACCCCAGCCACCCAGTTACAACGGAGTCTGTGATAGGGTGTGTTTCTGGGTGCCTTCCAGAATCACACAACTACCAAGCTCTGCCCCGCCCTTCCATTCCTTCCGACACTTTCTTCCCTTTCCCCTGGAGGTCCTTACCTTCCACAGCAACCCGCCCCCCCACCCCCCACCCCCCCCACCCCCCACCCCCCCCAGCCACCCCCCAGCCACCACCACCCCACCCCGCCGCCCCCGCGCCCACACCACTTCAAGGCATCCTTCCTTTTTCTGGGTCCCAAGAGCAGCAGATGAGCAGTGTTACTCTAGTACCCGGTGCATAATAGCATGTTGGGTTGTATTTCCCCCCTACCTAAACTGTGACCTCCTTTGAGGCTGACACTGTTTCTTTTTGCTTTGTACTCCTGTGCCCAGGGATCTGGCACACAGCAAGTGGATAATAAACCTTAGTTAGGAATAGACAAGCCAAGGAAGGAAGGAAAGAATGAGCAAATGTCTTCCAAAAAACAAATCCAAGAAGGGAACTGATGGCAAAGGGCAGCAGAAAAAGACCAAGGGCTGGGCAAGCTGGTTGGTTCGGTGGCCCCAGGCCAAGGGTGAGGCAAGAGCATAACTTTAGCACGTTGTAACTTACTACGCATGGAGTCCCTCACTCCAGCCCTGATCTGCGGGTTGCTAGCTATGACCTTGGGCAGCCTACTCTTCATTCCAGGACTCCGTTTCTTCACCTATAAAGGAAGAAGGGAATTGGGCTAGGTGATCTCTTCTAGTTTGAATATGTTACAATTTTTGACTCCAATTCTTAACTGGCAAACTTGGAGCTGATAGAAAAATTTATTCCTCACTTCTATTTCCAGGACCCCACAAAACCCCCTTTATGAAACATCCCAGAGAGAAGTTCACTGTAATCATCTCTATAGATTTCTGTGGGGGTCTTTCTCACAACTGAATGGACCACTGCCATATGTAATTGAATCCATCACAGTGAGGTGCTGGCCAGCATTCAAGGTCCTAGACACATTGCAATCAACCAAAGCAGAACTCCATAGTCCAGGGACCGTTGGACAAAAACATAATTTATTCACCACATTTCAGGTAATAGCAAAAGGTGATTTCAGAGGCATCAGACTTTGGCAAGAAAAAAAAAGTGCTTAGGGAATAAGAAGGAAGAGACTCAAGTTGAAACAAATTGTGTTTTATGTGATCTTAAATGTCACTTTTTCTTGTCTTGCCTGGAGCAAAAAAGATGATATCTCTCCCTCCAGGCAGTATGGTGTAGCAAGTAGTAAAAGTAGAGGCCAAGATAGACCCAAGTTGAAAGCCCAGCTGTGTGCCTAACTAGCAGAGGGGCAGAAAGAGGGACACACAGAATCCGAAACAGGCTCCAGGCTCTGAGCTGTCAGCACAGGGCCCGATGCAGGGCTCGAACCCACAAACCGTGAGATCGTGACCTGAGCTGAAGTTGGTCACTTAACCGACTGAGCCACCCAGGCGCCCCATGTTTCTTTATCTTTGAGACTCAGTTTCCTCAATGTAAAAATATGGGTAATAGTATCTCCCTCACAGAGTTATCACAGGGTTATTATGTGAGTTTGAAAAGATATGTACAATTATCATTGATGAATACTAAACCACTGGATGAAAGATGGATGGGGAATATTCACACAACCTTGAAGTATTACCCTACAGATCACTTATGAATTACAAAGGAAAATAGTATTTCCACTGTATAGCAATCGTGTAAACACTATCTTAACCAAGTGATCACAACATCTCCAGTGACAAGACAAAGTGACATTTTGTGCCTCCTGATGTGGCTTGCTGAGAAGCACACAGCATCACTTATGTAACCATTTTTGCCAACAATATTTACCCCAAATCTTTCCATGAGGAAACATCAAACAAACCCAAAACTGAGGGAAATTTTGCAAAATAACTAGCTTGGATTTTTCAAAACTGTCAATGGCATGAAAGGTGGGGGGGGGGGAGGGGGGAAGGCTGAGAAAGTATTCTAGATTAAAGGAGAAAAACAAAGTATGAAATATAAGTGCAATATGTAATCCTTTTTTAAGTTTTGGAAGGAAGGAAGGACAGAGGGAGGGAAGGACAGAAGGAAAGGAGGAAGGGAGCATTACTATTAGGAAAATCAGAAAAATTTGAATAATGACTATATAACAGATAATGGAATTGTTTTAACATTAAATTTCCTCAGCGCGATAATTTTATTTTAGTAATGTAGAAAAAGGCTCTTGTTCTGAGGAGATGTATGCTGGAGTATTTAGGAGTGAAGTGTCACAATGTCTGCATGTAACTCAAATGATTCAAAAATAGAGAGGGAGGGAAGGAGGGAGGGAAGAGATAAGGCAAAAATGTGAAACTAGGTATAAGAAAGTAGGTGTAAGAATTAAAGCAATTACTGAAACTTGATGTTTCATTGTACATTGTTACTACTTTTTGTGGGTTTGAAATTTTATCAAAAGAAAGATTTGGGGGAAAGGATAATGCATATAAAGTTATTGGCACTTAATAAGAGCTCATAAATAGTAAATAAGAAATGATAGTGAGGGTGTCTGGATTTGACTGAAATTATTAAAATCTAAAAATGACAGTTTTATCCCTACATCCCAGTTCCTGACATCCCACAGGAGATGGCTCAAGCCCCTAGGCCATTCTGGGGTTCAGTTTCCCCATCTATAAGGCAGGAGGGACATCAGATCCATATGTGGAATACCAAAGAGAAAAGAGACAGCCAGAGGGTGATGAAGATTACACATATAATGAAGCAATCAGACTTGGCTCAGGGGCTGGGATGAATCAGTCCACATTACCACAGTCATGATGGTGACACTCTCTGATTATTCCTATGGACACTTTCCTGGCTTATTTTTCCCTCTTAGCATTCTTTCAGACTCTGGTGAAATTATTGTTTCTCTGTGCTTTTTTAAATGGCCTATGAAACGTAAAAGCAGAAAAGAAGTATCTGTTTAGGAGGGCTAGAAGAGAAGGCAGACAATATTGGATAGATAATATGATTCTACAAGCATTGACTGAATACCTTCTTCTGTGTTAGGCCCTTGGCACAGAAAGAGCAATAAGACCCTTTCTTTTCCCTGCTCTAGGGGCTTATACTCTATCGGAGGGAAAAACACATAATCAAGAAACTAGACAAGCCACATGAACTTTTTGTTGAACACTGTGTGGCACGTAGGCATAGTAGGGTCATTGTAAGCAGGCATCTAATAAATAATTCTGAAATGGATGAATAGTTGCATGGATGGATAAATGGATGGATGGATGAACAAGCAGACAAGAGAATAGAGAGGTTACTCATGACTAACTCTCAACACAGGCAGAATAGAATTGCCCAGCGATTGCCTCCTTTGGGATGTATCTACACCCAAGCTGCCAATGGCTGGTCTGGGTTCCTGGAAGCCTTGCACGGGCAAAATCGCTTTACAGAGGAAATCCTGGAATCACTGTGAAAATATAAAAAGAGTAAAGAAAGCCAACGCTTGAATAAGGAGTAATTGAAAACAGTACTTGAGTGGGATAACTTATACTCACTGCCATATTTTAATTTTGTCCTAATCATATCTTTTCAAAAGAATTGTAACCCCTAGGTAATAATTAAGACATAGCCTAACAGTTACACTGTTGTTTTAATAAGGAGTTTTCTTTTTAGAAAAAGCAAAATAATATGGCTAAATCATGCTCTTCATCTCTTACCCCTTCTCAGTCACAGAAAATTAGAATAAATTTATTCATCTTCCCTCTACATTTCCTCCAACTGGTAGGAAGACACCAACATTGTGGGCACCACCTAAGAGGAATTGCCTGGCCTTTGAAGAATGTCTTCCTGATCCATCCAGGATAAATGACAGCAAAAGACAACAAAGGCTTGTCTCACTGGGGAAGTGGCATGGTGTAGTAGCAATCATGCTGAATCTAGAATCAGGCCCTGGGCACCTTCCTCAATCTTTCTAACCCTCAATTTCCTGATCTTTCAAAATGGGGGCAATAAAAGTATCTATTTCATAAAGCTGTCATAGCAATTAAAATAAAAAATGATATGTCAGTTAGTACTCTGTGTCTCATAGTAAGCTATATCACTTACTATGAGTGATATTAGATATCACTGAGAGATGAAAAATAAAAGAAAAGCTGGTAATTGGGAGCTCCATATGCAGTGCTCAGCTGACCTGGTCCTGGCTTGGTCACTTATTGGCTCACCTTGAGCAAATTACTTCCCCATTCTGGGCTTCAGTGTCTTCGTCTATAAAATAATTTTCATGATCTCTAAAGTCCCTTCCGGTCTAAGATGCTTTACTATTAGAACAAGAGCCTAAAGAGAAAAAGAAGTAAGCACGTTTAAGAACAAGAGCTCTCCATTGCAGGCTCTCAGCATATGGCCAGAGTTGGTAATAAGTCTGGCTCCCCGTTGCTACCTTGGAGGCAACCTGATGGTAGAAAAACTAAGTTGGGAGAGATGTTGGGGCCCCTTTGGATACAGTTATAATACTTCTGGTTCCACTTGAAGATGCTTCTTCCCCTCCAATGTCTGACACTATTGGCTATCTACTCAACAGCCATGCCCCCCTCCTTCCTTGAGATATGACAAAGTAAGAATGGACCTAGCTGCTGAAAGTGAATCATGATTGATCTAAACTGATGTTTCTCAATGGAAGGTGGTACTGCCCCCCAAGGGAGATTTGAAAGAAGTTATCACAGTGCCTGGAGGGCTCCAATCGTGCTTAGTAATTGAGGGGGGAACTTCATAAAGCTGTTAAAATTATCTACAAAAATATACTTAGTTACGAAACACTGCATGCTTCTCCCTGAAATCAGGAATAAGTAAGGATGCATTTCTCACCCCTCCATTCACCATAATACTGGAAGTTTTCTATTCAAGAACAGGAAATCAAAGAATGAAGTTGCACCCTTACCTCACACCACATAAATAAATAAATAAATAAATAACTCAAAATAAGTCAAGGATCTAAATGTAAAACCTAAAACAATGAAACTCTTAGAAGAAAACATCAGACCAAAGCTTCACAACAATGGACTTGGCAATGATTTCTCAGATATGACATCAAAGGCACAGGTAACAAAAGAACAAAAATAGACAAATTGGACCTCATGAAAATTTTTTAAATTTGTGCATCAAAAGATACTATCCACATGGTAAAACTATAAACCACAGAATGGAAGAAAATATTTGTAAATCATACATCTGGTAAGGGGTGAATATCCAAGATATATTACAGAACTCCTAAAACTTAACAGCAAAAAGAAACTGAAGACAAAAATAGGCGAAGACTTGGGTAGACATTTCTCCAAAGAAGACACACAGATGGCCAATAAGCACATGAAAAAATGCTAACATCACCAGTCATTAGGGAAATGTAAGTCAAAACTACAATGAGATACCAGCTTGTACCCATTAAGATGGATGCCACCAAGAAAACAGAAAAAGCAAGTGTTGATGAGCATGTGGACAAATTGGAACCCTTGTGCACTCTTGTTGGGAACATAAAATGGCGCAGCTCCTGTGGAAAGGGAGTTCCCGTATGGAGGTTCCTCCTGTATGGAGGTTCCTCAAAAAATTAAAAACAAAACTATATGACACAGCAATTCCACCTCTAGTTATAATCCAAAAGAATTAAAGCAGGGTCTCAAAGAGATATGTGTACACCCATGTTCATAGCTTCATTATTCACAATGGCTAAAATGCAGAAACAACCCAAATAGCCATCAACAGATGAATAGATAAGCAAAATGTGGTATAAACATACAATGGAATATTATTAACATTAAAATATATGAGTATTAAAAAGGAAGGAAAATCTGCAGATACCACAACATGAATGAAGATATTATACTAAGTGAAATAAAACAATCACCAAAAAAACAAATACTGTATGATTCCACTTAAATGCGGTACTTCGAGTAATCAAAATCTTAAAGACAGAAAGTAGAATGGTGGTTGCCAGGACAACGGGGAGTTATGATTTAATAGGCACAGAGTTTCAGTTTTACAGAAAGGAGAGAGTTCTGGGAATGGACGGTCATGGTGGCTGTGCAATACTATGAATGTATGTAATATCACTGAACTGTACACTTAAAAATGATTAACACAGGGGCGCCTGGGTGGCTCAGTCGGTTAGGCGGCCGACTTCGGCTCAGGTCACGATCTCACGGTCCGTGAGTTTGAGCCCCGTGTCGAGCTCTGTGCTGACAGCTCAGAGCCTGGAGCCTGTTTCAGATTCTGTGTCTCCCTCTCTCTCTGCCCCTCCCCCACTTGCTCATGCTTTCTCTCTCCCTCTCTGTCTCTCAAAAATAAATACACGTTGGGGCGCCTGGGTGGCTTGGTCGGTTAAGCGTCCGACTTCGGCTCAGGTCATGATCTCACGGTCCGTGGGTTTGAGCCCCACGTCCGGCTCTGTGCTGACAGCTCAGAGCCTGGAGCCTGTTTCAGATTCTGTGTCTCCCTCTCTCTCTGCCCCTCCCCTGTTCATGCTCTGTCTCTCTCTGTCTCAAAAATAAATAAATGTTAAAAAAAATTTAAAAAAATTATTAAGACAGTAAGTTGTATATTTTGTGTATTTTAACACAAAGTTTTAAAAGGGAGGAAAAAGGCATACAGACTGGAAAGGAGAAAATAAAACTCTCCCTATTACATACTACAGGATTTTCTATATAGAAAATTCCGAAAAATCTACAAAAAACTACTAGAACTAATAAATGTGTTCAGCAATTTTAGAAGATACACAATAAACACAAAAATCTATTAAATTTCTATACACTAGCAATGGACGCCTAGACACCAAAATTAAAAATATATTACCATCTATAATTTCTCAAAAACGGTAAATATTTGGGTTTAAATATAAAAAAAAAATGTGTGTACAGGACTTGCATGCTGGAAGCAATAAAACACTGTTGAAATAAAGCAAAGATCTCAATAAATGAAGAGATTCACTGTTTGCGTGGTTTGGAAGACTCAACACAGTAAAGACGTTAATTATCACTCAAATTTATATACAGGTTTAAAACAATCAAAACTCCAGCAAGATATCTATAGATGGAGAAAATATCATTTTAAAATTTATATGGAAAGGTGAAGAATCTAGAATAGCTAACACAATGTTTAAAATGGGAGAATAAAGGGGGAGGGATCAGTCTACTCAGTTTTAAGACGTTATATCACAATATGTAGCCAGAGTAATCAAGACTGTATGGTACTGGGGAAGGGAGAGACACATAGATCACTTGAACAGAAAGGAGAACACAGAAATAGTCCGGCACAAGTACACCCCAGTGATTTTTGACAAATGCACAAAAACAATTCAATGGAGGAAAGATCGTCTTCTTAACAAATGATGCTAGAGCAACTGAACATTTATAGGAAAAAAAAATACCTTGCTTTAGGCCCTACATACCATGTAAAAATTAACTCAAAATGTATTACAGACTTAAATGTAAAACTATAAACCTTTTAGGAAAAAAAAAGCACAGGAGAAATCTTTGGGATCTTGAGTTAGGGAAAAAAGTGCTTAGGCTTGACCTCAAAAGGAAAATTGATAAATTGGACTTTGTCAAGATTTAAAATTTTTGTTCTGCAAAAGACCCCATCGAGAGGATGAAAAGCACAACTCCCCAGTGGGAGAAAATATTTGCAAACCACATACCTGACAAAGAGCTAGTATTTACCATATATAAGAACTTCCAAAACTCAACAGTAAAAAACAAACAGCCTTGTTGGAAAAGAGGCAAAAGATGCAAACAAACATTTCAGCAAAGAGGATGTATGGACGGCAAGTAAGCACATGGAAAAACATGCAACATCACTAGCGATTAGGGAGACACATTAAGATATCATACACACTTACCAGACTACAATGGAAAGTAGTGGCCACATCTAGTGCAGGTAAGGATTCGAGAAATGGCCATTCATGCATTGCTGGTGTGCAGGTAAAATGGTGCAACCACAGGAGAAAGAGGAACATTTTCGCACTGCTTGTGGGAATGCAAACTGGGCAGCCACTCCAGAAAACAGTTTGGAGGTTCCTCAAAAAATTAAAATTAGAATTATCCTACGACCCAGCAATTGCACTACTAGGTATTTATCCAAAGAATACAAAAATACTGATTTGAAGAGGCACATGCACTCCAATGTTTATAGCAGCACTATTGACCATAGCTACAGTATGGAAAGAGCCCAAACGCCCATCGACGGATGAGTGGATAAAGAAGATGTGGTGTATGTATGTACAATGGAGTATTACTTGACGATGAAAAAGAATGAAATCTTGCCATTTGCAACAATGTGGTTGGAACTAGAGTGTATTATGCTAAGTGAAATAAATAAGTCAGAAAAAGACGGATATATTATTTCACTCATATATGGAATTTAAGATACAAAATAGATGAACATAAGGAAGAGAAGCAAAAATAATATAAAAACAAGGAGGGGGACAAAACATAAGAGACTCTTAAATACAGAGAACAAACTGAGGGTTCCTGAAGGGATGTTGGGTGGGGGGATGGGTTAAATGAGCGATGGGCATTAAGGAGGACACTTGTTGGGATGAGCACTGGGTGTTATAAATAAAGGATGAATCACTAAATTCTATTCCTGAAATCATTATTATACCATATGTTAACTAACTTGGGTTTAAATTTTTAAAAATTTTAAAAAATGGTGCAACCACTCTGGAAAATAGTTTGGCAGGTTGTTTTGGTTTTTTTTTTAAGAAATTAAATATGCAACTACCATATGACCCAGCATTTGCAGTCCTGGGCATTTATCCTAGAGAAATGAAAATTTATGTTCACACAAAAACCTGTGCACAACTGTTCATAGCAGCTTTATTCTCAATAGCCAAAATGCAGAAGCAGCCCAGGTGTCATCCAATGAGTGATAGTGGTATATCCACACCATGGTATACTACTCATCAACACAAGAAAGAACCCTTGATAGGTAGAACTTGGATACATGCAACAACATAACTCCAGAGAACTATGCAAGGTAACACCAAAGGAAAAAATATAATCCAACCCCAGAGACTTACACACTGTATGATTCCATTTGTATAGCTTTCTTGAAATGACCAAATTATAGAAATAAAGAACAGGTTAGTGGCTGCCAAGGGGAAGAGAGGGGGGCGACTCGAGAGACAGATGTGGGTGTGGCTATAAAATGGCAACATCGGGGATCTTGTAATAGAAATGTTCAATATCTTAATGTACCAATGTCGACATTCTGGTGGCATTATTGTATGGAATCGCTGTGTATGAATTCCTACAACTGCTTGGGAAGCTGCATTTAGTTCAAAATAAAAAGTCTAATTTTCTAAGACTGCGTCAGCGGGGACTCAACACATCCGGTGCGAGGGAAGCCCCTGGCAGGGCGGTGGATATGGAAACTGAGCAAGAAGAGGCCCCACAGATGAGTAAGAGAGAAAGAGCCAATAGTTCCACATGGGGTCCCGAAGAATGTGCACGGGTATCTCACTTGCAGAAAGAAGAAAGGGAAAGAATTACCATAAAGCCAATTTACAGAAGAAACCTCTTTCAGCCCTAATCCATCGGAGGCCAGAGACTCCCCGCAGCCTGGCACACATTCCCCACGCCCCATACAAAACCCCACCCTCCAGCACAGACTTGGGGATGTGATCCGTTTCAGCGAAGTCAGCAGTTTGGACAGATGTTTGCAATCTAAGACTTCCTGTGAGGCACACAGGCCCTTAATAATATTTCTTATGGGAACTTGGTGGTTTGTGGTGCCAGGTCAGGGTGGAGCTGGACTGAGGTTTTGGTTGTACAGAAGCAAGGGTTTTCAAGGCCACCTCTCCAGCCAGCAGGCCTTCCGGGTGGGGGAGGAGGGCGCGGGGCACTGCTCTCAATGGCTTTTCTCAGAAGATCGCTGCATGTGTTTCACTCAAGTTGGAGAAGAAAAGCTGTGTTGGACTTTTCCACTTCTCTCCGGCCTCCGCTGGGAGGCAGAGGAGCTGGTGTCAAGCCCCACCCCACCGTCCACTCCCCCCTCTCCTCCAGCCCCTAGAGAGAAATGAGAAAAGAAGAGAAAGGCTAGCAGAAATGGCCACCCACTAGGCAGAGCTGATGGCTCTCCTCCCCACCCCTGGATAGCTGCTGTGCCCACTACCTGGCTTCTGCATGGGGCCCCTTTTACATGAGGCACTCCCAAGGGAGCAATTCGCTTCCTACCATGCTTCTCGGGCACTTCAAGTGATTCGTTAAACCACACACTAAAAATTACCATTCTAATGCAGTCATTTGACCAATACCCCAATTCATCTGCCCGTACTGTTCTCAACGGCTTTTCCCGACCAGACGACAGAGATCTGGAGAAGCCAGTTCTTTCTTACTTAACACGAACATCCTTTCAGCCATTGCTTCCCTCCTTTTGGCTTCAGGAAGCAAAAACCGGAGTCAGGAGGGAATGCTTCCTTAAGTTACAGGCACAAACAATGCCTGTCTGTGACATCTGGATGTCTGGACGAGAGCCCTGAACCCTCCCCATTCCCCTATCCCTTGGTCTCCAGGAGGCCGTCCTTGAAGGCCAGGTTGCAAGGCAAAGGAAAGCAGACTGGCTAATTGGCAAGAGGCTCTTGACCAGAGAGTCCCCTTCTGCAAACTTCTTGCTCCACAACGTGCAGCTTCTCTGCCAGCACCCTGGAAGCCCGTGGGCGTCCAGGAAACCAGCAGCCAGCCCCGGAGAGCATGAATATGCAGTTCTTCCACAGGGACATGGGGCTTTCTCCAGTCCTGTGCTCTTGTTCCGTAGGGGATGGGGAAGGGCACAGAGAGAAGAAAAGTGAGAAACAAGACAAGAAGACAAATTGCCCCAGTGATGGAGACACCTGCGGCAGAGGCGGCTGAGCTCCCAGGGACACATTCTGTGTGCCTGTGAGTGACAGGGCGGTGTCCTCCAGAGCAGGGCAAGCAGGCAAGGGCATAGCTGCAGAGATGCCCATCATCCCTCTTAGCCGCACCATAAAGGCCTCTTAGATGGCAGGAAAAGCAATGGAGCAGGTCAGGTGCACGGCCAAGTGCAGTACACGCGGAGGCCTCTGAGTGGGCTCAGCTCTTGCTTCCAATGTGTGCGATTATGGGCTCTACGGTCTGCGCCCTTCTATGTCTCAGGTTCCTCAGTAAAGTAGAGGTATTAATACTCATCTCAGGAGGTGATTGCGAGGTGTCAACAAGAGTACATTTTGCCAGAAGGGACAGAAAGTCTGACAACCATGCCTAAAATAATGAAGAGTCTGTTGTTCTCACCTAACTCTAGAGGCAGACCAGTCAGGGCTCAGACACCTGTTCATATCTCATCAGTTTTAATGATTGCCCTTCACATATTAACATCTTGGGAATCTGGATGTGCTGTACAAGCGAGCTGTAGTTTCATTAACAGCATTTTCTCTTTCTTAATGGGACTTAAAAAACGGTGTGTCCTACCATATTGACAGTGTTTCCAATGAGAGACAAAATGTAATCATGAAGGGCTAGCCTCAGCCTGGTGGCTTTCATTCTCACGCTTTGCCTCATGGTTGCTTCAGGCCCCTCATCCACAGTACAAGCAAGAGGAAGAGAGGGGTGGGAAGGAGACGGAGGGTTTTCTCTTCAAGAGATGTCCTCGCCAACAAATTTGCACTTACACGTTACTGGCTGGAACTGTGTGACATGGCCTTCTGTGGGGTCCTGGGAAGTTGAGGTTCAGGGTCCCAGCCGAAGAGGGAAGCAGGGGAGAGAGAAGGTGGTTGGGCCTGTAAGATAAGCAGCCCAGTCTCTGGCACGGAGTAGAAGCTCACCAAACAGCAGCTCTCTACCTCCACACGCAAACAAAACTGCAAGTGGTTTGTGTCTGGGCTGAGGTAGGCCAGCCCACCAAGCAAATTCATTTTCTTGGAACACTATAATCAACACTCTCTAGGAATGCAAATGCGGCTTGCCCAGAAAGGAGCGATAAACACTTCTCTACTTTCCAACTCTGCAGAGCCCTGTCTGTAGGCTCGTGCACCACCAGAAGCTCTGGTGCAACGTAAACAAACAATCTGTTTTGCTGTTTTGATTTTCTCACAAATGAGGTGGGGATTTGCTTTTTTTTTTTTTTTTTTTTTGGTTTTCCTTTACCAAGCTAAGCCATCTCACACGTTTGCTGCAGCCTGCAGCTCCTACTGGCCTCCATGAGAAGGACATCCATACCCCAGGCACCAGGACGTTCCTGTGGCTCGAGCTTTCAAAGATAATGGGAAGAGAGCTGGCCTCTCTTCAGTTTCACATATGTTACCTCATGTAATCCTTGCTGCAAATCTGCAAGCAGGGAATAAGCATTTCTATTTGCTCTACAGCTCAGGGAAAGGGGGAAAGTGTTCAAGGTCATCAAGGAGCCGAGACACAAATGCAGCCCCATCCGGTGCCTGTACCCTTTTCCCAGAGCCACCCATGACTGCAGAAGTATTACTTTCTATTTTATTCTCAGTTTTAGGTACAGAAAAAGTCAGGCATCTCCTCCAACATCAGGAGCCAGTGGGAAGGTTCCAGTGAAGCGTGGAAGTGTTGTGGCCACAGCTGCCCCAAGACTCCTGGTCCTCAGGGAAGCTGGCCTCTGACTGTGTGCTTGCAGGGCAGTGCGCTGGAGTCACAAAGACTTACCAGAAGGTGACTTCAGAAGCCACCCAGTACAATGCCCTCAGGGGACAGTTGAGGAAACCGAGACGAGAGAGAGAGAGAGAGAGAGAGAGAGAGAGAGAGAGAGAGAGAGGCAAATGGCAACAATAAGAAGAGAGACTAAAACTCAGGCCTCTAAACTTCTAGGCCATTTGCTTTTTCCAGCGCAGCAGGCTCGGGTTGATTTTCAGGCTCTCAGGCAGCCTCTCCCAGTCAATCAGCAGGCCAGGCCAGGAAGCCACCCCAAGGAGCCTACTTGTATATTCGTGAATTCACTTAACATTTCTAAAGCGCTTACCCCAGGCCAAAGACTAGTTATACTGCAAGAACAACAAAGATAATGACCCAGTGCTCATGGTGCAATGGTGTTCTAGTGGGGCAGACAGAGCAGAAGGAAATAAATGAAGAGAAACAAGAAAATATCAGCTATCAGATAGTGCTGAGTTCTGCAGAAAATGACAGAGAGATGATACGGAGAGTGACCGGGGTGTGCTTCAGAACTTGGATCAAGGACGAGCTCTCCAGGGGCTGACATTTAAGCTGAGACCACAATGACAGGAAGAAAGTAGTAAGTGAAGATCTGGGGAGAGAGCCGTCTTCACAGAGGACACAACAGATGTAAAGCCGCTGAGTTGGGGGGGGGCGGGGGGGGGCAGAGGGGCGCAAGCTTGGCTAAATGAGGAAGAGAAAGAGGTGCCTGGGTGGCTCAGGCAGTTAAGCGACCGACTTCAGCCCAGGTCATGATCTCACAGTTTGTGGGTTTGAAACCTGCATCAGGCTCTGTGCTGACAGCTCAGAACCTGGAGCCTGCTTGGATTCTGTGTTTCCCTCTCTCTTTCTGTTGTGTCTCTCTCTGTCTCTCTCTCTCTCAAAACTAAATAAACATTTTTTTAAAAAACATTTTTAATGAGGAAGAGAAAGGAGGCCCCTGGGGCCTGAGCTCAGGGAGCAAGGGAGAGAAGAAGGTGACAAGGTAGGAGATGCAGGCCAAGGACAGATCCTATAGGGCCCCGTAGCTAAGCCAAGGAGAGAGATTTTGGTTTTGTTCTTAATATAATAAGATGTCACTGGACGGTTTTAACTATACAATGCCATGGTCTCACTTAAGCTTTGAATAGATCATTCTGGATACTGTGGAAAGAACAGAAAGGATGTAAGAATAAGAAGAGGGGGGTGAACAGTCAAGTGATGCCAACACTCTGGGGCACATGCCCATCAAACCCTAAAGCTGGGGCTCTCCCTGCAGCTGTGTGGGCTGCACCCAACGTCAAGGGTGCCTTTCGCCTAAACTACAACACAAACAGCATCCTCTGAAGTTGTGCCTAGTGGGCCTGGCTTTTTAGTCCCTCGTGATTCTCAAAGACACAACCTTTACGTACTCCTATCAAAGGATCAAAGTAAAAACCCCTTCAGCACCATTTTCTACACAAAAGTAAGACAGACAAACTACAAATCACTACGTCTAAGATCGGATCATTAACTAAGCAGTAAAGTAAATATGTGGAATAATTGAACCTGAAATAACCTGTACCTTTAATTAACTCAGGTCTGTTGAAAAATACATGAATCCCTTGCTTATCTGCCCCAGTGCTTAGGGAAAAAAATCATGGATGATTCAAAACCTCATTTATATCATTTATATTTATGTAAACAGGTACTTAATGAGGAGTACTCGGAGGCATGTTGGAGCTATACAATGGTCAGTGCTATTTTGGTTGATATCATTGTCCAAGCTGAATCATAAATGCTTAAAAAAACAATATTCTTTCTCTCATCAAATATTTATTGTATCCCTGCTATACACCAGCCATTGCTGGGCCCTGGAGCAAACAAACAGCCAATATGTTCCCTGCCTTTATGGACTTTATAGTCTAATGGCTGGACAGATGTTGAACAACAAAAACACACAACAAAATAGACAGCTACAATTTGTAATAAGAACTATAACAGAAAAGAGCAGAGAAAATAAGGGAGGGATTTTCATTTAGATCATGAGGGTCAGAGAAAGCCTCTCTATTGAAGCTTTAAGATGGCCAAGGGCCGCCATGGAGGGTGACACACTTCCACTGCCCCCTGACCTCATTCATCTCTCTTACCTCTCTTCCAACAAATATGTGCTCAGGGACTCACCCTCTTACCCCTTATCCTTCCCTCCCAACTCTATGCCTCCAAGCTCTGTGACCCCAAGTGCAAGCAGATAACCCTCAGAGCATCACCTCAAATCAAGTAGGACTCAGAAGCCAGGGCACCGGACAGGAAGGAGCATGAAACTTCCTGGTCTGGTTGTCACACAAGATCTCACTCCTTTTATAACCTTTGGGAATTGTTTCCTCTCTCCGGAAGTCTCGGTGTCCCCCATCTGTCACGTGGGTGGAAGCACACTGCCCATGGAATCCCCAGATGAGCCCCCAGAGACGGGCTCTGCTGCCCAGACATCCTTGGAGGGTCCCAGAGCAGACTGGCAGACCTCCAGGCCAGACTGGGAACAGAGTGGCTGAGATAATGAAGGAAAAGCCCTAACCCCTGCCTGATCCCCTATGGACACGGACCCTGGGGCAGGGCCAGACCACATGCAGGGCTCCCAAAAGACTTCTTTACAAATCCTGCCTGCTAGCCCCTGACATTTCTCCCCTCCAGGTCTCAGAAACAAACCCTTGAGACAAGATGAGGAATGTGGTAGGAATAATGTCATTGAAGAAATCATGTGGATTTTGTTTCTGGATGCTGCACTTGACATAAAGTCAGATCCAAGTTGCTCACAGGACTACACCTCTAGTCTCCTCACTCAGCCAACCTTCCACCTGCCCCCAGCCTCTAACCTGTGAGTACTGCCAAAAGCACTCTTCATTAGCACAAAACCCAGCAGTGACAATGTGACGTCTGCAGAGAGAGGCCCAGGCCAGCTCTAGGTAAGAAGAGAAGATAAACCTTTTTTTGCCATTGCCTATTCTCACCTCTCCTGGGTGGACTCTCTCATATCTGATAGTAGGATTGGGGAACGGCTAAGGAGAGCAGCTCCTGGAAGGGGAGGTGGCGGAGGGGAGCTGCTATGGACCTGGATGAAAGGAAGGAAGAGGGGCATACACATGTCTTGCAGGAGGGAGGTAGTCCTAACCGGGCTCTAGCTGCTGTTCTACCAACACCAACTGGGTGGTATCACATCCCTCTCCTGATGGGAGATGATACCACACTAGACAACCTTTAAGCCATCTTCCAGCTCTAAATTTTTAAAATTCTCAGCAACTGCTAGTTTTTTTTTTTTTAACGTTTATTGTTATTTTTGAGAGAGGGACAGAGGATGTGTGGGGAGGGGCAGAGAGAGAGAGAGAGACACAGAATCCAAAGCAGGCTCCAGGCTCTGAGCTGTCAGCACAGAGCCTGACGTAGGGTTCAAACTCACGAACCGGGATATCAAGACCTGGGCCAAAGTTGGACACTCAACTGACTGAGCCCACCCCAGCAAGTGCTAATTTCTAAAGTGGTGCTCATCACACGTGTGCCTGTGTGCCTGGTAGGAAATGGGGCAGGAGACAGACTGCAGGGATTCCTGTTTGGTAAGAAGTGTATGCACGGATGCAGTGGTTCCCAGCCTCTTTCAGAGGCAGAGCACCTGATGAATGATCACTAAATGCTTGACATACCCCCAGGGATTTTGGTGGATTTCAGCAAGGAGGGGAGGATCCAGGGCTGTGCACGATGCTTGGGGGTTGGGGCAGGGTAGCTGTAACTTCACATCACCCCAGCGTATCCCGTGCATTTTAGAGCCACTGCCCCAGCTGACCAGATTTGGGAAATTCATGTTAACAGTGTTTTAGACTAAACCCAAATCATACTGCATGCTATCAGCAGAGTCTCTTGATTGCTTTATAATTTATTCCACATTTATAACAGTCTGTTATTGTCCATCACTGTGCTACGTGCTGGAGAAGTAAAGATGAATAGAATGAAGTCCTTGCTTTCCAGCAGTCCCCACTGACCTGCTGGACCTCCATGGGGTGTCCTTAACCAGAGCACCCATTAAGTCCAAATGGCACCTTTTGCAGGACCCCTTCTGGGCAGGTGCAGTCTGGCGGGCACACAGTCTGGTGAGTGATGAGGGAGCCTAAGGCAAGCTGACAGCCACAAACACCCCACCCCCACCCCAATGTAATATTCCTGGGGCACGCCTGGCTGACCAAGAACAAAGGAAAGGGGAAAAACAAATGGTTAACTGGTAGAGATCATAGTCCTGCTGGACCTGAGTCTCCATCTACCTACAAATGTATTGGTAAGTCACAAGAAAAAAGGCAATCTTATCAATAGGCTAATCTCCAGTGGCGCCTAGGTGGCTCAGTTGGTTAAGCATCTGACTTCAGCTCAGGTCATGATCTCACAGCTCGTGAGTTTGAGTTTGAGCCCCACGTTGGGTTCTGTGCTGACAGCTCAGAGACTGGAACCTGCTTCAGATTCTGTGTCTCCTTCTCTCTCTGCCCCTCCCCGCTCACTCTCTGTCTCTCTGTCTCTCTCCTTCAAAAATAAGCATTAAAATTTTTCTTAATCATTACAAAAAATTTTTTTAAATAGCTTAATCTCTAGAAACCTATAGACTCCTTTTCCAGGAGCCCCACCATCACCCCTCCATAGTCATGTGGGAAAAGAAGGCAGAAGGAAATGGCAGAACTAAATGTTCTTATAACCTGCAGTCCATTGACAAATACTTGAGGCTGGCAGAATAAAAAGTTTCTCCAGGAACTCCCTCTGGTCTGAATACTAATGCTTTGCTAGAGGGAAAAACAACCTTAGCTTGACAATAGTTAGGCCTCCACTATCCTGGGAGTCTTCTTTAGCATATGAAAATCCCCCTGGAAACTTCCCCAGGACTTTACCTCTCCCAACTCCATAGCATATAACCAGTCTCTCTTCATGATCCTGGGCAGCTCTTCCGGCCCACAAGTCCTGTCCCCGTGCTTTAATAAAACCACTGTTTTGCACCAAAGATGTCTTCAAGAATTCTTTCTTGTTTGTCGGCTCCGTACCCCTCAAACCACACTGTCACCCCAACAACCTCATCAGTGAGCAGATTATAGCTGGCTGTTGGTCTCCCTTTGCCTTTTCAATCAAGCACTCTGGTACAGTGAACAATCCGTACAATGGATCCTGACGATCACGGTAAGACGTCAAATTTCAATCACTGTCTAACACATACTTTTGCTCTAATGCAAAATGCATGTTAGCAATGTCCATCAAATGGAACACAGCCCTAAAATGTCACATGACAGTGGAGAGTGGAGTAAGCTGGCTATGACAGAAGGTGCAAAATGTAAAATCTAACCAACTTGGTGGTTATTGGAACATAAGAAAATGTACCATGTGAGATATACAAGAACCACAGGTATTCATAACAGCCCACTAGTATTAGAGGGAGACCAAATGATAGTGTGATAACCCTGGATGCTTTCATGGTCACTGCAAGACCCAGTTATACTGCAGCAGTAACTGCTCAATTTGTTTAATGTGTTTTTAGTATTTTAGTGCCTTCAAGTGTGCCACACACAGTAAAATTAATAAAACTATATAAAAAAAAAGGTTGGAAATCACCAATCCCCAGTGGAAAAGAAATGTATAAGAAAATAATTCCAGCTCCATGATTAAGTTCTTACTGGAGACATGAGAGCAATAAAGGCAAGGCACTTAGTTCTACCTAGAGAGGCCAAGGAGGGCTTCCTAGAGGGGGTGATACTAAAACAAGCTTTGAAGGTTGAGTAGAAGTTCACCAAGTATACAGGGCAAGAAAGGCTTCCAAGTAATGGGAGCCACTTGGGCAAATGTGTGGAAGGAAGAACAAGTTTTGTGTGCTGAACTGCATGAAGTGATATGGCTGGAGAGGGTAGAATGAGTCTGAGAGTGTCAAGAGGTTAAGGTGAGGCCAGCTCACAAAAGAATATTAAGAATGTGGCCCACATTCTTCCCCCAAATTCAAACACCAACCCCATGCCTGCAGAAAAAAGTATTATTCTGAAGATACACATGATGGAAATTTCTGTGGGGTCAACAAAATGTCACAATCCTTAATCTACTTAGCCTTAACTGCTAAGTAATTGGCAGAAATATCAAGGACCTGGCTCTGCTAGGTAGAAGCCTATCTTCAGGATCAGTTACCTAGTTTATGTGACCCATGAAAATGTGGGGCCTCTTGTTTGAAAAGTATTAAGAATTTCAAGACAGCAACCACCAAGTATTAAATGAAGTGCAGGTCCCTTTGAAGCATGGGACCTCGTACAGGTCACCCACCCAGAGGACCAGCCTTATGGCTGAGGGAAACCAGAAGGCCTCATTAGAGCATTCTATCTTTATTGAAATTGGATTTATTTCTTTGGTTAAGAGCAAAGGATGGGGGATGGGGGAGAATAAGAGGCCAATTCAAGGCATCAAAAATCTTTTTTTAGTTGAATTTTCAACATTTTGTCCTCAAAGTATCCCTAATAACAAGAAAAAGGTGGGGTACAGAAGTCTCCTTTTTACAACTTGTTTGAGAGTCCCCATGTCATTAAAAAATGCCTGCATATATCACATTTTTAATTGAGGTACAATTGACATAACATTCTATTTGTTTCAGATATATAACATAATGATCCGTTATTTGTACATATTGCTAAACAATCATCACAAGAAGTCTAGCTAATACCTGTCACCTAACATAGTTAGAAAAAAACTTTTTCTTGTGATGAGAAATTTTAAGATCTACTTTCTTAGCAACTTTCAAATATGCAACCAAGTATTAATTATGCTATACATTACATCCCCATGGCTTTTTTATTTATAACTGGAAATTTGTACATTTGGACCCTCTAAACAACATTTAACTGAATTTTATTTTGTTACCCAGTGTGAGAGTTGCTACCTTTTAATGGAGACTTCAGACTTCAACCAAATCACATGAAATTGTGAGGATTGGAGTGTTTGAACTTATTATGTCCATATACTTGAAACTTTTATTTACTATACTTTTTTTTTTTTAATTTTAGAAAGAGAGAACATAAGCAGAGGAGAGGGGCAGGAGAAGAGAGAGAGAGAGAATCTCAAGGAGGCTCAGCGCTGAGTGTGGACTTCACCCCACCAAGCTTGACCCCACGACCCTGGGATCGTGACCTGAGCCGAAATCAAGAGTTGGGCACTCAACCGACTGAGCCACAAGCACCCCACTATAATTTCTTGTTGTTTCTATTCCTCCTCTGATTCCTTACTTTTGTTGGATTAACCCAAATGTTAGGTGTTGTGTTTCCTTTTTTTTTCTTTCAGCAGTTTGCAATTTATATATCTTGTTTCTATTCTTCTGCTATTTCCCTTGAATTTTTCTTCAGCAGAAGAAAGAAGACAGTTTTATTTCCAATGATATGTGATTGTCAACTGATAACTACTTTATCTTGCCCTTGTGTTGTCGTTGTTATTGTCACTTTTAGTTTTAACTAAGTTTAAGCTACATGATATTTTCTCCTTGTGAAAAACCAACACGATAGGTTTGATCAAATTCCTATTTAACTACACCTCCAACCCTAGGCCTCTGCCAAAAGGTAATGACTGTACAGCTGAAACATATTCTACCAACTTTTCCCATGCATTTCGTTATATATATATTTGTGTATATACTTCTGTATGTGTGTACGTCTATTTGCAAATAAAAAAAAATGGCATTTTCTGTTATTCCATTCCTAGATATTTACCATACAGAAATAGTTGAATAGGTAGGCAAAGATATATGTGATAAAAGTTTTCATAACCATGTTAGAAATACTTTTGTTTATTGAAAACATCCCTGGGGCGCCTGGGTGGCTCAGTTGGTTAAGTGACCGACTTCAGCTCAGGTCACGATCTTGCAGTTTGTGAGTTCGAGCCCCGCGTCAGGCTCTGTGCTGACAGCTCAGAGCCTGGAGCCTGTTTCGGATTCTGTGTCTCCCCCTGTCTCTGCCCCTCTCCTGCTCATGCTCTGTGTCTCTCTGTCTCTCAATAGTAAATAAATGTTTAAAAAAAAAAAAAACGAAAGAAAACATCCCAAACATCCATCAATAGGGGGTAGGGGGTTGATTGAACAGATTGTAGTACATCCATACTTTATATATAAAAAATGATGCAATATATTATTAAATCCATTGACATAAAAAGATGACTAGAATATATTCTAAAACAAAGTAAACCTGGTTACAACACACACACACACACACACACACACACACACACACACACACACACACCTGAAATGGTGTTTACCAAAATAATATGATGATTATCTCAGATGGCTACAATTTCAGATGATTTTATGGTCTTAATATTTTATATCAATCAAATTTTTCTATAATAAGCATATACAGATGTTACACTTTTGAAAATATTAAAAACCTCATCCGTTATTCCCCCAAAATAAATTTTTAACATAGATTCTCCAGGAAAATTCACATTTATCCAAAGGTTTCTCTTCCTCCCTAGTATGTGACCTTGGATACCTGGAAAGCCTATGCCCCAGCTACAGAAGCAGAGTCTCTAGAAAACTTCAGGAAGATGAAGGAGGACTAGTCCCATGTGCTACACAGACTAAAAAATTCAAGCTGTGAATATTTAAGTGTCATTTTGCATGTTATTTATATATTTGTTCAGCTGTCTGTACTTATGTTTTCTGTATCCTAGATGTGTTTTTCTATGTTTTGCCTGAAATAATGTTTTCCTGAGAGAGAACCAGGCTGTAAAGTCCTTCATGTAGGTTGTCAGGAGAGCATTTCAAGCAGTTTGACATCTAAGCAATTATTTCAACACTGTTAATGAAGATCGATAATTATTTCAAGCACTAATTAGCGCAGCTAATGTTCTTGATGCCATTAGTATACCTCACAACAGTTTAAAAACTCCTACATCTAGTATAACATCGCTCTCATGGGACTCATACCTGAGCTTGTACAGTTCAATTCCACAATCATTTCTCTACCACTTCCTATTAAACGCCAGATATCATTGCAAAAATGAGTAGGTTAAGTCATCAAGTTCATAGTCAAATGCAGGCTGAATTCAAGCTAATCTAAACTGATCAATATGTGATATCTGATCAGTTGCTATTCCTTCTGGAAAAGGAAAGGTGCTGACCAGATGCTATGAACCTCTATTTCTCACAGGGATGATGAAACTAAGGCCAGTCTCCACTCTCTAAGAGGGTAGAAAGACTCTCAGGAAGAGTTTCTCCCCCATTTTAAAGACTTAAAGGGGAAACAGGCTGAGTCAGACACACTATGGGATGTGTATGCGGATCGGCTTGACTTCTACCTGAGGCTTTTCTACCAAGAACATAGATGTTTTTCCTGGGAGTGACTCAGAGTCTGTATGAAGAGTTCTCATCAGGGCCACATCAGCACGGCAGCATTGCTCAAACAAGCAGGAGTGTCAGGCAGGCCGGAGTAGAGGTTGTCAAGGGTTCGTTCGTTTTTGTGCGATCTTCCTAGGTGGTGACTGGAAGTTGTTTGGAAAGACAGGCTTGTGCTCAGGGGATGGAGAAATCCAAGTTTTAGGTTTCCCGACCTGTGATGGTACAACCTGGAAGCTACGCTAAGCGAATGTGCCATTCATCCTGAGGATGCTACCAATACCCTTTGGTGCGGTGGGTGCCTGTGTGTGTGTTGTATATGTGTATATCCACACACACACACACACACAAAGGTATTTTCTGTGACTCTCTTCTATTTCGAGGAATAAATATAGAAATGCTATTTCTAGGAATGGATATAGATACTGTGATGGGGGAGCCAGGATATCAGGCCCTGTGCTGGCCTGGAGGGGATCGCACAAGACCTACCCTGTAACTCCAAGTAATAGGTATAGGCCATTTTATTTTTTAATTTTTTTAAGTTTATTCATTTATTTTGAGAGTGAGCGAGTAAGAGAGTGGGGGAGGGGCAGAGAGACAGGGAGAGAGAAACCCAAGAAGCCTCCACACTATCAGCGCAGAGCCGACACAGGCTTGAACTCACGAACTGTGAGATCATGACCTGAACTGAAGTCAACTCACTGAGCCCCCCCACGCACCCCGGTATAGGCCATTTTAGAGCAAAGGAAGTCTAAGTGTTACTACCATTATTTTTACACATCCCAGAAAGTCTACAAGCTCTCTACTCCAGCTTCCCATGTTGGATTGCTCTATCAGCTGTAAGGCAGGGTCAAGGCAGAAGCTCCTGGCACCCAGCCGGGGGCAGAGCTACAGAGCTGGAGGAGAAGCACGGGTCTCCAAATCTGGGACGAAAACTCCTCCCTCACAGTAGCTTCACACTTAGGTTTCCACAGTCCTTCCCATTTTTTTTCCAAAATAAGAGACCACTCTCCCCATTTTGCAGATGCAAAACTCAAGGGCCAGACCTAACAGCCACACCAAGCGCTTGTGACTCGGCCAGTGCTCAGACTCAAGGAAACCACTGAAAGGGGAGACCATGACAACAAGAGCTGTCTCCTCCATTCTCTGCAATCTCTGGGCAAAGAAATCACAACATTCTTCTTATGAACACAGAAGAACAGAACGCAAGACTTCCAACTCGTGTCCCTCTCTCTTCCCTCCTCATCTAGCCCAAGCCAAACCTCCAGTTCCCTTCCCACAGACGTTCGATTCTCAACCTTCTTCCTCAGCGTCTTCAAGTGTGTTCTGTGAAATAAAATGGCACAGAGGGAGATCTTGTGAGTGGAGCAGTGGTGGGGCAGCGGCCATCCCTTCATAGAAAGGGAGGACCAAACAAAACAAAAGCTACAAGTGCAGGAGTTCAGATTCTAGACCTGTGGGGTCTGGTGCAGAAGCCACTGCACATGTGTAGCTGTTGAGCACTTGAGATGTGCTAAGTGCAGCAGAAAGACGAAATGTTTTGTTTCAATTAATTTTAATTAAACTTAAGTTTTAAAATTGACCATTCAATTCGGTTATTGGACAGCAAAAGTATGTACGAAGCAAGTGAGATTTGTAACTACTTCTTCAACCATACACATTATGAACTCTAAATGCAGATCAAGGATTTCCAATGAAAATGTAGCATCTAAACTCAGATGCACTGAGTGTAAAACACACACCAGAGCTGGAAGACTTCGTAGGAAGAAAACGCAAAATATCTCATTAATAATTTTTATACTGATGCATGTTGAAATGAACATACTTTAGATATATTGTGTTCAATAAAGTTGTATCATTAAAATTAATTTCACCTGATTCTTCTTTTTATATTTTTAAATGTGGCTACTGGGAAATTTTAAATTGTGTATCATATCTCTATGGGTTCTTTGCTCTAGATGTTTAATGTTCCCGGGGATAGTGCTGGAGAGAGGATATCCTGGTCCAGAGCCTCATTTATCACTCGCCCTCTCATATTGCTACAAGGTCCCTCCGGAACACTTTCCAGCCCTCTCTTTCTGAATTTCTGGTTTAATGTTACTGACACTGGGAACACGCACTTCCCTTCACCCTTACCCCGCTGACAGTATTCTCTCTCCCTAATCCTGCTCCCCACTTGCCTCCTCTACCCTGCTTTGGAAAACCCATTTCTACTACAAAGAGCTCTCCTGTCCCTCCCCATTTCAGTCTTTTCCTTTAACCCCACCTTCCCTGACTTTTTCTGACAATTTCTGTCTCTTGAAACAGCTTCAGTAGAGGTGAAGGTCTTCATGAGAGGTCTGCTTCATTAGACCTCTTAGAGGTCTTAGAGGAAGGTCAGGAGGAGAGGCCATCATTGTCTGTTCTTGCCAGGTCTCTCTGCTGCCACATGTCTCCCACCTTCCCTCTCGAATGCTGGTGACAGATGTTCATGCCCTCTGTCTTTACCCCCTTTGTTTCACTCTCCCTTTTTCTCTGACTCTACACCTCAGGTTGGATTTCTGGAAAACAGGCTCTGCATAGAGATGGAGATTGGTGGGTAGGAGGTCTATCGGGAGATAGTCTTGGGAACAACTCCTATAAGAAAGTGAGGAAGTGAGACCAGACAGAGAGTGAACTTGAACTGAGATGCAGTTTCCACAGAGGCCTCAGCTGATCCCCTGGGGAACCTAGGAGCTGGGATAGCCCTTTAGGGTCCTCTGGTATGAAAGGAAGCAGATGTGTCTTTGTAGTCCTGCATCAACCGATTGGACCAGATGCCCCAAGGAGGGGCTATCTGGCTTACAGTCCCCACTACTGAAATGACCCTCTCAAAAGTCTCCCAAAGATCTCATTTCTAAGTCTAACCCTGTTTTCTTGGGCACCCTCCCCTTTGGTGTCCCTGTAGCACGGGCTCCTATGGAACACACACTCTTCTCCTGGATCTGGGTGTCCTGCACAGTGCTGACCCTCCTGGATGGCATCAGTTTCTTTCTCTGGCTCCTTTTCAAACATCTACCTGGGCTCTGTCCTCAGCCCGGCCCTCTCCACATTGTCCAAACTCAGCTTCACATCACCCAGAGTCTGCTCTCAGACTTCCACACTCACAGCACCACCATGGTCCTTCTTCAGACCCCCTCTCTACCTCTCCATGTACACCACACACAGCAAGCTCTGTAGAACCCATACCCACCGCATCTTCTGCATTCACTCCCATTTCAGGTCTTCCTCTCACACGGACCATTGTCGGCTCTGCTGATTTTTCTCTACTGCCATGCCTCCGTCAGCAATTCCAGCCTCCAATGTCTTCCCTGACCTAGCACCCTGGTAAATGGGTAACCTTGCTCGCAGCAGTCAAGTTCCAGAAGCACATGGCTGGATAAGCAGGGGCCTTTGCAGCTTTGAGAAATAATCTGCTCCACAGCTAGAACACAGCCAGTTAGTGGCAGCTTTGCACCTGTTCTCCGCCAGGGCCCAGCCAGGGATCTGTCCATCCTTCCTCTTGCCTCCAGTCTAGGAAGAGGTCTTGATTCTCCCTGGGCCCAGGAAACATAAAGCGCATGGTCCACAACACTCTCACTGGGACAGGGCGGTGATGGGAGTCTTCCCTACGCACAGGGGATCTGCCGAGGGAGAGGGGCGGCTCTTTGGGATCAGAGGGGCTTGTGCCTAGAGTCCCTGGGAGCCCCCACAGGCCAATGTCTCCCAGGACCTGAGCCTTGGAGGAAACTAGGGAAAAGCAAGACCTGAGAGAGGCCCCAGGGCGGGAGGCCCGGGAGCGGCGGGCAGACGCGAGATTGTGAGCCGCCCCTCCCCTCCCGGCAAGGATCCCCGGGCAACCACCCAGCTGCCCCTAACTCTGACTTAATTGGCTCTGTGAGCTCCGAACTGAAGAGAGGCCAACTCCCAAACAAAGAGGCGGCCCAGCTCAGGGCTTCTGGGCGAGGCCAGCCCGGCTGGGAGGAACGGAGCCCGGGAATCGGAGCGGGGCGAGCCGGGAGGGTGGGCGCTCGGGAAGCGGGGCGGGGCGGGCCGGCAGGAAGTGCCCGGGGTGCTGGGCTGGAGCCGGGCCGCCCGCACCCTGACCCTCTGAAGGTGGGAGGGCCCGGAGCGCGGCGGGGGTGCCCAGGCGAGCGCCGCGGCGCCTCGGGAAGCTGCGGGTCCCGTCGCTGCGTGAGGAGCCCCGCTGCGGGAGGCCCGGTAAGCGCCGGGGTGGGGTGGGGGGCGGTGGAGAAGCGCGCGGGGGGAGGGGGAGAAGGAGGACGCGCGGGGACCAGGGGGCCCTGCCCGCCAGTCGCGCCCCAGCCCCGCGCGGAGGAGCGCCCCCACCTCCCTACCCGCGCCCCCGCCGCCTGTCTGAGCCGGACGGTGGCGGGGCCTGGGCTGGCGGGGTCGAGCGGACTCTGGGTGCGGGTGGGGGCAGGGGGCCTCCGGTCCCTCAGGATGGGCGCGTGCACGCACTGGGGTCGGCCGGGGCCGCAGCGTTTGTGCCCCTAATCATACTGTCCAGTGTGCCGTTCTGCACTTAGGGCCCTGGGAGGGAGCTCTGGGCTTCTGAGTGGCTCGTGCCGCCCAGCGTGCTCAGTGTCAGTCTGCCTCTCCTCAAAATGTCACCTGAATTCTGGTAGCTGGCTTTTATGCATAAACCCGGGGTGACCGGTCCAGAATAATCCTAGCTAGAATTGTGTGGAGCTTGGCCCCGTACCTCGTGCAAAACAGAGTTTGCTAAATGCTGGCAGCTGGTGTGTCTTCTGCATGCGCAGGTCCGTGCAGCAGATTGTCCACGAGTCCTATGGGGGCACATCTGCGTATTTGCGGGGACATGGCTGTGCGGGCCCTGTCACCTGTGTTTGCCTGTCCATTCCTGCAGGTGCAGTTGGCTGGTCTGATATGGGAAGAAGGAAGATGTGGATGGTTCTAGGGTGCATTGTTTTCACCAGTGATGTGTGCAGTGTCGACAAGTATGAACTGGCTGGAAAATATGAAAGGAGGGGTCAGTCTGCAGGGGCAGGAGAGCATCTCAGCTTGGGTTTGAATTGCTTTAGATCTCACCAGCAGGTGGGCACGCATGATGAGACAGCAGTGGCTCAGAGAGAAGAGACAGCTTCTAGAAATACCCCTAAGTACCCTCCAAGGCATAAGATGTAGATGGAAGGGTGGGAGAGAGAGAACGAGGGTGGATACTCTGTTTAATTTGTGAGCGTTTTGATGATAGCTACCTTTGGGGTCTGGAGCCCTGGGTTTGCATCAGAATTCAGTGGTTGTTACTACGTCACTAGCAATGTTCCCTGCACAGGTTGCTTTGGGGCTCAGTTGCTTTGTGTGCAAAATGGAACTAATAATTGTCGTCTTGCCTACCTCGTGAGGTGACTGGAAGCTCAAATTTGCTAATGCCTGTGCAGTGCTGGGACAGTGTTCGGTTCCGAGGGTGAAAGGCAAACACTCCGAGACTTGGGGAACACTCTGAGAGCCTGGGGCTGTTTGCCTGGGGGTAGGAGAAGAAGCCGTTTGCATAGTGCTTCCCTTGATGTTCAGCATCGTAGGAGCACATGCCTGGAGCCTGGCTTTGGACTCTTGGTGTGTGACATACCTACAGACCCATGTGTGGTGCCAGAGGTTTTGTGAATGCTTCTATAAGAAGAAAACTGACTTGGCTGGTCTTTAAGTCATTTAACCCCACAGCAGCTTGACTTTCCAGGTAGCCTTCCTCCAGGTGAGCCACCATCTTGCCAACAATAGAAGCAGTAAGGAGCACTTTCCACAGTTTGCCGCCAGGGAGATAGGAGAGGAGGAATCTTTCCCAACTAAGGTCATGGGTCTGGGATGTCAACTGCATGGTGCTGTCTGCTGGGGTACAGCGCTCCCAGACTCTAACTGGCCGAGCAGGGCTGAGAGGGTGCCAGGAGTCATGACAGACAGCCCCGAACCCCAGGGCATGGTTGGTGGCTTGTGGGCAGTTGGATATCCCCTGCCTTGTTTGCATGCAGTGGCTATTTAGTAAACACTGTGAAAGGAGAGAGCCCTGAAAACCCAGGGTCAAGGACCGGCTCGGGCTTCTGACTTGATGGGTGACCTGGAGAAAGTCACTTCACCTCTTTTGGGTCTGCTTCCTCATTGGTCAAAATCAGGGCATCTTTCCAGATTCTTGTTGTGCCATCAGTTCACATTTTGCTTCCTCAGACAGACCTTTCCCGATACCCCCAACTAAAGTAGCTTTCTCCTGGGGCACCTGGGTGTTTCAGTCGATTAAGTGGCCAACTTTGGCTCAGGTCATGATCTCGCGGTTCATGAGTTCGAGCCCTGCATCCGGCTCTGTGCTGACAGCTCAGAGCCTGGAGCCTGCTTCGGATTCTGTGTCTCCCTCTCTTTCTGCCCCTCCCCCATTCATGCTCTGTCTCTCTCACTCTCAAAAATAAATAAACATTAAAAAAATTAAAAAATTAAGTAGCTTTCTCCTGGCCCGCAGTCACATTGCCCTAGTCCTTTATAGCACTTTCCATCATCTGAACTTAGCTCTGCTACATCCAGCCACATTGGGAGATTCAGGAAAGCAGGGACTTCCCCTGTCCTCTTCCCTGCTGGCTCACCAGCACCTGGAACACAGTAGGTACTTGAGAAACGTTGTGTCAGTGAGCAAATAACTTAGTAAGCGAGGAGTGGCAGCCTGCTTTTCATGTTGTGCTCCCTGGAGCTTTTGAGGGAGGAGCAAGCCCCATGAGCAGGGCCCTGGGTCCCTCACTGCAACAGCTGGGGGTTAATCTGGGTTACTGGCTGCCTTCCAGGTAGGATTTCCTTTGAAGAAAGGGCCCTCCCACTAAAATAAAACTGGAAAACCATTGTGGCAGAAGACTCCTGGGCGCCTGTGCAACTCCAGCTTGAAATAATAGTACCGAGGGGCGCCTGGGTGGCGCAGTCGGTTAAGCGTCCGACTTCAGCCAGGTCACGATCTCGCGGTCCGTGAGTTCGAGCCCCGCGTCAGGCTCTGGGCTGATGGCTCGGAGCCTGGAGCCTGTTTCCGATTCTGTGTCTCCCTCTCTCTCTGCCCCTCCCCCGTTCATGCTCTGTCTCTCTCTGTCCCAAAAATAAATAAAAAAAAAAAACGTTGAAAAAAAAAATTAAAAAAAAAAAAAAAAAAAAAGAAATAATAGTACCGAACTGGTAGTAGTGCCCACTGGGTTCAGACACTCAGGTCCCACACGTCGTTCCTGCCCGGCCGTGGAAGGCGTCACAGGGCTGTTTGTTCTGCAGCCGGCTTAATTTCCTGACATTTTGGACAAGGTTAATATGAAAATGGTTTTGCACACAGTACGGCAACAAGGGGCACATGGGAACTGTGAACCGTGTGTGAGATAAGCGGGAGGCAACACCGAGTACTGCAGAGTGGATAAGCCACGCCTGATATTTGAGAGCTGCCTGTTCAGGGTGACCGTGTCTGGCATTGTCCTCCCAGGCAGACCGCCCAGATGTGCCTCCTCCCCAGCAGATGTCCACTCAGCATGGTTTTTCTTGAGTAGTTGGCAGTGGACAGGAGCCCTCTCTCTGAGTGATTCCTGAACCTAGACAGCGACGTGATGGTGCGCCCCGACATGTATTTACAGCAGCCCTGTCAGCCCCACGTAAAACAGCCGCTCCCGCTGTCTCTTCCTGTAGATATGTTTGCAGCTGGCATTGTGACTCCCATGTCCAGCACTGTGCCTGGGTTTTGGGCGTAGAACACCTGTTTACCACAACCTTTATTAATTCCCATGGGAGTTAGTATACCACAAACTAGTATACTGTATAGTATACTATAATATTATATAACACAATGTTTTATATATATATATAATTATGTAAGATATATTAATGTTGCTTAGGATATAATATGTAATATATAATACAATATATGCTATACATATTAATACATATGGTACATTATTAATATGTATATATGTTATGTAATTATATTACATATTATATACTATTAGTATCATATATTATTATACACTATAGTACTATTACTATTATATACTATATATGTAGTATATAGTATCTATAGTAATATATAGTGTATAATATATAGTACTATAAATAGTATGTAATAGTAATAGTATATATAGTATACAATAGTACGTACTAACAGTACGTATATAACACATAGTTATAGTATATATAACAGTATATAACAGTTATATAACAGTATATAACATATAGTAATAATAATATATATTAACAGCACTCCCATTGATGGAGAAGGAGGTTCAGCTGTTTTGTTGGGTTGTTTTGGGAGCGTAGTTGAGGAGGGAGACTACAGAGAGAAGTGGAGGGAGGAGATAGAACCCAGAAGAGAACCCTTTGTTAATTCCTTCAGACCATTGACCTTGCTTCTTGTAGACGTCCCTGCTCTGGCGGACTCTTGTGGGCTCCTAGGTTCATGAGGTTTGTACTTACAAGGGGTGTGCTGTCTGTTGCCTGGTTGAGGGGAGGGCTTATCAATATGCACATATTTACCTGGTGCCTACATATTCACCTGGCACCTATTATGAGCCTCCAGGCCTGCCAATACTTAACCTCCAAGCATCGAGTTGTTGAGAAACCCCCAGGGAAGAAAGGAGAAAACAGCTAAGTGGAAACTGTGTGGTGTGGCGCTCACCCAAGCCACAGCTGGAGCTCAGGGAGGGGAAGGAAAAGCGGTGTGAGGCAGGGGGCGGTGGAGGGCAGAGAGCCCAGCTCTGGGTCAGACACTCCAGCCTGGGATCCCGGCCCTGCCCCTTTCTCCTGGGTGACCTTTCATGTGTTACGTGACCTCACTGAGGTTCAGTTTTCTCATCTGCCCACCAAAGAAAGGATCTCTAACTCCTGGCTGGCCTGGGTATGGATGGCTGAGTTAGGCCTGGAGAGCTCAAATTTGTAGAGGGGCACAGAGTGTGTGGGCTGCCCAAGGTGAGCACTCTGGAGAAGGGTCTCGCTGACAAGGGGGTCCACCAGGTGGTGACTGCTGCCCTGTGCTTTCAAACCCTGATCTTACGTGCCAGTCATCTGGGGATGGGGTGAGGGAGGGGGTCGCCCGGGCCAGCCAAGCCCCCAGTTTCTCCTCTGGGCCCCTTCCCTCCCCACTGGGCCATTCCACTCCCCACACATGACTGCGGGCAGGATGCATCTGGATTTCAGCGGCTCCCTCCCACCTCACTGCCCTGTGTACGCATCAGGCCCTTCTTAAAGGCTTAAGGAGTTTTACTGCAAAATGCCAAGAATTCAAGAATTGAGGATATTACAGAGGCTCAGGAAATGTTAAAGGAAATTGCTCTGACATTCCCTGATCTGGTTTGAAGTAGTAAGTTTTGAAATAGAGTTCCGTGACCCTCTTTGATGGCAGTGGATGAGAACCTGAAGTTTTTCTCACCTGTGTCCTGACTTACAGGTTCTTCTTTTTTGAACAGGGAGCTCAAGTTTTGAAAGATTCATGTGAGCCAAACTTCAATATAAATGAAAATGTGTTTCTCCATTGGAAACAATTAATCAAAGACCTTTTCTGCTTATGTCATTTACATTTTTAAAAGATCAGCCTAGACCATTTAACCAACAGATTCCAGTATGTTTAAAGGCTCAGAAAAGAACAAAGAACAAGATTGGGCTGGTGTTGTCCAGTTTGTCTGAGGTTTGGAACAGATTGTAAAATTATGAGAAGTTTTCCATTATCCCGTTTGATCACACAGATGTGGTAAGCTAACCTCCGAAGCTTTTTCAACAGGTAAAGGTCCATGTTTCCATAAGTGCTCTTAGAATATTGTAAAGACATTTCTCTCTCAGAACCCCCTTCTACAGACAAGTACTAGGATTCTGACACTTGGACAACAATGTCTTATATTTCAGAATTATATTCCTTACCACTGCTCGAGGATAGAAATTATGTTTATTGATTTTTTATCCCTGGCAACTAGCACCATGCTGAACAAACAGTATGAGTTCTGTAAATGTCCACAAAATAGATATTTCCAGAGGGAGATTATTATCAGTCATCAGTAAGACTGTGTGCTTAGGGAGAAATCCCACAACCAGGGCTGGCTACATAATTTGTGGGACCCAGTGCAAAATGAAAATATGGCCCCCTGATTCAAAAAGCACGAAAAAGTGCCATTGAAAGTAGTAAATGTAAAGCTTTTTCCTGTCTTCCATGGTCTCTTTCTTGACTTGTCATGGTGGTTTTGGTTGCTACTTAATGGCATTCCAAGTAAAGAAAAATTAAAATTTTAAATGATTAGCATGCATTTTGGTATTCATCTTTATATTGTGCAATGCCAGTTTTAAACACACGTATGTGAGCATTTAACTCCTATGTAGAATCACCAAAATCACACAATTCAAATATCATAGCTCATGTTTTGTTCTTCTCAGAACACTGGAAATGATGCACAAAACGACCTCAGCTGTTTTTATTTCACTTCTTGATACACGCACATTCTTTTTATTTTTTTATTTTTTTAATGTTTATTTTACAGAGAGAGAGAGACAGAGCACGAGTGGGGGCAGGGCAGAGAGAAAGGGAGACATAGAGTCTGAAGCAGGCTCCAGGCTCTGAGCTGTCAGCACAGAACCCAACACAGGGCTCAAACCCATGATCAGTGAGATCATGACCTGAGCCAGAGTCGGATGCTTAACCGACTGAGCCCCCCCAAGCTCCCCAATACATGCATACTCTGTCAACACACTGTCACACTCCACTTCCAGCCTAAGGGGAAAGGAAGGATTGAAAGGAAAGGCAATAGTGCATGGACCTTTCTTCCCTTTAGTTCATCCTTTTCAGTGCAAGTAGGTGACTGATGCAGGAAGGACCCCAAGTAGGAAAGGACAGGGTATCATAGGGTTCCTTAGCTGTTGGTGTTTCTTACAAGGCATCGCTCACCTTCTGCATTTGAACCCAGCTCTGGTTCCAGCAGAGAACTTGACCTCCCTGGGTCATCTGCTCCTGCTTACTCTGTCAAAAACCAAACACCTTATCTTGTACTCACTCACTTTGCAGCTCCTTGAACTCCACACCTGAAGGGTCCCCTGGATTTCTGTGCTCATGGATGTGAGAAATAAGCCCACTGACCCAGTTAAAGGAGGGACGCCAAGACTCAGAGCACAGTGAAGTGAGGCTTTAACCAACGTTCTTGCAACAGCAGGTTTCTGATGGACAGGCACGCAGGGGACAGTTACAGCAGACAATTTATCTGCTAGCATTCAGGTCCCTCCCCTGGTTCCTCATTGGCTGAGTCCTGCAGAGGATACAGCCTTACCTGGACGTCGCCTCTGCCCATGTAAGGCAAAAAGTAGTCTGATTGGAACATTTGTTCCAATGTACATTCCCTGAGGTGATGCAGCAGCGACTTCGGGTCTTTAGCCCATGCTCATTGTAAAGCCCACAAAAAGCCCAGGAAATGGAGAGGGGAAAAATAACCAGGAAGTGAAGTGTCTTAGGGTTTGGGACTCCATTGGGGAGTGGGAGGAGGGGGGAGAGCAGGTTTGAACATATTTCCAAAGGTTGTAAACCTATTGTTAACTAGACAGTACAGCTTTTTGGTATTTCTGAAAATGAATCATCTCCCTTCTCACATGGGCATCATGGATCAAATGAGATCAGCAAGGAACAGTGGACACACGCACTGAGCATTTCTCTCTGTTCACATTGATGCCCACTGTCCCATAGGGCTTCACTTACAAAACACAAGCTCAAAGATTAAATCATTAAAAATTCCAAGATGCCAACAGCAGAGCATTAAACAGAGCGCCAGTCCCTTGTCAGCACAGGGCACTGTGAGTCTGCACAGTTGCCTGCTTGTGGAGTCAGCCCAGGCTTCAACCCTTGACCTTCCATTTTGGTTACATTTTTAGATGGTGGTCCACTTGGGGCAGAACAGATCCTTTAAATGAGCGGGCCATTCAGGTGCCCTGAGATTCTAGTTAGTCATTTCTGTCTTTGGAAAACAGCAGAGGCTTCCATTTCCTTGTCCAGGTCTCCATCCTTCTTCTTTAAAGCATTTACGTTTTTAAAACAGTCAGTTTGGACCTTTCACTCACAGGTTCTAGTGTGGTTGAGAGGCTCAAAAGAAAAGAACAAAGGACAGGAGGAGAGGTGAGAATAGTCCATTTTGCCTGAGGGTTGGAATATGCTGGAAAGCGAAAAGCTTGTAGGAGTTCTAAGTCTGTTCAGAGATACTGATTAGCTGTTCCAGGCATGACCATTTTCATACTGAAGCCAAGCGGATGGTTTGCCATGGGGAAAGGTATGGCTTTGTTACCAAAGGACGAGTTGATCTTTGGGTGACTGCACATTTTGGGGTGCTTTTTGCACACAGAGAGGCTTTAGGGAAGCCAGGCCTTCTGGGAGAAATAAATCCCACTCTCTGTGGGGAGAGAGGTGAGGCAGGGAGACAGGAATTTAAGACTAGAAGTGCTAGAACAAAATGAAATACTCAGAAAGCAATTCACACTACTTGATGGCAGAGCAGATAGCTCCGGGCTTTTCACTGCTCTGGAAACCTCAAGTTCCAAGCAAGTACTAGGAAGCAAGTACTAGTACCAGGAACTGAAAAGGGAGTTTTTTCCACCTTTTTTTTTTTAATATATAAAGACCTGTTGGAAGAAGTAGTTAGAGATAGCACAGAAGCCACATTTACATTGTACCTTGAATGCCTTTAAGTTGGTCTATCTTCTGCCTTGGTGTTCCTGTATTATCCAAATAATGCTAATTGTAAGTAGCAATTTCCATCATCAAATTTGGTAGTTGCATGACTCACTGTTCTCCAGGGGTCCACAAAATGGTTCTGTATGGCCTACAGGCTACAATTATATATTTAAAAGGCTGAAGCAAATGAACAAAACAAAGAGGAATATGCAACAGAGACCATGTGGGCCACAGAGCCTGGGACATTTACTAACTAGTCTTCTAACAAACGGTTTGCAGAGCCCCAGTCCACCCACCTGAGGTTATTGACAGTTGGGGACCCCAGAGCACTGAACGTGGGCACAGGGGCTAGAGGAAGGCCTAGCCTCTGAACCCTGGTCTCTGAGACACCACTTTCATTCACTGGGCTGCAGCCTGGGAGGCCAGATTTTTACAAACTCCTCAGGTGGTCTTAGTGCAGCAAGTGTGAAAAGCATGGTCCTGAGACAGTTGTTCTCAAAGTGAAGTTCTGCAGAATCAACATCTTATTGAATTATTAGTGGCTTATTAGAACCTCAAAATCCAGGGTGGACTCCGACCTGCTAACTCAGAAACTCCCCGGGGGTAGACCCAGAGATCTATGTTTTAACGAAGCTTCCGGGCCATTCTGTTGCAAGTTTGAGAACTCTAAGGCTTGGCCTTTCAAACCTGAACCTGCTCAGTCAGGCAAACGTCATGTCACAAGGACATCGGGTAGAGAGCACAGGAGGAAGGGGGGGAGGCTGGCAAGGGGGCAGCAAGGCCTCCAAGTCTTTGCTTTGAAATCTAAGGCTCTAAATGACTGGAATTGTTCTTTTATTCACAACTGAGGCCCTGGAAGGTGAAGTGAGCTGCAAGAACCAGAACTTGGGACCAGAATAACACTACTAACAACAACAGTCATGAATTCCTCCCTTATGAAAGTTATCATTAACAATAGGTTTGTGCTCTACTTTTCATTACTACATATGTTTGTCTTTTAGTATCTTAACTTACATAAGGTTCCCACTTGGTAAACTCAGGGGTTTAAGCACACTTCTGAACTGTCTTGAAATAATTTAAATAAACATATACGTGCGTAGGAAGTAGGAAAGCTATGTTGCTGACCTTCACCCCATAACTGATGGATGAATTCTCTTATCCCAACTGCCCCCTCTAGGGATTCTCATAGGGTACTCTGCCCAGGTGCTAGCCCTCCAACAATGTAGCATGGGGGACACTTATGAGTGTAATAGGATCTATGACTTATTGATGGCCTACTATGTGCCAGGCAGGCATGGTGTGATGTTTTAACATACATTATTTCCTGGAATCATCACAGACTTATAAAGTCAGTGGTATTATCCCCATTTTACAGTCATGAATGTTGAAGCACGCATAAATTAAAGACTTTCCCCAAATCCCACAGCTAACAGATGGCAGAGCTGAGATTCAACCCCAGGGAGGTCTGGTCTCAAAATTGGTGAGGGTGGGGAGGCAGGGGAGCTGGCACGTGATCCGGCCTGATGAAGCATTTTGGTAAATCTAAGCTGGATGAGCTGGTGGGCACAGAAAGCAATTATTCCTTGCTCTCCTCATTCTTGCCCAGTGTCCCGTGCATCCTTGGCAGGAGGTGAGCCCACACCTTCCAAAGGTTGGATTGCTGATGTGCCATCTTAGAAAGAATTCAAGGACCAGTGGTGCACAGGGGACCAGAGGTAGAGACTCTGTTTGAGGTGTCAAGAATGCAGTTGCTACCCACAGAGCTGGCTGGGCTTTAAATTCTTCCCTCCTCACTCTGGAAGTTAGCAGCCAAAGTGGTGTATAAATATTACATACCACACATTATCATCACCATCAATAATAATGAGGCATCCTTTTAGAGCTCTTCACAGTTCCAAAGCACCGTAGGCTCGTTAGTTCCCAGTGTCTAGTATTAATAGGCTCAGTAACAACTAGAGGCAGTGGGAGCTCAGAGACGATGGCCATTGGCAGCCTGCAGTCCTCCCAAAGCCCAGGCACTGAGCTGAAAACCAGAGATAGGTGCCTGGGGGCCTCTTCTCAGACCTATTCAGGGAGAGCAGAGATAGACATCTACCCTCTGCGTCTCTCTGGCCTACAGATGGGAGCAGACTGACTCCATCTTCTAGTCCTGGGACCTGCAGGCTGCTTTCCAAACCTCGGGTAGTGATGCTCATGGTGATGATGTAATTAGTCCATGGTTAGGGAGCCGATGTGGGCAATATCTAGGGTGTTCTGATGCCAAGTCCGTTTCTATAACATCCTCCCTCTAGAACTCATGGAACTAAAGTTCTTCCTTCTTTTTTGGAAAGAATTAGGGTAACCGTGTGGGGGTTGTTGGTTAGTTGCCATGCGAGTGCATTATTTCCTTGCCCAGAAAGGTCAAATATCTTTAAAAAGACACAAATCTGTGTGTTTGGCTCTCCTCCAGGGAGAAGATTCGAATGCTTTCCAAGGGGGTTTCTAAGTCCCTAGAAAATATGTTTCTACAGACCTGAGATAAAGAAAATATGGTTTATTTATCAGGGAGCTTAGCGGCTTCCACATTCTCTTCAATAAATTACATCACTTTCTGGACTTAAGACCTAACAGATTTACATCCAAGTCCCAAAGTGAAAATTGGAATTTAAATTCGGATGCGTAAATGTTCTCTCCCTCACCCTTATGTACATAAGCACACAGTTCTATCGGTCTGTGTGGTGTGGTAGAAAGCAAGCTCAACCAGGGTCTGGAAACCTGGATTCCAGCCCCAGCTCTGCCTCTTCGGCTCCTCTGGGGCCCCTGGGCTCCGATCCTGTGCCTAACTCAAGGCCTTTCTCTTGGGAGTTGATAATCCAGGCCTTGTCTATAACTAACTACCCAAAATAGGAACCTTAACCTTTCTGTTAAGGAAAGTCCTAAACCTCTTTGGGGATCTGCTAAAGCCTATGGAACTCCAGCATATAAATGGTAAAAAAGAAAAAAAAATTTTTTTTCATATAATTTCAGGGGCCTCCAACTTAGAACCCCTTGGAAGGAATGGTCTTTTAGACTCACACAGCTAAGCCATGGTGTCCTGCTCCAAAAACAAGACAGGCCCTATTTTGAAAGCAAATGAGAAATTGTACAAATCCTACTCTCTGGGAAATGGGACAAGTTTTTATGTCATTCAGGCTTTCTCCCCTCCCCCCCCCCCATTCTTGTTCCCAACGAGCAGGTTGTGAATGTACTTAAGCCAAAGTAATGTGCACCATAATGAAGGCTTCTTCAGGGGTCCTCCTCCTCCCAGCCCAGAGCATCTCTCCTCTAGCCTGGCTGATCCCTGCCAGAGAACAGAGCATTCAGACTACCCTCTTCCCCTTGGTGGAGGCCTCTACTGCTGGGGAGGTCAGGAGGAAGCAGGCTGCACACTCAACCAGTGCTGACTGGCCTTCAAGGTCACTTTTTCTGGGTCCTTGCCTTCTCATCTCCATGGGACAGGGGAAGAAACTGGCTCAGGTACATAGGGGGCCCTGCCCAAGTTCACACAGCTGGTAAGAGTGACAGTACTTTTCCCTCCATACATGTGACAGGCAAAGAAAGCATCAGGGAGCCAGGCTCACATCCACCTTCACTCCCCAGCCCCCTCCTCCTACCACCAGGGATGGTGGAGGGGATAAAAGCCCCCTTCCTGCTTGCACTCAGGATCATGCATAAGCTGCCCCACAAGGACCACTACCACCCCCACCCTGAAGCCCACAGGTGTGCTCAGTGGGCTAAGACCAGTGTCATTTCCCAACCATCTCTCAGAGACTCCAGTTAAGTGAGTAGCTGCTGCAGCTGGGGAGTAGGGAGGAGGTTGTTCTGGGCAATTTGCACTCAGCTGGGGATCCCACCCTGGGGGAGGGGGCAGCAGAGGGGGCCAGCACATGAGGACCCTGGTCCCATGAGTCAAGCCTGGTGGGAGTCCTTGTTGAGTCTGAGAGCCAGGGTCATCATTGATTTGGGGCCCGGAGTGCCTCCCACATCCTCTAGACTGCTTCGAGTCTTATACCCCTCTCAGCCTCATACACACACAACAGAGAAAGCACATCCTGGTGCCTAAGAACAGATAACCCCTGGGGCTCCAGCTCCAGTCTGAGCCCTAAATCCAAGCTTGGGAGGCCTGCAGGGCCTCCAGAGCGTCTCCCACTTCTGTCTGGCTCACTGGGGACTGTAGATGTTTGGAAGTTTCTCCCTCTGCCCTCAGAGTCATGACCACCCAACCCTCTGGCCTTCTCCAATTTCTGTCAGGCCCCTGCACCTGGCTGTTGACTGGGCCACCTGTGGGCAGATGTTGGGGTGACAGGGGAGACCTGCTGCTTCCATCCCAACTCTGTGCCTGAGACGGCAGAGCAGAACTGAGCAGAGAGGGCAGCACTGGCTGGCCTCCTGCCCAGGGTCTGTCTATAGTTGACAGCCTTTTGGCCTTCCTGTAGTCACATGCCCTCAGACCCCAAGGCCCAGGTGCAGCCTCCAAAGACCAGCCCAGGTTCAGTTTCCTGGGCTATATACAGGGTCTGGAAAGCTGTCATGGGCAGTATGACCCCACACATACAGGGAGCTGCCTTGCAGAGAGGGAAGAGGAAGCCAGGATCAGTCATCATGCCCCAGTGTCCCTGGGGCCCTAGCTGAGAGGCTTCTCAGCTGTGCCAGAAGCCTCTTGGCCACAGGTGTTCTCATCAGCAGCTAGGGGCTGGGCACTAATCAGAGAAGCCTGATGCAGTGGCAGAAACTGGAAAGCAGCCCAGCTCATGAAATGGCCTGGCGGGAGCCAGACTAGGGCATGCTCCTGGGAGGCAGGCACCAGGAGCCTGGCAGGAGGTATCTCCAGACTGTCTGGAGGCTGGTAGGGGAGGGGGAAGGAAAGGCTCCTCTAGGGCAGCACAGGTTGTGGATGAGAGGTAGACCTGTATTTCAGACAAGGCTGTGTGTTTTTGAATTTCCATCTGTGAAATGGGGATCTTAAGATTGCCCGCTTCTTAGTTACTGTGAGAAGTAGTATAACAATTATGTCATCATTATTATCATTATCATTGCCATCATCTGTGCAAGCAAACAGTGAGCTAAAGCCTGGAGAGGACAGAAATAACCAACCATATGCCCACATACAGGGCTGCTGCCGTTCTCCAGGAGGCTTGGGCCCTTTTGCCCAGGACAGATGCCATATTGGAAAAATGAGGCGGGGCTATGGAAGAAAATTCAGCAATGCCTCAGTAAGTTACACACATGACCCAGCAATCGCATGCCTAGGCATTACCCAGAGGAATTGAAAACAGGTGTCCAGACAAAAACGTGTGCATGAATGTTCACACCAGCTCTACTCACTATAGCCAAAATGTGGAAACAACCCAAATGTCTATGGACAGATGAATGGATAAGCAAAAGATGCTCTATACATACAAGTGAACGTTACTCAGCTGTAACAAAGAATAAAGTACTAATACGTGCTAGAGCATGGATGAACCTTGAAGACGTTATGCAAAGTGAGAGAAGCCAGACACAGAAAATCACATATTGCATAATTATGTTGATATGGAGTAATCAGAGTAGGCAAATCCTTAGAGAAGCTCATTAGAGGTTTCCAGAAGTTGGGGGGAAGGGAAGTAGGGAGTGGCTGCTTAATGGGTACAAGTTTTCCATTTGGAGTGATGAAAAGTCCTGAACTAGATAGTGGCAGATTCCCTTAATGACACGGAATTGTACACTTTAAAATGGCTATAATGGTAAATTTTATGTTATGTCTGTTTTACCAAAATAAAAAAAGGGAAAAAATGGGATAGAATTGGGGCCAGGTGCGGGTCAGGAGAAGATGAACCACTGATGAAATGAAGAGTTTCTCAGATAATCTCAGAGGTCACTTTCAGTTCTTAAAATAGCTTGTAAGTCTATGATATAGGAAGTAGATTTCTATGAGGTAGGCCCCAACAGCTCTCCCCTTGCTTATTTTGACTGGGGACAAGTGTGGAGAACAATATGAAATTAAAGAATATAAAACCTAATGCCTGCATCTTGGTCTCCTAGAGTGCTAGAGCTGGGTTTCTTGCATGGTTCCAGCTTCAGGGGGAATAAGGGAGGGGGAGACACTGTTCAAATGGGCTTGAAGGGGGGGCGGGTGGAGAAGGGGACTTAGCACACCCCTTCAGCCAGAGAAGCTACACACCTTATCTGTTTTATATGTTAGGTTCTACATACAAACTTGTTTGAAAGCATGTACTGCTAGAACACCAAGTTCATCATAAAGAAACTGAGGCACAGAGACAGGCAGGTGCTCCAAGGTGCTGGCAAGTAGTGAGGGAAATCCTGAATTAAACTCCCCTTCCCCACACACCTGGGCTTCTGCCTGTCTGCCATCCCCCCACCTCGTAAATACCATCAGCAGACATTCCTAGCATCCCTTTGGCAGTTCCCCCTTTGTTTGGGAGTCATGGGAAAAGAGGACTGCCCTTCATGCCTGTCCCCCCCTGGGCTCCAGGAACACACACTCTCCCCAGCCAAATCCCCCTCATGCCAAGTGTCAGCCTTCCCGTAGGGGGTGATGACCAAGCAGCCCCTGCCAGGACAGAGCCTCAAGAACATGTCTCCACGTGGGTGATGAAAAGAGCAGCTCTTTCCGGGTGGAAGTCCTACATCCATTCGTTCACAAAGCCTGGGGAAATTATAATACAGATCCATCTCAGAGTATGGGAAAAATTATAGACTGTATTCTTCACTATAATGAAGCTGGTTTTTAGAGGGAGCAGTGCAATGCATATTAGGCAATGCATTTTTAATTTTTGAAGGTGTTTCTGAGACCTAATGTGTCAAAATGAAAACCCTGTGGTGTTTGTGGAGAGAGGCAGTGATTTTCCTTATTGGGTTTAGGGTTTTGCTTCACCATCGGCTCCTCTGCTCCCCTAGCCTGGTCCACTGGTGGGTGCAGTGAGGCAGCCTGGCCCAGCTGACTTGGACTGACAAGGAGCCAGCCTGGCCTACCCTTGACTGTCTTAGACGACATCCTTTCCACCGCGGCCTTAGAGAGCCACCGCAAATCAACCAGACACAGGCTTGGTTCTCCCTTCAGATGCCTGGGCTCCGTGGGGGATTTTAAAATATATTTAAAGGAATGCTTGTTCCCCAACCCCAGAATCTGGTTTATAACCTGTGAAACCATTTGGGTTTATTTACTCTAACCTCATAAGTAGTGACTCCAATTCTGTCATTCCCTGGACCAGAGGGTCCGGTGGTGCCCATTGCTTTCATAATGAAGTCCAGAATCTTGAGCCTGGCAAATGGCTGCTTCGTCACCATCTTTGCTGAATTTCCACTTGTCCTTGAGCTCTCGCCAGTAGTTCCTCCTCTGCACACCTGGACAGACTTTTTTCTCTCTGAACTCCATGCATAGTGTTGGATGATGTGGATGTGGCTGTCTCCCCAGCTGTGAGCTCTTTGATTTCTGGCCCATTGCATCACATAGCAAGGCCTCAAATGTTCAGTGAATGAATAGACTGATTAATTAGTTAATCTCAGAAGGGAACACAGATATGTGAACCACCACCCTGACCACTGCAACAGTAGACAAAGGGTAGGCCTGCAGTGGGGTGGTAACAGTGAGAAGATCAGAATGAATCGATTCCTAAGAGTTGATGGAGGAGCCTGCAGAAGGGGGACAGCTTGGTGAAGTAGTATGTGTTGGGGTGGGAGGTGGTGACACTGAAAAAGAGGGAGAAGTGGGACATAATCCTGAAGATAGTGCACTGGGTGGTGGGAGGGTGGGAACGTCACTACGCTTAGGGACGCAGGATGGCTGGGTTTGTGGGGGACATCCTGGCTTAGTTTTAGACAGGCTAGCAGTCAGGGACTCGTGGCCACATGAGTGAGCCTAAGCCTCAGCAGGCTCCTGAGAGTCATCAGCTTGTGAGATGTAGGTGGAGCTGGGTGTGAGTGGGGTTGAAAAGAAGAGACACCGGGCACCTGGGTGGCTCAGTCAGTTGAGCGTCTGACTCTTGATTTCAGCTCGGGTCATGACCTCAGTTTGTGAGTCCGAGCCCCAGGTTAGGCTCTGTGCTGACAGTGTGGAGCCTGCTTGGGATTCTCTTTCTTTCTTTCTTTCTTTCTTTCTTTCTTTCTTTCTTTCTTTCTTTCTTTCTTTCTTTCTCTCTCTCTCTCTCTCTCTCTCTCTCTCTCTCTCTCAAAATAAATAAATAAAATTTAAAAAAAGAAAAAAAAAAAAGAAGTGACTTTGGGTTGAGTAGAGTGGTAGGGGCAGCCAGACTGTGGTAGGCTGCAGAATGACCAGACGGGGAAATGAAGCTTCAGGCCTTGGTGGCCAGGACAAGAAGGGTCTGGCGATAACTTGAGAAGGAGACAGGACGCACGTTATCATAGGACTTGGGAGGTAGCGTGTGTGGCAACCAGATTGTGCTTTGGAGCCTCCCACCCGCGGTTGTATCCTGGCTCTGTGCACCGGTCTAGGTGAGGACCAACTTGTTGCCCTTACAGATGGAGCTACAGAGGACCTATTTTTGCCTTCTGTTTGAGTGGGACATTGTGCAGAGAAGACTCTGACTCCTGGAGATATGATTCAGTTAGAGACCCAACAGGACAAAAAAGTTTCTTTTTCTTTCTTGTAACAGTCCAGGGCAGACAAGCTGTTGTGCTCCACATAGTCATACGTGGATCCAGGTTCCTGCTCCCTTATTTCTCTACCATCCCTAAGGGCAGTGTGTGGTCTCCAGGGCAGTCCCCAGACCAGCAGCATCAGTATCCCCCAGAAATTTGTTGGAAATGCAAATTCTCCGGCACTACCCCAGATCTACTGGGTCAGAATCTCTGGGGCTGGAGCCGAACTACCTGTGACTGTGAACGCCCTCCAGGTGATTCTAATGTGCCCGAAAGTTAGAGAAGCAGTGCTCTGGGGTGCTGTCCTTGTGTGGTGGAAGCTAGATTTCGGGCACATCTGTGGTCCCGCTCTCAGGGGACAGATTGTAGAGATGTGTAGGGGCAAGCCTGGAAGTGGCACTTCCGCTCACATTCCGTTGTCAAGGACTAGTACTCAGCCAGATCTAGCTGCTGAGAGGTCTGGGAAATGTGGTTGCTAGTTAGGTGTCCCTGTACCCACCTGCAACTCCATTATGATGGGAGGAGGTGAGAACAACTTTTGATAAACCACTAGCAGCCTGGGCTTATCTGCAATCAGTTTTAATCCACTATCCTCCAGAAGAGAGGGGGATATCTACCTGCAGATCAAAGTTAAGGCTTATATGTTTAAAAAGGTATATGGGGGTGGGGGGTTGTCAGTTGTACCAGCCCCCAAATGTCTGCCCAACCCCAGTGGGTTTGGGCAGCCCACCCCTTAGACACACACCTATCTTATTTGCTCACCCACTATATATTGTGCTACCCAGTCCCTATTTGTAAACTTCCAGTAAAAGTCAAGATTTCACCCGAGGCACCAAGTCTTGGCAAGGAATGAGACAGAGAAGGAAGAAATGAGCTTGCCAAGGCAGCTGAGTGCACCCGCCTAGACCGTGCCGTGCAGTGCACAACTCCAGGGGCAGCCGCTCACGGGGCCTCTGATGTGTACACCTCCCCCTGGAGTTGAGTGATGTGGCTGCCCTGTCGTTGTCACCCCCCTGAACCCCAACACCCTGGGCTCTGGGGCCTTCCTCCTGCTCTTGCTCTTTACCCTGTAGATCCTGAGGTTACCCTGAGTGGGCCACCTCTGAACGTCCATCCTTGCTATGAGAGGCTTCTCAGGAGGTGTCTCAGCTCCACGTACCAAAGCTTGGACAGAGAAATTGACTCTGGGTGGAGGCGATTTTTTTTTTCTTTCCTCAAAGCCTGATGAAAGCCCAGACCAGCAACACTAGTGATGAGTCCCTGGGTCTGCCAGGAGAGGCTCAGCGTCTTCAGTTATAAAGTACACCTGAGACAGTTAAATGAGCGACCTGGCCCAGATGAGGGGCTGACACTGAGACACCTCCTGACTGCTGGCCAGGACTCTAGGAGATGTTGGGGCCAGAGGTGGCTTCTCAAGGCCCTGAAACACAGGCAGAATGACTTGCCTCCCTGGGATCAGGTATTTGTTTATGTAATGAGCTCCTTTCAGGTGCTTGCATGCTCTAACAGTTCAGCCGCCCTGCCGCGGAGCCTTGTACTGGGGGAAGGAAGGAAGGAAGCCATGCTTGCACGAGGTCCCGCCGGGGTGGGCCTCGGGGCCCCAGGCTCTCCCAGCCTCTGCTGGATGGCCATCTTGAAGGGCTGCAGCAAAGGCAAGGAAAAGACTGTGTGCTGTTTGGAGAAGGGGCTAACTGCACGCTTGCCTTCAAAACCTGTCGAAGCTGCCCCTCCTGCTGCCGTTTCTGGTGAGGTCTGACTCCACAAGGAAGCACCTGACTACGTGCCAGGTGTTTCCCATCAGCAGGGGCTGGCCCGTCTCTGAGCCTTGTTTGGGTGATTTTCTACCGTGGCATACTCTGGGCATAGGTCTGTATTCCTCACCTGAGGCTGGAGCTGAAAGACTAGGGGAAAGAGGGGATGATGTAGAGGGGGCACCTGGGTGGCTTAGTCATTTGAGCGGCCAACGATTGATTTTAGCTCAGGTCATGATCCTAGGGTTGTGGGATCAAGCACCGGGTCAGGCTCCACACTGAGCATGGAGCCTGCTTGGGATATTTCTCTCTCTCTCTCTCTCTCTCCCCCCTCCCCCTCCCTCCCTCCCTCCCCCCCCCCCGCCCCTCTCCTGTTCATGTGTGCACTCTCCCTCTCTCCTCCCTAAAAATAAAATAAATAAATAATTTAAAAAGAAAGAAAGAAAGAAAGCCCTGGATAGAGTAATGAAAATACCAGGGCGCCTGAGTGGTTCAGTCCACTAAGCATCCGACTCTTGATTTCAGCTCAGGTCATGATCTCAGTTGGTGAGTTTGAGCCCCACATCGGGCTCTGCACTGATGGCACAGAGACTGCTTCAAATTCTCTCTCTCCCTCTCTTTCTGCCTCTCCCTGTCTCGTGCTCTCTCTCTCTCTCTCTCAAAATAAATAAATATTTTTTTAAAAATAGTGAAATTACCACACGTGTAAATGTGCAGAAAGCAGCCAAAGCAGTACTCAGTGGGAAATACATAGCCTTCAATTTATGTATGCACCTTGAAAAAGATCAAAAGGCTGTACAACTAAGATCTCTGCACTTTATATTTATTAAACTTCCATTTTAAGTTTAGAAAAATAGGAAATCATCGATACAACAAATTCACTAAAATACAAATAAGGAATAACATTTAACTATATCTGCCTTCTTTTTTTTTTTTTTAATTTTTTTTTCAACGTTTATTTATTTTTGGGACAGAGAGAGACAGAGCATGAACAGGGGAGGGGCAGAGAGAGAGGGAGACACAGAATCGGAAACAGGCTCCAGGCTCTGAGCCATCAGCCCAGAGCCCGACGCGGGGCTCGAACTCCCGGACCGCGAGATCGTGACCTGGCTGAAGTCGGACGCTTAACCGACTGCGCCACCCAGGCGCCCCAACTATATCTGCCTTCTAAGAAAGACTTCTCTAACTAAAGTGATTTTTGTCATACTTTCAAACTGAAAATTTCAGGTGGTCAGTGTAGGAGCATTGACCTTCAGCAAACCCATCCATCAGGAGCTTATATAAAAATTGCATTTTCGGGACACATTGGGTAAAACAGAGCTTAGAAAGTAAGATGTTGGTGAATGATAAAAGAAGATGAGGAAAAATAATATCTCAATATATTTTCATAAGTTCAGACTTAACCTTGGCAAGTGGAAACCCAGGGAACTGGTCTGGTGTCAATGGGCTGTTTCCAGGATCACCTTTGGAAAAGGTCCCCTACAACTATCCGTAGCCTTCCAATGTATAATCCCAAACTGATTCCTCTATACTTCTACAGAGAACGTAATTCTCTATCATTCTTCCCCTGTCTCCTTCCATCACTGGTTATTTGGTAGGTTCTCATGATTTTGAGGCTTATCTTAACATTAACCTTAGTTAAATCGTATTAATATTTGTATCCCCCTTCTTTTAAAGTGACTTTCCTGTCGGAACCAATCTACTCTGTTAAAGTTAGGTCCTGACTTTTCTGTAGCGGATTCCTCATGTCACCTGGGAACAGGGTCTCCTGTCACAGTCGTCTACGTAGAGTCTACTAGCAGGTGGATGGGTTTAGGCACAGAAACTGTGAAACTCTGTCTCCGGCTATCAGACACCTGGTCTCTGGCTGATATATTCTGTAGGGTTACCCATACATTGTCCTTCATTGAGAAGCTCTCAGGGAGTTGGTTGTAATAATTCCTTTGCTCTTGGGTGGCACTGAGGCTGTAAAATTACAGTGCACACAGTTCTTGTGAATTCACCATCCTGTTGGATCCTCACAGCCACCCTGCAAGGGAGACAAAGCTGGACTAGCATCAGGTCCATTTTACAGAGGAGGAAGCTGAGGCCCAGAGTCACACTGCTGTAGGTGACAGCTGGTATTCACACCCAGTCTTCTAAACTGCTGACTAGTACTATTTTTATTTGCTCATTGACTCTTCTCAGAAGCACTAAGGAGGTCCTCATTTCATGGGTCAGGCTGCAGTTTACAAAAAGACGCAGGAAACACATAGCAAAGGATGACACCCATCTACACACAGAGTCCAAAAACTCTGTTTATGTATAAACGTGGAGAACAAGGAAAAAGCCAAACCGTTTGCCTCAGGTTGTGAGTGGAGCCCTGTCTGATCCATGTAATGCATGTTGGCACTTTCAAATGAAGTAAAAAATAACCCATGTATTTAGGAAAACGTATCTCTCAGAGCATAAAGACTAAGACTTCTTGGTGCTAGGATTTTAATTCAGGTTCCACCTACAGCACCATCCACATGGCACTATAGTTAGCAATCAAACCTTAAGTTTGGTCCAGAAAAGTTGCCCACATTCATTTACCTGCACACAACAAATACGGTGATATAAATGAAACACCAGCAGTAGCCCAGAGGCCCCAGGCCAGCCCATGCCTCACGGTAGCACTAGCAGCTGCTGGATCCCCAGCCTCAAAGTTGAGGAGACGGAGGACCAGGGAGAAGAAGGTGGGCCCCCCCGGAGGGTTCCCCTAAGCAGTTTGGTATCTTGATAGTGACAGCTGCTTCTCCCGACCCAGGAACACTGGCCCCACCACCTCCTCCTGCGGCCCCTGCCTGGGGTCTTGGCCCCTGGAAGCTTCCCTCATTTTTAGCTTCCCCCAGAGGCCACCAAGCTGAGAGAAGTTACCAGAAGCCAGAACTGGAACCACCCAGATAAAAGTAAAACATCTGCATCCACTCTGCCCATGTCTCTCCACTTCCCAGTTCTGTGCCTTCCTCTTCTGGAAGAGGGGTAGTCACACCATTATGGGATAGTTTTAAGTAGTAAATCACTGCACATATAGCACTTAGCTCAGTTGTCTAGCATGTGGTTAGCATTTAGGAAATTTATTATTATTATTATTATTATTATTATTATATCAGCCAATCAAAATTTGTTGGTGGCCATGGAGATAGGAGACCAGGTCCCTGCCCTGCCACTCATCTGCACTGTGACTTTGGCCACAGTGTGATCACCCCCACCACTAGTTCCTTCCCCATCCCCGCCCCAGGGATCCTTTTGGCACTTTTCAGCTGACCCATTTGGAAGGTCGGAGAAAATCCCACTTTCCTGACTGCTTCAGAGGGACTTTCCACCCACCAGGAATGGGTCAGGCAAGTGGAAATTACAAGAGAGAAGGAAAAGACAAAGAAGGACAAAGCTGTCTATGCAGGGGAAGGAATCACGCTATGCAGGGCTGCAACCAGCTTTATTAGGAGCCCACATTAAGTTATAAATGCAACCACTTAGATTGTTTTTTTTTCCTTTCCAACTGTTTTTGCCCATCATGCAGGCATGGTCACTCGTTGGCCAAGAGCCCAGAAGTGGAAACTGGCACTTACTTAGAGGAAGGGGTAGGGTGGGATGGGGTCTGGTTTCTCCATAGCAAACACACACTGGTTTTGTTTTTATTTTAGAATCACTAAGCTCCCCAGGAGCCCCCTCCCTGACCTCAGATATGAGGTGCTCACCCCTTAGGAATGAAGAGTCAAGGCACCCCCAAACATGAGCTTTTGTGAATGGGAGCAGAGAAGAGGCCCCTGACATTCCAGGAGTAGAGAGTATAGGGAAATGGGAAAAGTCACAACTAAGTGTGGCCAGCAAGATTGTCCCCAGGCCCCTAACCTGATTTGCTGGCCTTTCTGCAGCCACAGTGCCCAGCCATACCTCCAGGCCTCTGCTCACAGCATTCTCTCTGCCTGAGCAGCCTTCCTTCCTGTTCTGCCTGCAGGGACTCTACTGGTTCTCAAAGACCAGATTAAATGCCCCTCTCACCTGCCCATCCCGTTGTGGCAGAATTACTGCCACTTCTTCTGTGCCACCCTCAGGGTGTAGAGGTGATCTACATGCCTGTGCCCCACCCCCGGACTAACTCCAGTGATTCTGAGTACAGCTCTTGGCACATAGTGGGGACTCAGTGCACGTTTGTTGAATGATTGAAGGATGCAGCTGGCCCAGGGACCAACAGTGCCTTTGTACTTACCTGGGATTTGTACAGTCTGCCCCCAAGCACTCCACACCTCCTGCTGCCCCTCACCATTAAAGGACTCAGCTCTTCCCTCACCCACCACCCAGGGGATCCATTCTGCCCCCCACTCTGGTGCTCGCCCTGGCTGAGCCTTGCCCTGCACAGCGTGAGTTCCCACACATCTGGCCAGCCCACTGGGCTCTTTGTACATATCTCTCATCCTCTCTGCACTTTGAGACTCATTCACTTGGGGAGCTGGCAGTAGAAGAGATAATAATCCCCAGTTCTCATGGCCCGGGACGTTACACATCCGGCCTGATGAAAGTCCCCCAAATCTGTCACTTCACCATCAAGGCATTTGCAGTTGCTTTTCTGAGAATCCTGTGGTGTGGGTCCTGACTGTGCTATTAGCAGCCCCCAGGCCTCTGGCTGCCCTTGAATGCCAGCTTTGTTCTGTACTCAGAGCCTGGGCCTGGAGGGACAGGCACCCTGAAGCTGCATTAGCAGGCTGTCTGGGAAGTCTCTGACATCTCAACGGGAACATCCTAAATGTGGATTTTGTGTGAGAGGGTGTGCCCACCTCGCACTCCACCCGTACCCACTCAGCTATGTCTATTCAGATGCAAAGGATGGTCTTAGTGCAGGGGTATGGACTTCCAGAACTCGTAGGGGCTTTAAAGAACACTGATCCAAAGTGGCCCTCAGACCAGCAACAGCATCTGGGAATAGGGTGACCTGACATCCTGACTTGCTGGGGGTCATCCAGGTTTAGCACTGAAAGTCCAATATTCTGAAAAATCCCTCCCTCAGTCATGGGCACATTAGATCATTAGCTACCTACTTGCCTGCCTTGTGGCTTCCTGACACTTGCCTGCCTTATGGGTAGGAAAACATACAGCCAAGAGGGGATGCAACCCGCCAAAGTGCAGGCAGCAAGGAAGGGGCAGAGGCAGAAGTGTCCTGCCTCTGTGGGTGGCTTAGCTGCCCGGTCTCAGCAGGTTCAGCCAATACACCAGGGCCCAACCAGTCAGCTTGTTAGAAGATTAAGAAGGCACTGAAAAGGGGCATCTGGGTGGCTCAGTCTGTCGAGCATCTGACTTTAGCTCAGGTCATGATCTCAAGGTTCGTGAGTTCGAGCCCTGTGTTGGGCTCTGTGCTGACAGCTCGGAGCCTGCAGCCTGCTTCAGTTTCTGGGTCTCCCTCTCTCTCTGCCCCTCCCCTGCTTGTGTTCTGTCTCTTAAAAATAAGTAGGAAAACATTTTAAAAAAAGGCACTGAAAAAGACTCAAACTAGTTGCTGCCATCACTGGGCACTGGTCTCAGGAGGGAAGGTAGAGATGGCAATCTTGAGGGAGGGGGGACCCCGCTGAGCCTGGAGCATGTGGGAGGGCAGCAAGGAGCCAGGACTCCAGATGCAGGGCACAGTGGGGCCAAGGCTGGAGGGAGGGGCAGCAGGTCTTGTAAGAGGCCAAAGAAGAGATCAGCTTGGCTGGAGCAGGGCTCCAGGAGGTACGGTCACCTCTTCTTTGTACTCAGGCTAGTCCAGGTCCCCATGACCAACAGTGACTACCACCTCTGGGCGGCAAGGTATCTCTGCCTTGCCTGCCCCCACTGTCTGCCTCTGGGAAACCTCCTGCCATTGGCTCCCAAAGTCCAATTCTCCATCCTCTAGACAGAAATAAAACCCACTTAGGAAGGTAAGCTATTTCCCACAAATCCTCAGACGCCCCTCGGAGTTCTGTGAACATGGTCTTGGAGGCTCTGAAACCCTGCTTCCTCCATCCTGGCAGGTCAAATGGCACGTGTTTGCTTTTCTCCTCTCGGGAGGAGAGGCCTTTCCTACCCCCACCCCCCAGCCACTGTCCCCATGTGTTACTACTCGCTAACCACAGGGGAGACTGAGGAAAACAAGGTCCTGGAGAGGGGTGTCCATCAGGGCAGCTGTCTGTCTGCCAGGAATCCCATCCAGAACCACCTGGCAGGTGGGCTGGGAGTGTCCACTCTCCTAGGAAGGTAGTTGCCTCACCCTCCCTATCCACCTGTCCCGGGCCACTAGGCAGTCGAGTTAAGGGCAATCAATGTCCTGAAGCTGATGCAGAACCACAGGAGAGTGTTCAGTGAGGCCATCCTTCACGAGGCTTGCATTTCAGAAAGAGTCCCTTGGCAGGGGCCGAGGGGCTGGGGCTGATGAGACGCCCAGAGACAGTTAAGAAGTTAGTGCTGAAGTCTAAGAAGGAGATGGTGAGGTCTCAACCAGATGTGGCAGCAGGGATGGTGGGCAGGGGACAGATACCTACGGGCAGGTGGTGAGTACAATTAAGAGGCAGCAGGGGAATGAGCCCAGGGAGGAGGAGGAGGAGGAAGAAGCCATGCTTCTTCTGACACCTAAGGGGAAGGATTGGCGAACAGAGGAGTGAGGGTCCCAGAAGCCAGGGGGAGGGGCTGGGCCACAGTGCCACGTGCTGGGAGAGGATTCACCTCTGCCAGAGTGGCATCAGTGCAGGATGAGGGTGGCTTAGGGATCCAGGGGAGGGGAGGAAATGGAGACTCAGGTAGATATTTTCAAATGAGAAGGGAAGCAGCTTCTAGGGAAGGGGTTAGAAGAATGCCTAGGATAAAGGAGCATTTTTGCATCGATAAGGAGGGAAACGTGTGTGTGTGCTTGTTTCCCTGAGAAAGGTAATACAGCTCTAAAAGTGTCTGAGACCCAGGCTTTTTAAAACTGATCGCTCTTTTCAACTCATAGCTCGAAATGGCTACGAGAGCTGTAGTCAGCCCATCAGGATTCCAACCAACAGGAAGAAGGAAAGACTGAAGGGAGACATGCCCCCTCCTCACTTTAAGGATATTTCTGATCATTAGAGATAAAGACTGACATTCATTAATGACAAAGGGATCGATCTACCAGGATGATTATCACAACTCCAAGTCTGTATGCACTCCATAAAACAATTGCAAAATAGATGCAGCAAAAATGGACAGAACCGAAGAATAGACAAATTCATGGTCATGGCGGGGGTCTGTAGTATACCTTTTCAACAGATCAGAGAACCAACAGACACAAATACAGTAAAGATACAGATGTGAAAAGAGCTGTTAGCAGATTTGGCCTAACTAACACACACAGAGTTCTGCACCCTACTTTTTTTTTTCAAATGCACGTGAAGCATACACCCGGAAAATGATACCTCTAAGAAATCTAGTACACTACTTCTGCTTCCATGCCTTTTGCCAGCAGTCAATCCTGGCTGCACCTAGCAGGAAGGAATCCTGGGAAATGTCTCCTCCAGGTGGCCAGTGCTCACTGAAACTGAGGGATTCTGGTCCGAAGGCAGAAGGGGAGAACAAGTATTAAGGAAACCAGCCATCTCTGTCCCTTTGTCCCGTCCCCTGACAGCCTGAGTCCCAAGAGCACTGCACAGTGGGCAAGAGCTTGGGCTGAGTCAGATGCCCCTCACCCTCTCCTGGCTTTGCCACTTACTTGCTGTGTGACTTTGGATAGGTTATTTAACCTATGTGAGCCTCCGTTTCTTTACCTTTTAAAAACAGGAATTACCCTTCTTCCTAGGGCTGTTGGAAAGATGGGACAAGATAACACGTATAAAGCACTTAGTTCTGTGCCTGGCGCATAATAAATGCTCAATAAATGTTAGCGGCTCAGAGACAGTAAGTAACTTACCCAAGGTCAAACAGCCAATAAAGGACTAGTTTAGCTTTCAAATCCAAGCATCTGGCTCTAAGCTGGGAAGCTGGTTCTTTGGGGCCTCTGCCACCCCCAGCACAGGGCCCTACATACAGTGGGGATGTGGTGGAGGAAGAAAGCTGAACAGGAGGGGAAAGGAACCTGTGGTGGAGGAAGAAGCCTGAACAGGAGGGGATAGGAAACTGCTACCACCAATTAGCCTTGTAACTTTAGCAAATGTTAATTTCCTCATTCCCTCTGCAGAAGGTTGAATTAATGAGCCCAGAGGTTTTTTTTTTCCCCCTGACCCTGATATATTCAGTTCTGTCTTCTCTACCACTAATGGCTGAAATTTTACCGTTAGAAATGTGTTTCTTTTTGTTAAATCCTGTCTTCTGCCTCAACTCCTTTTTTAAAAATACAGTTTTCCTTTAGAGGGTGCTAGCCCCTTCGTTTGCGGGTCCTGACACTTGGTATACAGGTCTAGAGAAGGGTCTATAGCCTGCCTCTGCAGGCCCTGGTTGGGAGGAGAGATGCAGACAGGAGAGCCCAGGGCCCAAACAAGCTGTCAGTTTACTAATGGCCCACAGTGGCCCAGAGGCTCTTTTGTCAGGGCCACCTGCACAACGGCCGTGTAATAGCTCCTGTTCCAGTCGCCCAGCTGACCACATCTATCACCATTTTTCACCCTTTTTTTTTTGTAGGCTTCCTTTTTTTCTCCTTCTGTATTTTTGTCCACCACACTTCCTCTGAGACAAAATCGGAGAAAAATGGGTTTTGTCCTTTTTTAACCAGAAGACTAAAAGTCTTAAATTACCTTCTTCAAGTTCTGCAAATAGAAATCCCAAATAAGACAGCCACCTTTTCTTTTCTTTCTTCCTCTCTCTGTCTAGGAGCCCATGGGCTTGAAATAAAAGGCAGAGTGGTAGCTTAGGAAGAACAGTGTGGGCTCAGCCCAGCACCGGCCAGGAAGAGGAGCAGGGTGGTAGCAGGGAGGGCCTGACTGGAGATGGAGAATGAGGGAGAAAGAGAATGGAAATGAGCAAAACCATTGCCCCATTGCTTATGGCTCTAGAATAAGAAAGGTCCCCTCAGGGGCCCGGTTTCTTAACAACTGCTCTGTGCATGGTAGAGCATGGGCGGGTGCTGGGGGGAAATGGAGCTGAGGGGAAGAGGAAGCTACAGAGGCTGTTGTTCAGACTTACTGGGAAACAAATGGGGTTACCAGGCACAGTGAAGCTCCTGTACGTGTGTCACCCCACTGACGTCATGGTTCCCAGAGAGCCCCTCAGTGGGCAATAGGACAAGCAGAGGGAGCGTGGTTCCAGGGCAACAGCTAGGAATTTGGGGGCTGGAGTCCTGGGTTCTAATCCGTGCTGCATATAATAATAATAGCTAGCATTTATGGAGCACTTACTGTGTGCCGAGGACTATGCTAAACACCTCACATAGATGATCACGTTTTATCTTCCAAACAAGCCTGCAGCGTAGGTATCGTTATTATCTCTGGTACAGATGAGGACGCTGAGGAATGAGCAGTTGAATGACTCACCCAAAGTCTCAGGTATCTTGTGACAGACCTGGGTTTGAACCCGGGGAGTCAGACTCCAGAGCTCTTGTCTGCCTGCCAAACAACAAGGCCTGCTGACCTGCTTCCTCATGGGGAAAGTCAAGGTGCAGGGGACAGGTAGGGTGGACTGGGTGAGGCTGATGTTCTCTCCAGCCTGGACTGTCTGATTTGGGGCTCATGCCTCACCTACACACAAAAAGATCCCGCTCAAGTAATGCAGAGTGCCAGACTCCAGGGCCAAGCACACACGCCAAGTGTGCGTGAGTATGTGTGTGTGTAGGACAGGTAAATTTGTGTCCTGCAACCCTGATGAGACAAGAGAAGAGAATCAGAACACACTGCAAGGTCAGTGCAAAGTCTGTAGGAAGACCTGTAGGTTAGACTTAGGTCAAAAGGGCAAAACCAAGATCCAAAGGGTCTAGAAAATTCTCAGTGCACCTGTATTGTGCATCCAATAGCCTTTGGATTTCCCTGATCTTTGCTCCAGGTTACATAGCCATAGCCGCAGACCCACCTGGCCAGATGGGCTAGTAAGGAGTCCTGGCTCTGGAAGGAGGACAGTGGCTCCCCATGGTCTGCCACCCCCCAACACATGTGTCTTCTTTGCAGGCCCAGCAACCATGGCCCATTACAAGGCCGAGCAGGACGACTGGCTGCTCGTCTACCTGAAGTATTTACTCTTTGTCTTTAACTTCTTCTTCTGGGTAAGTGAATTTTGCACACACATCCCCTTCCCCAGTGGAGTGAGTCAAGCCACCTTTGTTTTTTTTTTTTGTGAGTCACCACTCTGGTTGATTTCTTCCAAATCAAAGACCACCCATGGGCAAATTCTGCCTACTTGAAAGCAAACATGTACATTCGCTGCTGAGGGGGAAGAAAAGAATCTGGTCTGCAGGTTGGTGTGGAGTCCTACCACGTGGCATCTGAATGGAGGATGCATGAGAACAACATGGAGTGTTGTGCTCCAGCCCGCTGCACAAAGGGTCCGGCTCTTCCTCCACAGCTAACTTGTTGCACCAGGGCCTTGTGGGAAATGTGCATGCCTGAAACAATTGCTTATTTTCCACCGAAGCCCATTTGCCTCTCCTGGTTAACTTTCTCCAGGCCCGAGGCCGGTGTGACGGCAATGGCCTCTGTAGTGACTCGTGTCAGGAAGCCTGCCCGTGGAGGTCTTTCAGGAGGAGCGGCTTCTGTCCACTTGAGGCAATTACTGGAGTAATTGGGAGCAGAAGACCATCAGTTCCCCCAAGTAGCCAGACACCGGAATGTGTGTACTTTGTATCACAATCTCACGAAATCCGGAGAGGCAGAAGGGTGCTTAAGAGGCTAAGCAGGCTTTGCTCAGCTCTGCTGCTTACTGATGGTGCGGCCTCCGGCAAGCCACTTAACATCAGCGAGTCTCTTTCCCCAGCTACAAAACGGGGAATCGTTTCCAGCCGCTTGGGATTTGTTAAAAACAAGACAACAGGCCCCAAATGGAGGTACTTACACCAAGCCATCATGTCACCAAACTGAGACTTAATTATGGTCAATTACGGTCTCGGCTCTCCCAGAAATGGCATCCTAAACTAGTCAATCGGGAATCGCCTGATGAGCACTAGTTACGCAGTCTGCCTGATAGATCCCCGCCTTCCCCTGAAGGAAAGAAACCTTGGAATAGCCAGCCTGCTTTTTTGCCTAATATAACATCCTTGTTCCTGCTCCCTTCTGGGTATAAAAGTCTTTTCTTTGGTGCAGGTCCTCGGAGCTCCTTCCTGTCTGTTAGATTGGATGCTGCCCGGTTGGAAGCAACTTCTGCTCAAAGAAACTTTTAAAATGTTTAATATGCCTCAGTTTATCTTTTAACTGTTCGCTTAGCAGATGCTCTAAAACTATATGTTAAGTGCTTAGCTCAGTCTCTGCACATAGAGGGCATTCGATATGCAATATTTTGGGTATGTTAGATGCAGAAAGCCTGAAAATACCACCAGATCAACCTGCTGATAAAACAGAGCTGAGTTTCCTTATTACCCTGGGAAGCGATGCTCTCCCTTGACAGAGTCTTAGAAACATCTCAGAAAGGCAAAGGCAAAGATAGATTATATCTACGTTTTCAGGGTCTTCCATTAAGACTAATGAAACTGCCTAAAGTGGGGCAGTGCGTTAAGACACTGAAGGATCGTGACACACAGTAATTTAGGATTGTTGGGCACAGCAAGACCAGGGTTTGGAGAGCCTTGGAGAGTAGACAGTCATTTGATGCTATCTGTTAAAAAGTTGAACAATTTGATGTTTGTTTAAATGTTTTCTGCAAAGTTCCTTAAATGAACAATAAACTTTTCTTACTTGCAACTTTTATCTTCCTGAGCAAGAGTTTCCTGGAATAGTGAAGCTGTATTGAGGAAGACAGTGGAATAATAAAGCCACGCTGATGTGATCAGTGAGCTGTGTGGGTGTAGATAGTTTTGATTCTCAGAGATAAATCCGATAGAGTGCTTGGGATTCTTGCTGAGTGAGGGTTTTTTTTTCTTTTAAGAATGTTTTTCCTGAGCATAAAGGTCTATGTCTCCACAACCGATAATCCCTAAAATACTGAAAAGTATAAATAAGAAAATAAAGATTGCCCATAGCTCACACCATTAGGTCCCTAGAGATGCTGTAACAGGGCATCACGAACTGAGTAGTTTCAAACAACAGAACTTTATTCTCTCACAGCTCTGGAGGCTGGAAGTCCAAAATCAAGGTGTCTTCAGGGCCATGCTTGTTCTTAGAGGCTGGGTAGAATCTTGCCTTGACTCTTCCAAAATTCGGGTGGCGACCTGCAATTTTTGGCATTCTTAGGCTTGCAACGTCCTGATTCTGGTCTCTGCCTCTGCCATCCCATACTGTTCTTCCCATTCATAGATGCTGGGGTTAGGACTTCAACAAACCTTTTGCGGGGCGGGGGGGGGACAAAATTCAACCCATAATACTTCTCATCCAGGGATGACCACTGTTGACACTCCCCCTAGACTTGGCCCTGATCAGGACAGAAGATGGTGGTGACCTACAGTATGGGGGTGACAGTGGGGATCAAATATTTGGAGAGAGTCAAGGGACTTGGGAGGCAAAGTTAGGTCATTAGCTGGCTGAGGGGGATTAAAATGTGTAACCCTCAGGTAGATGGTAAAGCTCTTCACTGCAGCAGTAGACTAGAAAGACAAGCTACTGGGCATCAGATGGCGAGGTCAGTTGTAGGCACGGTGAGTCTGAGTTGCCAGGAAACATCTGAGGAAAGAGGCTCCGTGGGAAGTTGGCTTATGGGTCTGGATCATTCCCACCCAGCTGGTGGCTACAGCCACAGAAACAGGTGAGAACCCCCAAAGATAGCATGGAGACTGAGAAGAGAGGCAAGAATGAGATGTAAAACGTCCCAATGGTCAGGAGAGGGTCTGAGTTCAACAATGGCCCCTGTTTGCCCTGACTGAAGGAGCTTCTGAGATGTGGGACTCATGGAGAGCCCCAGGCAAGGAGATACCCGTGGTTCCCCAGGGAAGCCGGAGGAGAGGCTGTCAGAGCCGTGGGAGGAAAACTGGGAGAGACAGAAGCTGGAGATTGGGAGGGCTGGGCCGTGTTAAAGGGAGAAGACACATCAAGTATTTTAAGGCCCAGAAAATGGCCATCAGGTTTGACCACACAGAGTTTACTGGTGGCTGTGGTGAGAGTACTCTCAGGAGAGTAGTGGCAGGAGGTGAGGGGCGGTGAGGAAGTGGGCACTCTGTGTAGACACCACCTGCTGGGCACCAGGAGAAGAGAGAGGGCAGTAGCTGGCAGGGCCCAAAGGCTGTTGTGAGGTGCTCAGTGCAGAGTATCTTTGGAAGGGCCCTGACATTGCACATCCTGCCTGTGACCACCCTCAGGGTCCCCTCCATCCTGAGTGGACCTAGAGTCTGTCTGTTTGGTGCTGGCATTCCTTTGGGAGTGGTAGGGAGAGGGACGTGGGGGTGGCAGCACAGGCAGATGGGCAGCGAGCGTGTTACCAGAGCAGCTACCAGTGAGGGGGAGCTTCCCCCATATAGATCTCCCTGCTTTGGGTTAAAAATACCCCTGCCTGGGGGCCTGGCTGGACGTGGACCAGCTTCCCGGGGACCCATTCAGCCAGGCCTTGTCCGCCTTATGACAGATGGTCAGTTAAGGGATATCCAGGCCTCAGTCTCCAGCCCAGGAGCATCCTGGCATCGTCCCCTGGACCCACTGCCATGTCCTCAGAAGTAGATATGGGACAGACTGCTGGCCCGTCTCCTCCCACAGCAGAGCACAACATCATCCATTTTGCAGTGCACAAAGTCCCTGGGAATTTACCAGAATTCCCTAGGGAGGGGGCCGTGTCAGGGAGGGCCCCTTCCCTCAAGAGAAGGATCCCCCACTACACACAGCCCAGAGTCCAGCAGCCAGCCCCACACCTGAGCCCCTCTCTTAAGACACATAACAATGCCGTTGTCTACACCGGCCACCACTCCCACCTCTTCTGCCTTCCTCTTAAGACTCTAATGCCGAGAGCCAGGGAGGGTCTTCAGAGAGCAGCCAGTCTGCTGTCCTTTAAGCCCTTGCTACTACCAGCACCACCATGCAGACACAGAGAGTGAGCCCAGACAGCAGCAACAGGTTGTCCTTGCGAGTATGATTGGGGTGAACACTTAAACTTCCTTTCTCCCCCAGAACAGTGTTCCCTCCCCATACATCACCTTGCCACACTCTGTCCAAATTCAGCACAGAGAGGATCAGGAAGCCTTCCTCGTGGTGGTTTATGATGCCTAGCCCTTGTGAGGCACTGCTGGATAAAGACCTTCCTCGGGTTATCTCTTGCGATCCCCCCAACCAACCATGATGTTCGGTATCACCATTATCCTTGGGCAGGGAGCAGGCTCACCCAGTTCAGAATCTTGCACAAAGTCCTCTAATGGTGACACCCAGGCATTCTGGCCAACAATAACAACAGTCAAAAACTCCATCCGCGGTGTTTAACAAGTACTGTACAAGGCACTTGGAACAAATCAGTGACGGAGTCCCTAGTATGCATTGTACTTACTATGGAGGCTTCCTCTGTGGAAGCATCATTCTGTGTAATCTTCCCAGTACCCCTGCACCCCTGAACAGCTCTAGTAGAAGCCCCACTTTGCAGAGGGGGGAGCAGTTTGCCCAAAGACCCAGAGCTGGAGCCCAGCTCTCTTTCACCTCTAAACCTATGCGCACGGCCCCCAGCTCCGAGTCCTGCACTCTCCTACAATGTCTTTGGGGCATCTGTGGATTAGTGCGACAATAGAGCATGCTGGGAAGACTCAGGCTCAAGTTTGGGTTCAGATTCAGATCTTATTTATTTGCCACGGGACATTAGTTGCTGTGGACTGAATTGTGACCCCTGAGAATTCATATGTTGAAGTCCCAAACCACAATGTCCCTGTATTTGGAAATAGGGCCTTTAGGAGGTAATTAAGGTTAAATGGGATCAGAAGGGTGGGATCCTAATCCGATAGGATGGGCGGCCTTACCAGTAGAGGAAGAGAGAGATCTCTCTTTATAAGCATGCACAGAGGAAAGGCCATATGAGGAGGGCAGGGCAGGGCATCCTTACCAACACTGAATCAGCCAGCACCTTAGCTTGGGACTTCAGTCTCCAGAACCGTGAGAGATAGAAATGCATTTCTGTGGTTTAAGCCACTCAGCTATGTATTTTATCCTCGTAGCCTAAGCAGACTAAAAGGTTAGGCAAATCACTGAATCTCACCAAGTCTCACCTTTTTTCAGACACTCAGTGGGAGTGTCAAGCCCTGTAAGAATTAAAGATGAATATTTGGAAAAATAGCATAGTTTCTGACATACTTGGTGCTCAGCTAGAATATGTAGCTATTTGAGGAGACTAAGGGACATGCCTCATCAGTTAGAGCTTTCTCTGTTCATAGCACTGGCTTTAAGACTTTGGGGACCATGATCCATGTAAGAAACAGACATAAGCATAAGCAATGACTATGTGAAGAATTGTTCGTAAAGCCAAGCTTACCTTTACTGTGTGCAGTGCACTCTGATATTTTCTCTTCTGCCTTGTATCATTTTGTTTTGTTTTGCTTTGTAGTGCAGGTTACAATCCACCAAATTTATTTCACAGCCATAATGGGTTACAGTCCAAAGTTTCAGAACCCAGAGCAGCAGGATGGTGAGAGCGGCCCCCGCCTCCACCCTGGCATGGGCAGGACGCAGGTGCCGGTGGCCATGAGCCAGGCCTGGGGGTCTCAATGAGACTTTAAACCCAGTCTCCCCGCCTCCCAATCAACTGTGCCATGCAAAATTTGAAGGCCGTGAATCAGTTTACACTCTGCATTGATTCTCACAACCACTCTTTAATGTCTCCATCCCTGTTTTGTAGAGGTGAAATGAGGCTCACGTGGTTGGCAGAATCTTATGTGAATTCTGGGTTTTCTGACTCAAAGTCCAGTGTTCTTCCCATCTGCAGAGACCACTGACCAATAATCACAGCCTTAGACCCGCTGCTCTGATGCTTCCTTGGAACCCAAGATGTCCCCAAGGTTTAAGGTTGCACCTGAATTGGGATGTTACGATGTTGTGGGCAGGCATGCAGATTGTGAAGGATATAAGCAAGACTTCAGAAGTGCCCCACTAGACACCCACATCCTGTGCCTAAGCTTCACCGTGCCTCTGGCCCCAGGCCTGCAACACTCAACCCACACCTGATCCCCCCATCCTTCAGCGTTTCCCCATCCCTGATTCCACCCCCTCCCCCTCTTGCATTTGATCAGGGCCATCTCATGGGGCAGAGGAGACCCCTTGGATGTAGCTTTGGGTCAGGAGCCAAAAATGCCAACACTTTTATGCCTCCTCCCTGATCCTAAAAAGATAATGTGATCCTGGCTTCCCTACATGGTGCCTAGGAAATGCTTTTCTTCCCTCCCATTTCCTGCACGGCTCCCTATAGCTCCCATCATCCCTGCAATGTTGTTCCCTAATTTATTATTTTAATTAGCTGCTTGGCTGTGTTAATAATCAAAACCTTCCCAGCCTCCCCGGAACTATGCCAGGCTACAGGAGAACGGGAGAAGAGCCGGCTGCTCCCGGAGCTCTGTGCTGCCCCGGGGTGTTGTGTGAGACATTGGTACTTCCCTTGGGGATGAGTGAGGCTTGGCCTCCAGGGGACCCTTGGGATCCCTTAGGGGGGACATGGGCCAACACGGGAAGCAGAGATGGTGGAAGACTCGTGCCCCGGCCAGGGGAGGGAAGTGAGGTGACTTCAGGACATCTCTCTAGGACTCCCATGGAAGGCCTAGAAAAGAAGGCCTCCTGCTCTCCTGCTGAGGGTAGAGAGCCCTTTACCTCCACATCATCGTCCCACTGTACGGGCCTTTGCCTGCCTCTCAGGACATGTCATCTGTGACAGAACAGGTGAGGGGTCCCATGGCTGGTTTTTCTCCCGCTCCCCTTCTTAAGGGGCTAAAGTCACAGGACCCCCCATGGGGTTGAGGGCATCCCTGCCTCTCTGTGCGGTCAGGGTCTGCTCATACATTTGACAGGGATGCACATTTGGTCTGCACGGGGCCATTGTGGGTGAGACCAGTCACAGAGAAGCCTGTGGTGACAGCTCTGAGTAACGTGGCTTGCTTCATGGGCAAAGCAGCTTTGTGTGGATCGACAGCCCAGCTGGTAAAATGGGCACTAAACTGGCCAATAAGGTTCTTGAATTCTAGTCCCCACTTGGCCCCTGGCTACTTACAGGACCTTGGAAAGTCACCTCTCCAGGACTTTATAAAGGGGCTAGACTTGACTCTTCTGTCTGTCCCACCCTCCCTCCCCCTCCTTCCCTAAGGAGTTACCAGGCACTACCATGTGTAGTGCTCTGCTGGGGATACTAAGATGAGGAAGATTTAACCAAGAGGCTACAAGGGGACCAAGTGATGAACACAACAAATACACTGTGACACGTGTCACTCTAGAAGCCCGTACAAGGCGTGGAAGCAGCAGGGAGCACAGAATGACTTGTGAGACGGGGGGGCAGAGTCTGAGCTGGGTTTGAAGAAGGAACAGGTAGTCTTATGTTCTCTCCCAGCTCCAGCCCCCAATACATCCCACGATCTCTGCTCTTGTCATAAAGGTAGACTGGCTTGGGGAAAGAGGGAAAGTAGTGCTCTGATTTACTTTACCAAGGGATCTTTAAAACCACAGAGCCAAGAAAAGAGTGGATCAAAGTAGAAAGTGGCCTTTAGCAGGACAAGCCTACCCTTGAAGATTCAACTCAAACAGAACTGGCACTGAGGCCACGGGAATGTGGGGTGACCTGGGAGAAATGCCTGCCTGGCACTGGGGGGTGTTGGTCAGGTCATTAATCAAGCTGAGGCCAGATACTGAAGGGCCTTGAGCCCATGCTGGAGTCTGGGCTTGGTGTGCTGGGTGCTAGGGAGCCGGGGGCAGTTTTTCGGCGGGGTCACCTGGGGGATCAGCCCTGGAATCATGACACACTTGCTTCTGGGTTGAGCAGGGGCCAGGAGGCTGATGATACACGGGTGGGGAGGTGGGGAGCCAAAGCCAGGGCAGTGCATGGAGCTGGGTGGGAGAACAGATGGGGACTGGCATACGGCTTCCCTGGGAGGAGAGAGAGGAGTCCATAATGACCTTGGGGGAGGGGGGGTGGATTCTGGTCTGGGTGGGTGGTGGTGCATTGATGAGACTGCCCAGGGCAGAAAGGGTGGAGAAGGCAGGTGTGGGCTCTACACGGGCGAACGCACATTCAGCTCAAAATCCTGTCCAGTCCAGTGTGGAGCTGGGCACCCAGGAGGCACCCAGCAAACACAGAAATGAACTGCAGGGCCACCCCATGTGTTTCCTGCCTCCCCGTGCCATGGGCTTCCCTCCCACTGAAGGCAGAAAACTCTACTGCCTGGGGGACCCTTCTCTACTGGGAGCCCCGCAGTCCTGGCCCCCGCTCCGCCCCACCAGCCCTTCCCCCAAATCCCAGGACAGAAACGCTTCAGTAGCCTGGCAAAGATAATCCTGCAATTACTTTTACACTCTCTGCCTGATGTCTGTCAGGGCCCAGCCATGTGCGGTTGCTCAGGCTAATCCTTCTGAGCATGTGATGACCTGAGCAACTTTTTGGCAATGTTTCTTTTCTATAAATGGGAAGTTCCTAAAATTACAAGGCATCGGTGACCTGCCATGCCCCTCCTGGACTGCCGGTGTCCTCATTGGCAAGAAGACTTCACCCTCTGCAGGGTTTTCTAGCTAATCGGCTACAGGCTTTGGTTTTGAAAAATGTAGTTAATATTCCGCAGTTTCTGTAAAGAGCCAAATACTGTTGAATCAACTCTATGCAAATAGCTGTTGAAATAGCTCATTGGGATCAGACCTCTCCCTGCCCCCTAAACAGACCTCTCCGTTCCCCTTCTACTGCTCTTCCTGCTGATCTAGGCAGTCTCCCCAGGGCTTGAGTGAAAGCCATGAGCCACTGGTCCAGAAGCATCTTGCTGGAGGAGTATTGGCAGAAGGTTGTCCTCTGGTACTAACGGGGACATTTTACCCACGTGGAAGAGACCTCAGAGATATTCTCATCCAGCAGTGCCATTTTACAGATGAAGAAACTGAGGCTAGGCCAAGTGAAGTGTCTGGTACACAGTCACATGGTTAGTCAGGGACAAAGCCAGGGCTGGAACCTCAGTCTGCTGACCTCCCAATACCCCTCTGGTGACCTCCTCCAACATTTAGCAGCTTTTACTCTTCTGTCCAGATGCAAGATTGTTTTCTCAAGAGCTGACCAAGCCCCATGCAGGAGACGCCCTGGAGGACTTGAAACCCTCTTGTTCCTGATGGCAAATCCCTCTCCCTGTCACTTGCAGACACTAACTGCTCTACCAGATGTGACACCCCAGGGTGTGGGACGGGGGTTAGTGTCCCCATTGACTCAGAATCACATTCTTATTTCTTCTGGACGTCAGAACGAGTATGAATTTGTTTTCCAGACCTTAATCAGGGGCAGTGGGTCCCTTCAGATGGCTTCCAGGCCCTCCCTTGTGGCTGGGGACCCTGCTGCCACCCTGGCTCACTTGTGGGCTCTCCCTGCTTTGCAAGATTCCAGCCCTTTCTGTGACTGGCAAGAAGAGCTCTAGTAGAGAGCAACCCTCCGTTAGTGGGATCAATACTGCTTGTCTCCCATGGCTGCATTTCTTAGAGCCCCCCACTCCTTCTCCTGGGAGCCCCATGGTTTTTTGTTTTGTTTCGTTTCGTTTCGTTTTTTCATAATAGGACTTTAAATCCCTTCGGATTGAAAACTGCTCCTCACCACCCCACCTTCAACCTCAAAGCTCCTACGGAAGCAAACACCCTCACATAGACAGGGGAGAGGATAGGGTTCAAGTCGGGAACAAATGTCAAGAGCTCTCCAGGCAGCTACGCCCAGGGGTGGGGCCCAAAGCTTCCAGAAAGTAGCATATTCAGTGGGATTCAGCACAGCGCCACCTCCTGGAGGAGAGGGACAGGACACTCTGACCCTCCATTAAATAGGAAACCTACAAGGTGGTTTTTTCTCCCAACCACCTGGGAACTTAATTAAATATTCATGCCTAGATCCCACTCTCAGAGATTCCATTTGGCCTGGGGTGTGACTTGGGTTTTGTGGAACTCCCAGGTGATTGTGCAGCCAGGCTGAGAAATGCCACCTTATCTGGGTGTGGAGGTGGAGGAGGCCTCAGAGACCGTTCTCACTGGGTCTCATTGCCTGCTACAGGATTAGACATCAGCCCCCAAACCTGACTACATTATTTTACATGGATTACCATTTCTCTGGCCGAAGTGTCCAAAGCTTTTTATCAGATTTTCAGTGGGTTCCGTGTCCCCCAACAGATAAAGTGTCCCTAGTCAAGCCTAAATGTGCCCAGATGTGTGGTCCTAAGTCTGATTCTCAGCCTGTGGGGTTGACAAACCTAATGGATAATGGATAGTGTGTATATTTCTATAAAGAGACTACACCCATTAAAAGATCAATGCAAAGTGGTCACATTGACTATCTCAGGCTGTTCAGAATCTCTTCCTGGCACTGTCATGTGCCTTTGATTAATAAAAAATGAGAAATGAATTATTACTTAATTAATGCACTGTATATGGTGGGCAAAAGCCTTCAAAATGTGAGATCCACAGGAAAAAGTAATCAAAGGAGTCTTTGGTGATTATAGACTGGGAACCACTAGTCTTTTATAACCCCCTTATTTGAGATATGAAGAAACTCAGGCTCAGAGAGGTTAAGGGGCTATCTTTAGGTCACACAGCTAGTTATGCAAAGCTGGGACCCTCACCCAAGCCTTTCAGTCGTGCTGTAGGGGGCAGAAAGAATATGTGCAGGATATTTTGCTGGAAACCCTCACTTGACACAACTCCACTGACCCAGACTCAGGAAATTCCTCATTGGTCATGGAGGTTGTATGGGCCAAAGATAGCCTACATGCACAGGGAATTTAAAAACCTATTGTAGTCCAGGATTTCATTGAATCTAAGATACCATCAATTGTGAGGTACACCATTGTTTTCTGTACCAGTAAGACAAAGTGCTGCCAAGTATAATCATAAGACGCCATTAATCATAAGATGCATCTCCATTGTCGGGTTGTTAAAATGGGGGCGGGTAGGACTGTGCATTGTGGAATTAAAGAAATGGGGCACGTTAGCCTCTCCCATGCCTTTCGGAGTGGCCCAGCTGTGTAATGTTCTTCTACCTGTTTCTCTTACCTCCTGGAGGTGCCAAGGAGGAGAAAATGGCACTTGGAAGGAAACAGATATATTTTAAAAGCGAAGTGAGTAATACAGCAGGGCCCAGCCCAGTCTGTGGAATCTGAGGACAGAATCCCAGACTAGCCTTCAGAAAACCTGGGTTTGAATCTCAGTTCTGAAACCTTCCAGTGGTGTTATCTTGAGTACATTTTTATTCTCTCCAAGCCTCAATTTCTTCATCTGCAAAACAGAGATCATATGTGCCCCACCCCCACCCTATCCTCACCAAACTATTGCAAAACTCAGAGGGGAAGATGGTCAGCTGAATGGTGTACCTGCCTCCAGCATGGTGATTGCCGAGAACCACCTTTCATTTGCCCCGCTGATGTCTGTGGCTCCCGAGAATGGACACTGTGAAGTGTCAGGGTGGGTCCTGCAGAGTCGCTCTGGGGCAGATGCCAGCACCTTAAGGGACGAGCTTCCGTGGACCGAGCCAGTGGGCCTTGTCTAGCTTTTGACACCCCACCCATCTGAGGAAGAGAATGCATTGTTAAATGAGGAAGGGAGACTGAGGGCCAGACAGAAGTCCACCTTCCCAGGAACAGAAAGCAGAGATGGTCAGAGGTCCCAGGGGCCCTGCCCCCACCAACACCCTAATACCGCCCCGTCCGGCACCCTGGGGACACACATGCACACACAGGCTTCTGCTGAGCATACAGGTCACAGAAAGGGTTGTTCAGCCTCTGTGCAGAAAGAACCCAGTGGGAGAGCCACCTCAGTTGTATTTCCCAGGTACCCCTTCCTAGGGAGACATCTGCCTGGCCTGCCAGTCAACAGTGTCCTGTCCCTGTACCCTTCTCCGGGCCAGAAGGGAATGGGATAGTTAGCATAGAAGAAATGTCTCCCAGTCCTCCTGCTGGTCCAGACCAATCCCATTTGTGGAGAATGCATCCATTCAGTGGTGGAGACACCATGCTCAGCCTCCAGTCCAAGGCTCTGAGCTCTCGTCCTGGCCCTGCCCCTAACTGCCCCTAACCAGCGGCAGAGCCTCCGGCAATTGACCTTTCCTCTGTGGGCCCCAGTTTTGTCACCTGTAGATGAGAAGAAATGAGATGAGAAGCCCCAGGGTGCTCCCCCCATGGGCACGTGTAAGCCTGAAATGGGGCACATAGGAAAGTGCCCCCCTGGGAAATGTGCACCAACCCAAGGAGCACTGGGGGAGAAAGGACACAGGGCAGCTGGGAATCAGGGAAGTGAAGGGACCCAGACACATTGCTTGTCCCATAATTGCAGCCATCTCCCCCACATGCACTGGGGACACAATAGACCCTAGGAAGGGCCTAGGAAGGGTACCTGGGAAATACAACTGAGGTGGCTCTCCCACTGGGTTCTTTCTGCACAGAGGCTGAACAACCCTTTTTGTGATCTGTATGCTCAGCAGAAGCCTGTGTGTGCATGTGTGTCCCCAGGGTGCCGGATGGGGCGGTATTGGAGTGTCGGTGGGGGCAGGGCCCCTGGGACCTCTGACCACAATGTGGTAAGGAGTACAAAATTGGGAGTCAGACTCAGATTCAAAATCTGTTCCTGCACCTGCCTTAGATGTGTGACCATGGACAAGTCTCTGAACCTCTCCATGCCACAATTTCCTCATCTGTGAAATGGGTAACCAAACTATTGTCTCAGGCTCTTCGAAGGACTCAATGAGATGGTGACTAAAAAGCGCCTCAAACGTGGTAGGCTCTCTATCGATGGCAGCTGTGGAGCCCTCGGGGGCCGCCTGCCCTGACCTGGGCTTTCCTGCAGGTGGGTGGGGCCGCCGTCATGGCCGTGGGCGTCTGGACCCTGGTGGAGAAGAGCGGCTATCTCAGCGTCCTGGCGTCCAGCACCTTCGCTGCTTCCGCCTACATCCTCATCTTCGCAGGGGCCCTTGTCATGGTGACGGGCTTCCTGGGCTTCTGCGCCATCGTCCGGGAGGACAGGAGCTGCCTCTCCACAGTGAGTGCCCCCCCACCCCACCCCCCCATCGGGCTCCTGTGCTGAGAACCCCCTGCCCATGCGGTAGAGATCCCTGGAATCAGAGAAAGACGGCTGCCCTTGGGTCTGGTGTTGGCCGAAGTCTCCAGGCTCTTAGCACCTACGCCAGTCTTGGTGGCTGCTGCTGCTGCTTCTCCCCTCCCTGCCTTTCCTCCCTCCTCCTCCTCCTTCCAGATTTCATCATACGGTGCTTCTCAAAGATATGCAGAAATGAAAAGGGTGTGATAAGGCAGCCCCTGTCCCATCACCCAGACTCCACAACTACGTTCTCCTCTTTCATTGGTTTCCTCCCTACTTCCTGCCTCCCCGCCCCCCTCGGCACCCAGACACCGTGTCATCTGTAATATTTCACTACATCCCCCTAGAACTGAAGTATCCTTCTTCAGAAAACATGACAATACCTTTCTCTCACCTAAAAACAATTATTAGTCATTCCTTAATATCATGAAATAACCAGGCAGTTTCAAATTTCCCCAGTTGACTCAGAAACTGTTTTTGTTTTTTCAGTTTGTTTGAACCAAAACCTAAATTAGGTCCGTGTATTAAGATTAAGATTGGGCTGGGGCTCCTGGTTGGCTCCATCGGTTAAGCATCTGACTTCGGCTCAGATCATGATCTCACGATTCTCAGGTTTGAGCCCCTCGTCAGGCTCTCTGTTGTCAGCACAGAGCCTGCTTCGGATCCTGTGTCCCCCTCTTTCTCTGCCCCTGCTCTGCTCGCACTTTCTCTCTCAAAAAACAATTTTTTAAAAAATTAAGGTCGGGGGGCGCCTGGGTGGCGCAGTCGGTTAAGCGTCCGACTTCAGCCAGGTCACGATCTCGCGGTCCGTGAGTTCGAGCCCCGTGTCGGGCTCTGGGCTGATGGCTCAGAGCCTGGAGCCTGTTTCCGATTCTGTGTCTCCCTCTCTCTCTGCCCCTCCCCCGTTCATGCTCTGTCTCTCTCTGTCCCAAAAATAAATAAACGTTGAAAAAAAAAATTTTTTTTAAAAAAATTAAGGTCGGGCAGTTTGTCTCTTGGGTCTCTTTCAGTCTCTCAGCAATACCACCTACCTCTCTCTCTCTTTCTCTCTCTCTCTTTCTGTCTTTGCTTAGAAATTATTTGTTGAAGGAACAAGATCATCTTTCCTATGCTTTCTCCCAGTCTGGAATTTCTGATGATATCCTTGTGACGTGTCCTCCAGGCAGTTGAATCTAGAAGCATGATCAGATGTAGGTTGGATTGTTTGGGCAAGAGGATTTCACGGGTGGTGTTGTGGGCAGCACAAGCTCCTTGAAGCCGGGAAGACTGTCCATCCATAGCCGGTTCATCGTGTCAGGAAAGAAAACCAGGCAGGACTGGCAGGGGCAGAAGCCAGACCCACCCCCTTGCTCCCAAGGACACTTTGCCAGGGTAGGCTCCCTGGCACCTGGGTGACATCTCCCCACTTTTAATCTCCTGAGGACCAAGCTCAGTGGGAGCAGGGGAGGCTACAGAACACGTGGACTTAGCAGGAAAGGGCCAGAGCCAGAACCAATCCGAGGCTTAGTGAGAAATCAGGTTGAGCCTGAATGGAATCAGGTCGCAGGACGAAGCCTCGAAGGGCTGTGCTCTCCCCACCCTGCTTCCCCATACCCTTGTGCATCCAACCAAGGGAGCAGGAGGCAGTGGAGGGGCCGTCCCCTGAAGTCACTCTCACCAGCAGTGACCTACTTTTTCAGCTTTGGATACAAAAGCGCCTGTGCACAGGCTCCACAGGATGGCTCTCCCCTGCCTAGAAAAAGTCTTTAACTCTGCTCTGAGGGACAGCCTGGAGCCAAGGTGCAGGTCACATGGATGGTGGCACACCAGTGGGGTGAAGTCCCACAGGGGACCAGCCACCAGAGCGTGGGCTGTGACGTGAGCCGTCCTTCCAGCAGTGGGACAGGTGCACCATGAGCCAGCCCCACACCTGCCAGCCAGCCCTCACGTGGCCTCGCATGAGTCCTCATAAGCCTGCTGGACATCCCTGATCTGATCAGCTTTAGCCGAATGAAGACACGGGACATGACCGAGTGACTGGGCATGTGATGCGGCCCGGGAGGAGGTGCCAGCCCTTATGGGGACCAGTGCAGCTGGGCCCAGAGGAATCCTGATCCCTCCATTCTCAGGGAGTCCACCTTTGCTCCGCTCAGCCCTTTAGGAAGTGGGGCCTTCAGCTGGGCCCCGGGCTTCAGGCTGGGCCCTCTGGCCTGCAGAGGCAGGCTGCTGAGCTGGGTCATCACCGGCTGCCCCTTCCTAACACCAGCTAATCTTGTGGAAGAAACAGGACTCACCTCTCCAGCCCAGGAAGGAAGGCAGAGGCCCTCACTTGGGAACCTTCCTTCTCAGTTGGAGCCATCTGTCTTGGTACCATAGGAGCTCCTAAGACCAGTGGTCCCCTACAGCCCAGGGAGACAGCCCCCTGCATTCCACCCCAGCGTGCAGTTATAACACAGATGGGCATGGCTCTTTGAGAGCCACCTCCCTCTGTCCTTACAACAGCCGCCCTGCAAAGTCAAAATGCTCGTGAACTTTCTGTGCACCGAGTGCTGTTCTAAACACTGCTGAATTTAGCTCGCTTAATCCTCACCCAGCCCTATGAGGTGTTTACTCTTATGGTGTGCATTTTACAGGTGAGGAAGCTGGGCCACAGAGGGGTTAAACAATTTGCTGGAGACCATCGTGTTAGTGAGCAGCTAGGTCTGGCTCCCGGGCCAGTGCTCCCATTCAGAAGGCATTGTTCACCCCACCATGCAGATGAGCAAGCTGGCCCTGGAGATGTGGAATGAGTAAGGGCTGGAGCTGAACTGGGAAGGCCAGTCTGTTAGAATTGCCGCCAAGAATCCCCATCACAGGGAGGCCAAGCAGGGTGGGAGGCAGAGGCATGGGAGGCAATGTGGGCAGAGGGACATGCCATTCTCCCTACCCGTGGACGTCAGCACAGAGCATCTGTCCTGTGATCTCAGAGATCTGAGTGGGCACAGGAGGGAGCACTCCGTGGGGCCCAGACAGAATACTAGGGCAGGAGACCAGGGGGTGGCAGGAGTGGCCCCTGCTCTCATTATAGTATGGAAAGAGCAGTGTGTGTCAGAGGATGCCTCATGTGGAAGGGAACTTGAGGGACATCGGGTCCCTTCCAGAGGTTCTGCTCTAAAGACACTAGACTGGGGAGTATGGGCATTGATGGGGGATACTCAGCTTTATTGACTTCTCTGGAGAGCGGCCCAATCATAAGAGCTTTTGGCATTCTCAAAGACCAAAAAGAAAGCCTAAGGGTCAGTAACTGACAGCATTCTGATCTGTGAGCCACACACCACAGGCCCCTCTTCTTCACTCCTGTCTTAATACCATCCATTAGCCAGGCCTGTCCCACCCTCCAGGCTGAGCCCTTAAGAAAATTGATGTCTTCTAGCCTCCAGTCACAGCCCGCCTGGAGGGGACCAAGCTCCACAGCCAGGGCTGGGCAGGGAAGACGTGGGGACTTCTGGAAGGCCAGGCTTGCCTGTAGGACGGTGCACATCTACCTCTTGGCTCGCCCTTCTGAGCTCCACAGGGTCAACAAGTTAGAGGTTTTCTCATCCCCCTGGGCCTCAAGGCAGGGCTGGGAACACAGGGACTGCTGGACGGGCTGGTGCTAGATGCCCTCCTTCTTCTCAGCCCCACCTTCTGCCCCACCCCCCGCCCCTTGCCTGCTCTCACTTTCATCCCAACAGAACTGACACAACACATCTGACCTCTGTGGTCCACCATCCTAACCGGACACATCACCAGCCCAGAAGTCTAGGGGTGTGAGCACAGCACGGTAGCAAACAGCAAACCTCGAAGCCTGGAGTCTTCTCTCTTTGCTTTTCCCTGATCCCCCACCCCCACTGAAAGAACCAAAGACGGAACCATCCCAAGGACAGAACACAGGTGAAGCAGTGCTTCTGAGTAACCCACATTCTGGCCTGTCAGCCCCGGAGTTATTGAGCACCTGACCGTTTAACCAAGAAGGTGGCTGAGACATGCAGGAATTTCTCAACCCAGGCCCCCCTTTGGAGGCAAGCGACGTGGTTAAGGCAGTTTCAAAGTGTTCTGTGGTTCCCGGAGGCTCCTTGCTGCTCTCATTTCATTTTTTCGCTTCCTTATCTAACTTCCTTTTGAAATCTTTCATCAGCTAATGGCTGAAGGAGACTCCAAAGGAGAAATGCAGCAAGCCTAGCTCTACACAAAGTGGTCCCCAAAGAGAAAAGGGAAAGACGAAAGACCAGGCATCCGAATGATGTGCGTCCAGCCTGGACCAGGAGAAGGGCGAGGCCAGACATCAAACACTCCCTGAGAACTTTGCGGAGTGCGTGGTCCAGCTCACACAGTGCCACGTCCTTCCTGGTCCAGGCCCTTCCTCCTGGCACCTCTGCAGCCCCCAAAGTCACTTTCCCAAGAAGGCAGCACTTACCAGGGACAGGAATAGCACATCTTTGCGGGCGCTGAAATGCCGACCGGCATGGTGTGGGAAATCGGTAGAGGGGAAAGAGAATGAGGTTTAAATTATTCACACCAGATCTTCTGTTTCAGTGAAGGCTGCATGAGGGAGCCAGATAATTCAGGCCAGCTCAGCCTAAGGCCCATGGCCGGGACAGATGCTACCTTGATCAAAAGAAAGGGGTATTTTTAGAGTTTTGAATATGGGCTCTGAAAACTTTTGTATCTTAAGCCACATGAAGATTATGATGGATAGCTCAGGCTAAACGGGTCTTTGTGAGGGGCTCTTTCACATTTAGGGGATGGATTAAAGAGTAAGAAGTGCTAGAGCCAATTCTTGAAAACGAGGAGACCCCAGATTGCAGTTTGGAGCTGGTTGTCCAGGGCAGTAAGGTCTAGAATTAAGGACTGGTTCAAAAGCAAGTTGTAGCGCTGCCTGCCCAACTTACTTTGGGACTCGGGGAAGTCACTCAGCCACCCCTGGCCACTCCTATCCCTGTCTTTATCTGGGGGTAAGGTATGTGGAGAATGAGAGAGTATTCTGAGGCTTAGGAAATAAGTCACCACATTATGTAAAGATCATAAAATGTGGCTATAATTATCGTTTACATCACCATCACCATGACCAAGCTCCTTTGAGAAGGAATCTAAATAAATGGAGTTATTCTTAGGGCCATGACTCCCAGGGTCCCTACAACTTCTTCCTCGATAGAAGCTGGGAATGGAGGAAGGACCCCAGTTCCCTGGCGGGGGTGGTGGGCAGAGCCGGGGTGGGGGTTGGGATGTTGACTGTGTGTTCCCATTGCCCATTTCTCAGCCTCCCATTACCTTCGTGTTCATCAGCCACCCAGCCAGAATGGTCATAGCCTCATCCATTTGGTAACACTTTGACCTTTGAGTCAGCTGCCCATGAGTCAGCTGCCTAAATGCTTCAAAAGAATGGATCTTGCAGCCAGGGCTTTGAGAACCCCAGCTCCTCTCGATCAGAACAAGAGAGCCTTTCCTGGTCCTGTATGGTCTGGTGCAGTGGAAGCAGGAAATGGACAAGAGGACTCTTGCCAAGGCTCTTCAGGAAGTCAGGAGTCTGCTTTGAGGCAAGAGGGCTGCTCAGGAGACCCATACAGTCAGCCTGGACCCTGCCTCTCCCAGCTGGGTCCTGCTGGGTTCATTCGGGAAAGGCCTATTGTATGCTGGACAGCCACAGCTGCCTGGTGGAGTGTGGCCCCTCTTCCCCTCAAGACCTCGGCAAGTCTTTCCCATCAGCTTCCTTCTCAATGGCCTTACTTAGTTCAGGGGCTATGCAGGAGGGACTGCCAGGTGCCTTAGACATGAACCCTCCACCCATCTCCTTAGCCAAAGAGAGAGATAGACTTGCCTAAGGTCACGTAGCCAGGAACTGGCAAAGCCCAGTCAACACCCAAGTCTTGATCCAGGCCCTGTTTACTGTCCCAGGCCAGCCTTGCACAGTGCCCCCCCCCCTTTTGGATGCTTCCAACACAGGAAATGGGCACTTGCCTTTCTTGTGCTCCAGGACCTATGGTTTGCATTCCAGGTGAAAAGGGAAGCATTTTGAGATCTGGGGTCAGTTACCCGGCTGCTGTCACTTGATCCACTCAGAAGTGAAGGTAAAGCTTCAAGGTGCAGGCAGTGTGGTAGAAAGCAGCTCTGTTAGTGCACGAAAGAAAATTTTTTGGCCTATTTGGAGAAAGTTCAACTCAGTTATGTGCGGGTAGATGATCACCCCGTAGTGGGGGCTCTCTGTGTCCCCACCCCCAGCTGTGGCCCGAGCAAGGCTCAGAGCTCAGAGAGAGAGAGTGTGTATACCGTGCACGTGTGCGTGCATGCTTACATGTCTGTGTGTTTCTGTTGCAGGAGGACAGGGGATGGTTGCTAAACAGCATCTGTTTGCATCCCAAATCCAAGAGCTTAGCTCAGGATCACTGCCTCTTTGTCATTCGGTTCCTGCTTCCTTTCCTTAGCAGATTCTGAGTTTAGCCACATAACAGAAAGAGACATGCTAGATCGTCCCTCTCACCTAAGGAGACGTGGTCCATGTGTGCCCTGATGACTGTGGGCACGGGTGATCTGAACCCCAGATAGCCCTTCCCAACTTATTTGGAAGGCTATGCCTCCATGCAGCTGTTTCTACCTTCCCAGTGACGTTTCCCTCCCACTGGTGTTAAATTGAATCTTATTCCACAAGCACATACCCAGTAAGGGGCCTAGAAGTGGGCTGGCAGCTGAGGAAAACTGATCCCAAGTGGATGGTCTCCTCCTCCCAAGGCCCCACCCAGGGAGCTGCTGAGGCTGTTGTGGGCCGTCGGTACTGTCCTGTTCTGATGAGGTTCGTTCCCCAACCCCACCACCACCAGGAGCCACCCGCTTCCCACCGATGAGGTGAGCTTTCTGAGCCACACCCCGTTCCCATCTTGGAGTAGTGGCACGCCTCGGAGTCACAGCCACCCTGTGTCCCTGGGATGGGGACGGGAGTGGTAGCTGGATGGCTGCCTGGACATGCTCCTCCTGGGAAGTCCCCCACCTCCACGGTGACAGTCGGTGCCCTTCTCCGTCTCCCCACACATCACACTGAGGTTTTGGGGGAGTTTACAATCCATTGAAAAATAAGGCCCAGGAGGCAGAGAGATGGCAGTGAAAGGTCATCTCCACGGCTAACGAAGGTGATTGGAGGATGTGGCTTTATAGCTGCAGCTGGAAGCCGTAGCAGCCCTTCAGCTGTGGTTGAGATCAGGGTACACGCCTTTCTAAGAACTGCCTCACTGTACTTGCCACATGGTGGAGAGCAGAGAATGTGGCATCCTGAGGACAGGCTGGCCCCAAGGTGAAGGAGGAAGGCCCCCTCAGCAGATAGGACAGGCTGGAGAGGAACCAGGGTGTCCCTCTAGCTGTCCCTGCAAGGAAGCAGGAGGCCAGGACAGAGGAGGCAAGGTCCCAACACTGCACAGACTGATGAAACTGTGGCACCAAGACATTTTTCCCATCCAAGCCCTACACTTTATGCAGAAGGACCAGAAAGGGTGAGTGATTCGCCCAGGGTTACACAGCATCTTGTCACAGGGGCACACTGGACCCAGACTCCCAGGCCAGGGCACCTTGTGTAACACCCCTTTTCTCTGACCAGCACCATTCTGGGCTCAAGATGCACCTTTCTCAGGCTGCAGTGGACTTAAATGATCACTGCCTACCTGTAGCAGCAACTTTCTAGATGGAACAGGTTTTACAGCCACTTAATTCCCTCCACCTCCTCCCTGCAGTTTCCTGCAACTCCTTCTCCATGTGCCATCGATGGGGCTGCCATCAACCTCAACAAGCATTTCTAGCACATTCCCAGAATTTTTGCTGGGCACAAGGCAGCATAAGAAGGGAAGACATGATTGGGCCTGCAGCCCAGTCCTTGGCTGGAGTCTAGTGAGGAACACAAGACACCTGTATCAAAAGACCGAGAACCCTGTGGGTGGTTTCAATTCCTGTTTCCATCTGGTCAGAGCCTCTGACCTCTCTGAGCCCCAGGACTTTTCCTAACATCCAGGCTTGGTAGGGATTTCTCCTGCTCAGCCTTCCCTTCTTCCCCATTGCCAGCCCTGTCCTCGAATTACCACCACTGGGAACCCCGTCCCCAGTTGCCTCCTTGGTTCTACCCTGGCCCCATGCACTATCTCATTTGCCTGCGGGCTGCACCACATTTCTCCCACAGCCTGGGAGAAGACACCAACAGGGACATCTAGGTCCTTCCGAATGACAGCGGCAGTCGGCCATTTCCCCCATGCCCAAATCCCTCAGGCATCCCTAGGCTGTGGCCCCTGAGAGGAGTCTGGCCCTCCTTCTGGCAGCCAGCAGGCCAGGCCCCTGCCCCTCTGGATCCTGCTGTCTTAGCCCATCGGCCTGAACTCCTAGCAGCCCTAGCTTGAAATCCAGTGGACTCCTGTCTTTGGCTCATAGCTGTAGGTTCTGTTCCCCTCCTGACCCCACCCCCACCCACAATGTGATCTTTGGACCCCAGCACTTTGGCTTGGACTTTGGACAGCCTCAGCTGCATTCTCTTGATGTGTCCCTTGAATGCCTCCTGCCTCCCCAGGCCCCACTGTCCTCAACTCTCCCATCACTGATTGGACCAGCTTTCACTACCCCAGCCCTGGTCCACTCCTCTGCTCCCAGTCCCCTGGGCCAGAACTGAACATTAACTTCCGACTTCAGTCAGAACACATACTAGCATCTTCTGCACGGCCTGTAGAGCACGCCTAGGTGGAGTGCCAGCTGGCCGGGGCTGTGAGCCCTGGGCTGGGGCTCCCCGGGGTAGAGGTCACCTTCATCCTTCCAACAGTGACATCTTGTTACAGGAATAACTTGAGGCTCTCAAGCCCACATCCTCTCTTCTCTGCAATAACAGTCCGGCAGCTGCACCTCTGAGTCCTGACCGCCTCCAGCCACTGGTTAATTGCCAGAAAATAATGCACCCTGAGGTCATTGCCGCTTAAACAGCCTCAGCTGTTGGCAGCTCCCTGACCCTCCCACAGCATGCTGCTGTAACCCTCTCATACACGGCCAAGCTAGGACCTCAGGCTGCACTCTTCTCCCTGCAATTTTTTTTTTTTTAGTTTTAGGGAGAGAGAGAATCCCAAGCAGGCTCCACACTCATCACAGAGCCCAACACGGCTCACTCCCATGACCCTGGGATCATGACCCGAGCTGAAATCAAGATTCAGACACTCAAGCGACTGAGCCACCCAGGCGCCCCTCTCCCTGCAACTTAATGTTGGTAGCATCTTGAGTCTCCTGTCCTCTTCTGCCACACTGCTCTGAGAAGGGGCTGGTGCCTCGACTCCCACCCCTCACCCCAGCCCATTCTCACCTTCCTAGGCACCAAGCCTTCTCAGTTTTCCATCTCTGGCTTAGTCTCCATCTCTGATTATGCAGAATAGCAGAGGGGGTAGTGGAGGAGAGCTTCAGCGAGGTTCCCTCCTTTGTGGCAGAATCAGCCCAGTGAGGAATTCCGGAAGTCCAATCGTAGAAAGTTCTTAAAACGTACTGCAAGGAAGGCACCAGCCGGAGCTGAGTTACCTGGGCTCATCATGTACCAGTGAATCTGCCTCAGAAACTTTATTTGGAGCTCAGCTTGCCCCCATGCAGTATTAACCCATCTGAAGATGCAGTTTCTAATTAATCCCCTTAATGTCACAATGAGATATATTTCCGCAAAGCTCCTGCAGAACCTCTCATTAAAGAAAGTATTGGTTTGGTTCAGAGAGTACTGTGCTGTTCCAGCTTTGCTTTGGATCTATAGTTCTAGAAAATGTCCAACTTCAGTTCTAGTTCAAACTGTACCATTAAAGAATTAAAGAAAAAAAAAACTTTGGTAGATGGTACAGAGGGAAGATGAATGTTTGGGTCCCGTTCTTTGTTACCAAACTGGTTTCTTGTACATTTAGGGTTCACTTTGGCATATTTCGAAGTGGCATAGTTCTTCTGGGGAGCTCTGGGGATAGAGGCTATAAGAACTTTTTTTAGAAGTCTCATTCCTGGTTTCTATCAGACCAAGACTAAGTAGTTGCTTCTGGAAGGACTAGGGGCAGCCCTGAGTGCAGGGGCCAGCCGGTCACAAAAACCAAAGTGGGGCTGGAGGTCAGGGAGGAGTTAGGGCAGGGTGGGTCCAATTCACACCAAGGTGCCCAGGGACTGTGAAGACAGAACAAGATACAGGTCAGAGCAGGAGGGCAAACAAGGATCAAAGGACACACAGTCCTGGGGAGCAGGACGATCATGTGACCCTGGAGTCTGACAGAGGTTCAGAAAGAAGGATGTTGGCAATGAGGTCACGGTCAGGAACTTCTGGCACAGAGAGGGCTTTGGGGAGACCTCCCCTAAGCTGCAATTTGATGGCTAACAGCTGTGCAACACAGACACAGTCCGGACAGCGAGTCCCAGGCAGGGGCACAGAGGGCAAAGGCGGGGAGGCCTGAGGCTTCGCTTGTGTGTAGGGCCCTGCGCGCGCTCGCACACACACACACACACACACACACACACACACACACACGGGGAGTGCTGCACAGCTGTGCAGACTCTAGGATCTGATGAGGCTAGGATCCCCCTAACCACAGCCACCCCAAGTGCTCTCAGGGAGCCCACCCACCCAGCCATCTGCTCTGTAGTGGGCACGACAGCACCCAGCAAGTAAGTGCACAGAGTTATGCCGCTGGAATCCCTGAGTTTGGTTTCTGGACTCAGCTGGACTCAGCCATGCTCTTGCCATGTGACCGCAAACGGCTTCGCCTCTCCATGCATGTGCCTCATGGTTACGACGAGGCTAATGTCGGTGCTCACACGGCAACATGATGAGTAATGCTATGCTCATCTCCGAGGGTGGTTGGGAGCTGTCATGAGACGTGCTCACCAGAGGGGCCGGCACCTGGGGAAAGCTGGCAAACCTTGGCCATTACTGTCATGGAGCGCCCACCGTTTGCACTGTGGGCCATGAGTGAGGCACTGATTCTGCCAAGGAGGGGTTAATTTCTCCCCCCCCACCCCCTTTTTTGTGGAAGGGCTATTTTACCACTATTCTCACTATAGGAAAACTACATTTTTACCGCTGTTGAGAAGCAAGCTAGGCATACCTCTTCAGCTGTAGTCCAGGAATTCTGGCAGCCCATTCATGAGAGTAGTGGGCTCTGTTGGTAGAGAATGGGCCCTACACAGCACAGGGCCCAGGAAATCTTGGCTTTCATTCAAATAGGACAGTTTTCATGTTTCCTACAGGCAAGGGCAACACATCCCTCCTTAGCCCAGGGAAGCCTGGGCAAGCCAGTAGGTACCTAGCAGCTTCAGGAAACAGTGCTATCAAGAACCAAGAAATTCACTGACTACCCCAGGGTGCACCTGGGCCCATCACATCCCTATAATAGCTGCTGATCCCAAGCACTGTTGGCTTCACTGATCCTCCCTAGAGTCAGGGTGAGCAGCTTCCTGCCACAAAGTGCCCTCAGAGGCAGGTACACAGTAACCGCCTCACATGTTTCTGTCTGTGTTCAGTTTCAGGCTTCTCAGGAACTAGACCACCTTCCTCAGATCTTCTTTTTCACATCTCCCATAGTGAATAGGGGAAATCCTATGCAAGTCAAGTCCCAGCAGCAGCCTCAGAATCTGAAGTTAAATGTGCAAATCAGTTCCTCAACCTTGGCACTAGTGACATTTTAGCCCAGATCATCCTTTGCCAGGTGGCCTGACTTGGGCACTGTAGGACGTTCAGCAGCATCTTTGGCCTCTGCCCACTAGTAGCATTCCTTACCCCAGTGGTGACAATAAAAAACAGTCTCCAGACACTGCCAAATGTCCCCTGGGGGAAAAACCATGCTAGATTGGGAACCAGTGGTATAAATTAAACCACAGTAATAATTCCATACCACCCACACATCAGAACAAGATTAAACTCCTGCCCCCAAGCCTGGGGCTGCCAGCTTCAGCCAGTTCCCTTCAACTCACAGCATGCGTATTAAGATGTGCACTCACAGGTCTTCATCTGGGATGTTTACTGAGCATGCCTCTAGACCCAACACCGTACCAGGCACTGAGGCCAGAAGAACCTGAGATGTGGTCCCTGTTCCCCAGAAACTCACAGTCATTCTGGGGAGACGGGGTCACAACATCTGAGGCAATGATAACCTCTACAGAGCAGTAGGTAAGGATACGTCACTCAGCCAGCCCGTGAGGAAGAGTGTGGCAGACAGAGGGGAGGGCACAGGGGCAGCTCTGAGTCTAGTCGAGGAGAAGGAGCCGCGCTGAAAGTTGTGTCAGAAGGTGGAGGCAGGTGCAGCACTGTAGGCGCGTGGACGGGGGCGCTTGGCACCTACTGCGGACCCAGGGACGGCTTCGTGGAGGCCATGACCGAGCCCGGTGATAGAGGGACAGGCAGGGGAACACTGAGGGCAGATACATGGAGGCTGGAAGGCTTGGGCGGTGTTTAGGGAACCGTGTGCAGGAACAGAAGGAGTGCTTTGCAGATTGGCGGCCAGCTAGCCTGTGCCGTAGGAGTACTGGGATGATTTGGCTGGACATCAGGAAGGCTTGGTAAAGAAAAAGGTGGAGCAGCAGAGGCGAGGCACTTGTGTCACGTGGCAGCCCCCCACCAGCCTGGCCCCACTGCCCAGAGGCAGGGCTGCCAGGCCCCTCGGCGCAGGGGGATCCCAGCGAGCACAACCTTTTGCCTGCTTCCCCGAGGACTGTCGCACTGGAGCTGTGATTCAGGGCCACCCCCGCCCGGGTGAGTCACATACCTACAGCCCTCCTGCCACCGAAGCTGCACCCATGCCCACCGAGCACCCAGCCAGTCCACTCCCTGGCACCCCGCGTCGGTCCCCCAAAGCCCCCGCCTGGCCCTCACTTCCCTCCCAAGGGCCTCTGGACAGCTGGAGGCAGCACTCTCCCTGCTCCTGACAACTCCGTCAGGTTGGGGAGCCTGTCTGATGCCTCCAAACCGTTTTGAGGGGCTGGCATGTACTAATTTAGGCTGCCATTACATCAGGGATGTGGTTCAGTTTCTCTCCCTTCCCATCAACCCTCCTCCCAGCCCAGTGTCAATAGCAACGGCGGCAGTGACGTCCCGGGGGAGCAGCACGACACTGCCAAGTCTTCATGACTACCAGCCCGCGTGACTCTCGGCTGACAGCCCCTGGTGATCGGTGATGGGTGATCAGCGATCGGGAGAAGAGCCTCTCCCGCCCCCCCAGAGGGAAGGTGCCAAGACACCGAGATGCTGCCCTCCCAGCCGCCAGGGGCCTGCATCCTCCCGTTCAGTCACGGGCTCCTTCACGTCTTCCGGCCACACCACAGAAGGCACATGGGGCGCACCTAGGGAGGCTGGGAGCATCCAGCCGGCAGTCACTGCATGCAGGGTCCTGTGTGGCAGGAGGAGAGTCGGCCTCAGGGTAGCAGGGTTGGGGGAGCGGAGGGCAGTTTGGAGCGAGCAGGATGGGCGGCCGAGTCAGGATGTCCGCAAAGCTGCTGGGGGCTGTCAGAGGGACTGGCCCAGGCCACTGCACCTGCAGCTGGCTGACAAGCCTGGCTCACCTCATGCTGTCACGCACAGGCTCCGGGAGCAGGAAGCAGCTCAGACCACCGTGAAGTGGAATCCCCTCCCTTTGGGTCCTTTCAGCCCCTCGGGATAGGCAGAACTGCTGTGATGCCATTATGCCCACCCACAGGCTCAGTCCCATAGGCACAGCCACTGCATATGGCCCCAGATGCTGCGTCCTGTACGGGGCCTGAGGAAGGTCAGAATTCAGCCACATGTTCTCATGGGAGCACATTTTTGTAACTCACACCAGGCTGCCCATCCAGAGCCTGGAAGTGGCAGAGCCCAACTCAAACCTGAGTCAGCTGACTTCCGCCACCGTTCTTCAGGTTTCCAGGCCCTATATCTCAGAGGCTCAGCAAGCAGAGGGCCCATCCACAGACCCCTTGCCAGCCCCCTGCCTCACCTGGATACCATCCCACACCCTCCCTAGTCCCAGGCACATGGAACACTCCAGACCCCTCCCCGTGGCATAAAAAGTCAATGAGGCCCAGGGAGTGTGCCATCGTGGGATCTGCAACTCCCTTCCCCACTTCTAGACCTGATCCGGGTGCCCAGGAGCTCGCAGACAGCCTGAGTCTCCATTCAGAGCCTGCACAGGGTGACGAGACTGCTGTGTCCCCCACACGCCACCACACCCAGCCTTCTGTGCATCGTCATCCAGGGATGGCCAGGGGGTGCCTGATCCTGGCCGTGCATGGACTGAGCTTGGACATGCAGGCCAGAGGCCTTTCCTTGTATGGCATTGAGCCCGGGGTAGGTGGGGAAGGGCAAACCAGGAACCTCCATTTGTACTCTTGCCTTGGGCCCCACAGATGATAAGGGCAGCCACCATGATTCAGAGACAGGAAAGCTTCCCTCATTCCTGATGGTGGGCAGCTCTGAGCCTGGCAGACCGTGGGCTCAATAAGATGGCCGTGGGGTAGGTGCACAGTTCATGTAACTCAAAAGGAAGCCCTGTCCCCGGATGGAATGTTCTTCATGATCTTCATGAAAAGGAATACCTTCTCCTCTCCCTGTGTTTAAGTCCTGCCCCTGCCAGGCCCCATGCTGCGCTCTGGGAGGTAGTCAGGCAAGGCCTCAGGGACACAGGTCACCTCTGAACTGGCCCTATGGCCCCTGCCCTGCGCCTTTTTCCCATTCCCATGCCCTCCTGCTGCATCCCTACCCCTGCTGAAGAGCCCTGGAATTTCAGAGCTCAGGCACAGGCTGAACATTCCCTGGAATCCAGTGATTTGAATGACTATAGCCAGGCAGATGGGCGGTACCTGGGGGGGGGGGAGACAACACCAACCACTGCTCATGGGGAGGGGGGCTAGGCTTCCCCAGAGGGGGCTAATTTCAGGCAGCAGCACCCCACTGCTTTGCCTCCTCTCCCCACTCCCTCTTTCCCTCTTCCCTGCCTAGAGCCTGCTTCCTCTCCACCACCACCCCCACCCCTGCCATGCCCTCCTAGCCACGTGGGTCTGACATGCATTTTTGACCTGTGGGCCCCCACAAGAACACACCAGGATGGAGCAGTGTCCCGGAGCCTCCTGACTAAAACTAGGAGGGAGGTCACGGCAGAGAGAGCACAGCCAGGAACGCAGCCGGCAGGCTGTGAAGCGTGCAGAGCGGGCCCCGAGTCTGGAGGAGGCCAGGCAGTAGTTGTGTCAGGAATTTAGAAACCCCTGCAGGGCCGTGAAGGCCTGGAAAACACACCGATGCCTTTCACAGGGCACTGCCTTTGCTATTTCCTGAGCCTTGGTCGCTGCCCAGCCACCCCTACCCTCCCAGGCTCTTCAGCTCTCTCCACTCCCAGAACTCGGACACCCCACGCCCTCTGCACTCTCCAGGCTTCACACAGGGCTCTCCCCTCTGCCTGGCACATGCTTCCTGCCTTCTCCACCTGGTAGCTCATCCTTCAAGGACTCAGGTGTCCCCTCCTCCAGGAAGCCTTCTCTGACTGCCCTCCCCCCCACCTAGGTCTTGCCCCATAGTAACATTTGTAACACAGCATTGTAATCACTTACCTATACCCCCACCACCAATAACTCTTGAGGGCGGTAACCGTCTTACTTATGATACCTGGCATGTAGCAGGTATTTAATAAGTATCGGATGGATGGATGGATTGACACACTGACAGAAGCCCAGTGGGTGGGGGGGTGAGTGGGGAACTCCGTGCCAGCAGCTGGGAGAGGTGAGCATGCCCAGAGCTGCCGGGAAGAGGGGGAAGATGGTATGGGTGGGTGATGGGGTCCTGGCAGGTCGCCCTGCCTCCCCTACTGCTTTGGGAAGACTTGTCCCGGAGCACTGTGTGCCTACCCAGGCCTGATCCCCGTGGTGACCACCTTCCTCCTTGCTCCTAGTACTTCTGCCTGTTGCTGGTGATCTTCCTCGTGGAGCTGGTGGCAGGGGTCCTGGCCCACATGTACTACCAGAGGGTGAGTAGACCCTCTTCCTGCATTCCCCATCGGTGCCCCCTGTTGCCCTGGAGGCAACAGTGTGGGGCAGGGTGCAGAGGCATGGGGGAGCTAAAGCTCAGCAGTGACACAGAGGGAGGTCTCATGTCCCTGGCCCCAACAATCCTCAGTATACCTGGGTCCTACTTCTTGTCTGGCTTCCAGCAATTCTCTGCCCTATCTGTTGATGCTGACTTATTTGGCATGGGGGCTGGGGAGTGGGAATGCCCCGTGGGAGGTGGGGTGGTCTCTCTCCCCTCCTAAGCAGAGATAGAGGATGAACCTAGCAGATGGGCATCCAAGGAGAAAGGCTGGGGCCGGGGCTACCTGCCAGACTATGAAGACAGCACCGGGCCTTGCCTGCCTGCTGCAGACAAGGATGAAGTAGCCGGTCGGGTCTCCTCCCACTGGCTGCTGTGAACCAGGGGTTTGAGGTCATGACCAGGGTGAGACAGATGCCTGCACTGGTTGTTTTAAGGAAGCACCGTACAACTGATGGGTGCCCATAGGATAACAACTGTAAATATTGTGAATGTCACCTCATAATCAAAATGAGAAAAAGATATTTATTTAAAAGCACCCCCTGTGCCCAGCCTCATTGCCCTCCCACCAGCTTTGAGCCATCCCCTCCCCAGCCTGCCTCTCAGTTCTGTCCATCACCTGCCTGGCCCCAGCTTTTACAACATCTCTCCACGAACTCTGTGTTCTGAGCGGTCTCCTACGATGCTCCCATTACGCTGGGGAACCTCTGCCCTCACACCATTCCAAGTCCGTGGTGCTCGAGGCTAGCTGGCCTGGCTTTGGAGCGGGCCTGGAGAACGAGGCCAGGGTGAGTGGTTCTGCTGATGCCACCTTCCCTCTCCACTCTCTCCAGCTCAGTGATGAACTGAAACAGCACTTGACCCGGACGCTGGCTGAGAACTACAGGCAGCCGGGAGCCGCGGACATCACAACCTCAGTAGACCGTCTCCAGCAGGATGTAAGCACCCGCCCCCTGGGCTTGAAGGCCAAGCAGATTCAAATTCCGACTCTGTCCCTTCCTGTCTTTGTAACCGAGGACAGGTTACTTACCTTCTCTGAGCTTCATTTGCCTCCAAAACAAAGCCTCAGTGTGCATGTTGATCATTCAGTACCATCGCGTATGCAGAAGTCCCCGCCACCATGAAAAGGGCAAGTTGAATCCTGGCCCTTTCCTTCTTCCTCCTGTGCCCTGGCCCCACCACGGCCCCCTTGACTGCCTCCTCCAGGTCCCACCCCTAGGGCCCTTGCGGGCAGGAAGCTGGCTGTGTCAGGAGAAGAACTCTCCTGGCCGGGATCTGGGCTCCTTCCATCAGCAGGGCTGTCTTCTTCCTCCTCTGGGGGCTGACAGTTGAGGTCCCGTACTAGTGAACTGTAACAGGCAGAGCTATTTCAGCCAGACTGCTGCAAGAACTTCCCAGTTGTGAGCCCAGAAGGTGGTCCCGCCAAGAAGAGGCTCAGCAGACCCCTTCAGTGAGGCCCGTGGTCCTGCCAGAAGTAGGGAAGGGACAAATGGCCCCCAGACCTACCTTGTGCAGTATGGTAGCCACTAGCCATGTGCAGCTAGTTAAATTTACATTACAAAATTCAGTTCCTCAGTCACTAGCCACATTCCAGTGCCCAATAGCCATAGATGGTTAGTGCCACCGAATTGCACAGGACAGATATAAAGCATTTCCATCATTGCAGAAAGTTCTGTCGAACAGTGTGACTCCAGGATCCTGATGGTTTCACATCTGAAAATTTGAGGAAGCTCTACTGGCCCACTCTGGTCCCCTTTCTCCCTGCCACCTTAGCCTGTGGTCTCTGCTCTATCCTGTATCTACAGACCCCACCCTCAGCCCGAGGCCTTGGTCTTTCTGCCAGGAATACCAGGCCAGTGAGTGGAGTAGAGGTTAGCATCTTAGCTCAGCTGGGGAGGCACCTTCTCCGTCTCCCCAAGACTGGCTTGGATCCCAGTAGGCTCTGTGCAGCGGGGTCTCTTGTGCTCTGCGATAGTGGCTGAGGGCACTCATGTACACATAGGTACACACATCCACACCCACACGCTTAGCCCACACATACCCTGCTGGTCAGCCCAAAGCTCAGTCTGCATTTTTAGGGCCTCCCACATGAGGCACTGAGCCTGAATCCCTGCCCTTGGGGCCTTAGTTGGGGAGCCCAACACATGCAGTCAGTGCTAGGCTGGGAGGACCCTCTGAGTGGAGAACAGAGCTGGGAAGGCCAAGGGGGGAAGCAGGAAGGAGGGCCTGGGTTTGCCTAGTTAGAAAGGATGGGAGGGGCAGTCAGAGAGTAGGGAACAGCATGAGAAAGGGCACAGCTGGGAGCCACTATCTGTCACTGCCCCAGGCCTCCTCCATGGGCACCTGAGCATGTGGGCACGACCTCACACATGCCAGCAACAGTTAGAACCAGAGGGGCACGAGGGAGCCTGGGCCCAGGCCCGCATCCTAGTCATGAGGAAGCAGCCCTGAGAAGGCAGTGGCTTCAGGCCAAGGCCAGCATCTGGGCTGCGGGCTGCACCCCAGTATGTAAATGACACCTACATGCCTGCATTCACAAAATGATCGTAGCATAGAGGGTGTCACTAACTGCTCACCCCTGCAGGGCTCGCTTCTCAGGGCTTCACAGAATTGCCTCTTGCCGTCTTCACACAGAGCGGTGTGGAGAGGCTTCCTGAGCCCCACTTACATGTGACGAAACTGAAGCCCAGAGAGGCTAGATAACCTGCCCGGGGACACACCGCAGTATAATCCCACATGACACCTAGCACACACTGTGCTGTTCCTGGCTCCATGTGCTGTCCTGTTCTGCCTGCCTCCTGCCTCCTCCTCTTCCTTGTGGGACCTTCCACTAGCCCCTTCCTCCTCTGAGCTCCACACAGCTCCCGATGTCTCCCCTACTAAGCTGTAGTCACTGGGAAGCTTCAGAAAACCAGGAACCATATTACTCATGTGTGAGCCCAGTGCTAGCTTCACTCCTGGCACATAGTAGGTGCCTATCAAATACCTGTTAACTGTACTGAACGTACCTCCCACCCGGCCTGCACCTCCACACACCAGAGACAGTCTCAAAACAGCTGCCTGTGTGGCTCACACGGGGACTTGGATTCTCAGTCCCTCAACTCACGGGCAAGAGAGAACCAGTGTCCTGTTGTGTCTGCATCACTGGAGACCTGGGTTGGCACTTTCCTGCTCTGGAGTGGCACAGATGACCCAGGTCTTACCCAGCGCCAACTCCACCACTTGGTCAACACTGATCTGCCCACACTGTGGCTCTGGGACACTCTCTGTGTCCTTCCCTGCAGGTCTGTGGGCTCTGAGGCTTCAGGGTCTGAATGAGGGTCCAGGAACCTCTGGCAAGGCTGGGTCCCTGTTCCTGGGGTCCTGCCTCGCTGGGTGACCAGGAAAACACCCCCATGTGGTGTGAGCTTTCCCCGGGGTATACAGCCCCACTCTCTCAGGGACCCACCTCCATCTATCTCCCCACCCATCTTCTCAGAGACTCTCCCTGCTGTCAGGACGCCCAGCATAATCTCCTTAAAGGACTTGCATGGATAGAAGGTAGCCATCAGGTGTCTTGCAGCCAGCTTCTGCACCTGCCTGGAGAGAAGGGCCCCCAAAAGGCCAGCTCCCTGCTCAAAACAGGCAAAGGGGAAAATTCGCAGGGAGAACAAATCCCTATTTGTGCTTGAGTTAGTATTTGAATAACGAGTCCAGCAGCCCTGACACCGAGGGACCAGAGGAGCCTCCTGCCAGGTCTTCACCTCCTTCTGTCCCTCTAGTTCAAGTGCTGTGGTAGTAACAGCTCCGCCGACTGGCAGCACAGCGCATACATCCTGTCTCAGGAGGCCGAGGGCCGCCGGGTGCCGGACAGCTGCTGCAAGACGGTGGTGGCCCGCTGTGGGCAGCGGGCCCATCCCTCCAACATCTACAAGGTGGAGGTGAGCGCCCAAGCTCCAGCTGAGGCATGCAGAGCACACCCCACCCCACCCCAAATGGGAGGCTCAGGCAGAGGGGCAGGGAGAAGCAGAACACGCTTTTTCATTGGCCGTGAGACCTCACAGGGCTGTCAGTGGTCTCCACGAAGCAGCTTGGGGACAAGCAGCTGCTGGTGGGAGGTTCTAAGACATCATGGCATGCCCCTGGATCACCCGAGAAGCCTGTGGGCAGTTGAAAGGCTGGAGCAGGCCCATTAAGCCTCTGGCCTGCCCTCAGCGGGTGGCGGGGGGGATGCAGCACCGGCCAGCCCTTCCCTCTGCAGCCTCGCCTACTTCACGCCGGCGTGCGTGACCTACCGTTACCTTACAGGGAGGCTGCGTCAGCAAGCTGGAGCAGTTCCTGGCTGACCACCTGCTGCTCATGGGGGCAGTGGGCATCGGGGTGGCCTGTCTGCAGGTGAGTGGGAGCGCGGATTAGGAGAGGGGGTTGTTTGGAAGAGTTCTGAACCCCTCTCCCATCGGCAGAGATCACAAATCACTGACCCTCTGCACACCCATGCCCTGTCCTGCCCTCTCCTCCCCTCCTCTTCTCGCCACTTGCCCTTGGCAGCCAGGAATGAATCACATGGTCACTCTCTTCCCCAGAAAAGATGAAGGAAAATGCCTGGGGGCCTGGGGGACAACTTGAACTTGTAAGAGACCTGGGAGGAGTGTGAGTGTGGGCTCAGGTATGTGCATGCACCCTCTGTGTGTGCACGTGGGTGTGTGTGTGTGCACATGGATTACCCGCATGCATCTATGTGTACATGGGGTTGTATGCATGTACGTGCGTTTAGGTGTGCTTGTGCATGTGTGTATATGTGTGTGCATGTACAAGTACCCATTCCTGCGTGTGTGTGTGCACACACATGCCCGTGGATGTGCACTCCCCGTGTACTCCCAGCTCTTTGAGCGACGTCTTTTGCTCAGTTTCACTGTTCCACCCCTCCCTCTGCTGCCACCCAGGAAGTCAGTGTCACTCTCAGATCTGCTTTAGTCAAAGGTCCATACAGAGGAGTCAGGAGGGCACCCTCAGGCTGGGGCAGATACAGGGGCAATGGCCCTGCACACCTACCTTGCCTGGCACTCTGCTTCGGCCCAGCAGGTTCTAGAGGGAGCTCAGCACTGCCCCACCCTTCCCACCCCCGGGACCACCTGCACTGATGAGGAAAGGGGTGAGAGGCTGGGACCTCAGAGGACCCGGATCGAACCCTTCCTCTGCTCCTGTATGACTTAGAGCAGTTACAGCCCTGCCCGCAGCTTCTCCGACCACAAAATGTGGCTCATTTCCCGAACCACATAAGGTCTAGAGAAGAGCGAGGTGATGAGTGTGACACACTCACTGTGCCGGGCACGGGTGAAGGCCTCCAGTCAGTGGAAGTGGTTGTTATCCAGCCATCTGTAGACTTCAGAGTGGTTTCAGGTGCTTTCTATCATTAGATCCCCACCACGACCTGAGACCTGAGCCAGGCGAGGTAGTAAGTGTGCTCCCATTTTACAGATCAGAAAGTTGAGACCCAGAGAAAAGACTTACCCAGGGTGTCACATACTGAAGTGGCACCCAGGTCTCCTGGCTCTTGGTCATTTGCTTTTGCCAGCCCCCTCCCCCCACCCCGCACCTCCCCAACCGCCAACACAGATTTCTTTGGAAAGCAAAGCAGGGGCTGGTATCAGCAGCTGGCTCAGGGAGGCTGCCAGTGTGGGGTTCCTTCCAGATCACCGCTCTCCCTGCCCACATCAGTCTGTGCGTTCAGAGGACCTAGCTGCAGCCTTCTCCACTGGGCTCGACACTCTGGAGGAGGGGGGAGACCAGGCAACCTCAGGCTGGTTATTTCATCTCTGAGCCTCAGTTGCTTGTTTGTAAAATGGGGCTAATTATATCTAGTTTGGTGAGAGGATTAGCAATATATATGTAAATCACTTGTCACTGATGAGCAGATAGCAGGTGTTCAATAAATGGTACCATCATTATTTTTATCATCTCCACCTGGGCACATTGTCTCTCAAAAAAGCCCTCATTGTTTCCCGGCCAGAGCAGCTCCCCCTTCGTCTCCATAGTTAGCATGCAGGCCGGGAGCCCCAGGGGGCATTAAGCAGAGCCCCTCTTTTGCAGGACCCTAAGGCAGGCCTTCTGTCCCACATACCCCAGTGGGAGCTGAGGAAGGGGCTGCTCTGTGCTCCAGCGCCAACTGAAGTTTCCAGAAACCTGCTGTCTCCTTCAGGTGCTGAGGGGGCCTGCTGTGCATGGACACTGACCAGGCCAGGACCACATTCCCCATCCATTTCCTCCTGGTCTCTCTGGCTGTGGGAGCCCGGAGAAGCTGAAGACAGGGGCAGTGAGGCCTAGAGCAGGGAGTGGGTCTGCCAGTGTCCCAAGCCCAAGGTCAAGGTGAAACAAGTACCCTGTGAAAGTACTGCTGGGAGGCCATGTTGTCAGGAGGGTGCCTGCCCGCTGCAGAGGGGCTTCCTCCTTGTAAACATCCCCGACCATGAAGTCTCGGTCCTCCAGGGCTCTCTGTGGAATGGCGCCAAGTGTCCCTCAGAGAGAGCTTCACCCAGCCACCACTGTGGACCCCCATCCATAGCCCAGATTCTCCCCCGACTCTGGCTGAAGCCGGTCCTGCAGCAGCCAAGCCTCGGTTACAGCCCCCTCTGCTGGCCAATGCTGGAACTAAGCTGCCCAAGTCCCGGTTGGCCACCAGCCTTGAAGGGCTCACACCAGTCGTGTCCCTAAGCTCACAGTCACCCTCCACCAGTGTAGGTATCCCCACACACGCCCAGCCTGGCACTTCAGAGACTCCCAAGGCTCAGGAGATAAAAGGCCAAGGTGGTGGCTCATGTTTCCCTAGTCCCCAGGACTAGAGGAGACCTTGCTATGAAGTCAGAGGACCTCTCCTCTTCTTATGTGATCCTGAGGAAGTCATGTTCCCTCCCTGAGCCTTGGCTTCCTTCCCTATAGAACGGAGGAGATGGACATTGTTGAGCCTTCCTTTAAGTGGCAGAATTCTATAACCCATGGGAATCTCACATAGGAGCCCGCAGTATTAAACAAGCATGAGGTGGTGCTGCTGTGGTTGAAGCAGGAGTTGGGGCTCTAAGGTTCCATGAATTTTGGTAAGAACCCTGCCTCAGTGTGACTCCTGTGCCACCATATTCTAGAATGTTAAGGCATGTCTTGTGCATACTGTGAACACCAAGCAGAGGATGTGACAAACATAACAAACCCCGATTCCAGCCATTTGGCAACCTGTCACTTGTTGCCCCGTGAATGTGTGGACCAGGGCTGACATGCTTAGATCGTAGCAGGCTGGGGGGAGACAGGATCTCCATAGAGCCTCCACGGCCACAAGCCTCAACCTGGGCTGCACATGGGGACCACCTGGGGAGTTTTAAAACTGCCCAAGGCCCCGGCTGCACCCCAGCACAATTAAATCACTTTGTCCGGGGCTGGCACCCAGGCACCAGCATACTTGTGAAGCTCTCTGGTGGGTCCAGTGTGCAGCCTGGCTGAGAACACTGGCCCACATGAACGACAAGAGCCACAGGGCACCTGGAAGTCAGATGTGGGAGAGGTCAAGGGCCAGGGAGAAGATGGCACCATCACAGTCCTTAACCACCCAAAGGCAGGCAGGTGGGGGAGGGCACATTCCTGGGAGGTACCGGAGGACAGACAGGAACAACAGGTAGAATTTACAAGGAGACAGGCTGGAGAACTTGCTAACAATTGGAATCTTCCAGCAGTGGTCCCTGTGAAGCACGAAGCTGTCTGTGGCTGCAGGTCGTGGCAGAGGTTGGGGGCTGGCAGGGACCCTGAAGTGGGGAGACCCGCATGTGATGAGCTGCAGGTCCCTGCCCCGCTGCTGCGTGCACCTGTTCCTTTCAGCAAGACCCTGTAGGGCCCCTCTGTCCACGTGGGCATGTGGCCATCACTCCTCTGGTTTTCAGACCTGACAGGGATAATTGGGGTCTGGAGTTACCTCCAAATCAGACTCTTCTTTCTGGAAGGACCTTACCGGTTATCTAGGCCAGTGCCATCAGCCCCGGCTGCACATGACAATCAGATTTGAAAAGTACCCTTGCTCGGGCCCCATGCCAAGGATTCAGGCTCAGATAGATGGGACGAGTCCTGTGCCTGGGTGTTTTTTCAAGCTCCCCAGGTGATTCACGTGTGCACCTAGGATAGAGAACACTGGGCCCACCCCTTTCACATATACCTGAAGACACCAAGCCCAGCGACATAGTCACTTGCTAACAGTCACATGGCCACCGTGGCAGAGCCAGCCAGGACCCCAACTCCAGGTCTCTCTGTTGTATACCAGCTTCCCCTTTTGGGTGGACTCTGGAGGCACTCCACCTTGAGGTAACTCTGGCAGAGAAACTTCTACCCAGGAAGGACATAGTGGCTCCGCCCCCTTTTCCTACTGCCCTGCTCACACACAGACTCTGGGAGTCTCCCACCCAGAAGCCATGCAGAGTGAGCATTCGTTGTTAGTTTTGTATGAGAGCCTCTAGGTGCCAGGTGCCAGGTGCCATGGCCAGTGCTGGGGCCACACCAGTGGGCAGGATGTGGTCCCTTCTCCCAGGAAGCTTTCACTCGAGGCAGGAGGCACGTAGAACATGGGTTGTCACATGCCATCAGAGGCACTGTGCAAGTGTTAGACTTGGGGCTCGGGGGAGCATGTAAGAGGCCCTAACCTGTCAGGGCAGTCACAGAAGGCTTCCTGGAGGAAGTGATATATAATTAAATCTTGAAGGAGTTTGATGGGGAAAAGCAAGAGGGGAAAGAGTGACAGGGCGAGAGAATTGAATTGGCAGAGCCCTGGCCTGCTGCAGTGGAGGGAGGGCTTTATCCTGAGGGCTCTGGGGAGCTGTCAAAGCCTCAGGATGCAGGAGGGGCTGGGAACCCTGATGTTGGTCCTGTCGTCCTGGTTTTTAAAGAGTGTCTCCAGGGAAGGCTACCAAGCAGTGAACAGATTAGAGGTTTCCCTATTGAGATTTGAGACTCAGAGAGGGTTATATCTGTGCCCAGGATCACACAGCCCCAAACAGAAACTACCCCATTCCTACTTCTATCCCAACATTCCCGTCCTGTAGATGGAAACATGTTGCAGAGCCCAGAAAACTCACACGACAGCAGAGATTGGGATCTGCAGGTCAGTAAAAGGGAAACTGAAAGATTACATTGGATTGGCCTTCTGGGGCCTCCCTGGCCCTTCCTTGGTTCTCTTGGTGACAATCAAGTCCTGGCCCAAAAAACCTCAAAAGCAGCTGAAACCATGCCACCTCCCTGATGTAAACAGCCCCATGTGGCAAATGCTGTACCTAGGCAGGCTGCCAGAAGAGGGCGCCATGCACCACACAGCCAGGCCCCCACGCAAGCAGGCGCCCCCGCAGCCATCTCCACGCATCCTCCTCCATTCCTGCTCCTGCACTCATTACCACGTGTTTACTCTGCTCACCCCGTGCTGGCCACGCAAAGCTGTGGGTGCTGATTCGTCCACGTCCTCCATCAGGAAGGAGACGGCGGTACCAGGGATCCAATAGCTTCCACTGCTCCTCTGCATGAATCAAGGTGCTTGTGTGTGTGCACGTGTACGTGCACATGTGTGCAGACCTGTGTAGACATGTTGTGAGTGCATCCGTAGCCCCTCTGCATGTGTCAAGGTGGGGGCGTGTGTGCGGACATGCACCCTGCCTTCCCTGGGAGGCTCCCTGGTGGGAACACACATCTTCTACAGAAGTGCAGTTATGGGCAAGCTCCGCCCTCCCGGTCCCCCAGCACAAACTGTCCACTGTAGATGTGGCCTCAAGTCCGTGCTGGCCCAGCTCTTCCCATCTGACCCCCCCCCCGACCCCCACAGCAAGAATCAGAAAGATCCAGATGACCCCACACGTTAGCCATCAAACCACGACGTGGGGATGGGGAAGAGAGGGTGCTGCACGACACCTGGCTGGAAAGGCTGCGATGGCACCTGCTTAAAGCCAGTGGGAGACAAGATAACCTCTCAAGCTGCCTTCAGCTTGTGGCACTGAGTCCGGAAGGAGATCGGCACTGCTCTCGGTACCAAGTCTGAAAGCTGCACTCACGGAGTTCTGCCCTCCTCCCATGTAGGGGTGGAGAGGAGAGAGGAGGGGAGAAGAAGAAGGGCTCATCCTCTGCCACCTCAGGCCAGCTAGCCTTGCAAAGAGAAACCAAATGCCTGCTAGCCCATGAGCGTCTTCATCAGCCTGCCCTCCTCCCACTGGTCAGAGCTCCGGGTGCATCCAGAGGGGCTCTAGCAAGATCAGGCCAGCAGCAGCTATTGGAGAAATTTGGCAATGATGGGGCGTTGTTCCCTATCTTCGGGGAGATCCACCTTCGCCCACGTGCCACAGGACATTCATGGGGCTGCCCTAGCAGCGCCCTCTTTCCTGTGGGTGGGGAGTCTGGATCCAACGGCATCATTACCATGGAAAGATCACAGGCATGGGTCTCCGGGGTCTGACACATCCACATCTTGTCCTGCATTTTAGAGATTGGAAAAGTGAGGGCCCCCCAGGGGGACAGCGATTGCCCAGTACTGCCCTGCTCTGGGCAGGATGCTCTTCTCGTTCAGCGAGTGGGTGGAACAGAGAGGCTATTAGGCAGGCTCCTAGGGCCTGGGTCCGGTGCCTCATTCCCAGCTAACTTACAGGACAAGTTGGGGACAGCTCCAGGTGCTCCTTTCAGAGCCTCAGTTTCCCCAGTGACTTCTGTACATCAGCCAGTGAATCAACTATGAACCTTGGTTTTACTCTGGAGTCTGAGAGCAGCGAGACGCAGACAGCAACAAGGGAGTGGAACTACTGCGGCTCAGGATCTGATGAAATCGGGCCATCTCTGGAGATCTAGGACCACAGACCAGCAGTGCACTGCTTGTTAGAAAGCAGAATCTCGGGCCCCACCCCAGACCTCCTGAGTTGGAATCTGCCCTTTATCCAGGTCCCCATGTGTGTGCCCAAGAGGGAGAAGCCTGCTGCAGGGCACTGCGGGAGAGCAGCTTCATGGGGTTCTGATTTCTCTTTGCTCCTCTGCTCTCTCCACCTGGCAGATCTGCGGGATGGTTCTCACCTGTTGCTTGCACCGGAGGCTCCAGCTGCATTTTTACTAACGGCCGACCGCGTTCCCCTCCGACTGCCCCTCACAAGGACAGGTGCCCAAATCCCATCTTCCAGGCCCGCAGAGTCAGCACCAGCTCACCTAGAAACTCCCAGAAACTCCCCCTACTCTTCCCAGCCCCTTTGGATCCACCAAGTGCCCAAGACTATGGCTCCTGTGATTCCCACCCAGGCAGGGGGGACCCATCCTGTGTGGAAACAACAACCAGCACCCCTCACCAGGCCTGGGGATCCTGTGGACGACAGGAGGGTGATAATCAGACCCTCCACTCCCTCCCAGCTCCAGAACCTAGAATGAAGGTCTGAAAGCCCCCCTGGGATGCCTGCATGGGGCACATGATCTCCCCACTGGTGCTGAGCACCCCTCTTCTTGTCTCTGCTTGGTGTGTTTTTCTCTACCCACGGGGAAGTGCTTACCGGCGGGGGGATGGAAGCAGTTAGGGTTGGCTCTGCCCCCAGAAGATCCAGCCCTTTGATCTGCCCGCCCCACACCTCCTCACCTGGGAGTACCCCGGCGGTCTGGGGTCTGGTTCCTTCCCGCAGGGTCTGGCAGCAGAGAGGCCTGAGGTGAGGCCCCGGAACTGGGGTTGGGCAGCAGCAGGCTGGTGGGGCCACCAGGGCAGGGAGGAAGGCAGGTAAAGTGGCCACACCAGCACATGCTGCACCAGGACCTTGCATCCAGCCTAGAAACCTTCCCTGGGAGAGGTACCGCAGAAGACCATGGCCTTGAGCTCCAGTCTACAGTAAATGACCCTCAGGGGTCTCCCCTCTAGGGCCTGATTCTCTGGAATGCCAGGTGTTTTAAATGATCTCCAGCCCTTCGTGTCGGTGGGAGTAAAAATCCTTCCTGATTAGGCCAAATCACAGACCCTGCAAAGTTGGAGCCACTGAGAAGGTACAGCTCTGAGTAGAAGGGTGCTGTGCCTGAAACCCCATTTTTCCTGGGCCCACAATCCCCAACCACATATGGCCACCACCATTCTGCCTCCAGGAGCCCTCGCTCTGCTTCCCAGAGTGAATATAGTGGCTTCTTTTGGTTCTCTCTTGCGTCTCTGAATCAGGCAGGGAATTTTCAGGAAGAATTTTCTCAAATACTATGGGAGAACAGAACAGAAAATCCTAGAAAATGCAGAATATAGATGCTGGCAGTTTTCCAAAGAACAGGTGTCAACTTGTAAGACAGCCATGGAGACGAGACCCTCCCCCTCCAAATACCTATTACAAATGGGTAACTTGTAGCGAGAGAACCCCACACCTGGCTTCCCACCTTCCAGGTGCCGTGCTTCCCGTGCTGGGGACCCTCTTACATCCCACCATGAGAGAGTGGCCCCTTGTTGCCAAGATCAAGGGCAAGAAATGTCACACCTTACCTCCTAACTCATTCTAGGCCCCAGTCTGATGAGCTCAGTTCTTGGTGACCTGGGGAGTCCCGGGTGAAGGGTGTTCTCCCTCCCATACACAGCTCACTGCTGTCCCTAAACACAGCCCTCAACTGCACAGAAACCGTACTTGCTCAGAACAGGGATTCCCCACATGCACAGAGGGAAGACCAGGTTCCGGGGGCAGATGGCCTCCCCTATCCTGGGGAATCTTCTTGCGGCTTCTCTCCTCCACCCTCACGGCCCTGAGGCTGCTGATACAAGTTCATTAACAGGATACCAACTTTCCAGCAATCCCAGACTGCACCAAGGCTGGAAGAAATTGCGCTGTGACTAGCTTTGCTGCCCTCCAGCTTCCTGGGACTCATGCGGACAGTTGAGAAATGACTGACTCCCAAGCTGTGTGCAGCTGGGCGCAGGCTGCCAGGTGTTACCAAGTGAGGGCTGAGAGAGAGAGTTCCTCCTGGGCAGGCAGCGATGCCCGGGGAGGCGCTGTGTCCTGTGGGACATGTCAGCCCCTGGCGGAGTCCCTGAACTCTTTACTGAGGTCAGCTGGGCTTGTGGAGACGGGGACAGGGGGATGGGCGGGATCGCTTGCACACCTTGTTGTCTGTCCCTGCCCCCTGAGGTGGGTTAGGCTGTCCTAGGCTAAGGGCAGGTGATTCCACCCTGGGCACCTGCCCACCCAGAGGGCAGCTGGAGGATGGATGGACCAAGCTACAGAGAGAGAATGACCCAGAGCTTTTGGGAATGGTGACCAGCTAGCTCATGCTCACAGCTTGGGAGGGGTGAGGGTTAGAGGGAACTGAGGCCCAGGATGTGACAGGCTCCCCGCTCAGGGCATACAAAGGGCTGGGGTCTGGAGCCAAGAATACCATCCCCAGTGAGGTGTGCCCACCCCACCTGAGAGGACGCAGATCTGTGCCGCCCAGGATGACTGCCCCCAGGGCCCTGCTTGGAGAGAGAGAGAGAGAGAGTGAGCCATGACTGTTGAAAGCTGTCCTCAGTCCTGTGTGAGCAAAAGGCCCCTACACACTGGGACCCAGAAAAGAAGCCAGCATTTTGTAAAGGTCAGAACATGGCGGATGCTGGGATGCACACAACCTGAGTCCCCACAACCTCGGCCTTCCCTCCCACAGCGCGCAGGGGTGGACAACCCCAGGGCACGGCATGTCCCCCACTCTCCGGATGACCTGTGTTGGGGGAGGCAAGAATGAAACTCAGTGTTTGGTGAGGAGATGAAGTCTTGTTTAAAATGTTTGTGACCACCCTTTTCTTCTCCCTACCTCTCCCGCCAGCCTTGCCCCAACCCCAGGGGCCGCTCCGGCCTCGCCATGGGGGAGCGTCCAGGGCCTTGTGGTTACTGAAGGCCTACTGTGTGCTTAGAGTATGTTAGTCGTGTAAGTGCTTTCTCTCCCGGTGATCACAATGGGAAGGCACTATTCCCCCCACTCTGCAGATGATGAAATTAAGGCTCGGAGAAATTAAGAGGTTGGCCAGTCAGTAGCAGTGGTTGTCGACATGCCACCCCCAGCTGGGTAGAAGCAAGGGGAGCCAGGCTGAGAGCCCCCTCTCCTCAGCATCCTGCAGCTCCCCATCTCTGCAGTAAGCTGTCAGGCTGCCGTGCAGGAACAGTGCGTCCCTCAGGGGCACTAACAGCCGCAGCCTGGAACCCCCTCCCAGACTGGATGAAACCATCCATCCGGCCCCAGCCCAGCGCACCCTGGACATTTGCAATCAGCAGAGCAGTGTGGCTCCCTTCAGACTGACAGCCAGGCCCTCCTGGTGGAGTGGCTCAGGCAGCAGGCGGCCCTGGGGAACCGTCGCTCAGGGGAACAGCCAGCCTATCACCTCGGGTGCCAACGCTGACACCAAGTGAGGGCACACCAGACCTGAGCAATCAGAAACCGCAAACAGGGTGTGGAATCTGGTGCCCATGCGGAGATCACATGTGGGGCCGTGGAGGGCTGATGAGGGCATGGTACACCCCTCTCCCTGCTCCGTACTGGGGGCCAGGGGAGAAACCTCAGGTTTCATGCACTCAGAGCCGCCCTGGGCAGGGGGGAGGCACCCTGGGTGGTGATGTTAACCACCTTCTGCTACCTCTGCCTCCCCTGTGTTGTCGATGCGGGACTCTGGGCTGGCACAGTGTGGTCGCTGTCGTAGGGAGGGGGTGGCCTGAAATCTCACCAGGCTGCTCACCCTGTGTGCTTAGACCTGGAGGGGCCAATGCAGCACTGAGGGGGGTGAGGGTAGTGAGCCCCCCGGGACTCTTGGGCTCTGCAGCCAGTTTCAGTCTTAGGATCTGTCACTCTGGTCCATGCCTGGGGTTGGAGGTGGAGAAAGTGAATTGAAACACTTTCATCACCACCCACCCCACTTTCTGCCTTGAAAATATTTGCTACTTTCTGGCCACTTTGGGCCTGGGGAGAGAAGGGGAGGGGGAGGGGAAGGCAGTTGACTAGCAAAGGACAGAACCCATCTTCCATGTCACTGCTGTGTGGTGCTCACATCCCCGAGGATGCCGGTGATGTGTCTGAACCAGCAGTTCTCAAACTTGAGGAAGCATCCGGTCACCTGGAGGGCTTTCCAACAGACTGCCAAGTTTCACCCGTGAGCTCCACATCTGCAGGGGTGAGGCCAAGGACTTGCCATCTAATGAGTTCCCAGGTGCCGTTGGTGCTGCCGGCCCTGGAACCACCCTTTGAGAACCACTGCTTTAGACCACGCCACAAAGGACACTCTGCCACCTTCCTGTGTGTGCCACAAGCCCCCAGAGTTCCGAAGCCCCTCAGGCTGTCCAGCTGGCCAGAAACGTGACTCTCTAGCAGTGCCCTCTGGGTGGGTCTGTTATCTCAGCCGGGAGACCAGGTGCCTGGGTCCTCTTCCCAGAAGGAAACAGATCAGGTTCCCAGCCCCCTTTTCCCACCACCTTCTGTGTGCCTTGGGAGAGTCTGGCTCCATTCTCAGCACCCCCACTTTCTAGTTTAGCACATGCGCCCCCTTCCTCTCCTGCTTATGCCCCCGAGTCACCCTGTGCAAATGCCCCTAGGAATTCCAGACAGCCCAGGATTAGGCCAAATGGGCTTCTGGAACCAGCTGGCCCATGGATATGGGATCATCACAGTATTCTAGAAACAGAGAAGTTGCCTTAACCTCCCGCCTATAGAGAAGTTGCTCTGGTTGTAAATATGCCCTCTCCTTAGCCGGCCTCAGCGTCAGCCTGGCCTCACATGCTGGGTGGCATGATAATAAAGGAATTGTATCTAGGACTACCTTCTGTTGCTTTTTTCCTCCTCTGCAGGGAAATCCCAGGTAGCTCATCAGATGTATTTCAATCTACCGTACAAGCGGAAGCAGACAGTCACGGGGAGAAGGGGAGGAAGGAGGAGCCCTATTAGGAAACCCATTGACCACAGTGATTGGGGTCCTGCTTACCCTTCTTTTATCAGCTCCCACCTTTCCTCTGTTTGAACTGACCTCGCTTGCATGTGTGTGCCATTGGCTCCTGGCTCCACTGGCTCCTTGGCAAGAGCCAAGCTCAAATGAGCGAGCTTGAATCGCGTTCCTCTTAAAGCTGTCCGCCTTTGGTCAGCTGGCATCCCCGCACCACTCACCACGATGGACGGCAGCCTCTGTCAGTGAGCCTCCGGCCTGCACATCCTGCCGCGGTATCGCCCCGTGCTGGCTGCAGCAGATGCTGGGTGTGGTGACAAGTCAGGGGCGAGGGGCCCTCTCTGGCTGGCCCTTGGGCCCCAGCTGAGTGTTGGAAGCTAAGACATGCACGCCTACTGCTACCTGGGCCCCTAGACCATCTAACTTGTCCATCTCCAAGTCCACAGTGGGATGCTTTTTCATCCAAATGCGGAAAGACTTCAATCTTACAAGTCAGAGGAGCTGAGGGCATCAGGTTGCCCAGTGTGGAGCTAAAAGGAAGTAAATGCTTTGATGCATTGACTTGATTTCATTCACTATTCTGTCTAGAGAACTTGAGGCAGGTCAGTGAGTGAGCCTGAACAGTACCTGGGAAAGCCAGACGCTGAGGACCCCAAGATGGCGGGAGTGGGGTGCGGTGGGGGGGCAGACTAGAAGTGAGCCTCTCACCTGGGGAGAACCTGGAAGGGGCCTGTCACTTGCTATCTAAGCAGTTGGAGTCTGCAGCCCAGGCCAGCTCCCGTGTGTCTCTCCCTCCCCTTTGGTCGAGATCATTCACCAATCACAGCAGCAGCCCTCTGATGGCCTGGATGTTGAGAAATGCACCATTTGGGCCTCTCCGAGGTCTCCTATCTTGTTGGACCCAGACATCTCACCTCCACCATCACTATGAGTATGAATGTGTGTACACATGTACAGAAGCACACAAACGTGCCTGGGACAGACGGGCGCCCCTCTGTGCCCCTCCCTGCTGCACACAGGAGTGCCATGGGTGAGTGTAACTGCTGTCTGAAATGGCTGTAGGAGCGCCTGGGTGGCTCAGTCAAACGTCCAACTCTGGGTTTCGGCTCAGGTCACGATCTCATGGTTCGTGGGTCAAGCCCTTCATCGGGCTCTACATTGACAGCACGGATCCTCCTTGGGATTCTCTCTCTTTCCCTCTCTCTCTCTCTCTCTGCCCCTCCCCTGCTCACTCGCTCGCTCTCCCAAAATGAATAAACAAACATCAAAAATAAAAAATAAAATGGCTCTGGTGGCCAACTGGGGCCTCAGGTAGGTGGGCAGCATCGAGCAGCTGTGTGAAGCTGTCCTTGGTGGCTGCTGCGTGGCCTGTCAGCTGCCACTGCTCCCCAGCAGGTGCCAATGCCTCGTGTCAGTCCCAGTGCCAGGCTGTCATGTTGCCACCAGGTGGGCTGCTCTGAGCTGGGACCCTGGTTCCCACTCCGTCCCCCCCAACTGAGAATAGAGAGGCTGCTGGTGGGGGTGGAGGAGACACAGGCTCCAAATCCTGGATCATTCCACTTACCTTCTTCTTGAAAACAAGTACATGGAAGCTCCTACTTCCCTTTTCCTTCAACTTCTGTCCCGGGATGAAACCCTGTCGAGCGAGGACTGGGCACAAAGGAGAGGCAGCTGCGAGGGACCCAGAGGGATCTTTTGGATCAGGCCAGGGGTGAAGAGGGCGGTGAGCAAAGCTTCAGTCCGGCCCTTCCCATCAGCAAGGTGCAAACAGCATCACTGCACTGAGGACATGCGCAGGCCGGCCAGAGCCAACAGGGCTATGTTCCCGTCAGTCTGGGCACTCTTGAAGAGGTCATGGGCAATTTCTGCCGGCCTTCTAAAATATGGAAAGCGGCTCATGAATCCCTAATTGGGGGTTAGAGATCCCCAAGCTGGGGAGGAGATCAAATCCAACATGTCTCCCGGAGTTGCCAAGCTGTAAGTAAGGCTGAGTCCTTTCAGTAACTGGTGTCCCCTTCCAGGGAGAAGAAATGTATTGAGAATATGTCAAGATCCCAGGAATTCAGTGGGGGCAAGTTGGGGCAAAGGGCAAGGAGCTTTCTGTTGCCATTTAATGACAGGACACAGGCGCGCCTTGTCCGCATGTCGAAACGGTCCTGCTCATGCTGGGCTAGGCTAGATCTCACGGCTCTGTAGCCGCCAGAAGGAAAATCTCTGACCAACAGGCTCCACCCAGCAGACCCAGCCACAGACCACAGTGTGGCCCTGCTCTGCCGGCTTCCCCCTCGCCTCTGAACAAAGGGACACCGCGGGTTTGCCCCGGCTGGCTCTCAGCTGCCTGGCAGTCTGTAGGGCCACAAAGGGGAGATTCCGGCAAGCAGCTTCGGAGAGACTGGCCCAAGCGTGCCCCGTGGAGTGTCGTTACGCTTTTTGTTAGCTTAAGGAGACACAATAGTCCATCTCCACAGCTGTCATTAAACTCAGCAAAAACGAGATGGCTAAATCAATAGCTTCCTCATCTTTGCCGAATGCTTTAGAAGGGACCATTGCAATGCCAATATTTTCGTGTCCAAAACGACATTCATTTAATCTGACTTCCCTCCTGTTTCTGTGGAGCAGTGAATGCGGCAACCGGGCCATCCCAGAGCAAAATGGAGGCATGAGGGAAGCTCGCCCACTGAGCCCACACGTCTCCGCCCCCCGCCATGGCTCACTACCTGCCCCCATATACCGACTCCCCTGTCCATATGACTCTCCTGTGTCCCCAGCTTTCAAGCAGGGGGATGCTCCTCCTTGGGGTTATACCTCTAGTCTGGGGACTCCTGAGGACCCAGACTTGACCCATTTCTTGCTAAGCACTTACCCTGGTCTAGGAATAAGCTGGAGGCCTTACATGCATGGTTTTATTTAATCCTTGCAGCAAATCTGTAAAATCGGTATTGTCCTCATCTTGCAGATGAGGAAAGCAAGACACGTTCAGTGACTACCCAGGGCTCACAGCGGTATCATATGCAGAATGAGTAATTCAGACCCTCCAGCTCCCAAACAAGTGGCACCCAGATGTGGCACATCCCTAACGTTGAAAGCTCAGGCATGATGACAGCCGATAAAATAGTGGAGGTCAGGAGGAAGCCAGATCATGGATATGAGAGCATTTTGCAAGCTGCAAAGCTCAATGCAAACCAAAGGAGAGATTTAATTATATCACACTGGTCTCCACTTGCACACGAGCACGGAACCTGGAAAACACACTCGCCCTCCATTTGGTGCAGTCATCTACCTGTCCAGGGCGAGGGACGTCATGTTGGATGAGTGGCCCGAATGCTCCTCTCCCCCCAGCACCCCCCCCCAAGTAAATCTAGTAAATCTAGTTAATCACTAAGTCTCTCAATTTTCTCTCAGACCTGATGTTTTTCTCCCTCCCACTGACGCTTCCCTGAGGGCTCAGTCACCTCTCAAGTCACTGACACAGCCCCTCCTTGAAGTCCCGGCATCCACCCTGTCCCACCTTACCACTCTCCAAGCGATCCTTCCCAAAGGCAGATCTGAGCCGGCCGCACATGGCTTCAAGCCTGTCAGCGGGCTCCCACCACTCTTGGCTTCAAGTTCAAGCTCTAACCTGGCTTAGGATCTTGTGATCTGGTGGCTGCTGCTCTCTCCAGACACCCCCTTCGCGCTTGCTCTGTGCGCCGGCCCCAATGACATCACCAGGGCTCACCTTCCAATCCCCGCCAGGTTAACTCCTGTCTTTAACTCTCAGCAGTGACATCGGCTCCCCAAGTTGGGGTCAGCATGTCTCGCACCCGTGAATATCACGATCACAGCACCGAGTTGCAATCCTGTTTGCTCTTCTGCGGTTCCTGTCAGATTGCTGGCTCTGTAAACACAGGGGTTGGTCTGGGTCCTTCACCATATACTCTAGGTGCTTGTACAAGTTAGCATCCAATAAGTCTTTGGGTGGATAAACATCTTGTCTCAGGAAGCCCTGGTCGTGGCCATTTTGAAGGAGCTCTCGTATGGGTACCAAGCCCACTGTGCTGCTGCTGGCAAGCCATCTTTCTCGTGTGCCCTTTGCTGAGTGCAGATGGAGAGGCAGCTCTCCCACCACAGCACACGGCTGGGGCGGTGGGGAGCGCCCCCAGGGTCATCTCATTCACCCCCTCTCAGGGGCTAAGGAGCCCACCACCCATGGCTCTAACCTAGTCATTAGACATCCCCGGGAGAAGCAATGCCCAGCCCTGTCCTGATAAGGACGTCTCCTCTCCTGCCCAGCCAGGCGGCCTGCCTTCCATGGCTTTAGCTCATTTCACTGGAGCCCAGTGCTGAGCAGTCAGTGCATCCCATTGTCCTGTGATCCAGAGGACTTCACTCTGCCCCCCAAAAGCAGACAGCACAGGGACGTGGCCAGCATCCTCGTGGGTGGGCGGGAGCTGGAACCACAGTAGGCATAGACGAAATGGCTTACACCCACACACCTCTGACTTGGTGCTCAGAGGATGTTGGAGGGTCACCGCCCCTAGTTCATGACTAGCCCCTGGCTCCACGGCCACAGGGTTCCTTCTGGTAAATCTCCTTAGGGGGGATTTTTAGGGACTACATTCTAGCTGGACCTTCGATAGAGGGTCAATTCTCAGCAAACCTCTGGGGGCTTTGGGACACAGCAGCTGCAGGATGGGGTCCTAAAGTTTGGTGTTCTGGGGCAACCCTGCCAACCTGGCCACTGCCCTGAAGAGGAAGGAGAAACCCCCTCCTGCTCCTGGGCCCACATGGCACATTCACTCTTTGTTCCCACCCCAGCCTGGAACACTGGCAGCGATTTCCACGTACACGTGGTCCCGGACGAGGATGACCTCTGAGCTCCTCACCTGCAACTTGTCACCATGACTGTGGCAGCCAAGGACACTGGGAGCCCAACTCCACAAACCAGAACCCCAGCCAAGGACACCGGGAGACTTCCATGACCAGGGGGCACAGTGTCCGTGGGCTCACATGGTGTTGAATGCCCCCTGCCTCCCTGCTGACCTCTCATCCTGACTTGGTGTTCCTGTGCCCTGTTTGAGGCTATCTCAGAGCCACCCTGAGAGCACAGCCTGGGCCAAGTCATGCTGTGAGGTCCCCTCATCCTGGAAGAGCTGTCAGGCCCACTAAGAACGTCAGAGGGATCAGGGAGAGACTGTACCTAAGCCCTGTCCCTACAGGAAGCCATGAATGACTTACTCCCTCCCCCTCCCCCAACACACTTCTGGGCCTTTCCACAAGACTGGCCATGTGTGAGAAGCGACAGGTACTGAGGTGGGAGTTGACCCCTCACACAGAGAGCTCGGGCCTCTCGGACTAGCTCCCGACCAAGCCCGCATCCAGTCACTGGGCAAAGGGCACCCCTAGAGGGGACTGAGCCCCGCCTCCCCCAGCAGACCTGTGACCTGGGCTCGAGGAGGGGAGATGAAGTCCTTGCCGTGGGGGTGTCCTAGACAAACGGTAGAGCCAGTGCCTGATCCGTCCTGTGTCCCTCACACCAACCACTACAAGAAGTCATGGCGGAGTGAACACAAACCACGAAGAGACCACCTGTTTGTGCTTTTGACACATTATCAGTTTTTATTTAAAAACATGCTAAAAACATGGTGTTCGATAAAGCCAGGACCAGGATGAAGGAAACGCACAGATACGGCATTGCAAGCAGAAAAGTGCATTTAAAACCAACAAGCGTGCTGTCCCTGCTCTCCCACGCTCCCCGGGGGTGGGCAGGGTGTGCGCATGAGCCCCTGGCTCTGGCCCTCAGGTGCCCGTTCAGGGCAGGGAGGCCAGGACCCGCCGGGACCACTGCCTCGCTGAGGTGCAGAGGAGTGAGGGGGAGACCAGGACCGGGAGAGGCCGGTCGCAGAAGGGCGGAGGGACAAAGGGTGGACTCAGGCACCTGGCACCCATCCTACACCAGGTCCCTGCTAGTTAGCACCTCCACCAGTGTGGGTGGGCAGGGGGCTGCAGAGGAGGGCACAGCCATTTCCATCTACCTGGACTGCTTTGGGGCCACCAAAGCAAGGAGCGACGGCCACCCGGGTCCAAGTCAAACCAGAACATCTGTGCGAGGGTCTGGGGTGGGGCAGCAACCTTTCTGGAGTGAGAGCCCAAGGTGCTGGCCCATGCTGGTGTGGGGGAGGGGGGTGACAGTGCTCCAGCGGGGGTCTGAGGGTGGAGACTGTCCCCCAACACCTGCCACAGCCCCCCAAGGGTGGTTCTCAGTCCCTGCTCGCCCACCACCTCTGCAAGATGGCTACAGGGAAAGGCCAAGTCTCGGCCGGCACCCCCTTGAAGCTGTCTCCAGAACCTGACCTTCTAAGTCGAATCTGGAAACTGCATCAGACCTGACCAAACTGACGCTGATTTTGGCAAGGGAAGTCACACGTGAGGGAGCTCATCGAGTTAGTGCTGCCCCAGTGGGAGCACAGTCAGGAGAAACAGAGAAGACACTGGGCTGCCACAGACACCGTGTGGCGTGACCTTCTATGTGTGGGATCCACCCTGCAGGAAGGGCGAGGGGTCTGGAAGAGCACCCCCACCCCTCGTGCCTTCCCCCAGAGGAGACTCGAGCAAATGCCTAAGCGGCCAAGCACAGGGTGAGGCAGGAAGGCGGTCTGAGGGACTGTGGACAAGCCTCCATGAACGGACAGGTGAGGGGGCGCTGGTGGGGAGAGGGGGACCGCGGGGGAGGCTCCAGGGCCAGAGGACATCCCTGAAGCTCTAGAAACTAAGACTGCCAGGGAGGCTACACACACCCACCCCCCAAGGTGTTGGGCTTTTGCTGCTGATTTGAACAAAAACTGAAATTGCATTGATAGGCATGAACAAGCCCGCCCCATCCTCCCCAAGGTCATTACACACCCAGTCCCTTCTGTGTGACTCCAGCCAGCGTTGGCTGAGCGCGTCTCCGCAGTGACGCAGTAGCATGTCTGTTCTGTGCTCTGCAGCTGGGAGTCCCCAGGGAGGCAGCTGAAGTCCCGCACCAGGAAGATGGCACCAGAGGACCCAGGAAGGCAGTTTGGCTCCAGCATGTGCTGGCCCCTTTGTCCCCCCAAGGACCCACCTTCCCAGCTTTGCCATGGGCACCTTCACTTCTGTCGTGGGGTGGGCTGTGGGGGGTCCTTGCCTGACTCATTGAGCCCACCTTACTCTCCACTCCTCATCCCCCAAAATCGTGACTCCTGAACACCAAAAGTTCCATACTTCTGGTCCCCTCTGTATTTTACTTCAGCGGGTGCAGGAGTTGCCGGCTGGGTGGCCAGGTCTCAGCTTTTGGAGCAGACAAGTGCAGGCTGGAGAGGAGACGTGGGCCTGGTGAGAAATCAAGGTATTGAGCCAAACGGTGCAGGGAACAGGCAGCTGCCCCACATGAGGCCGGGTCGGGGAAGCGCACTGGATCCTAGCCGGCCAGTGGACAGCCTCTGCAAGCTCAGTCCCATGAATTCTTGACTTTAGTTTTTTAACTGCAAACACACTCAGACCAGCTTAAAGCCTGAGGGCCCCCCTGCTGCAGTCAGATACCCCACCCGGCCTGTTCAGCTTCTACACCGTGACTTGGCTGTTTCTCCCTGGGGCTGCTGTAGCAAGATCCAGTCTGACCTCCCTGTGCTTCTCCTCGGGGCCACGGACGACAGACCTGCCACCACCCCACCATCAATGAACCCTGAGGAAGGGGATGAGGGTCCCGGGACCCCCTGGTCATCTTCCCCTCCCTCTCGGCAGGGAATGTGCAGCCCAGTGAGTACAGCTGGAATGATCACGGGCACTACTTCCACCTTCCCCTCCTGATGGTCACGGGACCTCTGCCACCGTCTGAGCAGCAAAACGTAAGGAATGCTTCCCCTTCCAGAAGCAATGTGAGAAAGTGAGCAGCATCTGAACTAGAGAGGTATTTGTCCGAGAGTTTCTAGCAGGAATGTCTGTGAAAGTAACTGGGGTTTGCAGAACCTGTCGCGGGAATATGCCCGCATGGGGCGGAAGGGGGAGCCTCCGGTGCCAGCAGAGGGCAGGAGGAAGGAAGGACGGGAAAAAGAAAAGACTGCTCATCGGTGAAGCAGAAGGACCCACAACGGCCCTGGCCACGTTCCTGGCAAAGCACTTCGCCGGCCCCCCACGGACCCCCAACCGTTCGGGCCGCTGGAGCCAGCATCAGCAAACCTATGGCCCCCGGGCAGGGTGCCCCTCCACGCTGCTCTGTGCCTTTCTGTTGTACACGCCTCATCCAGGCTCCTGTGCCACCGACGCGGGCCCCGCACACCCCGGCCCACTCTCCCTCCCACTCGGTGCGTCCTGAGCACAGGCCTGGTGCATCTCCCCGGGGACTCCTGAGAGCTGCACAGTGGTTTGTCCTGATTGAAACCTGACGGGACATCCTCTCTCCCCGCACCTGTCCCCCACCCTCAGGAAAAAAAAAAAAATCAAACCATTACAGAAATCAACGCAGTAAAAAGTTATAAATCAGAAAGCTAACCCTAAACTTATCTGGAAGATAATATTCCTGAATAATCAGAATCAGAGTAAAATAAAATAAAAAAGTTACACTGTAAGGTATAAAAAGCCTGGGCAAGATGCTCCCGGGGGCCTTGCCCAGAGGCAGTCAGACCCCCGCCCCCACCCCCCACCCCCGCCAGCTTTCCCATGGATGGCGGTGGGCACCCGTGGCTCCGTGGGCAGTCTCTGGACCAGGAGGGAGCACTCTGCGCCCCACCCACATGGGGACCAAGTGTCAGCGTGAGGAAGGGCAGAGGCAGAAACGCATCAGTGCTGGAGGGCTCCTGGAGCATGAACCCGGCCCACCCTGTCTTCTTTGGCAAATACACAGATGCAGGAATCCAGGCGCCCCCAGCACCCAAGGTCTCTGTGTGCCTCCTCCACACCTCCTCCTCCCTGGCCCTCCACCCACCAAGAAGGCTGAGGCGGGGTGGGCTGGGGGAGGGTGGGCTGCGGGGGGAGTCGGGTGCAGGGGTCAGCAGTCTGGAGAGCGCGGGCAGGCAACACAAAGCTCAAATCTTCTTCCCTGGCACAGTGTCTGCGTGGGGGCTGGGGTGCTCCCGGCCAGCCCGCTCAGGCATCGTACTTTTTACCAGTCCGGTGGATGTGCTGGAAGAGGGTCATGGAGAAGGCCATGCCCAGAATCTGAAAGACATGGGGGAGAGGGTTTTGGACAGAAGCCCCAGGGCAAGCGGGGGTACCCACCTGTGTGCCTGAAAATCACTGGTGGACGGGAGCCAGTGGTGGACAGAATAGGTCACACACAGCTGAGCTCAGCCCCTCAGAGCTGTTTGTACAGAAGATCATAAACCTCTCTGAGCCTCAGGAATCTGCCCATTTCAGGGTTCTGTTGTGAGGACCCAAAGCACAAAGGACCCGGCCCTAACTGGTAGCTACCACAGGACTGAGGTGGGGGCAGGAAGGGGACAGGAACGTTAAAAACCCAAGCCGAGTCCCTCCGTTCAGTTCTGGAATATACGACGTGATGTTTTGGGTGCAGCCAGTGTGTCTTCACCACCGATGTGCTTATGACAACATTAACACTCCTCTGTGTTCCCTCAACTCCTGAATCCTGAAGGGGGTGGTGGCCCAGAGCAGTGCAGAAGGAAGCCAGCCTGGGGCCTCACTGTCACCATGGGTAGCATGCCGTGGGCACACACCACAAAGCTAGGGACCGGGAGACGCTGCGTGCCTCTCCTGGTTTGGGCGTAACTGGAGGAGACCCTGGCTGGTGATGCTCTGGCGTTCTGGTCCAGGCCTGAGCACAGTCAGCTGAGAGGTGCCCTCTTCTCAATACTGAACAGCATCTTGCCCCCGTGTGCTCATCTCACATCAGAGCTCTGCAAAAGTGACAGCGGGCTTGTCTGCTGAGCTGGAAAGCTCTTGGATGAATCAGACACGTTCAGACCCCCAGACCCAAGAGTTTAGGGCAAGAAAGATACAAGATGTCACCCATCTTCCCGTGGACCAGCCAGTCAAGTTCAAGCGCTCCAGGGAGAATCAGGCACTGAAGATTCTTGCTCGCCTCAGGTTGGAGCCATACATAAATGGACCAAGGAGGGAGCCCGGAAATGTGCATCCCCAGAAAGGTCAGGGGACTCTTGCTCCCCACCGGCCATGCCACCTTCATCTTTAGGAAGGGAGGCAGGATTCCCTCCTGGTCCCCCTCCACCATCTCGCAAAGCTCAGCTGGGCACCGAATGCGGGGCTTGCAAAGGACAACCGGGCACCGAATGCTTGCTAGGAACAGCTCACACCTACTGAGCACGTCCTAGCTGCCTGGTACTGCTCTACGCCCTCTTCCACACATGGGGCTCACTTCATGCTAAGAAGTGGCGTGATGATCATGCCCATTATGCTGATGTGGAAATTAAGGCACAGACGCTCAGCAACCTGCCCGGCTCATGTACATTTAATGGGTGCCGAGGCCAGAACAGACACCCAGGGAGTGTGAACACCTCAAGTGTTACCTGAGGACTTGGGTTCCATTCAGTCCTAGGGTAAGTGTCCCCGTGAAGTAGGGCAGGCGTGTTGTCAAGCAGACCCACACAGGGGATCTGCACGGTGCTGGCCCCAGGCCCCAGGCTCGGAACAGATGCCCAGGAAGCAGAGCCCTACTGCGCCTGCGGGGTTGGGACAGGCGTTGGGATGGAGGCCTCAGGACAGAGCAGAGCAGGACAGCGCAGGGGCTCCAGGCTGCTGGGATCAGCTATTTAGTGCGTGTGCGTGTGCGTGTGTGTGTGTGGCGCTTCGTCTTCCGCCTCTGGCTTGGGTCCAGCTGGGAGCTCCAGCTGCGAGGCTCCTAACAGCCCTCTTACCTGCATGATAAGGATGCACATCCCCACCGTGCCAAGCACATGCTTATTGTCATCAAACCACGTCTTCACCTTTTCATAGCAGCCCTAGGGACCAGGACCAAAGGTTAAGGCACCACAGGACTGTGAGTGCCCCTTCCTGCCCAGCCCCCACCTCACGTCCCCTTCTGTCCCTGTCCTTGCTCTTGTCTCCTGCCCCTCTCTGACCCTCAGCCCCAGTCCTCTAGCTTTTGAGCAGGCCCTGCCCCTCCCCACCCAGGGGTCCACCTACAGGCTCCCACTGCACGGCCTCCGACCCCCACTCAACCTCCACCCTCGGACACTCCCGACTGCAGGCCCAGCCCTCCCGCTGGCCACCGGCCTTTTGGCTTCAGTCCTGCGCGTCCCCCGCCCCACCTTCTGTTAAGCCAGTTCCTTCCTGTCCCAGGCGACCCTCCCCTGCAGGTGTCCTCTTGCCAGACTGTCCTCCACACCAGCTTCTGGGAGGGGGACCTGGGGAAGCAGCTTCCAGACTCACCGTTCTCCACAGAGGGGTGGTGGTGTTGCGCCCACAGCCCTGGGAGTTCTCCATGCAGCAGCGGTCGGGCACTGTGTTCTCCCCCAGCACTGGGTACCAGTCTGTGTAGTCGGTGACGCCACAGCAGCGCATCTGCAGGTGGGAAGGCACCGGGTCAGACACGTCACTGCCCGCGGGCCTCCTCTGTGCCTCCCCCTGCCTAGACCATCCTGGCCCCACGAAAGCTGCCTCCCTGCGGTTCAGCAGAGGAGAGACAAAGGCCTCCTTCTTGGGGCCTCAGCTGGGCCCTAAAGGGAAGTGACGGCCCCTTCCTGGAGGCCAGAGTGCAGACAAGGTAACACCCACCTGCCACCCTGAGCTGGGCACTGGACACCAGGCAGGAGTGCTCTCTGCTTGCCCACCACCCCTCTGCTTTGTGGATCGTCCCAAGCTGGCTGCCGGCCCCTCCCCAGGGCTTAACGAGGGACCTCTGACTTGTTCCCCTCTTAGAATCAAGGCCTTCCTGCCTGACCCATAATCAGGGCAACAAACTCTGTCATCCATGCCAAAGCTTCAGAAAAGAAGGGACTGGATGATCTGCTCTTCTAGATTACCTGTCCTCCCTGGTCCCCTGTACCCACTTAGGCACTCGCCACCGCTCCCGCTCCCGTGCCCTGCTCCCCCTCCTTCCCTCAGCTGCCTGTCCCTCTCCAGATGCATCCTCGTCACCCAGGGTGAGTCTGAGCCGCGCCCCCCCCCCACCCCCCGCCCTGCCAGGCCCAGCCCCTCACCTCAGCCTGGATGATGTTCCAGGCGTTCTTAAGCCCCACGTTGTTCTCTGTGTTGTACAGCAATAGTCCTTCTTTCAGGTCCTTCTTGGCGTTCTCATTTACCTGTCGGGTAGAGGGCAGGCCCCTGAGTCCCTTCTCCGAGTGCTCCACACAACTATGCTTGAATGCTCCCGGTGATGGGGAGCTCACTAACGCCAGAGGATTCCTAAGACTACACAGGTAATAAACCCCCTACACTCCCCTCAAAGTCACCTTCCCCATGCTTCCCCCTACCAAAAGCCTTTCATCTGGACCTCTCCCAGCTCTCCTGCTGCCATTCTCCTTCCTCCCTTCCTCATAGGTACTCTCTGTCCATGCTTCTCCTCTGGCTTGTCCTGACCCCAGCCCACTGCCACCCCACATACCCCTCCCTTCCTGTAAGGCCTACCTTGTCCATGTAGACAAAGAAGAGGATGAGCAAGATCAACTCTGCCAGGAGGATGATCAACAGGACGATGAAAAACTGCAGAGAGAGTGTCGGTGTGGGCACACGGTGGTGGTCACGGCCAGGGATGGGGTGCACACAAGGGCTAGGGGAGCTGGGGACGGGAAGCACCGAGACAGGGCTTCCCAGGTATGGGAGAGGCCAGCTACGGCTCCTGAGGAGTCCCTGATAGCTAAGGGAGGCAGATGAAGGAGATAGCCAATCGAGGAGTGGAAGGGACAACTAGGGCCGGGATACGCGATCGTGAGGAAGAGGGGTGTGGTCGGGGAGAGAACATCCTAGAAGCAGTTTCTGTCGGGCATCTAATAGGCTGGCGGTCGTCTCAGGCCTTGCCTGTCTCCGTGACCCGGATGCAGGGAGTTCAGAGGGCTGCAGGTATGGAGTTCACTTACACTGAGAAGGAGGCACTTGTTTTCCTTGATGGCCCCCAGGCAGCCGAGGAAGCCTGTCACCATGACAATGGTGCCTATGGCGATGACCAGGTTGGCTGCAGACAGCGAGGGGAAGCTGGGGGAGAAGGTGGCAAAGTTGCCTTGGGACACGGATAGCCAAATGCCCACTCCGAGCAGCCCACAGCCACAGAGCTGGAGAGAAAAGAAAGCCGTTAGATCAGCACCGCTTTGTGTTCATCTCCATGGAACCCAAAAGGCTGCATGTCCCCACCCCCAACTCTGAGACTGGGAAAGGGGGAGAACGGGGCTATAGGTCAGATAGGGCCACGGGCCCTAATCGTGTCGGCTCTGAGGCCCAGACAAACCCTCAGCCTCTCCACGTCTCAGTCTCCGCATCTGGCAAATGGCACCCTGCCAGCTTCACAAACCTCCTAGGGTCACTCTGAGGATCAAATTTTAAACGACACAGGCAAAATCCTGTAACAAACACTGATGGTCCCAGACACACATGAGTGGCTGTGGTTACCCCACTTGTCAGTGGAGAGGCCCTGGCATTCAGGAAGGAGTCTGGGAGGAGGAGCGCGGTGCCCAGGGAAGGTGAGTAAAGACTCGTCTTTGGGGCCAGGAAGACTCTCTGAGTCCGGTTTCTCAGGGCCAGGCCTTCCGGCGACCACGTCCTCCTGCCCTGTCCAGCAGGGCCATTTGCCCACTATTCTCAGGAGCCTGAAGAACAAATTTCCCACAGATGGAAGGTGAAAGAACTCAATGGGCTGGCCGACATGCAGGCCATGAGAATCCATCACTGCCTTTGCCTTCCATCCACGTGAGCCAGCAGCCCGCGCTCTGGCCCCGAAAACTGACTCTCCTCCACGGCCCCCCTGGGCCCGCGACGCCACCGCTTCTTCACCTGGGGACGCTTGGGTTTCACTGGCTGCGGGTCTCCACAGCTGCCTTATTTTATGCTCCGTATAGCTGACACTCACCCCGCTCCCTCCGGCAGCTCTGAGGAAGTATGCGGAGTCTGAGGAGCCAATCAATCTGTCAACCGATATTTATTGAGTACCGAAGGCTGCGGCATCCTGTGCCAGAAGAGCCACAGCCACTTTCGAGACCTGCCTTCCTGGGACCTCTGTGCTGCATAGACAGGAACAATAAAAAAGCAGCATCGACCCCACGCAGTATACACTGGTGCCAAATAAATAGTTCAGGAGTTCTCAGAGGAGGCAACCACTGTCCTGGCCCAAGATGTCAGTTGGAGGAGGCAGTCTCTAGAGGACGGCTGGACCTGGGGCAGGTGGGGGACCACAACATTCCACGCAGGGCAAAAGCATACACGTAAGGGCTCAGGAAGTACAGATGTGGATCTGACACCCGGCTCCGGCTTTTCCTGGTAGTGCGACCTTGCCAACTCCTTTTATGCCCAATGAGAATGACACCGCCTGCCTTCACCTTCTGGACTGTTGGGAGAATCTAAATGGAAGAAAGCATGTGAAGTGCATGGCCATGACCAGGTGCTGGTCTCCGAAAGGCATTTGCTGAGCAGCTCCCATGTGCCCGGGGCTGTGCCATGACCCCAGGAACCAAGCACATCCCTGCTCTCGAGCTGCTCCGGCTTCCGAGGGGAGACACAGATGGCCCAGCGAAGACAAGGCAGCTCACGAGTAGGGGGAGAGCAGTTCTCACATGCATGCCTGGAGGTTGAGGGGGAGAGGCACAGGCTGCCCCTCAGGGGTGGCATTTTCTTCCCTCATGCAGTCCACAAACCCAAACAGAGCACCCATGTAGTAAGTGCCAGGGCCCGTTCTGAGTGCTGGGGTGGAGGTGGTAGCAGCACAGGCAACTCCCCCCCACCCCGCCCGCCTCACTCACGAACAGGCTATTCTTACAGAGCACACGGATGCTACATAAGCGAACAAGTGATAGAATCTCAGGTGATGGTACGTGCCGTGAAGGAAAATGAGGATGGCCACGAGTTAGAAAGTTTCAGGGGACAGAGTGGTCAGGGATGGTGGCATCTGAGTACGGACCCAAATAAAGAGGGGAAGTGGTGGAAGGATTTTCTGGATAGAGGGAACAGCAGGTGCAGAAGCCCTGAGGTAGGACTGAGCCTGGCCAGCCCAGGGAGAAGCAAGCTGCCCAGGTGGCTGCAACAGAGTGGAGGAGGTGACAGTGGTGGGGGACCAGTAGGTGGGGTGGCAGGGGTCAGATGAGACAAGACCTTGCAGGCATCACTTAAGAAAACCAGGGTGGGATGCCCCTCGGCCTGGAGAGTGACATGGTTTATATTTCCAATAGATCTCTGAGACTGCTGCTCAGAGAAGACCACCAGAGAGCAAAGGGGGAAGCCCAGGGCGCAATCAGGAGGCCACGGCAGGGATCAGGCAAGAGCTGGGGGTGACCTACACCAGGTGGCTCTGGAAGAGTGGTGAACAGCAGTACAAGGAGGTTTATCTGTAAGGTAGGATTGACAGGACTTGCTGGGATTTAAAAGATGAGTAGGATTTTCATAAATGAGGAACCAGAAAGGTGACCCAGATAGGGCATGATGGAAGAAGTGCAGGCATTCCCATGTATTATTAAGCCAGAGATGGTTCAAGGAGCCGGGGAGGAACAGGAGGAAGTGGAGCAGGTTCCCGGGTCCCCCACACCATGGAGTGGTCCTGCGCCTCCTGCACCTGGGAGCAGTCCCAGTGGAACTACATCAAGGCTCCCCAGGTATGGGCACACTCAGGCCTAGAACACCCAGCCAATGGGGTGGGTACCCGCCAAGCTTTGCAGGGGGCGGGGGGATGGTTGCCACCACCCCTGCAACCACTAGGTGGCGCTCCAGGCTGGATCAGAAGCTCTGAAACTTCCATCCAACTTCTCATACTGACTTTTTTTCAATCTGGTCAGTTCCTATACTGCCGTCTCAATTTTTCTTTCATTAATCATACCATGGAAATTCATGATCTTCATGCTGAAGATTTATGGCTCTAAAAGCCAGAGCCTGGAATGACTGAGAGGAAACCCCATGGCTGCCAGGTCACTCACTGCAGGTAGAGGAGCCTGTTGTTAAAGAGACCTGGCTGTGGGACCCCCGGAGCGGCAAGATGCCGTTACCACCCTGCAGTGGGGACACCAGGGCCCCCAAGACCCTCCTCAGTCACAGTGCAGCTTTTTCTGGAAGCCAGTGCCCACTGGGCATGGGCCTGGCGGGGGCCCTCCCTACCTCTTTTCTCCATCTCCCTCCTGGGGAGAACTGCCGGGAGGTCCAGGAGCCCCTCTCTGGGAAAACCTCAACAGTTCAGAAATTCCCAGGACCTGGTCATCCCTCTCAAAATGGTTCTATGATCTTGCTTCATATTCTCTGAGTTGTTCGGCAAGCTTCCCAAAGTCCCACCCAGCAGCCTCCCTCTACCACGGTAAGAGAACAGCACTGTGGCTCTGTCCCCATACGTGCTTCCTTTCCCACTTCCTGTCTGAGGTCCCACCACGCCCCAGGCTAGACCCCAGGTGAGACCTGCTGCCTCCAGGTGGGGCAGTCCCCACACACAGCGTGTACTTAAGCCCTGGGGTGAAGGGGGCTAGCTCAGTGAATGAGGCCTTGTGGGATCTCAGTGCACTCAGGGACAAGAGCCTCCAGGTGGGAAGAAAACATGACCAATCAGGCCCTGAGTTTACAGATTAGGACAGCAAGGCCATGGCACTGCCAGGCTGGGCCCAGACCTGGCTCCCTGGCCCGCCTTTGGTGTGGAGCCCCTTCTGTACCCGACGCCAGGAGACCGGCCAGTGCATGCCGAGCCTGGGCCGACCGGTAAAAGGCACGGCCTTAGCCCCTGCCTCAAGCCCGGTCCCAGCCTTGCTCCCCTGCCTGCCTCTGGCCTGTTTTTCAGCCCAGCCAACATAGAGCTGCCTGAATCCTTTTTCTAAGATGCTGCTTTCATCATGCTGCTCCCCTGTGTGACCTTACAATTCTTTAGCTCTCTGAGGCCCAATTTCCTTTAAAATGTGGGATTTGGACTAGAGAATTTTTCAGGTCCCTGCCAGCACGGGCTTAGCCAAGCCTGAGACATGATGCTCTCATGTCCCTGCCCGGTGGTTCTCAACCCAGAGTGATGTTGCCCCCCTGCAGACACCTGGCAACATCTGGGGACACTTGTGGCCATCACAACTTGGAGTGTGGGGCTCCTACTGCTGTGTGAGTAGAGGCCAGGGTTACTGCCAAAAAACCTATAATGCATAGGACAGTCTCCCACCACAAAGAATTACCCAGCCAGAAATGTGGATAGAGGTCAAGAAACCCTGCCTTAGCCCCTTCCCCATGCCAGGGGTTCACCCTCTGGCCATCACCTCCAGGAAACAGCCATCACAGAAAGAACCCAGTGTATTCCCTCCAAGAGTGGGGCAGCGTCCTAGTTCTGAAAGGGACAGTAAAATGTGGGAGGAGTAGAGAGCTGGCCAGACTCTATCTGGGGAGCTGGTGAGAACCAGGGCAGGAACAGGGAGAGGTCAATGTCTGGTGCATGGCAATGGGCAGGAGGGAGGGGATGACAGCAGAAAAGGTTTGCTGGGCAGGAAGGCAAGAAGACAGACAGGAAGCCAGAGCAAGGTGCAGGGGAGGGAGCGGCAGGCAGGGGAGGGAGCGGCAGTCATGGGGGGGGGGTGGGTGGAGAGGAGCACTGCCCCATGTGGACGGTGCCCAGCACAGGAAGGAGACAAGGTGTGCAGTGCCAGAGAACTTAGCTCGTGGCATTCAGGAAGATTCCCTTCCCAAAGCAAAGGACTGTCTCAGCTAAGATGACCGAGCTACAGTCAAACCCAGGGCAGGAAGAGACTCCAAGGACTCAGGGAACCACAATCTAGCCAAGTCAGCACCAACCAACCTGAGGTCACCAGCCAGACAGACCTGGTCAGCAACCCTCGCCAAGCAGGGGGGGACCCAGTGACCACCCTGAATAGCAAGCCCTCCTGCTCCCTGCCCCCTCCCCCAACCGAGGGCATTTCTAAATATTCTCAGTTCAGCGCTCCAAATAAATCCACATCCAAATGTGAGAAAACAAGTTCCTACCCTTGCACTTGCCTGTGGCCTGGATCTCTGTGAGGGCAGGGATTTGGGTCTGTTTTGTTCACTGCTAAATCCCCAGAGCCTAGAACAGTGCTTTACCCTTGGCAATGCCTTGGGGTGTCTCTCCTACGGGGCTCTCCTAAGGCCCTTCACGGACTCTGCAGAGGGAGAAAGTACAGGCCCTTTCAGGGGGCCATCTCAGGGTCTTCCTGGTCACCCTTGGGCCCATTGGCCTGATGCACACAGGACACAGCCATATAGTGAACAAGCACTCCAGGCTCACTTCAGTTATGAAGCCTGTTGTAATTAGCTGAATATCCCCGTGGCGTTTTTCTTCATCTTCAGTTTGAATCTTATTGATTTGTAGTTTCAATATATGTTTCTGCCTTGTGTCCTTATGTATTTTTCATGCAGGCATCCCATTTCTCTGGGGTGGGGAGTCCTGTGATTTCCCCTTCAATCCAACCTCCCTCCTTAGCTTCTACCCCTGACTCAGAGCACAGGACAGCCACTCCCTGTGTCCCCTCCTAGCTGCCAACCGTCTCTGCCCCGTGCAGGGGTGGCCTTCCCTGGGGGTGACCTCCTGTGCCAGGGCTGGGCCCAGAGCAGCGCATTGGGGACCTGCGCAGCCTTCTGTGCCAACTTGCTACCCACCCCCCACCGAAACACCAGCACTTTGGGAGTCAGGCTCAGTCTTCTCCATTCCTCTTCTGGGAGGGCCCAGAACACGCCTGGGATACTTCATAAACATTAGCTTCACGGATGGATGGATGGATGGATGGATGGATGGATGGATGTGGGTAGGAGGGCCTGAGAAGGCCACAGCCTGGGAACAGGACCAGACCCAGACACACAGACCCACCTGAATAAGAAGCCCCCACACATCCCCTCGTCCCTGTTCCTAGAACCCCCAAGTGCCCCAAGTTACTCCAAACTCAGCCCCCTGAACCCCTTATTTGCCTGTGTGAGTCGTCTGTTTGTCTGCCCCTCACAGCCTCATGTGTCTCTGCAGAACCCCCCCCAACCCCCCCTGCCCCCTGCCAGCCTCATCCCCTCTGCTTTGCAGGAGCTTTCCAAACACTAGGTCTCAACACTCCCCAGTGCTCTCTATGAGCCAGGGCCAAGTGCAGCGTTTAATGGCATTTAATAAATTAGTGGATGTGGAGAATAAAAAAGAAAACCAAAATGACTTTAATTTCACAGCCCGACGTGCAGCTAGTAATGGTCCTGCCTGGTCCTAGGAGAAGCCGTCCTGCCAAGAACTGCATCACAGGGAAAAGGGACAGGACATCAGCACCAGGAGTGAGGCCGCTACTTTGTATGTCCCACACCCCCTGCCTCCAAGGGGCCTGCAGCTCATTCAGTGTCACAGCCATAAAGGGGGGGAAGGGAGGGAGCCAGACAATGTCTTTGCCAAAGTCACCCGGCAGGCAGGAGGATCAGAGAGCAGAGGGGAGGTGGCCACTCAGCGAGAAGTCTCCTTTGTGAGGCTGTCCCTGGTCCCCACAGACCAGCCCCCGCCTGCGCACCCCAGGGTCGTGGCGTTCAGCATCCATCAATAGTCAGTACATGCCATTCTGTCTTTGTCCAATTCTGGGTCCTCAAGAATTCTTTCTTATTAACTCAAGAACGCACTTCCTTGTGGCTGACACGCACATGCATCAGTCCTAGCTTTGCCTAAGCAGCCACCGAGAACAAGTGTGGCAGGCTTTTAAATATTGGAAGGCCTGTATCTCACGGTCCTTTCCCAAGTCTTCTGGTCTATTCAAGGGCTTTTACAGCTTTGTCTCTGAGTCACCCTCCACTGCTCATCCCTGTCCCACACTCAAAGTCAGATTCCAGCTACTGAGGGGATAGCACAGAGTACAAAGATACCCCTCTCACCTCCTACATTCTGAGTCCTATACTTCTAGTAATCCAGCCGAAACCCCCACTGGCTTGGCAGGCAGCCCCCCATGGTTTTGGCTCACATAGAGCTTGTGCATAATTTAAAGTGAAACAGCAGGACTCATCGGTCATTCTTTTTTTGACCCCACACTTTTCTCTCAAAGCCTCCAATTTCTTCACATCTTCACCTTGCAGCCCCCAATATCACCAGCTTACATAGGTGACAGGGAGATCACACCCATATTTCTGAGCCGAATTCTCCTCCAAATAAACATTACATAAAGCATTTGCATATCTAGAACCCAGTTACATTTTGATTATCGCAGAATGAGGTTATTTTCTCAGATGGTTCTAGGAGAGAGCATTTAAACCTGGCCAAGCTTCAGGGATGCTGTGTTTGGTTTTGCTGCAAGACTCAGAGGCTGACAGACCTCTTAAATTATATGTTTCAAGAGTCCACTTCTCTCCAGAGAACTTTGTGGAGACACTGAGACCGTGGTAACGCCTTGTTAGGGGGTTTTCTGGGGACAACTCACCAGAACCCCCCCCATCAGGTCAGAGTGGCCACGGGTCCTGTCATAATACCTCTTGTGCCCTTGAACCCTAAGATGTACATGACGATGAAAGAGTCCGTGATGAGGGAGACCTCACTGGAGACTTTGAGGACAGCCCCTGGCCACCCTTCCAGGGGTGCAGGCAAAGATGCAGTCACCAGCAGTCCTGGCCCCCAGCCGGCCGCACATAGGGCTTGGGGTCCTCCAACCCCAGCAGGGGAGGAGGCTGGCTTTGCTGAAGCACTGCCCATGTGTTTGGACTTCCTGGCTGGACCTCAGCACGGAGGGCATGTGCCCTGCCCAGGGGCTCACTCGAACCAAGGCACCTGTGGGACTCCAGGGTGACCAGCCCTAGGGGCAGGGAGAGTCTGGGTCTGTCCCCAGGCTCCAAAGGCTCCAGAGGGTGCTGAGAGCAGGCCTAGTCCCTGATACAGCTGATGTCTAGAGAGCAAAGGGCAGGGGCTAGAAATGGGAGGGAAGGGGATGTATCCACCTGGTGCTCCCCCAACACAGCCCCTTTAAACTCCGGTCTTCTGCAACCACTCCTCTGTCTGGGAGAAAGGCTTACAGAGCACCGTGGCTCACCTCCCCCACCTCCACCCGCACCCTGGCCCCTGAGCCCTCTGGATGCCTCTAATCTGATGGCAGGTCCCAGATCAACTTTCTCAGGTGCTAGCACTTCTCTGCCTTCTCAAACTGAGTGGGGGGGAGAGGGGGGTGAGAAAGGATGTAGAGACAAGCCCAGAACCCCCTCAGAGAGTCCGAAGTGGCCCTGAGGCGGCCAGAAGGAAGCCTGAGGAACAGCCCCCAGAAGGGCCACGGAGCGATGTGTGGCTGTGATGCCAGAGAGCGGTGGATGCCACAAACCACCGCCAGCCTTGTAAAGCAGGAGTGATCACTCACCAGTCCATAAACATCGATTCCCACCTCCAGTGCAGCCCTCCCTGGGCAGATGGAGCGCAGAGACGGGGGTGCTGGGGGGAAGGGACACTCAGGAGTACTTGTAGCCAGCGTTTCCCAAGCTGACCCCAGCCCATCCGGCTCCCGCTCACTGCTGGCAACGGGAGCTGGAGGCCCTGACCGGGAGATTCTGCTCAAGGACACAGACAGATTTTGCACAGAGACCACGCAGGTGTTTCATGCCCCTCTCTGGGAGCACACAAAAGGCAGCAGGCTAAAGGCTGAAGGGACAGGGGCATGCACAAGAGGGAGGCTGACAGTCCTCTGTCCCCGGCCCCCTCTAGAGGCTCTGTTCCCTGAGCTAGCTGGCAGGCTGCCCTTGGCTGGGACATTGGGGCGGTGGGGGGTGGGGTGGGGTGGGGGGTGGAGAATGACCCTTGGACATGTCTTTTTCCCAAACTCCGGAACTTGTCAACACTCAGTAGGAAGCAGCTTGGAGCCTGAGGCCACCCACACCCAGTAACACACTCAGTCAGGGTGCCAAGTGTCAGAAGGGTGCTGTCTATGCTGGGGCGGGGATCGTACATGTAGCTCTCCTTTCCCGCACCCCGAGAGCCATGACTGCCTGAGCTCCCGGGCCTGGGGTGGACCCTCGGGGGACACAGCCTGGGACCACAGTAGGAGACACGGCCTTAACTCCCAAGGTTGCTGTAAATTGGGAGGGAAGGCGCCAAGGACTCCGAGTAGCTCGTTAGAGGAGTCTGCAGAAAGGATTTTCCAATCACCAGCATATTTTCTCCTTCCTGCATTTGCTTTATCTTATGCCTCTGGGGAGAAAGGCCCTTCTGACAGCATCAAAGTGTGGAGAAGTTCGTGCAGCCAGGTTGCCGTGGGAGGCAGGAATGGGCTCAGGAAACCGGCCTTCAAGGATCACAGTGATAGCGGTGGCCATCTGGGCTTCTCTGAGAAGGCAGGGCGGCCAGCAGCCCGGCTCTCAGGACGGCAGGCTCGAGGACAGTGATGTGCTGTGCAGCTCTGGCCAGCCACCTGGCCTTTAGAGACGATGCTCCGCTAAGACAGGGAGAGAAACCAGCTCCCCAGCACTTGGAGATGCAGAGAGGATGAATAGGATTACACCTGCCGAGCACTTTGTGTTCCTTGGAATATAAATATCGCACAAGGTGCTGGGCTATTATTCAAACTCCTTGGAAAAGGCAGGGGAGCAGGACAAGGATCCCTTGAATTCCTATCACATCTTTCTGGCAAAGAGCTCAAATGAGACTATAACTCATCCTGGAGAACGGGGAAGGGGGCGGGGACCGTTCTCCTGTCTAAGGAAAGTGCCCCCACCCCCACCAGAGGTGAAGAAAAGCCACACAGTGGAAACATGTCCATTACTGGGGCCTTTCACGTGGCAAGGCTCGTCCATTCTGCCCATCACTAATGGACGCCCTTTTAATAATCTTCTACAGCTCAAGTTCAGCAAATAACACTCTATAATTACACATACAGATATCCGGAAAGATCGTGGCTGACAACCAGGTCCATCTGTGGCCCCAGGACAGCCATCCACATACACTTCCGCTGTAACCCTGGGACGTGGCCGACACATGACTGGTCTTCTCTCCAGGGATCCTGTGCCCACAGCCTGATTATTTACACTGCCAGATGGGAGCCGTGTCCACCCAGGCCAGGATTTGGCATTTCTGACACGCTTTGTGGGAGACATGGGCTGGTGACAGTCGGGTCCCTCTGCCAGAGACGGTGTCAGCGCAGCAACCTAAGTGACCACCGGAGACCCCTCCCCACTCTGTGCGAAGCCCTGCCTACCTCTTTGTCCTCCTGGCAGAACAGGAGACCACAGCCCACCCTACTATTATTCCACATGTGCGCACAATTCAGGTAACTCTGCTGACAGCTGCCTGTCCAAGGTCAGAGAGCCCATTTGCAGGGGAGCAGTGCCTTACGCCTCACCCCTGCCCCTGCCCCGACCTCCCTGCATTAACTCTTTGATACTGTGCCACTGCAGCCAGCAGAGCATAAGCACTCATGACCATGAGCCAGCACAGTCCCAACTGCCTGGCCTCTCCTGCCTCATTTAACCCTTTCAACCCAGTGGCAGGGGGCAGGGATGCTATATTACTCTCCCCATTTTACAGATGAAACAATAAAGGCACAGAGAGGCTAAGTAGTGAAGGAACCCAGGAAACCTGACTCCAGAAACCATGTTCTGACCCACCGTGCCCCACTGCTCAGACCTAGGTCATCCCAAATAAGCCGTCGCCCCCTAGACATGTCTATCTGGAGAAGGGAAGGCTGGTTGCAGTGCTGTGTGCGAGCGAGGCTCTGTGGCCTGGAAGCCTACTTGTGCACTGGGAGGGCAGGAAGAGAAAAGGCAGTGACGGTGGATAATGGCAGTGGTGACAGGGTGGCGTCCAGGGTGACGATGGTGATGAAGACAGTAATAGTACCTCTGAGAACGCTAGCATTTATTGACCCCATATTACATGCCAGGTACCGTGTCAACCTCTCTCCCCCAACACCATACAAGGTAGTTACTATTACTTCCCTCCCCACCAAATTCGCATATGGAAAAACTAAGGATCAGAGATTAAGTATCTTGTCTAAACTCACACATGGGGTTGGCAGGCCTGGGATCGTAATTCAATGTGATGTGACTCGGAACCCTATGACTGAAACCTCTCTGTGCCTCCTACAGACCTAAGAAAAATCCAAGACCTCATTTTATGAAAGCTTTTCAACAAGTTTCTAGCCCAATCTGAGTCAAGGCAGGTGGGAAGGGGGTGCTGAAGGGGACACACAGCCCCAACAGCCTTGGGAGGAGTTGTTACCCCACTTCATAGATGAGGACATTGTGGCCCACAGGAGTCAAGCCCTCCTCTCACACAGTGCCTGGAACCAAGTTGCGTGATACACAGGGATACAAGGAGCATCTTGGCCTGACCCACCAGGAAACAGAGCTTCATGGTACCACAGAGTAGCAACTCAAAGGCTGTCCACTTTTTAGACAGGAAAAACACGGAGGGCCTGATAACCTGCTTATTGAGGCTTACACATCAGTCTCTCACCAGGTGCTTCCAAGGTCTCTGCCCTGAGCTGGACACCGCACTGGCCACGGCCACATACGAGCCAGAGATGGGGTCACTGCTCTGGGAACAACCAAGCCAGCTGGACCAGCAAGTCAAGGTGATAAAAACCAGCCCCAATGTACAACCGCACCGGCCAGTGTTGAGTGTCGGGTCAGGGAGGGCTGTGCACAACTCTGGCCTTGGAACCAGGTAGACTGGGTTCAAATTCTCAGTGCCCTCACCTACTATCAGACTGGGGGGAGCGGAAGGAGTCTCTGAAAACAACGTTCCCACTGCTTGTTTTTAAATGGGGGATTTGTGGTACCTACCATGAAGTCGTAGCTGGGATTAAATGAGATTCATGAAAATAAACTTCCTAGCGTGGTGCCACGTACAAAGCTATAAACGGGAGTCATGATTAGTATTTATGGGCTGCAGTCCCCATTCACCCAGGTTACCGAGACCAGGCGGAGCAGCTGTAAGCCAGAGGCCAGCGGTGGAGAGAGGTGGAGAGTCCTGCCCAGGCTGCAGCCCTGCTGTCCCCAGGCCCCAGCCCCACCCCCGGCCGGCCTTCGTGGGCCGTCCTCCTCCAAAACAGCACAGCACGTCTGCCCAGACAAGCTTTACTCACCCTGCCGTCCTGCTGCTCCCCAGCCACCCATCTCCGGGAGGCAGCTCCCTTTCCCGATGTGTGAGCTGCTTTCTTTTGGCAGAGAGCTGCTGCTGTCTGTGCTCTGGACCGTAAAACAAGTTTTCATCAATAAATTAAGATAAGCGGAAAGCCAGCTCAAGAGGGGGCGGGCTGAGGCGGGCAGGCAGGCGGGCGAGAAGTCGCTCTGTGACCCAGAAGGGACCAAAGTAAATCCAAAGCAAGACTCGGGCTCACGGCCTCCTCTCCCCAGATCCCAAGGGCCCCATTTGACCCAGACTTCTCAGAGAGGGGGAGACACGGGAAGTCACCGTGCCTCTCTCGGGGCCCATTCCATACTCGGGGCGGGTACGCAAGTGTCCGTCACAAGTCAAGTCAGGTTCTCAGCAATGCTCTGAACCAAAATAATGATCTAAGTCACTGCGTTAGACAAGCTAAATCTAATCAGGTGCTGGCCTGCCCCATCACTAGCAGTAGAGAGCCACCTCCGAAAGGAAAAACATCGTTCTCGCAGAGCTTCCCCACGCCTCCTCGTGAATCGCCAGGTCCCCCAAACTCACCTTGCACACGTCTACCTCCACACCTTGCTCACAGCATCTTCCCCTACCCGGGAAGTCTTCCTCTTTTCATCTTTCTCCATCCAACCCAGGGCCTTCGAGGCTCAGCTGATGCCCACCTCCTCCTCCTCCTCCTCCACGCTGGCCAACCCCACCGGGACCACACCTAGCATCCTGCAGTGGCTCGACGGTCTGACAACCCATCAGCCTTAGGACCTTCTCCCATTTGCCAGTGCTGACCTCTGCCAGGGGTGTGTTCCTGCCCACAGCGGCAGCACAGGCAGGCGTCTCCCGCCACCCCACCTCTTTGTGCATCTCCCTGGCAACGAGCTCAGTGTTGGGCACAGAGAGGTCCTCGTTTATCAACAGCCAGGTATGGACAGAATGAGCCCAAGTGAAGCAGACACGTGGGAACACGGAAGCAAGGCAAGTTTTCGACCCCAACAGGAGTGCCTCCCCAGACCTGGTACACAACCCCCTTCCGTCCCTGACGCTCTTAAACAGGCCAAGCATATGGCGGGAGACGGGCCAGCTGTGTGTCCAGCACCACACACAGAGAGGTGCGTGGCTCTGCCTAGGCTTATGGGTCAGTCGACAGGTGAGCCTTTAGACCAAGCGGGGTGACGAGCCCGACCACACAGCACATGCCACCGTGCTGCTAAGGGCTGCGAACCTCCAGCAGGTGGATTCCTCCCCAGAGCCTCTCAGCTCCCTCACTCATAACACAAAAGGTTGGACTTGATAATATCCCAAACCCCTTCCAGCCCTAAGATCCTGGGATTTCACTTCTGCTCAACCCTCACTCTAGCTGTGTGACTTAGGGACGATGACTGAACATTCCGTCCACATTCCGGGGGAAGGGGCCAAGGGAGGGAGAGCGCCAGGCCCTGAGCTGGGCCTGAGAAGTGGTATGTGATTTACGCTCACCCCATGATCTAAACCCCCAGTTAAGGAAACGACAACCCTGGGAGAGACCTGCTCTGGCTAGGGTCCCCCAGTCAAGGGCCCAGTCGGATGCCCATTCAGCACCCTGCCTCAGGAACCCGCCATGTACATATACCCCCGAACAGTGGGAGGAGGTGGCAAAGTTGCAGGCCACACTGACATTAAATCAAGACTGCTAATTATACCCCAACCTGGACATAAATCAGAATCGATTACTTCTGAGCTCAGGCGCTTCCCATACCTGGAAGGAGCAGAGTAATGTGAGGGCTTTGATCAAGTCTGGGCTGCGGGGAGGCCTGGTTCTAAAGCAGATCCCAGTGGGCCCTCCCTCCTCTCTCCCACCCCTGCCACACACGTGTGTGTGCGCGCACACACACGCACACACACGCGTGTACACACACACACACACACACACACACACACACACACAGAAGCACTCCCTCCACCAAGACCTGGAGGGGGCAAATGGTGCCATTTCATAAAGAGCAAACAGAGGGAAAATAACCTACATGTGAAACTGTGAGTTGGCATGGGGTGCTGAGAACAAAATTCAGCCAATGGAAAAGAAACATATTGACAACAGCAAAAAGAAACAATTACTACGCATTTTCATATGAGATCCCAAGGAATAAATTTGCTCTTGCTTTTGCTTATTCAACAGAAAAAAGAGAACGAGCGAGCGAGAGAGCAGTAGCCAGAGAGGGATGAGGACACAGCAGAATGCAGGCGCTTGCACTTTGCGGTTCCACATTTCCCTTAAGCTCTCAAAAGAGTGTTTTTTGAGATACAGGCTGACACAGGAGTCAAAAGAAATAGAAAAAATAACACTGTAAGTGGAGAGGCTTAGGGTGCTGCCTCCAGGGGCACCCACCAAAGAGACACCCTCAAAGTAAGAGGGACAGGTGCTGCTTCCATTCATTTGGCAAAAGCAGAAGATACTTTAAAAAAAAAAAAATCACTTGAAGACAGAACCTTTAACGTCCGTGGCAACAGCTGCTCAGGGGGGCCAGAGCCTGGCTTCACGTCAGGAAAATTCTGACCTCTTTGCAAAAGCGAGCCCCCAGGGTAGCCCCACAGATTCCACCCCTTCTGCAGAAAGCAGGTCACCACAGACCCAGAGAGGAGCGGGGCTGAGCCAGCACCAGAACCGCTTGTGGGTGGGGGGCTGGTCCATGTTAGGACTCACCAGTCTCGTCCGTGAGCATGACACTGAATGCTGGAAACACTGGACACAGGTGAGGACCGTGCACCTGCACCAGGCGCCTACACTGCCTCTGGGGTCACAAATGCCCGAGACCCTTTGCTCTCACAGAACAACGGTATCTCTTTTCCATGGTCTGCCCACCATCTGCTGAATCAGCGCATCTGTCCCAGGCTCCTGCAAATGTGCTTCTCCACCTGTATCCCTGCCTTGGGGACGTGCGTCCTTCACCTCTTCTTCCATCCCAGAGTTAAACTTGGACCTGTGGGGCGCCTGAGGGGCTCGGTTGGTTAAGCATCTGACTCTTGATTTTGGCTCAGATCATGATCTCACAGTTCGTGGGATCCAGCCCCACATCAGGCTCCGGGCTGACAGCGCAGAGGCTGCTTGGGATTCTCTCTCTCTCTCTGCCCCTCCCCCTCCTTCTCTCCCTCTCTCTGAAAATAAACAAAAACAAAACAACATGGATCTGTGTCCAGCAGTTACAAGCACAGGCAGTGGCGTGAGTACCTGGCTTCTGAATCCCAGTTCTACCCCTCACCAAATGTAACTGGACTGGCTGACCTCTGTGACTCTGACCCCTTGTGTGTGAAATGGAGAGAAGGGCACTGCCTCCGAAACAAAATCCATGTAGTGTGCACCGTATACAGTGGTTGTGAAAATTAAACAGAACAAAGCTTGTAAAGCTCTTAGAACAAGAGCACGGCCTAACATCATAAAGGTTTACCACTGTCGTTGCTACCCTTCTGTGTCTCATCCATCTCAAATCCTTGGACCACATCCCTGCAAATCTCCTGCATCCACCTCATCTCCTCCACACCCGCAGCCCAGATTTGCTCTCACCCCTTTGGCCAGAATCCTGGGAGGTGCTCCTGTTGGTCACCCCACCTCCTCTCTGTCATCACAATCTACACACTCTGCCTGGCGCCCATCGGGCCTCACGTTCCAGCCCCTGGAAGGCTGCTGCAGCCCACACCACATGGCTGGAACTCCTCAGCAAGGCGTCCATTCGAGACCTCCTACAGGGTCATCTTTTCATTATTCGTGCACCACTATCCCCTACAATCTGAGGTACTCGTCCCTCTGTGATATACCCCACGCCGTGGGCCTGTCTCTTTTCTAGCTCCTCCCCCACCAGCCATGCCCTTCCCTCCACCCCCTACCACTCTGCAGTGCCAATCCTTCCCATGAAGGGTCCGTGAACTCCACTCACCCTTCTGTGTCTGTGCACTCGAAGCACCTGACAACTCGCAGTACCTAACACACTTTGCCCTGCAAATATTCACTGTTTGTTGGCTTTGCCCAAGCCAACCTCATTTTGCATCTCCTACAGTGCCTTGCATACAGTAGGCTCCCAAAAGGTGTTTTTTCAAGTTGGAACTGTTTTCACAAAGGCAAGCTCCCAGCAGGATGGGACGGAGGTGGTACAATTTGCTCTGTGCGGCTATCAGCTGGTACCCCAGGGGAAAGGGTACCTCCACTTACACTGTCCAGGACCGTAACGGCCAAGCAAGCCCCACCTCCATGAAGACCAAATACACCCAAATTCTTCAGCAGCACAGAAATGTCCTGTCAAATGCAGCTACGTTGCCATCCCTACCCCAACGCACATGACCACAGGGATTACCAATGGCCTTCCTCTGTGTGCCTCGTTCACGCAATTATCTTGCTTTCTCTCCTTAGTCATTAGTAAGCACGAACTATGCCAGGAACCATGTCTAGCAGCACTGAGAACCTCCCAGGATCTCAAAGTGCTCTGCCTGACTACTGTGGGGTGGAAGAGGACATCCCCTCTCTGGGTTCCAGACTCATGCACCCACTCGCCCTCTTGTTCTCTCCATCTGAATGTCTCACAGGCATCTCTCACGAAATAGGTTCACAGGAGAAATCCTGATGCCCAAGTCACAGGGAACCTGAGAGTCCCCAGTGACTCTTTGCCCTACCTGGTGTCCCACACCATCCGTCACCACGTTCTGCCACTTCTGCCCCCAGTTTCCACCTCCGGTCCATCCACTTCTCTCCATCGCCACTGCTACCATCCCTTCTTTGAACCTCTGCGATCATCTTCTGCTTTCTCAGCTGTCACTCTTGCCCATCTATAACCCATTCTCCACAGAGCAGCCAGAATGGTCCTTGTTCAAATTTCCAAGGTCCCCCCTCGTGGGCAGAACAGATTCCAAATCCTTCCCACAGCCTACAAGACCCTACGTGATCCGGCCTCTGCCTTCCTTGCCTGCTCTGTGCTCTGCTGCACTCACTGGCCTCTGTTAGTTCCCAAGGCGCACCACACTATTTTGCATTTGGTATTTCCTTTGTCCAGAATGTTCTTCCTTAGGTAGTCATGTGGTTGGTTTATTCTTACCCTTCGAGTTTCCCTTGCTTCCTTCCCATCTTGTGTGGCAAGCTGTTATTACTTTAAGTGTTTGTTTTTATTGTCTGTTTTCCCTACTAGAGTATGAGCTCTATGAGATAAGAGATCTCTGACTCGCCCCCCGTGTATCTCTGGGGTGCCGCACTGTGCCAGGCACATGATAAAGGTTCAGTAAATATCTGCGGACAGGAGGGACAGAGGGAGGGAGGAGACCAGGATTTGGAAATCCTCTGTCCTTGAGAACGTTCCTCAGAAGTAGCATTTTGTATACATGGATTAAGCTTCTTGGCACCCCTGAGATCCTGGGAGCAGTAGCAGCACACTGAGTGGCAGGACACAGAAAAGGCCACAGGATGTAGAAAGCTGTGGCAAACAAGAACGAGATGGGACACAGGCTGGAAAGTCAATGGACTTGAGTGAGTTGAAATCTTTGCCGAGGCCATGCAACCTTAGGAAAGCAACTTAATGTCTCCAGGCCTGAATTTCTCACTTACAAAAGGAAGACAACACTGAACTTACAGGGTTGTGTAAATATAGTGCCTGTACAGAGTGGATGCTCACGTAAAATTATTTTTCTAAGGACTCTAGGGGTTCAGACCGCACACACTTTTTTTTTAAATTTTTAACGTTTATTTATTTTTTGAGAGACAGAGAGAGACAGAGCGCAAACAGGGGAGGGGCAGACACAGAGGGAGACACATATTCCTAAGCAGGCTCCAGGCTATGAGCTGTCAGCACAGAGCCTGATGCAGGGCTCGAACCCACAGACCATGAGATCATGACCTGAGCTGAAGTCGGATGCTTAACCGACTGAGCCACCCAGGCGCCGCGCCCCCACCCCACCACCACACTAGTTAAATGAGTCCCATCTTCCTGCTCCCTAGGCACTGGGCTGCCTATGTGTCACCATCACTCATGCATCAGCCACCTTATCTCAGGATCTCGCCTAAAGGACAAGAGGCAATGAGGACTGATTGGTGAGGCTCCTGGAGAGCATGCTACACTGCCCACGGAGATCAGATGCATTCAGATGCCACAGAACCTCTGCCGGAGTCACCAGGGGAAGCCTGCTCCCGGACAAACCCATCATTCTCTGTCTGCAGACCCTAAGGAGCAGGCACTGGGGCACCAGGAGAAAGGTCATGGCGTGGGGTTATCCAACAATGCTTGGGATCTGGGGTACCCCATCCTGCTTGCAGCCTCAGTGGGAGGGCAAAGAAGGAGGATAAGAACGAACCTGCCTGACATCTTGGTCTCAAAAACCAAATAGCGGCTCAAAAGCCGGGGAAGGGATCAGGCTCCCTCCACCCTTAGTCACTTCCTGAAGGAGAGGACAAGGTACCTGCCCAGACCAAAAATGCTCACTGAGGTCTCCCTCCCTCTAGGAGTGGAGGGCCTGCCTTCTCCTCCCCCATCCCAGCAGAGAGAACACCAGGGAAATTGTGAACCCCAGAATATATCCCTGGTGGAGAGAACGTGTCCTGGGCCCACAGCACTCAGATGCAAAATGAATCTTGCCAAGGCTCTCCCTTCCTGACCCCCTGACCCTGCAGGCTGGGACACCAGGGTGCAGACTGAGCCCAAGGGAGTGTCATGCGGCACCTGCAGATGACTCAACTCTCAACCAGCCCTTGAGACCCCCTATACTTGCCATCACCATCCCAGCACCCCTCTCATCACTGCCCCAATTATTCTAAGGCTGCTTTTTTACACCATGTCATTTCTATGCTCAGGGGCTCACTGGCTGCCCCTGCCTGTGTGAGGTGCCCAAACCCTCTGGCCTAACAGTCAAGGTCCTCCACAAGCTGACCACAGGCTCATCCCCAGTGTACCCACTGTCAGCCATTTCACTCATCATCACCCAAACAGCCCCTGTCCGGAAGGAAGATCCTGCTTCTCCTGAGTCACCCTGCAAGACCAGCTAAGATCCTGTGCTTTCGGAGGTATCTTTCTCGGGTAAAGAGCATGAAGAAACAGAAGAATAAAATCCAATCCTCTCTGTTTCCGGGCACCTGCAGTATTAGTCCTCTGCCCGAAGCCTCCTGACTTGTCACACGTGGTGGTTAGAAAGAAGCCATCACAGCAGGTAGAAAGGGCATCGGAAGGGGACAGCCAGCAGGCAGGCTCCAGAAACCCTGCTGAGATGCCAGCAGAGGGGAGCCGGGTGGTAGCAGTGGAGGGGCCTGGCTTTTAGCAGGAGAGCTTGTTGGGGATAATTTATTCCCCCCGTGTCTCAGCGGGTTTCAGCTAGTTGAGTTTATAATGGAACAAGCAGTTGCTGTTGTTCTTGGACGCCACGGCTCTGTGATGGGGGAGCGAGTGCTGCACAGATACAGCAGCCATAAAGCAGAAGACGGCCCGTTGGGGGCCATGACACTCCACAGGGACCAGGTTTTACAGTCCCAGAAAGAGGAGGTTCCAAGAAATCCATGAGCATGGCCTATCCATCACAGAAGGAAATAGAGCGGTACCCGTGGCTCAGGGAGGGAAGCGGGTCAGACTTGGGGAAGAAAGCTGGGCCAGAACCCCATGCAAGTGAAGGGGAAGGAACGAGTACCTCCGTAGATGGCAGCAGAGAACTGCCCACCCGCTGCCCTCAGAGTTCCCTGGCAGGGGGGTGGGGGTGGGTAAGGGCCAGAAACTTACTCTTACTCTGCAAATAGGGTAAGGCATTGTGCCTCTGGCCGACTGTGTGGGAACAGGAAACCCCAAAGCCCAGTGCACTACAGAAGGGGAGTTCTGTGCTTCTACTTATGAGAGTCATTGGAAATTTGGTGGGAGGGGTCTCCTAACTCATCAGACTTGTGGGGGCCGTTGACACACAGGCTGTCTACTAGGCGTCTTCCACCCCAGTCACCGCTGATACTCAGCAAAGCCAGGCTCCCCAAGAGGGGAGAAGTAGTTGCTGTCCTCATTAACCACAGGGCTGTCCCAGAACAGGCCTCTGTGTGGATGGCCTGGTTGGAGAGATGGTCACAGGGCAGAGTCTATTCTGTATTTCAGGAAGCAGCTCTCTCTGGGATGGCCTTATCAAAATCCAGCTCTACTCTGTTTTAGGCAATGTGGAACAGTCAGGACTTTGGGGTTCCTCTGCAGTCCCCCTGAAAGGGTTAACCTGGCCTCAAAGTCAAGATCAGGGGCGCCGCTAGGGAGCTTATCTGACCTCCTGAAGGGATTAGCACCCCGCTCAAGAAATGCCAATCAGCCAACAGGGCCGAATTTAACCTCGTCCATCCCTCCTAACCCTAGCCAGGGCACTCTCAAAATCGACGATTACGCTACAGCAGCCCGTCATCCACTATTTATAACCCACTCGCCTTGTGCGGGGAACCAGACACCTCCCGTCACAGCGAGGTGCTGAGCACCAGGCCTGTGGCCTTGGCCTCAGGGACTTGGCCACGCTGGACCCCTGTGGGAGGGCCTCCCCAGGTTCCGAGTGGCCCTGCCCCATCTCCTCTGAGACACTGAGGGCTGCATTCAACAGGGTCTTACACTTCCAGCACAGCTCCCTGGGGAGTTCCAGGCCCCCTACTGGATGGGGCTTTACTCCCTGGCTTCTCACTAGCTCACTGCTAGGCCTGGCGGTCCTGCCCCCATCAACTGCCACACCACCCCGCCCCTGCAAGTGTTCTCCTCCCTCCTTCTCACTCCTTCATCACCTCCCTGGCTCCTGACCACCCAGCCAAGGGGAAGCAAGGGCAAAACCACAAAAGAAGCGGGAGTGGAGACACTCACATAAATAAGCCTTGAGGGCGGAATGGGTCTAGTTCGGGGTACACATCTCCCCACCTTCTGTAAAAGAGGTGGTAAATGAATAATGAACTGTGGCCCATCCAGGCAATGGAATAGCTTTCAGTGCTGAAGAGAAACGAGCTACCAAGCCATGCATGAAGAGACACAGAGGAGACTTCGATGCATAGCACTAAGCGAAAGAAGCCAATCGGAAATCACACTGGATGGTTCCATACATACTGCATGATTCCAACCATATGACATTCTGGAAAAGGCAAAACTATGGAGACGATAAAAAGATCAATGGTGGCAGGGGGATGAACAGGTGGAGCACAGAGGATTCTTAGGGTAGCAAAAATGCTCTGTATGATACTACAATGATGGATACAGGACATTATATGTTTGCCCAAACCCACCGAATGCACACAGCCAAGAGTGAACCCCAAGATAAATTATGGACTCTAGATGATCACTGGGTCAATGTAGGTCAAGTCTTGACAAAAAAAAAAAAAAAAGAATTTACCACTCTGGTCAACGACGTTGATAATGGCGGAGGCTGTGGCATGTATGGGAGGCAGGGGGTACATGGGAAACCCCTGTGCATTCCTCTCAATGTTGTTGTAAACCTCGACTTGCTCTTAAAAAAAAAAAAGAGGTGGGGCACCTGGGTGGCTCAGTCGGTTAAGTGTCCGACTCTTGGTTTCAGCTCAGGTCATGATCTAGCAGTTCGTGAGTTCAAGCTCCACATCAGGCTCCACACTCACACACACACACACACACACACACACACACACACACTCACTCACTCAAAATAAACCTAAAAACGTTAAAAAAAAAAAAAGAGAGAGAGAGAGAGAGAGAGATGGATGACCAACTAACAGCCCTGCCTGCAAGGATGTAACTAGCGAGAGAAAGATGGCCCTTCGGTTCAAGAAAACGAAAAACAGCAGATGCCCGTGCCTCAGAGATACAAAGGGGAAATCCCGCTTTGTTCCTATGTGGTCCACACGTCTGCTGAACCTGACTCTCTTCTCTGGACCCACGCTATTGCTAAGACTTCCCAACACCGCCATATCCTCAAGGGTTCGTTTATTTGGCTGCACAAAGATTTCACCTTAAGCACGTTTACCTAAATGGTAGTTTGCTTGAACTCAAGGGTAACCTAAAGAGAGAGGTTCCACGACTTCTGGGTTATGGGGCTGGATGCCCCAAGAGGTTCCTCCTGCTAACTAGTCATTCCCATCCTTCTGCCACCAAAAAAAGGGAAATCCCAAGTGTGCTTCTATGAAACCCAAACAGCACCCTATACCTGTCCTCCCTATACCAGCCTACGGCAGCCACATCCCCTTGGGGTGGCATGGGGACAGTCTTGCGAATATGGTGGCAGAGGGCTGAGCGGGGAGAAAGTGCTAGAGAAAAGTTTAATAATAGAGCTGGGTTGGGCACGGCCCGTTTCCTTTTTCAGTTGCCCTGACCGGCTGCTCCCATTACGCGATGCGGCTGCGGGCAGGGCGAGTCAGCTGCCGTGGAGATTCAAACCCAGGTCAGCCCAGGGGCCACGTCTCCTCAGGCCACCTCTGCGAAGGGTCCACATGCTGCAGTCAGATGAGGCCCATATGCACAAACTCACTGGGCTTGCCTAACGCAGTCTCTCTATAAAAAGCCCGGAGCTGGCGGGACAGAGCCAGGCCGGAAGCCCCAAGGTTGACTGTCCTGCACCCATCGGCCCTCTAGCCCAGCCACGTGCCTCACTCCTCATTGTCTCTCTTGACTGCAGACGGCTATTTTGGGCTCTGGGGGACAAAGGGGAGCTGATGACTGCAGCAGGAAGCCCACATGGTGGGCAGGTTGGCGTCAGAACAGCTCTCCTGGCGGCGGGACAGCTGCCGCCCTCTCTCCAGCCTCTCCCCTGTCCCCTGGAAACCAGCAAATACAATTCGCTCAACAGTCAACACTCATGTGTGCATGGAGCATCCGCTGCGCAGCAGTTACAGACTGCAGAGAGAGACACAGGATACACGTTTGTCACCATCAATGGGTCATTAATGAAAAGGGACTCAAAATCCATACTAAAAGAACGAGACTGGGGAAAGGTACACTTGGAAGCAAGACCCTTAGCAATTTTCACTTGCCGGACCTGTGAAATGGGTTTGCTAACAGTACCTCCTTCAGGGTTGTCACAAAGCTACAGTAAGGTAAGGCACAAAAAGCACTTAAAGCAGTGCCTGGTACCTAGTACACGTCCCACAGGCACTGGGTAATGTCATCGTCACTGCTGTTTTTGTCGTCATCAGATGGATACGACAGAGCCAAGTCTTTCGCTTTAGCTCTCTTTTTGGTGGAGAAATGTGCTGAGCATTTGGTCTGGGGCCTGGGGCTCAGGCACAAGCTGGTGAAGAAGGTAGCTGTGGACCCGACCAAGGAGCAGGGCAAGGCCGAGGACCGGTGTCCAATTCTCTGCCCCCCCATTGTCCTCACCTCTAAAATGAGAAGACCCCTCCCCATTTAGGCCTCCAACATGGGGGTGGGGGGGGGCAAGGAAGAGGGTGTCTAAGCACTGAAAAGGCATGGAAAGGAGGCTTGGGTCCTGAAGGCAGTCAGCACCTGGTCCAAAGAAGGCAAGGCGGGGGCTGACAGAGGAGTGGGCCCTCGCCAAGCCTGAGCTTCAAAGGTCACTCCCATTGCCACCATTTAGGGAATAGGCCTATGCACTAAGCTCTGGGCTGGGTGTGTCAGATGCATTTTTCGACTTAATATCACACCTGTCCAAGGACGTAGGCAGTATTATCCAAGACTAACTAGTGGGGGTCAAGCTCAGTCCCCAGCTCTGTCTGACTCCATAGTCCTTACCCCTCCACTCCCCTGCTGGGCATCAGAGTCGCCTGAGAAGGTTTCTGACATCACAGATGCCCAGAACCTGCCCCGGACCTATGCATCAGAATCTCCAGGGCTATAACCACCCATCTGCCCAGCCAGCAGTTGGCTCCACTGGGCTGAGGCAGAGTGGACAGATATATCCCCAAGGATGTGCTGTCCCTTGAGACTTGACATACCGTGGCCCCTCCCTACATACCCTCTAGAATGAACACCCTGTCACCACCACCACTGGCATCCTAACCCCATGATAGAGTTCCTGGGGCAGCAACCAGATTCTAAGCCTCACCTGGTGCCCTGTGGACCTCTGCTGGAGAAGGACCATTTCCTACCTAAGCTGATCCTGGGCTGATCAGTTGGCATGTCCTCTCCAGGCTTTGGCACCACCACAAGCACTATGTGTCTATGATGACGTTCTATGAATTCTATGCAGGCTCTGGAAGTGCCAGCAGCAGCCACTGCAGTGGCCAAGCTCATCCAGCACTTCCTTGTGGCAGGCACCCACCCTTCAGACCCATTAACCCCTCACACGCCCACTACAACCGATGAGGTAAGTGTCATTATCATCCCCATTCACAGATAAGAAGCTGAGGCTCACAGAGGTTAAGAAACTTGCCCAGTGAGAAGCTCACCAAGTCGAATCCACATTCTAAGATCCTGAATGCCAGCCTCTATTGGATCCTTCATGAGTGATTATTGTTACTTCATTCATTGAGCCAGTAGGCAGCCTCATAAGTAATTGAACAGCCTTTACTGCCTGTTGCTATCGTCTTTTTATTTGGTTTTCTTAGAAACTTGGGTCTGCTTCGAGTAAGTTTTGCCTGGTGGGGAGGGTGACTTTGGCAAATGAAGCAGGACGACAGGCTCCAGAAATGTCCCAGATGTGTTGATAACCATTCTCTGAGGTCACAGGAGCACTTTGAGAGGAAGGGCAGAGCCGTGTGAGCCCCCTTTTTCCAGATGGCAAGAACAAACAGGGTGATCAAACAGCTTGCCATACACGGCCGCAGCAACACAAGACAGTGGACAAACCGAGTCTCCCAACGGCAGTCTGGGGCTCACTGTGTAATCGTACAAACCCTCTTCTAGACTGCCCCGAAACAGCCCTATTTCCCATCCCCTGTGTCCTCCCCACAAGACAGTTGTCCGCTGGCCCATGGAGGGAGAAAGTGACAAGCCCCCACAGGGGAAGGGTCCTCAGCTCAGCCTGGAAGGTACCTCTCGGCTCCCGTTAGTTTAAAATAGGCCACGAGGATGCCTGCCAAGATCCAATGCTCTTGGCAAACGGGAGGGTTATATTTCTGGCTGCGCACGGTGAAATGCTGGACCGGGGAAGGCTTCCCAAACCAACAGCTGACTCCGGCTGTGATGACAAGACGATCCTGAGAGAGTCGGCTGGAGCCCAGCTAGCTGTGGGCTCCCTGCATGTGTACAGTAGGGGGGCCCCGTCCCCACCCCCGGAGCTCTGAGAGCACGGGGATGGCTATGTAAGGGCATGGGGCTGGGGGGAGCCCAAGGGGACTGGGATTTCTGCCTGGCCCCATCAAGAGCTCACGCACACACAGGCATGTGCCCACACCTGCCGCGGATGAACATTCCTGCATGCCATTCCCTGGCCTGGAATGGGCTTCCCCATTTCACTGCCATCACCATACCCTGCAAACACCACTCTCATCTCACCTGCTCCGGGAAGCCTTGCCAGAGGCTCCACCTCTCCCCAGCCACACCAGCACCAGAGGGTGTGAAAATCATGTGGCCCATGAGGGACGGGTGTAGGAGCCAGAGGTGTGTGGCTGACATGTGGCAGGGAACATGGGTACAGGTTTTAAGTACAAGAAGGCCGTGGCTCACACTGTCTGGACGTATTCCATGAAACTCTGCAGCATAGAACGGGGACCCAGAACTAGAACTTACAAGGTGAAAAGCAATCCCTTAGCCTCACTTGCCCAGAGACCCAGAGCTGACTAACATGGTGGCTGCCACTGTAAGTCTGGATGGAGACTCCACGGCTACCTGCTAGGAACCTCTGCTCCGGGGGCTGTCCCGTGAGTCTGCTGCCATCCCAGTCACTTTCCACTTTGTGTTTCCACATTAGCTAGAAGCTTCCCAGAGCAGGGTCCTCTTCCCGGCTTAGCTCCCAACTCTGAGCCCAACAGTACTCAAGCACGGTGCTGAATAGCTGCCCTATCCCAGGGGACAGCCAGCTGGTGGGGGGGCGGGGGGGGTCAAAGTGGGAGGCCCCAGGCAGCCCAGGGGATGGGGGCTGAGAGGCCACTGTCCTCCGTGTCCTTGTACTCTTTATAACTAAAGGCATCCTTTTCAACAAACCCCCCCCACACACACACACACCTAGAAACTCATCAAAAGGTGAACAGTGGTTATCTCTGGATGATGATATTATGAGTGATTTTAATCTATGCTGTTTTTTCTCTATTTTTTCCATTAATCCCCAATGATCACATACTAATTTTATAACCAGAAATAAACTTTTTAAAGAAGAAGCAACCACCTTCTCCCCTCTCAGATCCCCAACCCCATCGTTAGTTGAGAGTGGCCATTCAGAGACCTTGACCCTCCTTTTTCCCATACCGCCTGGGACACTCACACATACCAGGGAAGGAAGTCACGAAGCAAGTGGATTTCATCATTGTTGGGAAAGAAACAGCACTAGACTTTCCAGTCTCTCTGGTACTGGATGCCTGTGTGACAGCATGCAGCATATGGTGCATGCTCAATGTTACTTCCTTCCCGTAGTCCTGGAGGTGGCCTCTGCTGTTGCCCTTTACACCAGCAAGGCTCCCTACCCATCTCCAAAGACAGCCTTCGACACTTAACATGCCTGCAACCTCTTTATGGAACCTATGATGGTACGGAGCCCACAACCAGGCTCTAACCTCAGCGCGGGATGGTACCAGGCCACACCCATTATTGTGCTCACTCCCAAAATGCAGACAGGAAAGAGAGAGATAGATGACGATGAAGAAAGGGAGCTGAGAAGGAAGGGGAGGCTGAAAGGAGACAACGGATCATGGGTTGGAGCAAGATGCCATCCCCACCTGCCACGCCGTCCACTTTGCACCACCTTTAATCCCTCCCGGGCTCCAAGCCCCTTCGCCGGGCAGGTCGCCGTGCCCATCACGGCCATGAACCTGGCCGTCCCCAGGCCTGGCAGCCTGTGATCGGCACAGAAGTTCGAGAGCCGAGCACTGCATACTTCAGACGCTCCATCATAGCACCCGAAATGGGTTCTGGTGTCACAGGCGTGATGCCGTGAGCCAGCCAGGCTGGCATGGGCCATCTCCACAAATGCTGAGAAGCTGGCCTCAGCATGGGCAGGCTGGGTTCCGGAGTGGGAGCAGAGACAAGGCTTCCCACTAAAGGTCTGAGCCACTCCAGGCAGAGCTGAGGGAGGGGCACCGGAGCCTGGCCCTCAGCATGCCCAACTCTAATGGGTGACTCACTTGCACGCATCCAACACACCAGACACCACAAGAGGCAAGTGAAAAGGTGAGGCATGAAGGCAGATTCTAAAAGCAGTGAACTCCTCATTCTAGAAACACAAAGCTTGCAAGGATTACATCAAAGTTTGCAAAATCCTGAAGGACAACGACAGAGCCAACGCAGACCTGTCCAACAGATCCCAAAATAGAACCTCGGGCATCCCTCGAAGCTTAAAAAAAAATTATCTGAGGACAAATAAAAGGCAGTTCAGCGTTACACATGGGCAAAGGCAAGGGGCTCATTACCATGCGGGGTGTCACTGGACAAAGACATGGCTAAGATCAAGACAGCTCAGATAAACCCAGGGGTGACAGAACCACAGCAGGCCATTAAAGGAAGCAGGGAAGCTGGGCGCTCGTAACCTTCACAGACGGCAGCCCTGTGGCAAACACTGCTAGATGAGCCACTTACCTGGCATGGGTAGCCCTGCCCACATGCCCTGTGCACCATCAACACCACTCACCGACAAGGTGTGGCATGAGAGGAAGGCACAGACGTCCAGAGTTCAAATCCTAGCTCTAGCACTCACTTGAAGGTCGAATAAATTACCTAACCTCTCTGGAGCCATTCCCTCGTTTGCAAAATAAAGATAAGGATATTTCTGTGTAGGCATGATCTGGATTAAACCAAATAACACATGTGAATCCCGAGGCCAGTGCCTGTCATGTGGGAGGTGGGCAGCAAATAGCAACAAACCATATTCACTTCGCCAATATATCAGATGTGGTTCTGCCCACAGGAACGTCAGGTGCGTGCATAAATAACCTAACATGAGTGCAAATTAGTAAGGATTGTAGGAGAGAGAGAAAGTGGAAGAGGAGTTCAGAGGTTCTACCTGGAGGAGTCAAGGAAGGTTTCATGGGAGAAGAGAAGTGCACTTGATATGGAATCTTCAAGGAAAAGGGGATGGGCTTGTAATGGGCACAGATAATTGGTATGGAAAGAACCATGGGCAGGAAAGAAAGCGTGAGCCACACAGCAGCATAGGAAGGAAGTAGAACAGGAAATGACATCTGAGTACTTTCTGGGGGTCACCCAGGGTGCTGTGTGACAGGTGGCAATGGGGACCATGAGGGGTGGTCCAAAGGATGCTTGAGATCATTAAGAGAGTGACTCCAGGTTGGAAGGTCCAGGTGATGGAAATGGGGAGCATGGCCTCCACTGAATTCGGAGTGCTGGCACCTTGAATGGGAGTGGAGAGAAGGCTGTTAACATGGCCAAGGCACTAGGAAGAAGAAGCCAGCAGTTGTGAAACCAGTGGTCTAAGAGAAACCGGGGATAGGAAGATCAGGAAAGACCCTGATGAGTGGGCAAGGGATGCGGGCGTCCTGACCGAGGGAAGTGGCAATACAAATGGACAGGTGGATGACGGATGGGGAGGGAACAGGCAGAGTTTCTGGTCTGACAGCTGGGCAGGTGGTGGGACCCGATACCAAACCAAATAACATAGGACAAAGGAGGGCTTCTGAAGCAGGAAGACGACATTAGTTTGAGGAACCAGTGGAAGGTATGCGTGGAGACACTGGAATGCAGTGGGAAGCATGGTAAGAGAGAGCTGCAGACCTGGCACGAGAAGATACGGCTTAGCCACGTACCCTGTAGCCTCAAAGCGTTATCAGACAAAACATGACTTAACTGTGCTGTGCCTGAGTTTTATCATCCAAAACATGAACAAACCATTCCTTCTGGGGGCTTATTGTAAAGAGCAGACATAACGTATGTAAAGACACACCGTAAACTACAGAGCACTTGGTACACGTGAGATGTTCTTATCAGAGTTCATAGCCGACACCAAGAGGCTAGACAACTTTGTCAAGGGAGGGAGAGAAGAACAAGAGGGAGGAAGGACCAGAGGTGTGATTTTCAGGGACATCCGGTCAGAGCAAAAAGCAGCCCTAGAGAAAGCAAAGAAGCAGAAGACAAACCAGGAGGGTACGACATCTCAAAGGTCAAATAAAGAGTGTCTTATCTCCAAAGGCTACACACCGACCTCCCCTGCAGCCCATGTCGATGCACCCATGCTGCCAGCCCTGGCCATCACTGCCCAACATCCCACAGGGAACAGGTGCCCTTAGTCCATCCTGAACAGGAGGACAATGTCAAAGCTGAGTAGAGTATGTGCCACACGGAACTGTGGCACCTTGAAGGACTAACCACTGCAGATATAACTATGAGGCGTGAGTGGCCAAGTGAGGGAGGGCTCATCAAAATCCCAGGGGTCAGACAGGTCAGAAAAGAAGCATTCAGTAGCCACTTGCTCCCCCATTACAATGAAGTGGCTGCTGCTCAAATGTGCAGAGCCAAGCGTATCTGTGGGAGAGGGACTGTCACTTCATTGAGAGACGGTCTTCTACCCCAGCATCCTCCCTGCCCCGCCACAATGCCCCGTAGGCACTCATGCACTGGACCCGCACACTGCCCCATTCTAGCGACGGGAACCGATGGGCAGTGGGGCTGGAGGAGGCAGGGCGTGTGCTCCTGAGAGGTGGTGAAGGAGCTTCTCTGTGAGTCTGGGAGCCAGCAGTGGGAAACGAATAGCCCAGAGAGTGGTCCACAAGGGAAGCAGCTGTGAGGACACCATCTAGTGGGCCGACACCAAGACTGACGGAGAGGGGCCTGGGCAGACACCAGCGTGGTAGCTCACCGGGATCTGAACCTTCCAGACCAGCCGGTCCTCAAAACCAGACAGCCACAAGAGAAGAAAGATGACAGTGGGGAATGAGGTTGGGGTGCTTCTCTGTGGAATGGAGCACCCCATTTCTCTCCGGGTCTCTCTCCTCCACCACATCTGTCTCTGAGGAGGCTTGGAGACCTTGTCAGTCATTTTGGCCTGACACTCTCTCAGGCCTCCCTGTGCTTCCTCTTGCTCTGAAGGCCTAGAGAACTGAAGCAGGAAGGACCTCCAGAGGGCTTCTGGCCCCATCTCCTGCCTCCAAACTGACTTACCCCCCACACACACACACATCACAGATGATGGGCCACCATTACTCTTTCCCCTGGGGATAGGTGGGCCAGCAAATCCCATAAGCTGTACCCAGAGCAAGTGAATCTCTTCTCTCTGACTCAGCCTTTAGCAAACTTCATTGGCCTCTGTCGGATTGTTTCTGCTATCTCTCACTGCTCATGGCCAGGCCTAGGTGAGGCCCATCGTCATTCCCAAGATGCTTTCTCAAAAAACTCCTCAGCATTCAAAGCAATACACATTTCTTGAGCACAATCTAGGAGCCCAGAACCTAAGACACTCCTTTTCTGTGTTCTGGACAAGCCCACACCTTCCTTCCACCCATTGCCTAGGACCATGCTCTTTTCTGATTACCCTCACCCCCAGGAGCCAGAAACACACTGCTGACAATCCTGGAAGTTGTCCCACTTTGCTCACAGAGCAGGCTCGACCTCTTCACCTGTGCCCACAGGGGCACAGATACATGCACCACCAAGCCCCAGGGCCTTCTCTGTGAGCTGCTCTGAGCTAGGCTGGCAAGGATGGCCAACAGCGCTTGAAGAGGGGATCAAGGGAAGGTGCCAGGGTTGTTCTGAACAGCCACCAGCTCTAGTTTTGCTCTGCCCTACCCCAAATGAGGCTGTTACGAGGCCCAGAAATTGAAGGGTCATGGTCAGGAAGGACGTGGGCGTACCGACTCAGATAACAGGGGTTTGGAACAACTGGCCTGTTCCCTGGCACTGAGAAGGAAATAGACTCGAGATCCCAAACTTTTCAAATGGGAAATTTTGCCAGTTGACCATGTGCCTTCCTCCCTCTCCACTACAGGGAACATTCCCAACAGGTAAATTGGGTTCAAGCCCTCTGTCACACAGTCCTCCTACCTGCCCCCCCCCACCCCGGATGGCTGTGATGAGCTCATCAGAGTCCTATGAAGGGGGCACTGACGCTGGGAAGAGGAAGGGGGCTGGGCTGGGGGTGGGGGTGAGCAGCCCCCATCCTCCCTAGACTTTGAGGAGAATGCCCCAGGTTGCCCCGCAGAAACTCTTCAGCATACAAAACTGGAGCGCCCCCACCAATCACAAGAGTACACAAGACAGACAAAGAAACAATCCCAATGCCACTAAGCTTCGTGGCCCCACCCCTTACACCTCCATGCCATGAGCAAAGGATGTTTGGGGTGAGGGGATATGCAGCCCAGGCCTCCACCACCCACCCCTCTTTTGACTGTTTTGGCAGCTAACATACTGAAAGGAAGCAAAGTAGGGAGGATGGGGGAGCAGGCCGCCCTTTCCCTACTCAGTTGTAGGCGGTGGGGGCCCCGAGAGGTAGTCCATGGTTATATGGCAAGTCAAGGGCAAATGCTGTCCCATCTCACTCCCCTTCCTTCCAACACAACTAGGCTTCCACTCAACTTGCTCCCCTCCTTTGAAACATTCAGAAGTAGTTTGAGAAAAAATTGAAAAACATTTCTCTTGGCAAGACTCAACTTTCCCTTTCCATTTTCAGGGTGGAAGCCCAGAAGCAGTTCTGAGGACATCCGTCTGTCCTTCCTGCACCCCCTGGGCACCTCCCTTTGGCAGTAGCTTGGGAACTGGAAATGGACCTGGCACCTTCCGGGGCTGTTCCACCGGCTAGCAGGTGCAAGAAACGTGCCTTGGTCCAGGCATCTGCTCACTCGCTTGGCCGCCTCAGGACGGTCCTATCAGAGTGGTGCTGAGTTCCAGAACCAGACGCTGCCAGCGAGAAGCAGAGGAGAAGCACCTGCCAGGGGTTGGAGGGGGGCATGGATGGTACCTGGGACTCAGGGAGGGCTGTTCTCCTCCCTTCAGTAACACCTCGGCCTGCTAGGCTGCAGCACACAGATGTGTCTTTCCCAGAAGCCTGGATGCCACGGAGTTGAGAAAACTAAGGCACCGAGAGGGACAGAGACTTGGCAGAAGTAGGTCTTTGAAACTCCAACAGCATGCTGCTGGCTACTGAGAGACAAAGCTGGGTCAACTGTCCTCAGGAAAGGGAGGGAAGAGCCCAGCCACACTCATAGAATGTTCCAGAGCCTGGCTAGGGTGGTGCAAACCTAGTGAACCACACACCCTCCCTTCTCTGCTGTAGAACTCCAGCAAGATTTGGCTCCACTAACCCTTTCTCCTCCATTACTCGGGCTCTCACACCCATGACTAAAGACACCATCAACCAGATGGTCCCCTTCAGGGGAGCCGCTGGGGGCTCACCATCTGGTAGGACCTGCTGCCACTGATGCTCGCTGTCTGCCTACAGCAGAGGGACCAATAGGGCACAGGGGATGCAGGAGCGCCTTCTCCCAAAGTGGACCTAGCCAGGTGCTCTGCAGAAGCCCCAGCACACACCGCCAGGAGCCTCTCCGCATCTTTGTACCTTGTGCCTCCCTCTGGGGAGGGCTGGGAGGACCGGGACCCAGCTCCAGAGCTATAGCCAGCAGGACCTGGCCCCCTCCCCGGCTGGGGCAAGAGGCAGCGGCAGGTGGCTTCCAGACACCTCTTTGTGGGAATGGCTAAGGAGCTCTGGGGGGTTCAAGGAGAGAAAGGAAGGCCCAGGGTGAGGATGAGACCTGCCTAAACTCACTCATCCATGAGGACCAGAATCCCTGTGGCTGAGTCTCATGGAGAGGGGACAGCAGTTTGGATCAAGAAAGTTGAATCACAAAGTAATCTTCCTGCCCCCCGAGCAGACCATTGAGGTGAAAAAATCACATCACTGAAGCATCTGTCCCCTTGGCGTACACTGTGTGGGGCAAAGTGCCCCGGACAGGCCCTGCTGCTAAAGCTTACACCCAGCAGGCACAGTAGGCAAGCTGGGAGGGCACAGCCTTGCCCGGAGCCCAGGTGCAGCAAACAGAGGCCACACTCCTTTCGACTGATTAGCCAACACCTGGCCAATAAACCTTCGGTTCTCAGGGGTGCAGAGCCAGAGGGTATGTAGGGACAGAGGAGCCCTCTGATGGCTGGCAGGGGTAGCTCAATCATAGAAGGCTTCTCAAAGGCAGCGGTCTTGACCCCAGTTACCTCCTGCACCCCTGCCATCTACCACAGGCCATGAGGCCGCGCTGTCTGCCCGCCAGACAACCTGTATCAGAGGAGACAGGAAAGCAATGGGGCGTGCATGGCCCTCTTCAGCCAACCCTGGGCAAAGAGGGCCCAGAGAGAGGGGGCTGGAGGGGTGGAGGCAGGGCCCACAGCCTAGCTTCTCCCCCTCTCTGGTGCCCAGGACTGACGCCGTCTTGGCTGTGATCTGGTCCTGCACTAAGCGGCTTAGCCGCCCTATCTCCTCAGCTCAAGGCTCAGCTGTCTGAGGACGAGGGGAGTGGAGCCACCCCACAGGAAGTGAGCGCCTCCAGCCAGACAGAGCTGCTGTGACCCAAGCCACTCTGAAAGCCAAGCCAGTCACTCAGCTTCTCTGAACCTCCTATGTGCGAAAGCCCCTCCATCTGGGGCTATAGCAGGAGCACAACAAGGCAGGAGGAGCAGAGGCCCAGCGTCGTGCCTGGCCCGTGGGAGATGCCGCGTGGAAACATCCGAAGAAGCCCGGGGACTCTCCATGTTCCTACCGAGGTCCTTGTTGGATGCCCTGCCTCCAAGGACAGGCTCACACTTCACTGGTGGGCGGTGGGGGGACGTACACAGGGTGTGGGGAGCAGCCACCACAGAGGGGCACACGATGCCCAACGGTCAGTGTCGCTGGAAATCCTGTGAGGAAAGGAGGGAGCACAAGGGGTTCTTGGGGATCACACGCTGGGCACCGGGCCCAGGGAGAGCTCACCCAGACCTCACGGCACATCCGGGGTACAGCCGGGGCTCCCTACTACAGCAGCCTGCCCCTCCCTCCAGGGCGTAGGCAAGCACCAGTGGTCAGCAGGCCTTCTCTGCACAGTCCTGTGCCATAAGCTGAGCACATGGAGAGGGGCAGGAATAGTCCCCGTCCTTGGGAGGGAGGAAGACAGCTGGCCATAAGGGACTCAGCCCAGGGCTGATGGTGGGAGGTCAGGCAGGCCGTGCCCTGCTCCCAGGAGTTGCTCCCCACCTCTAGACCAGGAGCTGCCCTCGCTAGTCGCTAGGATGGGGCGAGAGGAAGCTCAGCACAGAGGGGCTGGCTGGGTGCAATCTCAGGGCACCAGGCCACTAGGCAGAAGGCATGCCTACCCCAACCCCCATCCAGGGAAGGGCAGGTGGCAGGTCCCCTCCCAGCTGTCCCAGAGCAGCCATCTCCTCCCCACTCGCTCGGGGCTTTGAATAAGCAGCTCCTAAGAGCTGGGGTCAATGTCATCTGCAGGCTTCTCCCTGCTGCTGAGAAGCAGTTCTGTTGGGATCAAATGAATAATGTGCCCCAGGGGACGGAGGAGGCCCAAGAGGAGGACCCCTGAAGCTGGCCTGAGGGACACCAGAGGTGGCAAGACGGTGGGACAGCAGAGCCCCACTTGATTCAACTACTCCCTGCCCGGAAGAAGGTCTTCAGGAGAAGAGGGGAATCCCTCCTCCCCAGGGCCAGCAGCGCCCCACACACTGGAGCCCCAACTCTGAGCAGCTGCCTCACAGGGGCCCGTGCCCTCCACTGCTCTTCGTCAGGACGTGGCCCCGGCTAGCAGCATTCCATTCTATCCTGGGCCGGGTGACACAGCAGAGCCCCAGGCTGGCAGCCCCACTGGGCACACCCCGAGGCCAGCACCTCCACCCAAGGTCAGGGCCTGTCACAGGCCTGCAACCACACCCACCGAGCAGACCAGGACTGAGGCGAGCGTGTTGGCCAGAGCTCTAGCGCCCCATGTCACCATTTTACAGGCGAGAAACCGAGACTCAGAAAGACAAAGATGGTCTGAAAACTATGCCACCCATACCCCCTTGACCATTTCTCTGGATCTCTGTTCTGTGATGTCCTCTGGTCCTATGCGGGCACATGTGTACACATACGTGCCCTTAAAATTCAGGAGCTTACTATGTACACACTGCCCTTTTTACAGTGTGTGAAGTACGGTATGTTGCAAGCATTTTCTCTGTGTCGTATTCAATAATTCCAAATTCACTCGCTGCCAGACGTACCACACGTTACCTGTTCCCCTAATGTAGGACGCTCAAATTGTTTCCAGTTCTCCTTTACTACAAATTGCTCTCTAATGAACACCCTCACACATATTTGACAGCATTTCTATTTTCTCAGGATAGATTCTTAGAAGTACAGCCCCTGATCAGAGGACAGGGCCGATTTTAAGGCTCTCCATACCCCCTGCAAGCTTGTCTAGCGCGAAGGCTGCATCACCTTACACTCCCCCCAGCGCTGTATCGTATTAGCAAAGAGCAGTGTGAAAATCTGGGCACATTTGAAACACAAGAAAATAGCATACTATTATTGTCAGAATTGGGATTTCTTTCATTACTAGTGATGTTATGCCTTCTTTCTCATGCTTATCGATCACTAATATTTCTTCTTACACAAACCTAATTACGGCAAAAGCCAGCAAGCCACAATTCTCAAACGTCCATGCCATTTCAGGGTTATTGTTATAATATATCAAATACATATTCCATCACAGGAGTTCATATTATGCTCGTATTTAATACCACGGTACAGTAGAGACAGGCACGAAGCAGTGTAGAGAGCACCAGATCTGAAGCTAGACAGTCCCAAGTTTAAATGCCTACACCCTCAAGCACCCACTGGGTGACCTTGAGAACGTGATTTAGCCTCCCTCAGCTTCAGTTTCATCTGCTCTGGAAGTAGAACGTGGAACCATAGTAACTACTTTTCGGGGTCCCCAGGCAAACCAGGCAAGGTAATCGGTGCAGGACCGCACCCCAGTGGGTGCTCAGCAGGAAGCAACAGCTACCACGTGGATGCTACTGAATGGCCCAATACGCAGAGCGCCCATCCTCGATTATGGGGAGAAGAAAGAGAGGGGCCAGTGATACTGGGCTCCACTGCTCTGATGCTAACTCCCAGCGTGGCATTCCAAAGCAGGACTTCCACTAGCTACACTTTACCAACAGGCCCTCATCCTTTGAGGGTTATCAGTGGGAAAGCAAGGGAAGAGACCCAATGACCCTAGCTTTTCCTCTCCAGGAGACAAGAAAAAAACTCAGTGTCCTAGTGAGCTTCAGAAGGGAGCAGGAAGTGATCGCTCTCCTATGTGGGGGGTCCCGGCTCCCGTGTAGAGGGCTCAGTTCTAATGGAACAGAGCAGCAGGGAGGAGAGATGCCTGGGGGGTGGCTGGCCTGAACTGCTCTGGGTGCAGGTTGGGGCTGGCTGCAGCTATCGCTACCTACCAATAGGGGAAAATCATTAAGCTATCCTAAGACACAGCCTTATGGCTTAGATGCCTCCCCTCCCTTCTCTAAAGGTTGGCAGCGGGAATGTCTACTCCACAAACCTGGCAGCTTACTAATGCCAGGAAGCCCAGAACCTCCTTCCTGCTCCGCCTCTCACCATGTAAGTGTCATCCTGGGGCCACAGACAGATGAGTCTAACCAACCCAGACACAGGCAGGTGGGGAAAGATGCCACCAGCCCATCTGGCGAGAGAGAGCAGTCAAATCTCCCCTTTAAGCAAGAAAACAAGGCTTTTAATGGTCAAGCCCTCCGCCCCCGCCAGAACACTGAGCTACCCCAAAAGCCACGAAGGGGCCAGGTAGAAAGCAATTCTGATGTATCTGCCCACCTTAACACCCTCAAGAGGCAGTGCAACAACAGATAAGAGCAAGAGCTTTGGAGGCCTATGGCCTGGATTCAAATCCTGGTTTCCTAGCTGCCTAGCTGTGTGAGCTTAAGTATGTTACCTGGCCTCTCTGAGCCTTTACTCCACATCCATAAGATGGCAATGCTGACAGAATCGCCCCCATAGGAGCGCTGTGAGGACTGAGTGAGTTAAAGCATGTGAAGTGCCGAGAATAACATCGGACGCATTACAAGCACTCAATCAAGAGGCAGGGAGTGGAGATTACAGAAAACGCCCTCCGCTCTCTTTGTGGGCTGTCCACTTTCCAGATGACCATGATCCTGCTGGGGCTGCTCCTCTGGGAAGAGCTGGTCTCCCGCCCTCCCACCTTGTCCACACCACCCACACCTCAGCCTGCAGTGGGGCCTTCTGAATCCAAACGCACCCCTCAAAGGGTTCAAAAAGCAGCTATGTGTGAAATGACAGGCTACCTGGCATCCACTTTAAAACACTCCAGAAGGAAGAAGAGGTGGGGAGCAGCAGGCCGTGGAAGCTGCGTGATGGGTACACAAGGGTTCCTTACACTATTCTATTTCTGCACCTGCTTGAAAATGTCCACAATGAAAAGTCAGAAGGAAACAGGAGCTATTTCGTAACACCTGGCCCCACTCCGTCAGACCTCGTCTCTGTACCTAGGATCCTGGGGATGCTCTCCTTCTGCACACCCTATCATCAGGTTTCTCTTGCCTTTATTCCTTTTGAAAACTTCCAAACTCCTAGCTATTCTCCTCCTCCCTGCCCCCACTCAGCCCCTTCCTTCTCTCCCTCCTCTGCCCCTCCCTACCAGTGGCTGTCAGAAGCCCCCGATGACCCTCCAAGAAGGCCACATCCAGGGCAGTGGACTCTGAACTGGGACATCTGGGTTTCAGCCTCAGCCACACCACTGTCTGTGCTGACCTATACAACTAACCTCTCCCCACGTCAGATCAAACGGACGCTCAGCAGTGACAGCAGGCAGGTTTTTAACAGTCACTGCTGCTACTTTGAAAAGGCAGAAAAGAGTCCCCAGCTCGCTTCTCTGAGTCTGCTCATGGGCATGAGACTCAGGCAGTGGAGCTGCGATAAGGTGATTTCCATGGCAAACACTCCTTACCCACAGAGGGGCTATGGAAATGGGAACATGGGCACTAGGGCCATATTAACAGGTATAAAAATGAAAACCGAGAGAGACGAGGGGTGCATTCTTCTGCAGACATATGGGAGTGTGCACCTTCACAGATGATAAGCTTGAGGCAGGGAGGCAGCGTTCCTGGTAAGTGCGGACCCCTATCACTCACTCCCTATCCCAGCTGCCTTCTAAGCCCAGGGTTTCTTCCTCCTTTTCCTCCCAGGATGACAGGTATCGGTCCTGGAAAACAGGCTTCTAGGATCACAGGCTGAATCAGAAGCCCTCAAGTCTAATTCCAGGCCTGTCTGCCATGTGGGTGACTGTGGAGAAACTCCCCTACCCCTCTCTGGGCATCACCTGACCCCTTTGGGGAGTACCATGCCTCTGGGGCAAGTGGAGAGAAAACACAACAGGAGACACCTTGGGAGTCGAGGTACTACACAAGCTAGAGGGGCCAGGAGCTAGTCACCATCAGTGACCCAGGTTCCCCAGGCGCTAAGCACCAACTGGCCCGTCCACTGCTGTGGTCAAAATGGCCTTGGCTGACGGCTCCCAGGGCATCCACACACTGCCCCACTACGGCCTGGACTTTGAAGTAGTAATAAACTTCACCTCTGTCTTCTGAGTAGGGCAATGAGGGCATGCAACTTTGCCCCAGAGCAGGGGATAAAAGGACAGTTGGCTTTGGGTCTAAACCCAGAAGTCCTGACCCCTAGCCAAGGCTCTCCCCAGGAGACATCAAAGAGCTGACGTTGTTTTCTGGGAAAGAGCACCATTTGGGGCTCGGTTTTCCTGCTAGTGAAGTGAAGGAGCCGGTCCTGATAAGTCAATGACATTCACAAAGGGCACCGTGGGAACAAACAAAAGCCACACACCACAATTCAGCACAAAGCAGGCTGGCCCCCGGCAGCTGCAGACTGTGCTCAGCCCAACATGTCCTGGGGGTGGGGCAGGAGGGATCTCTGAGCCATGGCCAGGCAAGGAGTTTGCCCTGCCCGCCAGATTGAGGGAGGGCAGCAAAGTGAGAACAGCAAAGGATGCAGACTCAGGACGCGGGTTCAAGGCTCGGCTCAGCTCAGCTGCTTCTAGCCATCAGCCTGAGGCCAATCGCTCCATTTTCTTACCTGTGAAATGAGAAGAATCCATCTTGGCTACAGGAGAGAGGCAAGCGCCGCGTAAACTGCGAGCAGCATGCAAAAACGAGGGAATATTCTAGACTTCTTGAGGATGAGAGGGGGAGGGGAGAGGAAGAAAGGTGGGAAGACAGAGGAAGCCAGAGGAAGAGTCCCCCAGTGGAGCTGAGAGTTTGAAGCCCGACCTGCTGGCTTTACCACCAAGCCCTTTGTCATCGCAGGAAACACAACCTGCGGCAAATATGTGCATTTGCCGAGTTCATAAACATGATTAAAAAGGTTGTTTGCAAAGTTCATACAGGGGAACGAGCTGCAGATGGCAGCTGTAATGCCCTTCCGCAGCAGGCAACAGCTGGCTGTGTGGACTCAGGACAGCTGGGGGCAGGGGGCAGTGCTGATGCCCACTCTTGGCTTTGGAAGCAGAGGGTGCACTGACCCTACCCTCTCTGGGACTGGGGATCGGGGACCCTTCCAGAAAGTGAAACCCTAAGCTATAAAACTGCCATGCATTACAGAGAGATCAATCAAGTTTTCGGTTCCAGCCGAAAGAGGAGGGCAGCTCAGGGCCAGACAGAGAAGCGTGTGAGGTGAGGAGGCTTCCTCAGGTGGGACACAGCCTGGCCGCTCTGGCAGCCCAGCCCCTGGGCTGTCCGTGGCAGGAGGCGGTTAGCCGATCTGAGGTCTCTCCCTGCTCTGAGGCCAACAGGCCTCCCTGGTATGAGGAGAAGGGGTCGGAAATGCAAGGGACCAGAACCTTCTCTCCTGCTCACAGCTTTGCAGAGGGCTTTGTAGGTCACGTTTCACTGAAGTGGGCATCAGCCTACCTGTCTTTGATGGTGAGCCACCAGGAGGCAGGGTCCCAGGACTATCTGTCACTGGCTTCCTATGTAAGCAGCCAACATAGACACTTTACGAATGCGACGAAGGAGACAACATTCATGAGGATAATACGATGAGCCCTCGGCCCCAGTTCGAGGTGCCCCCTCTCTCATGACGCACCTACTGCCTCAGCCCCTTTCCCCCACCCACATTCAGGAGCAGCTCCACCTGCCCCAGGAGGCCCTCCCCGATGGGTCATCCGTGGCAGCCCTCACACCGAGCTGCTCTCATGCGTGCTGCAGCTTCATGCGCGCCTTTTGGACAACCGGGGGCCCCCGTGGGCAGCGCCCCACCTGTGTGACGTTTCTCAAATGTTCCCTGCAGTAGGAGGAACTCAGCACCCAACGAAGACTTCCATGACTAGGTCCGAGCATGCAGAGCTGTGTCCCTGCACATCACTACGGGCCCTCTACCTCCTGCTGAGCTTGGAGAAGAGTCATCTGTCTGCCACCAAGAATCTGCCAAGGGCTGGACTCACAGATGATTCCCCTACAAAGGTTGGGGAGCACACACCCAGGCTTACGAGTCTCTTCTCTACCCCCACCCCATTTTTTCCGGTCCCAGAAAGCCCCAGCTAATCTCTCAGTGAATACCATGGGCTGCATCAGATTCAGAGCCAGCCAACTGCATACCAGGCGCTCTTCACATATCATCTTCTTTACTGAGAGAGGCAACATGGCGGTGATGAAGTGCACAGGGGCCAGCTGGGGATGAACGGACTCTGTAACCACCAACTGTGTGACCTGGGACAAGTTACCTAACCTCTCTGAGCTGCAGCTGCCTCCTCTGTAAAAAAGGTCCCCATCACCACTCTCTCACATTTGCTGCCAAAATAATGTTTGTAAAGTGTTTACAAAGTGTCTGGCCCTCTTAGAAAGCACCCAATAAATGGTAATTAATATTACATTATTGCATCAGTCCCTCAAGGTATTACTGTCTTCTCTCTACCAGAAAAGAGAATAAAGCTCAGGATGTCAGATTCAGAGTCACAGAGTTGTTGCTAAGGAGACAGAGATAGGGATTTGAACTCAGGTCTTCTGACTTAGGGCACACTGTTCTTGCACACTGGGCTTGCAGAGAACACTAAAGGGACAGAGAGGCAGCAGGGTATGCCTGGGGAAGGCCACAGCTTCAAGTGACAGGGACCAAGTAGCTGGGGTCCCTGAGTCGGGTACCTGCACCCCTGACTTCAGCAGCCCCCTGAAAGATGAGCCTCGGCAAGTCTTCAAGAGGCTTGGCTGGTGTCCCCCAAGTTAAATGCTGCTACAGCAGCCAGGCCAAACCCCCAAAGCTAATGAGACTGGTACCTGCTCTCCCCACATAGGAAACTGGGAAGGTGCAGCCAGCTGCCAGCCTTCACACATGATGGGAAAGCAACAGTTTCCAACACTCTGGCTGCTGGGCAAACCCAGCTCATAGGGGCACTACCTTCTCCATCTGCAAACAGCCAGCAATGACCAGAGGGTGGGAGATGGGATGCAGTGGGCATTTCGCAGACGACAACCCCCTCGATGGGGAAAACCACACACATGCGCCCATCACACCCAGTCTTGCCAATCCCCTGAGACTCTGGTGACATTAGACACAACCTCAAGGAGAATAGGCACGTTCACAGACATGTTCTCCTTTGGCCTTCTGGGCCACCCCGGGGAAGTACATACTTTTGCCCCATTGTACAGATGAGGAAACTGGAAAACATTAGGCGATTTCCCCAAATAGTAAGGAATTAGTAAGGAATAATAATAGTCGTGCAAATAGTAAGGAAAGGGTTAGGATACAAACGCCAGTCTTCAGGTTCCAGGCCAGGATTCTTTCTGGAACAGCGTGCTGTTCATTTGTCCTCCTGTTTATTCATTATTCTCCCTTTGTTCCACTCATTCCGTCATTCACTTGCCTACATTCCTGACCCTCGAGGTCATTTATCCACTGCTACCTTCTCCTGTTTCCTGAGAAACAGTGGGAGACCACGGTGATGTTTTCCTTTCCTGCAGACCTGCCAGGAATGCCCCCTTCCCCAAGCCTTACCCACAGAGCTGTACACAGCCAACAGCGGCTGGTCCCAGAGTAAGAGCTGGGGATAGCGCAGACGACTCCATGCTTCATCCCTGACTGCAGCCCTGGTCTAGAACCGGCCCCTCCACTGCACAATGAAAAGCCCCATACAGACGTATTTGAACCTTCCAGAAATCTGGCTCTGGGATTGGTATTTTGGGAGGGGGGCGCGGAGTAAGGAAAGGGAAAGGCAATGGAGCCAGTCACCCAGCTCACAGGCACATGCATGTGACTGAACTGGATCCAGCCAATTAATTAGTCAATTAATGACAGTATTTACTGAGTACTCACCACTGTGCTCAGGGCTGCAGGGGGCAACAGGTACTGGGAGACAAAGTTCCTACCCTCAAGAGACTGATGATCTGGTTGAGGGAAGGAGGCACACGTATCTGGAAAGAGAACTGACCAGGCAGGAAGCACCACAGTCTCAGCTACAACACAGACATGTAGAGCTACTGAGAAATTCAGAGGAAGGTAAGGCACCTGCAACTGGGGACAGAAAGATTTCGTTCAGACCATGGGATATCATAGGGGAGATGTAGAAGGATGGCCAGGATTTAAATCTGGGATGGCATGGAAGGAAATTACCCAAACTACCTTCTCAACACCACAGCTAATGCAAAAGACTGCCTTGATCTTTCTTTCCCCAATCTTAGCTAACTATTTCACCTTTTTTACATAGGCACTTGGCAGAGGCTCCAGGATGGGAAAGCAGAGCAGTAAATTAGATCTGTGAGAACATCTCAGCCACACACAGACACACACACTGGCACACGCGCACGCGCACACACATACACACACACACACACACACACACACAAGCTCACACACTCCATTCATCCCCACTCTGTTGTGAAGTGACTGCCATTCTCCGTAGCCTGCTGTGGGCTCAGACCTGGGGCTGCTGGAAAAAACCTGGCTCAGGCCACTGGCTTTGGAATTATCCCCTGCAGAGACCAGGCTGCTCACCTGACCAGGACAGGCGCAGCCTCTCTACCCCAAAACCCCAGTCAGAGAAAACCACACCTGATCGGGACGAGCCAGGATGACTCCTTGCTTTGAGATCTGATGGTTCTAAAAAGAGAAGACTGTCCTTGCCCCACAACCCAGCACCCAAGCCCTAGGATATGCCCTGGAGACACTCCTAGACACACACCGGTCAGGAGTGCTCACCGCAGCTTGCCCCTGCTAGCCAAAACAGGTATCAAAAGACAGACTATATAGTCACACAGTGAAATATTACAGGGAAGGGAAAATGAGCGAACTACAGTTACAAACATAATACGGGTGAATCTTGGACACATAAACCTGAGTAAAAGAAATGAAAGCTACATACAGCATACCACCATCTCGTACAGCTCAAGTGCGAGTAAAATTACAGAGGTTATGTTTAAGAATATGTATCAGCGGCAACACTACACAACCAAGGAGAAAGAGTGATAAGAATGCAATCAGAAGAGGGGTTCCCTCCAAAGGGAGAGGCCAGGGGCACACAGGTGGGACGAGCAACGACAAGAGGCAAGGCATTGGTGAGGTCGGGTGGTGGGTTCAGGGGTGTCCCTCCTATTAGCCTTCATAACTTACATGTATATTTTGTCTTTATCAAATACTACTTAATAAAATAATCGAATGAGCTTGCTAGCTTAGGCAATTAATAATTTAATGTGGCTGTGGAAGCTCAAGAAGTCAGTGAGCCAATCTGCCGATGGTCACATAATGACACAGAACAGCAGGAGCGGTGGTGGGGCTGGGCAGAGGGCTGCGCCCTTGGCCAGCAAGAGTTGGGGTTTGGAGCACGCGGGTTCCCAGCCCCCGCTCCTGGGCGCACCCCCTGGGTTCCTTCTCACTGCTCCCACGAGGGAAGAGGAGTCAGAAGCATGAGGAGCAGCAGGGGTGTGCAGACTGCAGGGGACAAGACGGGAGGGACGGGAACAGCTGTCAGCACAGGAGAAGGCCGGCCACAGAGAAGAGGAAGGAGAACCTCTCTGTGTAGCTCTGGGGAACAGAGCAGGGCCAATTGGAGAGAATCAGCCACAACTAACGTGTCCTGGAAGGGAGCGAGCAGTCCGAGGAGGTGGTGAGTGTCCACCGCAGGTGGCCACGTGGAGAAGCTGGAGCTGGGCTGTCTGCCCCTGCTAAGGGCCAGGGCCGCTCGAGAGAGAGCATATGAGCACACGGGCCAAATGCCGCTCCCAGGACCAGGGAGGGCTGGATGTGTCAGTATCATCTGGGGCGCTGGCTAGCCAAACCACTCCCGAATTCCTCCTTCAGACCAACAAGGCATCTCCACAGGTGGGAACCCCAAGTCCAAAGTTGCGTAAACTTCCCCAGCCACTCTGATGCAACGCTAGGCTCAAAACCACCAGATTTAATGTCCTTTAAGAATCCTTTTAGTGCAAGATTCTGTGGACCAACTGCACCAGTGGTCTGGAGCAGGGAGCAGGCAATCAGGACAGGGGATGGGCTTCTATGTCTCAGTACCTCTGATGACCCAGCCCAGATCCCTCCACTATAGGCTTCTTGCCTCTGGATGGAAAAAAACAAAAAAACAAAAAAACAAAGTTAAACTGGCTTCACAGCCTCTGGCTATTGGGAGGATGTTTAAAAAGTAAGTAAATCTATCTATCTATCTCATGGTAAAAAGAGATACAAGCTTATAATGGAAACTGGGGATTGGGAGAGAAGATGTTTTGAGAGGAGATGGCACACATTTCCTGGGATTTACCATTACGTGTGCCGGGAGCAGGTACTTGGGTATACAGGGCACTCTGGTAGCTGAAAGCCTATGCCCACTTCACTTACAAAGCTCACCATCCTGAGGCCCATAAGAATTGTGCCAAAAAGAAAGATCCAGGAGTGCACCTAATGACCAGACGGCAGGGGCTTCTGGAGAAGCTGGGACTGAGGTCCTGCAGATGCCCAGTCCCCTCCCGGCGTACATGTAATTGTGCTGTTGCACTGGAGATGAGCAGGATGCTCCCAGGTGGTTCCTGGCCAGAGGCAGCCCAATGCAGAGCCGGCCCCAGGCTCAGGGAGCTCGCAGTGCCGGGGGCGCAGTGGCCAACTCTCCCGGCTGGGCATGCATGCAACAGCGGGTGGAAAGGCAGTGGTGGGAGGAATCTTGGAGGCCAGACGGCCCCCAAAGTGAAAGGCCCTGCCCAGAGCCAACGAGAAACCTGACCCGGGAGATCATCTGAAGGCGCCGCCCGCCCACGGCCTGGAGCGAACCCCATCCAGGCTCCAAAGCGAACATCTGTTGTCCTGGCACCAAGGCTGGCCAATTCTACGTGAATTTCCACCCTCCCCACCCCTACCAGCTCCAGTCTTTGCCCCTTGAGGTTGACCTCTTTAGGGTGGGCCTGGCATGGGGTATACACAGGTCAGGTTGTAACGCGTGGATCTGGTGAGCTCTCTCCAAGCTTTCACCCATGGCATCTCTCCCTGGTGAAACGGGGCCAACGCGAGGGATTTTGCCCTAGCCAAGGCCAGAGCGAGGCCCAGCTTGGGAATGCTGTCCTTGCTGATGCCCCATCTCACATCGTGTTTAGCATCTGCAGTGGCGGCAGCAGCAGAACCAGAGTCTTCCGTCTGAAGGAATCCGGAGGGGCAGTGCTCTGATGGAAATCCCGGGGGCCAGACAGGGGAGGTGCTTGGCCCTAGGTCACGGAGCCGGGGAACCTGGGACTGTCCCTGCTTCCCTTCCCTCCCATCTGCCTCTCCCATTTCTGCACCTGCTGTCCTGTTGCTTCTGCAGGGATAAGAGGCTCCACAGAGCAGAAAGAGAAAGAATGCATGGCATTCCCTGGCGAGAAGTTAAAATGACTTTTAAAAACCCACAATCCTTACACACTCTCTTGACCAAGCACTGTCCCCAATTCGAGGTGTCCTTCACCTCCCGGACAGGCTTATGGAGGTCAGGCTGCACTCTGATAGCAAAGAGTCCCCCCGGCCCCACCCCATCACTACACCTTTAGGCAGGGAGGAGTGCACAGAGACCCTACTGGCTTAGGGCCTCCAAATAAGGCCAGATAAGGCCCAAGCCACCCTAAGGAGTCTCTAGGGTGACTAAGGAGTAAGCAAGCCTTTCGACAGGTTGGCACCTGCTCAGGGAACAGAGAACCAGGAGCAGTGGCTGAACAACGAAGAAAAGAGGGGTGCACTGGGGATGAAAAGAGATGGTGGGGGAAGAGTTGGCAAGACGGGCTGGGAGGGATTTCTGCCGCTGTTCCCAGAGCAGCTTGGGAAAAAACCTCATGGACTGAGAAACCATATATTCCACCCCCATTTTAGAAGACTATACCCAAAGCGTTGAGGAGCATTCAATAGGCACCTACTATTTGCAGAGGCAGGTGCAAGGCAAAATGCCTTAGTGTCCTCTAGAAACACTTAGTTCTGGGCATGAAGGGAAAGCCCCGGTGCACGCAGCACTGCAAAAGAAAGGGCTGCCTGGCTCCGGGCAGTGGGAGAAGGGCCCAAGAGGGAAGAGATGGTGAGACATGGACAGGGGAGTCACGCCCACAAGGGACAGGGAAGCTGGGCTGCAGGACTACGCATCAGAACGCACGCAGGAAGAGCTGGGACTTGACCCTGACTCCTAATCTTCAAAACTGGTCATCCTCCCAGACATCCTGGGATGTCTGCCACCCCTGCCTGGGTCCCAAGCATCTCTAACAGAAGCCCAAGCAGGCTCAGGGCAATCCTGAGGGCAATTGGGGGTGGGGGTGGGGAGGGGCCCAGGTGGTGTGGAGGTGGGGGCAAAGCAGGGCCCCACAGGGCAGGTGCTGGGAAGGGTGGGAACCATAGGAAGGATGGAGAATGAGCTGAGAATAAGGAAAGGAGCCACACTCAACACAGTCAGGTCCCAATCTCCCGCTCAGGGACCACAGGAGGCAAACTCATCTGGCCCAAGGGAGACAGGGCTGGCTCTGATCTTCGCACACAGCAGACGGTTCATGAATGTCTTTGCAACAGAGGCGGGTACAACAGGGCCTGCCTGCCAGAGCAGAGGCTGCAGAGCTCCATCTGCATCCCGCACAGGCTGTACCTGGCAGGAGGGAGATGCCACCACGAGCCTGCTTCCCCCCTCTTTCCGAGGTCAGCAAAACTCAGCAGGGAAACTGCACATAGGTTGACCTTGAGGCAAAGCCCTCCACACTCTTCCAGCGCTGTGCACAAAGTTTTCAATCAGGCGTGGCCCTCACTGCGTATAAAGGTCCTGGTGAAAGCCCCTTGCCAGCAAGCCCCAGACAGGAATACTGCAGAGCTCAATTAGGCCAGGGGTAAGGAGAAAGTGTGTGATCAGCAGAGGAAGACAACCGTGGGTGCTTCCCCCCAGTCCCCCAGTTCCAGAGTTTAAGGATGAGAGGAAAGGCAGAGCAAAGCAGCATGCCAAGTGCAGGTTCAGGGTCAGAGGCATGCTTGAGGGCCAAGCCACGATGCCACGGCACGATGAGACCCAGTGTAGGAGTCACCTTCCCCGTTCTACTGGCTGCCCCCTGCTGAGAGGGCGGGTACAGATCCCTGGCCTCTACCATCCCCTAGGTCTAAAATGGGACCCACCTCCCTCCTGTGCCCACTGCACCTGAGGATGCCCTGGGTAGTGGACTGACACACCCATGTCCCAATCTCCAAGACCTGTGAGTGTGGCCTTATTTGGAAAAGGGGTCTTTGCATGTGTGATTAAGTTAAGGATCTTGAGATGGGGAGATCATCCTGGATTACCCTGGTGGGCACTCGCGAGCATCCTTACAAGAGAGAGGAAGAGGGAAATTAGACACACAGGGGAGAGTGTGACATGAGGGTGGAAGCAGAGACTGGAGTGCTGTAAGACAGAGAAAGAGGTCAGAGCGATGCGGCCACCGGCCAAGGAATGCCAGCAGCCACCAGAAGCTGCAACAGGCAAGGAAGAGTTCTCCCCTAGGGCCTCCCAAGGGAGTGTGGCCCTGTGAACACCTTGATGTGGTCTTCTAACCTCCAGAACTCTGTGAGAATACATTTCTGTTGTTTTAAACCACCAAATTTGTGGCAATCTGTTACGGCAACCACTGGAAATCCTGGAAGGGAACTGTGGTAAGTTTCCATCAAGAAACCTGCTTGGGTAACAATCTGTGCCCAGGTGGAGAGGTGCTGCCACCCAGGAACAGGCCCTGTCCCCCAGGAATGGGCCCTGTCCCCCAGGAATGGGCCCTGCCACCTGAGAATGGGCACTGCCACCAGGGAACGGGCCCTGTCCCCCAGGAATGGGCTCTGCCACCTAGACACAGGCACTGCTCTACGGCTCACCAGCAGCCAGGGCTCAGGGCTGGTGCTAGAGCCAGATGCTCTCCCTGCCAGGGGGACAGGGTGGAGGGAGCATGGCCTCCGGAGCCCAATGGCTTCGGTATTACCTGTGTGATCCTGTTACCTAACATCTCTGAGCTTTAGTTTCCTCACAGAAGATGGGGCTGTACTGGTATTATGTCCCAAGGTGGTTACAGAAACTAAATACTGTAAATATTGTAAAATATTTTTTACTGTCTGTTGAGCACTTAGCACAGCACCTAGCACACAGTAATTGCTCGGTAAATATTAGCTGCCATCGTTATATCCTTGAAAGGGGGCGTGAGGAGCAAAAGGGCAACGTATATGAAGGTGTTTGCTGAACAGGGAGGCACTACATGAGTGGCAGCTGTTGTCAGGTACTGTAACTCGGCAGAAGTCAGGCTCTTTAACACCGCAGCCCACGCGAGAGGGACCAATCATCCCTGTTCACGAAGAACCTCACCTCCGCTCATCTTCAAGCCCACCAGGGCACCAGGCGCCACCTCATGCAGGTCTGGTGCAGGGAGCAAAGGGGTGCGTGGAGAACACTGTGAGATGACACGACAGGAGGGAGGTTCGGGGTGGGTCTGGCCCACAAGGCGGCCTGCTGCACGGACACTCGCCCACTGGAAAGGGCTGTGTCCCCTCAGGCCTCTGACCTTGGTGTCTCAAGGAACCCAGGAGCACACAGGCCATGGAAACTATGCACAAGCTTGTCAGGAGGCTGAAGCAGCCCTCCAGCCCCTCCCCCTGCAGTACAAAGAAGCCCAGACTGTGTATCCTTGGGGGACACATTCAGGCCCAGAAAAAAACCCAGGACACATGTGTGGCAGACAACTTCTAATGCTGTTCTGGGGCTCTCAGTCTCCCTGTGTTGGTTAAAATTACTGTTGGCCTCAGCTCTCGCATTTAATTTTTCACCACTGAACAGTCATTTGGATTTGCCCATGGTGGTGTTTCTCATAGAGTACAGACAGTACAGGGCTCAGTGTCCACAGGGAGAGAGCTGCAGACTAGGGTTCCATTTTGGCCTCCACCACCCACCCAGGCCTGCTGGGGAAGTGCTTGGTGTCCCCCTCAGCCCCTCAGTATCTCACTAATCAATGGGAAGAGGACCTAGCCCCCTCTATAGTCAGGGCCACCATGTGGAAATCCTCAGAAGGATTCAGGTCACAAATGAGGGGGGAGCCCTAAAATCTGAACACACCTCCTCTTTACCTAGAGGTGGAGGCTTGGGACTCTCTACCTCTAGGTAAAGAGCAGTCAGTGTTCTACCCAGAGAGAAGGAGAGACTAGGTGATCCTTAAATTTTTTTTTTTCAACGTTTATTTATTTTTGGGACAGAGAGAGACAGAGCATGAACGGGGGAGGGGCAGAGAAAGAGGGAGACACAGAATCGGAAACAGGCTCCAGGCTCCGAGCCATCAGCCCAGAGCCCGACGCGGGGCTCGAACTCACGGACCGCGAGATCGTGACCTGGCTGAAGTCGGACGCTTAACCGACTGCGCCACCCAGGCGCCCCGAGACTAGGTGATCCTTAAGGACCCTCTTGAGCAGAGGAGTCAAAGGTGGGCCCTCCTAACACTGCCGACATGTGACTCTGACCTTTCAAGAGCTGACTGCTCCCTAAGAAATATCCTGGCCAGTTTTCCTTGAACTTGTGGACCAACTAGGAACATTCCTCCTTTCAAAGCCCAAAGACCAAGAATGGAAGGTTATCTCCTCTGGCCTATAAAGAAGTTTCTCCTGCTATGTGCAATTCTGGGAATAAAAAATAACCTCCTTTCTGATCCCGCCATCCCCTTCCCATACCACCCTCTTCTCCTCACATACAGATTTCCTCCCCCCAACACTCAGAGCAACCTCCTGCACCCTCCCTCACCCATTTACACTCTGCTCTGGTGCCCCCCAGCACTGACGTCAGCAGGAGAGACAACAGAACAGCGCCTCTGACCCTCCTCCTGCCCGCCATCCACACTGATGGGCCCTGTCGTAGTTTGCTGTGGTCAGAAGAAAGGAAAAGCAGTTCCCAGCTGGCTCCCAATTGGGCCAGTGGGAAGGAACACAGAAGAAATGTCCCTCTGGGTCCCCCGAGTACAAGCTTGTTCTATGAGCTGAGAAAGGACATGTCTGCCTTTCCCAGGGATTAAGCCTGGTAGCCCAGGACAAAGGAGTGGCCTGGTCACAGCCCGTCTGATGAGCATAGCCTATTTAAAAACAATCCCCCCTGCTTCCCCAGACTTAAGGCAATCACTCTGCTCCTGTCTTCCTGTTATTGTAGAGAGGAGGGGGCTGTTTTCCCACCTTTTTAAAGCTCCGGAACCAAGCATGAGTCAGGCAGTGTGCAGGGATACATTGCTCATCTTCTCATAAGGATGCAACAGGCCAACATCCCACAGAGACCTGCCCCGCTCACAGCTGCCAGCAAACTGCCCCCAGACCGGCACCACACACACGTGACTCCTGCTCTGCTCGGAGCTGCTGTGCCCACCTTGGGTGTGACACCCTTCCCACCACCTGGTCCCCACTTCAATGGAAGGTGCAGAAAGTGCTGCTGACCTCCCCAGCCCAGACTCCCTTCATTGCTGGGTAGGCCTGCAGGCCGGGGAGGGCCCAGGGATGCGAGAAGTCAAAGCCCTGTGTGATCTGAGGTCACTCACCTCCCTCCACCTTGGGTGCAGATGAATGCATTCCTAGAGTCCCCAACATTAGGCTGGGTGCCTCTCCTGGGTGCCCTGCACAGAACTAGTAAAAGGTGACACTCACACTCAGCTGTGATTGAGTGATGGCAAATTGATTGCTGACGTCCTGACTGTCACATGGGGACGAGCATCACTCCCCATGGCTGCCCTGTGAGTTTGACCATCACTTGCCCCCCCCCCCGCCCCCGGCAGCCGCCCCCCCCCCTCCACAATGGGCTGATCTAAGGCAGACCTGCTTTCACCAAACAGGAAGCATGCTGCTACAGCGAAGCTGACAGAACTGGGGAATCTGTCAGGGGGCCTGCACTGACGTCAAACCAGACCCGACAGCTGTCATTCCCCCAGCCCATCACGCGGCCATCCTGGCGCAATGCGTGTCTGTGACTGAGCAGGCACTCGGCCTTGTCTGAGATGCAGGGCTGCTCAGAGCCATCCACGCGGATCCCGCCCCTCCAGGCACAGCCTCCCCAGAGACAGGGTCCAGAGGCCGCTTCTCCCCAGCCCGGGGCTAGGACAGTACAGAAAAACAGCCCTGAACCAGAGCCTGAGCCTGGGGTTCTAGTCCTGCCTCTGCCACCAACTTGCTCTGATTCACAGGCCAAATGCCTTTCCTTCTCTGGGTCCTAGCTCCCTCGTGTGCAACAAGAGAGGGAGGGGCTCGCTGAGCTCTTTCCCTCCCATAGCCTGCAAACTCCGGGGCTCAGAATTTCACCTCCCTGGCTTGTGAAGGTGCCTGGCACACCACCTGGCAGAGTGTGCAACCTCGGTGAGGCCCAGCCACTCCCAGTAGACAGCCTCACTGTCCCATTTATAAGTGTGCAAGGGTCCCAGGGAAAACCAGGTGCTCCCAATGAAGACAGTGCTGCCTGACACCTACCATACAGAGAGGTGGACGGGCCAGGTGCACACATTCAGCCAAGGGTGGAGTGAGTAGGTTGAATTTGAAGCAATGGGGACTCTGGTAAGATAGGAGGAAGAACTTCCTGCCTGCCAATTAGAAAAACTTTGCTTTCTTTTTTTTCAGAGATCTTTTTAAGTAGGCTTCATGCCCAGCACGGAGCCCAGCACAGGGCTTAAACTCACAACCTGAGATCAAGACCTGAGCTGAGATCAAGAGTCAGATGCTTAACCCACTGAGCCACCCAGGCATCCTCTTTCAGAGATCTTGAGCAATAGTTAGTATGGGTTCTACCCTAAAGAAGCACACACCCACCTACAGATAGAGAAACAGACAGGTAGCAGTTTCCAGCCTTGGCTACACATGCGAATCCTTGGGGGTCTTTCGATACCCAGATGCCCAGGACAAACCACAGCGCAATTAAACCAGACTTTTGGAAGACGGAAGCCAACACCATTATTTCATTTTCAATCCACTGTTCAACTCCAATGTATGGAGAAGACTGATAAGTGTCCTGACATCTGGCTGCCTCATCAGTACCGGGTTAATCATTCTCCTAACAAGCTACTCCTGCTGCTAGTGCTATATCCGTGCTCCAGCATTAAAGTGCTCGGACTCCCATTCTCTTTCCAAAATTTCATAACGGTGTGAGAGCAGTGCTATCCTCCCAGGTGAGGGGACGGAAGTAAGGATAGGAACTGCTAGGGAGGCAGGGTGCAAAGTGACAAGTGGGCCTCACTAGTACATTTTTTTACTCTAAGGCAAGACAGACATGCAGACACACACACACACACACACACACACACACACAGGCACGCACACACAGACATGCACCCACATATAGGCACATACATTGATACACACAGACAGGCACATACACATAGGCACGTACACACAGGCAAACATGTACAGGCATACTCACAGGCACACACATAGACACGCACCCACAGGTGCACACACACAGGAACACACACAGGCAAACAGGCACACAGACACAAGCACACATGCAGACACGCATCCACAGGTGCACACACAGGCACATACACACAGGCATGCACACACACACACACTCAGGCACATACACACAGGCAAACAGGCACACGGGTGCACATACACACAAACACAGGCACATACAGGCATGCACACACACTCAGGCACATACACACAGGCGCGTGCACACAGGCACATACGCAGGTACACACACACAGCACATACACACAGGCATGCACACACAGGTGCACACACAGGCGCACACACATACTCAGGCACATGCACAGGCGCACACACTCAGGTGCACACACACAGCGCATACACACAGGCATGCACACAAACACACAGGCATCACATACATTAAAGCTCTTAGGGCTGTTGCTCCAGGCCTAAAGCATCACAGCAGCAAAGCACACAGAAAACATGCCACAAAAGCTAGGGGGGCTGGAACAGACAATGACACAAACGAGGGCCCCATCCCACACCTCCATGGGACGTCAACATGAGCATTCCCAGGCCCACTCCTGACAAATCCCTTCGTGACATGTCTCCATCGAGAACTGGCCATGCCGGGGGAGGGCTTGGCAGTGAGCTGTGTTCAAATTAGCTGGGGAAAGGGCGCGGAATTTCACTGTAATTGGTCATGTTTGTTCCAAGGATGACGACTACAGCACATTTCTCATGTTAATGTCGTCCAACTACCCGTGTACTGCAATTACTCTGCATCGATTTTAAAGCCGACTTAGCACAATAGCAGCTTCTAATTTGTAAGCAAAACCTCAGTGGCATAAATCAAACTGTTAGAGGCAACGCCACCGTCGCATGCTAATGGGGAGTTAATAGACAGGGGAGGGCAGCTGGGGCACCGGGCCCCCACAGGTCCATCTCCACCAGGTGCCCACGCTCCACCTGCGTGTCTGCCTTGGCCTCCACGTGCATTTCCGGGGCAGCTCCCCAAGTCTGAATAGCCAGAGCTGTGACTAATGCCCCCCTCTGCTCTCAGCTATAGGACAAAACCCACAGTACGGAGAAGTCGGTTGGTCCTGTGTCCCAGCATGAGGCCTGGGGGATGATTTAAGGATAGAACTATAAATTGTGGGAGAACAAGGACCCAGAGGCCAGCATTTGGTGAACTTGACTCTCTGGTCCCTACTACCAATTAATATTTCTTGAGGACCCACTAGAGAAAGGGCCCTTGGATTTGGCACGCTCTTGGCAGGAATGTGGGCCTCCAGAGCCAAGACAAAATGAGCCATCCATCACACAGGACCCCACACACCATCGGATCAGATCACCTCAGTGGCATCAGGCTCAGGAGATACAGCCAAGAGCCAAGACCCCTGTGACTCCTCCCAGATACAGATCCATGGGGTGCTGGGGTGACCTATTAGCCTGGCAAGGGAAAAGCCCTGGGCCTGGAGACTTGTGCTGGTAAATGCCCAGGAGGAACTTTCGACCTCTCCCTTTGCCACCATCATCGTCCAGCCTGGGCAGGGTTTGGAACCCACCAGATGCTTCTGCTCCCCACCGTGGAAGTGCAGGTTACACCAAAGCCAAACAGGCCTCACCTGGGCTGGAGCCAGGGCCCTATGTGCAGGAAGTGGGGGTCCCCACTCACACACCCTTCTCTTCCCAGGACAGTCATGGCTGTGTCCCTCCCTCCAGCGTCTTCACAGAGCCAAGCCCAGGCTGTGCCTTGGGTACAGGAGAAGTTCGATAACGTTAGAGGGAGAACTGTCAGGAAATGACGGTGCAGAACCCTGCACAGCTCCAAGGAAATGTGTTCATAACAGAGCACCTGAGACAGCTGCTCACTTTCTTTCCAATATACTCTCGTTCGGGGTTCTTTCAACCACACATTTTATGGTGTCAAAAGAAAGGCTTCGATTAGGTGTTCAGGTAGATTTAATATTTCTCTTTAATACAAAATAATGTCTCAATATGCCAAGGCAGTCTAGTATGACAAGGTAGGGACTATGTTCCATCCCTGTTTTTGTCTTTCCCGGAGCAAGTAGGTGTTTGAATGAATGAACAAACAAGGGGAAGAGCTAGCAAAGGAGACAGTGAAAAATCTAGAGAGCGGTCCTAACAAGAGATCATCCTCCCACCACCGACAGTGAAGGGAGCCCTGGAAAGCTCTGACTGTGTGTTCATGGTGGTAAACTAGTCCCCTCGTCCCCAGGCTTCTCTCTCCCCTCCCCCACCCATCGAGAGCCAGCAAGCCTGCAAAAGGTCAACCTGATACCAAGTCTCCAGAGCTCTCCTTGCCCCAGAGCCATAAAAGGTAACTTGAAATATCTCTTTGAATCTTTGGAAAAGAGCAACGGGTGAAGGATGGCTCCAGAGTCAAGAACCGTCTCACAGGAAAAGGCCAGTGCATCCCTCATCTAAGATCTATGACCAGCAAGGCCCTGTCCTTTGAAGAGCAGAACCCGGAAACGGCCTGCCCTTCCCACCTGAGGCCCCTCAGCTCGTGGCCTGGTGTGCCACCATTGCCTCATACTGAGACAGCTCCACCAGGCAGACTAGGAATGACCCCCACAGGCCAGGAGAGCAGCGCTAAGCTCTGCGCTTGGGCCCTCCTGCCCGTCCAAGGAAAACACATCAATACCAGATTCTTCTGCAGATATCCCCCATACTTCCCACTCCCCAGGAAACGACCCAGGTTAAGCCTATCAAGAAAAGCATCACCTCAGGGCGCCTGGGTGGCGCAGTTGGTTAAGCGGCCGACTTCAGCCAGGTCACGATCTCGCGGTCCGTGAGTTCGAGCCCCGCGTCAGGCTCTGGGCTGATGGCTCAGAGCCTGGAGCCTGTTTCTGATTCTGTGTCTCCCTCTCTCTCTGCCCCTCCCCCCGTCATGCTCTGTCTCTCTCTGTCTCAAAAATAAATAAACGTTAAAAAAAAAAAATTAAAAAAAAAAAAAAAAGAAAAGCATCACCTCTGGCTACTCCAAAGAAACACCGCTGCCCACATTTGCTGAGCTACTCTGTGACACAACGTGTTCTCCTGGAGGGATGGACGAAGTGAGGCTCAGCCCCTGGGGCAGGGGCACCTGTCACGTGGGCTCCCAACCATGAGGCCCGCAGCCTACCAGCGAGGTGCCACCCGCCCACCCCAGACCCACTGGAGAGCATGTGGGGCGACACCCTGGGTTTGCTGAATCCTGGCAGCTTTACTCGGAGTCATACTTCCTTGGTCTATTACCAGCCTGGAACAGAAAAGGCAATGCAGGTATCCCCCCACTTTCCTGAAACTTTGCACTGTGCCACTTTTACACAAGACGTACATCAATACCTGTTTTCGCTGGCTGAAAAAATCCGAAGAGATTTTCACTTTACACACACACACACACACACACACACACACACACAGAGCAAAAATACCATTCAGCGTTTGTTTTGCAGCCAGCCATTATAGAGGCGGCACACACCCTGAGCTGTGAGAGTGGCCCCACTGAGTTCTTTCCCTGAAAACTATACTCAGCGTCTCAGCACCAAGCTGCCATAGCTTTGAACTGTATCTGTGAGCATCTGTGCTTTATCTCCACTTATTTTGTGCCTCTGTTAGCAAGATGTGCCCTAAGGTATCAGAAAAGCCTAAGAGAGGTTATTTTTTGCATCTGGGAATGCTCAAAAATTATTTCCATATAAATTAATGGTAATTGCTTCTTCACTTTACACCATTTCTGCTTGTGAAAGGTTTCATAGGACGACTCTACTTTTGGATAGCAGGGGAAACCTATTTGGTGGTTAGGAGCAAGGAAGGCTCTGGAATCAACCAGACAAGGGGACAAGGGAGGCGAGGCGCTCAGACCAGAGCCCAGCACGAGTGAGCTCCCAGAAGTGGGGGCTGCACAGATAACTAGAATTCAGGCCTAGTCCAAGAAACTTCCTTGATTTATTCCCTCTATTTAAATCATCCTTTCTACCTTCCCTCCATTTGTCCCTACTCCTCTATATTCCTAAATCCAGAGTGAAATATACAAAACTTTAGAGTCTTAGAAGAGGTCTCAGTTTAAGAGAGCTACCTGTCCAGCTGATCCTTTGCTCCTGGCATGAGAGGATGGACAAGTGTCCCTCCATTCTCCCGAAGGTCAGTCTTGGTCAGGTGCCCAACCCAACACAGGCACTGCGGTTGAATAAACGCAGTTCCCTCTGTAGGTGCTACTCAACAGAGGCAACATAATAATAATGATAATAACAATAATAACAATAATAATGGAGACAAAGTAGCAGGAGCTATCCTTCCTTGTGTGCTGTGCTGGGACATTCCCTGCTCTCCCCCCTCAACAACCCCCTGGGGTAGGCTGTGTGTCACGGTCAGTGTTCACAGTGGAAACAAAGTGAGTCCAGAGAGACTAAGGAATCTCATTAGATCATCGTCAAACTGAGGCTGTGACTCTGGGCTCATGTCCCCACCACAGCCACTAGACTATCTGCCCCCTGGCCTGCCAACAGGAAGGAAAACCACCTGTAAAATCCTTGTCCCCAGCACATCACTCTCCATTTAAGGCCCGTGCTTCGCAACAACAGAACCTAGACAGCCAGGAAGGGTGGCAGTCTGTCTGGCTGAGTGGCCCTGACAGCCAACACGCCCACCCTGGCTCCCTGTGCCTCTGGATCCCTCCTTTGGGGGTCCCAGCTATATTCCAGGACATGGATTGCCAGGGGGTGAAGGAAGAAGAGAAATATCAGGTTGTTTTTTTAATGACCCAGATTCCAGCCAGATGCATTTGTTATTGGCAGCGGAGAGCCAGCGGAGCTAAGAACACAGGCAGCTGGCGATGTCTTAATCACTGCGGAGAGGAAGGGACAGGCAGGCTCAGCCCCTGGAGCTGGCTACCTGAGGCTCTCTGCCCGCGTCTGCCCCGCCCCTCCAGCTGTCCCTGCGCCTTTGCCTTTCATTCCCCTTATTCCTTTTCCTCTCCTTCTCCCTGCTTAGGTTCTGCTTTTGTCTTTCCTAAGTGGGGCACCCAGTCTCCCCATAGGCATGCCTCGGCCCCACCAGCAAGGCCAGGTGGGACATCTCTGCCCACCCCGGTCCCTGGCTGGTCTGGCTAATGCAGACCCCAGGGGCCTCCTCCAGGGCCTTCTTTTGTGAGCTCAGTAAGAGGTTTCAACTCTAGTTTAAACATTGTGTCCCTAGAGACCATCCTAAAAGCATAGAACAGCCCACCTTCGATTTTCTCCCCCATCTCTGGCTGAGAGAGCTCCAAGCACTCAGCAGCTGGGAACCCATTCCTCATCTGTCCATCTCTCCCTGCCCTGCAGGAGGCTGGGGGAGGGGGAAGGGGCGAGAGGGACCGAATGACTTGCCTCATTCCACTGAGGAGAAAGCCAAAACAAAGCCTAGAGAAAATAAGGGCCCAGCTGAGGAAGTGGGGGCTGAGAACAGAAACAAAACACCTACACCCTAATTCTGAACACATGTTCCCTATTTCGCTCTGCCAAGGAATATGGCTACACTACCCCAGCCAGCATCACCTGTCCATACGAGCCTCACCTGACCCGAAGACACCCATCACTTCATACAGTGTTTCCATTACTCCATGAACCAACCTAGAGAGTAGACCTATTATTGTCCCATTTTACAGATGAGGAGGTCAAGGCTCAAAGAGTTAAGCACCTTGTCAGGTCCATACAAACAGTAAACAGTAATGCCAAGAGACAAACGCACTGCCTCCAGAGCCAGTGATCTTTACACATATTACCTTTCACTTCCCAAACCAGGCAGCCTGAGAAGCCTGGCAGAAGGGAAGGGGCAGGGAATCGCATGCTGGGAGGCGGGAGTGAAGGGTGGCTACAGGGATGCAGACAGGGGCGGCTGAAGCCAGGGGCAATTAGTCTCTGTGGGGTCTGATTTTCTTCTCCCCTCCCAAAGAAAAAGACCTCGTCCGATTTCCTGACATAAGTGAAAGGGAGAGAAACATGTCTGCACAAGAGCACAGTGTCTGGAACGAGGCTCACCCCTCACTCTCCTCTCAAAGACCAGGCCGTCCGCCACACCAGGGCCCCTCACTGGTGCCTCAGTGATGCAGACAGATGGTCATCAAGGACATCAGGTGTTGGGTGTGGTGGTGTTGTTTTTACTCCTCCCCCACCTTCCTTCTCCCATCACCTAGAACGCAGAAGCTAAGTCCAACCTCCGACTGAGTCCGTGGACATCTCCATCAGGGGACCTATGACTGCCTCCCCAGAAGGGCTCCCAGGTGTGCCCTCCCTCCTCAGTCCCAGCATTCAATGTCAGGAGGCATCAAGTCAGGGGCAGTGTGGAAGGTTCGTCTACTTAGTTATCTTCTAAATACAGCGAGGTGAAGGGAACCTGGAAGGGAGAGAGGTGTGAAGAGAAGTTTGGGAACACCAAACAGAAAAAGACAAGGAAAAATACTCTAGTAAATTAAATATAAATAGCAAAGCAAGAGGCTGCCCTCTGAGAGGTGTCTCTCAGCCCTCTGCCCCCTTCCCCATTTTCTCCAGCCCTTTCTCCAACCACATTCAGAAGTCCACTCTGGCAGCTTTGCCTTCCCCGGGATGGTGGGCCCTTCAGGTAATGGCCTGGCCTGGAATTTCACAAGGGTCCTGGGAGCCTATGGTAGGCCCAGACAAAAGCAAGGGGCCACGGGTGTCTGTGTCCAAAGGCTAGAGGTCAGGGCCTTGGCAAAGGAGGTGCACACTTCCCCAGGACACCTGCAGTTCTGTGGAGAAACCAGCCCACAAGTCTACTCGGGAAGCTGAGAAGGGTCCACGTAGCCTGGAAGCCAGGCCACATCCTGACTACATGTAATTCAAATGGGTTACCATGCCCACTCGGGCACTCTGGGTTCCAGTGCATTCCATGACAGCCAAGAAGGCTTTGTTTATTCCCCATGTGACTTGGGCCCTCAATATAACCCCTTCTCTCTCTACAACTCAGTCTCCCTAAAAGCAAAATAAGGCTGTTGACACTCTGGTAAACCTCCCTGAGGAGAAAATGTCCTTTGGGAGACAGTATACAATACTGATCACAGGGAGGACTGAAGCTGCCCAGACCCTTGCCTCCAGGCCGACTCCCCTTAACCAGGCTGAGTGCGTGGGGTGGGGGTAGACATCTCTGGCAGAAGCAAAGGAACTGCTCACATCTTCGGTGTGCATCCACAGTGGTGTGGGTGAATGTGAGCACTCTGCTCGTGCCCTGCCCCCAAAACCTACTTCCACATCTCCATGCTTAAAGCAGAAACCAGTAGGCTTTGTCCCTCAGAGGATGATTGGCCTGGCTTGAGCATCCCCACAGGGCAGATAAACCCAAGCAAATTTGCTCAAACTCCTGTCAATCAAAGTGCCAGACTTACAGGCTCAGAGACCAGCCCCACAGCCCAGTGGGGGAAGGGCCTCCCCAGAAGATCCCCGGCCAGCACAAGATTCTTCCTTGGCAGAGCTGAGGTCACGACGGCCCTGAGAAAGGGCAAGGCAACGGACCGGGTACGCAGTGGGTCTGTCGGATCAGCCACTGAGAAAATGAAACCAGCTCTCTGTGATCTGGAGACACAGGTCATCTTAGTAAACCCCTAGCCAAAGGAATGAGCCTGAACAAGCCACACAGAGCAGTCCTAGATGAATCTGGAGGGGCATTTGTAGTTCCTACCCAGACAAGCCATTTTCTCCGCACTGACCCGCTACAGAACTTTGGGAACGCTGGAAGGGGCCCCCTCCCGCCACCACACTCCCTGGACAGTCATGAGTGGGCTTGCCAGGGTGTCAAGCATGGTGGGATGCCTTGGCAGGCAGCCTGCAGGAGCCGGAATCACGCACTTCAGTCACACACGTACGGTGGCCACCTGGATGGAGAAATATGTCCGGGAACAAACCACTGTGCAACTTTACGGCCCACTCGGAAACGGGAAGGCAGGAAGGTGGTGGCAGAAACAGACACAGAGAGCGACGGGCATTAACAAAAAGAAACGACACAGTAATCCCAATTTACAGAGCGCCACCCTACACAGACTTCAGAGGACTGTCTCGATGTACCCGCCTGACAGTTCTTTGACAGGTTCCTTGACCGGTTGGCCAGCCAAGTATTCAGGTTTATCCCCATTTTACAGATGAGAAATTGAAGTCAGAGATCATCACAGGGGGAGCCGTGGCAGAGCTGTGAGGGGCACCCACACTCCTGGTACAGGCTTTTTCCATGCTGCCCCAGGGGCCTTCTAACAAAGTCAGAGTAAAGGACAGGCCCAGGGGCTCTGGGCCAGAAGGGGAGATACAGCCAGAGACGGCAAAGAGCACCCAATGTGTGTGCTATCCAGTTGAGGACACCCACCCTGCTGACCCTCACACCGCAAGGGGAGGGGCAGACAGGCTCCTGAATTCATGATTAAGCAGCCCATTGAAGGGACAGCATCCCCAGCTTGGAGCCTTGAGTTTAGTGGGGTTGGGGGGACTGCTGTTTGTTTTCTCAAAGGGTGGCAGCTGGGGGCACAAGGTAGGGCCACAGGACAGGGAGGCAGCTGGTGTTGGGACTGCCCCAGATAGAGGTGGGCGGTAAAGAGGGGAGAGATAGAGGCGGGAGGCATCTTGGTGCAAGGGAACAGCGAAGACACTGTTCAGGGGACTTAGGGGAACGCAGGAAGGGAAAAGAAAGCTCTTCCTAATGATGAATGCTGGAGGGCGGAATTGGAACAATTGTAATTAAGGCTTCTAACAATAGGAAGGGAGCCGAGACAGTTCTGTGTGTCAAACAAGGTGCTGAGCTCCTCTCCTGCAGTGAGGGTGCTTAATAAAGCGACCCACCCCTCATTACCTGCTTGGTGGGTGACAGCCCTCTCGGGTGGGGGTGGGGGCCAGGCAAAACCAGCTGCCTGCTGTGGCTGGCCCCATCTTCTGCTCAGACCCAGCCACGACCCTGAGGCGGGAAATGGGAAGCAGGGGAGATTCTCTGCCTGCCACTGAGCAAGGAAACCAAGGTCCAGGGAGTCAAAGCCCATTGGGGAACGTTCCGTCTGGAACCCGGGAGCCCCTGTGCCTGCACCCAGCATGTGAGCCTCCAGGCAGAGCAGAATCTGGGGCAGTTTTGTGAGCTTCAGGCAGCGAGTTCAAGCACACCAAGGACACACCCGGCCCTGCTAGGTGGGTCCTCCCTCACTCTGGACTGTTTCCCCACTTGTGAGATACAAGGAATCCTCCTTGTTCCCTCACTCTACCAAGGCTACTGTGAGGAAAGGAAAATAAGGTATCTCAAGAATCATCAGCTCTTTAAAAACACAAAGGGGGCAAAAGAAATGTGTAAAAACGCAGGATGTCAGAGCCCAAAGGGACCCCAGAGATGAGCTGGTTCGAGTCTGTCATTGTCCAGATGTGGGAACTTAGGCCCAAAAAGGGGGAGTAATTTGTCCAGGGTCACACAGCCAGTGAGCAACACAGCCGGAACTAGAACTGAGGTGTTGGCACCCCATCCCCTGCTCTTTCCCGCTCTGCCACCTTCATCCCAAAAGCAAACTGAGAATTAGCTGGTGTATGTCTTGCGCGAAACGGGATTCCGGCATTTCTACAAATGGGGAGGAAATGCAGGATTCATGGCTGGGCACACCAGAATTTTGCAGGCTGCTGGAGGGGCCATCCAACCTACCCTGCCCCCCAACAAGTTCTGAGGAGCCCCCAGCCAAAAAGGAAGAGAGAAATCAGCAATGCCGAGAATCTTGTCAATCTTCCTCCTACAGCTCCTGATTCAGACCCGCCACCCTCTACAGAGCGGCTTTTATGAAACATGCACTTTTCACACAGACTCCCCTCCTCCCACCAGGCAGGCTGAGAAAGGGGCAGATGAAGGGGGGCTTGAGGCAGAGAGGGGGAAGGGGGCCCTCGCGCCCTTCTCTTTGGCTGCCATAAATGGTAACAAATCAAGCACCTTGTGCGCTCAGCTCTTCCAACAGCATCAACTTCCTCCCCCCCACCACCCTCCTGAGGGTCCCCCAACCTCCTCCCCACCAGGCCCCGAGGCCTCAGGGACCGGTCATGGTGGGTGTCCTAAATGGCTCAGACATCACAGAGCTCTGGCCCAGAACCCAGGCTGACACGCTGTCACTCTGATTTGGGTCTCATGAGCTCTTGCCCACAGGCAGGGGAAGCCTCCCTTGAGTGGGTGGGGGGCACAGTCAGGCCTCAAAACACACCTGACCTCCTGGAGAGAACACACTGGGGGCTGCCCCTCAATGAATGGAGCACAGAAGGCTCTGGGTCCTTCCGCCAGCCACCGCAGTCTCCTTAGACCCCCCTGCCAGTACAGCCGGGTTCACCACGTCCTCCACACCTCAGGGTGTTACACAGACCTTCCACCCAACGGTCTCTACACTCTGCCAGGTACCACCCAAAGTACAGTTTTTAAAGGGGTCCCCAATGATCAGCAAACTTTTCTACCAAAGCAATTCCTTGCCCACCACAATCTGGCTCAAAACTCTCTTGCATTAGCCCCTTTCTCTGGCTTCAAATATCACCTCATTTTTCCTGCCCTCACCTCCTCCATCATCCCCACCACCCCCTCTGCTCGTCCAGAAGCCCTTTGCCTAGCTGTCCTCTTGCCCCTTCCCTGCCGTCTCCCCAGGCACACATCTTCCATCGCCTGGGCCCTCAGGTCTTCTCCTCTCTGCCCTCAGATACTCCCTGAGGTGCCTGCTCTGCTCAGAAGACAGACGGCAGGTGCTGGACACGAACATCCTGACACCGCCCTCCATGGTCAGGACAGCACTTAGCATCGTGCGGGGCACGGCAGGTACTCAATCCGTACTGTCCCTTCCATCCCAGGGAGGTGCCCTGATGCGCACCTGTTGGAGGAACACCTTCTCCTCCACGCTAGCCTCATTCATCAGGTCTGTACACATGGCCACAGGGAGCCTGAGGGCTAGGTCCTGCTCCAGGCCCTCATCGTGCTGACCACATTCAGGCATGCCTGAAAGGCCATCCCGCCTCCTCACCGTGTGGCTGAATACCATTCTTTTGTCAAGGATCAGCTCAAGTCCTGTCTCTTGCGCAGAGCCCTCCCTGTCCACCTGGCCTTCCACTGGAACCACTTGGGGCTACCACAGCTCACACTTTCCGGAAGCCAAGGCAAACAGGAAGCACGTTTATGTGATTACGTAAGAATATATACCATTTATAAGTGCCCACTACACGTGAGAGGCCATGCACAGGAACTCTGATTGACATTAGTTATTCAATAAGTCCCCACTGCCTTGTAATACTGGATGGGGAGCCCACGGGTCGCACACTGATGATGTCCATAAAATGCATGAAACTTGGTCTGGCTGACTGCATGTGTGGGCTCCCTGTGGCATGCTACACTGCCTTATCATACACCCTTGTGACAGTAGTTGGCTCTTCCCAGCTAGACTACAAGCCTCTCTAGAGCAGGAACAGAGGGAGTTCTTATTCCTCTACAATGTGCAGCATGAGGTTAGCAGACCACAAGCACAACTCAAGACTCACTGGCTGGTCACGGAGAACACATTTTTGGGAATTCAGAGACTTAGGACTGGGGAATGTCAGGAAACTCCAGGGCAGGGCTGAAAAGTAGCTGCAGCACCGTGGGCACGCCCTCCCTAGAGCATCAGCAGGCCCTTCCAGCAGACCCAAGGGCACTCACCAGGGGTGGCCATGGAAAGGGGCTGACACAGTGGAATCCATATGTATGGTTTGCTGGGAGATGCCTCAAAGGCGTCTTAGCTCTGGGGAAGCTGGAAAACCAAGCTACCTACCTACCCCTGAGCAACTCAGACATACCAAGATGACACAGCCAGGCACAGAGAGATCAGAGGAGCACCACGGCTGCCGAATCTCCCCCACACAGGCGGCCAGGATGGCCACACAAACACAGCAAGAGCTGCTGGATGGGGGTGGGGAGGTCTCAGCCTCCCCATCTACTCCTGACCTCTCTCCCCAGGAGGTGGGGAGGACACTTCCAGGGGATGAGCAAATCCTAGCAGTGGCACCTGGCATTTGGGGGCCAAACACTTTAGCACACATCTACCATTTCTGCCTCTGCCCCTTCTTTTAGTGTCAGCTCCCCTGTTCTCCTTTGGGGAATTCTCTTCTCCCCACTGCATACAGCCGTGTCCCATCAATCAAGGTGCTCTGCTCAACCCTGGCCAAGGATGGGCTCATGACCAGTCAGACCCTCTGTCCTAGAAGTCAATTCCTGAGCAGTGGGCCCCAACGGCCAAAAACTGACAGAGTCGACATGACCAGGGTCATCGTTACCTCATGGTAACGACACCCCAGAGCAGCTCTGGCTTCTGTCCTTGTGTGTGGCCTGTTGCTTGGCTTTCCTTTTAGCCTGTGAGCTAACCTTGTCTCTCCATAGATACTGAAAGATCCGTACATAGAAATACAGGAGTGCAGAGAGCAGAAGGAAAAAGAAAGCCGGGCCGGTGCATGGCCAAATGCTAAACAACTGCTGGGCTGAGGTCACAGAGATAAATAGTCAGGTCTCTGTGTTCTGGAGTTTGCCATGGTTGGTGTGTGATGCTTGCCATCTATGAGCCCCACAGTCCATCCAGGAAATGGGTTGCTTAAAATGAGGATACCAGTTTATACCCAAGGTCACACACACTTGCGGGGAATCTAACTAAACTGACATATTCATTTACAATGGACCCTTGAACAACACCAATCTCCCCACGGTTAAAAATGTGCATGTACATCAATCTACACTTATTCAAATATGTTGCCAGAACTCAAAGATCTTCCTAAGAGACGTGTCTTTCCAGGGTGTATTAATTACAGTACATTGTGGTTATTACTTTCTTTCATAGAAATATTACCCATATGGAACAAAATGCTATTACTAATAAAAATGTATTTTACACATGTGTAAAAAAAAATCTGCACCTAACTTTTGACTCCCACAAAACTTAACTACTAATAGCCTAATGTTGACTAGAAGCCTTATGGATAACATACACAGTTGATCAACACATATTTTGTATGTTAAATGTATGTATCATATACTGTGTTCTTACATTAAAGTAAGCTAGAGAAAATATTAAGATCATCATGAGGAAAATACATTTACAGTATTGTACTGGAAAAATATCTGCTGTGGACCCACACAGCTCAAACCCATGTTCAAGGGTCAACTGTATATATAAATATAGAGACACGTATTCACACTATAAAAACATTTCTAAACATTTATGATGTATATTCATACACATTTATATACACACGTGTCTTACGTATGTCTGTATACACGTGTGCACACGTACACGTATATATACATGTGTGTCAACATGTGTCTGTGTGTGTGTGTTTGGGGCAAAGGGGAGCTCTGAGAACTTACAAGTTAGGTACCTAACAAAAACCTTTAGGTCCCACAATCCGTGCTACTCAGGGACTCGTCACACAGAGACACACACCTTCCGACTGCCCCCGACCCCACTCCTTCTGGCTTTGACTGGCAAGTGTCTCTCCTCTGGCGTATGGGGTCCCAGTCCCAAGACTCTGAAAGGGCACCCCCAGCCCTAATCCTGGGGGAGGACGAGCAGTGGGCAGGGCCACATGGAACCCCTGGTTGGGCGCACGGGACCGAGCCCACCATGTCCAAGCAGGGTTGCATCTTGGGGTTCTGTTCTGAGGTGGCTGGCAGCTCCCCTCACATACAGCCACAGGCTCTGACACAGAAATACAATTAAACCCCCGCTCCCTGTGGAGAAAGAGGAACCCTCTTGCACTGCTGGTGGGAATGCAAACTGGTGCAGCCTCTCCAGAAAACAGTGCGGAGGCTCCTCAAAAAATTAAAAATAGATCTAACCTATGACCCAGCAATAGCACTGCTAGGAATTTACCCAAGGGATACAGGAGTGCTGATGCATAGGGGCACTTGTACCTCAATGTTTATAGCAGCACTGTCAACAATAGCCAAATTATGGAAAGAGCCTAAATGTCCATCAACTGACGAATGGATAAAGAAGATGTGGTTTATATATACAATGGAATACTACTTGGCAGTGAGAAAGAATGAAATCTGGCCATTTGTAGCAATGTGGATGGAACTGGAGAGGGTTATGCTAAGTGAAATAAGTCAGGCAGAGAAAGACACATACCGTATGTTTTCACTCATACGTGGATCCTGAGAAACTCAACAGAAGACCAGGGGGGAGGGGAAGGAGGAAAAAAAAGTTACAGAGAGGGAGGGAGGCAAACCATAAGAGACTCTTAAATGCAGAGATAAACTGAGGGTTGATGGGGTGCAGGGGAGAGGGGAAAATGGGTGATGGGCATTGAGGACGGCCCTTGGGATGAGCACTGGGTTTTGTATGTAAGCCAATTTGACAATAAATTATATTAATAAAAAAAAAAAAATGTTAAAAAAAATTTTTTTAAAACCCACTTCCTCATCTCCTTTTCTGCCAAAGGACAAATCTAATCATACTTTTCCCTTCACAGGCTCTTCCCACTTCTCCCTCACATCAGAAATCATTTCTCAGGCCATCCCACTAAATTTCTAACTCCACAATAGGAAGGGAAACTGAGGCATAGAGAGACAGATGGAATTTTTCGAGTGCTCATCACTCATCACGCAGTGACCAAGAAACAACACCAGGGCCTACCTAGAACCAGATCACAGGGCACCAAAGCCCATGAGTCCACAGCACCTCTGGAAATGAATGCAATGGAGGCAACAGCATTTTCCAGAGTCCTGGGGGAGACTGCTGTGTGTGCTATTAAAAAAGCACTGATAAACCACTGCTCAGGGAGACACCCACCAAGGGCTTGCTGCAATAAGGCTGGTGGTCACAGAGCCGCCTTCCAAGGTAGTGAGTATGTGTGGCTGTATGGGTCCTGTTTGGCTACACGGGATACTCCAGGTGGGGGGCCAGTATGGCTCCCCCCACAGCATGGAGCCTTTCCTTTAGATAAACCCCAATCATATTTAAAGGGTATCACCTGCCAAAGGCATCCCATGATGAGCCCACCCAAGCCCCCTTTACCTAGCACTTCTGGGCCGTTCAGCCAGCCCACAGACCAACACACATTAACTGAGCACCAATCATGAGCAAGCAAGGCACAGATAAGATGAAGGCCCCTCACGCTCACCTCCTCCTGCTCATGGCCTTGGATGACAATGCCTTTAGCCTCAGTGTCCTCATCTACACAGCGGTACCACTGCCCACTCGAGGTAGCTGCAAGGATTTCAAGTTCCTAGAAGATGCTAGCAGAGTGGGGGAACAAGATACAAAATATAAAAGCAGGGCCATATGGTTAGAACAGTAAGCCCTGCCAGAGGGCCTGGGTGGCTCAGGTCATGATCTCATGGTTCATGAGTTCGAGCCCCAAACGGGGCTTGCTGCTGTCAGCACAGAGCCCGCTTTGGATCCTCTGCCCCCCTCTCTCTCTGCCCCTCCCCTGCTTGCACTCTCTCTCCCCCTCTCTCTCCTTCTCAAAAAAAAGGAAGAACAGTAAACCCTGCCATGATGAGATGAGTAGAATCTGAAATATTTAATAGCACAATGGAGGGTCATGCTTTTCGGAAGCTGTGAAGAAAACAGTCTTCATTCTGGGGCACTCGCATAAAAAGCACAAAAACAGATCATGAAACCTAGACTGTACACAACTGACTACCCACTAATCTGAGAAAGGCCCTGACAATCACTAGGTGGTCATCTCCTGACCCATTTCTGCTGGGGCTGGGACTGGGGGAGGGAAGGCACAAATCACCAAGGGGTCACATCCAAATATGCATAACACTGGTCCTGTTATCGCAGGGTTGCACCGCACCAAATTGGAAGCACAGATCCAAGAAAAACACAATCTGAAGTTAACAGAGGAAAGAGCTGGATCAGGATGACCTCCCAGAGTTAGTCATAAAAAGAATATGGGCTCTGAACCCAGGTTCAAATCCCAGTTCTGTCACTTTCCAGCTTAGTGATCTGGGGCAAAAATCCCTAACCTGCCAGAGCTTCCAACTCCTCGGAGGCAAAATGAGTATAAACCTACCTCTTCTCACCAGGTGCTGTGGAGGGCAGATAAGGTAACAAAGTTAGGGAAGTGTCCAGCACAGCACCTGGCCAACTGCTCAGCCCCACCACATCATGAGGAGGAGTGGCTGGAAGGTGCCCCCTTCACCATCCTCGTGTGCACAGGAGTTCTGCTCAGCCCCACCACATCATGAGGAGTGGCTGGAAGGTGCTCCCTTCTCCATCCTTGGGTACATAGGAGTACATAGGGTACTGCTGGACTCTGAGGGGAGGAAGGGGTGGTGTCAAAGGACGGAAGATCAAAAGTCTCGACATAACAAAAGCTGTGTAAGAGCTTCATGGAGAACACTATGAGACTTTACAGAAAGACATTAAAGAAGGCCTAATATATGAAGTATACCATGTCCATGAATAGAAATACATGCCTAGAATACAATTTATATTCATAACTGGAAATTAAAAAATAGTAATTCTCCCCAAATTGATCAACAGACTCTATGCAAAGCCAATCCAACTACCAACAGGGCTTGCATGAGGGAGGGTGGGGAGAAGAGGTGACTGATCGATTGATTTTTGGTGAAACTAAACAAACTGTCCAAAATTTATGCAAAAGGATAAAGGGCCAAGAACAGTCAAAACATTCTTGAAAAAACATCAGATAAGAGGATTTGCCTTACCAGAGATCAAGACTTATTAAAAAGCTACAGTAATTAACACAATGTGGCACAGGGATAAATAGTGCCATGGAAACAGCACAGTTGGCATGACTCATCTGAGGGGAAAGTAAGACTAGCCAATCACTGGAGGCAGGACCACCGATTCGTATATGGGGAAGAAAGAAACTGAGCCCTACCTCACACTACATGGAAATCCGCATGCCAGACATAATAAAGACTTAAATGTTAAAAGAAAAACTTACAGAAATAAATACAGGTTGTCACCTTTAATCATTCACTCGTTCATTAAAAAATTCATGAATGCCTATTATGTTATGACAAGCATGGTCCTATTACAAGCAATGCAAAGAGATCCATAAGATACTATGTATTTCTTGAACAATATGTAAAAAGTACAATCTAACAAAGAAAAGAGACTAGTACATTTGACTACATTATAATAAAGGATTTCTTCTTCTCAAAAGGCCCTATGAAGAAAGTGAAAAGCTAAGCTATAAACTGGAAGATATAGACTGTGTTTGTGGCACACTTAATAGACAACACATTAGCATCCAAAACATAGTAAAACTCCTAAAAAATAGGAACAAACAAGCAACTCAATAGAAAAATGGACAAAAACATAAAACAGGCATTCACAGAAAAGAATGGCTAATAAACCTATGAAAGGATGTTCACTAGTAATCAGAGAGATGAAAATTTACGACATAAGATAGCATTTTACACCCACAGTATTGGAGAATGCCAAAACTTCCCATTGTCAACTGACATTCCACTGGTGGAAGTGTCAACGATACATCCACTTTGGAGAACAATGTGGCATTATCTGGAAAAGCTGAAATGTGCAAATCCTAAAACTTGGCAATTCCACTCCTTGCTATGTACCCTAAAGCAGTTCTCCTGAAACTCTGGTCCATGGAAATGCTTAATACTTCAGAACTTTATAGCAATTTGATGCTTCCAGAACATTCACATGCATTGTCAATGACTGTCTGGATGTAGGTGAGTCACCTGTGGTTTGAGCTGAGAAACCCTGGCCTATGCACACCAGGAGCCTTGTACGAGAATGTTCACAGAAGCATGTTTTTAAAAAAGGAAATAATCCAAATGCTTATTATCAGAAGAATGATAATGGAATACTTTAGAACAATAAAAATAAGTGGATGATGGCCACACACATCAACACAAATGAATCAATAAACACAACACTGAAGTCTTAAAAATTCAGATGATTCCATCTATCAAAAGTTTAAAAACAAGCCAAACCAAATGATGTGGTGTTCAAGGATGTTTACGTATGTGGAAAAACCACAAAGAAATAGACCTAACACAAAAGGATCCTGGTTCTCTCCAGGGGACACGTTGGGGGCACACTCGGGAAGGGGCACACAGAGGCTTTGTGGGTAGAGCCAGTGTTTTATTTCTTTTTTAATTTTTTTTAACATTTATTTATTTTTGAGACAGAGAGAGACAGAGCATGAACAGGGAAGAAGCAGAGAGAGAGGGAGACACAGAATCTGAAACAGGCTCCAGGCTCTGAGCTGTCAGCACAGAGCCCGACGCGGGGCTCGAACTCACAAGACCATGAGATCATGACCTGAGCCAAAGTCGGATGCTTAACCGACCAAGCCACCCAGGCGCCCCATAGTGTTTTATTTCTTAAGCTAAGGAACACATGGGTATGTGTTCCTCATGTAATTGTTTTAAACTATATGCATTTACATATGATTTATTCCACAATTTGAAGAAAACCGTTTTCAGTGACTGTTTTTCTGGTTAGTAAAGTGACCTGGACCTAGAGCCGCTCATCTGCTCAGGTCACAAGCCAAGTGCCCAGCCAGCAGAGTCCAACACTGAGTGACATGTCCTCTGAGCAGCCAGGGCAGAAGGCCCTTAGAGACCCTGCAATACAACCACCGGCCCAGCTGGCCGGCTCCCGGCCTGACTCACCATGCCAGCGACAAAGGGAAGCAGAAGGGTGTGGGCCGCCCCACCTGGGACCGCCAGAGGTAAGTGTACAGTGAGTGTGGCAAGTGCGGCTGCCAGCCCTGGGGTCTGAGACCACACGGCACCCTTCCCCCATTGCCTTCCGCTCCCACCCTCCATCCCAACAGACCTGCCTGAACCTCCTGGCTTCTCCATTTCTACCCCCCATATCCCTATGATCAGAAGACACTCTGAATGATCCCCAACCTGAAGAGACACCTGGGGCCCCTTGCAGGGCTCCAAAGCCCTGCCCGCCTCTGTCACTCTAGCCCCAGGGCGTGTGACTCTGTTAGAGGGGCTACCTGTTCACATGCTCTCACCGCATGAAGCGCAGTGAGAGTAATGTAACCATAACGGCAGCTGCTAGGCATTGTGTCCAGCATGGCGGCATCCTGCTAAGCAGGATTCCTCCAGGACACATAGATGGCTTCAGCTGGGCCTCATCACAGCCCTGGAAGATAGCTGATACTGTCAAGCATGAGGACATCCAGGCACCTCCAAAACACAGGACCCGTTCCTGGAGACTCTGACTCAGTAGGTCAGTGAATGGGAGGCGGGGAGGCGGAGGGTGGGGGGGCGGGCAGGGGACACGGCCTCTGTTCATGTAAAAAGGTACCTGGTTGATTTGAATCTGTATCCTAGTGAAGAACTGCCAAAGCAGACAGAAGCCACGTCTCTGTTCTCCTCGGCCAGTCACCCTCCAACAGCCACTAAACGGGACCCCCCACATGCACCAGTGCACTAAGCCATCCAACACAAGGAAGAAGCTCTGAAACCCCGCAGCCTTCCCTTCCAAGCGCTTCTCCGGGACTCCTCAGAGCCTTCAAAGCTTGCTGGGGCCCAAGGGAAGAGAAGGCAGAACCCCTCCCCATGGAAGCACAGACTCACTACCTGAAAAGATATTTCAGATATCACCCGAAGCCCCATGACTAGCTAGAGAAGGGTAGGGGGTGAACCTGATCTCTGCCCTGCCCTGCACCCCACCCCACCCCCACCCCAGCCACAGATCTGCTCACCCTCGGGCCCATGTGCCATTTGCAACGTCCCTGCCCCAACCCCCCACTTCTGCTGGCAGATTAGCTTTCAAATGTGAGCAGGGACAAAGCTGGCTCAGAAGACTTAACTCTGCCCGACGGGTTTAGCTCAGCTTCAAAGCTTCCTAACTGGAACCAAATAAGCGGGCACATCGCAGCTGGAAGGGAGAGGCCGGAAGGGGGGAGAGGACAGGGGCATCTCTGTAAGCTGGATTACCTACAGCAACAGCTTGCGGCCTGAGTGACACAGCAAGACCCGTCATGGTGCTCACTGTCGGAAAAACAAAACAGCCCTTTACTCCAGGCCCTAGGGACAAAGTGAAGAGCGTCCACAGACACTGGTGCACACGCCACAGCAGGGCAGGGCCACCTCCTCCTCAGAACCCACGCCTCACTCACCGCCCTGGAAGCTGTTCTCAACCGGCACCACCCAGGCAGACACCAGCCTTTGTTTCTCCGGGTTCAGCCCATCTCATGTGTGCAGGAGGCTCTGTGTCTCTTCCCCTGGGCTGCAAGCTCTCCCCGGGCACGGCTCTGGATCAACTCGAGTCTACCTCTCTCCACCTCTATCCGGGCCTGGAACCCCACCCTCATCGATCCAGCAAACTCTTCTCCATCCTTCAAAAGCCAGGTGTCACTGGCTCTACTCGGTTATCTTTGTATCTTTTCTCTACTAAGCAGTATCAATTATTCTATTAAGTAACTCTACTGAACACCTACTGCTCAGAACTGCAACTGTTTACTATAATTGTTTATGTGCCTGACATGTGCCTGAGTCGTCCGCCAGCCTCTGAGTAGTAGCTCCAGGGCCTGGCTTACAGCAGGTGCTCAATAAATGCATGCAGTACACACTAGCCACAGTGCATCCTGTCAGCCCTCTCAGAAGAAACAGAAAAAGATACATATTTCACTAGTTCTTTTTTCTAAACTAGAAAACTCCTAAAGGAAACTCAGACTTTTTTCCTCCCCTTTATTTCTGATGGACACAAACATTTTAGAGAGGGAGAGTCAGACAGCCACCATGTGGGGGCGGGGAGACAAAAGGACAAATCAAGCCAGGCCACCTGGAGGCTGGGTCCAGACCTGCTGCTGTCCCTCCCTAGAACGCTGGGGAGGGGGAGAGGGCCCAGCTCTGACCCCTGCCTCGGTAGCCCTGTGTTCAAATGCTTGGTGGAGGACAGGCTGATGACCTCCCGATTCCACGACTTCCCGGCCCGAGAAAGCTGATCTGCTCTATGCAAGCCCAGTCAGCCTGTTCTCACCAACTAGAGGCTCCTGTGCACGCAGCGAGCATTCAGTAAATAGTTGTGGCATGAGTGAATGGGCTCGATTGGGACCCCAACAGCCCAGCAAGCCCCAGAGCCCGCTGCCAAGTTCAGCCAAGGGCAGTCAGGCACATGGAGGCACAGCAGGGGGAGGGCGAGGCCCCCCATCCTCAGAAGAGGTCGGTGCGGTTTTCTGTGCTCTCCACTGGCAGGCCAGCCAAATGGAGGGCAGAACCATGGCCCTTTCCTCAAGGCAGCGACAGCATGCACCCTGTTTCAGCTGGGACTCTCTCCTTTCTCTCCTCTTCCACCCCGCCCCCTCTTGATTGACACCAGTGCTGGCTCTGACACGATTTAAAAATAGATATTAAGACAAGGAAGTTTAATTTTTAATGCTTTGGAAAGGAAGTGAACACGGAGCCGGCATTCATTCCTTCATGGCCATGCTCTGGGGTCTCACCAGGCCCCTCTCCCCCAAACAGAGCCATGCCTGACCCACTCCAAAGGCCTACTTGGAGCCCTCTGGGGAGACAGCCTGATGCCTCACACCTGAGCACTTCAGGAAGCCTCTAAATGCCTCTTGCTGCCCAGCTTAGCTAGTCTCTCGCTTGGAGAGGCCAGGTGCAAACCTGTTTGGACCCTGTTGGGGTCCCCTCAACCCCTCAGCCCACTTCCCACACTTCGCTTTCCAGACAGAAAGCACCACACAGACCCCTGAGACACACAGCCCATCCAGCATCGATTGTGCACAGACCCGTGTCCTGGGCCACCATGGACCAACGGGGAGCCAGGGAGCCCGCAGAGGAACTCATAACACAGCCAAGCCAGTAAAAAAACACATGATGTGACAGGAGAGCCTTAACCCAGTTGCCTGCACCCAGAGGCAAGTGAATGGTCTGTGAGGGGCCAAGCCGCCAAGACCTGACCCCACTTAGGGGAGGTTAATCAGGGCCTCCACCCGGCACCCTACCCGTGGCAGGCCGGCCCCAACCTTTCCCCTGCTCCAGCAGGCACACTGAGCACTGCCTCTTTGGCTAATTGGCCTTTATTAAGGGAGCGATCCACAAGGAATAGACTTTCCAGTGGAGCCAGAATGTCACTGCTCTGCCAGCCATGATTTAAAGTGACAGGGCAGCTCGGCCGGCAAGCATGGAAAGTGACCATTATCCTGAGTGGCAATTAGGCCAGCAACCGCAGGCCCACCCCATCCCTCCTTATCAGATAGGAGCTGGATTTGGTTTGGGAGGGTCTGGCAGGGATCATGATCTGCTGTCCCAAGAAGGGGACACGGGCCCCAGCACCCAAAGCCCACGCCTACACTCTCTCTCTCCCCTACGCAGAGTTTAAAGCATCGAGCCTCCTTTGCCCTCCTGGAGGGGCTCCGATTCACTTCATCTCTCCCCAGGGTATTCCACCAGATGGCTCCCGGAGGGCTCAGAGATGGGGCTGACAGAGCGAGCTGCCCCATGGTTTCCACTGCTGGGAGAAAGACCCTGGGGTGGGTTTGATTACCAGTGTACAGGCCCCTTGGGATGGAGAAACTTCTGTCCCAACTCAGGCCTCCTATTCCCTATCCACCAAGAAGACAGCATTCTCTTTGGCCCCAAGGATCAGGGTGGGGGGCGCCAAGGAAGAGGAGGAGGGGCTCAGTCAGGCATGACCCCTGACTCCTCCTCCCCTAGCCACACCATCTCTAGCAGGCCCTCAGAAATGCTGCCCTGGGTGCCAGCATGGCTAGCACCATCTGGGTGAGGTCGCTGGTACCAGGAGCAGACCTGGACACCACCCCCTCCCCCAGCGGCCTACAAGTCACCTGCCCTTTTCTTGGTGAAGAGGAGGAGCACAGGCCACATAGATCTGCCTCTATCCTGCCCCCGGTGATGTCACCCAGGCTCTCACTGATAGCAATACTCTAGAAGCTCCACCCAGTGGCAAGGAACCAGGATTCTCACGCCTGGGGCTGGGGGGTGCAGTGTGACAGCTGCACCTCTCCTCTACGCTGGGAATCCTCCCAGCGGGCTCTGACAAGGCAGGGGGGTGTGGCGGCAGTGGTGGGTTTGGAGAACTACCAGGTAGGCTCCAGGATCTATAGGAAGATCTCTATCTATTGATTGCAGACTTCGGTTCAACTCTAATGCCTCAGAAAAGCCTTCTTTTGGGATCTGAGCCACGAGACTAGGAAAAGCGATGGCTACACAATTCCTAACAATTGCTCTGGGTCCCACGGGCCTCGGGCTCTGACCAGCCTTGCATCCCTCCTCACCCTTACCATCTCACTGACCTCCAGCCTTTCTCTTCCTGTATGCATTGGAAGTGAGCAGAAGTCTCCCAGGGGTCCTGCCTCATCAACTACCCCACCTGCCTTGGGCCTAGACACCTTCATTCTTTCTCTTCTGATTTGGCTCTTTCCTCCACTTCTTCTCTATCAGGCCCAAGCACCTGCCTGCAGGACGTCTTTGTTCAAGTACAGTCACCCCATACCCAAATCCTGGCTAACTGCCTGCTATACCTTCTCCACCTCCCAAAGAACCCAGTGGCAAATATTCTCGCACATGCAAGCATCCGTTTCTCTTCTGCTAACTTTCCATCTTTCCTAAGGTCTACATCTTATTTTGTCACTCACATGCTACCAGCATAAAAGAACTGGGTCTTTGAGATTCAATTTCTCCCAGCTCCTGGCATGTCATGGGAATTCTGAAAATATTAAGTAATCAGAAAAGTCAGAGATTCTGAGAGAGAGAGACTCCTTGCCTGGTGAAAGAGGGGTGGTGGTACCTCCTAATTAGGAAGAGACGGCACGTTCTCTCACTATAACCAAAGAAAAGAAAGCCATTCCATCAATCAGCTCATTAACCTCTGCCAAGCTTTTAAGGGAAGATGAAAAGAGCCCTTGTCACCCCACAGTTAAGTTGCTTAGGAGAGCCTTCATCACAGGCAAGTTGGAGAACTAACTTCTCTTCCCTATCAAGTGGGACTCCCCACCACACAACAAGATGTGGTTTCACCACCCTGGCCCACCATTCATTCACTCACAAACATAATGAGTGCCTACTACGTGCAGCACACAGCCCACTGTGCCAACCTGTGAGAGAGGAGGTCCCTAAACCAAGCCGGGACCATTCTGGAGAAGGAAGGAGCCACAAGCAGTTATATCTACTTCGACCAGCAGGTGGCGGGGTGGGGGTGGGGAGGAGGGGGGCTGAGTAGGAGGAATTGTTGGCTGAGGCGCTGAGCATCCCCACCAAGGTCTTTCTAGTAAGTGTTAAGATACACAGAGTGGGGCAAAGAAGAAAGGTAGGTTGAGACTATGAACAAGGGCAGAGAGGGAAACTCCACCATGAAAGCGAGGCAGCATTCATGTAAATCGTAGGCACTAGAGAAATACACACCAGTACTTGGCTGACACGGACACTGGCAAATGAGTCAGAGGACCAGGAGCACTTGCCCAAAGGTGGCCACAAAATCATTCTTGACATTCCAGTGGCTCTGCCCCAATTTCCACAAAACCCTCACCACAAGACAGGTAACGTCCTAACGGCGGTGGCTGGAGGGCCCAGGACCATGCAGATATCCGGGGAAATCCAACTCAAATGATCTCAAACCAGGCTCTTCAGAAGAAAAGCAGCAGCCTATGCCCCAGGCCAGGAAGGGGGCTCCCCCCACAGAGGGAAGGCAAAGATGCAGGCTGCCCCATAACTAATGGGATCAGACATGAGGGAGACCATCACAAGAGCCCCCCCCCCCGACAGGAAAGGAAATCCAGTCCTTAAGCGATAAAGCGATTTGCCCAAGGTCACACAAGAATCTAACACAGAACCAAGACTAGACCCAGTCTTCTTCCCGCCCAGTCCCGAGCTCTCCCCTTCTATGGGAAAAGTCACCCCCCCACACACACCCCCAAAAAAGTTGGTCAGTTAAAGCAGATCACTTCACACGAGTGTTGAACATCAAAGCACAACGGCTGCTACGGAGCTTCACTGTGAATGACTTTCTCCTGCCCCCAGTGCTCTTTCTGGACCATGGGCAGCTGACAGCCTCCAGCAGGCAGGACAGGCCCTGGGGCAGAGCCAAACATCTGTGCTGACTACGTTGGGGCTCTAGTGAAGAAAGGAGGAGGCAGCAGCTGGGATGAACAATTAGATGTGAATTTAAGAAGTTTTCAAATTTGCGTAACTAGTATTTCTTCTGCACACACTCACACGTGTGTGCACGCGGCCCCCAGAGTCACAGAGGATGGAGAACAATTCCAAGCTGCCCCACCCACGGACACCTTCTCTAAAAAATAATCTCTCACCAAGGATAGGGGTGCTCCCTTTGTCCCTTCTAGCCTCTGGGGCTCCTGGAGCTGGAGAGGGCTGGCATTCCATGGTGGGAGCACATGGCCAGCCCGCTCCCTGCCCAGTCCACTGCAATCCCTCAAAAGCAGCTGCCCGCCACCCGATGGCAGCATCCCTCCCACACTCTCCTTTTCCACACAAGCCCTAACTCAGGGGCATATCTGCAGGCTACCAAACGTGTGTCTCTACACTTGGGATAGGAGCTCCTCTCCTCTTCCTGGGACTCACTGAAGGAGTCAGAGGAAGTGACCTCCACTACCCCTCCCACCCCCACCTCATGCCCACAAAATGCTGCAGATCGTATTCTTGTGTATTCAGGAAAAATACAAGAAGAAACTCGAAAACCATCCACACTTGTGCCGGTCTTCCACTCAAGGTCACAGCTGTTAAAAATTCTGGCCCCACACCTATTTCTGCAGGTTACCCAGCTGGAGGCACTTCCAGCATGGGTTTCTTACAGGGGAGGGAGGTGGCAGCAAACTTTGTCAGCCACCTAGGAGTAGAGTAAGTATCTCCTGGAAGACAGGCAAGTTAGAGCCTCCATTCAGCCACCACGGAGAGAGAAAGGAAGAGAAAGATGAATGAAGGGGGGGGGGAGGACAATTTTTTAAAACCCCCACACTTACCGTTGTGCAGAAAGCAGGGCAATGCAGCAGCCAGGAGGAAGAGGGTATCACGCTAGGATAAGCAACGAAGAGGAGAGGTGGCAAAGGAGAGATAAACGCAAGGACTTACCCAGAATATCAAATTGAAGAGGAACATCATGTACTTCAAGCAGCAGAGGCAGCCTCTGGCCATGTTGCACTTCTTAAATTCTAGGAGAAAAACAAAGGACAGGTCCAGGTAAAACACCACGTACTTGCTGCCTTTGGGTGCATTGTACTTGTCAGTCTTAACGCCAGCCTCGGCGCGGCTCTGGCCCCGCGAGCCCGCGGTGCCGTAGAAGGCGCCGGCCGTGAAGCCGCGGCCGAACGGGCGGCCCGAGGTGGACGGCTTGGCAAAGTCCGAGTCCTTGCTGTCCAAAGATGGACTCCGGTGGATCGAAGAATCCTCGCTACTCGACTTCTCCATGCTCGCGTCGTTCCCGGGGGGCGCAAGGGGCGGGGGGCATCGCTCCCGGAGTGGGACGGAGGGGGCGCCCAAGTCGGGCGCGGGCTGCGGGCGGGCTGGCGGAGCCCTGCACGCCCCCTCTCTGTACCCGGGCGCACTCCCGGCCAGACCCCGTGCTCAGGGGCCGCTGCCTCTCGGACGGCGCCCCGCTCCCAGCCGCCTGGCCCGGGAGGGCTCTGCGGTGCGGCGCGGCTCGGCTCTACGCGCGCTCGCGAACGCTCTCCGGGAACTGGCTGGCCTGCGTAACTTAACGTCTTTGGGGAGGCTGCAATTTGATTTCTCTTTCCAAAGCGTCAGCTCGCCTCCCGGCTGCACCGGCCGCTCCACGCGCGGCACAGGGCGCCAGGATCCAGGTCCCCGGGCACACCTCTCCCTGCCCAGCCCCAGCGCCGAGCCCGACCACTTCGCGGGCGCTCCGCCTCCTCTCGCTCCGCGACTTTGCGGAGCTGCTCGCCGGCCCTGGGCTGCCCGGGCGCGCGGCGGGCCGTGCCGAGGGATCCGCCGCAGCTGCCACCGCTGGGCTTTCCCTGCGAAATCCCAGCCCCGACTCCTGACTCCGAAATTGCCCGGAGCCCCCTCCCCGGGCCCTCGGCCCCGCCCCCTGCTTTGCATTCGACCAATGAGCAGTAGGCCTTACGGGGGGCGGGCAGCCTCCCCCTCCCCAATGACACATTATCTTTAATAGGATTAGCGTTCTGCTGTGTGCCTATACAAGTGCGCCGCGAGCCCTCGCTAAATGTCAAGGGCTCTGGAGCTGGGGGTAAACCAGAACCTTCATCGGAAGGCGCTGGTCTCTTCAACAGGAGAAAGGGGGGCGGTGAGAGAAAGGGAATGGCTGGAGGTACCAACGACCCAAGGAAACCAGAGGAAAGGGCTGGGGAGGACAGGAGGAGGGAGGAAAGAAGCGCGGCCACTGTCTAGGTGGCCGCCGCCCCCCCCCACCAACACCACCACCGTGCACACGGGGGCCTGTCCGACCCCGGGCATACGGTCTCCCTGCTACACACACACGCTTTTGCACACGTGGGTCTAGCTACGGCTTGCAGGGAAAAGAGACCGCAGGGGAGGCGCGAGGTATGGGAAAGGCGCTTGGGGCCTCCGCGGGGCGCGCGCCGCCCTCCCCGCCCCCTCCGCGCGCGCGCGCACGCTCCAGCACACACGCGGCTCCGCGACGCTCCTGCAGCTGCGCGAGGCCCCCCAACCCCCACCGCCCCCGCGTTCCCGGGTGGGATGCGGTGCTGGCTGGGACCACAGCCGGGATGAGAAGAGTAGGTGGCAGAAGTAAGGTCCTGCCTTGCCCCTCTGAATCCTGCCTATGACAGGGTGACGTAGGAGTGCTCTTGGACACAGGCAGAGTCCTCTCCCGTGAGGAGGGCACGAAAGGGGCTGGTCAAGGGAAACAGCAAGAGGAATGCTCTAAGGGACTTGGGGAACATCCAGGAGGAGACTTGCATCCCACTGTAAAAAAAAAAAAAAAAAAAAAAAAAAAACACGTGTGTCCCCTGGGCTCGTGCAGAAGTCTGCACTGCTGATCTGGGGCTCCCATACTTGGGAAACAAAAAAAACTAGAAGACGTGGGGGGCAAGAAGCCCACCTCTCTTTTCTGCCCCGAGGAAGAGAGTGCTGAGAGCCCCTGAGAGCAGGGCCAAGTATTTACCAAGCTCAGTATCCCAGCACCTAACAGCGGCCTTGGCCTCTAGGAGGCGCTAGACAAGGATGGCTGGAGAGAGGAGGAATTCCGGCCCCTCCGTGGGAGTGGGAGTGTGAAATGTCCACCCTGGAACCCATTAGACATTTATTCCACCTTGCTATGTGCTGAGCATGGGGCCAGGCCCTTGAGGAAACACATAAGGTGTGCTGCTCCCTGCCCTTCAGACACACACAATCTAATCAGGAAGACAGAAGGACATTAATCACCAAGGCGATGGGCAGGAACATAATTGGCTGTGGCCCAGAGGGAGGGGGGCATTAATTCCAACCACAGGGACAGGAAGACACTCCTCACAGGTTGGCTGTGGTGGTCCCATGCTGAGTCTGCACTCTCACTGGCTCACAGCCAGGGTACAAGCACCCCACTTCTCTAGAGGGACCTGCAGTGGTGTTACTATTCTAAGCCCCTTCCCCACTCAGATGGCTGCCCAGCAATGAAAGCTAATGAGCATCACAGCCATGGCACCTTGGTCTCTTGGCTGGGCACAGTGGTCTTCTGGATGCTTTCTACAGATGAGGGGCACGTGTCTGGCTGGCTCCTGACTGAACCCACTGCCACCTGACTGGAATGGCTAATGTCTTTTGTCCTCTTCAGCCCTGACCGGCTCCCACGGGCTCCCGGCTGCCACTCCATTCTCATAACATTACTTCTTTGATGCAGGAGAGATCATTTACCAGCTGGACTGAGAGTCAGGAGACCTGTTTTTCACTCTGAGCTCAATTTTGAGCTGTGTGATCAAGAACAAGGCAGTTTGCCTTTCTGAGCTACCATTTCCTCCTCTTTAACATGGGGATTAATAGAGCCTCCCCCCAAGAGGAGTTGTGAGAATAAACTGAGCTGGCAGGTGTGAGACCAATCTGAGTACCATAAGTAAGCCCTGAGCAAATGCAAGAGCCTGTTATCACTAGTCTCAGAGATTCGGTGGTGTCAGCTAAGGTGCTCCCAGGCTGGCCCCTCTACCTTCTCAACTCTTTCCCCCTTGATTCACACCTTGTTCAGTGAGAATAGCCTCTGCATTGTCTCTGGATCTTCACCTTCATTTCTAAGTGGATTTAGGCCAGTAACTATTTCCTGGTGGGCCAGGGTGAAGGACAGGGTAAGAGAAGAGGAGGCTGCCAGTTAACAGTTCTGCTCACTCCTGGTCACCCTTGTGGGAAAGGCATTGAAGTCCAGGTCGTCTGTCCATTAACAAAGTTCAGTGATGTCCCCTCAGGGCACCTGGCTCAGCCACTATAAGAATAATCAGAGCTTTGTAAGTCCTCATTATATCCCAAGCACCCAGCTTCACACACACTGTAACTCACCGAATCCTCATGACAACCCTACAGAAGAAGGATGTTATTATCCCCATTTTACAGATGAGGAAACGGTATGATTTCAAAGCCCATTTCTTTACTCTCCTGAGCTCTAAACCAAGTTCCCACCCTTGGGAATCTTCCAGTCTAAGAGACAGAATCTAAAAGCACAACAGGGAACCTGAAATTGCATGTTCTGATGAGAGGTCATTAGATAAAAGGATCTTAGGTCAGGGGGAAGCCTTCTGCCCCCACTCCAAGACCATACCTAGAGAAGCCCAAAGTAGAGCGATATAGCACGTTTCATGACAGGACCAGCAAAGAGCGTCCCTTATGTCCCCTGGAGCGAGTATGGACAGGGAAAGAGGAGGCGGGAGGGCATGTCAGGAAGGCATGGGTATGGTACATGCAGGGGGCAGTGAGGAGACAGGCCTGCCTGAAAGTCAAAGTGAGCTACTGTGCACGGCCTTGCATGACACAGGAAAAGTTTGGACTTCATCCTGGAGCTTCCCAAGCAGTGGAGGCACATGACAAAATTGGTGCCCTAGGAAGCCGGGTCTGGCAGCAGCGTGGAGAAGTGAGAAGATCAGCTGCTGTGGTTGTCCCGATTTCTTAATATTTTGGGTACATAAGTAACCACCAGGGATCAAAGGTGGTCTGAGACACCATGTCTCCTGCCCACCCCCGATCCTCAACCACTTGCCATGCGCAGGAGAGCTGGAGCCCTTGAGGATCTCTGAGTATGTGAACAAGACAGAGCTGCTTTGCCGTGCCTTTTTTTTTTTTTTTTAACAACAAAAAAAGTGAAGCAAGTACAGAATCCCCAGAGGGGAGAAAGAGAAGTGAATACGTGAAATCAACATGCAACATCTCCACTGACTGGCAACTGGGGAGATGTGGGCTCCGAGTAAATGTCAAGCTCTCTCTGCCTCTTCCCGAGTTTCTCAGGCTTGCAGTGTGAGACACAGCTCAGCTTTGGTCACTCACTCACCCACACACAATCAGAGCTGATGGGCCAACACAGATCCCCTTCCTGACCTGCACTGAATGTTTCTGTGTTTGGCAGTGTGTGCAGCTCATGAGGTATCCTGTACCTCCAAGCTTCAAATAGGGCAGCCTCATCGAGAATTTAGATTAGACACGAGGTGACACTTGCTATCCTAAGGAACGTGTGAGATGGGCCACCTCTGATGAGGCTTACCTCATCCCAATTTTTAAACTCCAAAATTGGGATCTTTCTAAGCAGTATAGAAAATGCTTTAATTGCTAAGCAAACCATTTACCCATGGTGCCAAAAGAAAAGAAGGCTGGGGAGGTCCCTAACAGGGGGCAATATCCCACAAGGTTTACAAGAAGGTTCAGCAGACAAGGAATGGTTAGAAGGGTCCAGAGGCAGGGGCAAGTCTCCCCTTTGCCATGAAAATTAAACAGCTACAAGGTCACATGTTACCATACTTGGCCAGGATTCAGGAGGATGGTAACAATGCCAGTGAAAGGTCAGAGTAAAAAAGAACTAGGGGTAGTTCTGGTTTTTATGCGTTAAGTTTCTGAGACTAGTAAGGAAAACAAATAGGGCTTGGCTGCAGTGACCAGGTTCACGGTTAGACAGGATTGCTCCAGAGAGTCTACCAAGGGTGGTCCAGGTCCCTCGCTCTCTGGGAAGAGAGTCCCCAGCTATTTGTTCGGCCTACAATTATAGTTTGCCCACATGCCTCTGCTCTGGCCACCAGGCTTCCCCAAGGAGGCAGGGGCTGGATCTGAGCCATTCCATCACCCCCCAGGGCCTGTCACAGTGACCACCACGGGGCTGGTACTCAGAATTTGTAAATAGGTAGAGGGGAAAGAAAGACCACCATGCCTAAGTCCTGGGTTCTCTCTAAGGATAGCCTGAGAGCCCCAAGTTCATTAACCAGAGGATGGGACACAAGCCAGAAATCTATGGAATTGTTCCTGGAAAGCAGGCTATCTGAGGCCATCAGAACCTGACGAGGGAACTCAGGAAATGTAAATTTCCCAGCTACAGATAACAGGGTATAAAGGCCACAAGGTCAACCATTTTGTTCACAGCCATATTCCCAATACATAGAGCAGCATGCGATGGGTGAGGAAACAGATAAATAAACTTACAGATCTGAAAGCCATTTTGGAGGAAGACTCAGGAAAGGCAGGAAGTGGAACACAGGGAAGACAGAGGCCAAGCTGCTCACGGACCCCTCCCCATCCAGGGTGGGGATAGAGGTCCTTTAAGAGGTGCTCTAAGGACAATGCACGTTTGCCTCCACTGAGCCCCTGGTGAACTCGTGCAGGCTCCCTAGTACTGCAGTCACATCTCAAAGCTCAAGAGCTGGCCATGATCGGCCCCTGTCAGAGGCCACTCCTGGCTACTGAGAAGCCATGACTGTGAAGAGACCCTCAGCTGTGCGTCCACACTCCACAAGTGAGAGGTAAGCACACTGGTCAGAGCATATGCTGGTGATACTGTGAGTAGTTAGCTCTGAGAAAACTGGGTTACGGCTATAGACCAACCGGACCACTCATCAGGAGTACTAAAAATAAGGCTTCTAGATCATGAGGAGCCAGGTGAAGGTATGTATGGATCATCAGAAAACCAGCACCCCTCAGCACATACCACATGCCCTTGTGACTGTGGGGCCAGAGGGGTCCGGTTCTGTGAGAAATGATGGCTCAGATGCCATCAATAACCCCTGCCCATACCCACCGCCCAACCCAACCTCCAAGAACAGAGTTCTAGCAAACTAATGTCAGGGAAGTGCTCTGGGCTTTGGGACTAGATGGACCTGCATCCAAACCCCTTCTGGAGCAAGTTATTCTAGAACTGCCGAGAAACCTAGAATGACCACTTACCCACGTGTATCTCAGTTTCCACAACCACAAAATGGAGATGATAATGCACACCTCCCCAGACGGTAAGAAGCTAGAGATTAGGGGCGCCTCGGTGGCTCAGTCAGTTAAGCGTTCAACTTCAGTGCACGTCGTGATCTCACGGTTCGTGAGTTCGAGCCCCACGTTGGGCTCTGTGCTGACAGCTTGGAGCCTGGAGCCTGATTCGGATTCTGTGTCTCCCCGTGGCTCTCTCTGCCCCTCCCCTGCTCACACTTTGTTTCTCCCTCTCTCAAAAATAAAAATAAACATTTAAAAAAATGAAAAAAAAAAGAAACTAGAGATTAAAGGTTAACACTGTAATGCACACAGCACAATGTCTGAAACAGAGACATTCAAAGGAATTGAGGCGCCATTATCATTATCAACATAATTATTATAGTAAATATGGTCCCAGTCCCCATCTAATTACAATGCAGTTGAACAGAGATACAACACATAATCGATACAAAATGTTCTGTGGCTCCAATTCTAAGGTTGAACCCTGGCAGTTCCTCTTCCTCAGGCCCTCAGTTCCGGGCCCCCTTGTCCTGGGCCCAACACCCCTGCATTTGGCCAGCCCATGGGTCCCAGTGCCATCCACCTGCCAATGTCACCTAAATGTTTACCTGGATCTGCCCCATCTTCTGAGCCCCAAGTGCACATACCCAGCTCCCACTTGCTGCCTCACAGGCAGCTCCAATTTCACATGCCCCAGAGGGACTGACCTTGCCCTAGCCCTGCTCCCCAGGCCAAACCCTCCCCTTCTCCATAAATGGCCTAACACTCAACCCATTCCTTATGCCAGGAGCCCAACACTCACCCTTGACTCCTCATTGGCACTGCCACTTGCTCCCACCTCCAATCAAACACAAGTCCTGTCCAATGAGCCACCTTCTACTTCTGTCTCCATGGGCACTGCCCTGGTCCCATCTGACACCATGTCTCACTTGGGCTCCTGCCTCAGCCCAGGACAAACTCCCGTTCCCACTTCAGCCCTAGGTCCTCTTCACAGGGCACCAACACTGTCTTCTCACTCACGGTGTTCCCCTACTTTAATCCCTCCAGAGGCTTCCCATTTCCCTGAGATTAGGGGTGTGTGTGTGTGTGTGTGTGCGCGCTAGTCTACTTTCAGTTGGCACCACTGGCCCCAGCCTACTTGTCCAGCACCATTTGCAAGTAAGTATTGTTCTCTTGCTCATTATGCCCCAGCCAGCAAACCCTCTGAGCTTGCTCTCTCCTCAGAGCCTTTGCCCATGCTGTTCCCTCTGCCTGGAATGCTCTTCCTCAACCCACTGCCTGACTTAGTTGTACACACCCCTGAGCTCTTGCAAAAGAGTTTCTTCTGGTTTGCTGGTTACCCCCACAGCCCACACTGAAGCTCCCCTGCCCATCAACAATACAGCCTCAGCACCACCCGCCTCTTCTTGCCTAGCACAGTTTGAAAGTATGCATTCATGGGGCGCCTGGGTGGCTCAGTCAGTTAAGCCACTGACTTTAGCTCAGGTCATGATCTCACGGTTTGTGAGTTTGAGCCCTGCATCGGGCTCTGTGCTGACAGCTCAGAGCCTGGAGCCTGCTTCAGATTCTGTGTCTCCCTCTCTCTCTGCCCCACCCCCGCTCACACTCTGTGTGTGTGTGTGTCTCTCTCTCTCAAAAATAAATAAACATTAAAAAAATTTTTAAAGAAAGTACACATTTATTGAGTGACAGTTTGCCATCTGACTCTCCTATTTGACCATGAACCTGAGGGCAGCAGGGATTGGGTCTGTTTTTCTCACTGCTGTGTACCCAGTACAATGCCTGGCCAATGGTGGGGGCTCAATAAATACTTGATAAATGAATGGGGGCTCAATGCAGGGTGTGCACAGGGCAAGCCAGTGTCATTAGGAAGGGCCTTCCAGATGTATGGTCACCTCGGGCCACCTAAGGAACAAACCCTCAAGATACTAGTTACCTGTATGATCTCTAGTTCCTCAACTACAAAACAAGGATCTTGGACTAGGTGGTTAAAGGCACTTTCCAGAGTTCCAGCCCTGAAATTCCCACTTGTGAAATGGGAAGATGGGCAGGACTGGACAGGCAGAGGGCAGGAGGAAGAGTGTGCTGGGAGGGGAATGGCTAGGCAAAGCCAGAGGGCAGAAGAGTGCCCAGGACATCCAGGAAGGACATGTCCACATGCCCAGCCAAAACGAAGCTTTGCTGAAAGTGCATGAGGGAGAGAGGTGGGGCTGGAGCAGAGATGACCCTGGATGCCAATTAAAAATCTACATAGGTGTTTCCCCGCCTCCTCCTCCCCCTATGCCTCTTGTTGACTCCACCTTCCTCCACCCACACTCCCACCAAGATGAACACGTTCAAAGTCGCCATTTCCTCTGCCTGGAACTCCCTCTCCACACTTCTCTGACTGGCTAACTTTCACAGCCCAGGTGGCATCCGGGTGGCCTCCTCCTAAAGTCTGTGCCCCTCCTTGGAGCTCCAGAGCCCGTCGCAGCACGGCACTGCCCATTTGCCACCCTCCCCAACCCCAAGACTGCACTCCTTGAGAGCACGGGCTGTGTCCATCACCTTTGCAGGCCGGCCCTTCGCAGTGTCTCGCACATTGTGCTCTTAAACATACAGGCACTCTTAAATACCACCAAACTCTTGAGTGAGGCAGTGAGGGTCTTTGAGGGACTTCTGAGCCAGGAATAGTCGCTCTTTAGAAAAATGCCCCTTGGCTTAGAGCAGGGGAGGCTTTAAGCAAAGAGCAAGAATGGACACTCCCAAAGGACAACAGTCTTTTCTTTGAGGCGGTTTATAGAGTAAGAGGGAGCAGCGGAAGCTGAGCCCTGGAAGCATAGGCTGGTGGTCCACCTGTGCGATGCCCACCTCTCAGGCCCTTTTTCCCAAGAAAGTCCCAAACCAGCACCGTCTTTCATCCCAAGCCCAATCAGCATCCCGAAAGGGCCTGGTGTGCAACACATTGTGCTGGACAGATGTACCCAGACCCACAGATGCACACACACTGAGCCATTCACTCCAGGGAGACAGAGAGAAAGAAAGGATTTGTTATTAGTACTTATCAAAGAGGGCAGGTGGCTTCAGGGAGGATGAGATAAGGCCAGACCGCCAGGCACAGGGACGTGTGATGAAGCCTGAGGTTTATTGCCATGCACCAGTGGAAATTTACTGACCCAGCAAATCCAATATTCCTAAACCACTCCACAGAGGGCACTGACTTGCCGGCTGGGACCGCGCTCTCTGACCCAGCATCCAGCCTGCCTGCGAAGCTGGCCCTTGCAGCTGGGACCCTTCCGCTGATTCAGGAGCTGCTGCCTGCTGCCTCCCCTCTTCCCTCCGTCCCTCCGCTGAGCCTGGAACCACCGTTGGGAAGGGCAGTGCGTGAGTGGCACTTGGGGATGCTCGAAAGAAGATGGAGAAAACACAGTGCCCCGGGATCCACCAGCTCTGAAGTCCTCACGGGAAGGGAGCCCACACTTGTTCTGCCCCAGCTGAAGACAATGAGAAGCGTGTGGGTGAGCGGAGGGGAGACATATTTGGGCATCCCTATTGGGTACTACCAACTTGGCTGTCGAAGGACTCCCAAGTCTCAGGGCGCATGAAGCCACTTGTGGTCTCTGAACTCGCACCAGCCATTGGGTAAAGTGCGGCAGCAGCACCGGCCAAAACCCCACTGCATCTCTCTTCCCTCTGCCTGCCTCAGGCAGACCCACATCCATGCAGCTAAGTCAGACAAGGTGCCTCCAGCTGAGGGGGCCTCAGAGAAACATCCATCCCAAACCTGGAGGCATCTTTCTCATGTCATAGTAGTTAAGATGAAAATGGTCACCAACCACACCCTTCAGTCTGCTATTTGGGTTTCCAAAGCTCTCACGGTCCTGCTATGTTCTTCCAAAGCCTCCCAGATTGTGCCACAGAGCTGTTGTAACCCAATCTTACATGACGCGTACCCAACCATGTTCCCCTGACCCAGATGTGCCCAACACATGCTAGAATGCAGATGGCATGCACACACGTTCCCTGTCACGGCCCCCCCCTCCTTAAGACTGCCAGCCCCACTCTGCCTCCCAGCTGCCACAGTCTCCTTACTGCCTCCAGTCCTCCTCCTAAACTCCCCCCGCCATAGGCTGCCACCATCACTGTCCAGAGACAGGGCTCAGGGATGCCACACTGCCCCTCTCACCGGCTCAAAAGCTTCACTGGCTCCATGGGGGATTTAACACAAACACTCAAGCTTGGCATTTGAGACCTTCCACACTGTACTTTGTGGGCCTTATTTCCCACGAGTCCCTGACCTGTGCCCTGTGTCCCCAGCAGTCAGAGCTCCTCACTGTTCTCTGGACACGTCCCCACCTCCCCGCCTCGATACGCTGGCTCGTGCACTGCCCGCTACCCATGAAGGCTCCCTCACCCATCTCTGTCTTTAGTAAATGGTTCTGGACTCACCTCAAACGCCACATCCTCCATGAAGAAGACTCTGATCCTAAGGGTCCCCCAAAACTTAGAGGCCCTCTTCTTGTTCTTAACCTCTCTTTGAGGGACTAAGTTCACTCTGCCTTGAATCATGGCTGTTTGCATAAATGTCCTCCTACAAGATGACAGAAAGATCTGAGGGGATGAACTCACCGGTATGCCTCTTGCAGCAACCAGTCGGATGTGTGGTGGACACTTAAGAAATCTGAAGGCAAATTAACTGAATCCCTCCCACAATCCCCATGGCCCCCAAGCCTCACCCCCACCTTCATCATATGTACTCACCTCAACCCATGAATTGGACACCCCTGACACTGCCCTCAGCTTTTCTGGTAGGTGCTCCCCTTGCTAGATCACTGGCATTTGTCCTCCCTTCTGGAGGCCCTTTCTGGGGTCACCCACCAGATCTGGCCATCTCCTGAACCACCGGAGAGCTCAGATGTCCAGCCTAGAGCTCAGTGTGGCTGTGCTCCGCGAGGCCCCATGTGCCTGGGTGGCTATGTGTCATTCATCCCCCAAGCTCTGGCCCCAAGGGGCGCTTCTATATCCCAGTTGGGCCAAATGCCAGGGCACACCTGCTCTTCCCTTCCCCCACACCACTGCCAGAGGAAATGCCAGCCCGTAGCCTCGGCCGGACACAGCAGGGACAGGCACTGAGCACTGGCACTGCCCCTCTCTCCCTCCACCCCCAAGCCTGAGCCTGACCAGCATCCAACCTGGCTTATCCCCGATCCTTCCATGAATGCACACTCAACCATGCGGCCCTGTCTGCCCGTAAAGAGAGCACAAGACAAACACTCCTGCCGCCGGGAGCCAGGCAGAATGAGGGGCTGGGGCCCCAGTCCCAGCTCGGACACCTGCTATCGGTGTGACCTGCGTGACCAGAGGCATACTCTGAGCACACATTTGTTAACTGAATGAATGAATGAGCACACATTTTCTTGTGTGTAACCTGGGGCTGGGTATGGTTGTGAGGGACAGATGAGGCATGGTCTGGGAAACTGCTTCATCAAATGGACAGTTCTACACTTCAGAACCTTCCCAGCCACACACACACCGTAACCATCCAAGTCACATGAACTCCACGTAAAGTCAAAGGACACTATACTGGTTACTAATCACTGAAGATTTCCTGGGCTCACTACCGTGAGTGTTGCTGAGAAGCATCAGATCTTAGGAGCTAAAGATCCATTTGGGGGAAGAGCAACAAAATGAAAGGACAGCAGACGACAGAGGCCCACACGCATGTGCCAAAGCAGGTGGTACACACGGAGTGCTCAGGTGACCAGCCCGAGGAGGGTGGGCCTATCTGGGAACTCTTCCTGGAAAAAAACAGGATGCATGCTGAGCTCTCACCCTCACTGAAGGAGAGCAGAGGATGGGGTCCCACATGCCCAAACACTGTAAGCAAAGACGTGTGACTCAGCTTGTTCAAGGGGCTTTCGTACCTAAGACTGCATGTGATATTCACCACACTCCTACCAGATACATGAGGAGGGCTGTCGTCTCAGTATATGAACGAGGAAACTAATCACCAAAGAGAGGAGAGGGCTTGTCTAAGCTAGTTAGGGGCAGGGGCACCTGGGTGGCTCAGTCGGTTAAGCATCCGACTTCAGCTCAGGTCATGATCTCATGGTTTGTGAGTTCGAGCCCCACATCGGGCTCTGTGCTGACAGCTCAGAGCCTGGAGCCTACTTCAGATTCTGTCTCTCTCTCTCTCTGCCCTTCCCCCACTCGCACTCCATCTGTCTGTCTCTCTCTCAACAATAAATAAACATTAAAAAAAATTTTTTTAAGCTAGTTAGGGGCAGAGTTGGGACTGAACCTATGTCTCCTGACTTCTAAACCAGAGACCTATCCTTACACCAAGTGGTTTTACCTGGTCCCAGCACTGGAGTCTGCCTTTATGCACGAAGCAGACCCCTACTGAGGCATGCACATGGCGTGCTACATACACAGAGGGGGGTGAAGGAAAGAGAAAGAATGAGATGAGATTCACCATCAGGATGCCCAGCCAGGAGTGACAGAGAAGCCCCACACATGGCACCGAGGACCAAGCCCTGTCACACCAGCACTCCCAACACCAGCTTGAATCACCCCCTCAGCCAGCATGTCCCTCATGCTCTTTCTGACCTCACACAGTAGGAACACATGTATGTGCTTTGCCAAATGAAAGCACACAGAGGCCCTACCCTCCAAAGCCACTGTCCACGCATAGTAGAGATAATAAGCCAGTGGTGGGCTGCTAAATGCTTTAACAAACAGCTCTCCAGCAGAAAAAGCCATGATTTGTAGTGCTTGCCAGTTTCTACAGTGTAGATACTCCCACCATGGCCAATTTCAGGCTACCAATGGCTTAACAAACAGCTGACAAATTTCCTGATTATTTACTAATAGGCTCTTGAGAGCAAGTACCCATAGGCTCCAGCAAACCACTGTAATAGCCCAGCTCCCTTCCCTCCAGAAGAAATTCCACAGCAAGGAGAAGAAACCCAGTACCATCCTGTCCTCCTGCGCAGTAGAAGAAGTCTCATGGTTAGGGTGTAGGAGTAGGAATGGAGGCCAGACAAGTCCTGGTGAAGGCATGAAGCAACCCTCTGTCTGGTCTCCTGGGGTGCCCCACAGGGGCCTAATAACCAGAGAAAGCCCACTGACATTAGCTCCTGTACTACAGTGACCCTGTCATACAAGTCAGGCCAGGTTACTACTCGGCTCAGAACCCTCTAATGGCTTCCCATCTCTCTCAGAGTAAAAGACAAAGCTCACACACACACACACACACACACACACACACACACACACACACCACACACCACTCACTGTCCCCACTACAGCCACACTGTCCGTCTTGCTGTTTCTTCCAGCAGAGGTCTTATGCTGGCTGTTCCCTCGACTGGAACATTCTTCGTCTAGATCTCTGCATGGCCAGGTCTCTGATCTCCTTCACACCTTCGTGCCAAAGCCACCTTCTCAGTGAGCCCTTTCCTGGCCACCCCATTTAAAACTGTACCTCCCCCCTCACACTCAATCTCTCCTACCCTGTTCAGCTTTTTCCATCGCACTTATCCCCAGCATACAATATAATTTACAGGCAGACCTCAGAGATATTGCAAGTTCAGTTCCAGACTGCTCTAATAAAGCGAATGTCGCAATAAAGTGAGTATCATGGTAGTGCAAGTATTGCAATAAAGCAAGTCAACTGAATTTTGGGGTTTCTCAGAGCACAGAAAAGTTTAAACTACTGTAGTCTATTAAGTATGCAACAGCATTGTATCTTTTTTTAAAAAAAGTACAGGGGCGCTTGGGTGGCTCAGTCGGCTAAGCATCCAATCTCGGCTCAGGTCATGATCTCACAGTTTGTGAATTAGAGCCCCATGTCTGGCTCTGTGCTGACAGCTCAGAGCCTGGAGCCTGTTTCAGATTCTGTGTCTCCCTCTCTCTCTGACCCTCCCCTGTTCATGCTCTGTCTCTCTCTGTCTCAAAAATAAATAAACGTTAAAAAAAATTTTTTTTAAAGTACATACCCTTAATTTTAAAATATTTTACTGCTAAACAGCGCTATCATCTGAATCTTCTGCGAGTTGTAGTCACTGATCACAGGTCACCATAACAAATGAAAATCGCGAGAATTACAAAAACTTGACACAGAGACCAAAGTGCACAAATGCTGTCGGAAAAATGGCGCCCACAGACTCGCTAGATGCAGGGTTGTCACAAACCTTCAGTTTGTAAGCAATGCAAGGTCTGCAAAGCACAATAAGGAACAGCACACTAAAACAAGGTATGCCTTTGCTTTTTTGTTAATCGATTATGATCTCTCTCCCCCACCAGACGGAAGTCCTGTGGGGGTGGGGATGTGGTGTGTTCATTCCTTGCTGACTTCTACAGCCCAGAACAGAGCTTTCCCTGTGGCGGGTACTCAGTAAGCACTTGCTGGATGAATGAATGCTGGAGGACACCCCTGCCTCATCCTCGAGGTGCCATTTTGGCTTCCCAAGAGGAGGTAACTGGGGAGTGAGGGAGCCCAGTGGTAAGTGCCCACCTGACTAGGACTCAAGATACCTGTGTCCTCCCGCTGACCTGGCCCAGCAGCACCCTCCACCCCCACCCCCACCCCACGCCTCATTTTCTCTCTTCATTTGGGCTGGAATGGGACCCTACAATAGCTAACCCGGGGCAGTACCAAGGGCCAGGGCTAGAGCCAGACAGGACACCAAGCTGAAGGCCTCTGAGCTCAACAGTAGGAGGCTCTGGAGGCAGGTTCAAGGCATTCCCTTAAAAGGTCTTCAGAAAGACAAGCTCTTTGCTTCTCCTCTGCACCACCCACACCTGAGCCTCCAACACCACACACCACCCCCCGTTCCCCCAGCCCCGAGCCTAGAAGAAACCCCCAAAGAATAGTCTCCACCCCAGTAGTTAGAGCCAGTGGAGCCCCAACTCCACGCGGCTGCCCCATCATGCCTCAGGCGGGCTCCCCACATGCAAAGCAGCCAGCTCATACTGCTATTTTAAGCTCTGCGGGCCCAGCTGTAGCACGTAGCCACAGCGGGCCAGAGGCCCGGGCTGGAGGTAGGAGAACTCGCTAGGAGTGCTGACCTGGGGAGCTCAGAAAGGGAGTGCCGGCCACCCTGCATAACACCAGCCCTTCCTTGGTGGGGCCGGAAACTCCCAGTCCACACCCTCAAATCCACCAGCCACAGGGAAAGTGAATCAAGAGCTGCATTGGGCACACCCAGATTCCATTTCTGAATGTGACCCCCTGAGTTTCCACATTAAAATGACTCCTTGCCCCACCCAGACAACCTCAGAAATTCCAACAAAGCTGGAGCTAGCGGGGCACCCATCTTCCAGGACCTGGCCACACGAGCACACACCACAAATGCAGAGTGAATGAAGGGAGCTGGCCCACTCTTGTCTGAGAACAGTTTATTCACCGAGTCCCTCTCCACCCCTCTCCCCGACTCCAGTCCCCCCTCAGTGACTCTGCACACTGCTAGGCACACAGCCAGACTCAACGAATACTTGTTTACTAAATGAGTATTTCCAAATGTATTCTGAAACCAAGTATGGTCAGGGGACAAGCTAGTCTTGATTACTTTTATCATCTTTAATGTATACACTTCGGGGGCACGTGAGTGGCTATATCGGTTAAACATCTGACTCTTGATTTCGACTCAGCTCATGATCCCACTATTCATAAGATCAAGCCCTGTGTCTGCACTGACAGCTCAGAGCCTGCTTGAGATTCTCATTCTCTCTCTCTCTGCCCCTCCCCTGCTCGCACACACTCATGTTCTCCCTCTCAAAATAAATAAATACTTAAATATATATGTGTATATATACACACACATGTACATATGTGTGTGTATATACACACATATGTATATGTGTGTATACATATATATATGTATATATACACACACACACATACATATATATGCATTTCTACTGCCATCATCAGGCACCAAAACTGAGAATAAAGACTATAGGACCAAGGAACCAGTAGAGTTTAGTAACAAAATAGGGATGCTCCAGGCCGCACCCCTTCCAGGGAGAGCTGCCACCCCTCAACTCCTGGGGAATAGTTACACTGTGTTCTCTGGGAAGCATGTCCCCTGAAGTTGTGTGACATGGAGGCCCCGCCCCTTCCATCAACCACAAACTGGCTTGAGAAACAACGCACAGAACAGAAAGTCTGAGTGCAGGCTATTCCCACCCCAACCTGATGCTACAGGACATCAGTAGACCCTCCCAGGGCAGGATGGGTCACACGTGCAGGGAGCTCCCGGCAGCAACCCACAGCTCTAATTGCTCAGTTTAAGCAACATCAGCACCAGAGAAAAGGGAAAAGTGACCCAGAAGTTGCTCTAATTAGGGAGCTTTGGGACCTCTCTTCTTGCTACCCATCTATCTCAAGGCTGAAGCAGCCACCCACACGGTAAAGCAATAGATTCACCACCCAGTCTGGGGGATGGAGGGGGAAATTCCTTGAATTTTCTTGTTGGAAGAAGATCCCAGAAGCTATGGGTCTTCAGAGATGGTCTGATTCACTTCTCTCCTCCCCTCCCCTTCCCTGGCTTTAATCAACCTAGACGGACGCTTTGGAACATTTCTATTATAATTGTAAAAGCAATGACGATTGCGTGCAACTACAGAAAAGTGTATACTGTTCAGAGATTTTGCATAAGGAAGGGTCTCGCCTCACGAAAGTAGGCTGCAGCACACGCCACTGTATGGGAGGTGACGCGACTTGCACCGAGCCAGTCACTGAAGGGCCACAACCAGGTCTTCACAGCCCTGATCCAGTGCCCTTTCCAAGTGCTGGGTTCCCTCCAAAACACAGTTCTCTTAGTGTGGCTCCCAAGGCCACCTACTTCCAAATCCTTGAGTGTCCTGATACCAAAGGAAAATTCCTGAGCCCACTCTGGCCTTCCAGAGTCCCCAACCATGACAACCCCCCCTGTTAATAAAACCTCCAAGGGACTCTAAAGTGTGCTCAACTTGGAAAGGCCCCGCCAGCCCTTCTTTTCACTACGCACTAGCAAATCCTCCAGGCCTAGAGGCTGTTTGGGTACAAGACCCCCACTGCTCCCTTTGGTTCATCTCCTGAAGATACATCTGCACATAATCACCAAAGTCACCCTGAGACATTTCTGTCAGTAATCTGAAGTCACACCAGCTGGGAAGACAATCCTGGCCAACAGCTCCCCTCTCCAGCAGGAACATATCTGCCAAAATCACTCTGTCAGCCTAAGCCCATACTCACAGACGTGCCTAATGAAGAGGGACACGGTGGGGCGGGGTGGGGGGGGGTAGGAAGGGAAGGAAGAACAGAATGGTAGGATTAGGTCACTCCAGGGCTGCTTTTCTTTCCCTCCTGCATGTGTCATCAAAGACATAGCACTCTGCCTCTGATTGTTCACTTTCAGATACGCTCTCACCCTGGCTCTCACCCTGACAAAGTGGATACCCAGCTCTCCCTATGTCAGCCCTGGAGTCGGCTTTCAACCCGCACTCCATCATCTGTTCTGACCTTGTATCCACCATTCTGTCTTGGACTGCACTCCTGTGTGGCTATTCCAGCCTTAGGGAGGGCTACATGGGCTGGCTCAGCTCTCCACCAGCCTGCCCCAATTCTGGGCTTCAATTAGCATCCCCTCCCTTGGCATGGAGGCTCCTCAGGTTGATGGCGCAGTTACAGATCTCCCCGTCCTCATGACCCCAACACACACCTGCTCCCCCACCCTCCCTGCTCGCCACCCCCGATCATGAGTCTCTTTGACTCAGCCTGGGCAGCCCGAGCGAGCAAGTCTTGTCTTTGTAAATGGACTGTCAGCTGCAAGAGAGCAGAGCACGAGTCAATTCCTGCTGTGTCCCCTTAGCATCCAGTCATGTGCCAGTGACTCAGTAACCACTTGTGGAGTGAATGAACGAAGTCTGAAAATCTAGCCCAGCCAGCTCTCCTGGTGGTATCTGGTGCTTACAAGAAAAAAATGCGTGTGTGTCGGGGGGGGGGGCAGGGTGGGAACCATGGGGTGAGAGAAAGAAGAGAAAGAGACATGCTCACTCACATAAGGACAAGAGCAAGGCAATCAGCTCAGAGGGCCACAGGCCCAAGGGAGCCTGGTAGGGTGTACCGACAGCTTCCATACCTCCCAATATCCTCTGTCAGTAACCAGAACTGGCAAATTAGCAATTTCCTCGTTCCATCAGCAGAGCATCTCCCAAGCAGAAAGTCTGTCTGATCTGGGTGAATTAATTGAGTAATTAACTTTCCTAATCTGTTCCCTCCAGGCCTGCCTTCCAGAAAGGGATAGCAGCAGCCCAGGGGAGGGCTGATAAGGGGCAGGAGAGAGACCACTTGCCCCCTCGGGATCCTGCAGCCTTCTCCACCAGCCTATGCCACAGCACACACAGCCCGCCAGACTTCAAACCCCGCTCATGGCAGTGCATGTGCTCTAACTGTGGTACCACCTCTCAATCTGCTTGGATACGGGCTATTTTTGAGCTCGTTACTGAGGCTTCTGTTTGAGGCCAGTTTTGAGCTCTGGTGCCCAAGGGACATCACAGGCAACCTGTCGGATACAGCAAAGGAGCAGGGAGGAGCAGGTGGAATGAATCTGGGCAAAGACTAATGCAAATCACAAGAGGTATATGACTGCTGTAAAGGGCTGGCTGGCAGAGTGGGCAGCAGGAAGGCACATAGGACGAGGCCACAAGACCCAGGTGTGAGGCCCAGCTTTGTCTTTGAGAACCATGTGACTTCGGGCAAGCCACTTAATCCCTGTGAGCTGCAGTTTCCCCATCTACAAAATGGGCATAATGTCTCCCTCCCTCCCTCCAGGGCTGTCCTAGGAGCCGGTGAGCCCAGGAAGAGCGGCTCGCTGATGTCCAATCTGCACCCCTCTACAGAAGCCTCCTGAAGAAGACCGTACAAGGCAGCCAAGTGACTGTGCCTGAACGCCACCTGGGCATCACCTTGCAGCTCTAACTACCGCAAAGCCATTCCTTATTCTGAGCTCTCCACCTTAGAGACGTGGATGGGGCGTGGGGAGACATGGGCCACGAACTCAGTCACATCAGTATCAAATCCCAGCTCTGCCCCTTGACAAGTTACTTAACTGCCCTGCACCTCAGTTTCCTCATCTGAATTATGAGTCCCATAAATGCCTAACAACACGCCGAGTCGATGATCTACATACAGGGCCTGATTCAGTGCCTGGAACACCCTATGCTCAATAAATAGTAGATAATATTTCTTTTAATTATTATCATCATCATCATTATTCTGGCTAATAGAATTAGCTCTTCCCTCCGGAGCAGTAAAACAGAGGCCTCATTCCTCACCCAGGTGCCAAGCTTTCCCATGTAAGAAGGCAGTATCACGTGCCCCTGAGTCTTCTCTTCTCCAAGCAAAACATCCCCACTCCTTTCCGTTGGTACTCACTCATGCAGCAACCTACAGATCCTTTGCCTCCCTGCCCACTCTCCTCCCGGCGTGTCCCGGTCTGCCAACGCCCTCCCTAAGATGCAGTGCCCTCAACTACTGCATCTGATCGATACAGTACCTCCAGCACCCACCTCAGCACCCAGCACACAGCAGGGGTGCAGCAACTGTTGGTGACAGAGCAGTGATGAAGGGGCTGGACACTATGCTCCATGGAGTCTGAACATTGCAAAGGGCAACAGGCTGCAATAGCTCTTGATCTGGACACTCTGTTTCCACCAGTGCAGTGGTGCAGGCACTGAACTCCCTTCATACTGTGTGTCAGACCGTCACAAACGTAAAGCTCCGAGCAGCACCAGGGCCTGCCTGGGGGTGTCACATCAAGCATTTGAAGCCTGAGCTCCCCCTTCCACATTCCTGCAGGTTTCTAAATCTAAGTATAACTGTAAACATTCGCCCCTCACCTTTCATCTTGTTAGTTTCTCTCCGTTGTTACAGCACACTTGTTAAAGTCCTGATTCTATCAACCAATGTATTGGTAAATTGTTTCTCTTAACATTCAGAAGAGCACAGAATTTTTGCATTAGAATGGATGTTAGAGATCATCAAGCTTAATTTCTGCCATATCCAAATGAAGAAATCCCAGACTAATGAAGTAACTTGCCCAAGGACATCTGTAATTTTGCAAAACTGAGACTTGAGCCCTGGATCCTTCCTTTCAGCCCAGATCACTAATAGTAATGCTATAAAAATCTGAGTACCTATCTTGTGCAAGGATTTCAATAGCTATTTTCCCCAATCCTCTTAACAAGCCTGAAAGATAAACACTGCTTTCCCTACTTGACAGATGAGAGAGCTTAGGTGATTCATCCTGGACCACATAGACCAGGAGTACATGGCCAAGCTAGGAAAGGAACGTGCTCTTTCTCCAGAAGCCCTGTTCTAAGCCGTCAAGCACTGGAACACTTCCACCAGGATGTCCACCAGGAATGCAAAGCATCAGGCCTAAATCTACATTTGTTACTTCTCTCCCCACCACCTACCTGTTCCTCCTTTGCTATTTAATACTTCTACTCTGTTAATAGCATCACCACCAACTTAATCACTTGATCTAGAAACCTAGAGAGGTTCCTCAGACTCTGTTACTTTATCTCTTCACCCAGCAGATTCAAGCAAGCCTCTGTGCCCCCACAACCCCTCCCCCTCCCCCCATGCCATTCCCTTGGCCAAAACTCCTCAGTTGTATCTCCTTCTCATAAAACCAACAAAAGGCTATTCCCAAAACTTCCTGCTGGTTCCCCCTTCCCAGCTTGCTCCAGTTCCTGAACACCTTCTACAGTAGCCCTCACCAGCATCTCTCGGAAAGAAACTGATCTTCTATTGCTCCAGCTTAAAACCTTTGTTGATTCTATTCCAAATTTCTTTTTTTTTTTTTTTTTAATTTTTTTTTTCAACGTTTATTTATTTTTGGGACAGAGAGAGACAGAGCATGAACGGGGGAGGGACAGAGAGAGAGGGAGACACAGAATCGGAAACAGGCTCCAGGCTCCGAGCCATCAGCCCAGAGCCCGACGCGGGGCTCGAACTCACGGACCGCGAGATCGTGACCTGGCTGAAGTCGGACGCTTAACTGACTGCGCCACCCAGGCGCCCCAGTTCCAAATTTCTTTTATCACAACCTCGCAGGCCTGTCACTCAAACTCCTATGCATCCTGCAAGACTCAACTCAACCCTCATTCTGGTTCCTGCCCTCCTGACTCCCCTGAGTCAGTCAGTCTTTCTGATGAAGGCTTTGCAAGCACCTCTACTGTGGTGCCTCACACACTGTACTTCCTTCACAAGCCTTTCACCCCTTTGGAGGTGAGCTCCTTGAGGGCAGGAAGGTGACATCTCTGAATCCCCGGCTCCAATCCGTGGATTTGCTAATTTACTCAACCTTGAAAACACTCCATGAATAACTGTTGAGGAAATTAGCTGTTTTCATAAGTCAGGGCTCTGTTTATGCTTTTAGTATGAAAAACAAACCATTAGGTTAAAAAAAAAACCTGTGTCTTAGGATCAAATTTATTTTAGAAAGATGATGTTAATATACTGACTGATGGGGTCCTTGTTAAAAGATGTGTGAAATCCAAGCCTCCTGGACAGGAGCTTGCTTTGAAGGCATCGATGACAATAAGGAAAAGAAAAACCCAAACCGCAAAAATAAAGAATCTGAGCTGTAGTAGATGTGTGACTATGACCCAAATGAATTAACTTGCTAATTGTTTCCATTTGCTTTAATCTATAGCAACTCCCAGATTAGTGTTTGTTCCAAACTGCAGGTCATTGCTCATTAATGGGTTATGAAATCAGTTTAGTGGGTCAGGAAGAGTATTTTTAAAAACTAAACAGAAAATGCTAGAATGAGATATCTCACATGGTAATTTCATGAAACATTTTTTCAGATGTAGCATGCACATGTATGCGGGCATAGATGCACACACACGTGCATACACACATGCGCATGCACACACACATGCGTGCACACATGAGAACAGGGACTTTATAGGCATGAAGTTCAGAGCTGGCTACTTTCTGCAAGGGCCACACCTGGTCAGGAAGGTTTACCCAGCTACAGGAAACACCCTAGATTCGTCCTCTGAGATGGAAATGTGCTTAAAGATGCCAAAATGTTATGTGCACCATGAGAAAACACAGCAAGTTTTGTCATTGTGAAAACTCGTCCCTGGCTCATTTGATCCAGCGACATCATCTGCTGGGCAGAGTTCTGGCTAGAAATGTGGGCACAGGGTACTCGCCTGCATAACTGGGAGAACAGAGCCCACCTCCAAGTGAAGCAAAATCTCAAATGGACAATGTATAATATGGACTCTTTATTCATGTATTCCTCTCTTGATGGCTGAAACAAAGTTGGTTTAAAAATGCATGAAGTTAGCTCAGCACAGAACTATACCTTCCTACCCCATTAAATGAGAGCAAACCAATTCTGAATTGAGCCAATATTTTATCCATTACAAATTCTACTCAGCTGTCTTGCATCATGTGTCGAAAGTAGACACCATCTCCCACTGGTTCTCCAAAACAGAAGGAAGACATCATACCCTCATGCATTTAAAGGCTCCATGCAGAGGACGATGGCCTCACGTCTTGCTTCATTTAGGGCAGTATGAGGGGACTGGACTCAAAATGCAAGGGGAAGCCTTCACAAGAAAGCTGTTAAGGACAGGGGCAGGTGAGCGAAGCACGCGCCAGCTACCACCCTGGGCGGGCTGAACCCTGGTCCACCTGCAGTCCAAGCGGCCGAGTGGCGGGTGTGTAATGCACCCAGCATGGAAGCAGCAAGGTCCCTTCCTTCCTAGATGACTTTGGGAGGTGCCTTCCTGTCTGTGGCATCCATGGTTCCAGGATGAGGCGGGATGGTGACTGTGGGGTTGCCACAAACAATCGGCCCTCCCCCCGGGGCCCCACAGCCTATTTCCAGCTCCTGATAGTTCCTGTCTAATGCCAGCGTGGACTGAGGAATCCAGGGCATCCTGGGCTCAGCATTGTTCAAATCACACATTCCTCTTCATGAAAAGCTACTAAATAACTCTCATTCCTCAACCCTCCCAGGAGAAACCACATCAGAGGATAAGCAACCAGATCCCGTGTGTGATGGGAACAAAGGGGGACAGCGGGAGCCATAGGGTGTCTCCACCACTGTCCATCAGACCCTCTGCAACAGATACACAGACTGCCCAGAAGGTTCACCTGCCCCATCCCACAGGCTGACCCCACTCTCAAACCTTGGCAGCAGGAGCAGGTGTGAGCTGCCCGAGCCAACCTGTATCCTTGGCCCAGACACACTGCTTTCCAAGTGTCCAAGTTTCTATGCCATCCTTCCCCTGACTTTTTGTGAATACCCCCATTAAACCCTCAGGGAAAGGAAGAAGACTGCCCATGTTTGTTGAGAACCTGAGTGTCAGGCACTGGGTGAAGGACAAGGGGTCCGAAACCTTTCTATCTCTATAGGGCAACAGGCACACTGAAGACAGAAATGGCAATGGAGAAAAAAGCACAACAGATTATGCTACTGTGGTAGGAATGGGTGAGAAAAAGCAGAAGGAGGGGGAGGTCAAAAAAAGCGGAGGAGAAAGAGAGAAAGAAGTGTGCAGTGGGGAGAGGCTGAAGCACACCCTGGCCTACCTCCCCGCTCCCCAAGGCACCTGCCGCCCGCAAAAAGTCGAACAAACTGCCTGGAGGCCAAGCAGCGGGCAAGACCCCTTCCTGAGGCAGAGCCCGAAGGACCCCACACTCTCAGGTGGCACCCAGCCCACCCTCACCAGCCACGTCTCCAACCAGAGAGACGCTCTGTGTGAATCACTTCCGTGACAAGGGATTTCACTGCTCTGGCTTCTGACTTGTAAAAAAGACTTGGGAACACTACAAGTCACGGAAATATAAATCAAAGTAGCCAAACTATCACTGTTTACACCTATCAGGATATATATATATATATATATATATATATATATATATACACACACACACACACACACACACACACACAAATATATATTTATAATTTTTATATAATGTAAGTACTGATTTATATATTTTTTCAATGCTGGCAAGAGTGTGGCACATCTCCTCGGGGCCTCCCACTCCCCAGTGCCTAGCCACCTCCACTGATTGGCCTTGGCTCCCCCTCCTCCCCAGGGCTCTCCTCAGAAGACTGACCAGCATCTTCCTAACACTCAGACCTGCTCATTTGGCTCCACTGTGGAAACACTTCAATGGCTCCAGTTTTTATGGAGTGACTAAGAAGAGCTGGGTTGGGTCATTTGGAGAAGCCCGGACAGGACTCCGCAGGGCCTCCAGGATGCACAGTTCTGGGCTGAGTGGCAGTGGGAAGGTGGAGCTGGGTCAGGCAGGGGAGCAATGCGGATATGGGAAAGCTGCTGGGAGTTTTCCAGGGATTTTCTCTAACACAATACCTTCTCCCCTGTGACTAGGTCCCAGGATGGAGTGCAAATCACCAAATGAAAAGGGAGGAAGTCTTAGTGATGGTGAAGTTATTCAACTCTTTGGTTTTTTTTCACTAAGTTCTTCTCTGGGACTAGACAAGAGACAAAATATTTTAATCACCCAAAAGACACAGCGAGGGAGCAGGTATATTAAGTGGACATCACAGCCCACTGGTAACTGGTAACTCAGGTGACAGTGAGGAGATGCCTGTTACATGCCAGCTGTTTGTGCCCTTTGCACACTCTGTTCCCTGTGTAGAATGTACTTCCCTCTCTTGGCCACTGTTTTCTCTGTGGCGCCTCTCCCCTCCCCAACCCAGGCAAAACTGGATGCTGTCCTCATCATTCTCTGAACACCGCCCCCCCCCACACACACACTAAGATTCTTGATCTGCACACTGCTGTGTGAGTCTTGATGCTGAGAATGGGGAGGAGAGAGGGAACAGGAGGTGATTCTCGTTGAACTCTGAATCCCAGAACCTAGCACAGTGTCTGCCTCATAAGAGGTGAAATGCATTAATGCATGAATGAATGAGCAATGAACAGATGCACACCAGGCAGAGAATAGCCCCGGAAGTAAAGGGACACAAACCCCAAACCCGTGACCCTCCAGGCCCTCTAAGGATGAGGATGGGCCATGAGTGTTCCCGAGAGGGGACAGGAGCAGAGACAGGGCTGAGCAGAACCCTGGGAGCCAGTCTGGGTCTGTTTAATATGCAGCATGTAGATTCCCAGCAATCAATGCTCATTTTTAAAACACGGTTGCCCAGAGCCACCCTCCCTGCTTGGTTCCATGGTCAGTATTAAGTATCTTTCTATTTATAAAGTGACTCTCACTGCAGTGGTGCAATGCCGGTCCTACACCCAGCCACAGAGGTGGGGCAGAGTGGGGCAGAGGGAGAAACTGAGGCCCCAAAACAATCTCTGGACACGCCAGAGAGAGACTCTCCTCCTACCTTGGGGCCTTCTCAGTGGAGGGCCTGCTGGCCAGCTGGGAGGTGCTGCTCTCTTCCTCTAGGCTTTCGTGACCACCGCCAGATAGGCTGGGCCTCTCAGAGTGAGTCTACGAAGCACTGAGGGAAATGAGCCCAGAGGGACAGGGAGCTCGAGCAGCCTGTCCCTCTGGACAGGACTTTCCAAGTCCAGACTTCTGACCTTCCCCGCATCCGCCAGCTCTCCATCTCATACCTTCTCCAAGGCAGTCACGCTCTGGCTCACAAGAGCCAACCTCCCAATTCCTTCTCCATCTCTCTGTTCTCCCCCCCATCTCCGGGAGCCTGGATGTCCCAGTGCCCTTATGATCAAGGCCCAGGAAGAGAGACACGAGAGAATCGTGTCACCGTCTTGGGCTTCTCCCTCCCAATTTGGGCCTCAGTTCTGAGGGGCTGTCCCTCTCCCCAGCCTCGCGCCTCGGCAAGATGCTTCCCGGGTTCCAGCACATCACATTTAGCAGGGCTCACGTCTCCAGGAGACACAAGAAGTCGGAGGCTCGGCCCAACACTTCACATCGTGCAGGGCACAAAGCTGGTGACGGAAGCCTCATGAGTGCTCCTGGCCACCTCCTCAGAAAATAAGGAAGGAAAGATGAGAGGTGAGGCAGGGGAGGCTGAACAGCCAGGCAGACTTCTTATACCACCAAATCAGGAGGCTCCCGAGGTCCCGGCCACGTCGGTTAACACCACAGCTGAACCACCACTGGGTGCTGGGCCCGTAACCAGACACCCCGAGGAAGGCCCCAGGCCGAGCAGGATGCACACACTTGTGAAGGCGGACACACAAACCCCTCTCCGTTTTCTAATGCACAGAATCAGGAAATGTCCGAACCAGAAGGTGACCTAGAAGTCATGCAGGTGCAAACACTCTTTAGGATTAAAGGAAAAATGAGCTTCCAGAGGAAAGAATTAACTCTTCTCTGGTCATCCAGCAAGGCCATAACAGAACTGCTAGGAAAACCCACATTCCTTGACTGCGTGATCAGTGTCTTTTCCACTATACTCTCTTCATTCAACAAACACTGGCACAAGCGGTTGATTTAAGACATAGTTGGTCCCTATGCTCAAGAAGCTTAGAATTTAAGACAGAGACAGAGACAGAGGGATAGATATATGAAACAAAATCTTTAAAACAAAACCAACCCGTTGAGCAGCATAAGAATGTGCAGGTGGTATGATACCAATGGAGCACAGAGAGGGAGGTGACTGCTTCTGCTAGGGGGCAGGGCACAGAGCTGGGCCCACTGGGTGAGCAGGAGTCTGCCCGCCTAGCACAGAGAGGAGGAGAGTGTCACCATCCCAGGGAGAGCAAATGGCACGGGTGCTCCCCAGAGACTGGAAGCACTTGGCAAAATCGAGAAGGACCAGAAGAGCAGTGTGGCTGCTGGGTGCCACTTGTGAGGGCCACACAGGCAGGGCCGGGTCCCATGTGCAGGGCCTGGAAGGCACCCCCCAGACTCTGGGCCTTCCCCCAGGACAAGAGGGCACCAATGAAGTCAATCCACCCAACAGAAATGAGCATCCTGCACATACCAGGCACAGGTAACCAGGTGAGCAGGTATGGCCACTCTGCTGTATGGCAGAGGACAGCCCAGAGGGGGCTAACAAGGAAGCTGTTATGACATGGGGTAAGACACCTGGAGCACCTCAACCGGGAAAGTGGGGTCCAGAGGCAGAGTGGAGGTGGAGACAACAGAGCCCAGGTGTGGGGAGGGCCAGGATAGGTGGTAATGTCCTTCGCAGGGACCGCCCTCTTCATTTAATAGACTCACCTGCCTTGTGCAGTTAGTTACTTTTTGTGCCTACATGCCTTGGACAGCTTTGTATTCCCCACAGGCCCAATCGATCCCTGCAGGTGGACGTTGATTACAAAGCCAGCACGACTCCACAGCTGGAGAAAGCCTTCCTAAGTGACAGTGCTGATGGATCTAGTACAAGAGTGGGCCACGCGAACCAGCCCCTCTCGCCACCCAACCCGCCACCAACCTCACCTCCTCCATTTGTCCCCAAATGGGGTCACACGGCCAGTGGCTCCCACCAGCCGTGGGCACCAGGAGCCCCCATGGGCAGGGGACGGTCCACGGAAACACTCCAGACTAGACTCCCATGACGCTGATTCTGTGCACTACAGTGAGACTCAGCAAGCTGCTTTTAAGTCCCCTGGATGACTCAAATGCTCACTCCAGATACCAACCAGTTGTGAAATTCTCTCATTTTAGATATAAACAGGCTTGCGAGGCTACACGGTGGTCCATCGCTTGATGGAGAACGGCCACAGAGGGGAGACCTGTACCAGTGCAGTCTGGCTCCCCCGTGCCACCCTGGCCGCAGAGAGGCCCCAGCACCCAAGCACCAATCTGCATCCCTGCCTCTACAGCAGTGCATGGAGAGCAGAAGCTGGGGCTGGGGGCGGGGACACCAAGATGGATGGATCCTGCTTTGCCAGCTGCTGCCAGAGGGCCAGGGAGGAAGAGGAGAAATGAAAAGCCTGGGAGATATTTTCCCCGTGATTTGTGCCGCTCGAGATGCCCTGTAGCAATATTTATCCTGCGGCTCTGTCCCACTTTCGTTTATTATCCAGCTTAGCCTGAGTTATCACAACCAGGACGGGACCCATAAACTAGCTACCTGACACCATCGGGACCGTGCAGCGTATTTTAAAATCTCAAGGAGCAGCTTCGATCCTCCATGGAAATTTAAAGAAATAGGTGCACTCCTCATCCTCTGGGGGCCGTGGGCATTCTCGAAGCAGACACCAGGAGAACCCGTCTCACTCCCAGAGATGCATCCTGGACACTGCACCATCCACACCCTTCCGCATCCTACCTCCTCACTCAAACTACCATCCGGTCACAACCCCTTGTGTGGGACTGTATCACACGACTTCCAGGGGCCCAGGTCATCTCTAGGCTTGAGTTTTAATCATCTGCCAACAGTATTTCATTAAAACATTTGCCAGTCAACAGATGAATAATGAATTTATTGAGCACATTCCATTGCATCTTAGGTCTGTGCTAGGCAAAGGGGGTTCAAAGTATAAAAACCAGGCTCTCAGTCTTAATCTAGCAGATCTGCTCATAGAATACACAGGGCTGAATAACTAACAAGGCAGGAAGGATAAGTGTCCCGTGGGAGAGGGAGGGACAGCAGGGGCCACTAGGAGAGGTCCAGGGCTCAGGGATCCACAGGGTTGGGGCTGGCATCAAGAAGAATTTGACAAGAGAGTAGACAATCAATCCCAGACTGACAGCAAACCATTTCGAAAGATCACAGATTAGTTGTGTGATCTAGTTACTGGGTTTATCGCAGTGTATAAAACCAGAAGAAAAAACAAATCCCTTCTTATGGCTTACATTCTTATTTGAGGACAAGGGGGTGACAATAAAGAAACACAATTAAGAAAGAAGTAAAAAAAAAAATTATATGTCTGATGTGCTGTAGAAAATAAAGAGGGACAGGGGTACCAGGAACACAGGGGGTAGGGGAAGGGAAGCTGTTTTGAGCAGGGTGGTCGGGGACGGTCTCAGCAATTCACCGGAGAAGACAAGTGGGGAAGCCATTATAGTAATCCAAGCAAGAGATGATGGACGGTGGCTTGGACCAGGGCTGTAGCAGTGGAAGTAGGAAGAAGAAAATGGATCCTCGCTGTTCTATAAAGGACATGGTGGGGGCGGGGGAAGACCAAAAGTCCACTTTTAGATACATTAAGATGCCTACTAGCCATCCACGTGGAGATATGACCCCATGATTTTATGAGTCAAAGAACTTTAGAAACAGAACAGACTTGAGAAGAACGACCTGGCGTCCTTACCCAGCAGGGTATTAACGATGGGATAGTGACCACGAAGCCTCACCTGGTAGCTCTCCCGGCGGGTGCCACTGCCATGTGGTCCTTCTACCCTGCTCTGGGGTCTGTGGCATCACCCCCAGCACTGCTGCCTGGCTCGTTGGGAGGACCGACCTACGCATCTGTCTCTTTCTATAGGTGAGGTGCTCTGAGGCCAGGAGGAGCCAAAGGACTTGTGAAGGGCCTCTATTACCTGACTGCAGGGCCCAGCTCAGTGATGTCTTCTCTCCGCTACACATACCCACAAATTAGGCTTTGTTTCTAGACATGAAATTTTGATGACAAGGAGTGAAAGATCTCTGCTCCTAGAAGATTTTTCATAAAAGTTGCTTATGAATTTGAGTTTCCCCCCAAAAAATAGACGTTAAATACCAAATCCATGCTACCTGATGTCTGGCTGCAAAGTGGACATAGTTAGGAATGACACGAGACTATGAAATGTGAAGTCTGCCTCCACTGAAAGGAAGGAAAATCCTAAGCCCTGGCATGGACCAATGTGGATGTATCAAAAGGCTCTAGAATACTCCCTGCAAACACCATAAAGGAGATGGATGGGAGAGAAATTCAGATTTAAGTGACATTTATTGAGCACCTTCTATTTCCAGGCTGTTCTTTCACTTCATTCAATCCTCACAGCAACCCTGTGAGACAGGTATTAGGATTCCCAGATGAAGGACGCGGAGCCTAGAGAAGTTAAGGGACTTGCTCAAGGTCACAGAAGCTAGAAAAGGATGGAGATGAGATTCAGGACAACACCTTGCTCCTTCTCCAAGACATTTTGACTCGTAAATCAGAACCCTTCCATTGCCACACAGCCTCCCAAAAATGAGGAAAGAAAGCCTCCCTCACCCCCCGCAAATCAGGATTAAGGGGATGGCTTAGCCTAACTCAGGGTACTGAGCACATCTCAAGGCTCCCCTCATCCTTCCCCTCCACCCTCTTCTCCAGGACTGGCACCTTCCTAGACCCAATTACTTCTGGCCAAAAGGAAGTCATCTGCCCACCTGGATGCCTGATATAGTCTTCTTCCCTCCTTCAAATGTGTTTCAGAACTGCCTCCTCGATCAAGCTCTCCAAACTAATGCCATGCCTCTACCTCCCCCAATGAGCTAACAGAGTTGGAAAAACGCCACAAATGTCGGGCTCTGCATGCGTGACCTCGACCTCTCTCCAGCTATAATTACTCACAACCCTCACTGACACCTATGGCTCTGAGTGTTTACAGTATTTATTATTAATAATGATATCAAATTACTTTTGAACAGCACTTTTCACTCTTCCTACGCTATCATATTGTTAATTCCCATGGTCCTTACCACTACCCTGGGCGGTAGGGAGGGTAGGTACGCCTACTACTACTTGCCACACGAAGAAATGGAGATACAGGGGACAGGGACTTCTCCAAGGACACCAAACTAATTAATGCCTGAACTAGAAAGCAGAGCTTCTCAATCCCAGATCAAAGATCTTTCTGCTAGACCAGATGAACTCTCTGGCCTGACTTCCTAGAGCAGGGTCTCCTCCCACACCTCCTCCCTGAGAGTGCCAGAGTCCATCATACCTTCCTCTGGCCTGAAGCCAAGCTGTCCTTAACCACCAGAGTATCCCCAACCGCCCAAGACAGAGTGAGCGCCTTGTGCCCGCCACAGGGAAAGGCAGAGCACCCCAGAGAAAAGATGCCCCGCGTGTGGAGCGCCTTTGCCGCTCTCCAACTCCCCGTCCAGAAGCTGGAATGGTCAGAGGAAACTCATGAGCACATGAAAACAGAGCCAGTCTTCTCCACCTGATGATATCCACAGAGAGTCCCATCCAGGCAGACGGCTGCCAGGGGCTCTGAAAGGGGGAGAGAGATGACAAGCAGATACGCATGCACACACTTCATGTTCCCGGCTCCATTTAATGCCACATGAGATCACCACCTCATATTTCTCCACTACCCTCCTCCTGAGTCACATCCAAACCTGAGCTCACCCATCAGCATATGCTAGCGCCGGCCAGGAGCGGAGGCGGGCCCGGCAACGGACCACATCTTATTCTCTCATTTGCTCAACAAGAGTTTTGTTGATGGAGACACACAGGGAAGGAGGGGTGGGAGGCCACCTTGGCTTCCTGGAGGGACAGGGCCTGACCTGGGAAGAGACGTGAGATTGACCAGATCCTCCTCACCAGAGCCCATTCTTCCCCAGTCCCTGTAACCCTTCTTGAGACACTTGTTGGTAAAGAGATTGGATGGAGCACTTCACGAGTAAGTAACACTAGCTCCTAGACAGAAAGGGGGTAAGAGAGAGGCTGGGGAATGGGGAGGGGTATGGAAAGACACAGAAAAAGTAAGTGGGCTGTTGCCTTCTCTGGCCCCTCTCCTCAGGGGCCTCGTATGCTCTCGTACCCTGTCCCAGATCTGTTATTTGAATACATGCATTCTGCTCTGTGTGCTGGATGCTGTGGAACTGGGGGACTTCAGGCAGAGCCCAGGGCTTGCTCTTCCAGCCCAAAGCACCTGGCACATACACACTGGGAATGACACATACTGGCTCTTGGCGTTAAATTGAAGGAGGCATAAAGAAAAAGGCCAGAGGGAAGATTTTATGAAGACCTTGTCAACTAAATAGGTTTGAAGCATCTGGAAGGAGTTGGTGCAGCACAGAGAGATGACTTTTTTTTTTTTTAATGATAAAAAGTGAATGGCTCTTTGTCAAGAATGGTTGATGCTACCCCTGCCTTGTAGGAGACTGAGCTAAATGGTGCTGTCGGTTCTCCCAAGCCTGGACTTCCATAGTGCTTTTTGGTGCATTACATATGACATGATGGCAGCCTCCTGGGGCTGCTCTTCCCCCTGAACCCTGGGGCTCCCTAGGACCATACAGGGAGAATCACCCCAGGCTGTGCCTTCATCCACAAAGGGCTAAAACCCCTGCTGACTTCACTGTCTCCAAAAGTATATGCCTGAACCTCAGCCAGCAAAATCAGGCCCAGAGCTCCCCAAGGAGCCAGCGGCATGGCTCTAAGGGGGTGGTCAGCACAAGCTGAGCACACTGCCCCAGACAGGGACTCCACAGGTCCAGTAGAAGGTACCTCACCCACCACCTGGGTGATGCCGGTCAAGGCCACAGGAGGAAATTCAGTCAGCCCTGGTCCCTGCATTCCAGGCAAGCAACTACATCTGTCCCCAGCAGCTCCCGGTCCTTGCCATCACCAACTTGCAGAGGTGACCCATGTTCACAGCACTTAGGCAGCAGCTATCTGGACTTAGAGCCTCATCTGAGGGGCTTATGCATGCCCCGAATCCAACCCATCACAGGCTCCATACCCCCACAGTCACCCTACCCTGTCTCCATCATGCCCTCCAGCTGAACCTTGTGTCTATCCCAACACATGTCTTCACTGAGCACCTACGTACATGCCTGGCACTCTCCCAACCACTAAAGGAGAAGGCAGGTGCAGAAGCATACAATATAACCCCAGCCTCAAGGGGCTTGTAGCTCCTCTATCCTAAGCTGACCAGTACTAGACAACAGTTATAGGTTTATTTGCCACCCCCGAAATATGTCTTAGGTACTCTGTGTCCTCATTGGATGGCCTAGAGTAACTTCCCTAATGGAAGAGCTAAAAATTCCAGTGCGTGCCCAAAGCCCCATTTCTAGTGCTCAACTTCACTGGTCACCAGCAAAATCAAACAAAAGCCATCCTCAGATACTACCACACATCTACCAGAATGGCTAAAACAAAAACAACAGAAAATACCAAGTCATTGGATAAATACAGGCTATCTGGAACTCTCAGACACTGCTGTTGGGAATCCAGATTGGGACAACCACTTTGGAAAACTGGCAATATCTATGCAAGTGCACTATTCCCATATTCTATGTCCACCCTTTACTACAGACCTATACAAATTAGATTTAATGATAAAGATACACCTGCATACCCAAAGAGGTACTAAAAAAAAAAAACAAAATTTCTGGAAGCTACCAAAACGTCCACCAGCAGAACAGCTGGATCAAAAATGGCATAGTCAGTTCCATGACAGAATGCTACGTAACAATGAAAATGAATGAACTATTTAGCCACTCCAGTAACATGGACAACTCTCAAAATAAAAAAATAAAAAAAAAAATAAAAAAAACCTTGAGGAAAAGAAGCCAGACACAGAGGAACACATACAATATGATCCTACTGATGTGAAACTCAAACATGAATCTATGCTATTTAGAGGTCAGGATGGTAGTCACCCTTGACTGGGGGTAGTGGCTGGAAAGGGGCATGAGGGTGACTTTTGGGTGCTGTAATGTTCTGTTTCTTAATGTGGGAACTGGTCCTATTGATGTATGCTCTTCGTACGAATTCAATTAATGCTACATTTCCGTGTATGTATGTTCTACTTCAATCAAAGGCTAGAAAAGTTTTCCACTTCTGTTCCCTTTTGTTCACCCTGTAGCCCTTTCATATTAAGGGACAAAGCTGTTCACGTAAAAGAAACCACTGATCATCTGTCAGTGTGTGTAATAAGCTAGTCGTTTTTCATCTCTAAAATGAAGAATACAAGATAATCTCTAAGGAACCTTCCAGCTCTAGATAGTCTGATGCTTTGATCCTATTCTTAGTAAAACCTCATTAATCAGTAATAAGAAATTGTTCCCAAATTAGTGAAAAATAAAAAAAAATATGGAACCTTTGTTTAAAGAAGGCAGTGTGACAGCTTTCAAGAACTAAGCACATTACAAATTAAAATATAAATGTCCACTAAATTGAAGTTAATGAAAAAAATTACAATACACATTAGGCTTACACGACTTAATACTGCTTAGATATTATTAAAGTCCTGTGTCTTGCCCATGTTAAATCTTCCCTTCAACCATTTTAATCAAGATGAGTCGTGAATGCCACAGTACTGCATCTGTGATATCATAAGTGACCAAATTAGAGCATTTTGATGGTAACACAGACCCAGACATCTTTAACCTCCAAGTCCCAGCCACCTCCTTTTCCATCCCTGTTGGATGAAGCCTCTGCCCCACACCTGGGAAAAGCTGAGCCCGGTCTGAGCCCTGTGCTGATCCCACTCCTCCAGGGCTGTCCTCTCATGTGAGGCTGCCCTCGAACATGGCTGACACACAGATTACTGGGGAGACTTAAGACACCCCTGGGAGCCTAGCAACACCAATGATGGCAGCGGGACGGGAATGCTAGGCGCCATCATAAATAAAACCTCTGCTCAGTAGCTAATCTCACGGGCGCCTCACAAATACACAAACAGATAGACTAAGGCTCCCTCGCAGCCTTGAGGGCTTACAACCGGAGGCACCGCCCTCCCCGACTGGCCGCAGAATCATAGCCTTGCTGGCAACTCTTTGGGCTCAGCACCTCCTTCTATACAATGGGAAGAAATTCTCCCATGCCCCTCGCCCTGCTTTGAAGGGATGGCACAGGAACTTGTTCACGAACATTCCAAATATCTCTGGACTCCCCCGCTAAATAAGAAAGTATGGAGGAATCATGGCTCAAAGGAAGTAATTTCCTGGAGGCCTTGATGCAAGTCCAAAGAGCAGTGTCTGCCCCAAAAACAGGCATCTCACAAAAGTTTGCTGAAAAGTGAGTGAGTGAACCTGACTCCCAGCTAGCTCCCCACTGACAGCTCTCCTTTCCCCCCACCAACAGAGAGTGGGAGATGGTTTTAGTGGCAGAGTACTTGACTTGGGTCAAGTTAACTCACAGGATCCAGCTTCTTTGCTAAAGATCTAAATGCACTACAGAGGACTCTGTCTGAAGGCCTTCATTCCATCAGAAAAAAGGGCAGCTGAGCTAGGCCTCCCTTCCCCCTACCCTGGGGCTGTGAGTGCACTTCCCCTCCTCCAGGCTCCACCACCTGTCTCTGGACCAAATACGGATCACAGAGAGGCATTTCCTGAGCTCTGCAAGCCTGCTGACCCTGGAGGTTAATCCTACCCCTCTGTGGCCAGGCTACGCGATGATGATCCTCTCCCTCCCAACCAAGGGAACCACAGAATCCTAGAATTTCAGAGGCATAAGGGACCTGAGAAACCATCAAGTTCAAGGCTCCAAAATGTCCAGGCATTAGCCCAGTTTCCCAAAGCAGAACGAAGAGGGCAGGGTTCAAAGCTAGGTCTTCTCTCAGCCTAATGCTCTTTTTACTATACCGAACTGGACATCCAAGTGCCACTTTGGCCCTTTGGTGGTGGCAACCTGCAGTGCTTTGCTAAAAAGGATTGAGTCGGATGCAGAAGAAAGACTGCTGTGATCAATTAGCAACATCCACCTTGAGCCAAGGAGGAGGGTTTTGCATCAAGTATTTGCCAGCCTGCCACGAAGCCACATTGACTCCCAGGGTGAACACTCTGCATCTCCCTATCCAGAAACTCTGACTGTCATTCCACAGTCTGGGACATGTGCAAGGGCTGGGCAGAGTGACTGTCCCTAAGGGGAAGAGAAGAAACTGAGTCAAAGAGTGAAAGAGACCAGAATGGTTTGAGAGTAAAATCCAGAAAACTCTGCTTTTGTCTCAAATCAACTATTTTTATTGAGTGCCCCTATGCATACGTTGGATAAACATGCATCAGATGCCCACTGTGTGCAAGGTATGGTGTGGCTTCCTCACCCATGCTACATCCCACAGAGAGCAAACCTGCCTCCTGTCCCTGCTACTAACTTCAGGAAGAAGTCAACTTCCTTTCTGCTCTGCGGACCCTGTGTCTGAAAACAGACGTCAAAACATCTCCCGGGATTCTTGTAAGATTCATCAGCGAACATCTATATGAAAGTGTGTTAGGAAACAGAAATCCCCTTCCACATAAGTACAGAGGGTCTCCGTCATTTCCTCCTCTCTCTCTTCTCCCATTAGGGACTTGGCACCCACCAACCCTGAGCCTCCTCACCAGTCAGTCTTCCCCCCAGGCCCTCAGTAGCTCAACAGTCTTCCAGATCAGGAACTATTGGGGAGCACTGCAAAGAGATGAGGACAGAGAGACAAGAGCTGCCTGAACAATTGGGAGGGAGAAATCCAGCCGCTACATTAAACATAGCAGGTAAGTCTCTAATATCCACAGGCAGCAACTCACACCAGAGATTTTCTGTATCCTCCAGGGCAGAGCAAGGGATTACCACTGATGTGTTATCTGCTCCAATTCTTCCTGCCAGGAGTCAAGTATCATACCTTAGTAATACGGTCTCGTGGACGCTCCCTACACGGAGATATGCAAATTATACACAATGGATAGGGAGGGCCACACACTGGCATCTGTGCCTCACAGATATTTCCCACTCCAGGACGTGAAACCCAGGAAAATTCACTGGATAACATAAAGCTTGGGTCAACTGTAGGCAGAACACTCACCTGGGGGGAGGGGGTGGGCTGAGACCTGTACTAGTCATCTGTGACCTAGGCACTGTAATCAAGCAGACTTTGCTGAGTGACCAATGTCTGTAAAACATAGCACTAGGTGTGGTGGGGTGGATGCAAGGGAGAAGGAATACAATAAAATACAGAACGAGAAAGCATGGTCCCTATCTCACGCCCTGTGTTTCAATTCTGGGGTTAAGACATAAAGATATTTTGCCACAGGGGAGAGTATGGCAAGTGGCAAAACAGAGGTAGAAACATAATAAAGACAAAAAAGAGAGAGAGAGAAGAGATCAACGTATTCAATTATAGGGGCAAGAAGGAGTAGCTAACTTTTGTGGACAAGATATATAAGCTATACTGGGAACACTTGATAGGCTCCAGAAGTCGGCCAAAGGGCAGTGGGGAATGAGGTAAAAGGAAGAGATTGGGCACACAGTGTAAAAGCATTCGTTCATTCTTTCATCCATCCATCTATTCAACAACTCTTTATAGCGCCAGACAGTCTCTACATGCTGGAGATGTAGGCATGGAGGTCTGTGCTGACTGGAGCCAGCAACCCTGGAAGAGGATGGGAATGAGCCTGGAGAAGAGAGCTGGGCCTTACTGGAGAGATCTGCCAATGACTGGCAACAGAGGGAAGAAAGAGAAGGCCTGTGCCCTCTGAGTCCCCCACTGCCTTCCCATGGGTACTCTACTCAGCAGGCTGCCCAGTGCCTCAGCGCCTACTTCAGCTTTCCTGGTGAGGAATATGGTGCTGGGAGGCCTGGGAGAGAAGGGGTACATATAACCCAGAGCCCGATATAACCATAACTTGTCTTACTAACTTCCCTTAAATCCACCCAGGGGACCTATTAGCTCTGCTGAAAAAGTGCTGAGGGGAAAGAAAATGGTCCTCCCCTGGCCTGAAAGCAGAGTCGGATTAAAGGATCCAAAAAACTGAAAATGCCCTCTTTCCTCTTTTCCCCAAACATCCGTCACCTCTGGCCTCAGCTGTCACAGTCATCTCCTCCTCAGCCCGATGGAGGGCCTGCAAGGGTCCCACCAAGTGGACTCTGGGACCCTCAGGTACCTCTCCAGGTAGAAGGAGAGTGGCTAACTTCTCTGCTCTTGGTTCCAGCGGGTCTCACAGGCCAGGGACACCTTTGCTGAGATAGAAGCCCTCAACCTCTTGTTCTGACCTTCACCATCATCAGAACCAATTATTTAGCATATGCAGGTGCACACAACACCATTCTGAAAGTTGTGAGGATCAAGGTCAACAAACATCAAATTGTAAAATCCCAACACCAAAGACTGTCAAGCAGGGCCTGGGCAGCTGAGTGTTGTTGCTACTGCAAGTAGAAAAGGAAAGGCGACAGAGAGAATTCTCCCCAAGCCAGGCTCCCAGGCTAGTTGTTCCCCACACTGTCCCCTCTGATGGCAGGCTGCTCCAAATGACGTTTAAGGTCCTAGCCATTTCAACACGTGCTGCTGGACAGCAACATATCCACACGCAAAGAAATGAAGTTGAACTCTTGCCTCACACCATACACAAGAATTAGCCCAAAAGGGATCATGGACTTAATGGAAGAGCTAAAACTATAAAACTCTTAGAAGAAAACACAGAGGGTAAATCTTTGTGACCTTGGGTTAGACAAGGGTTTCTTAAGACACCAAAAGCAGAAGTAATATGAGAAAAATTAGATGAACTTGTACTTCAACAAAATTAAAAGCTTTGACACTGCAAATGATACCACCAAGAAAATAAGAAGACAACCCACAGAATATAAAGGAATATTTACAGACCCTATATCTGATAGGGGGCTTATATCCAGAATATATAAAGAACTCTTACAACTCAGTAATTAAGAGACAAATAACTCAATTTAAAAACAGGCAAAGTGCATCAATAGATATTTCTCCAAGAAAGATACCCAAATAAATACATGAACAGATGCTCAACATCACTCACCATCAGAGAAATGCAAACCAAACCCACAATGAGATGCCAACCTACACCCACTGGGTGGGTGGGTGGGTTTCTACAACAAGACAGACAATAATAAGTGTTGGCAAGGGTGTGGAAAAATTAAGGTCCTGTACACATTGCTGGTGGGATGTGAAATGATGCAGCCACTTTGGAAAACATTTTGGTAGTTCCTTGAAACATTAAATACAGAGTTACCACGTGACCCAGCCCTTCCTCTCCTGGGTACTGAACCTAGAAAAATGATACCATGTCCACACAGAAACTTGTACGCAGATGTTCACTGCACTATTAGTCATATCAGCCCAAACTGGAGGAACCCAAATGCCCATCAGGTGATGAATGGATGAACTAAAGGGGATGCACCCATACAACAAATTATTATTCAGCTATAAAAAGGAATGAAATATTTGTATGGTCTGCGACATGGATAAACCTTGTCGTAAAAGATCCCGTAGTGTAGGACTCCACTTACAAGAAATCTCCAGACTAGACAAGTCCGTGGAGGCAGGACATAGTTAGTGGTTGCCCAGGGCTGGGTTGCGGGAGGAGGAAGTGAGGAACGACTGCTCGCGGGTACGAGGTTTAATCTGGGGGTGATAAAATGTTCAAAAAAAGACTGCGGTGGTAGTAATACTGCTCTGTGAACATACTAACCCCCTGAGCTGTACACGAAATGGGTGTGTCCACTTGCTGGGGCTGCCACAACAAAGTACCACAGTCCGGGGGCTTAAACAACAGAAATTTCTTTCCTCACAGTTCTGGAGGCCAGAAGTCTAAGATCAAGGTGTCAGCAGGTTGGCTTTCTCCTGAGGACTCTCTCCTGGGCTTGTAAATGGCTGTCTTCTCCCCGTGTCTTCACATGGTCCTTCCTCTGTGCGTGCCTGTGTCCTAACCTCCCCTTCTTAAAGCACACCAGTCATATTGGATTGGGGCCCACCCCAATGACCTCATATAACCTTCACTACCTCTTTAAAGATCCTATTTCCAAATACAGTCACATTTTCAGGTACGAGGGGTTAGGGCTTCAACATACAACTATCTGTAAAATCCCATCCACAAATCCTAGAAATCAGCAAGCCCAACCCCTTGTTTTGCACATGGGGAACTGAGGCCCAGAGATGAGGAGCTATTGCCCCCAAATCGCAGTTGGTCAGAGGCAACCAGGAGTAGAATTCACGGCTGCTGCTACAAGTCCAGTGCTCTTTCTCCTACATCCTCCTTCCACCTGAAACTCTAGGGCTCAGAAACTGAACAGACAATGACGGGAAAAGGAAGAGAACTTTAAACTTAAGGAAAATGCCTGAGAACTTAGATCATGTGCGATCGAGAAATAAATAGGCCCCGCGGCTTGTGGGAAAGGGGGCTGACGGCAGAGCTGTAAGGAGGCCCTGGGAGAGACCTGCACAGTGCCAGCAGAGGCCGTGAGCAAATTTGACATTAATTCTGTATCTGCTGTGTGCCATGTGAAATAGAAGCTTGTTACCGAGCAAGATGTGCTCTACAGAAGAGCTGGCACTTCAGCTAATCCTTGAAGAATGGGCCCAATTCCACCGGGTGAGGGCTTTCCAAGCAAAAGGAGCCAGGCGACCAAACGCAGGTAATTTCCAGACCTGTTCAGGAAACAGCAAGTTGGCCGGTGCAGTGGAAGCATATGCTTTTGTCCAAGGAGCAGTGGGGGGTTACAAAGCAAAGGTAGGCTGAGGTCAGATCCTAGAGAGCTTTGCACACTATGCCTCGAAGCATGAACTTGAGATGAGTAACAGGGAGCCACTGAAGGTTCTGGGCCAGGAGTGGGGAGCACCCGAGGAGTGCTAGGGAAAGGTGGCCCCACTACAGCCAGACTGGGATGCTCTTATAAGAAACATTCACGGGACGGGAGAGGATGGTAACAAGGAGAGCTGAAAGGAAAAAGCCGATGGGATTCAGGGAAGAAGAGAGCTCCCTGCTTCTAGGGGAGCTCGCCCAGATTTGTCTTAATTAGACTCGGGAAAGCGAGAAGTTGAGGCAAGCAAGGAGAGGAGGGAACTCTCTGCAGGCACTGAAAAGCCGCCAACTCCCGGGGCCCATGTTGTGATCTGGTGCTGACAGCCCTTCATCTTTTCTGTGGTGGGTTTTTTTTTTTTTTTTTTTTTTTTTTTTTTTTTTTTTTTTTTTTTTTTTAGGAGCTAGAGGGAGGGGTGAGGAAGGGGAGAGAGACACAATGGAGTTGCTTAGTGAACAAAAGCCTGGTACGTTTTTGCTCTTGTATGCATCAGGGTGTGCCGCTCTGTCTGCACCCTATAATCATACGCAATGCGGGGGTACAGCCCGTGCCTTGCAGCCAAGGCATGGGCAGCAGTGCCGCCTGCCCGCCAGTGTGTGCCATGCACCAGCCTGATCAGGGAGGGGGAGGAAGGGCCCAGGTACACGCAAGAGAACGGGGAAGACAGCATAAGAGGTTGAGAGAGTCCTTGGTTCAAGTCCTGGATGTTTCCCTTTCCAGCTTTGTGACCGTGAGTCAGACACTTCCCCTCCCTAGGTCTCAGTTTCTTAGACTTCAACACAGCAATAGCCACTACTATTAAGTGTCTATGTGCCAGGGACTATTTGGGCTCTTACCCCTTACAAAATGCCCTATGAGGTAAGTCTTAGTCTCCCCATTTTACAGATGGAGAAAGTAGGGTCCAGAAGTTCAATTGGTTAGTCAAAGTCAGAAAGCTATGCTTAAACCCATATTTGTCTAGCTTCAACATCCACACTCTTAAACAATATCACACTTAATGTAAATTAAGTGGACATGATAAAACCTGCTCTTCCTTCCCCTCACCTTATGCCATGAGGCTCAGTGGGGAGAACTCACTCTCAATACTGTAAGAGTATTGTCTTTACTGATACTGTAGTTACTCAAGGTTCAAAGGTTCATGTCAGCTAGAACTCACCTCAACTGACGCCCTAGCCCCAGGCCCTTCTCCTACACGAAGCCCTCCAACCAGCCCAGCCTTCCACCCTGTTGACCCACTGTCACTTTATCCATGATGCTCTTGGTCCCTGGATTCCATTCGACTCCTAGAAGCAAAGTCCAAGTCTCATCTGGGTTCCAAACTCCAACAAGAGTCTACCCTATTGGAAGATGGTGCATATCCCCATGAGTCCCCCAGTCCTGCTCAGTGGGGTTCCCCCACAGCTGCCCTTCACTAGCCCCAACCCTGGAGGAGATTATATGAGAGGATTCAGGTAAAGCATCCAGTACAGTGCCCACAAGGCACCACACAGCCTTTTGATTCTTTAATGGCATGTTCCCTTCCCCTTGGGTAGTCATCACATGCCAAACGTACACCCAGACACACATCCTGATGCTTCTGACCCAAGCTGGGAAGGATATCGACCTATTATTAATAGAGGAAAATCGGACCTGACATTGTCAGTGATCTGAAGCCTCCCAGCTGAGGAAAGCTTTGTTTTTTTTTTTAATAAATAATATATAACACAGGGTGTTTATTTCCCTAGCAAGTCGTTCTTCTTAAGTATCACTCAGCTCGTACGTCAAGGCTGTCATCTGGGGAAACCGTAGAGTGATGCTGGCATCTTCTAGTCCCTTCTTCCTGAGGAGTTAGAGCACCACAGAAGGATCCCTCCCACCCCGCCCTTCATCTTCTCTACAGCTCTCGGAGGGTACTGGGGAGAGGGGCCCCTGGCAACACTGCCTCCAGAGTGCCTACAATAAATATTTGCTAACTGCCCAAAGGGGATGATTTTCCTCACTGCACAGATGGGAAGATGGAGGAAAGGCAATTTACTCAGCACCCACCTAATCCAATTTTCCCAGTTCTGACTGTGCACTTCAAGCCCTCTCTCACTTGAGACCTAGCTCCTCGCAAAGGCCTTGCCAGAGGGACTAGAAAATTGAATTGCAGTCTCTTGCTCAAGACGGACCAACAGACACAGATGCCCAGTCTCATCGCTGACCAGAACGGTGTAGGGAGAGTAAGTGAGGATGGCCCAAACCCTCACAACAGCACAACCCATGCCTGCCTGGGTGCTTCTCACTGGTGTCACCAATTGTGGAACGTTCCGTTTTGTCGCTGTGTATGCGAGGTGCTCCCCTCCCCACGATTTTTATTAATTGTACAGCTTTATGCTCCTTGTACCCTCCCCTGAATAACAACTGACATAACACAACTGCCCTGCATAACAACTGACCCTAACACATAAAGCAGGCTAACAAACTAGCACCCTAAGCCACAGATATGCTTTGTTTGATCTGTACCATGTTTTCAATTTTTTATCAATTGCCAATAGTTAAAAACCAGGAGACTTTAGTCCAAAATCAGGAGCTCAAGCTTCCTTTGAAAACTGGAAACGCTGGCAATAGCAGGCTCACATTCTGGTGTGGGAACCATCAGCCACAACCAAACCACAGGAACAGGGTGGGCCTGTGGTCATTTAAGACTACAAGATGCCTGAGGGGGAGAGCTGGATCTATTCACATGCTTTCAATGGGGTCCCATGGGGACATGCATTTAGAGAATCACCAAATGAGTTAAACATGCGTAGTCAAAAATCTGTGTGCCCAGGCCAGCAGGCTTCAGGGCCAGAGCTACCACAGACATAGAGTTCCCAGCCTTTAAAACTCTGCTACCTAACTCACTTCCAAGGGTATTTTGTAAGGCCAGACTTAGACCAAGATCTGAGCTAAATCCTGTGGCTGCTCTCAGGCACCTGACTTCCGGCAGGCATTTAACAGCCCAGAATGAGATCTCCCATTACTCTAGGAAAGAATGCCTGGCTTCTTGACTCATCCTAAACAATTATACAAAAAGGGGGGGGGGGGTGGGAGAAAGAAAGGGGTGGAGAGAGAGAAAAGAGACACATTCACAGACACACATGTGTGTAATATTAATATAATACATGGCTGTACATCAATGCAGATTCCTACATTAGGTAAGCTAAAAAAGTGTGAACAAACTAAATGTTCGACAATGGGGAAATTGATAAATACTCAAAGATTGCTATGTAGGCACTTAAAAGCCTAATTGTGATGATTATGTAGCTTGTGGTAGAATAGTAAAGCAAACAGAATGCAAAATTCTATCTACACTACGACTATAATCATGTGAAAATTATGTCTGCAAGTAAATACAGACTGAAGGCATCATAGAAAATGGAAAGTTGATTTCTCATGGTGGCAGGTTTGGGAGGCTATTTTTTTCTTATTCCTTTGATTTGTACCCTCATTGTACAGCATTAGTTATAGGATAACTATTTGTTTTTGAACTTCCAACCCACTCCTGACCCTAAAATAAGCTAGCACAATCTGAAGCCAGATAATGATGAGGGCTAGGTAGAAAATGTCTCCTTGGCTCAGGGCCTTCCAGGAGTCCCACAGGGGTCAGGCACGAGGCAAAGGTTTTGCCACAAATCAGTCTGCAGGGTTGGGGGGCACTCTGTGCACCTCCTCCACCACACATACGCTATAAAAAGGAAGCTCAGCACTCCTCACTGAGGTGCTGTCTCCCAGGGCCCCCCTTCACATGCATGTGGCCCTCTATGGCACTGTCACCCAGCTGTGGTCTCAGAGCCCCCATCTTCTGGATGCTTCAGGAAAGGAGCAGGCTCCAAGGCTTCCAGGCTGGAAGCAGCCATACCAACAGTCCCACTCCTCACTCCTTTTCAATACGCTTTGCATCGTATCCATCACTGAGGACTCAGGAATCAGTCCAGGGAAGAGGCAGGCAGAGCATCAGGACAGGAGGACCGCCAAAGTGCCTGCTAAACGGAGGGGACCCACCATGGCATCAAGCCAAACGCCACGTGAGCCGGGGGAAGACAAGGGTGGAGCTGAGCATCAGGGGCCATGTGGACAACCAGAACACATGACCCCACGGTGGCCTCCTGGTGGCCAGGAGCTGAGGACTGTAAGGTAGCCTTATTGTAAGCGGTGACAGAGAGCTAAGCTGGTGCTTCAGAAAACAGAACAAGACATGTTCTCACATACACTCTCCAAGCTGATCAGACTCCCCAGGGAGAGATTTCCTGCTATGAATTCCCCCTGGGACTGAGAGGCAGCCGGAGGAGGAAAAAACCTCCTCCGAGAATCACACCCCAAATCCAGCAGGGTTTCCCATTTTCAGGGAAATTCACTTACACTCGATGATTGCACTGTTACTTTTCAATTCCAAAAACTGGCTTCTTTTACAAAGGGGGCTGGGGTAAAGGGGGGGCAGGGAGTGAGGAAGAGGGAGAGAGGCATTTATTGCTGCCCCATCCTTTTCAGTGTATGGGGTTCACAGAGGGAGTCCCCAGGAACAGGGGTGACAGTCCCGACAAGCAAGGGTGGGAAGAGGGCAGCCCAGCTGGTCAGGTCATTAAGACCCTTGAGGGGCATCTGCAAGCTGGGTGCCTACTGGAGGGGAGGTGGTAGGCAAGGGCAGGAGAAGGCCAACGGGACGGAATAGACGCCGCAGCATGCAGCCGGTCCCTCCTCCTGTAAGCAATCCCCACCCCAGGGTTATTTCCAGGCACTTTTTCCTGTGAGAAAAGAATGGGAGGCATGCAGCCCAGCCATTACCCAAATCCACCCCACCACGGCTCCGTGCCCAATTACGTCCAGTGGGGGGGGAGCCCTCCAGAGCCTGTAATCAGCAAATCCGTTTAAGAAATGCAAACTGGCAGCCAGAAACAAGTGACAGAGGCAAGGCAACAGAGAGCCTCCCTTACAGCCGAGTGCACGCATGCTCACGAGCTCTGCGGGTGTGCGAGAGCGTGCACCGGCCACTCCAGGCTCTACAAACCACACGGAAAGGTGGCCAGAGACACTCCTGGACTTTTATAGCTCTTCAGGGACCTGATCTCCAGGAAGTGCTAGCAACTGCAATCCAATTGTGTCCCTGGCTAGAGAAGCCGGCTGGAGACTGGGGACTGCAGGGGGAGGAAGAACTTCATTGGGAAAAAATGTTGACAGAGTTGAATGTCGAGCGGAAGGACAAAGGCTTGAATGAAGGAGACTTACTGAGCAATAAGGCATTCTGAGTGCTCCAGCAATTTGCATGGGGCTGTGCAGGGAGTACTGAGTTCGTTCAGGGCGGGGAGGCTATGCTCCCCAAGGCCAGGCCAGGCACAAGGTGAGGAAGGGGTAGCATGGGCTCTCCTGCAGTGCCTGGGACTTAGCACCCTGAATTAGCCCTTAAGTGGGAACTCGCTGAGGGCAATCCCCAGCTAGAAGGAGGACCCAGAAAACTGAGGCCAAAGAAACATGCTACCCTCACCCAAGAGAAGCTAGCATCTATCGAACACCCAGCGTGGACCAAGCACATGATACCTCTAATCCTAAGAACCTGCAGCAAAGTGGGTATATTATTCTAATACCGCAGACAAGAAATATAGGAATCCAGGAGATACACCCTCAGCCACGTGGCTGGAACCAAGACTGAAGCCATACCACACTCCAGATACACCACACTCCATTGGGGGTTTCATGGTCCAATTTTCCCTAAAGTGAACCCTCTCCACCCCAGACCCCTCCCTCAACAACACCACCACCTAGCTCACCGGGTGGCCCTTAGTCTCTCTGGGCATCGGCTGCCCCTTTCTGTTCATGTACACATGGAAAGGGTAAGTCAGCCCATAACTCTGGAAGAGGAACTGAAAGGGACGAAGGAGCCTTCAACATGGTTCTCTGAACCCTAGCTAAAAGTAGTAGCCCCGGTGAGTATCTGCAACACTCCAGCCCTCACGCCTTATTATAATTGTTAGCATTCTTGCGTTCCTGTCTGTCTCCCCCCACCCCAGACTGTGCACTCCCTGGGGGAAGAACACTCCACCTAATTCTGCCTGCACCCCTCTGCCTACAGCTGCATCTGGCACGCCACAGACACTCATTCAATGTCAGCTGGTTGAATGAGTGGGTCGATGAATGAATGCATGAACAAATGCTCCTTTTAAAAGCCAGCACACTTCAGAAGAAAGCACTCATGAATATCTGTTTACCAGATTTCTCCTCAAAGGTAGAAAAGTTGGACCTTCCCAAACCTAACTTTGCATTGAAATCATCTGGAAAGCTTTGTCAAAATACAGATTCCTGCCCCACTCCCAGAGTTTCAGACTCAGAAGAAGATCTGGGCTGGGGGCCCAGAAATCTGAATTATTAAAAAGCTCCCCAGATGTCTCTAGCTCAACGCCAGGTCTGGAATCACTGATGTATATTACTTGGCTAACACCCGTTCAGTCCTGCACTGGGACCGGATGAAGCTAAGAAATAAAAACAAAACAAGTGACTCTCTCCTACAGCCTTTTCTCCAAAGAGCTCCAACTGACTTTTTATGCCGTGATGCTGTTACCTACTGAACTAAACCATAAAACAGAGTGGCAGTGCTCCTCCCCATTCTGTAGGTCGGCAAACTGAGGTCTGCCCAAGAAAGGGTGTTAATTCCTCTTTTCACCTCTCCTTTGAGTTCCAGTAGAATGCAGGGTACTCCAGCATTCAAGGACTCGGCTACATTTCTAAAAAAACAAAAACAAAAAGGAAGAACAAGGCCAGCCACACGCTTGGCTGCAGGACTGACATACCTACGCCTCCTATACAGACTTGAAGGACAAAACATAACTGTTGTTTGGCAGTCACACACCCCAAGTCAGCCCTTCAGACACAGCACCTCTCGAGTGTCAGGCCATCAAGAGGGACAGAGCCCTGTGCCCTTCATCTCAGTCCAGCCCTGGAGGTGGGGGAAGGGCCGTTCATTCATTCATTCGTGAAAATTCCAGCACTGCTGAGACATGCCAAGCAGAGGAGGTTTGGAAGGTGCTGTGTCCCAAGCAGAGGTGAAGGAAGGATTTAGCTACCCCTATTCTTTTCGGTAAAGGAGCAGCCCTGCTGGAGGGCTGGCCGACAGCTGAGCTGCCCACAGCCCACTGTTTATGCAGCAGTGGGGGCAGCCTCTCTGACTAGAGACACCTCTTAGAGGCTGGAGCCAGAGGCACCTCGGCGGGACATGCCTGAGAGGCCCCCTCTTCCCTTCCCCTCCTCCTTCCAGCCGGCCCTGGATGAGATTGATGGAGCTGGGGCAGCTGCAGCAGCGGGGGGTGCAGGGGGGACAACAGCTGGACACAGGGAGGGCCCCTCCCCCGCTGGAGCCGGCCAGGAAGGAGGGGACAGGTCCCCTCCACGTACTTCTTCAGGAGCGGAATGTGGGCCTTCAGGCCCCCTCTCACCGCGCTCCCCCTGCCTCTCCTCGTCCTCCAGGCAGGCGGGTGTCTCTGGGTTCCACAAACAGCAGACCACTCAATGGCACAGTCGCACATTCTAGGTCCCAGAGGGGGCGGCCCCACGCTGCTACGGGCCACACTCCCCGCAAACATTCTGCCCTCCACCACTGGTGGGGGACCTGAGCACCCACCCCCACCAGCTATCCCACAGATCACAGGTGCCACAGGAAGGAGCCTGGAGTCCTGTCCCCGATCCCGACGTGGTGGAGGGCAATGTAGTGCCCCACAATATGGAGTGCTGGCCTGTCAGCGGACATGGATTCTGTCACAAATTAAGCTTGTGACTCTTAACGGACTTGGAATCAATACTGGTTCTACTAAAAAGTTTCATGACTTTGATTTCTGGTTGCCTTGTCTGCAAAATGAGGATGATAATACCTACTTTATGGGGTAGTTCTTCTAAGGAGAGAAACCACATCCTGTTCCCTGATAGGTACCTGAGGTGTGATGCGCCTCAGGTTGTTCATCTGTAAAATGAGTGAGCTAGCCTGGATGGTCTATCAGGGCTCCTCCAGCACCTATAAAATGGATTCAGCCTCTGGCCAACAACCCTGGGGTGTATCTCCTTCATCCCTTTCCTCTAAAGAGAATTGCTCCTCAAAATCCCTTCCTCAGTTCTGCAGTTTCTCCCAGATGAATAAGGCTGAGGTTTCTCCCCTCCTCTTCCCCCATCCAGGCCCTACAACTCAATCTCCAAACATGCCAAGGGCCAGCCTTCCATCTGCCAAGCCATGCCCGCTACACATACGTAAACCATTCACACAGTTCAGTAATTTCTTACCAAGAGCAAATTACTCACTCCTAACACATCTCACACCAAAGGTGACCCACCAAGTGGAAACTGTTGGTGCAGAACAGTACTGTCCAACATGGCAACCACTAGCAACATGGGGCCACTTAAATTTAAATTGTAATTAATTAAAACTAAATAAAATTAAAAACTCCATTCCTCAGAGTGTCTGGGTGGCTCAGTCAGTTAAGCGACCAACTCTTGATTTCAGCTCAAGTCATGATCTCACCATGAGAGTTATGAGAGTGAGCCCCATGTCAGGCCCTACATAGACAGCACAGAGCCTGCTTGGGATTCTATCTCTCCCTCCCTCTCTGCCCCTCCCCCGTTTACTCAATCTCTCTCTCTCTTTCAAAATCAGTATTTTTTTTAAAAATAAGGGAAAAACAATTCTGTTCCTCAGGCACACTAGCCACATTTCCAATGCCAGATAGCCTTATACGACTAGTGACTGCTCTACTGGACAGTCCAGAACAAAACATCTCCATCACCACAGCGCTGGTCTAGGAGATGCTCTCAAGTGAGGGGCAGAACAGGCCCCAGGTGTCTCAGATGAATCTGGAGGGGGGACAGAAAGGGAGGGGGAGGGCAATCCTGGAGGAGGAGGGGCCATTCCCCATTGCTTTAGCGGGCATACCACCAGGATGGGGGCTCCCACAGGCCCACCAACTCAGGGCAGGCCCCCCGGGGAGGGCTCCCTGGCCCCAACACCTGGCAGGATGCACAGACAGCTGTCACACCATGCTTCATTTTTGGGATGCATGGGACGCTTGTCATTCTCTCCAGCCCCTGGCAGACTCCCTGGCCTTTCCCAGCTCATGGTGTACACCTTGTTTCACAGCAAGGGGTGCCGCCACCCTCCTACCACCCAGCTTCAGCCAGGGTTCGACCTCAGCTCCTCCACGTCCATCCCAGGCTCAAACTATCTGGCTGCTGGCCTAGACAGAGGAAAAGGAAGATGAGAAAGCTACTTTCAATCAAGCACCTATTATATTCAAGGGACCACCCGAAAGTACTTTCACATTTTCCCATTGGATCCCCGCCCCCAAAACGCTTCAAGGTAAGTGTAATTAAACCCATTCTCCATATGAGGAAACTAAGGCTCAGAGAAGGAACTTGAGTTGTGCAAGCTAGAAAGTAAGGGTCACAGTCTCTGTGCAAACCCAGAAATGTCAGAGTGAGGAACTTATTATCTATTACCCCGTCCATGGCCATGGGGCCCACAGACTACTGACGAACGAGGAGTAGCTGCTGCCACTCTCCCTCCCAGGGAATTCTCCAAACACATCAGCATGACAGTCAGGACCTACGGGCCTTTGGAGTTTCTGGCCTGAGAGAGTCTAGAATCTCAGGAAGGTCTTGGCAGTGGCGAGGCGAAGATAGGCCGTAGACAAAGCAGGTAGAGCAGGATATGGAAGAGAAGGAAGAAGGCAGTAGGGAGAACAGAAAAGCAAAATCATGGGAGGGGACAGAGCACATGGAGGCATTTGAAAGCATTCCAAGCGTAATTAATACCTGTCTTCCTCCATTAGACCTCAGCCTCCATGAAAGCAATGCCCTCGTCTTGCTCACTGCTGTGTTCCTAGGACTACCATGGTGCCTGGCACACAGCAGGTGCTCAATAAATGCCTGTCGGAAAGATGGAAGGGTAGATGGAAAAACAAACAGAATGTCAAGGGACTGTGGAGAAAGACAAGTCTTCTTTCTGCCCTTTCAGAGCCCAACACCTCCAAGAAGTCTTCCTGACCTCAGTGCTCACTCAGCTCCCGAGGGCTCTAAAACATCCAGGGCAGCCAGCCTCCTGGGCTCTGTCTGCCCCTCTGCATCAGCCATCACCCATCCCTACTGTCCTGGCGACCACAGGTCGCCACATAAGTCTAGGCTATGTGAGGGCTGAGAGAGACGGCAAAGATCATGCGGTCCCATCATCTCATCCTCTAGGTGAGGAGACTAAGACTTAGGGGAACTGGCTTGGCCGGGGCACAACCTCAAAGGGGAGAAAGTTTCTCGTGACAGTGTCAGCAGGAGCTTGATAACAGAAGCCCAGTGCTGAGCCCCAATGCTCTGTAGCTCACTCACAGGGCCAGGCAGTGCCTACAGCCCATCTGTCTCTACAGCCTGCCAAGAGGCCTTCCTTCCCCTGTGCCCATGTTGATGAAACCCACTGCGGGTGACTTCAGAACATTGCACCAGGGGGAGGTTTTGCTGGCCATGGCGTCAGGCCTTTAATTTCCGATTTCCCAGCCTGATACCCCTAATCGTCCGAGCCCTCTCTGCTCTGAGCCCCATGTGGTCATACATCATCTTGGCTGATGCCAGCCATGCCTTCCCCCAGCCATCTGGACAGAAAAATGAGGAAAGAGCAGGACAGGATGATTTTGGCAAAGAGGACCGATGGGAAGCTAAGGACACCTGGTCCCTACCCTTCCTGACCTCACTGTGTATATGCTATTGGAATGCAGGGTGATGAGCATGCTTTTCTCTTCCCGGGACTCAGTTTCCCTATAAGTAGTCGGGACTCTTTAGCCTCAAACTCAGCAAGATGTGTTGAGATGGAGATTCCTTTATATCTGCCCCCAGGTATAAACAAGGATATGCATCAGTATAAATGTGTATCCATATAAATCCATAGCAAACCCAAGTTGGGCACTTTCTAGGTATGGTAGGGTCTCTGCCCTGGAAGAGCTCTCAATCAAGTCGGAGAGTCAAAACAAGTTCACATAAAAAGCTACTTTCCAAATGAGAGCACTGGCACATGAAGGACACGGGACAAGGCCAGGGTGGACTGGCGCAGTTAGGGAAGACGCAACAGGAGACAGAAAAGCCAGCACCAAAAGATGGGCATGATCTCAAGAGTCAAGAGGTGAATGCAAGAGGTTGTGGGCCCTGAGCACAAGGCAAGTGTGGTCCCTACTGAAGGACCTCACTGTCCAAGCAGAGAGCAAACACATCACCCACCATGGATATGGCGCCCTGCTCACACGGGGGAGGCGGGGAGCACAGGAGACTCTGGGATGAAGCAGTGCTCCTCAGGGAAGGGGCTGATTCCAGGGCTGGGGCAAGAAGAATAGACCATGAGCCTGGAGTACCTTGGGGTACCAGAAAGTAAGGATAAGATGAGGCCACGTCCAAAGGGCACAGGAGCCAAAGTGAAAGCGCTTCCAATGGTCAGAGGTGGAGGAATCTGAGCCACAAAACAACTACATTATTGAACGGTAACTATAGCCGATATGAACACATATCCATGATATTTATTACACAGCAGATATCCATACATTTGTTATATACTATACATTTTATAAGATAGATACAATAAATATTCATGTGTTTGTAATGACAAAAGAAATAACTCGATAATCAAATAAATAAATGTGGGAGAGGGGCCAGCTCTTCCTACAGAAGAATTCCAATTAATAAACAGAGGAAATGAAGGAAATAGAAATTACCATGAGGCAAACACTGCCATAATAACTCACTACAGGCAAGAACCACTGATGGATGCTAAAATTCGTGAGTAACGTTTAAGGAAAACTTGGATATTTGCATAGTCTCAAAGTATCTTCCCACAAGACATTTATGAATTACCAAAAGAAAAACAGTACCTTTATCGAGGAGATACCTGGCCAACACCACCTTCTCCAAGCAACCAAGGTGAACGTCACCGGTAATAAGACATATTGACAGCATGCACCCCTTGACACGATGCACTGAGAAGGACACAGCATCACGTCTGTGGTATCCTTGCCAAAAATGCATAACCTCAATCTAATCATGGGCAAACACCGGACAAATCCAAAGCGAGGGACATTCTACAAAGTTCCTGATTAGTAATCTTCAATATCGTCAAGGCCATGAAAGTCAAAGAGAAACTGAGAAATTATCACAGGTTGGAGGAGACTAAGGAGACATCACAGCTAAATGCAGTGTAGGATCCTGGGGCATAAAAAGGACATTAGTGAGGAAAACACCAAATAGTCTGTAGTTTAGTGAATAACATTACACCAATATCAATTTCTTGATTTTGACAGTTGTACTATGATTATGTAAGATGTTAACAACAACCCAAGAAAGCAAAAGGGCGTATGTGCATGTGTATGCCACACGCATACAAGCTACAGGGCACATGTGTGCAGGAATGCAGGAATGTCAGGAAGTGTGCAAGAGAATTGGGGGGGGGGGATGGTCCTTTGCTGTTTCAGGCAGCGTGCTGAGCCTAGGATCCGATTTTCACAAAAGGATTACTAGATTACATTCTTTACCACAGGCAGCTGTCCCTGTCAAATAAATAATCACCGCCTTACATTTATATATCACCTTTCACCCTGCAGCCCTTTTCCTACAGCCAGGACCAGCCTGGGAACAGTCTCAGCCCTTCACACGGTGGGGAGGGGCCAACCCACACCAGAGAGATCAACCCAAACCCCATCTGGTTTCTAAGAAAGGAAGGGCCAGGACCCCCAGTCAGAGAAGGAGAAACTCAGCAGCCAAGAGGGGAGAAGGGTGTGGGCGGATGGGTGGGGTGCCCCAGGATTAAATAAAAGCCAGCCCAAGAGAGAGAGAGGCAGGTGGCAGGCTCCCCTGAAGGGTATCCGTGTCAAGCAGTGTCAACCCAGGAACAGTAGGGCAGAGTGGCTACCGGCCCTCAGCCTCTGAAGCATGTGTGATGTTGGGCAGTTTCCTCATTCCTGAGATGTACCTATCACATAGGATTCCCATAAGCGTCAATCCATGTTAAGCACTTAGCATAACAGCTGACACCAAATCTTGCTAGTCACCTGCTGGCCATTTGGGAAAGGGCCAATGCAAGGGCCAGATGGGCAGAGTAGGTGTGGGCATGGTGGAAAATATAAGGACTTACTAGTCCCAAGGAAAGAAGCCATGAGTTTCCCAAGTGGCTGTCACCAGTCCACTGCGGAGCAGCATGGAGTAGGGTCCTTACATCCAAGCCATAGGTAGCTGCCTACTCAGAAGAGGCAACTTGTTCTGATGTGGGGCTGTCCCAGCAAGGGAGAAAGGCAAGAGCTTCCCTGTAAGGTCCACAGAGCAGGGTTGGCCAGGCTGGGGAAGGAGGGAGGGGAGAGCTAAGGATGGGCAGCTCAACTCAGAGAAAAGCCTTTAGACCAGTGTGCCTGTGTTTCCCAAGCAACTAAGACACCATGCAGAGCCACCCAGACCCTGATGGATATTTACAGTCCAGCTGCATTCACGCATCCACTGAAAAGTCGGGTCAAAACACGAGGGCCGTCACCACCCGTAATGCAAGCCAAGGGCAAGTGAGAGGATCAGAGAAAATGCCAGGCACCAGAGATGAAAGAGGTCACTCTGGGTAATAGCATCATGCAGGGCTTCCTCAAAGAAGCAGGGCTCTCTCTAGACCTCGAAAGACAAGGAGGGCTCCAAGGAGCAGCGACGGGGGCAGAAAGCTGGCACGGACACCAGTGCCATCACAGCATGCTCCAGAGGCCGGCAGAACATCGGTCACCGTCATGGTGGGGGCCAAGGGGGGTGGGCTGGAAAAGCCATTGGGAGTCAGACTAAGAAGGGCTGGAGCTTCAGCCTCTGAGTGAAGACACCTCTGTGTGCTGCCACAGCTCTTGTGCTGAGAGAGCTGGAGAAGTTGGGGGAGAGAGAAGGTTTGGGCATCAAGGAGCAAACTTTCAGTGAACAGGTTGAGTGATTTTTTTTTAAGTTTCTCATAACACAGGATACTTAACAGCTGATAGAGACCATGGAAGCTTAGGCCACCTTGTGTAAAACAAAACCCAAGCTTCTCCTTTGGCAAGGACCCCTTGGTCCACATCAACTGAATCTCCTGGCTCCCCCTCTGGCCTCCCGCATAGAGTCCCAACCTCTCCATTGGCCTCTACTGTGAACTCCCACATTTCCCATGGCCTTCTCCATGAAGCCCCAATGCTTCCCCTTGGCCTTCTCCAATAAATCCTGAACTCCCTTGGTCCTTAGCCAATATACATCCAAACTTCCTTCTAATACCCTAAATAAAACCCCAAGTTTCTCTCTAGCCTCCCCCTGTCTACCTCCAAACTTCCACTGGTCACATGACTGAACCCATTCTTCCCTTTGTCCTGTCCCAGGATCCCAGTATTGGGTATCCATTCTCACCCATGGAACCTCACACCAGTCATCTGCCTTCCCACACCTAACCCCAAAACATCCCCACATCCTCCCGCTGCAAGCCCAAACTACCTTTGAACTTTCTGTGCCCAACTACAAACGCTCCTCATTCAAATTCCTCAAGAAATCCTGCACTTGACTTCCCTTGGACCTTCATCAAACCCCCAAACTCTCCTCAACTTCCCCCACCAAATCTAAATCTCCAGCTTCTTCTAAGAAACCCTCAAGGGGTTTCCTTCTAGGGACTCTTGAGCAAGCCTGGGATGCTGACGGCAGCACCTCCCAGCCAATCCGAGGCAAATGCCAGGCATTTTATTCCCAGTCCATCCTGGACCCATGGGTGGGCCTGCCATCCAGGATTAGTACACACTTCACACCACACGTGAATCTTATGGAGATTTTAACAACATCCTGTTTGACAAGACAGGTCCTTCAGCTCTGACTAAAAATCCCCAGGGGTGCCTGGGTGGCTCAGTTGGTTAAGCGTCCCAACTCTTGGTTTCAGCTCAGGTCACGATCTCACAGTTTGTGGGATCAACCCCCACATCGGGCTCTGTGCTGGTAGCACACAGGCTGCTTGGGACTCTCTCTCTCCCTCTCTTTCTCTCTCTCTCTCTCATAATAAACAAATAAACTATAAAAAAAATGAATGAATGAATGAATGAATGAATGAATGAATGAATGAATACCCTTAAGAGTTCCCTAACTCCAAACAAACCTAAGAAAGCTATGGCCATGTCCCTCACTAGAAGTGCTGCTAAATGCTTACTTTCCGTTTCCGACCCTGCCTGGTCACCACGGTCCCCAGACCGCACTTCAAGGAGCACTTGCCTAGATGATTATTTCCTCGGAGACTGTCCTGGGGCTGCCCGGAGACACCCTTTGACGGCCCAAACAGGAGGCCTTCCCAGGTGTGCAGATAACCAAGAGCTAAAACGGTAGAGGGCAAGTTCCACACAGAGGGAAGCATGGGCATGCCCCACAGGACCAGCTGGGGTTTACTGTCCCTGTGCTTCTAGCTGGGCTGGTATGGGTGCAAGGGTCTGAGCCCCAGGTGGGTCAGCAGCAGGGGCTGGAGCCTGCCCACCTGAGATGCAGGAGAAAATCCACCTGAGGGAAGCCCTGAGGAAAACTGTGTCTATGGACCCCAAGGCTGCAAACTCTGTCAAGGGATGTATCAAGGGGGGGGCGTGAGGCAGGCAGCTGATCCCGGTGGCCCACTACAAAAGCCGGACCCCAGGGAGAAAGCCCCTCTGACTGCAGGTAAGGGACACACAGGCAGGCTGGCCTCCGGTAGGAGGAGGGAGGAGGGGAAGGTGTGAACAGAAAAGGGGAAAATCTAATTAAAACTGGTTCCTGCTCAGCCACCTGCTAAAAACCACAGCTCACCCAAGGCTTGGACAGAGGATCGCTGACAACACTGCCAAAGGTTTCTCCCCGTGGCCTCGAGCAGAGAGGGGAGGGGGAGGAGGGAAGGAGCAGCGCAACGCCGCCGTCCTTCCGAGAACCCCCCCAAAAGAAAAAGGCTCAAAAAGCTGAAACCTGAGAAGATGCCAAGGGGCAGCGGGAGGCAATTTACAGCCGAGAAAACTGAGCACTCGGGCCAGATGTGGGCCCTGGGGAGGAGGGGGGCCTAATGCCGGTGTGCGCCAAGGGGGTGTGGCAGAGGCCCCAGGGGGTGGGGCAGAGGCGCTGAGGGGGTGGGGCAGAGGCGCTGAGGGGGTGGGGCAGAGGCGCTGAGGGGGTGGGGCAGAGGCCCGAGGGGGTGGGGCAGAGGCGCTGAAGAGGTGGGGCAGAAACCCGAGGGGGTGGGGCAGAGGCCCGAGGGGGTGGGGCAGAGGCGCTGAGGGGGTGGGGCAGACGCCCAAGGAGATGGGGCAGAGATGGCTGCCCTCCCTGGGCTCAGTGGCCAGAGCAAGGCCTGGTGACAGGGCTGGAGAGAAGGAAGCAAAGGGGCAGGAAGCAAAGGAGGCAGAAGGAGGAAAGCCAAAGAAGAAACCGAGGAGGGACGAGCCCAGAAAAGAGGTCCATGAGAGAGGTCCGCAGGAGCATGGCACAGGCTGGACACCTGGGCCTCCACCCTCTGTCCCATTGGTCCCTGGACTAGCTCCTTCCTCTGACATCTGTGACTCCAAGAAGTGGTGAGTGAGAATCAGTGAGGAGACAAAGCTGACTCTCCTTCCTGGCTCAGCCCTGCACTACATACATATACACAGTCACACACACACACACACACACACACACACACACACACACACACACACAGGGATCTGGTCTTCCCAGCTTGCTGCCACACCTGCCAAACCCCGCCCCAGGCGGAGGGGCCAGGCCAGGGTGGGGACAGGATAGGAAAATCCATTCCAGAGTGGGAATCTCTGGGCCGCCTCACCATTGCAGATGACAGATGTGGTCCTAGGTGCATGAAGGGGCAGCTGAGACCCAGAGAGGGGGAAGGCCAAACCCCAGGTCACACAGCAGTAAGGGGAAGCCAAGCTCCAGACACCTGACTCTCAGCTCTGTGCTCTCCCTGCTCCCTATACTACCTTCCTTGTTCCCAGAACCAGCAGCAGCCCCAGTTTAAGGAAACAGAGCTGCCCCCTCTCTTGAACATCAAGGGGGTTGGGATAGGATGTGGGGAGGAAGTCAAGCCCCCTAAAGAGCTGAACACAGAAATTCATGTGACAAGAGGTGGAATTATTTCCCCTGGAAAAAAAATTAATAGAAAGCCCTCCCTTACCAGACCCCAGGGGTATTTTGCTGGAAGCTGACGTAATATAGAGAGGAGAGGCCAAGGGGAAAGGAGCCCCCCAACCCCCAGCAAGCCTACTGCCAGGAGCACAACAGGGAGACTGCAGCTGGAGCTGGGGCGGGGGGGGGGGGGGGCGAGGTTGAGGGGGACAGGACACGCCAAGCAGGATGTTGGAGCCGGAGACGCAGTCCTTGGCGGGTGTCTGGCTGGAAAGCAGAAGCCTTTGAACTGGCAATCCAGGGGGTGATGCTTCCCTGGGGCCCAAATCCAGGCTAACATAGATGTGGGGTGCCCAGAGAAGGGTGTGTCAGAGGTTTCATAGCGGTTGTGTCGACCAGCAGAACCCACTGGATGTGAAGCCAGGTGGGAGATGGGAAGCAAAAGGCAGGGTTCTGGGAGAGCAGGGACTCAGGCTCCAGAGGCAGACACTTGGATCCTCCAGCGAGGAGGGGGTGGGAGGCCTGTGGTGGCCAGGAGTAGGGGGCCCAAGGAAAAGTAGGCAGGGCCAGTGTCCATCTTCCCATTGACTCCTGTCACTCAACCACTGCAGTTCTGATAAAGCTGACATGGTTTTGTGGCCAGAAAGAGTGGAGCTGAGTGTAGAAGACCAGGACCTCAAGAAGACCCATCTCGGAGAGGGAAAAAGACAAAGGGGAGGATAGAAGCCAAACCCATGGTTGCTGCTCCAAATTTGGAAGGTGCTGCACCAGGAGGGGGGGCCCAAATGAAAAGGGGGGCTGAGCAAAAGCCATGCTTCAGAGAAGCCCAGAACAGTATTGGTACCTCAAAATGCTGGCAGGAGCTCGGTTCCCAGCACATAAACACCCTCCTTCCCAACCTGATCTGTGCCCTCATAGTACAATGGCCAGTGGAAGGTTCTAACAGCTGGGGCCACCTGGCACTCCCACAGTACAAAGTGTGAGCTGGGGCTGAGTCCCAGGCCAAGCTGCCCTCCATCCTGCCTCCCGCTCAGGGTGCGAGCTGGTGGAATGCCTGAGCTCTTACTTGCAGCCTTGGGCTCTTTGACTTCCCACAGGGCACCTGCACACACTTTCCACTTCCAGAGGTGCCAGCTGTGACTATAAAGTACTGGGGTAGGTCTTCTGACAGTCATCCTGGTCCTGAGAGTGAGTGCTTTTCTTACCTCACCCCCGCAACCCCCAACACACACACCTGCTTCATTACAAAAAGAGAGGCAACACAGTGTGGTCAAACAAAATGCCACTGGACGTGGAATCTGAACACCGGGGTCACCATCCTGTATTTGAAGTGTTGGGCCCATTCTTACTTTTCTATATGCCTCAGTCTCCCCATCTGTAAAAAAGGGGACGTGCCAGTACCAAACACAGGGTAAGACCTTTGGAAAGACCATGGGAGACCATGGGAGATGACGAAAAACCACATAAACTGGAACACAAACTGTAGAGTAATATGCAAAGTGCTTAAGAATGAGCACAACTCTGGGGTGCCTGGGTGGCTCAGTTGGTTCAGTGTCTGACTCATGGTTTCAGCCCAGGTCATGGTCTTGTGACTCATGAGTTCGAGCCCCACATTAGGCTCTGTGCTGACAGAACAGAGCCTACTTGGGATTCTCCCTCTCACCCACTCTCTCTGCCCCTCTCCTGCTCACTCTCTCTCTCTTATCAAAATAAGTAAATAAAAGTTTTAAAAAATTTGCATTTTTTAAAATGTTTTATTTATTTTTGAGACAGAGAGAGACAGAGCATAAGCAGGGGAGGGGCAGAGAGAGAGCGAGACACAGAATCCAAAGCAGGCTCCAGGCTCTGAGCTGTCAGCACAGAGCCCAACAGGGGGCTCGAACCCACAAACCGTGAGATCATGACCTGAGCCAAAGTCGGACACCTAACCGACTGAGCCACCCAGGTGGCTAGTTAAAATTTCTTTTAAAAAATGAGTACAATGCTTAGGTGGTGTGTGACTTATCATGAGAGCCAGCCTGCTGGATTCAAGTCCCTGCACATGACCAGCTGCATGTGAGGGGTGGAAGAGTTCGGGGTGGGCAGAGCATTGTCTGGCTCCAACACGTGCTTTGCAAATGTCTGCCACTACTACGGATCACTGTTAGCGTGGCCCACATCTTTGGCCTCTGTGCTGTGGTCCCTCCCTCAACCACCACTGCACCCATCAGTGTGTGCATAGACTGCCAGGCTGGGGACTTTGCAGAAAGCAAGTGACTCTGGGTCTCAGCTCCTAGTCCCTTTAAGGCACAAAACCCCAGCCTGGGACATATGAGAAGACTTCCCCAATCATGGGAGCTGTACTCAAGAAGTCTGGGTCACACTGAGGGAAGGCTCCTGAAAAGCCACCTCCCGGCACTGAGGCTGTTTGAGCTGAGGCAGCCACTTCTCAAGAATGTTGTGGGAGAGTCCAACATCAGGCTGCCTCAGCTTCACCCCAGCCTTTCCTCATACCCATCCCAGAACCAGCGAGACGTGGAATCTGAGAGTCTGTGTGCCATCCAAGAAACGATGGCTGACCACCTAGAGCAAAGGGCTTGACCTAAATAAAATCAACATGGAAGAGAAATTGGTAAGTTTCCTGCTGCCATCTAGTGGCCGACACAAATAAGAGCAGGCAACGAGCCAGCAGGCCACCAGCCAAGGGGTGACCAGTAAGCAGTCAGCCCTGCACCCCTGACCAGGGGTGAGTGACCAGCTACGTGAGGCAGCACCTAGCAGAAGACAGAGGGTGCAAGAAAAATCATTAAAGTGCTGGAAAAACGCCTGCCGGTTAGCCTCCAGAGATTGAGGGAGGAAGGTTCATTCACCCACGTAAGAAATAAAAATGGTGGTCTGCCGGGTGAGCAAAATAAAAACTTAAACAATTTTTAAAAATATATTTTAATGGCGCTCTGACTCTAGGGCAAGGAACCACATGGGCACTGAGAAAAATCAGGTAAACAAGATGCTGGCCCTGCCCTGACCTTGGAAAGCTTCCTATGTGGCCTCTCCTCCTCAACTCTCCCAGGCCCCACGCAGCCTCACTCCTGTCACACACGTCTACCAGCCCCTGACTTTGCCATGTCTTTCCCCATGCTGGTCCCTCTTCTCCCTGCAAATGTCACCACCCCTTCCACATCGCATCATCCCCTTTCCTTAGGCTCTCACGCTGGACTGTGATTACCAGATTGCATGTCCCACCGGATCCAGCCCCCCTGCTCTCAGCTAGCTGTCACATCCACAAAGCTGCATGGCTGGCTCCACAGGCCAAACTGGATCCCAGAGCCCTCAGATACTTCTCACCTCCTGTCTTGAAAAATATAGGACCCTAACCCTGCCATGCCAAACCCCAGGGCCACTGTCCAGAGACCTCCCTCCATCCCTCCAAAAGGACCATCTGTCTGCTGGCCTGTCTGTGAGCCTCCTGCTACAGGCTCCCTTCTACCTGCAAGCAGCAACCCTGAGCAGAGGCAAGCAGTCCCTCACAGATCTTAGGTGCTCCCTTTGGATTGACAGAGTACAGACCAGAATCAGGAGACCTGGGTTCCAGCCTCAATTGGCCCCTAAGTGGCTGCAATAATACTCTGGCAAGTTTCTTCTTTCCTAAAGCCTTAAAATTTCCCCTTAAAATTGTAGAATGAAGGTTTACTACTTGGGTCCCATTACTTGACTACAAGTATGGCACTAATTCATACTAAAGTGTCAATGACCAGTAACAGCTAATTGTGTAACTGCTCCCACAATACTCTCATTTTGAGAGGGGGGAAGGCATTGACCCATCACCCATTCATTCATACAGTAATTGAACACCCATGTGCTTGTGGGGGGATCAATATTTTCAGCAGTGTAACTTGCTTAGGTGTGCTCCAGACACAGGAGAAAGGCTGATGAGGAAGGCAAAATGTCAATGCAGAGCTGACATGGGCAAAGTGGAAGGAAGGAAGGAAGGAAGGAAGGAAGGAAGGAAGGAAGGAAGGAAGGGAGGAAGGGAGGGAGGCCCTCACCCTTACCTGACCCGCTCTGCAGGCACTGTTTCTTGTACTCACCCCTCACAGCAACCCTGGGAGCTGACTGTGTTTATAATTGAAGAAACTAAGTTACCCAGTGAGCATGGAGCTGCGAGCTGAGTGCTGGTGGGTGCTCATAAATGGCCCTGCCCTCTCCTGCCCTCCATCGACATGTGTTTGTGGTATCTGAGCCCTGAGGTTCCCCCACTCCCCATTCAAGGTTGTCATTCCCGTGGCCCCTTATTCAAGTCTGCACACCAGAGTCAGTCAGAGTCCCCAAGGGGGACCCCCAAACGCCTGCCCAGCTTTGAAGAAGCATCATTCTGGGGTACATCTGAACGCATTCTGTTGGATATGCTCAGCCTGATGGCATCCGTTGTTTTGGAACTGCCCTTGGATAACAGTTAAAACATAAATGGGAATGCACTGGAAAGAAAGGCCTGGAAGGACCCAGAACCCATAGTAAGTTTTACCTGATTTCCCCTGGGAAGGGATCTGAGGATGGGGGATGGCTATGGGGGTGGGGTCTCTCACCTTTTACCCTATCACTTTTACATTACTTCATTTTTTGCAGCAACCAAATTTTCATATAGTAACTGAGTCATTATTTTAAACACTCTATGCAGATAGATGGCAGGTCTACACCCGGTACTTATAAGGAAAGTGCCAGTGGGGTGCACCAGGTCTCGCAGGACAGGCTCCTAGAGCAGGAGACGAGTCCATGGCTTTTTCCAGGATGGGTGGGGTCCCCTGGGCACAGGCAGATGGTGGCATGGTTTCTGGAGCACAGAGACAAACTCTCTGCCCCCCAAAATACCTCATCCATCTGCTCATTCATGCCTGGAATTCCTTCACTGAGGGGCAGTCTTTGATTCCTTGGTCAGAAATAGGTCTGAAATCGTAAACCCACCCAAGAGAAGCCAAACAGTGCCTTCAAGTCATACTCAGAGGGAACAAGGTCACTGGTGTTGGGGGCACAAGGCTCTTCCAAGGCTCTTAGAATAATCCTGTGGCCAATATGGGGATGTCAGGCTGGAGGCAGTAATAACCTGGTGGATTAATAACAGCCCAAAGGTGAGAAAGAGGACTTCTTTGTCAGCCTGCAGAAGGCATGTGGCCTCACCCTGGCTTAGGTGGAAAGAGAGAGCCCACAGACCAGGACTGGGGAGGACAGGCTGAAACAAGCGTGACCACCTGGGCTGAAAGAACCAGACCCTGAGAAGCTCCACGAGCTGGAGGAAGGGATGACACCCTCAAGGAGAGAGTGGATAAGAGAAAGTAGCAGATCTGGAGCAAGGGAACAGGGAGCCCACACCATACTGCTCCCAGCCTCGCCGGAGGCCTGTCCAGGGATCTGAGCATTTTAAACAGGATCTAGACAAATGGGGCCACACACTGTGGAAAGTACCAGTAGGGTGGCGGAAGACCTGAGAACTGGGTCAAAAGAAAGCGGGAACGTTAACTCTGAAGGAGAATGCTTCAAAGTTACTGATCATCAGGGAAATGCAACTCAAAACCACAATGAGATAGCACTTCACATCCACTAGGACGGTCATAATTTTTTAAAAAAAAATGTTTTAATGGCAATAACTGTTGGCATGGACGTGGAGAAATTAGAACCCTCCTACTTGATGGTGGGACAATGTAAAATGGGGTAGCCACTGTGGAATAAAGTTTGGCAGGTCCTAAAACGTTAAACACAGAGTTACATATGACCCAGCAGCTCCACTCCTAGGAATCTACCTGGAAGAACTGGAAACAGGTGTCCAAACAAAGACCTGTGCGTGACCGTTCACGACAGGTACATTCACTATAGTCGAAAGGTGGAAACACCCCACATGTCTAACAACAGATGAATGGATAAACAAAATACGGTCTATATGATGACTTTGGGGATGATGGTGGGAAGTTCATGGGGTTCAGAGCTGATGACCCGTTACATACTATGAAGTTGGGGGAGGTAAGGTCAAAAGGGAAGCCTCCAGAGGGACTTTGATATGCTAAAGAGGACTCAAAGATACCTGAGGCCTTGCTATGGTCAAGCTAAGATTGTTTTTCCTCTAGTAAGGCATTAACATTAGGACAGTAGGGAGTTCCTGGAGAAACTAGTCCTTTGCCTCAAGTATTTGTCAATGGGCTATAGGTTATAAGGAAATTTAATTTTACCTGCCATTGTCTTCTTGCCTTGGTTCCCCATATCACTATGGAGGAGTGATGTTGGGGCTCCAGGAAGCTGAGTCTATGGGTTTCTCGAGATTAGGATATTGATAAGATTGCCTTTTCCTTGTAATTTACTAAGATATTTTTGTAAACTGATGGAGACTCATGTCCTGTAAGACTGTGATCTCTATCAGTTAACCATTTATTTTCTTTCCTTTCCTTTGTTTTTGGGCAGCCAGGAGTGCCTGAGGAATATCACATACATCCCACCTGGGGACATGGTGGGTGGGGGGGGCCCCACTTTGCTAGCTTGTACTTTGCCCTCAGCTTGCCTTATGCTCCCTCATCATATACATACCAGGGAATACTATTTAAGCCATAGAAAGGACTGAAGTACTGACACATGCCACAATATGGATGAGCCTTGATGATACTATGCCAACTATTGAAATAAGCCAGACACAAAAGCCACATTATATGATTTTATTCATACAAAATGTCCAGAATAGGCAAATCCATAGACAGACATCAGATCAGTGGTTGCCAGGGGCTGCAGGGAGGGGAGATGGGCGGCAGGGGAAGGGATGATGTCTCAGGGGTGCGGGATCTGTGTGTGGGGTTGTGAGAAGCGAGATGGTTCACTTTCAGAAATACCAAATAAAAGCAGCGCTGTCTAGTTAACAATAGGTTTACAACCTATTGGAAATATGTACGAACCCACCCCCCAAAATGGAGTCCCAAATCCTTAGACACTTCACTTCCTGGTTCTTCCCCTCTCCATTCCACGGGCTTATTTTTGTGGGCTTATTTTCATGGGCTTTACAATGAGCATGCGCCAAAGAACTGAAGTCTCTGCGTCACCCCAAGGAATGCACGTTTGGCCTTACATGGGCATAGGTGACACCAGGTAAGGCTGTGACCTCTGCAGTACTCAGCCAATGAGGAATCCAGGGAGGGGCTTCACGCTAGGAGATAAATTGTCTGCTGGAACTGCCCCAAGTGTGCCTGTCCATTAGACACCTGCTCTTGCAAGAATGTTGATTAAAGCTTCGTTGCACTGTGCTCCGAGTCTCGGCATCCCTCCTTTGATTGGGTCAGTGGGCTTATTTCTCACAGGGTGATAAAAAAGTTGTGGCTCTAGATGGTGATGATGGTTTCACAACACAATGAATGTACTTAATGCCAATGAATGGTCCACTTTAAAATGTTTAAAATGGTAACTTTATGTTATGTGTGCTTTTACCACAATAAAAATAAATGTTTTAAAAAATGGAGAGCACTTTAGGAGGGACATGATACCTGATGGAAAAATTGTGAGGGTCTGTCCAGAAGAGATCAGAGGACAGGACTTGTTCTGTGAGTTCCCACAGTAAGGAACCTACCAGAAGTCAAACTCTGACAGTACAGTGTGCGTGGTGGCACATTTGATGAGGGGGTGTGGGGCAGGCTGAGGGCAAAATACAGGCTAACAACACCCCTCTCCCAGATAGGATATGTGTGATATTCCTCAGACACCCCTGGCTACCCAAGAACAAAGAAAAGGGGTTTAAGTGCTTGCCATGGTGATGTGGGAAACAAAGGCAAATGAAAAATTAAATTCCCTACTGCCTACAGCCCATTGGCAAGTCCTTGAAACCGGCAGAGTGACCTCCCTCTAGGAGCTCAGCTGCCTCGATGATGACACTTAGCTAGGGGCAAAAGAGAATCTTAGCTTAACATTATCCCAACCTCAAGGATCCTGTAAGTCTACTTTAACATATAAAAATTCCCTTGGAAACTTCCTTTATCTCAACTCCCCCCAAGATATATGCTGGCAATCATACCCCAAGCTTATGGCCCCCTGATATACATCTGAAGGGTCTCATGACCGATTTATTAAACGGTAGTAAGTGGTGTTTCCCTAGCAACAGCTAGCCCCTCAAGATCTTGGAAACCTTCTTCAAAAATTCCTTAGAGACTTACTCTATCCCTAACCCCCTCTCAACCTGAGGGTATATATAATCAGTTACCTGCCACAACCCCAGTGCAGCTCTTTCTGCCCACCGGTCCTGTCCCCGTGCTTTAATAAAATCACCTTTTTGCACCAAAGACATCTTCAAGAATTCTTTCTTGCCGTTGGCTCTGGACCCCTCCACCATCACCCCAAAACTTCATCACATTCACCACGTGATGTGTCAGGCACCGTGCCAATGGCTTTACCAGCATAGATACTACTATTGTACCCATTTTTAGGTGAACAAACTGAGGCTCAGAGAAGCCTCAGTCACACAGTTAATGGAGGAGCTAAGCACCTGTGCTCTGTGCCACCATGCTCTACACCATCCTCAGTGGAGAGGACATAGCTGCAGCTTCAGAAAGCCTTAATCAAGCCCCACTATCACCTTTCTGCGTGTGGCCTCTGGCTATTTGCTCAGCCTCGCTGTGCCCAGCTTCCTCCATTGTAAAAATTGGAATAACTGCCATCAACTGGCTCCAAGGCCTGTTGGGACAATGAAATGAGATAAGGAAGGTACCTAGCAGCTCCCGGCACATAAAGGGACTTCATAAATATTCAGTTCCTTTCCCCCCCAACCAAAGTACAGAAATTTACAAAGGTAGAGTAAACTCTCTTAGCAGGTGGAGAAGGAGGTGAAGAGGTGAGAAGAAGCAAAGGCCCCACTCAGCAAGGACAAGAAGCAGACGGGTACCCCAGGTGACTTTGAAGCTTCTACCCTTCAAATCTGCTGTGGCTACAGCATGAGACCTTTTCCCAAGAGCAGGCTATGGCGGAGGAAGAAAGGGAGCCGTTCGAGGACACTGAGATCCTACAGGAATCCAAGTTCTCTCAAAAAGAAAAAAGGTGAGAGAGACGGGCGGCTGGGAACAACAAAAATAAAGTTTGCCAATAAAAATAGAAGGAACGTACACTTTTAGAGCATCCCCATGTGTGCCAGACACTATGCTAAGCATTTTATATAGATTATCTCACTGAATCCTCACATCTCTGCAGGGCAGATACTATTATTACCCTCATCTCACTGATGAGGAAGCTGAAGCTAAAAGAGGTAAAGAAGCTTGCTCAAGGTCACGGAAGTAGGAAGTGCTTGCTCTGCCACCGGCCGCAGGCCAATCCTAAGTGCCAGCCTCCAGAAGCCCTATATCACCTGACGTGAGAGGTGATGGCCTTTGGGCTTCATCTGCCCAGATCCTGTCTCCTGCTTTCAGGCAGAAGTCTATCCAGAGCAGAAAACTAGCCCCATGCAGAACCTTCTCCCTGCCTATCTATGGGCAGAAAGCCAAAGCCAGAAGCTAATGCTAAGAAGAAATTGTGAGAAGATCCAGTGAATATTTAGGAAAATTTTGTAAAGTAGAGGGGGAAAAAAAAGAGGAACTTCTGTTTTCACCAGCTCAGTCAGCTTTGGGAAGAAACCACAGGCCACTTGGGGCGGCTGCCAAATGCTCAGCCCTATCCTGCTGGTGCGTTGGCTCTGTTGTGAGAGGGGTTCAAGTTTCCCGAGCTGGCCGGGCAGGACCAGCCACAGGCACACGGCTGACTCTGCAGTGGCCGGGGAAAGCAAAGCTGCAGGGACGTGACCCACGGGCCATCCCAATAGCACTATCCTGAAGGAGCCAGAGTCCCTACAGCCTCCCCCCCGCCCCCCGCTGCCTAGTCCATCCCATGGATCAGCGCCCCTTTCAGAAAAGAGGCTGCAGGGAAGGCACCGGAGGTGACCCAGGGCCCAGGGCACGCTCAGGGTCTGCACACTACCTGAATGGGGGCCAACAGCACTGGAAGGAAACGTTAGTGACCAGCAGTAAGCAGGCTCTAACGCTGCCTGGCTCTGACCCTGCCTGGGACCCCAATCCACGGTGGAGGCCATTCATCTTACTCGTGAGCCACCTCGAGAAGAAACTATGAGGATAAAAGAGACAGATTCTGAAAAGGATGTTGAGATTCTTATTTGTTCATAAGCTAACTTTTAAGGGCTTATGATGTCTAGGACACTGTGCCAAACCCTATACATGGACTATCTCATTTCATTTTCACGAGAGCCCCAAGAGGTGGTAATCACCATCATCGCCATTTCAAAGGACAAACTGAGTGTTGAAAAGGGGCCTGTGCAATGACAAATTAGTAGGTGGTAGAATTAGGATACACACCCATGTGGTCTGACCTCAGAACCCACACTCTTAACCAAGATCCTTTACCACTTCCTAAAACAGACTCTCAGGAGCTAGTAAAAAGAATTATTAAACAAAGTTCCTGGTCTCAGAGCATTTACAGCCTGATGAGGGAAATGGATAAATAGATCCAATGCACAGGGAAACAGCCTACGACTGCATATATTATTACCAAAGGTACTCATTCATTGCTTCCATTATATAAAGGCACGAGCTACAGAACCAACGGAATGACTGAAGGAAGACGGTGGGAATTTAACTTTAAAATATGATGTGCACATTTGGGGCTCCTGGGTGGCTCAGTCGGTTAAGTATCCAACTCTTTATTTCAGCTGGGGTCATGATCTCACAGTTTCTAAGTTTGACCCCTGCACAGGTTCTGCACAGACAGTGTGGACACTGCTTGGGGTTCTCTCTCTTCCTCTCTCTCTGTCCCACCCCCCTCCCAAAATAAATGAATAAACTCTAAAAAACAATAATAAAATAAATGAAATGAAATGAAATGAAATAAAATAAAATAAAGTAGAATAGAATAGAATAGAATAGAACAGAATAGAATAGAATAAGATGTGCACAATAGCCATACAGTGGAAATGACCCAAATGTCCATCAACAGACGAATGGATAAATATATGCAGTCTATACATACAATAGAATAGATTATTCCACCTAAAAAAGGGATGAAGTTGTGGCACGGGCAACAGCACGGGTGAACCTTGAGGTTGTTATGCTAAGGGTACTAAGCCAGTCACACAAGACAAATGCTGTGTGATTCCACTTATATGAGGAACCTAGAGCAGTCAAAACCATAGAGACAGAAATTAGAACGGTGGTTGCCAGGGCCTAGGGGGAGGGGGGAAATGGGGACTTGGGGTTTAATGGGAACATAGTTGCAGTTTGGGATGATGACAAAGCTCAGGAAATGGATGGCGGGGGTGGCTGCACAAGATTGTGAATGTACTTAATGCCCCTTTGTGAAGGTAACCTCATGTGTCACCTTCACTGGCCCAGGGGCGCCCAGATGAAACATTATTTCTGGATGTGTCTGTGAGGTGTCTCAGAAGGGATTAGCATTGGAATTGGTGCAGTCAGTAAAGCAGACCACCCTCCCCGGTGCAGGTGGACATCAACCAGTGCGTTGAGAGACTGAACAGAACAAAAGGCGGAAGGAGAAGGAATTCAACCCTTTTTTCCTGCCTCACTGCTTGAGCTGGGACATCTCTTCTCATCTTCTATCCTTGAACTATCAGCTCCCCTGGTTCTCAGGCCTTTGGACTCAGACTGAATTACACCACCTGGGTCTCTGACTTGCAGATGGCAGAGGGTGGGACTTCTCAGCCTCCCTAACTGCACGAGCCAATAACTCCTCAATCTCCATTTACATGATGTGTATATCCTATTATCCTATGACATCATATGATAAAATACATGTGTGTGAATGTTTCTCCTATTGGTTCTGTTTCTCTAGAGAAACACTACTGAACTGTACACTTAAAAATGGTTGAAATGGGGGTGCCTGGGTGGCTCAGTCCTGCTTCAGATTCTGTGTCTTCCTCTCTCTCTGCCCCTCCCCTCCTTGTGTGCATCCTCTCTCTATCTCTATCTCAAAAATAAACATCAAAAATGTTTTTAACTTAAAAAAATGGTTAAAATAGTGAATGTCCTGTGTACTTTGTCACAATAAAAAAATTTTCTGAAGACAAGATAATATACCGGTGGTGGTGGTGATAGCCTGCTAGCTTAAACGTTTGTCTTTGCTCTAACGAGTGAGAAACCCAGAGTGCAATCCAAGCAACCTTGTTGTGGGGTGCAGGGGTGTTGAGTGGTCATGAAGCCAGGAAGGTATCTCTTGGGGGATGTGGGAAATTCAGCCTTTTGTCTTTAAGGTCTCCTTGAAGATGACCTGAAAACTGGGCCTTCTGTATTTTGAAAGTTTACTCCCCACTGACTGCAGAAAGCCAAGGAAGCAGGTAGGCTCAGCCTTTTTGTGTCTGCAGGTCCAAAAGGAGCGGCAGGTCCTGAAGGTGGAGTCTGGGGGTTAAGAAAGTGGTCAGGGCTCTGGATCTATAAGACAATGAGCCACTAAACCCACATTCCTGGCACAGTGTGCCACCCCACGCAAGTTGAGAACTAAGACCAGGATGGGGGGGGGGGAGCCTCTCCTCCAAAAATAACAGTATTACTACCTTAATATTAGTTGATCCCTTAACCAAGCGTTTTATAAGCATTCTCTCATTTAATTTCTATAACATCCCTATAGGGTTTTAGCATTATGCCCACTTTACAGAGGAGGAAAGTAAGGCTCCAAGAAGCTAGGGGCGGTGCTAACAGTCACTGGGCTGGTAAGCCAGGATCTGTATCTCTCTGATCCAAAACGTGTTTTCTTAACCACTACAGGATACCATTTTCTTTGTACACTTGAATACAACACACTCTCGCTGTTGGGAGGGAACACTGCCACAAAGGCCAGAATTTATCCAAACAACACATATGGGAGCCTTAAATGCCAGGTGGCAGGCTAAGTCCTCATCAATATCTACAAAATACAAACAAAAAGGCAGTTGTTGAATTCGGATCACAAGTCTTCTCAGGGCTCACTTGGGGGTCAGTTTCAAACCTACTATCAGCCAGAGAACTCTGTTAAGACAGTAAACCGTGCCTCTCTCCCATTCCTCTGTGGTGAAACCAGGCAGGAGTGGTATTACCTAATAGGCCATGGGAACGACGCATCATTTTAAATTGGGCTTTCTGAGGCCATTTAAGGCAGGAGCAGAAAATTCTTCTATCTGACAAAGGCCATCTGAACTACAAAGGGAAAATCAATTGGGATCGCATGAGTGGAAAGACACTTAAATTAGGGTTTTCTTTTAGAGGGGAGTATAAAATGTCTCTCTTATCATCGTATTCAGGAAACACAAGCAATAAAAAATAGTGCATATTTTTAAAAACTCCTTCTTCGGTTTATAAATTTATGGCCAACTAAGGGAGAAACCTGGCGAGGGGAGAGTATAATAGGGAAGAAAGAGGGAGCTCAAAGGCAGAGGAACCACCTCCCCAAACACAATTAATGCCATGCTCTGGAAAGTGCTAGAGACCGCGTTCTGCAGGGCACAGTGGTGCTACGTCCATGCAACCAATACCCTGGGTCCTGGGAGATGCCTGAGACATGGATGTTCTTGCTGTTATTACTGTAAAGAAATTTTAGAAACTATAAAAGAACATAAAAAAGAAAATAAAAATCACTAATAATCAGTATCATCGTTAGCATTTGGGGTATACTCCCTTGGGTCTTTTTTCTTCGCATGTTTAAAAAATTAGGATTTATAGCAGATACAGTTTTAAATCTTACAGTATTTCCTGACACATTCTCATAAGCATTATTTTGAGTCATATATGATTTTTGAAGACATGACTGTTTTTTAATACTGTAAGACATCAGATGAATATGTCAAAATTTACATAACTACTCTATTGTTGGACATTTGGAATGTTTCCAATTTTAACTATCTATTATAAATAATGCTACAATAAAGATATATTATGCACATCTGTATACATATACATACATATATACACACATATGTATATGATTACTTCCTCAATACAAGTGCCAAAAAACAGAATGACTGAGTCGGAGAGAATGAATATTTGATATAAATTTCCAATAAGCATACTAAGAACAATTGTAAGTAGTGTTGCATTTTTGCAACTCTAGACATAAATGGCATCACATCTCAGTATTTTTTACATGGACCAATTTCTTTATTTTTAAGTTTTTATTGATTTTGAGAGAGACAGAGATGGTGTGAGTGGGGAGGGGCAGAAAGAGGGAAAGAGAAACCCAAGCAGGCTCTGTGCTGTCAGTGCACAGCCTGACACAGGGCTCAAACCCATGGAATTGTGAGACCATGACCTGAGCCGAAATCAAGAGTCAGACGCTTAACCAACTGAGCCACCCAGGCACACCTACATGGACCAGTTTCAATCACGTGGACAACCGAGTCAGTCCCGTGGGCTAGGAGTTTCCCACCTCTGTTTTGAAGTGTCTCTTTATCCAGGAGCTCATACACCAGACAAAAATGCAGTTCCAAATCATTCTGGCAGCCCACTGTTAGCACAAGTCACAACATGTCTTGCATCAGAGGTGGGTGGTAACATGCCTGTTTCCTTCACTTTCCTATAAACTCCAAGGACACAGGTACTTGGCCCCACTCACTTTTGCATGCTCTCTGCACAGCTTCTTTCAAACCACTCATCATTCACCAAGGGTCCTCAAATTGGTTTCCATACTCTTCCACATACCCCATGTTCCTCCCTAGGAAGTCATATGTCACAGGACTTTGAAATGAGAAGGATCTGAGATCTTGGACAAGCTCCTTGCCTTCTGGTGCATCAGGTGCCTTGTCTGTAAAATGGGGGTAAGGATACGTCCCTTAGAGAGCTACCAAAGGGCTGTTAGATAAATTATGGAAAGTGCTTGTGTGACAGGAACCTCAAAAACACTCAATAAACAATCATTTTTGTTTAAAAAAAATCATAATGCATGAACACAAACCCACCAAAAAATTGCTTAATCCTCTGCCCACTGGAGGAGATTAAAGAATCCTACAGCTGTCTTTCTCATCTGAAGCTTATCCAGGTCCTGGATGCCTGGGTAGAGATTCAGAACCTTCTTGGATTGTGCCAAACCCACTTAACCTCAAACCCATTTAAGGGAGGTCTGGCAAAGCCCGACTTGGATGGCAGGCAGGCAGCTGGTCAGCACGGAGCCTCTAAAGCTCTGGTCAGCTGTGCACAACGACGGAGTGAGGACAAGTTATAGGGAAACCAAAAAGCAACAGCCTGAATGCAACCCATCCAGAACAGGACTTTGGGGCACCAAGAGCAAGAAGGGAGATGGTTCAAGGTGCCACTGGCTCCTCCCAATGGGGAGCCTGGAAGCAGGTTGACTGGTGTAGCCACCACTCCCTCGCTGACCCTGGACAGATCTGCTATTGTTCATCGACGGTGCTGGGAGTTGAGTCACTGTGACATTGTCCAAATGCTCTATCAGGAGGAAACAGCTGGACAGACCAACATCAAGTGCAGGAAACCTCCACCTCCACCAGGGCTCCCCTCAGAGCCCCCACCCTGTTTGGGAGGCCCAGCATCCTGCCTGCCCATTCCTCAGGGACCCCTGACCAATCCCAAGGCCTCCACAGTCTGAATAGACATCTCTGTTTCCTGCCTCTATTTGCCTGGGGCAAAATACATGTTCTTTGTATGGCATTTTGGCAACACTCTGAGGCGCGGGGAGGTGGGGTCTCCTGGGTTCAACCTGCCAGTAAATAGAAACCAAGGTGGCTCAGTCAGTGAAGCATCTGACTTGATTTCAGCTCAGGTCATCATCTCACAGTCCTGAGATCGAGCCCCACATCTCTCTCTCTTTCTCTCTCTCTCTCTCGAAGAAGAAGAAGAAGAAGAAGAAGAAGAAGGGGAGGAGGAGGAGGAGGAGGAAGAAGAGGAGGAAGGGGAAGGGGAAGAGGAGGGGGAGGAGGAAGAAGAAGAAGAAGTGGAAGAGGAGGAGGAGGAGGAGGAGGAGGAGGAAGAAGAAGAGGAGGAGGAGGAGGAGGGGGGAGGGGGAGGGGGAGGAGGAGGGGAAAGAAATCACTCATAAAAGCCGCTGGGCAGTTCATGGTTTAAAGTCAAAGACAGCCAAGTGTGACTCCTGCCTCTCTAACAGTGAGTGGCTGTGTGACCTACATGGTGTGAGTTATATCACATCCTTAACCTGAGGCAGGTAGAAAACACAAGTTAATGACACCAGCTGGGTTTACAGGCACGTTCCCACACTGTGTCAACACTGAGGCAGTCGGGAAAGCACAGGCCCCATCTGAGGGTGGTGGCTGAGACTCAGGTCTGGCCAATTGTTGCACCTAGCAGTGTGGACTCCATGTGACCAGACTTTTCATCTCTAAACCCCAAATCTCTATTTTTGTGAAATCTCTTCAGTGTTTAAGTTTAAATAAATAAGCAAGAACACCAAAGGGGCCCAAACAAAACACGTGTGGCCTGGACCTGATCTAGGGGCCACTGGATTGACTGCAACCTCAGCTCTCAACGTCAGGTTCCTCATCTGCAAAACGAGGGCAAGTGAAAGCCTGGTGTCGGGAGGATTTGATGGGTTTAGGCCCGTCAGGCTTCCCACAGGACGGCACACAGGAAACGCGTGACAAACAGGGACTGCTATAACTTGGCAGAGCTGGAAGGGCCTCAAGAAGACGTACCCAACCTTCTCATTCTACGAAGAGGAAACGTCAGAGAGGGCCTGTGGCTGACCCGAGGTCTGTGAATGAGCCTGTGGCAAGAGGGCCTGGGCCTGGGCCTCTCACCAAAGATGCACAGGCCCCCAGCAGCCCCTCCCAGCTATAGACTCAGTTTATCCAGATGGCTCTGCAACTGTCCCTCACAAGTGCCAGCCTCATCAATATTTGTGGGCCACCGGCTGCCAGGCCTGTGATGTCAGGACACTGCGGCTTCCCCCACTCCCCTGCTGCTCCACACTGTCACCTAGAAACATCTCCAGAGCACAGCAAACACAGCCATCTCACCTCCCCATCTCCCCTCTCCACGCTTCTCACAAAAGCCCAGGGTCACTCACACCTTCTAGCACAGGTCTCTTTCACCGGCTGATGGCTCACTTCCTCCTCAAATCTCTGGAGGTGACAGGCTGGCCTGGTGTGTCACCAGCCACGAGGGGGAGGTTCTCAGGTTAAATACCCCAAATACCCCTCCGGTTGGAGTGGGCCAGAGGAACGAGAAGGGAGAAAGAGTGAGGGAAGGGGAGAGGGCTGAGACTACCAGAATAAAAAAGAACACACAAACATCATGTGGCTGAGAGAAAGGATTTCACACCAATCCTCCAGAAAAGCCGGAAGAGAGATGTGGAGACTCCAACAGGCCTCGTGGGGCTCAGAATCAAGTTTCCCCTCCTGGAAAGACCACAGACTTTGGAATCCCCCGGAGAAGAGTTTAAATCCTTCTCTGGCATGTCCCACTGTATGACCCCAGGGGGCAGCTAATGAGCCCCTCTGAGCCTTGTTTTCCTCATCTTATAAAGTAGATGTCTAGCATAGTACTTGAGGCATAAAGGGAAAGTAACAACCACTGGTTATTCATGTCACTGAGGCTTTCTTCCCAGTATTAAACTGCCCCTAGCCCCTTCGTGAGCATCCTGAGGGCAAAAAGCATAGGCACTTGTCCAGGTGGGGATCAGAATGAGCTGGAAGAACAGTCATTTGCGACTGATTTTCTGAACAACATCCCACACACTTGGGATGAGCTCTGTGTGTTGTATAAGCGATGAACCACGGGAATCTACCCCCAAAACCAAGAGCACACTGCACACCCTGTACGTTAGCCAATTTGACAATAAATTATATTTAAAAAAATTTTTTAAATAAATAAATAATAAATAAACAACATCCCACATACGTTCTCTGTGGGCAGTGTAACCCATACTGTTGTGCTCACAGTACCCCAAGGAAAGTACTCGTTCACCCCCCTCCAAGTTCACCCCCCTCCAAACCCTGCCCCAGGGTTACTGAGCCCTTGGCCCTGTGTCTTCCATCTCTCCCCTACCGTCCACCAAAGTTCTGTCTTTGTAACCTGTCATGCTTAATAATGGTGCCTGAAGCCTCTTCCCATCTCTGGAGGGGACTGGGAGGAAGAAGAGGGAGTGGTAGATGTTTTTCCACAGGTTACAGATGAGGAGACAGAGGCAGGGACATGAAATTGTCTCCTGCTACTGGGAGACCCGCCTCTGGCAGATTCTCACTCAGAGTCTGGGAGCAGTGAAGGCACCGGTCAGTGGTGAGAAGGAAGGGGAGCAAAGGCCTCTGAGGGGGAACGCCATGGGGTTGAGCTCACACCAAAGTTTTCCCATATGTGTCAATAAATATAAACAAAAGGAAAAAAAAAGAGGGATCAGGTAATCCAGTAGGAAAGAGAGAAATCATCCTCACCATCCTGCTCACCACCACTAACACCTGCACCATGCTTTCTACGTGCCGGGCAGGTTCTAGAAGATTTACACGCGTTAACTCACTTCATAGTCACAGTAACCTGCTGAAACGTGTCCTTTAGTGTCTCCATTTTACAGGGGGAAAAGGGTCTGGGAGAACTTGTCCAGGGCCACGACGGGGAGCAGTGTGGCTGGTGTGTGAACCGGGAGGTGGGCCTTGGCCATTCACTTTGCCGCCTCTCACCTCTAGGCTGCCCTCACCTGCTAAGCCCTGAGATGACAGCTTGCGGGCAAGTGGTCAGACCCTGCGGCCACAGCACCTGTAGCAACTGCCCCCTGAGGTGCTTCCTTCAACTGGAGGAGCCAGACCAGGATCTGACGGCCTCGACAAACGTCCTGGTCCTTGGCCTCTGCCTCTGCCTCCAGGCAGGGAGGAGGAACAGGAGGAGGCAGGGGCCAGAATGTACCGTAGTATTCTGTTCCCACTAACTCAGAATCCCAGAACAGATGGACAGGGGAATTTCTGAATGAGTAACTAACCACAGAAGAATAAAGTTATGTAAATCAGCCTGGAACACAGGAAGAAATGTAGGCATGGACTTTCAAAAACTCAGGCCTAAGGAAGTGGGAAATGCCCAAAATGTGTGCTCCCTCACCGTTCCTGCCTCGGGGCAGAGCTGGGCATATTGTGGGTTTCTAGACTATTCTCAATTCTAAAACTACTAGGTTTTTACCCCACAGGCAACAGCGCAGGAATTGCTAAACATATTTGGATTTCTCCTACCAAAAAAAGAAAGAGGCCCTAGGATACAAAAATCAGACAGACAAATGATAGAGCTCTGATTCCTCCCCCTTCCTCGTGTTGTTTTTGCTAAAGTGCTTTTATTAACAGGCTGCTTGTCACCATCTCCCTCCAGCAGCTTATAAAACGGAGCCCAAGGAATGTATCAACAGCTCTGCCCCATCAGGACAGGAGGTGACAGTGGGGAACACTCAAACTCTCAATCACAAACCCTTTCAGCCAAGCAGGTTGCCCCTGCAACGCCCATCAGGAGCCAGATGATGAGGGCAGTCTGTGCTGCCTTCCTATAGACTGAGCTTGGCAAGCAGCAGGGGGAAATGGACAGGCTTTAGCTGGAATTTTATCTTTTCTGTAATCTTGAATGAAGTTATCTTTCCTTCCTGAGCACTTTCTTCCATAAAAACTGTCCTGCTGGTAAAGGTGAAGATTTGTCACCCTCATAAGCTTACAACTCATTCTGGCGCTCGGTTTGTGTGGATCTCCAACGGGGACGGCTCAGGCTGAGTCCAGAAAACAGTGCTGGAGTGCATCCAAAGGCAGCCACCGGGGCAGTGGGGTCTAGAAATGAAGTTATCTGAGAGACAGCTGGTGGAACTGGAGAAGAGGTACAGGGGTAGCTGTTGTCAAATACTCCCGGGTTGTCATGTGGACGAGGGAGCAGGCGCGCGTTCCCAGGCTCAGCCGGCAGAGACAAGGCCAAGGGACGGCTCCAGAGAAGCAGATCTGAAAACCAGAGCTGTCCAGCGATCAGAGGGGGTGCTCATCACTCGAAACATCCAGGCAGAAGCTGGCTGCTGGACTGGGATCCAGCGCAAGCCACGAGTGAGAAGGACACCCACTGAGGACCCTTCCTCCTCTGACAAGCTATCTTCACCTGACAACAATAACAAGCTATGAGGAGCCAGATGACCTCAGGAAGGGCAGGGTCTGTTGATTGGTTTTGTACTATTATCATTTATGCTCAGCACTTCATACACATGACCCTGTTTCATCTTTACCATGACCCATAAAGTGCGTGCTAGGCCTGCCACATAGTAGGTACCCGAAAGAGACGTGCTGAATAAGGTGAATGCGTGAGTGAATCCCTTTTGCCAAGGGGAAAACGGAGGCCTACAGAGACTAAGCACCTTGCCAATGTCGAGCATCTGGGCACAGCAGAGTCAGTCTGTGTCCCGCATTCTGAGCCCCCAGGCCCGCATCCTGATCCACTGCACTGCTCGCTACGGCAACTGCCTTGGTCTTAGGGGACCTGTTAGAGTTAGCGGGCTGTGACCAAGTGCCACAAGGACATTGCTAACAGCCATCAGGTTCTGTCCCCCAAATATGCTCTAATAAGCATGCACTGCTCTTACAAAAGAAAATGATGGAACTTATCTAGATGCTCAATTCAGCCCACCGTCTCACAACCAAAGGTGTGTGCAATGAAAAAAGAACTGGCCAATCAAAAAGACAAGCAGGAAAAGAGTCGTTGAAACAATTAAAATAGGGGCACCTGGGTGGCTCAGTCGGTTAAAGCGTCTGCCTCTTGATTTCAGCTCAGGTCATGATCTCAAGGTTTGTGAGATTGAGCCCCGCGTGGGGCTTTGAGTGGACAGCACAGAGCCTGCTTGGGATTCTCTCCCTCCCTCTCTCCCTGCCCCTCCCCAACTCACACATTTTCTTTCTCTTTCTCTCTCTCTCTCTTTCTCTCTCTCTCAAAATAAGTAAATAAACTTAAAAATTTTCAAACAAAAAGTCGTCGGCAAGGATGTGGAGGAAATGGAACCCCTGTACACTGTTAGGTGGGGTGTAAGACGGTGCAGCTGCTTTGGAGAATAGTCTGGAGCAACTTAAGAGGCTCAACACAGTTACCATATGACCCAGCAATTCCACTTCTAGGTATTTGCCCAAGAGAAATGAAAACACATGCTCACACGAAAAATTGTACGTGAACGTTCACAGCAGCTTTATTCACAGCAATCTAAAGGTGGAAACAACTCAAATGTCTGTCAGCAGATAAATGAATAAGGACAAACAACACGTGGTATGTCCACGCAATGGAATATTACTCAGTCTTAAAAAGAAATCCTAACAGGCGACAACATGGATGAACCTTGAAAATACCATGCTTAAGTGAAAAACTAGTCATAAAAGACCACATATGACATGATTCCATTATATGAAATATCCAGAAGAGGTAAATCTATAGAGGAAAAAAAGTACATGAATGGGGCTGTTTGTGGGGATGGGAATGACTACTAATGCATACGGGGTTCTCTGACAGAGGATGAAATTTCTAAAATTGATAGTGATGATAGTCGCATAACTGAGAATACACTTAAAACTACTGAATTGCTCACTTTGAAAATGGGTGAATTTTATGATATGTAAATTACTACTTAATAAAGTTTTTTTCAATTTTTTTAATGTTTATTTATTTTGGAGGCAGAGCACAAGTGGGAGAAGGGCAGAGAGAAAGGGAGACACAGAACTTGAAGCAGGCTCCAGGCTCCGAGCTGTCAGCACAGGGCTCGACACGGGGCTGGAACCCATGCACGGGGAGCTCATGACTTGAGCCAAAGTCAGCCACTCAACTGGCTGAGCCACCCAGGCACCCCAATAAAGCTGTTTTTTAAAAAAGAACCAGTTGAGTATCTTTTTTGATTTTAACAGATCACGGGGAATCTGATAAGGGATAGAGATTATGGAGTAGATCAAGGGAAGGCAGCAGCTCATAAACTCATTACTTCTTACTGTGTCCAAGATGCCATCCACTAGTTCAACAAATACTTACTGAACCTACTATAAGCCACGCATGATGCTACATCAGAGGTCCATAAACTACAGGCTGGCCGAATCCAGCCTGCTGTCTATAAAGCCTGCAAACTAACAATCATTTTCGCATTTTTATAAGGTTAGAAAAAAATCAAAAGCAGAATAATATTTCATGACATGTGAAAATCACATGAAATTCCATCATTGATGTCCATAAATAAATTGGGAAACAGCCACGCACATTCATGTATGTATTGCCTATGGCTACCTCTGTGCTTCAAGGGCAGAGCTAAGTAGCTAACACCAGAGACCAGACCATCTGCAAAGCCATTTATAATCAGGTCCTTTACACACAAAATTTGCCAACTCCTGTGCTAGATGCTGGAGGTGCAGGGGAGGAAAAGGGATGAGCAACAGCAGTTTAGGCCTCTGTCTCCTGGAGTTTATGGCCCAGGGAGAAAGACATTCAGAGTCTGAGGACCACACAGGTGAGTATACAGTTATAAATGGAGAGAAATGCTATGAAGGAAAGAACCAACAAGTCTATGAGAGCACAGAACAAGGGGACTGACCTGGGTCAGGGATCAGGGAAGGCTCCCCTGTAGGCAAACCTGACTAACACGTGAAGGAGCATATGGGAGCCACGTGTGCAAAGGCCCTGGGGAAGGCAGCATGTGCCCTGGTGAAGGGCTCAGAGAAGCCCAGCACGGCTGCAGCACAGAGAGGAGGGCAGGCCTTGCAGGCAGCGATGCTCCCAAGTCTGTGCTCCCCTGGAGACTGTGGGAAGGGGGCTGAGAACCATCCAAGAGTGGTGACTATGTACAAACCCTGTGCCTACATAGGCACTACCCAACTGCAAGTTAAGAAGACATGGGTGGGAGTGCTCATCAACCAAAAAATATTTCTTGGTCATCTACCAAAGTGCCCCCCCACTTTCTTTATCCAATGTCACATAGGACACAAAACAGGAAGAAGAGGCAGTCTTCGACTTCAAAGAGGAAGCAAGGAATTGAGGAAACAAGTTCACGTCCTCAGCTCTGCCACTCACAGTCGCATTCACTGGCCCCCAAGACCTGGAATGTGCTTCCCCAGACACTCAAGAGGCCTGCTCCCTCGATTCCCCCTGAGGTCTCTGGATCCCCATATGAGAGGAGCTCTCCCTGACTCCTAACACAAAATAACTCTCCCCATCGCCTTCTCACAGGCCTAGTGGGTGCCTAGTGCTGCCCCATTTTCACCTCCATGCTCACTCTGCCTGTTACACAGTGTTTGTTTGTTCACTGACCTGCTCTGACACAAGAAGACAAGCTTTATCAGGGCAGGAACTTTGTCTTCTCACTGCTGTGTTCCCTGCACCAAGACCTGACATGGATTCAGCTCACAGATCAGTATCCGTGGAGGAAGTGCAAACACAAAAACACTTAAAGAGAAAAAAAAGCACTTGATGGGGCACCTGGGTGGCTCGGTAGGTTAAGTGTCCAACCTCAGCTCAGGTCATGATCTCACAGTTCGTGAGTTCGAGCCCCGTGTCGGGCTCTGTGCTTACAGCTCAGATGGAGCCTGCTTCGGATTCTGTATCTCCCTCTTTCTCTGCCCCTGCCCCGCTCGTGCTCTGTCTCTCTCTCAAAAGTAAAAATGAACATTAAAAAAAAGAAGAAGAAGAAAAGGAAAACACTTGAAAAAAAAGGTGAATGTCCTTGATTTGTAACCTTTGGCAAATTATTTCTTTACAGCTCCATCTCCTCACTGGAAAAATAAAAATAATAGAAGTTTCTACTTTGTGAGTAAATAAAGTAATGCACAGAAACACTGATCATTACTGCTGACACCATCATCTTGTGTGATGGAGCTATTTTGTGTCACATGTTAACCAAGGCACTTTAAATACACACCATATTCAATTCTCACGTAAACTCCATGAGATAACTTTCAATACAAATTCCCTTTGAGAAGATGAGGAAACTGAAGCTCAGAGAGACCAGGTAAACTGTCCAAGGTCACATTATTAGTAAACAGCAGAATTAAAATCCAACCCAGCACCATGGGGCTTCAAGGTCTAGGCTCTTTCCTTTCTACCCAACTGCAAACTAAAAAAGCCAAAGGCTGCTGCAGAAAGGGAGACTGGCATATCCTGGAGCAGCAGAGGACTGTTCAGGAAGGAAAGGAGACTCTGATTCTGTTCTGAAGGTTAGAAGGGTCCAGCTGAGCAGAAATGCAGGCAAAAAAGGCATTCTAGGTCAGAAAAGAAAAAAAAAAGGAGGTAGGGGCAGTTCTTTTCCACAAGAGACCGACACCGTCATAACAGGAGTGAGAGAAGACAGTACTGGAGTCACAGGACTAGCACTTTGGACCTTCGATGCATCTGGTCCAGCCACTTGCTTTACAGAGGAAGACACCAAGGTCCAAGGCAGTAGAATGACCTTGAAAGGCTGCCAAAGCCCTAGATGGTACCTAGGTTCCTATGTGCCTAGGCTTACATTCTAAACTAGACATGTTCTTACTCTTCTTCATTTAATTCCTCTTCAAAAATTACAGAAGTATGGCATGCTCACTACGGCCAGAGAAAATAAACCAAGATGAGGAAAAAGTCCACAGTGTCCCCACCGCTAGCCATCAAGTCTGTTAAACAGTTTGATATTTAACAGGTGTAGAGTTGTGTTAAGCTGTTTGCCTTTCAGTGCAAATGAATTGTACTTCTGCTTCCATTTTTGTTTCCAAGTCTCTTTGCAATTCATTCGCGTGTTCACTCATTGATTCGGCCAGCGACTGCTGAGGGTCTCGTGGGTCACTGGCACAGCTCTGGGTACTGGGGGTTCTGCAATAAGCATGCATAATAAAATGATCTTTCATTCCGTTCCCACAAAGGCTGAAGAAACACACCCCCTGCTCCGTGAAAAACAACACAGAAGGGCAACTAAACATACCAACTACGCTTTGGCCAAAGCTCTCAGAGAGAACACGTGAGTTCACCTGGGCTGGTCCCTGACACCTCGCTAAAACAAGAAAGAAGAGACTTTGGTTGCAGGCATAAGCCCCCAATTTCGAAGAGAACAGAAGGGAAGATGGTAGCCACACAATTTTAGAGACTGGAGGGCACAAGGACAAAGGCTAACTATCTTAAGAAACCTGATAGCGCTGAATCCCAAAGCACTGGCCCCCCAGAACCCCCAGAAGGCATGGGGACCGGCAGCACCAGGGAAGCCTGGTTACAGGTCTGCCTAAGAAAGAGTCCCAAGCCCCCCGACTTCCTCCCCAACTTGCCTCAGACAGGTCAGTGTCCCTCCCCATCCCAGGGGTTTATTCTTTGGAGAGGGTAAAGTGGAAGGTCTGCAGAATGGAGAAACTGAGCAAAAGGAAATGCTGGGCACCATGCTGGAAACGGCTAAGCTGAAGTACAAGAAGGCCCAAATCCCTGCCCTCTTCCCCATTAGGTTCCTGGGCATAGAGGGTCAGCCTTAGGCTTTCCAGGTAGACTAATAGAAGATTCCTCTCTAGGAAATCTTAACAGCTCAAGAGAAAATACCTAAGATACTAACTTACTGGTTCCTAAGTGAAACAGGCCCACCAGGTCACCCCACATTAGGCCCAGAGTCCACAAGGGCCTGCCACATACAAACACACAGAGCTTAATGCCCCACGCAGATGTAAGCAGACTACCAAAGGTCTGTCACAGGAAAAACAGAAAAAGCATACGTACACACACCTTATAGGCATTGGTAAGGAAGAATACTTCCCCCCAAAATAAAACTATATAGCACCAGAGAAATAAGAGGTGATATTGCATCTATGAAACCAAAACAGAATGCTATTTAAAACAAAAAGATATATTCAGAAAACATAAGAACTCTTAAAAATTAAAAAATATGCTAATTAACATGAAAACCTCAATAAAAAGCTGAAGAAATCTCCCAGAAAGGGGTGAGAGTAGAAAAGAGAAAGAAAATAAAATTATAAGACCAATCCAGGAGACTTAGTATCCAAATTCTAGGAGCTCCAGGGGAAAGAAGAAAGAAAGTGGCAAGAGAAAAATCATCTATGAAGTAATTCAAGAAAACTTCCCAGAGCTAGACAATGTGTGTTTCAAGAGTGAAAGGTTCCAGGGTGCCCTTGCATGAACGTATATCCACACTAAGGAATGTCACTTGTGATATTTCAGAACGCTAGACAAAGATGACTTTTACACAGGACGCTGACAACTCCAGAGAGAAAAGTCCTTTGTGACCCACAAAGGATCAAAATTGGAATGGCATTAGACTTTTGGACAGTAACCCTGGAACTGAAAAGAAAACTAAGCAATATTTTGCACACATACACACACAAAAATCCCTAGCCTAGAATTCTACACCAAACCAAGTATCAATAAAGTGTGAGTACAGAATGAATACTTCTTCAGATTTTTAAGGCGAACACATTTATAGAGCACCTCTGATGTGGGCCCCTGCATTACCTGTATAAAGGCAAGATGCCTCACTGTCTATCCCACTAGGCTCTATGATAGAAACTGTCTTATTCCTCTCAAAAGCTTCACCCAAGGCGCTACAGGGTCACAAAGGAAAGGCACCCTCAGCAAGGGGGAGGCAGGGAACACTTAGTGGAGGGAGGGGACATCTACAATGGCTCCTCAAGACTTTGTAAAGAATGTACAGCCCAGTGTTGTTCCAGGAAGGATGAATGAGTGCAAAGCCTTGGGGACCCATCACAAACCATCAATTTGCTGACCACAGATAAGAGTCCTAGCCAACAAGTGAAACTCAAGCCAGGAACAAACGGACCAGTGATATTGCCAGGTATTTGGGTTTGTTTTAATCATCTTTTCTGGAACAAGGTAATATATAAATTAAGAAAAATACCATTCTGAGTGTGAAGAATGGGGACACTGAGGCAGGAGGCTGGCTCAGAGTATGACCTAAGAGTCTCTGGAGCATTTGACAGCCAGACAGGGCACAGGCCACCATGAAGCCAGTGCCCTAACAGAAAAGGAAAGCCAGACCTAACAACCACCATGCAAAGGCCTTGGAGGAAGGGCACCTGGCATCTGGGGGCTGGGCAGGGGCAGGGAGGGTCTCTGTACCTGGGTCGTCTCTCCTCACCCTGACCTGAGAAAGCTGGAGCTTTAAGGCTCAGAAAGATTGCAGGTGGGAAGACTAGAAAGAAGGCCCTAGCCACCTGGCTGGTCAGCCAAACCGCCTGGAAATGCAATCCAAGTTTCCAGGCCACTTCCCACCCTCTACTGTCCTGCCTCACCACCCTGTCTTTGAGGCAGATATTCACTTGCTGGCTTGTGAGGTCAGGAGAACCGGCCAAGGCCGAGGGCATGTCTGGCCCCTCCCCAACTCTAACTCGAATTGATGGAGGCAGCGGTCTCGATAGAGCCCCCACCCTGGGCACCTCCTTCCCCACCCCCACTGCAGGAGGCGGCTGTCAGCTCCATGGCCCTGTGATGATGCCACATTCTGCAGCGGTGGCCTGTCAGCAACAGTGAGGTTTCTGAAATAGAAACAAAGTCAGGGGCCTGTTTGCTCTGCTTCTGTGGCTGCTAACCCGCTGGGATCTGAGCAGCCAAGAAGGAGCCTTTCTTTCCCAAAATGGTCCTCTCTCTACCCTGCCTGGCCCGCCAAGGTCTGGCGCTGTGGGTGGTGGTGTGTATTCAAGGTTGGGAGAGTGCCTCCAAGCCCCAGCCCCAGGGCCCCGCTGACGCTGAGCAGCCAGGGAGTCTGGCCTGAGGCGGCCACCTCCTCTCTTTTCCAGAATCCCCCTCACTTCACGTGGCCAGGGCCGCATCAGCTCTCTGAGACCACTTGCTAGGTAAGGGCAGGAAGTCCCAGCTCAGCCCCACCTCCCACGCACTCAGACACCAAAGGTCAAGCTAAAAAGAACAAACCCAAGTCAGCTCAGCTCTTCCCTCCCTGCCCCACTCCAGGCAAGCTGCACCCAGGCCTGGGCTTCCCTCCCTTGATCCACCCCAGCCTCACTCCCCCAGTTTTCCCACCCGGCTGCACTTTTTTTTTTTTTTTTTTTAAGTAAACTCAACCCCCCAACGTGGGACTCGAACTCACATGCCCAAGATCAAGAGTCACACGCTCTATGGACTGAGCCAGCCAGGGACCCCCAGCACTTTTTTTTTTTTTTTTTTTTTTTAAGACAAGGCAAAATCTTCCTACTTCCTTAGGGAGCAATAAATATGAGGATTATGGAAGTGACATTCTGCAAGTGACCTAAGCGACTTGGAAGAAAAGGGGGAGATAAAATACAGGGCACTTTGGCCCAGACTTCACTCAGAAAGAGAGGGAGGCTGTGTCTCCAGGGAGGGGGAGACCATCTGCAGAGGTCTCCCGCCCACCTGCCTCGGGGCACTGAGCCCCAGTCAGTAGCAAAAATTCCAGGTCTCTAAGTACAAGGGCTTGTCTGATAGGCCAAACACAAAGACACAAGGCCCTCTCAGGCCCTGAGAGTCTGCTGTCTGGAGACAGGGCACAAATTCCACTCCCCAAACTGCTTCCCTCATCTGGAAGCAATTTGCCCCAGCCTCCACTCAATACGAGAGTAAGAGGAGAGAGCCTGCCCCTCACCCCTCTTCTGGGTGGCCCGCTGAACCCCCGAGAGCAGCCAGAGAATGGGTACACGGTCCACCCAACTGCCACACCCAGATGTCTGTTCGCTGCCATTCTAAACGAGCCATCCCTCTGCCACTGAAAAATGGATGACAGTCAAGAGCACAAACTTTGGAATCAGATTGTCCTAAACTGACAGCCAGCTCTACCAGCTGAGTCTAGGTTTCCGCCTAAGGAAGATGGAGATAAAGTAGTCAGGAGGATTAAATGTGACCATGCCTGGCACTCAACAAGCACTTGATAGAGAGCAGTTATTATTATTGCTGCTGCTGCTGCTGCTGCCGCCGCATATATACGCTCAGTCGATTTTCTACATAGTAGCCAGTGATCCTTTTGAAATGGGAGGCAGGTCTGTCTCTCCTCCATCAAATTCCTCCACTGGCTCCCACCTCACCACCAGAGAAGCTAAAGCCCAGAAAAAGACTTCCAAGGCCCTATGTGCTCTGAGGACCATGACCTTTCCCTTGCTCACTTCACACCAGCTATACAGGCTTGAACAAGCCACACACACTCCTGCCTCAGGGCCTTTGCACATCCTATTCCCTCTGCCATGGGATGCACCTTCCCCAGGTATCTTCAGGGTTGGCTCTATCACCTTCTGCCCTCTCTGCTAAAATTTACCTCCTTGGTAAGGCCTTCCCTAAGTGCCCTGTGTAAGCCATAATCCCTGAGCCCTGCCCTATCCTCCACCCCTTCCCTATTTCACTTTTCTCCATAGCTTCTGTCACTACCCAATGTAATACAGAGCTGAAATTATTTGCTTATGGTCAATCTTCTCCACCAAAATATAAGCTCTTGAGGACAGGGATTTTCCTTCTCTCCTGCATCCCCTGGCAGAGGAGCCCCTCAAACATTTGTGGAATGAGAGTCTCAGAACACTTAGGGTGAACCAAGCTGAGGCCAGGATCGAAATCACAAGTCCTCAGCCCCACTTACACGCTGTCAGTCCTCTGAGGCTCAGTGGCTTCCTCTGAAAAAAAAAAAGAAAATCCTCATTCTAACCACTTCTCAAGGTCATTGTCAGGGGGAAACGACAGTAAAATGATGCCTGGGAGTATGCTTCAGTGCTTTCCTAGCAGAGTGCCCTATAGAAAAGGAAGACTCCACAATGCATCCCCCACGCTAACTTTCAGTCCCAGGGCAGAGACCCTAGTGCTAAGGGGAGCCTTAAACACAGAAGGATTTACACACACAGTTCTTGCCTCGAGGAACCAGCTAAGTCATGTCTGAGGTCCTCAGACAGGTGGACACATCAGGTGCTAGTCCCCACCGAATTCCTGGTGCCCAGGACCTGCTTACATACAGTAGGTGCTCAATAGATGACCGGCAGAAGCACAAATGAGCAAATCCCATACTGATAACCACATAGAGAATAGTAAGATCACCAATATAAACACCCCCAATAAACCATTAGTTGACCTAAACAGCATGCAGACAACAGCTACCATGGATAGGACTGATGAAAATAGTATCTTTTTCTTTTCTTCACATCGAGGGCAAATGTGTTCTAAGGCGGACACTAGGGCATGGGTACAGAAGGCCACGGGGAAGGGTGAACAAATTCGGGAAATCTCTTTTCAGTGAGCGCATTTCAAGAATTAGGCCAAAACACTCCCCGTCATGACAGAGCGCACTCCGTCAATATTAGCTGTAATTATAGCATTGTTTTTATTATTGTCTTGGCAGCCTTCCAGTGGAACAAGCAAGCAGCTGGGAGACAAAACACTGAGGTCTCCCATCTGACAGCGAGGGGCCTGGGCACACTACTGCCCCGCCGAACCTCATCTACCTCATCTGTTAAGTGGCAGAGGCCAGGTGGAGTGCTGCACAGCCCTGGCCACACGACCCTGGCCACACGAATGCCGGGACTCCTTCCTCCCGGATGCTTTCATTCAGTCGTCAGACGTCTACGGGGTGCCCACTTTGTGCCAGCTGCTGTCTCGATGCTGGACGTATAGAGCAAATACAGAGAGAGGCACGCCTTCTCCCCTGGAGCTCCCTTTCCAGTGGGGGCGCCGACTTTGTGAGTCTAAATGCACTTGCACTCCAGCCCTCCTAGCAGATCAGTTTCCAAATAACATTCCCTTTGCTTCTATGGGAGAAAGGACTCCCATTTGCGAGGAGTGCTGCGCTTTTGCTGAGGAAGAGGCTAAGCCCACACTGTCCAGGATGGCGAAAGCAGCTCTGGGAGCGGGAGCCTAGAACATCAGTCCTGCAAACGAGCTCACCCCCCGCTCCCCAGTGGAGCCCTTGTTCTTCCCATTTGCAGAGGAAGAAACAAGACTTCCCCATGTCAGACCTGTCTGACCAAGGCTAAGAGGACCAGAGAACCCGAGTCCGAGTTCAAGAGTGCTCCTCACATCCATGACCATGCGTGGCCCAGCGAGCTGAAGGAAGACGAGCAGCACACTGGGAAGGAGGCTCTCGGGAGCTCGAGGCCACTTGGGGTCAGGCCAGGGCACTCAGCTGCCGGGAAGATTTCTCACCTCAGGTCTGCTTCCTATAAAGCCCTTGCCCCCAGAGCCTGCCTGGCTGTGACTTACCCCCTGGGCGCAGCTGACTGCTGCAGACACCACGAAGGAACCAGGGAGGTACCATGGGTCCCCTAGCAGACAACCTGACAAAGGTTCCTTCCACTGAGAGGTTGGGCAACGGCTTTAGGCAAGCAGAAGATGGAGTCCTTGGCTTTTTCCCCTTCTGAGTCAGCCCCCTACACTCTCCAGCCACTGAGCTGCAGACCTGCCCTTCCTTCTCTGGCTGGAATCTTATTTGGAGCTCCCTAAAGACCACCTTAAAAATGGCAAAAGGCTGGGGTGCCTGGGTGGCTCAGTCAGTTAAGCATCCAACTTTGGCTCATGTCATGATCTCACAGTTTGTGTGTTTGAGCTCCATGTTGGGCTCTGGGCTGACAACTCAGAGACTGGAGCCTGCTTCGAATTCTGTGTCTCTCTTTCTCTCTGCCCCTACCCTGCTGATGCCTCTGTCTCTCTCTTTCTCTCTCAAAAGTAAATAAACACTAAAAAAAAATTTTTTTTTTTAATGGGGAAAGGCAGGTCCTTGAAGATTCTCTTGAAAATCCAGCCCCCACCACCGTTTAACGGGCCTCCACAGTGTGCAAGGTACCATCCCAGACCCAATGGGGTGGCACCTCCCTGGGAGCTTTCAGTCCAGGGAGGGGAGAGGCCGCACAGAGGAAGTGACATGATCCCAGAGAAGTAAGTCAATGAACAGGTCAAGAGCAGCCGTGTCTGTTCAGAGCGACGTTCGCGAGCACGCAGAATGGCCGCAGCAAGGCTGCCAGATGTTGCTGTGTGGGCAGGAGGGAGAACAACGGGCTAACCAGAGTCCTGCACTGTCTCAAAGGCACTGTGTATCCAGACACAGGAGACACAATGGGACAAGGCACTGACATAAGGCACCAGCCCAGATGGATGGGGTGCCAGTCAGGCTGGAACTGAAATGATGGAGATGAGCACAGACGGCGAGCAGCTGGTCTGCAGGGCCACCAGAAGGAGTCCACTTTGGGCAAGGATGAAGGTGTGAGGAGTTCCACAAAACTGTAGTAAGGAGGGCATATTCAGGTGTGCACTGTGTGTGGTGGTGGGGGGGGTGGGTGTTGGGGACTGGGAATTTCCAGGAGGGCTGGATCATTGGGCTCAAAGGGAGGACAAAGATTTAGAATCATTGAGTAGAAAAGTATCTTAGAAACGATCTCATACAACATCATATCTAATCTTACAATCCCAAACACAAAATCCCTGATCAATAAATATCAGTTTTTACTTAAACCCCAGAAGTGATGAAGAGCTCACTACCTCCCAAGATAGCCTATTCATCTGCTAGATGGCACTAGCAGTTAGAAAGTTCCTCCCAGGGGCACCTGAGTGGCTCAGTTGGTTAAGTTTTCAACTCTTGATCTCAGCTCAGGTCATGATCTCACAGTTACTGAGTTCATGCCCTGCACTGGGCTCTGCACAAATGGTGCAGAGCCTGCTTGGGCTTCTGTCTCTCCTTCTCTCTGCCCCTCCCCCGCTTGTACTCACTCTCTCTCAAGATAGAAAGAAAGAAAGAAAGAAAGAAAGAAAGAAAGAAAGAAAGAAAGAAAGAAAGAAAGAAAGAGAAAGAAAGAGAGAAAGAAAGAAAGAAAGAAAGAAAGAAAAAGAAAGAGAAAGAAAGAAAGAAAGAAAGAAAGAAAGAAAGAAAGAAAGAAAGAAAGAAAGGCAGGCAAGGCAAGATAAGACAAGTTCTTCCTGGAACTGGATCCACATCCAATCTTCTGGAATCCCCTCATCCATGAGTCCTAGGTTTGGCCCTCTGAAGCTACAGGACACGTTTAAGCCCTCTTCTTCCCCATCAATCCTGCACATGTTAGAAAACAATTATCGTGTCCCCCTTACCACTCCATAAAAGCAATTCTAGGACAAAACGAACATTCCTAAATCCTTCATCCAACTCCCACGTGGTATAGCGTCCAGCACCTTAGTCGCCCTTCTCTGGATGAATTCGGATTTGCCAGTGTCCCGACCAGAATTAACAAACCCCAAAACTACAGATGTGGTGGAAGCTCCACAGAGCACAAAGAGAGTCTGAATTCCATACTCACTGAGATAGTGTTCTTCTTAGATAGTTAGCTTACAGTTTCTTTCATTTCTCATTCACTCATGCAATCAACAAATGTGAGCTGCCTACTATATGCCAGGCACTGGACTATGTACCAGGGAAATACTACATTTTCTTTGACAACAAGAAAATACCATCTCATCTTTGTGTTCAGGGAGACAGCCTACTTAGAGAGATAACAGACCCAGATAAAATTATGAGGAAAAGAATATCCTGCTTATGGGGTCTCATAAGAGTGCTGACTAGAGACACATTCCTCAGTGGGGAAGGAAGTGATGCCCGAGGTAAGTCTTCCAATAATGCTGGACTTTGGTTTACCACCATGGTGAAGTCATGCAGACTGGCTCTACCCTCCCACTTTAAGCAGCTAGAAATCTGAACAGAATACATGAGACAATTCCTTCAGATATGAGACAACAGGCCGCACAGGACTGTAATCCCTGAGAAGAGGAAAACGTAAGAGTGAGTCCTATGGTTACCCAGCTGACTGCCTGGAGGTGGTTTGCACACAGCTGCACAGGAGAAGGAATACAAATGGAGTCCAGTGGGGCACCTGGGTGGCTCAGTCAGTTGAGCGTCCGACTTCGGCTCAGGTCATGATCTCACAGTCTGTGAGTTCAAGCCCCGCGTCAGGCTCTGTGCTGACAGCTCAGAGCCTGGAGCCTGCTTCAGATTCTGTGTCTCCCTCTCTCTCTACCCCTCCCCCACTTGTGCTCTCTCTCTCTCTCTCTCTCTCTCTCTCTCAAAAATAAATAAACACTAAAAAAAATTTTTTTTTTAAACACACAAATGGAGTCCAGTGGTCTCACCAAGCTGAAGAGACAGAAATCAGAGTTCATGGAGCTAGAATTGAAGGTAGAATAGTAGAGACAAAGGGCTGTGCAGACAGGGTGCTCTAGGAATGTGCAGAAGAGTCTCCTTGACTCTCTGGCTAATCCACACATGTGTGAAGTGAGCTCCACAAGACTGGGAAGAGAACCAATGGAAAGCAATAGGCCAAATGATTGTAGCACACAGGGCCAGAAAGAGGTCACATTCCCCCCTGGAGAGTAGAGAGACCTCACTATACCCAGGGCACTGGGCAGAGTCCTCAGAAGGGTGGTGCCTTAGTAGTGAAGCTAAATTAGCCCTGGACTAAAAGCTGCTCTGGATCCACCCTCACAAAGCTTAAAGACAAGCCTCAAATATTAAACTGATCCCAAGCAATTGAAATGCATGCCAGAATAAAGTCCAATACTATTTAAAGAAATATAATGAAATCCAGCAACATTAAATCTACAATGTCTGGCACTCAATCAAAAATTAGCAAGCATTCAAAGAAGCAGAAAGATATGACCCATAACCAAGAGAAAAATCAGTTAATAGAACAGACCCAAAGATGACAAAGATGATGACACCAGCAGACACAGATGAAAAGCAGCGATTGTAAGTATGCTCCATACGCTCCAGAATGTAGAGGGAAACATACACATGATAAAAAGAGAAAAGATATAAAAAGACTCATATCGAACTTCTAGAGATGAAAAAGTATCTGAAATGAACGATACACTGGATAGAAAAATTTAACATCAGATTAGACCCTGCAGAAGAAAATAACATTGTACCTGAAGACATAACAATAGAAATTATCTCAGATGAAGCACACAAAGAAAAAAGACTGAAAAAAATTAATAGAGCATCAGAAACCTATAGGACAATATCTAAGAGGCTAATAGTCATGTAACTAAAGTTCTAGAAAGAGAACAGAGAGAAGGGGGAACAGAAAAATTCTTGAAGAAATAATGGCTGAACAAATTTTCCTACCTGCTAAAACAATGCAGATAAGAGAAAACACAATGCAGGGTGGGAGGGGCATTTCAAGCAAGTAGACCACACCGGGAACAATGAGAAATGAGAGCTTGCATGGTGGGAGAGGGAGGAAAGGCTACAGGTAATTTAGCCTTACAGAAACACAAGAGGCAAAGTGGCTCCAAGGGGGAAGCAGTAAGGCTGGCCAGGGGCAGGTGCAGACCTCATCTTGTTGGCCAAGGGATGATCACCTCATCCTGGACAAGGGCAACTGATTTTTTAAACCTAATGTCAGATTTTACAGTTTTCTTGAGCAGAAGTGTCCAGAGAACAGAAGAGAGGTTTGGGGCCCAGCTGTGACATCTGAGCCTTCAGTCTGCCCCCCATGGGGATGACCAGCTGAGATGCCCACCCTTGAATCCCATATGGAACAAAGAGCAGAGGCAACACAAACACCCCGCCCCCATCTGAGAAAGTTTTTCCTCCCTACAACCCCCGAAATCAGATCATTCTTAAGCCAGAAAGGACCTCAGGGATCAGAGACTCCTCATTTTACAGATAAAAAACTAAACTAAACTAAAGCCTAGAGAAGTAATGTGACTGGTCCAGGACAAGCCAGGTGTCCTGCCTCCTGGTAGCCTGCTCTGTCTACTGACCCACTCTGTCTGTTACAGTTCCACCCGCCCCTCCAGAACTATGGACTGGTCTGGATGATGCTTCTGAGTCTGAATGTGTACACACAGTCGTCTCTACATGTCCAGTCTAGCTCCTTCAGGACAAGGGCAGATTCCTGAACTTCTGTAGGATAGATACTCAGTACACATCTCCCTCCCGTACACTGAGCAAAAGTGACTCTGGACCTGGCTCTGGGGAAGAAAGGAGGCAGTAAGCCTCCCTGAGAATCCAAGGCCACAGCTGCCCCAAGCCTGCCTAAGTCTGAGAGGGACAGAGAAACAGAAAGAGGCAGTTAGAGAGACCCAGGAAGCTGGACCCACTGACCCTGGCCATGGGAGCTCCCAGGCGACTCCCCAAGAGGCCGGGATGGTCTAGTGGGAGGAGGGACATTCCTCTGGCCTCTAAATCCTTCTCTCTTATCAGATTGGCACTGAGCCAGGCACTGAGCTTGCCACCTCCTCCACCCCAGGGGAGGAAGAGGAAATGGTCTTAACTCTCCTTCTCTACCCCTCCCCATACCAGCACCCACCCCCAGCCCCAACTTCACTGTGGGCTCTGGGTTGGGCGGCACCTCTTTACAGAGGTTAAGAATGAACAAATTCTTGGGCTATTCCTGGAGCCTTGATTTTTATCATCCTTCCATTCTGGTCAATTCTGAGAGGCCAGCGGCCGGGAATGCCAGAGAGATCTGAGCCCGGCCCACCAAACCCAAAATAACCCCACACGTGCCTCCCTCAAGTCCTCACGGATTTGGCCATTTGGGGTGCATGTTTTCCTACAAAGCTGCCCTCAGGCCCTGCAAGGTCACCTCACACGCAGGGTGCTAGGAACTCAAGAGGCATCCTTGGGTGAACGGAGGAAGATGGGAGCAGGTGTGGGGGTGGGGATGGAATAAAATAGAATCCGGGGTCAGCATCTAGAAAGTCTGGCTCCAGCTTCCTCTGCTCAAAAGAACCTGGGAAAACCAGCCTCAGTTTCCTCCACTGTGAAATTTTTGAGCAGGGCCCCCTGTTCACCCCTCCTCGGGAAAGGGAAGGTTAAGTCTCTCAGGCAGAGCCACGGCTCCTTCAGTGAGGAGCTCCTGATCTACAAGTCCTGCCCCTCCCCAGAGACATTTCAAACCCCTGCGATTATGAAGATGGATGGTTTATTTTTTAATTTTTTTAATGTTTATTTTTGAGAGAGAGAGAGAGAGAGAGGGAGGGAGGGAGAGACAGTGTGAGTGGGGGAGGGGCAGAGAGAGAGGGAGACACAGAATCCAAAGCAGGCTCCAGGTTCCGAGCTGTCAGCACAGAGCCCGACACGGGACTTGAACCCACAAACTGTGAGATCATGACCTGAGCCGAAGTTGGACACTCAACCGACTGAGCCACCAGGTGCCCGAAGATGGATGATTTTAAATCAAGCAAGAGCTCTAAATGTCCAGGGAAATCGGCTAGATTAGGGATACATTTCTTTTTATATCACAAATGCAGTATTTGTTCCATTCATTCAAAAAATATTTGAGTGCCCACCTGGTTGGTACCAGACAATGAGAAAACAGGCAAAGTGTCAGTGGAGGGGAAAATCAAGGGCTCTGCTCCTCAGAAGGAAGGAAGAACCAGAGATCGAGTGGAGCCGTTAGAAATGTCCCTGCCCATCAGAAAAGAGCCGTGGAGGCTGCAGAAGTCCTGAGTCCGAGTTCGTCCCCTGGCAGCACTAACCCTACTTGGAACCTGGGGGATGGGGGGTGGTGGCCGCAGGGGCTATGGAGATCAGTCCCCTAGCCCACTGGGACCACTGGGTTTACAATGTGGCAGCATCTAATGCTTTAGTCCCTGGGGTGGGGACCAAAGAAGAAAGGCCCTGCAGAGTCTGAAGAATCACCTCCTACTTCCCCTCTGCTCCAGAGTCAGGGTGGCCATGCTCCCGCACCCCAGCCCATAAAGAAAGGGTCAAGCAAGGCTTCCTGCCTGTGCTGATCAACATTCGCCCCAGAGCCCGCTGCACTGAGGGCCCAGGAAACTGGACTGCCAGCCATCGCCCAGAACTGGGGACAATTCTGTGCTGTAAGCAGGTCCTACAATCAGTATTAGCATCCCAAAAGCCAGCAGCCCCAGAAGCATTCCCAGAGAGAAGAAAATGTGTCCAATTCAGGTCCTCCAACTCCGGGACTCTGCTGTCCCACATGCATCGGGCTTAACTGGAATGTCAGAACGGGAGTGGTGTGGAGAGAGAGGCCCACTCTGCCTGATATTCCAGCCCCCAGTGTCCAAGCCAGAGTGGGCTTGAAGCATCCACCCAGACTGCATCCACCCAGCTTGAAGCATCCACCAGCCCCAGGCATGGTGGCACCCATTGTTAACCTCCCCATCAGCCAGTAGAGTGTGACCCCTCTGGGGAAGTCACACCCATGTTTCAGAAAGGCAGCTGCTGCTGTTTTCTTGAAGAACAGTCCTCAGAGCCCAAGACCTAGTCCACTGAGCATCCCCAGGGGACATCCATCCCTCTCCTACAGGGACACCTGAACTTGTTAAACCACCGAGGGGCATTTGGATAAGAAGTGAGGAAGGTGGATGCTGGAGGTGAGGTAACATCACTTTTATTCCACATGAGGTGTGGGTATAAAGCAGGGAGACTTTGGCTGGGGCAAGGCAGGTATCTCCTTTCAGCCCTACATAAAGGGCTCTGGCTGCATCTACAGCAACCTCTTCCCTTCCTGGCTGGCCTTCAGAGCCCACTCCTGAGGGCTGTGGATGTGGCAGGACCAAGCCCTGGTTGGGGGGGAGGGGCGGGGAATGGGAAAACCCACATAAAACACACAGGAAAGTTGGTAGCCAAGAACAGAAAGGGTTGGGGACTCACCTAACCCTGTATCAGTGAAATCAATCTCTCTCTCTCTCCCTCTCTCTTTTAATAAAGCATTGCGCATAATTTATACCCTATTCAAATAGTTTTTTCTTTTTTTATTGAAGTATAACTGAGATACATTGCATTAGTTTCAGGTGTACAACATAATAATTCTACATTTGAATACATTGCTAAATGATCACCACAATAAGTCTATCTACCATCTGTCACCATACAAATTTACAAACATTGTTTTTCTTGATAGGAACCTTTAAGATTTTTCCTAACAACTTTCAGTTTTGCAATACACTATTATTGACTGCAGTCCTCATGCTGTATGTTACATCCCCATGACTTACTTATTTTACAAGTGGAAGTTTTGTTTTTGGTTTTGGGTTTTTGTTTTGTTTTAAAGTTTATTTATTTTGAGAGAGAAAGCATGTGGGAGTGGCAGACAGAGAGAAGGAAAGAGAGAAAATCCCAAGCAAGCTCCACACTGTCAGCGCAGAGACCGATGTAGGACTCGAACTCATGAGCCATAAGATCATGACCTCAAATCAAGAGTAGGACACTTAACCTACTGAGCCATCTAGGTGCCCCTATGAGTGGAAGTTTGTATCTCTTGATCCCCTTCACCCATTTTGCCCAACCCACATACCCCTTCTCCTCTGGCAACCAATTGTTTTAGATTCCAGATATAAGTGAAATCATAAGGTATTGTTCTTTGTCTGACTTACTTCACTAAGCATAATACTCTCAAGTTCCATCCATGTTGTTGCAAATGGCAAGACTGCATCTTCTTTATGGTTGAGCAATAAGTATTCCATAATATGTGTATACCACATCTTCTTTATCCATTCATCCATTGATAGATATTTAGGTTGTTTCCATATCTTGGCTATTATAAATAATGCTGCAATGAACATAGGAGCGTATATATCTTTTCAAATGAGCATCTTCATTTTCTTTGAATAAATACCCAGAAGTGGAATTACTAAATCATATGGCAGCTCTATTTTTAATTTTTTTAAGAATTCCTATACTGTTCTTTTTAAAAAAATTTTTTTGTAACGTTTATTTATTATTAAGGGACAGAGAGAGACAGAGCATGAGCATGGGAGGGGCAGAGAGAGAGGGAGACATAGAATCTGAAGTAGGCTCCAGGCTCCAGCTGCCAGCACAGAGCCTGACGTGGGGCTCGAACTCGCAAACTGCGAGGTCATGACCTGAGCCAAGCAAGGTCGGACACTTAACTGACTGAGCCACCCAGGCACCCCAAGAATTCCTATACTGTTTTCCACAGTAGCTGCACCAACAGTGTCCAAGGATTCCCTTTTCTCCACATCCTTCCCAACACTTGTTATTTTGTCTTTTTAATAATTCTAACAGGTGTGAGGTGATATCTCATTGTGATTTGATTTGTATTTCCCTGACGATGACCGAGGTTGAGCACCTTTTCATGTGCCTGTTGGCCATCTCTATGTCTTCTTTGGAAAAATATCTATTCAGATCCTCTGCCCATTTGTTAATCAGATTGTTTACATTATTGTTATTGAGTTATAGGAGTTCTTTCTATATTTTGGGTATTAACCCCTTATCAAATATATGATTTGCAAGTATATTCTCCCACGCTGCTTTTTTATTTTGTTGATGGTTTCCTTCATTGTACAGAAGCTTTTTAGTTTGATGCAGTTCCATTTGTTTATTTTTGCTTGTGTTGCCATTGCTTCTGGATTCAGATACAAAAAGATATCACTAAAAACAGTGTCAGAGAGCTTACTACCTATCCTTTCTTCAGACAGTTTTATGGTTTCTGGTCTTATATTCAAGTCTTTAACACATTTTGAGCTAATTTTTGCGTATGGTGTAAGATGCCAATCCAATATTGTTCTTTTGCACATGGCTGTCTAGTTTTCCCAACACTTATTGAAGAGACTGTCCTTTCCTTATGGTATGTTTTTGCCTCCTCTGTTGTAAGTTAATTGACCATATATGCGTGGTTTGATTTCTGAGCTCTCTACCCTGTTGCACTAATCTTTGTATCTGTTTTTATGCCAATACCATACTATTTTGTTTACTATGGCTTTATAGTATAGCTTGAAATCAGGGAGCATGATGCCTCCAGCTTTGTTCCTCTTTCTCAGGGTTGCTTTGGCTATTTGGGATCTTTTGTGGTTCCATATAAGTCTTAGGATTGTTTGTTCTATTCCTATGAAAAACACCATCACCATCAGAATTTTGATAGGAATTTTGATAGTCTGAATCTGTAGACTGCTTTGGAAAATATGGACATTTTAACAATATGAATTCTTCCAACCCATGAGCACAAAATATCTTTCCATTTATTCGTGTCTTCAATTTCTTTCATCAATGTAATAGTTTTCAGTGTACACGTCTTTCACGTCCTTGGTTAACTTTAATCCTAGGTATTTTGTTCTTTTTGGTGTGATTTGAAATGGGAATGTTTCCTTTTTTTATTGTTTTTTTTCCCAATTTTTATTTTATTTTTGAGAGAGACAGAGCACGAGCAGGGGAGGGGCAGAGAGAGAGACAGAGAGAGAGACACAGAATATGAAGCAGGCTCCAGGCTCCAAGCTGCCAGCACAGAGCCTGATGCAGGGCTTGAACCCACAAACCACAAGATCATGACCTAAGCCGAAGTCAGACACTCAACCGACTGAGTCACCCCAAGTGCCCCATGAAATGGGAATGTTTTCTTAATTTCTCTTTCCTATAGTTCATTCTTAGCGTATAAAAAAACAACAACATATTTTTATATATGGGTCTTGTACCTACCCTCCAACTATATCAAACTCATATATTAGTTCTAACAGTTTTTTGGTGGAATCGTTCAGATTTTCTAAATATAAAATCATCTCCACTAACATTGACAGTTTTACTTCTTTCTTTCTAATTTGGATGATTTTTATTACTTTTCCCTGCCTAATTGCTCTGGCCAGAACTTCTAATACTAAGTTGAATGAAAGTTAAAAGAGTGGGCATCCTTTTCTTGTTCCAGATTTTAAGGGAAAAGCTTTCAGTTTTTTTGTCATTGAGTATGATGTCAGCTGGAGGCTTGTCACTTATGGCCTTTATCATGTTGAGGTACGTTCCATCTATACCCGCTTTGTTGAGAGCTTTTATTGCAAATGGATGGTGAATTTGTCAAATGCTTTTTCTGCATCTATTGAAATGATCATATGATTTTTGTCCTTCATTTTGTTAATGTAGCATTGACTGGTTTGAAAATGTTAAACCATCCTTGCATCCCTGGAATAAATCCCACTTTATCATGGTATATGATGCTTTTAATGTATTATTAAGTTTACTTTGCTAATATTTTGCTGAGGAATTTTTCACATATGTCCATCAGGGACATTGGCCTGTAGTTTTCTAAATTTTTTTAAATATTTATTTATTTTTGAGAGAGAGAGAGACAGAGACAGAGCGTGAGTGGGGGAGAAACAAAGAGAGAGGGAGACACAGAATCCGAAGCAGGATCCAGGTTCTGAGCTTGTCAACACAGAGCCTGACACAGGGCTCAAACTCACAAACCGCAAATCATGACTTGAGCCAAAGTCAGACATTTAACCAACTGAGCCACCCAGGCACCCCTTGGCCTATAATTTTCCTTTTTTGTGGTGTCCTTATCTGGTTTTGGTATCAGAGTAACACTGGACTCATTAAAATGAGTTTGGAAGCATTCCCTCTCTTCAGTTTTTTGGAAGAGCTTGAGAAATGGATAAGTATTAAGACTTCTTTGAATGTTTGACAGAACTCACCAGGGAAGCCTTGACTTTTTGTTTGTTGGAAAGTTTTTGATTACTGATTCAACTTCCTTAGTAATCTATTCAGATTTTTTATGATTCATGAATCCGTCTTGGAAGATCATATGTTTCTAGGAACTTATCCATTTCTTCTAGGTTGTCCAGTTTGTTGGCACATAATTGTTTGTAGTAGTCTCTTACAATCCCTTGTATTTCTTTGGTATTGGTTATAACCTCTCCTCTCTTATTTCTGATTTTATTTATTTGAGCCATCTCTTTTTTTTCTTAGTGAGCCTAGCTACAAGTTTGCCAACTCTGTTAATCTTTTCAAAGAACCAACTCTTAGTTTCACTGATCTTTTCTATTATCTTTGTAGTCTTTATTTCAATTATTTCCAGTCTGATCTTTATTATTTCCTTCCTTCTACAATTTGGGGCTTCATTTATTCTTCTTTTTCGAGCTTCCTTAGGTATAAAGTTAGACTATTTGAGATTTTTCTTATTTCTTGAGGTAGACATTTATCACTATGACTGTACCTCTCAGAACTACTTTTGCTGGGGTGCCCGGGTGGCTCAGTCGGTTAAGCTTCTGACTTCGGCTCAGGTCATGATCTCGCGGTTCATGAGTTCGAGCCCTGCGCCAGGCTCTGTGCTGACAGCTCAGAGCCTGAAGCCTATTTCGGATTCTGTGTTTCCCTCTCTCTCTCTGCCTCTCCCCTGTTCACGTTCTCTCTCTCTCTCTCTCTCTCTCTCTCTCTCTCAAAAATAAGTAAACATTAAAAAAAAACTACTTTGCTGCATCTCATAGATTTTGGTATGTTGTAGTTCCATTTTCATTTGTCTCAAGTAAATTTTTTATTTCTTCTTTGATTTCTTCATTCACCCACTGTTTGTTCAATAGCATGTTGCATAATCCCCATATATTTGTGATTTTTCTTTCTTTTTTTTTTTGAGTTTATTTATTTTGAGAAAGAGACAGAGAGTGAGTGAGTGGGAGAGAAGCAGAGGGAGAGACAGACTCCCAAGCAGGCTTTGTGCTCTCAGTGCAAGCCTAACACAGGGCTTGAACTCACAAACCTTGAGATCATAACTGGAACCGAGATCAAGAGTCAGACACTTAACCAACTGAGCCACCCAGCACCCCTCTAACTTTCTTTTTGTAATTGATTCCTAGTTTTATACCATTGTGGTTGGAAAAGAGTCTTGATATAACTTGAATCTTCTTAAACTTATTGAGACTTGTTTTATGGCTTAACATGTGACATATACTGGAGATGTTCTACGTGCACTCCAAAAGAACGTGTATTCTGATGCTTTTAGATGTAAAGTTCTATACATATCTATTAAGTCTATGTGGTCTAATATATCATTTAAAGCCAATGTTTCCTTATTGATTTTGGTCTGGATGATCTATTCATTGATGTAAGTGAGGTATGAAATCCCCTACTATTATTCTAATGCTGTCAATTTGTCCCTTTAGGTCACTTAATATATGCTTTGTGTATTTAGATCCTTCTATGTTGGGTGCATAAATATTTACAAATGGTATATCTTCTTGCTGGATTTACCCCTTTATCATTATGTAGTTTCCATCTTTGTCTTTTATTACAATCTTTTTTTTTTTTTTGAAAGAGATTAGAGACAGCATGAGTGGGGAGGGGCAGAGAGAGGGAGAGAGATTCCCAAACAAGCTCCGCACTTCCAGCCCAGGGCCCAATGTGAGGCTCAAACCCACGAACCATGAGATCATGACCTGAGCCAAATCAAGAGCTGGACGCTTAACTGACTGAGCCACCCAGTCGCCCCTACAATCTTTGTTTAAGAGTCTATTATTCTGATGTCAGTAAAACTACCCCTGCTTTCTTTTGGTTTCCATTTTCATGAAACATCTTTCTCCATGCCTTCACTTTCAGTCTCTATGTGTCCTAATATCTAAAGTGAGTCTCTTGTAGGTAGCTCATAGTGGAATACTGGGTTTGTTTGTTTGTTTGTTTGTTTGTTTGTTTGTTTTAATCCATTCAGCCACTCTATGTCTTGATTGGAAAATTTATCCAATTATTTATATTCTGTGTAGAATTTAAGGTATGCACTTGTTGACATTTTGTAGTGTTTGTTTATGGTTTATTGTTTGTTTTGTAGCTCCTCTCTGTTCCTTTCTTCTTTTCTTGGCTTCTTCCCTTGTGGTTTGATGACTTTCTACAGTGTTGTGCTTATGTTCCTTTCTCATTATCTTTTGCATATCTATTATGAGTTTTTGCTTTGTGCTTACCATGAGGCTCATATTTAACAGCCCATATACATAGGAATCTATTTTAGGTTGATAGCAGGTTGTTTGAATGCATTCTAAAACTCTATGCTTTAACTCCACCCCTGAACATTTTATATTTTTAATATCACATTTCACATCTTTTTCATGTCTATCCTTTAACTAATTATAGTAGTTACATTATTTTTAATACTTTTATCTTTTAACTTTTATACTAGCTTTATAAGTGATTAGTCCAACACCTTTACTAAATAGTTGCCTTTCCTGGTTACCATTCATATGCTTTCTTGTTACTAATTAGTCCCCATTCTTTTTAGCTTTAACATTTCATGTAGGGCCAGTTTAGTGCTGATGAACTCCTGTAGCTTTCAGAAAGCTCTTTATCTCTTTTTCAATTGTGAATGATAACCTTGCCAGGTAGAGTATTCTTGGTTGGAAGTGTTTTCGCTTCCCTTTCAGCACTTTCAATATACCATGACATTCCCTGCTGGCCTACAATGTTTCTGCTGAGAAATCTCCTGATAGTCTTATGGGGGCTCCCTTGTATGTAACAAGTTATTTTTAAGATTCTCTCTGGGCATGCCTAGGTGACTCCGTTGGCTAAGTGACTGACTCTTTATCTCGACTTGCATCATGATCTCACAGTTTGTGGGTTTGAACTCCACATCAGGCTTTGTGCTGGCAGCATGGAGCCTGCTTGGGATTCTGTCTCTCCTTTTCTCTGCCCCTCTCCCACTCTCTCTTTCTCACTCTCTCTCTCAGAAATAAATAGGTGAACTTAAAAATAAATTCTCTCAGGGCGCCTGGGTGGCTTAGTTGGTTGGATATCTGACTTCAGCCCAGGTCATTGAGCCCCGCATCGGGCTCTGTGCTGACAGCTCAGAGCCTGGAGCCTGCTTCGGATTCTGTGTCTCCCTCTCTCTCTGCCCCTCCCCCACTCAAGCTCTGTCTCTCTCAAAAATAAATAAACATTTAAAAAAATTCTCTGTATCCTTAACTTTTGACATTTTAATTTTTTTTTTTTTTTTTTTTAGAGAAAGAGAAAGAGAGTGCAAGCAAGGAGAGGGGCAGAGGGATTGAGAGAGAGAGAGAGAGAGAGCAGGATCATGACCTGAGCAAAAATCAAAAGTCAGTCACTCAACCAACTGAGCCACCCAGGTGCCCTGACATTTTAATTATAATGTGTCTTGGTGTGGTCTCTTTCGGTTCATCTTGTTTGGAACTCTCTGGGATTCCTGGATCTGGATGTGTGTTTCTTTCCCCAGGTTACAGAAGTTTTTGGCCATTATTTCTTCAAATAAGTTGTCTGCCTCTTTTGCTCTCTCTTCTCCTTTTGAAATTCCTATAATATGAATGTTAGTGCATTTGATATTGTCCCATAAGTCCCTTAGGTTACCTTATTTTTTTAGTTCTTATTTCTCTTTGTTCATCTTTTGGGTAAGTTCCACTGCCCCTGTCTTCCAGCTCACAGATTCTATCTTCTGCTTCATTTAGTCTGCTTTTGAAACCCACTCATGTCTTCTTCAATTCAGTTATTCTTCAGTTCTACTATTTCTGCTTGGTACTTATATTCTCGACCTCTTTGTTGAAGTTCTCACTGTGTTTAACCATTCTTCTTCTGAGTTTGGTGAGCATCTTTTAACTATTACTTTGAAATCTACATCATGTAAATTACTTATCTCTATTTCACTAAGGTTTTTTTGTTTGTTTTTTTTTTCTGGGGTTTCATCTTGTTCTTCTGTTTGGAACCTATTCCTCTGTCTCCTTATTTTGCTTGAGTTTCTGTGTTTGTTTCTATGCATTAGGTGAAACAGCTATCTCTCCCAGTCTTGCAGGAGTGGCCTTATGTAGGAGATGAACCTTACTGTTCAACCATGCCCTAGCTCTTGTTTGCCTCTTGAACCTTTGTGATTATCTAAGCAGCCGGTTTTTTTCCTGGTGGGTCCCTGTTGTAGAGGTTATGCCAAGATGTGTCAGTGTTCCAGGGGGAAGATTTCAGTTAGCACCTGGTTTCAGGCCATTTGGGAGCTAGATCCTCAAGTAGCAGGTTTTAAAGCATGCAAATATATGCAGTCCTATGGGAACATAATCACAGACCCTGCTGACCTGCAAAACAAGCAGTCTGGAGGAGTCCCCTCAGTGACAGTTGTAAAACGTGAGGCTCCTTTCTGGGAGGGACCAGCAAACTTTCTGAGAGGTATAGCAAGGCTGAGGATCAGCTCAAAGATGGTATCCTATGTTCCCTGATAGCACCTCTGTAGCCTCTAGATGTGTTGTAAATGTGAAGCCTGCCCCTCAGGCTAAAGCTCCAGGGCAAGTAAATAGGCCTTTTACATCAGATAACTGGGAGTGTGTTTTAGTCTGCTGTCTGTGCAGTGCTCTGGGGATGGCAGTCTGCCAAGAACTGTCTCTCCAATTGTTTCAGACCCATTTGACCCAGAAACACAATCGCCCTTGGTCACTGGAGCCAGGTGCTCAGGCATCCCTATGTGGGCTACATCCATAGGCCAGCTTTGTTGGAGCTGTAGTCAGACAGCAGGTAGTGGCGGGGCTTTTGTCCTGCTGGCTGAGGCACAGTCTCAGGGAGTAGCGCACGGGGGCACCCACCAGTGCTAGCAGGGTAGAGGGAGAGTGACAAAATGTCATCTGCCATCTACCACCACCACTAACTGGGTAGAAGGAGAACACCAAAAATGGCACCCACCAGCATCTCTGTCCCTGGAGACAGTCCCAACAGGCTCTTGTCCTTCTGGCAGACGCCTTAAGAATAGCAAACGGAGGCACCTGGGTGGTTCAGTTGGTTAAGCATCTGGTGCCTGATGTCAGCTCAGGTCATGATCTCACAGTTCATGAGTTCGAGCCCTGCATCAGCACAGAGCCTGTCAGCACAGAGCCTGCTTGGAATTCTCTCCACCCCCCACCACCCTCCTCCACTCATATTCTCTCTCTTTCTCTTTGTCAAAAACTAAACTAAACTAGGGGCGCCTGGGTGGCGCAGTCGGTTAAGCGTCCGACTTCAGCCAGGTCACGATCTCACGGTCTGTGAGTTCAAGCCCCGCGTCGGGCTCTGGGCTGATGGCTCGGAGCCTGGAGCCTGTTTCCGGTTCTGTGTCTCCCTCTCTCTCTGCCCCTCCCCCGTTCATGCTCTGTCTCTCTCTGTCCCAAAAATAAATAAAAAACGTTGAAAAAAAAAAATTTAAAAAAAAAACTAAACTAAACTAAACAAACAAACAAATAAATAAAAGAACAGCAAACAGATCTCTTTCACTTATGGTCTAGGCACTTTTCAAACTGCTGCTTCTACACTAGGTCCGAGGACAAGTGAGTCTGCACACGAGCCCTTTAAGAGTGGAGTCTGGGTTCCCTACAGCCCTGTGGCTTTTTCAGACACATGCCCCGTTGGTTTTCAAAACCAGATGTTTTGGGGGCTCGTGTCTCTAATGCAGGTTCCAAAGGCTGGGGTGCCTAATGTGGGGCACAAACTCCTCGCTGCACAGGAACAAGCTCCATGTTTGTGAGATCCCTCCCAAATGTGGGCCACCGTGCCAGGGGTGGAGTCTTTGGCAAGACTATGTCTCTGCCTAACCTACCATCTCGACGTGGCCTCTTTATCCATTGTGAAGGAGCTTACTCCAGTAGTTTTCAGGTCTTTTTCGGAGGGAATTTTCCCCTAGGTAGCTGTAGATCTGTGTCTATGGGAAGGGGTGACTTCAGGATCTTCCTACACCACCATCTTGAACAGAAGCTCCCTCATCACCTGGAGCACCAGGACCAAAAGATGCCTCAGATCTTAAAAGAATCAAAGTATTCAATAACTGCTTGTTGATGAATTGATAGTATGACTGTTGAGCATGCTGACATGTGAATCCATTCTCACAGCTGTAGAGAACCGGAAAGGGGGGTGTAGGCATGGGCAGAGAAGTTAGGAATCCAAGACAGGCCTCTTAGGTCTCTACTGATGGGGAATTTACCTAGCAAGCAGTGAACTCTCAGTTGAAGCAGGCCGAGGTCCTCCATCCAGTTTTTCCAATTCCTTGTCCAAAAGGAGTTGCTGAGGTCTATCTTGCTGTGATGCCAGCTTTCTCAAGGTTTGCAGACAAGGCTTCACGTTTTCCTCAACCCTACACATTGGTCCACAGTAAGCCCCATGAGCTGATCAGATACCATTAACCCTGCAGCAGTAGCACAATGCTGGCCCCCAAGTCACCCAGATGTAGCAGGGTGGCTCCAAGCATAGGGCAGCTACTCGCCCTTCCCCACAGTCCTCACCAAGTCCTCTCTCAGAGCTGGGTCAGCTCCCCCACAGCACAGTCGAGAAGGAGAGGGGGAGAACGACCGAGAGGCTGAGCTGTGCAGCATGGACTGCACTTTCACAAAAAGAGAAGCCTGCAGCCACGAAACATCTCTTTTCCAAGAAATGCTGAGAGGGAGCAGGGAGAAAATAAAACACCGAGGCATTCTCAAATGTGGAACCCGCTCAGCCTTTGTTCTTATTTGATGAATGCACCAACCACGAGGCAGATGACAGGCCAAAGAACATTGTTGTGCTGAGAAAGTGTATTTCATCAAGTCCAGCCCGAGATCTCCAAGGAGAGGTAAGTCTGATGAACGATCAGTGCTGGGGAGGACTTCACCAGCAGCCCCACTGCTGCATCGTCTAAACTGGCACTGGGGATTCATAAATGACCCGGAGCTGGCTCTTCCCCTGTTTCTTTCTGCCTCTCTGCCATTTGTGACATTTCACAGGAGAGAAGAGCTACCAAGGCAGGTGAAAAAAAACTTTAAAAATAAATACATTGTGGGAAGTCGAAATGTTAAGTCCATTGTGCTGCCTGAGAAGGAAAAGTGTAATCTGTGAATCACACAGGCCTGGGTCTTTCTATTTCACATCCACAGTTAGAAGAGGATGGAGAGAAAGTCTGGGGCTTAGTAGGTGCAGTATTTGCTGGGTGAATTAATAAAAGAATTCCCAGCAGAGGCTTGGATCTGGAGTGACCAGCTGGCTTTCTTAAAGACCTGTCACTCACGGACTCACATTCTTCAGAGACGTCATGAAAATTAGCAAGGGGTACTAAGCAGCCAAGTTCTTGGCAGCTTCTAGAGTGTCTAGCTCTACTTCTACAGCTCCAGTCGCCCTAGCAGGAGAAGCAGTCTGCTCCAAAGCCCAAATTCTGAATTACACTCAGCACGAGCCCCACACACATGCAAACACAGAGAATCCACCTCAAACAGCACTTCTTGCCCAACAAGATTAAGTGTCCTGTCCATGCCAATTTCCCATGTTGACCCATATGGTAAAGAGGGGGCTGGGAGGGGAAGAAGCCTTTGCTGTCTTCCAAAGATCAGTGGGGTCTAGGGGCACCTTGGCCAGTTAAGCATCCGACTCTTGATTTTGGCTCACATCGTGATCTCATTATTGTAGGATCGAGCCCCACATCAGGCTCCGTGCTGGGCATGGAGCCTGCTTAAGATTCTCTCTCTCTCTCTCTCTCTCTCTCTCTCTCTCTCTCTCCCTCTCTCTCACCTGCCTCTCCCCTGTGCACACCCATGCTCACTATCTCTGAAAGAAAGAAAGAAAGAAAGAAAGAAAGAAAGAAAGAAAGAAAGAAAGAAAGAAAAGGAAAAGAGAAAAAAAGAAAAGACAAGACAAGACAGAAAGAAAGAAAGATTGGTGGGGTCTATTCCCAAATATTCTAATTCTCCTCCTTCTGGGCACATGAAGGAGGCCGCCTTCAAGAGGTGGAGTTTTCCCCCCAACCCTAGAGTTCCAGCTGGTCCTCTGACTTGCTTTGATGAAGCAGCAGATGGATGTTACCCTGTGAGACGTCAGAGCCTAGATCCCAAGAGGTCCCAGAGATCCCATTTCACCTTAAAGGACAGTTTCCTTGAGAATGAGAAATCACATTGGGGAAGAGGGGCCCAGATGAGAGGCAACACACATCACCAGACACCTGAGAGAGGCTCTCAGACTGTCCAGGCCCTGCAGGGCCACCAGGTGACGGTCACCACATTAATGAGCTTAGGTAATGAGACCAACTGGGCTGGGCCTCAATGGCTAACCCACAGAACTGTGAGCAAATAAAAATGGTTCTGCTAAATTTTGGGGTGGTTTGTTATACAGCAATAAACAATCAATACAAAACTCATCCAGCAAGTCTGTGCAGCTATTCACAAGAATGAGGTCATTCTCTATGCACTGATGTGGAAAGATGGCTGGAGAAGTTGCCAGTCAGTATAATACAATTCTACTTATGGAAATTGTTAAGTTAGTAGGTAGACAGCTGGATGCCGGTCTATCCTAAAAATACCTGGAAAGAATAAAAACCAAAGTATTAACAGTGATTATCTCTGAAGGGCAGGATTATAGGAGATTTTCCTTTTATATAATGCATGTAATGTTCGAATATTATAATGAATCTGTGGGGTTTTTTGTGACAACAACAAAGAAAGGTATATTTAAAAAATTCACCTTGAATTCTGCTACAAGCTGATTTTTCCTAAAACATCCCTTTCATCCTGTCATTCCCCCGTTCAGGGACCAGCACCTGCTCCCCACTGCCAGCCTCCTACAATCTGACTCTTCTCTGGATGACATTCAAGGTGCCCCCAGGCCGGAGCCCTCCTCCCCCTTCCCCGTGTTCATCTCCAGGTCACACCCATCTCGACCTCCACCTCCAAGCCTGCCACCCACCACTGCGACCACTCAAAGAACCCCTTCCGGTGCCTCTCACAATCCCACCCCTCCCACGAGGCCCAGCCCCATCTCCCCTGGGACCCTCTAGGGGTCCTCAGAGAAAGTTCCACCCAGCCCTGCCCTGGATTGGATGGTGTACTATATTATGATCTCCCTGCACTGCAGGAATTGACTGTCCCTCAAGGGGCACCTTCGTAGACACAGGCTGACTGACCACCATCATCTCCAGCTTCTCTGGCTAATAGTGGGAGAGGGAAAGAGCACAGACAGGCAATTCCAACTCCCTTCCCTCTCTGTGCCCACCGGCTGGATGGTGGGTAATGACCCTGGACTAGGGCTTCCTCCCCATGCACCTCGTCTCCACAGGCAAGTGGGAGCCAATTTGCAACGGCTGCTAATTCACACTGACTCATGCCTCCTGGGCTGCTCTAGGGGCTCTCCCTCCCCACCCTCCAGGTCCCACAAGCTGTATTTGGATCCAAACTCTGGCTTCAAACCTAATTGCCTTCCTGGGGGGCCCAACGGCTCTTCCTCCCTCAGGTCCCTGCAATCTGCACGTCCAGTTTTTAAACAAAGCTGTTTAGAATCTCTCAGGATTAAGTGGAAAATTGCAAGCCCAGACCTCTACCTCACTTTCTCTAAAACACAACATGTCATTCTACATGTTCATACAGTCCCATTCAAACCCAGCCAGTCACCCTGCCCCTCTGAGCCCTTCCATAGGGCTTGGCCCTATTGGGGGCTGGAGACTTGCTCAGGCAGGCTCTGCTCCCACTGTCCTTGGCACCGCCACCCCCAGGGCTTGTCGGAGAATATCAGCCCCCTAAGCCTCCGTTTCCACACTGTGGCAGGTGGCCAGGTAAGAGGGCTTAGGTAGGGCTGGCAGGTACTGTGTTCAAGTCTTACACCGCCCTCTAAGGAGGGGGTGTTCCCACCACAGGTAGACAGTGACGTATTGAAAGGGCTCAGGTGGGCCTCTCACCTGAGTCCCAGAACAACACAAGAGAACTCCTTCCCACACAAGCCCACATGGGCACACCCAGCCACACACACACTAGGGCAAACACATGCATACTAACCCACACGCACACAGACACATGTGCATGGCCACACCCTGTCCCAGCCTTGCTCTGAGCACCCCCCCTGAGATCACTTCCCTCACCTGTCCACTGGTCTCAGAGACCCGTCCCCACCCCCAAGCCCTCTCCCTGACTCAGAGCCTGGCACATTTCCCTCACTGGGAGGGGGAGGAGCACGCATACATGTGCCGCCAGCCACATGCGCCCCGCATGCTGGTAGGAGGCTGTGGGCACGGGTGGGTATACACAGCCAGGGCTCCGGGGGAATTCCCAGGCAGAGACGGGCATTGTTCAGGTTTCACAATCATGTATTTGCTTTAATGTTTCTTTTTAACCTGAGAAACAGCAGTTTTTTGAATCTGCATGAAGATGCTATAAGGGTTAGCAGTGGCCTACGCTGCTAAGGCCAAGGCTAAGAACGCACCAAGCTCCCATGCCAGAACAGGACCCTCAGCCCTCCTGCAGAGACAGTCAAGCCCCCCCCCCCAGTACGCGAGAGGATTCCAGGGGTTCTGCTGAGCTGTCTGACTCTCCAGACCCCCTGGACAGTTCTCCACTCACATCCTTTCCTATCACAAGGTCAGATATTTGAACAAACACTGACCATTGAGCATAGATATGGTCACAAGACTCTCAAAAAGTGAGTATTCAAAATACAGTTAATTTCCCACCACTGTCTGAGGATTGGGAAGGAAGACTAAGCAGAGAAGAGGTGTGATAAACCCAAAAGCACAGACAGTATTAAACAATAGATACTCAAAAAATAATCTACATTTCACTCCTGAGTATAGACTAAAGCACACAGGCTGTGACACTCAAAGCCAGCAGAGGTGCTCCTTCTGGCTCTGTCACATTCACAAGGACCTCAACCCAGTTCAGGCTGAGTTTTTGGTTCAGTACCAGGGAAAGGGTTTGGAAGCTGGACTACACCCAGGCAGATATTCTCACTTCATTATGCTGTGGCTATAACTGAAGTTGAAATTGTCAACTCACCAGGCTGGAGTGCAGCCATGGAACCTTCTAGCTCCTAAATGCATCGGGCAGGGGCAGGAGGCAGTTAAAATGAAAGCAGCAGCAGGGCCACCGGCACAGGACGGAAGTCAGGCCTCAAGACCCTGCCACTGACCGGACAGGCAACCATCTCTGTAAACAACCTCCGCCCCATCCCACTTCCATCAGAAACCAGGGCCTCTGTTTTAATCATTAACTTCACTCTTTCCTCCTCCATGTACCTCTAGGCCAGAGGCAGAAAGGGCCCTTGTAAGAGGAGGAGGTATTCGGGAAGCCCCAGGACTGGAAGCCAAAACCCCCTCGTCCCACTCAGAAACCACCTTTATCAAAGCTCAAGGAACCTTAGCAAAGGGCGGTCCAGACTCCCATTTTTCAGGTGAAGAAACCAGCCTGATGAAAGCAACTAATCTGCCAAAGGTCACAAAGCCCATTAGAGGCAGAAGCAGGAGCCGGGTGAGAGCCTCCATCCAGGAGCTGGCCATCATTCCAGAGGCTCAACAGCATGACAAGAAACGACACAACCAAAGCCCTGTGAGGCCAAAACCATAGGAAAGGATAAACTTCCTGTCTGGAGGTCCTTCCCTCAGGTCTCCCTCCCAAATGTACAGGACGGTCTTCTGGCTAGAAATGACTGGTGGTGTCAGGGGCCGTCTGTCTCCCCAAGGCTGTGCAGGCCTCCTGGGAAGCTTGCCACCATGTTCTGCCCTGGCAGGACCCCCCAGAAGCAGGCTGCACAGGATCTCCATGATGGGGCAGGCCATACTGTGTGGGGCCAGGAGGCGCTGAGTGGCAAGGGGTGACCTAGTCCTCAAGTCTTTCCCTCCCTGCTGCTTGCTGTCTGCCAGATTGGTTTCCTTGGGCTCAGGCCACTGTGCCTGGCTGCACTGCACAGTCCATCCACAGGCGGTGCTCCAAACCCCACAGCGCAACAATGAAAGCAGACACCCCACCCGAGCCCCAGGGAGGAGGGGGGAAGACTTAAAATGGGAGCTCCCACATTCCTGCCATGGGAGCCAAAGGAGGGACCTGGAGGTGATTCTCAGGAGCCACGAGATGGGGCTCCTGGCCTGTGGTAGGAAAAGCAGGCGCTGCGGGCTAGGGTCTGAATCCCCGCCTCACCTGCCACTACAGATGTGGTCTTAGGCCAGGCTCCGGCCAGCCCTCAGCCTCAGCTGCGGCCACTGTAACATGGGGGCAAATGACAGCTACCTTGTAGGATTCTTGTGAAAATTCAAGGAGATTTAAATGAAGATTTAATATGACTTCAGTTAAATTCGTCGTGGACACAGTCTGAAACCATGGCTACTGGTGATGATGATAAATGTGAACGCTGGCATCCTAAGTATGACGTGCAAAGTATGGCAGGACAATAAGAGGTCCGTGGCCACTCCTGGGACACCAAATTGTCTCTGCTGCAACTCACAGAGAAAGGAATCTTTGGGCAAGATAAGTTACCAGCCAGCACCATCCTTCCAACCACCACCCCCATCCCCACCCCCATACTGCTGAGTTCTTGGAACGTGAGAGATTTACCAATCACCCAGGAGGAGAAAGCCACAGGATAAAACACACATAAATTAAAACATAAAAAGACCCAGGTCTTTAAGCAGTACCCCCAGGGAACCTGAATCAGCACCATCCACAAGGGCTGCCTTACTGCCTAAGTGGCTTCTGCCTGGCTCCAGTAGGGCAGGGACCTTGACGCACAAGTGCTTGGACAAAGAAGCTATCAGCAAGACCCCAGGAAGCTGTGGGAGCAGAGATTAGGATCCTGGAGAGGGTCCTGGCAGAGGGTGCCCACCCGGAGGGCCAGGGACATTGCTGTGGCAGCCAGGATAGAGAACTATAGAGAACAGAGACAGGTAGGATTGGCCGGATTCCCCCAGATTCTTTTCTGGCCAGCTAGTGGGAGGTCCTCTACCCTGGCTCCCAAGCCTGCTGGGAGGAGACAGGAAGCAGGAAGGTATAGGCCTCTCCTGCGTCCCTGGATTTCCTCCCTGTAATCAAGGTGGCCAGGAAAGAAATTAAGAGGACTACCCCAGCCATCAATCAGAAATAGTGGGGAGGGAGTAACTGTC